>NC_133406.1:69582500-70782500 GCF_049350105.2 Macaca mulatta | reverse complement strand
TGATATGTGGTGGCATGTGCCAAGGTATAGATAAAAGAAAACAAAATTTCTCCCATTTTATAAGGCTAGTGTATTACTAGCCCTACATTTGGTTGAACTATCAGTACATCTAGTCCTCACTAGCCCTTGTGAAGCCTTACTATAGTCTAAAGCAGTAACACATGAATAAGTTAATGGAGAGGGAAAGTGAAAGGAAGTGAAAAACAAACTCCACGTGGTGAATTCCTCTCCCAAATGAGAATTCCAATGTTTAAATATACTAAATGGGAAACTAAAAAAAGTGCTGTTATAATTTCAAGATCATTCTATATTTTCAGAAGCCAACTAAATTGAAGACTTTTAAAAATTTATACCACTTCTAACAAAGAACCATGCAATTGTCTAACTAAAAGACACTTACAAGAGTTTTCTGATGAAAGGTTCACCAACAGTTGTTATTATAAAAGAGTTTTCCCGAAAAAAGGACTAAGAAAATGGCAGAGAGTATGTTCATGGATAGGTTGGTTCAGGATTCTCCCTGGAAAATGGGAACATCAAGCTACAAACTACAGCACAGCAATCAGACAATGCATTCAAAGGAAATACACCCATTTTCAATTTTAAGAGTTGTAAACTAGAAATCTAAAGAATAGTTCACACTCATCAATTGATACAAGACAGAAAAGTACTTTAATCAACAGTGCAAATTACTTTCACTGCTACATATATATATATATATTTCTTTCAAAATAACCATATTACAATATTCTTCCTGTTTCCTGATGGAGAAGGAATTGTCTTAAAACCCATCAGGAAAATTCAGGAAAATCGTATTAAATCTTTTCTTTTTATTTATTTATTTATTTATTTATTTATTTATTTATTTTATTTTATTTTATTTTATTTTATGTTATTTTATTTTTTTTGAGACAGAATCTCGCTCTGTCGCTCAGGCTGGAGTACAGAGATGCGATCTCAGCTCACTGCAACCTTTGCCTCCCAGGTTCAAGCAATTCTCCTGCCTCAGCCTCCCAAGTAGCTGGGATTACAGGCACCTGCCACCATGCCCAGCTAATTTTTGTATAAAAATATATCTGTTTTAAATCATAGGACAAAAACAACTATGAAATCAGACATAGCCAGAAATGATAACGTATAAAATGTAAATATCGGCCGGGCGCGGCGGCTCACACTTGTAACGCCAGCACTTTGGGAGGCCAAGGTGGGTAGATCACGAGGTCAGGAGATCAAGACCATCCTGGCTAACATGGTGTAAACCCTGTCTCTACTAAAAATACAAAAAATTAGCCGGGCGTGATGGCGGGCGCCTGTAGTCCCAGCTACCTGGGAGGCTGATGCAGGAGAACGGTGTGAACCCAGGAGGTGAAGCTTGCAGTGATTGTGCCACTGCACTCCAGCCTGGGCGACACAGCGAGACTCCGTCTCAAAAAAAAAAAAAAAAAAGAAAAACAAAAAAAAAACATTAAATATTATCTAAACCTGGGGCCACACACTCATACCAACCAGTACCAAACAGTCACCTTAAATGTATGAATCAAGCCAGGTATTTTCTGTAGAGTAGTGAGACCTGTGGCTAAACACAAAGAACCTACCACCCAAAGACATTCATATTTAATTGTGGAAAAAAAAAAAACACTGTTGCAGAATCAGCACTGTAAACTTAAAGTATCTGTTTTAAACACATTAGGGAAGGGGAAAAAATTCCAATATATTTCCTTCTAGTCTTAGTGAAAATGAGCAGGGACTAAAATGAAAGTAAATCAAGAAACATTCAATGCAGCAAGTTCCTCGGTAAGGATTCCTAAAGATGTACAACAAGTGCAAAGTAAATACAAATAGAGAATTCCACAATTTTAAGCAAAACATAACAGGTTGGTATCACTATAGAAAGAAGGAAAAAATGCATAGAAGAATCTGCAAAAGTACTAACTTAAAAAGTTTTAAAAAAAGAAACATCTATGCCTAAAGCAGTTTTCCAAGATGTCAACATGTCAATTCAACATAAAAGTGAAAGTAGTTGGAGACCCATAATTTACTGTTAGAATCTTTAAAATAAGTATTAGTTACCAAATACTTTTTATCACACAGGCATTATGATCTTGAAATGGGTAAATAGGGACCCGTGAGTGATACTGACATCTTGTAAACACCAGTTACCAGAACAATTATCACTTAGTAAACAGCACCATAATTCATTAAATTCTTATTTATATAACTTAACACCTACTAAAACTTAACACTTTAGTAGGTCTCAAATAGGACACTTCAGCTACTGTTTTGTGAACTGAAGACAATCCTCACGCAAACATATAAAGACTGATGTACAGGCCGGGCACAGTGGCTCACATTTGTAATCCCAGCACTTTGGGAGGCCAAGCGGGTGGATCACCTGAGGTCAGGAGTTCAAGAACAACCTGGCCAACATGGTGAAACCCCGTCTCTACTAAAAATACAAAAATAGCTGGGCGTGGTGGCAGATGCCTGTAATCCCAGCTACTCAGGAGGCTGAGGCAGGAGAATCACTTGAACCTGGGAGGTGGAGGTTGCAGTGAGCTGAGATCGCGCCACTGCACTCCAGCCTGAGCAACAAGAGCAAAACTCCGTCTCAGAAAAAAAGAGATTGATGTATAAATGATTCAGGCGATCTTCTCAAAAAAGCATTTAGTTAAATTTTTATCAAATACATAAAATAAAATCTGCATATAAATGTTACCTCCTGGACATCCTCTGGATTTCTTCGAGAAACAACCTAAAACAAAACATACATAGAAATCTCTAATCATTATCAAAATTTAAGATTTCATATTTGTATAATTAACCTGCAATAGTATTTGTATGAAAAATTCAATTTACTTTAAAAAAAAAAAAAAAACTGTATCATTTATCCAAAACTCAGCTATATAATAACTTCACTATCTGAAATACATACTGTGAAATCCAGTTACCTCCCTTAGGCTACATATTTTAAGTTTGGCCTAAAAGTTTCTCTGTACATAATGAACAGAGAAACAGATATGTAAATAGATGTGTAAAAAGACAGTAACCTACTCTGGTGCCAATCACCAAGTTTTGGCCGAAGGGGGCCAACTGTTCGAACGGTGTTCAAATAAGGCAAATGTTTAGTTGGAACGAATGCAGCTGTTTCAGTTTCGGTTTCTGTACATCACTTTCCTTTTTCTGTTCATAAATTTTCCACCACGTGGCTGTGCTGGAGTCTCTCTGGACCTACACTGACTGAGGAGACTGACCAATTTGTGAATCATTCTTTGCTCAATTAAACTCTTTAAATTTAATTTGGCTAAAAATGTTATTTTAACAATACTAAAAATTAAGCAAAAAAGCAGCTAAAAGTAAGTCCACATGCTAAAGTTCATATATTCACTATATTCTTCAAGAAAAAGTGTCCGGCCTTTACTCTTAATTAACATAATTCTAACAAGGTTGTTTACATCTCCCCTTCCCAGCAAGCCTACATACAAATTAGAAGCATAAAAAGCAGCTGCATTTGGGCAAAGTGTACAAGGAATCTCTCTACATTATTTCTTACAACTGTATATGAATCTACAATTAGCACAATAAAAATTTCAATTAAAAAAAAGCAGCTACGGCCGGGCGTGGTGGCTCACGCCTGTAATCCCAGCACTTTGGGAGGCCGAGGTGGGCGGATCACAAGGTCAGGAGATCGAGACCATGGTGAAACCCCGTCTCTACTAAAAATAGAAAAAATTAGCCGGGCGCAGGGGCGGGCGCCTGTAGTCCCAGCTACTCGGGAGGCTGAGGCAGGAGAATGGCGTGAACCTGGGAGGCGGAGCTTGCAGTGAGCCGAGATTGCGCCACTGCACTCCAGCCTGGGCGACAGAGCGAGACTCTGTCTCAAAAAAAAAAAAAAAAAAAAAAAAAAAAGCAGCTACAATGCTCAGACACACCATGTGAAAAGTATGAGAAGTAATTACTAGCTGCCTAATGATGAAGAAAACAAAAGTAATATAAATTATTTACAAATATTCAGGGACAAATAATCCTTCTATCAATACTCCCTAAGCAAAGAGGAAAACAGGAGATTCTTTCAGACTTCTCTGATTACAAAGGCCAAAAAGTCTAACACCAGGTAAAATGATTTTTTTCACAAAACTTTTGAAAAGGCTAGGTGTTTAAATCATCGAACAGCATCCTAAACTAGGAAAATCTCAGATTATATAACACAGTACCATCCATGTAAGTGTGAAATTAACAATTTTGAAGCTACAATGGTGTATCTTGCAAAAATAAACAAAAAGATAAATCGGGCTTTTCTGCCTATGGAGTAGCCATTCTTTATTCCCTTGCTTTCTTAATAAACTTGCTTTCACTTTAAAAAAAATTTTTTAAAAAGATAAATCAAACATGCATTAAAATGGTTGCCTATGAGTGTGAGGAAGAAAAGGGTCTTTGATAGCCAATGACAATACACCACGAACTAGGGATTAGAATCCATTCAGCACCACCCCTAAAGTCCAAAACAAGAACAAAAAATGGAGGATTTACACTCAGACAAACCTTGGTTCAAATTACAGTTCCTCCACTTACAGGTTTGATCTCATCTATGAAATGGAGATAATACTAACTGCCTGGCCTGGCTGTTGTGAACAACAAATAAGAACATAGCAAGAACTCTATAATTTAAAAGTTTCCTCTGTCCCCTACCAGACAGGTTAACCATTGTAAAAGGTCCCACCTAAGAATTCCGGAGAACAAGTATCTTGTGCTCTATTCTCCAACTTTCAGAATATATAAAGTTGGTGAAATCTTGTAGCAATTTTCATTAATTTATACAACACTGCTATGCAATAGAACTTTCTGTGATAATGGAAAAAAATGTTCTCTATTTGCAGTGTTCAACACCGCCACGACTAGCCACATGTGTGTGGCTACTGAGCCCATGAAATATGGCTACTTTGAGAAACTACATTAATTTTATTTCATTTAAATTAATTCAAAAAAAACTTTTTTTTAAAGAGACAGGGTCTCACTCTCTCACCCAGGCTACAGTGCCATGGCAGGATCACAGCTCACTGCAGCCTCAAACTCCTGGACTCAACTGATCCTCCCACCTCAGCCTCTTGTGTAGTTGGAACTACAGGCACACACCACCACAGTCCGCATACACACGCATACACATACATATACACACACACACATTTTTTTTTTTTTTTTGGTAGAGATGGGGGTCTGCCTATGTTGCCCAGGCTGGTCTCAAATTCCTGGGCTCAAGCAATCCTCCCACCTCAGCCTCCCACAGTGCTAGGATTATAGGTGTGAGCCACTGCAGGCCTTAATTTAAATTTAAATCAAAATAGCTACAGGTGGTTAATGGCTACCAAATTAGACAACACAGATTTAATATTAGAGACCACAACAGGTAACTAACAACTATATATTATTCAAATATTTGATTTTAACTATTACTTTCAAATACCAGCCTGTCCCCTCACACACACCTTTCTAAAAGTATAGTATTTCACATAGTATGACTAATTTTGCTTCTTATAAGCATTTCTTTCTTTTTTTTTTTTTCTGAGACAGAGTCTCACTCTGTCGCCCAAGCTGGGGAGTGCAGTGGTGTGATCTCAGCTCACTGCAACCTCCGCCTCCTGTGTTCAAGCGATTCTCCCGCCTCAGCCTCCCAAGTAGCTAGGACTACAGGTATGTGCCACCATGCCCAGCTAATTTTTGTATTTTTAGTAGAGACAGGGTTTCCCCATGTTGGCCAGGATGGTCTCGATCTCTTGTCCTCATGATCCACCTGCTTCAGCCTCCCAAAGTGCTGGGATTATAGGCGTGAGCCACTGTGCCCCGCCGTTTCCTTACATTTTTATGAAATGTATTGAGAAGAAAAGTCATGGATAACCAATCCACTAATAATCCATCCACCAAAAATAACAAATGATCATTCACAGGAAGATCTATTCAAATGTACTTAAAATTTCACAATTTATGTTTTTCTCAATTTAATACATTTCCTGAATTTATAAATATATTAAGGTATCTTAACTATTTTAAATAATCTTCCTTAATAGAAGCAAATGATCTTTTTGAGACGGAAGAACTTATTTCTTAGTTTGGTGTACATATTAGAAGTATCGCATTTTGGGTGTTCTTCAGATGAGCCAGTCCTGGAAATCAAATACATGTGTACTGCACAAACAAAAACACATTAGCCATCCCCTAACAACAGCCATAATATTAAAATCATCTTATCAGAAATAACAAATTTGATTATTACTTCTCAGCTGTCCTCTTAGTGGTTTACATACATCTATGTGCTGAATTACATTGGTGAGCAAGTCCCCTCCTTCCTGGAGTTCACAATCTAGTGGTAACAGTGGTGGGGTGGGAGGGAAGTGCAGAGCGGAGGAGGGTGTATTTCCCAAATGTATTTCCATACCTCAGGGAACAGTAGTGTGCTAAGCAACAGATTGGGAAACACTTCATCCTAGATCCTTCCCATGACACTGCATCCTCCCTCTGCAGAGCAAAGTGGCATCCCAAAAGCAGTCAACCAGTCATGGTTTAGTGATGTAAGACTTTTAATGATCTTCTTGATAATAAAAGTAAAACTGACCCAACAGTCCCACGGACAGGTTTTTTTGGATAAACATGGAAACTGACCCTTCTGGTATTAAAGCTTGAAACTTAACATTTGTTTTATCAGAGTTACCTTCAGGAAAGGGCCTTCAGGCTTCTTAAAAAGTATTAACATTGTGAATCCCGAAAATCTGAGACAGGTCTTAGTTAATTTAGAAAGTTTATTTTGCCAAGGTTGAGGACCTGCGCCCATAACACAGCCTCAGGAGATCCTGACAATATGTGCCCAAGGTGGTAGGGGCACAGCTTGATTTTATACATTTTAGGGAGACATAAGACATGAATAAATATGTGTAAGATATACACTGGTTCAGTCCAGAAAGGTGGGACAACTCGAGGTGAAGGTGGGACAACTCGACGTAGGGAGGGAGCTTTCAGGTCACAGGTAGATAAAAGACAAATGGCTGTATTCTTTTGAGTCTCTGATTAGTCCCTCCAAATGAGGCAATCTGGTATGTATTGTTATCTCAGTGAGCCGAGGGGTGAATTTGAAGAGAATGGGAGGCAGGTTGGCCCTAAGCAGTTCCCAACTTGACTTTTACCTTTAGCTTAGTGATTTGGGGGCCCCAAGATTTATTTTCCTTTTACAGCATCAAATGAACTGAAATTCACCAGATCACTGCATCCAAACAATGAGATGCCAGACCTTTCATCCGTCACGATGGCTTCCTTAACCCTCCGTAGTTCCTGTTTTCTCATACATAATCACATTTCCTCCCTGCTATATAAACTCCTAATTTTAGTCAGTCAGGGAAATGGATCTGAACATCTTCTTGGCTGCAGCACCTGATTGAAGCCGGCTTCCTTAGCAATACTCATTGTCTCAGAGATTGCTTTCTGTGTGACAAGCAGCAGAACCTAGACGGAACCCCTGTGTTTCGGTAACAAAAGTAACTCATGATTATTAAGCAATATACAGAAAATCAAAGTTGAAGTATAACTATCTAAGTGAAGGTCTTTAATTTTAGGCTTACAAAAGGAACTACTCTGTGCCCACCAAATACTTCACAAAGAAGGAGGAAATTTAGACAGAGTTTGGAAAATCAAAGCAAAAGCTACTCAGGTATTACCTGACAAGCCTAAAGTTTAATGAAAATTGTGTCTTAAAAATACAGGGTTATACTTTCCTGATATTCCTCTTTCCTCTCTGGTGCTTTTGCTTCTCTTTTGCAGGTTATTCTTCATCCTTCTGCCCCCTAGTATTCTGTGAGCACTCCAAGAATCAGCTTTAAACTCTTGTATTTCAGCCTCCTTTTTATTATTAACAGTCTATATTTGTGCTAATACTGTTCAAGGCACTGTGCTAGGCATAGGGAAAACTTGACTTTGTACATTTACATTTGCAAAGAATTTTATATTAATGAATCACTTCATTTTCTGTTGAGAAGACCTATGAGTTAGGCAGGAGTAGTTATTATGACTTCCCCTTTTACAGATAAGAAAACAAAGTGGTTCAGAGTCCTGTCTAAAGTCACATGGCTATTCACCTTCAAAGTCAGAATGAGATCCTCGACTGTCTGACTCCTGGTCTAGTGCTCTTTCCACTATATTACACTGCCTCCCTCTATTTATCTGTGGTATTTTCAGCAATAATGAAGTTTACTTATTTCCATAAAATTCCATCACCATTAGGTTTTTGTTTATTTCACCTATTCATTCAACACATATTAGTGCCTACTCTGCTGCCAGGTACTGCAGTACAATGGAGAATATACTAGGTCTGATTCTTATGCAACTGCATTATAAAAATACAATCACTTCCCAAATACATTATCAACTTCAACCACTTAGTACCCCACTATTAGGGATTCAGTATTCCCAAATGTGTCATCTCATTTAAATACTTTACAAATGTGTCCCCCAAAATGGAAACCAAAACCACAAAATGGTTAGGATAATGTGAATTGAGTGCAAACATCCATGAGTAACAATTCTTTCTGTGTAATTATCTTCCGTGACTGAAAAGTTAATGAAAAATAAGAATATCAATCAGAAATCAGAGGGAAGAATATAACCATACTGACAATGAATAAAACTGAGTTAGCACTCAGTAATTTTTCTCTGGAAAAATTTCAAGAGAGTTTGTCATAAAGTTCAACCAATAAAGTCCACAAAAGTTGGAATTTAAAACAGTGATTGTTTTCATTAAAAGTTCACAAAGGGCCGGGTGTGGTGGTTCAAGCCTGTAATCCCAGCACTTTGGGAGGCTGAGGTGGGTGGATCACGAGGTCAAGGGTTCAAGACCAGCCTGGCCAAGATGGTGAAATCCCATCTCTACTAAAAATACAAAACTTAGCCAGGCGTGGTGGCGGGTGCCTGTAGTCCCAGCTACTCAGGAGGCTGAGGCAGGAGAATGGCATGAACCTGGGAGGCGGAGCTTGCAGTGAGCTGAGATCACACCACTGCACTCCAGCCTGGGCAAAAGAGCGAGACTCCATCTCAAAAAAAGAAAAGTTCACAAAGGCCGGGCACGGTGGCTCGTGCCTGTAATCTCAGCACTTTGGGAGGCCAAGGTGGGAGGATCACCTGAAGTCAGGAGTTTGAGACCAGCCTGACCAACATGGTGAAACCCCATCTCTACTAAAAATACAAAAATTAGCTAGGTGTTGCAGCATCCGTCTATAATCCCAGCTACTAGGGAGACTGAGGCAGGAGAATCGCTTGAACCCATCGCACCATTGCACTCCAGCCTGGGCAACAAGGGCGAAATTGTCTCAAAAAAAAAAAAGTTCACAAATTTGGCCAGGCCCAGTGGCTCACGCCTATAATCCCAACATTCTGGGAGGCCAAGGCAGGTGGATGACCTGAGGTCACAAGTTCAAGACTAGCCGGGCCAACAAGGTGAAACCCTGCCTCTACCAAAAATATAAAAATGAGCCAGGTGCGGTGGCACGCACCTGTAGTCCCAACTACTCAGGAGGCTGAGGCACTAGAACTGTTCGAACCAGAGAGGTGGAGGTTGCAGAGAGCCAAGATCGCGTCACTGCAGTCCAGCCTGGGTGACAGTAAAACTCCGTCCCAAAATAAATAAATAAAAATAAAAATAAAGTTCACAAATTTCCACTGCAAGCATTAACTGCCACGGACTCAGTTAGTACTATGTATCTTGAAAAGCTTCTTGCTTTTTAGAAATTTATCACCAAGTCATCTTAAAAAGTATTACTTTACCCTCTACTAAAAATACAAAAAATTTTTAAAAAGTATTACCCAACAGCAGTGCTTCACAAACCATGTTACATGGAATACCAGTATTCTTTAAAATCAGTGATCTCACAGGAAGGGCTTAATAATCAATTCAGTTTACCTCTGTTTAAGAAGGGAATGTTGTTTACAGAATAATTCTTCAAACCTTTACTACACTAATATGCCTAGTAAATCCCCAAAAGGAAGATACATAATATTTCCCAAAGACATCTAGCCAATAAACTTTTTATTTTTATGTTATTTATTATTATTATCAATCTCATTATTTATTTAGTACAACACCTACTAAAATTTGAAGCACTAGAGAAATACTACCACAATTTTTGTAGTCCATCTGCCTATGTTCATGAACAGCAAATTATGAATTTAGAAAAACAATGTCTCACAGCAAAAGTAACTATCTCTTATTGTGCTAAGAAATTAAATACTCTACTTTATTCAATAATCACAACAACCATGCTTGGTAAGATGAAATAACCAAAGACCTAGAAAATAGACTCAATCAAATAACAGAGGCAGGACCAGATCTCACAACTCCATGACTCCAAAGTGCTCTCTCTAGAACATAAGTCAATTGGCTCTCCTCAAGATTGAAATTCCAAGTATTCAGGTAATATTCCTGACAAAATATCTCTGACAAAATGCCTATAGGCATTACAGTTAGGTAAACCCTGTGTCTTATAAGTCAACTAAAATACAGAAATTGAAGAACCACTTTGGAAAAGCAGAAAAAAAACCAAGGGGCTTGGAACTAAAATGAATGGGGTCTTAATAATGGTGTTGGCACTGCCCATGAACTGCTTGTTCTGCCAGCTCAGTACTAAACCAAAGTAAAATAAAAGACCCAAAGTCAGCCCCCTTGCCTATTCTGAAAACAAAGATCAGACTTTGAGGCTTGGCCTAAGTCAGTTCCGTAACAATCAACTGGTCACATTGTCACTGGGTCTCTGAAATCGTTTCCAGTATGCTAACTTATTCTATCTTCTTCTTAATAAATATCTCCAGGTTTCCTTAAAAGTCAAAAGCACTGTCTTGGCCAGGTGCGGTGGCTCACCTGTAATCCCAGCACCTTGGGAGGCCGAGGCTGGCAGATCACAAGGTCAAGAGATCAAGACCATCCTGGCCAACACGGTGAAACCCTGTCTCTACTAAAAATACAAAAATTAGCTGGGTGTGGTGGGGCGTGCCTGCAGTCCCAGCTGCTGGGGAGGCTGAGGCAGGAGAATGGCTTGAACCCGGGAGGCGAAGGTTGCAGTAAGCCGAGATCACACCGCTGTACTCCAGCCTGGCGACAGAACGAGACTCCGTCCAAAAAAAAAAAAAAAAAAAAGATTCAAAAGCACTCTCTTATCTGATTACCACTATCACCATAACGATGATTAGAAATCACTCTGTTAACTCAGACATATACAAAAAGCTGTATTCTTTGTTAAGACTAACAAATAATAGCTACAGGTGGAATATCCTTTTTCCAAAATGCATGAGACAAGAATTGTTTCAGATTAGTCTCATTTTTTTTTTTTTGGATTTTGGAATATTTGCACATACATGAAATATATTGGGGATATGACCCAAGGCTAAACACAAAATTTATTTGTTTCATATATACTTTTATATACATAGCCCAAAAGTAATTTTATACAGTATTTTTAATAATTGTTTGCATGACTACAACCTATCACATGATGTCAAGTGTGAAATTTTACATTTGTAGCATCATTTTGACACTCAAAAAGTTTCAGATTTTGGAGCAGTTTGGATTTCAAACTTTCAGAATAGGGATTCTCAACCTGTACTAGAAAACAAAACTACAAAAATTATTCAATCTTATAATATTTCCTAGGAAAAAAAAAAGATAAAACAAGCCCCTTTAGAAACCAGTATTGATAAGAAGTTAAATATAAAATTTAAGAAGCTACTTTCATGAGCAAAGTATTGTAATCAAGTCTTCTGAGGGCTACTTCACTATCACTGTTCAGCTGCTAGTTTAGGGTAGCAGAGTTAAGAAAAAAAAGTGACAAAAGTAATACTTAGTAATTACACTAAATGTCAAGGTACAAATAATCAAACATGGAAAACATGTCCACTCTTCATTTTCCAAAGATATCAATCTCTGAATATGGGACAGGAATAGTACAATACGCAGAAATGGAAGGCTACACTATTCTGAATATTTCTCCTTGTGGTGATTAGGTACACCAAGTGGCACATTCATCACTATAATACAAGCAGTCCTGATTTTCAGACATTAACTTTCATAAAATCCATACTTTTCATGTAAATACACTGATATATTTAAACTGTACTTCATACATTTAAAAACAAAAAACAAGTCTTGCAGGAAAAGAAGGTCAAAGCACCCAACTCACACAGGCAATTGCTACCTTACCAAACTCAACCTCCCTTTCACGACCACCTGTATCTCAGTTCCTCTCTCCCGCTTTTCCCTGCAGAGCCACAGGTGGCACTGGATGGCAAGAATATTTGGGCTGGTTATTACCCACCAGCCAGGCAGTCTGGACCCAAGAGGCAATACCTACACAAACCATAATTAGACATTTTATAATTTTTAGTTCTCTGGAGTGACAGAACTCCCATATAAGATAGATAAGTCCATGGGACAAATTTTAGACATTCACCTTTCTAACAAGTTTTCATGAAAGCATTATGTCAAAAGTACTACAGACTGAATGTTTGTGTTCCCCCTAAAATTCATACTGAATTTCATGTTGAAACTCTAATCCCCAAGGTGATAGATTTGGATGTGAGGCCTTCCAGAGGTAATCAGGTCATGAGGGTGGGACCTTCATGATGGGATTACTGCCCTTACAAGAAAAAGACAATGATCTCTCTCAGCCATGAGACCATACAGCAAGAAGGCAGCTGTATGCAAATCAGGAAGAAATCTGCTGGCATCTTGGTCTTGGACTTCCCAGCCTTCAGCCTTCAGAACAGTGGGAAATAAACGTCTATTGTTGAAGCCATCTAGTCTACAGTATCTTGTTATAAAAGTCCAAACCGCCAAAGACGGTAAGGAGTTGTGGCTTTCTATATTATTAAAATCCCAAAATCTCAGGGAGAATAAAGAAGCTAAAACTGCAAATTATCTCTAGATACTCAATAATGTTTGCTAAAGTTATTTTTCTCACCTCAAGTTTTACCAGTTATAGCAATATTCTAAACTATTTTCCAATCAAGGTTCAAGGAAAATCAAAATCCTTAATGTTAAAGAAAGTTTGCAGTTTAACATAAAATCTTAATATCTGAGATCAAGTTGTCAACAAACAAGATGAAATCGGAATGATTTACATTTTTTAAGTTCCATTTATTGAAATTTTTGGTATATTAGATAGTTTTCTACTAAACAATATTACAAGTCAAAAACAAAGGAACAGTAGAATAAAACTAAACTCTAGAAAACACAAGACACCTTGAGAGCCAGTTTTGAAAAATTTTAAGCATAAATATATTTTACAACTTTCATTATTGCCCTCCATATCCTTATGATTATTTTGTTTGTTGAAAATATCTCCAGATTAAGCCAAAACTAAGTATTTATTCAAGAAATCTTCAAGAAGCTACTGATTTAACGACTGAAATCTAACAATTCCCACTGCTTTAATACCAGACATTTGTTAGTAATCCTAACAGGTTAAGGATTTAAAATTCAGTAGGTTCTTTTTTTTCCTTTAAAGTGACTTAAATTATTGCTTGAAATGTGTATGACTATATATTACTTTAAAATTTAAAAGCTAACAAAACTAAAAATTAAAACATGCAGGCTGGGCGCAGTGGCCCACGCCTGTAATCCCAGCACTTTGGGAGGCTGAGGTGGGCGGATCACCTGAGACCAGGAGTTGGAGACCAGCCTGGCCAACATGGCAAAACCCTGTCTCTACCAAAAATACAAAAAAAATAGCCGGGTGTGGTGGCACATGCCTGTAATCCCAGCTACTCGGGAGGCTGAAGCAGGAGACTCACTTGAACCCAGAAGGTGGAGGCTGCAGTGAGCTGAGATAGCGCCACTGCATTCCAGCCTGGATGACAGAGTGAGACTCTGTCTCAAAAAATATATATAAAAATAAATAAAACATGCAGCCTCCCATATACGAAAACTCTACTGTGAAAATTATACTAGAGGATAAAAGACTGAATGCTTTCCTCCTAATATCAGGAACAAGGCAAGGAAGTCTACTCTCACCACTCCTATTCAAGACTGTGGACTAGAAGTACCTAGCCAGTGTAATAAAGCAAGGAAAAGAAATAAAAGACATACACATTGGAAAGAATAAATAAAACTATGCCTTTTGGCAGACAACACAGATTGTCTATGCAGGAAAAAAACAAGAATTCTACTAAAAAGTCTTAGAACTAGTAAGTCAGTTTGAAAGGTCAACATGATATAAGGGCAACACAAAAATGAACCAAATTTCTATATACTAGCAAAGAAAAGCTCAAAACCAAAATTTTTAAAAATACTATTGACAATAGCTACAAAAATACGAAATAGTGAGGAATAAATCTAACAAAACATATAGAGAATCAATTTGCTCAAAACTACAAAATGCTGATAGAGATCAGAGAACACAAATAAATTGCAAGACATACTGTGTTCATAGATTTGAAGATTCAACATAGAAAAGATGTCCATTTTTCCCTAAAGTGATCTACAGATTTAATGCATTCCTAATCAAATCCCAAAAGGATTTTTTGTAGCTATAGATAAACTGATTCTAAAATATATATGAAAAAGCAAAGGAACTAGAGTAGTCAAAATAATTCTGAAAAAGAATAAAATTGGAGAAACAATATTGTCTAATTTTAAGATTTAGTATAAAGCTATAATAATCAATATAGTATGGTATGGAACAAAATAAGAGAATCCGGAAACAGCTTTACACATATATATATAGTCAATTGACTTTTGGCAAAGGAGTAAAGGCAATTCAATGAAGAAAGGTTAGTCTCTTGAACAAATGGTGCTTTGTTGCAATGGGACAACCAGGGGCAAAAACAGAACCTTCACCCAAACCTTACACCTTACACAAAAAAAAAAAAAAAACCTCAAAATGGGTCATAGAGCAAAATATAAAATGCAAAGCAGTAAGTTATCTAGAAGAAAACATTGGGAAAAATATTTGTAACCTCAGGTTGGGCAGAGATTTTAGGTATGACACTAAAAGCATGGTTCACCAAAGAAAGAATTGATAAACTGGACTTCACCAAAATTACAAATTGTGCTTTGCAAAAGATACTGTCTGGGTGCAGTGGCATACCTGTAGTCGTAGCTACTTGGAAGGCTGAGGTGGGTATCGCTTGAGCCTAGGAGGTCGAGGCTGTTGCACACTATCATCACACCTGCAAATAGTCACTGCATTCCAGCCTTGGCAACACAGCGAGACCCCATCTCTGAAAAAAAAAAAAAGGCCAGGTGCACATCTGTAATCCCAGCACTTTGGAAGGCCAAGGCAGGCAGATTGCTTGAGACCAGGAGTTTGAGACCAGCCTGGGCAACATGGTGAAACTGGGTCTCTATTTAAAAAAATACAAAAATTAGCCGGGCACAATGGCACATGCCTGTAGTCCCAGCCACTCAGGAGACTGAGAGGTGGGAGGATTGCTTGAGCTCAGAAGGTTAAGGCTACAGTGAGCCATGATCATGCCGCTGCACTCCAGCCTGGACAACAGAGGGACTCTGTCCCAAAGGGAAAAAAAAAAAAAGGTACTTAAGAGAATGAAAAGATATGCTCTAGATCAGGAGAAAACATTTGCAAATGTCATATCTGACCCCCCAAAAAAGATACCCAGAACATAAAGAACTCTCAAAACTCAAGAGTAAGAAAACAAACAACCCAAAGAAAAAAAATAGGCAAATTATCAGTCTCAAAAGGCTAAATACTGTATGATTCTATTTACATGACATTCTCAAAAAGACAGAAGTATAGTTGTAGAGATAGATCACTGCTTGCCAGGGTATAAGGGGTAGGGGGAAGGGTATGAAAAAGAGATAGCATGAAGGAGTTTTTTGGGATGATGAAACTTCTGTTTCTTGATTATGGTGGTAAATGAATTTAAACTCGTGTTAAGATTCAAAGAATTATACAACAGAATAAGTCAATTTTATTGTATGTTAATTTAAAAATCAACACTTGAAAAGCAAAGAGCTGCCTCCTTCCAGCCTACCCTCAAATCCCTACTATAGTCCAGGCTCTATGCTAGGCACCAAGAATACACAGTTAAAAAGACAGAGTCGGCCAGGCACGGTGGTTCAGGCCTGTAATTCCAGCACTTTGGGAGGCCGAGGCGGCTGGATCGCTTGAGCTCAGGAGTTCAAGATCTGTCTGGGCAACATGGTGAAACCCTGTCTCTTAAAAAACTACAAAAATTAGTCAGGCAGGGGGGCATGTACCTATAGTTCCAGCTACTAGAGAGGCTGAGATGGGAGGATGGCTTGAGCCTGTGAAGTCAAGGCTAGAGTGAGCCATGATCATCCCACTACACTCCAACCCGGGCAACAGAGTGAGACTCTCAAAAAAGAATAGAGTCTGCCATCAAAAGAGGTGTCAAACAAGTACATTATGATAATGGAGGAGATACAGAGATAATGGAGGAGACATACAGAAAGCAACGCCTAAAAAAAAAAAAAAGGCTTCTGGAACACAGGGTATAGCTGACACCTGAGATGAGATGAGCAGAGATTGCCAAGTCAAAAGGAAAGAGTATTCCAGACAGGGAAAATGGCATCTAACAGAGAGATATGGAAGAACATAGTGTTCTAGCCTAATTTGGAAACTACAAATAATTCCTTTCCCAGGCACAAGCAGGCTACTCAAGAATATGGTCAGGAATTGAGGACAGGTTCCCTCCAAGCAATATAAATAGTGTTTTGATTTGAAGCTTTGGAAATGGTAATTTTTCAGACTTAAGTGAAGCTCAGTACTTCCCATTAATTCCCTTACTCCCCTTTGTTCACATCATCACAGTCACTTATTATTCATGTGTATCCATCACTTTTGCCAAACTATAGTAATGCCCTTGTGGGGACACATAGGTGTCCCCATATGCACACTCACAGCACCTAATGAAAAGTGTTTTATAATACAGGTATTCGGCAGCATTGCATTAGGATTAAAAGCACTGTGATTGGGACCAGTCTACCTGGGTTCAAATGTAGACTCTACCACTTGCTGGCTAGATGACCCTGGACAAGTTACTAAATGTCTCTGTGCCTCAACTTCCACACTGAAAATGTGGAAATGATAACGGCACCTACTCACTGGGCCCCTGTGACAAACGTCTTAATTTAATATAAACTGCTTGACTCAGCGCCATGTAAGTGTCTACTGTTATTACTCAACAAACACTAGCTATGTATAATAAAATGAGGATTTATACATTCTCCTGGTTTCAAAATAGACTCAAAATACTTTAAATATGTGCAAAGCCAATGAGGTAGCTTGTGCCCACAATCCCAGGTGGCAGAATGAGGAGGGAGTAACACTCGAGCCTAAGAGTTCCACCAGCAGTAAGCTATGATTGCATCACGGCACTCGAGCCTGGGCAATACAGTGAAACCTCCATCTCTGAAAAAGATCAATTAACAAAAATAAATATGTGCAAGACTATACTCTGAGAATTACAAAGCACTGCTCATGCTGAAGAGCTAAATAAAAGGGGAGATATATATGTTCATGGCTCAGAGACAATACTGTTAAGATATCAATTCTTCTGAAATTGATCTACATTCTCAATATAATCCCAATCAAAAACCTGGACAGGTATTTTTGGAGAAACCAGACAAGCTGATTCTAAATTTTATACACAAATGCAAACAATCGAGAATAGCCAAAACAATTTTGAGAAAGAAAGTTAGAGTACTTAGAGTACCTGATTTCAAAACTTAGTATAAAGCTACATAAACAAAGGCATGTGGTATCATGAGAAATAAAACCGTATGTCCATACAAAGACTTGTATATGAATGTTCATAATAGCTGTATTCATAATATCCAAAAACTGGAAACAACCCAAATATCCAACAGGTGAACAGATAAAATGTAGTATAACCACACAATGGAATATGAGTCAGCAATAAAATGGAATGAAACACAAAACAACATGGATAAATCTCAAATAATCATACTGAGTGGAATAAGCCAGACCAAAAAAAAAAAAAGTGCATACTGTATGATTCCTTGTATACAAAATTCTAGAAAATGCAGCCCAATCTACAATGACTGAAAGCAAACCAGTGGTTGCCTAGAGATATGGGATGAGGGGGAGTGACTGACTGTAAAGGAACATGAGGAAACTTGTGCAGTGATGAACACGGTGTAGTTACACAACTGTATACATTTGTCAAAACTCATCAAATTGGACACTTAAAATGGGTGAATTTTACTGTATGTAAATTATGACTCAATGTAAACAAAATAATTTATACTGCAGCACTGTCTTTCGAGAATAAAAACATAATTTGTATACTCACGAAATGAATACAGGCAAGAACTGCCATTCACCTACTGTTGCTGAGAAATCTATACTACAATATGAGAATTTTGTACACTTAGCATGAAATAACTGAAAACACTGCTGATGGTTCTCGTACACTTGTGTCTCCTTCAACTAAAGAATCAAAGGGAACTTATGAAATAACTTTCCAATTCTGAATAGAGGTACTTATTCTAGATAAAAATTAAAAAATAATACAGAGTTTAACTGTGGAA
This sequence comes from Macaca mulatta, assembly GCF_049350105.2. Classification (NCBI taxonomy): domain Eukaryota; kingdom Metazoa; phylum Chordata; class Mammalia; order Primates; family Cercopithecidae; genus Macaca; species Macaca mulatta. Next base: position 70,763,947 of record NC_133406.1, on the reverse strand, counting down.
TCTGTTAGTATGCTTGTAACTGGCCTCAAAATCATCTAAGCTTGCCAGGTTTCAGAGAACTGCAAAAAAGCACACAGGAGATTTAAGAAGATGAAAAAGCTCTTTTGCTATCCAAAATTTAACACTGGTACTTCCAATGATTAAAACTCTACTCCTACAGAAATAACCCTGCAAGGATTAAAAATATAGAAAATTGTTCCTTGAAGCTAGAAGTAAACCAGTAGTAGAAAATATACAGAAGCCATTCTTAATTTTTATCTCATGAAGTTCTCTCAGGAGAGCACTATTTACCTAGTTAATTATCCTGAAAAAAGGTGTTTTTCTCCTTAACTCTCAAGAAATATTTTATAATACTAAGCACAGTTATTTTGAAAGTATGCCTCCATGTTGACTCTCAGACGTTACATTTTAAAAACAAAATGGGTAACATAAGCAATAAATGAAGACATAAACATATACGGGAAGAAAAAAAGGCAGTGTGTGCAATTTTCAAGTTCAAATAACCACAGCAATATGTAATACGCATATATATAAATTTGGTTAGTTCTAAGGCAATGTGCTACTTTATCTTCTAGTTTATATTGTCAAAACTTAGTTCAGTAAATAGGTCACAGCTTCAGATATTTAAGATCTGAATTTGGCTGGTGCGGTGGCTCACACCTGTCATCCCAGCACTTTGGGAGGCTGGGGCGGGTGGATCACCCGAGGTCAGGAGTTCGAGACGGACTGGCCCACATGGCGAAACCTCGTCTCTACAAAAAATAGAAAAATTAGCCAGGTATGGTGGCGGGCGCCTGTAACCCCAGCTACTTGAGTGGCTGAGACAGGAGAATCGTTTGAACCCAGGAGGCGGGGTTACAGTAAGCCGAGATCATGCTACTACACTCCAGCCTGGGCAAGAGAGCGAGACTACACCTTGGGGGAAAAAAAATCTGCATTTGGTTAACCTTTCCTTTTGTAAAGTAACAATACAAATAATTATACTCAGTGCTTCCAATTCAAGTTCCACACACATTCACACCTCCAGGTCTTTATGGACTCTGCCCTTTCAACTGTCTACCTTTCACACCCTCTCCTTTTCTGGATTCTTCCCCTCTTTCAACTATCTTGATTGCTACACATTCCCCAATCTCTTGATCCAGAAGCAATCTGTCTTCCCACAGCCCTTTTCTGTAGTGTCTGCTGGAACTTCCTGTGTTATATCACATTTCTTTAAGTATACTAAACTCTCTTCTACTACGTGTATCCTTGAAAGAAAGATCCATGTTTTATTCAGCCTTATGTCCCTCACAGTATTTAGTGCGTGGATCTAAACATTTATTGGGTATGCTGCGTACAATGAAGAGGAAAACATTCAACAATGTTTTTCAGGCACTGTGTGCCATGAACATGCATCTTCTTTTATCTATTATTCGATATAAGCAGAAACAAATGTCAGTGATAGAGAACTGCTCTAAATCCACTAAGAGACACAGACATGCAACTAAATACAATATAACTTTCTTGTTAAATTAAGGGATAAGTAGGATGCTGTGAGAGAAACATTACATATATTGAAAACTGTTCTGATTTCATACACTACGTGTTAGGAAACTAAGTCTGGAATTTCAAAGGGCCCAATGACTAGAAAGGTTTCAAGAGTGGTATAATAAGGGCCCCTCAATCTCACAAAATTTCTTACACAACTTGAAACTAACATTCCACCCATATAACAACCTTCTGTGCAAAAAGGGAGCAACAAACTTCCCTCTATTCTCCTTACAGCAATTGGCAACAGCAGGTCGGATCTTCTCATTATCCTTATACAGACATGTTCATCCATACCTCCTTCTCACATTTATCTGAACTGTGCACCATTTCCATACACCACGTGCTACTCCCATGCCCCAAACTGATCTAAATCTATTTAACCTTTAAGATTCTTCTCAGGCTGGGAGCGGCGGCTCACGCCACCGGCATGAACACTTCAGGAGGCCAAGGCAGGCAGATGGCCTGAGGTCAGGAGTTCGAGATCAGCCCGAGCAAAATGGAGAAACGGGGTCTCTACTAAAAATACAAAAAATTAGCCGGGCATGGTGGCACATGCCTGTAATCCCAGCGACTCGGGAGGCTGAGGCAGGAGAATCATTTGAACCCGGGAAGCAGAGGTTGTAGTGAGCCAAGGTCAAGCCATTGCACTCCAGCCTGGGCAACAAGAACAAAACTCTGTCTCAAAAAAAAAAAAGATTCTTCTGAAGGCCTACTTTACATCCTCCAAATGTATATTGAACTATTATTACTTAATCTGTACCTCTCCTCTTTAAAAATTGATAATGATAAAGTTAATTCTTAACATTTTATATAACTTGGAGTCAGGCAAAACTGGTTCTGGATCCCAGGCAGATCTGCTACTGCCTTGCAATGTAAAGTTGGGTAAGTTACTAAACTTCCTTTAATCTGTTTCCTCATCATTAAAATGAGAATTAAATTGGGTGATGTGTACAAAATGCCTGCTATACACATATCCATGCACACATACGTCACATACATATATACTTATTTAATTTTAATTTATTCTTACTTTCCTAGAAGATGCAGACTCTCTTTAAAACTCAAGGCAAAAGCAATGAAACATAAAGTGGTTACTAAAAATTGGACCAGTTAGTCGATGTAAAGGAGCCTCCCAACTTTAAAATGTGACCTCATGGTAGCTCACACAAGCCACCCTCAGCAGATCTTTTTCACGTCTCCTACTGAAAAACGTGAAAAAGTTAAGGGTTTGACAAAGCTCGGATCCACAGCTCCTAGGTTGGTGGCCTAACACTGACATCTGTCCCAAGAGTCTGTCTACCTCACAGCAAACCTGATAAAGGTCAAGAGAAAAAACAACTTATATTACATAAGCCAAAGAACACATAAATTAACACTTTTAAATCTGCATTATCTTCCTGGAGCAAGCAAAACCACTTCTGCAAATTGCGAACTCAGAAGAGAAAGTCCAAATGGCATGGGAACTGAGTCATCAATTTAAAACCATCAACCACTGACTACCCCACCCCCAGAAAGAAGACTACCACGACCTACTACCGTGAAGCCCTGGGCATACCACACTCAGCCACTACTCCAGAAATCCCAACCTCCGACACGCAAGTCCCGCCAGTAGGCGCAGCACCCAGTCCCACCATCGGCTCTGAGCCAGAGTCAGGTACCCTCACACCAGGGTCCCCACCCCAGATCCTCAGGACCCAATCCAAGCTCCTATCCCAGCCCGACACCCGCACTCACCCGGGCGGTGACCTTATATACTGTGTAGCCCCTCGGGTGTCGCTGGGGCTCGGTAACAGTGTAGAAACGGGCCAGATCGGCACTCCGCTCCCGGTAAGAGGTCATCCTCCCGCCGCCTCTGCCGCCGCCACCGCCCGCCCGGGATCATCAGGGCAACCCGGCGCCGCCGCGGTCCCGGTTCCCCAACGCAGCGGCGAAGCGGCGAGGGGGCGGTGGCTCCAAGGCGGCTCCACGGCGGCGCCTCAGCGGCACAGCTCTGCTTCCGGGTCAGCAAAGAAGCTTCCGGGCCAGGCCGTCTCCCGCTTCTAGGGGGAGGGGAGACTACCCCCTTAGATTCTAACCCCTTTGGGGCAACTGGGACTGGCCTGTAGTTGAAGATTAAGGGGTCACGCTGCCATCCCCGTCACTGCAGAGACCTCAAGCCTCTCCACTAAAGACGACTTCTTGTACGCTAGCTCTGTCACCTTCTAGATTTTGTGAGAGTTGGTATAGCCACGCCACACCGGGAGAGTGTGATCCTCCCTGCCTCCGCCCCGCCGTAGTACAAACTTACGTGGAGTGGTGAAGGGATGGAGAGATACCATAGCCTAGCACCTTCTTTCCTTACCTATTCACGGTCTATCATTTTATATACCCACAGCAACATCTCATTCTCTGAGACATATTCCTTACTTCTTTCTAAGACGAATTTCCTTCCCTTGAGCGCCTTTCTGTAACACATCTACACGGCAAGCTCCCAACCCAAAAAGCTCCCAAGCCAGTATCAATCTTTTTAAAATCCCCTCAGGTTCGAAAATCTGGAGTTTGCCTCTGGCTAAAAGAAAGAAAAAAATATGTATGTCACTAGAACTCTCCAAGCCACTCGCTACAGTTTCCAATTTCAGCTGAGGTTGTTATCAACGCTTGGCAATTCCTTTATCTTTTTGTGATTGGAGTTCTTTTTCATTCCCCAAAATATTCATTCCAAGTCTTTGCCTTTATCCTAAAGACTCTGTTCCTCTTCCTTTTGCCTCCCTACTCTCTGCACCACCACCCTTCTTTACAAGGAAAAAAGAAGAGGAAGAAGCAGCTATAACCGTTAGTACCAATTCCTTCATCTTCTCATATTTCCATGCCAGTCTGAGATGTGCACATATCACTTGCTCATTTTTACAACCAATGACTGTACCTGTGATCTGAATTCCATCCACTTTGGCCGACCTTAAGACTGTTTCAATGACATTCCAAATCTCCTTTCTGTATGTTTAATCTTTCTCACCACTGGCTCCTTCTTTTCAACCTACATATATCTAAGTCGGTCTATTAGTCATTCATTAAACCTGAATTCACCACCTACTATGTGCCCCACATGATGCCAATTTGGCATTGGAGTTACAAAGATAGTCCCTGTTCTCCAACCGGGCACGGTGGCTCATGCCTGTAATTCCAACACTTTGGGAGGCCGAAGCAGGCTGATCACCTGAGGACAGGAGTTTGAGACCAACCTGGCCAATATGGTGAAACCCCCTCTCCACTAAAAATACAAAAAATCAGCCATGCGTGGTGGCAGGCACCTGTAATCCCAGCTACTTGGGAGGCTGAGGCAGGAGAATCGTTTGAACCCGGGAGCAAGTTGCGGTGAGCCGAGATCCCACCATTGCACTCCAGCCTGGGGGAGAAGAGCAAGACTTCTCTCAAAAAAAAAAAAAAAAAAGTAGATAGTGCCTGTTCTCAAGTACCATCTAGTAGGAAAAGTAAAGACATACATTGTGATAAGTACCATGGTGAATGTATATATGGAGTGCTACAGATCACACCAATTCAGAATGAAAGATCGCCTAAAGCTTTCTGATAGAAGACTGAATGTTGGAAGAGAGATGGGAGTTAGCCAGGTGAGAAGGGAGTAAAGGGCATTATTCATTTTGCCTTCTTTTCTTCCTTTCTTTCTCCTTCCACTCACTGTCAAAGTTGTTTAAGTTGATTTTAAAGTAATCTACATCAATATTGCATCATCACCCATTTATTCCCATGTCCAATTCAATCTGGTTTCACCTCTTTATTGCTACTCTGAAACCGCTCTGAAAATCGTTTCCAATGACCTCAATTTGCCCAATATTTCTGGATTTTGAAAGTCTCTGACCGTTTCTACCTTTTTAAAACTTTTCTGTGTTCTTAGCACATGAGTCAGCATTATTTCTCTTTTCTCTTTTATACTCAGATAACTCACTCTTTTTTCAGTCTCTTTTGCTGGTTTCTCTTCCTTCCAAGAACTTTCAATATTCTCAAGATTTTGTCTTTGATCCTTTGTTCTTTATTCCCACTGACTTGCAAATGTCTATCTCCCAGCATATCTCTCTTCCACGACTTGACTCACTTTACTTACATCTTTATTATATATCTACGACTGGAAACAGAACAAATCAAAAGCTCAACATTTTTTCCCCTCATACGCCTATTTCTATCTCCATGACTGATTTTACTCTCCATTTAATTACATTAGTTAGGTACTTGAGATCATCCTTAGCAACTTCCTCTCCATGATCTCTGAGTTTCTTTGATTTACCAGATACCAATGATTAAAAATTTAAAAAGTGGAAAAACGTGTGCCACGAAAACACTACCAGAAAGACTTAAGACAAAGAAATATGATCAGGAATAAACGAGGACAAAACTTAAAGAATTCAATTCATAAAGAAGACAGAGCAATTCTAAATGTGTATATACCTAATAACAAAACTAAAAATGTAAAAAGCAAAAACCATTAGAACTAAAAGAAGAAATAGATAAATCCACAATTATAGTTAAGATTTCAACACTCAAGCCGGACATGGTGGCACATGCCTGTAATCCTAGCACTTTAGAAGGCTGTAGCACTTTAGAAGGCTGAAGTGGGCAGATCACTTGAGGCCAGGAGTTCAAGACCAGCCTGGCCAACATGGCAAAACCTCATCTCTACTAAAAATACAAAAATTAGCCGGGTGTGGTGGCACATATCTGTAATCCCAGTCGCTTGGGAGATTGAAGCACAAGAATCACTTGAACCAGGGAGGCAGAGATTGCAGTGAGCCAAGATCATGCAACTGCACTCTAGCATGGGCGACAGAGCGAGATTCTGTCTCAAAAAAACAAAAAAGATTTCAACACTCCTCTCTCAGTAATTGACTAAATATGTAAACAAATAAATGAATAAGGATACAGAAAACCTGAACTGCTCTATCAACCAACTCTACCTGATAGACATTTATAGAACACTCCACTCAATAGTAGCAGAAAATGTTTGTTTCAAGTGTACGGAAAACATTCAACAAGTCAGACCATATCCTGGGCTATAAAATAAATGCTAACAGGCTGGGCACAGTGACTCATGCATGTAATCCCAGCACTTTGGAAGGCCGAGGGGGGCGGATCACCTGAGGTTGGGAGTTCGAGACCAGTCTGACCAACATGGCAAAACCCTGTCTGCACTAAAAACACAAAATTAGCCGGGCATGGTGGCACATGCCTGTAATCCCAGCTACTCAGGAGGTTGAGGCAGGAGAATCACTTGAACCTGGGAGGCGGAGGTTGCAGTGAGCTGAGATTGTACCATTGCACTACAGCCTGGGCAACAAGAATGAAACTCCATCTCAGTAAATAAATAAGTAAATGTTAACCAATTCTTTAAAACCAATATAAATTGGATTTGCTCTGTGACCTCAGGGAATTAAACTAGAAGTTCATAATAGAAAGTTACCCATAAAATTCATAAATATTTGGAAAGTAAATACAATTCTAAGGACTCCTGGATCAAAAATAAATGACAAAAGACTTTTAAACATATTTGGAATTGAATGAAAATGGAAGCATGTCATAATGTGTGGGACACAGCTAATGCAGTGCTTAGAGGGAAATGTATAACCTTGATCGCTTATAGTAAACAAGAAGAAGGATCATGAACTAAGCTTCTACTTTAAGAAGCTAGAGGCCGGGCGCGGTGGCTCAAGCCTGTAATCCCAGCACTTTAGGAGGCCAAGACAGGCGGATCACAAGGTCAGGAGATCGAGACCATCCTGGCTAACACGGTGAAACCCCGTCTCTACTAAAAAAAAAATACAAAAATTAGCCAGGCACGGTGGCGGGCGCCTGTAGTCCCAGCTACATGGGAGGCTGAGGCAGGAGAACGGCGTGAACCTGGGAGGCAGACCTTGCAGTGAGCTGAGATCTGGCCACTGCACTCCAGCCTGGGCGACAGAGCGAGACTCCATCTCAAAAAAAAAAAAAAAAAAAAAAGCTAGAAAAAAATATATTAAACCTGAGAGCAAGAATAAGGAAAAAAAACATAAACAAGAGAGTAATAACTCAATAACATTTTCTAAAAAAGAGAAAAACAATGAAATAGAAATAGAGAAAAGCAATAAAGAAAAACCAATGAAACCAAAAACTGATTCTTTGTTGGGGGGGATCTCCAAAAGTTCACTGCTCCGCATAAACTATGAAAAACCTAACAAAACTCTCAGTATTAACTCTTTCAGAACTCTGGAAACTAACCAAAAGCTTACAGCAACCCAGGAGCACTTACTTAAGAAAATAGGCTGAATCTCAGCCGGGCACGGTGGCTCATACCTATAATTCCAACACTTTGGGAGGCCGAGGCAGGTGGATCATGAGGTCAGGAGTTCGAGACCATCCTGGCCAATGCGGTAAAACCTCATCTCTACTAAATATACAAAAACTTAGCCAGGCATGGTGGTGGGCACCTATAGTCCCAACTACTCAGGAGACCGAAGCAGGAGAATCACTTGAACCCGGGAGACGGAGGTTGCAGTGAGCTGAGATCACGCCACTGCACTCCGGCCTAGGCGACAGAACGAGACTCTGTCTCAAAAAAGAAAAAAAGAAAAAGAAAATAGGCTGAATCTCTAAGAACAGCAAACTTTCTGGCATTTTGACTTACCCTAGGCCCATCCCCTGCTCCTCAGCTCAGGGATATCCTTGAAAATAACAGCCAACATTCCTAGAACCAGTTCTGAGGGAGAAGAGACCTCATTTTTATAAAGTAGTAACGATTACTATAAATAAATAAATATTTGGTCTTATTTGTCTGGTGGCTTTCAGAAAACCAACTCAAAAGGCTTATCTTCACCTTGTCCCAATGCTGAAGCCATTAACCAGGGGACATTTTTCCACAATATTTATAGGTAAATGTGTTTGTCATTGCTGCCTGAAGTAATGGATGACAGCTGAGCACACAATCAACTGCCCAAGAAGCTTGAGAGAAAAGGCTGGAGAGTGAGAAGCTTTGGAAGAATAAGGGCCTTGAAAAGTTCCAATATATTCCTGAGAATCTAGAAGACCATGCACATGACCAGAGCTATGCGGATGCTCAGGAAAGACTTGAGAAGGCTTTAAGCTTTCACATCTGGCCAACCTTGAAGCTCTGGACAAGCAAGATGAGAAGGCTAAGGCAGGGTTGTAAACTGCCTGGCTGAGTGTTGAAGATGTACACCTGCATAAAAACAGGGCCTCTGCTGGGTGCAGTGGCTCACACCTATAATCCCAGCACTTTGAGAAGCTGAGGCAGGTGAATCACTTGAGCCCAGGAGTTCGAGACCAGCCTGGGAAACATAGTGAGGCCCCATCTCTACAAGAACATGCAAAAAAAAAAAAAAAAAAAATTGGCAGGGCATAGTGGTGTTGGGTAAAGGGCTTGTAGGGTGCCTGTATAAACTGGCCATAAAAATATGGACAATAAGTCATGGAAAGCCACAAGAGGCCTCTGAGGAAGAAAGCCTCCTAATTACCATCATGTTCCCATGCTCAGAACAAGACCTGCTCTCTTCTCTGTAAACACTGTGTTCAAGGAGAAAGACACTCCTTTGAAACACTGCGATGTGGACAGACATGCAGGCTCCTAGTTAAGCCCGCTCCCACTGGCTACTCTCCGATAAGTTAAAGATGTGCTGTTTGAGCACAAAGGAGATTCATTTAAACAGCTATTGCTCTAAATTATGCCTATGACGCACTGCCACCCTTTCACTGTTTCACCGTGAACATCTAAGTGACTGTACTCAATAAATAGTGTGGAGACCAGAGCCCTGAGCCTTTTGCAGCCTCCATTTTGCAACTGTCCCCCTGGCTCCCACCTTTATAAACTCTTAACCTGTCTCTTCTCATGCGGGAAAAGGGCTTATGGGGTGCCTGTATAAACTGGCCATAAAAATATGAGACAATAAGTCATAGAAAGCCACAAGAGGACTCTGAGGAGGAAAGCCTCCTAATTGCCATCATGTTCCCAAGCTCAGAGCGAGACCCGCTCTCTTATCTGTAAACACTGTTTTCAAAGTGAAAGACACTCCTTTAAAACACTGAAATGTAGACAGACATGCAGGCTCCTAGTTAAGTCGCTCCCACTAGCTACTCTCCGATAAGTTAAAGATACGCTGTTTGAGCACAAAAAAGATTCATTTAAACAGCTATTGCGATAAATTATGCCTATGACACACTGCCACCCTTTCACTGTTTCGCCCTAAACATTTGCTTCTTAAATCTAAGTAATTGTACTTAATCAATAGTATAGAGACCAGAGCTCTGAACCTTTTGCAGCCTCCATTTTGCAACTGGCCCCCTGGCTCCCACCTTTACAGACTCTTAACCTGTCTCTTCTCATTCCTTTGTCACCACCAGACTTCGAGTACCCTACGGGTGGTATTGAGGCTGGTCCCCAACATAGTGGTGTACACCTGTAGTCCCAGCTACACAGGAGGCTGAAACAAGAGAATTGCTGGAGCCTGGGAGGCAGAGGTTGTGGTGAGTCAAGATCATGCCACTGCATGCCAACCTGGACGATAGAGCAAGACTGTGTCTCAAAATAAATAAGTAAATAAAAACGAAAAATAAAATAAGGCCAGGCATGGTGGCTCATGCCTGTAATCCCAGCACTTTGGAGTCTGAGGTAGGTGGATCGCTTGAGCCCAGGAGTCTGAGACTAGCCTGGGCAATATAGTGAGACCCTGTCGCTATAAAAAATAAAAATAAAATAAAATAAAAATAAGGCCTCTCTGCAAAGACTGAGAGCTATTTTTTTGCTTCCAGCATCTAAGGAAATCACTGTCCAATCATTTGCTGTCCAATCTCTGCCTAATTAATAAGCCAACAGAACAGAGACTTTAGTGGCCACACACAACAAATAACAGACTTAATGAAATTATTCAGAAAACTAAACAAACAACTACTACAATAAGCACTAACAATGAACTCTGGGAAGGAGAGATACCCTGACTTTCAGAGTTGTCATATTAGAACAAGTAAAATAATTAATTTTCAACAAAAATGTATGAAGCATTTTAAGAAACAAAAGTATGACCCATATACACAGATAAAAAGGCAATCAGTTAAAACCTATGTCCATGAGGAAGCTCAGATGTTGGTCCTGTTAGACAAAAATTTTAAATTGGCTATTTTAAATACATCCAAAAAGCCAAAGAAAACCACGTCTAAAGGAACAAAAGACAAAGACAAAACTGACTCAAGAAGAAAGAAAAGCCAGAATAGACCAGTGAAGACATTAAGTCTGTATCAAAAAATGTCAACAAACGAAAACCTAGGATTAGAAGCTTTTTCCAATGAATTCAGTGAAACTGAATGTTAAAAAGAATTAATGTCAGTCTTTCTCAAACTCTGTCAAATAAAAGAAGAAAAGAGAACACTTTCCAACTCATTTTATGAGGCCAGTATTACCCAGGTAACACAGCCAAATAATCACAAGAAAAAAAATTTCCTTGTGAATATCCTCAACTAAAAACTCGCAGACCAAATCGAGCAGCATAGTAAAAGGATTATGTGACATGACCATGTGGGATTTATCCCCGAAATGCAAAGTTGGTTCAGTATATGAAAATAAATCAATGTAGTACACCATATTGATGGTATAAAGGGAAAAAATACAGGATCATCTCAACAGATGCAGAAAAGACATTTGACAAAGTCCAACATCCTTTCATGATAAGAAAACACAACCAACTAGGAATAGAAGGTGAACTTCCTGAAACTGAAAAAAGGCATTGATGAAAAACCCACAGGTAACATCATTCTCAATGGTGAAAAACTGAAAGCTTTCCCCCAAAGCAGGAGCAAGACAAGGATGTCCACTCTTCCACATCCATTCAATATTGTATTGGTACTTCTGGTCGAGGCAATTAGACAAGAAAAAGAAATAAAAGTCATCCAGGTTGCAAAGGTACAAGTAAAACAATCTTTATTGTCAGAAGATATGATTGTTTTTTTTTTTAATTGAGACAGGACCTCACTCTGTCACCCAGGCTGGACTGCAGTGGCGCAATCTTGAGTTATCACAACCTCGACATCCCAAGCTCAAGTGATCCTCCCACCTCAGCCTCCAAAGTAGCTAAGATTACAGGTGTGCACCACCATGCCCAGCTAATTTTTGTATTTTTTTGTGGAGACGGAGTCTCACCGTGTTGCCCAGACTTGTCCTGAACTCCTGGATTCAAGCAATCTGCCTGCCTTGGCCTCTCAAAGTGTTGGAACTACAGGTGTGAGCCACAGCATCCAGCCAAAGTTTGTTTTTAGTTTTTGTTGTTGTTGTTGTTGTTTGTCTTTTTAAAATCATGGCTCACTGAAGCCTCAACCCACCCTCTCATCTCCCCCAACCCTCTACGTCTGCTTCAGGTGATCTTCCCACCTCGGCCTCCCCAGTAACTGGGACTACAGGTACGCACCACCATGCCCTACTAATTTTCATATTTTTTGTAGAGATGTGGTTTTGCCATGTTGCCCAGGGTGGTCTCAAACTCCTGGGATCAAGTGATCCACCCACCTCAACTTTCCAAAGTGCTGGGATTACAAGTGTGAACCACCAAACCCAGCCAACATGATCTTATATATAGAAAACTCTAAAGAATCTACACACACTCTCAAAAAGCTTTTAGAGCCAAAGAATAAGTTTAAACAAAGTTGAAACATATAAGACCCCTATATGAAAATTAATTATATTTCTATACTCTAACAATGAACAATCCAAAAATGAAATTAAGAAAATAATTCTACTTAAAATACTGTCAAAAATAATAAAGTACTTGGAAATAAATTTATTTATTTATTTAATTTATTTTTGAGATGGAGTCCCACTGTATCATCCAGGCTAGAGTGCAGCAGTGCAATCTCAGCTCACTGCAATCTCCTCCTCCCAGGTTCAAGCGATTCTGCCACCTCAGCTTCCCAAGTAGCTGGGACTACAGGCGTGCACCACCACACCTGGCTAATGGGAATAAATTTAACAAAGGAAATGTAATGCTTGTACACCTAAAATAATAAAATATTGAAAGTCATTAAGATGGCAATACTCCCCAAATTGAATATATATTCAGTGCGATCCCTATTTTCAACTTTTTTTTTTAACAGAAAGGAGCAAGATGATCTTTAAATTCATATGGAAATGCAAAGGACTCTGAAAAGCAAAACAATCTTAATAAAGATCGGAGAATCCACATGTCCTGATTTCAAAACTCACTACAAAGCTGCAGTAATCACAGCAGCATGATATTGGCATAAAGGTAACTACATAGCTAATGGCATAGGGTTGTGAGTTCAGACATACATCCATATGTTTACAGTCAAGCAATTTTCAACAAAGAGCAATCAATAGGAAGGAGAGATGGGGAGAGCAAAGAAATAGTCTTCAACAAATGGTGCCGGGAAAACTAGATATTCACATGTAAAATAATGAATTTAGACCCCTCCTAACACCACATACTAAAATTAACTCAAAATAGATTAAGGATGGAAATGTAAGAGGTAAAAGCATAAAGCTCTTAAAAGGAAATGTAAGTATATCTTCATGGCCTTGTAATAGGAAATGGTTTGCTATGACACCAAAAAGCACAAGTAGCCAAAGTAAAAATAGATAAATTGGAATTCATCAAAATTAAAAGCTTTGTGTGTCAAAGAACACTGTCAAAGTGAAAAGAGAATCCACAGAATGGGAGAAAATATATGCAAATCATGTATCTGACAAGAGTCTAGTATCCAGAATATATAAAGAACTCTTTCAACCCAACAATAGAGGGATAAATAACTCAATTTTAAAATGGGCAAATGATCTGAAAATGTTTCTCCAAAGAATCTATACCAATGGCCAATAAGCACATGAAAAGATGTAGCATTAGTCATCGGGAAATGTACATCAAAACCACAATGAGCTACACATTCACATTCATTAGGATGGTGTTATGGGCTGAACTGTGTCCCCGCAGAATTCATATACTGAAAAGTTCTGCCTGCAGTACCTCGGAATGTGACTGTATTTAAAGATAGAGCCATTAAAGAGGCAATCAAGGTAAAATGAAATTATATGGATGGGCCCTAGTCCAATATGACTTATGTCCTTACAAGAAGAGGAAACTAGGACCCAGAGGAAAGACCATTTGAAGACACAGACGATAGGCATTTATGGGCATGTTGTACCCCAATTAGTATTAGTAAATTTAAAAGCCAGGAAGAGAAGCCCTCAGAAGAAAACAGCCCTGCTGACACCTTGATCTTGAACTTCTTTTTTTTTTTTTGAGACGGACTCTCACACTGTCACCCGGGCTGGAGTGCAGTGACACCATCTCGGCTCACTGCAACCTCCATCTCCCGGGTTCAAATGATTCTTCTGCCTCAGCCTCCTGAATATCTGAGATTACAGAGGCCCACCACCATGCCCGGCTAATTTTTTAATATTTTTAGTAGAGATGGGGTTTCACTATGTTGGCCAGGCTGGTCTCAAACTCCTGACCTCATGATCCTCCTGCCTCGCCTGGAATTACAGGCATGAGCCACTGCACCCAGTCTTGATCTTTAACTTTTTTTCTTTTTTTGGAGACAGAGTACTGCTCTGTCACCCAGGCTGGATCTTGAACTTCTTGTCCTCCAGAATCATGGGAAAGTTAAGTTCTATCGTTTAAGACACCCCGTCTGTGGTACTTTATGACAGTCCTGGGAAAAAAAATACAAGTGGCTTTTTCTTTTTCTTTGAAAAAAAAATGAGGCTCACTCTGTTGCCCAAGCTGGAGTGCAGTGGGGCCATCTCAGCTCACTGCAACCTTCACCTCCCAGATTCAAGTGATTCTCCTGCCTCAGTCTCCTGAGTAGCTGGGATTACAGGCACACACCACAACGCGCAGCTAATTTTTTTTTTTTTTTTCCCTCCCTCTGTCGCCCAGGCTGGAGTGCAGTGGTATGATCTGGGCTCACTGCAACCTCCACTTCCCGGGTTCAAGCGATTCTTCTGCCTCTGAGTAGCTGGGATTACAGGCGCCTGCCTCTGTGTCTCGCCTGGCTGACACAGCTGAGCCTAACTCTTCTTCTGGTCAGGGCTGTCCTAGAAAGTGGCTCTCACGATAGGAATAAACTGGACACAGGTCAATCATGGAGCCACATGGGCATCTGCAGTATAAACAAGTTTCCTTTCAGAGGGACACATTGCAGACCAGTCATTTAGGTGTTAGGCTGCCTTCCAGGATAAAGAAGTATCCCATGAAAGGCATACTGTAAATATCCAAGACCACATCTCTTGGTTTTCCACCAGGACAGGGCGAGAATTCATAGCCGCTCTGCAGAGACAACCTCAAGACCAAATTAGAGGAAAATACATCAAATCCAGTTTTAGCAGAAATGGATGCCCTGTCACTCAGGTGAGTTTTGGAGATATTTGGACCTACATGCTCGCTCTAAGCTGTCTTTTTTTTTTTTTTTTTTTTGAGATGGAGTCTCGCTTTGTTGCCCAGGCTGGCATGCAGTGGCATGATCTTGGCTCACTGCAACCTCCACCTCCTGGGTTCAAGCAATTCTCCTGCCTCAGCCTCCTGAGTAGCTGGGACTACAGGCATTTGCCACCAAACACAGCTAATTTTTGTATTTTTAGTAGAGACAGGGTTTCTCCATGTTGGTCAAGCTGGTCTCGAACTCCTGACCTCATGATCCGCCCACCTTGGCCTCCTGAAGTGCTGGGATTACAAGCGTGAGCCACCGCACCTGGCCCAAGCATGCAGTTTTAAAACATAAACTTACTAGTCAAACAAGTTTTATCTCCTAGATGGTTAAGGTCATAATACTATAAATCCAACTTAGGAGCTGAATACACGATGAAAATAAGTTGGTTAATGCATGTCATTAATGAAAGAAAAACAGAGGGAAAAATCATACTTAACTTTTTCATTTCTTTGCTTCTGTGATATTTTTGATACTTGCCTGACTTGTTAAAAAGTGATCATGGCAATCATCTGAAGTTTGCCATTAGCAATTCAAACATGATTGGTAAGAATGAGCAAATTAGGCTAATGTAATAATTACAGAATTCTTTTTCATAACTTGAAAGCTTAGCTATATTACATGAGATAGATATTCATGAAATGTCTGAGTCATTTCTGAGTAAGTTAAAATACTGAAACATTAATTGTTGAACTTAATTTAAAAATATAGGCCGGGCTTGGTGGCTCACGCCTGTAATCCCAGCACTTTGGGAGGCCAAGGCAGGCGGATCATGAGGTCAGGAGATCAAGACCATCCTGGCTAACATGGTGAAACCCTGTCTCTACCAAAAATAACAAAAAATTAGCCAGGTGTGGTGGCAGGTGCCTGTAGTCCCAGCTACTCAGGAGGCTAAGGTAGGAGAGTGGTGTGAACTCGGAAGGCGGAGCTTGCAGTGAGCCGAGGTCGCGCCATTGCACTCCAGCCTGGGTGACAAAGCAAGACTCCGTCTCAAAAAAAAAAAAAAAAAAAAAGAATTTAAAAATATATACTGGCATCTTGTTTTTGTACAGTATAAAGAAGCTAAACGTATTTGGACCTGTTAATTAACATGGAAAATGACGAAACATATTTCTAGAAATTATGAAATGGTGAATGCTGATATAAGACAGTGTACAACTGTTAAATGAAAATTATAGAAGGCCATGGGAGGTTGATGACTTCATGCTTTGGACAGCTTTTCCCAAGACATCAGAAAAGACTCCCCATCGTAATGAGACTCTTCCCTCTCTTAATTTTTCTTTGCTTACACCTACCTCTTTCACTTGGCAGGATGATGCTGTAATTAGAATTTCACAATCAGTAGCTTCTGCAGGCAACTAGAAGTGCTGGATCTGTCATGTCAAACCTGAACCTTTATATGGCTTTAAAGAGCCATTAGTTCACCCATTGGCTAACTTTAGCAACATCCCTAATGCCACTGTTTTTTTCAAATTGTACTCATGGTCTCTCTTATAGAGTTAAACTTCTGGATCCACTTGTTCTCATTCCCTGTTTTAATTTAACCCTGTCATGGGATGCTAGATTATCTGCTAAATGAATTGGATGAGTCTGTGCAGTTGCTGACATTTCTTGTTGCACATGGATAAATACATCAGATATTGTAGAGCCTCATTTGCAAAAATTAACAAACAGGCTACTTGGTTAAAATGAGTAGACTTCTCATCTGGCTTGCTCTGTGATTTAATCAATTTTGGTTGGTTTGGTTCATGGGGACCCTGGCTCAAGTGCATACTCCAAGCTTTTGGATTACTCTTCTGATAATCATAATAGAAGTCTCTCTGGTATGCTGTATTCTCTCAAAAGCTTTAAATGTTTGCATGCAGTCATCCATTAAACATCAAATAATCTCTTTTTGGCTGGAACAAAGAAATGTATGATCATGAGGACATTGTAACCTATGAATGGCATATTGAGACTGGAAACCCAGAGTGGTGGTAACTGAGAGTAGCACTAACACCCTAAGTTTTGATCACGCTCCCACCTAGGAGAGAGCCTGACCAAAAAGGGAAGAATTGTTGAACAAGATTATGAAAGGTCGTTGTTTGAACTGAGCTCCTGCAATGGGCCCAAAACAAACCAAACCAAAATGGAGTCACTCATCCTCAATGCCACCTATCCAAACTGAAACTTTAAGGAAGTAGATAGGTTCCAAATAATACCAGTTTCTTTTCTGAAAACAAGAGATTCTAGTCTAACTGAGTTATCATAGCAAGGAAGTCTCTTCTACTTTATCCTTTACATAAAAGGAACCTGATGTTAACCATTTAGGTTTTTTGTTGTTGTTGTTTGCTTGTTTTTTTTCCCCGAGATGGAGTTTCACTCTTGTTGCCCAGGCTGTAGTACAAGGGTGCTTGTACTCCACTCAGCTCACTGCAACCTCCACCTCCCGGGTTCAAGCGATTGTCCTGCCTCAGCCTCCCGAGTAGCTGGGATTACAGGTGTGCACTACCATGCCTAGCTAATTTTTGCATTTTTAGTAGACAAGTGGTTTCACCATGTTGGCCAGGCTGGTCTCGAACTCCTGACCTCAGGTGATCCACCCGTCCCAGCCTCCCAAAGTGCTGGGATTACAGGCGTGAGCCACCACTCCTGGCCAAGTTTTTTTTTTTCTATTGTTCTTGTTTTGTTTCCTTGTTCCCATCTTACAAAATCCATTTTTCTGTTTTTTTGTTTGTTTGGGTGTTTGTTTGTTTGTTTGTTTGTTGTTGTTGTTTTCTGAGACGGAGTCTCGCTCTGTCGCCCAGGTTGGAGTGCAGTGGCCGGATCTCAGCTCACTGCAAGCTCCGCCTCCCGGGTTTACGCCATTCTCCTGCCTCAGCCTCCCGAGTAGCTGGGACTACAGGCGCCCGCCGCCTCGCCCGGCTAGTTTTTTTGTATTTTTAGTAGTGACGGGGTTTCACCGTGTTCGCCAGGATGGTCTCGATTTCCTGACCTTGTGATCCGCCCGTCTCGGCCTCCCAAAGTGCTGGGATTACAGGCTTGAGCCACCGCTCCTGGCCCCCATTTTTCTGTTATTGGCCAATGGAAGTTCTTTTTTTTTTTTTTTTTTGAGACAGAGTCTTGCTCTGTCACCCGGGCTGGAATGCAATGGCGCTGTCTCATTTCACTGCAACCTACGCCTTCCAGGTTCAAGCGGTTCTCCTGCCTCAGCCTCCTGAGTAGCTGGGGACTACAGGTGTGCGCCACTAAGCCCAGCTAATTTTTGTAATTTTGGAGAGATGGGGTTTCACCATGTTGGTTGGTCAGTATGGTCTCGATCTCTTGACCTTGTGATCCGCCGCCTCAGCCTCCCAAAGTGCTGGGATTACAGGCGTGAGCCACCGCACCCGGCGGAAAGTTCTAATTCTATTTTGTAGAACGAAGGCTGTCCAGATTAATGAATCACAAATAAAAGGCAATTAATGTATAACTAAATTAAATATATTATAATAATATCATTTTTTTGTCTTTGCCAATTGAAGTCATTGACAGATCTGAGCTTCTGACCAGAATAACAAGTCTTACCATATTAAGCTTGTATGTTATCAATCAAAAACAAAGACACTTGAGGTTTTGGTGAACTTTTGATTTATGGCTGTGAATTTTTCTTCAATTTCTATTAGATTTTTTTCAAAATATTATAATAACTCAGAGTCCCTTAAATCATTTTTTTAACCTCCAGTATTCCAGACACCCAAGGTTTAGATATCAATAAATGAAACATTCATTAAAAGGAACAAAAGGATACATACCTTACTCCTTGATGTTAATCGTCCTCAAGAACATACACTACTTCCAGATCAATATCTAGCTTTGGCATGGGCGGAGGCAGAATACGTGACCACCAAATAGCCATTTATTCATTCATTATTTAACAAACAATAGACATGGTTTCTCTCCTCAAATGGGTATCAGACAATCACAGAAAGCACTTCTGCTGTTTCTTACATGCAACTTTCTCATTTCTCCTCTGACTTTCCATTGCTCAGCCTCTTCATTCTTTCCTGGGTCTAAGGAGCCCCTTAGATTGGCTCCTGCTCCTTAATACCTTCCCAGAAAAACCATTTTAGGAACCCTAAAACAAACTGGACCAGGCACTAAGGTCATCTGCTAGAGATGAGCTCAATTACATAACATCCACAAGTCTCTGTAGTGTAAGTTGTCACAAATCTGCAAAGCCCCATTCTGGGGCTGAGAAGAAGAAAGGGTTGGCCAGGCACGGTGGCTCACGCCTGTAATCCCAGCACTTTGGGAGGCCGAGGCAGGCAGATCACGAGGTCAGGAGTTTGAGATCAGCCTGGCCAATATGATGAAACCCCGTCTCTATTAAAAATACAAAAATTAGCCGGACGTGGTGGCACATTCCTGTAGTCCCAGCTACTCCGGAGACTGAGGCAGGAGAATCGCTGGAACCAGGGAGGCGAAGGTTGCAGTGAGCCAAGACCGTACCACTGCACTTCAGCCTGGGTGGCAAAAAAAGAAGGGTTTAGGGATGGAGAAAAGAGAAGGGCTAACTTAAATTTTATATCCTGACTACCAAATTTCTATAGTTGTTCTTCATTTTAAAAGCCTGGACATCAAAAGTTCTTAGCCTACACATGTTAGAGAAAGAAATGAGACATTCTAGCAAGGGCTAAGTGTTATGATGTTTTCATCAAGGACCACTGCAGAACACATACCCACGGAGTACTCTATCAGCGTTACAGACTGACTTACTGATGACTGTAAGAGCATTGGTTAAATCTGCCCTGCTTCAAATTAAATCTATAATTTGCTACCACTTCAGCAAGCCTAGATATAATATTCAGCTGGAAAAATGAGAAACAGTACCAAAATGAAAGAAAGAAGTCCATAACCATAAAAAATTAGGAAACTACCATAACAGACTATAAGGTTCTGTAGGGGAAAAACTATGTCACCATGACAACCTGGGATATTTTTATTGAAAGAGTTGGTAGGTTATACAGAACGTTTTCCAGGATTTGGAGGCTGAGAGCGAAGTACAAGTACATGTGTGGGAGTTGAGAGACATTCTGAATGGGCTTTTCATCCTTATTTTTTAGCTTTTCCTTGCAATCTATATTTTGCCAAATTCTGTTTTATAAGAGGTACTGTGGTCCCCTCCAAAACTCATGCTGAAATTTGATTCCCATGACTGGGCACAGTGGCTCACAAATCCCAGCACTTTGGGAGACCAAGGCAGGCAGATGGCTTGAGCTCAGGAGTTTGAGACCAGCCTGGGCAACATGGTGAAACCCATTCTCCACAAAAAATACAATTAGCATGGCGTGGTGGTGTGTGCCTGTAGTCCCAGCTACTCGGGTGGCTAAGGCAAGAAAACCACTTGAGCCCCAGAGGTGGAGGTTGCAGTGAGCCAAGATCATGCCATTGCACTGCAGCCTGGGCAATGGGAATGAAACCTGTCTCAAAAAATAAATAATTAAAAAAAAATAGACAAAAGAAATTTGATTCCCAATATGGTGGTGTTAGAAGGTGGGTCCCAGTGGGAGGTGTTTGGGTTATGGGGGCAGATCCTTCATGAATGGCTTGGTGCAGCTCTTGAAATAGTTAGTGAGTTCTCAGTCTTACAAGACTGCATTAATTTTTGTGGGAAGGTCCCATGGGAGTGAATTGCTGTAAAGCCAGTATGCCCCTGGGATTTTACACATGTTCCCCTCCCCTTTGACCTTCTCTGCCATGCCTTGAGCCAACATAAAAGCCCTCACCAGAAGCTGAGCAGATGGTAGTGCCATGTTTTTGAACCAAGCCTGCAGAACTGTGAGCTAAATAAACCTCTTTTCTTTATAAACTACCCATAGGTATTCTGTTATAGCAATACAAAACAGACTAAGAAGAAAAGAGCAAAGTAATTTTTATACCCTATAATTATACATACATGTTATCAGCATGTATATATGATTATGTAACTGCTAACTGGGGAAATTTTTATTTAACAAAGGATACTCATTTTCCTGATGGACAGAAAGATTAACATCAGTCTTCCAAAGGAGTATGCTAATGTACAATAACCAAAATAGATAACTTTTTAGAAAAATCTGAAAGTATCACATAGATACTTCTCTTAAGTATTGAATCTATATGATATTACATCTCATTTTATATAATTTTTGTCTTCTGTTTTTAATTTTTCTCTGTACTATTTTCCAAAGGAACAGAACAGCACAAAGTTCTGTTATATGTATATTATCTACTCATTATATGCTACTTTATTATATACTACTTTATTTTTCTTTTTTTTTTCTGAGACGTTGTCTCACTCTGTCGCCCAGGCTAGAGAGCAGTGGCCCAATCTCAGCTCACTGCAAGCCCCGCCTCCTGGGTTCATGCCATTCTCCTGCCTCAGCCTCCTGAGTAGCTGGGACTACAAGCATGCACCACCATGCCCAGCTAATTTTGTGTTTTTAGTAGAGATGGGGTTTCTCCATTTTGGTCAGGTTGGTCTCGAACTCATGACCTCAGGTGATCCACCCGCCTTGCCTTCCCAAAGTGCTGGGATTACAGGCATGAGCCACCGCCCCCGGCTATGCTACTTTATTAATCAAGTTCATGTGATGAAAAAAGTTGCACATAAATGTGATTTTTAAAAACAAAACAAATATTTCTGCCCCTCTGCATCTTTTGACAGGTACTTTACATCTATCATTTTATTTATCTTCATTTTTATTTATTTATTTTGAGACAGAGTCTTGCTCTGTCGTCAGGCTGGACTGCAGTGGTGCGATCTTGGCTCACTGCAACCTCCGCCTCCCAGGTTCAAGAGATTCTCCTGCTCCAGCCTCCCAAGTAGCCGGGACTACAGGCACGTGCCACCACGCCCGGCTAATTTTATACTTTTGGTAGAGACAGGATTTCACCATGTTGGACAGGATGGTCTCGATCTCTTGACCTTGTGATCTGCCCGCCTCAGCCTCCCAAAGTGCGGGGATTACAGGCATGAGCCACTGCGCCTAGCCATCTTCATAATATTGTATAAGTACTATTATCCCCATTTTGCAGGTAACTGTGACCAAAGAGGTGATATGTTTGCCCAATGCCACAACTGAGAAGCGTCAGAGTCTGTGTTAAAACCGAGGTCTATTTGACTCAAGAGTCTTCCAGCCAGGTGCGGTGGCTCACTTTGGAAGGCTGAGGTGGGTGGCATGAGCCCAGGAGTTCAAGACCAGACTGGGCAAGATAGCAAGACACTGTCTCCACAAAAAAATAAAAAATCAGCCAAGCATAGTGGTGCTCAGATAGTTGGGAGGCTGAAACAGGAGGAATGCTTTAGATGAGGAGGTTAAGGCTGCAGTGAGCTGAGATCACACCACTAGCACTCCAGCTTTGAGACTCTGTCTCAAAAAAGAAAAAAAAAAAGTCTTCCCATTTTACTGTGCTACACTACATCTCAATAATTCTTGAGGAACAGACTTTCAGCTTATAAAGAAATTATTTCCGGATATTACATAATACTGTATATTTGTACTTCTAGTGAAGATACTACTTAAATTCTTGCATTGAAGACCTTCTCTGCTCCAAACACATAGCAGTGAGAGATAAAAATATAAAAAGAGAAATCATAACAAAACAGAACTGGAAAACACCATCATGCTCAAAAGCAATATTAACTTTTTTCAAGGCCCAGAAACACCAAAGCTGAGACATGCTGGGCCTCCTATCTAGGAACTTTGCTACTAAAAGCTAACAGGAACTAAAAGTCTTCCCAAGAAAGAGAAGGGATGGATTCAGGCTCACTGTTGAAACTAAGGGCCACTTTACTCATGAAGAAAGGCTGAAAGGTGCTGCAGTGACTACTTCCATAGCCATGGCCTAGGGAGGCAGGAGAAAAGGGATACAGCTTCCCATCCAGGACCTGGGCCAAGCTATCCACTAGCTCACAGACTGGAAATGTAACATCTCTGATAGCATAGCTAGACAGACCCAAGCCACCAGTATAAGACCTGATTCTGGTCTAGGAGTCCCTTGAGGAGGAATGGAGGCAATTAAGACAAACAGGGTCAATAGAGAGAAAAAATAAAAATCTCCTAAACAGGATGTTTGCACATGAAAATTCCAAAACACATGAAGAAATTCACACTCAGAACAGCCACCAACAAAATCAAAATAGGGAAGATAAATTTACTCCAGACAAAATGAACATAACAGAATAATCAGCAAATGAGCTTTAAACAAGCATGGAGGGTTGGTCACGGTGGCTCACGCCTGTAATCCCAGCACTTTGGGAGGCCGAGGCAGGTGGATCATGAGGTCAGGAGATCGAGACCATCCTGGCTAACATGGTGAAACCCTGTCTCTACTAAAAATACAAAAAAAAAAAAAAAAAAAAAAAAAAAAAAAAAATTAGCCGGGCGTGGTGGCAGGCACCTGTAGTCCCAGCTACTCGGGAGGCTGAGGCAGGAGAACGGCGTGAACCTGGGAGGTGGAGCTTGCAGTGAGCCCAGATGGTGCCACTGCACTCCAGCCTGGGCGACAGAGCAAGACTCCATCTCAAAAAAACAAAAACAAACAAACAAAAAAAACAAACAAAAACAAAAAACAAGCGTGGGTAGTATCATTTGAGAGACTTAAAAGAAAAAAATAATAAGGAATTTTTTTGTTGTTGTTGAGACAGAGTCTCGACCTCTCACCTAGGCTGGAGTGCAATGGTGCAACCTCGGCTCACTGCAACCTCCGCCTCTTGGGTTCAAGCAATTCTCCTGCCTCAGTCTCCCAAATGGCTGGGATTACAGGTGCGCCGCACCACCATGCCCAGCTAATTTTTTGTATCTTTAGTAGAGACGGAGTTTCAGCATGTTGGCCAGGCTGGTCTCGAACTCTTGACCTCGTGATCTGCCCGCCTCGGCCTCCCAAAATGCCGGGATTACAGGCGTGAGACACTCGCCAAGAATAAGGAATCATAAAAGCAAGCAGAAATAAAACAAAAAAGGGTGATGCAGAAAAAATCAACAAAGAAATCCTGGAAATAAAAAAAACATAGCAATTGAAATAAATACTGAATAGACAAAATACAGTGTAGACTGGTCTCAGTTAAGGAAAAAATTAGTGAATTAGTAGAACTGAGGAATTCATCAAGGTCTTAGCATAGAGAGCATGAGAAGGAAGAGAGAAGGAGGAGAAATACTAAATGTATATCAAGCAGAATAAAGGATTAATAAATTGTGATTTGTATTTGGAATATAGTAGAGTAGTGAAAAATGAATTAACCAGAATTGCAGGTAAAAACATGGTTAAATCTTAAAACATAATGTTGAGACTGAAAAGCAAGTTGGAGAAAGATACAGAGTATGATACCATCTATATATAGTTCCAAAATATATTACATAAAATTATTATATATTGTCTATAATACACACATAAAAATATATAATGGCACACATGAGAATGAAAAGCACTAAATTTAGGATGGTAGTTTCATCTTGGGAGATGGAGGGAAAAGGGTTCGCAGATGGATGCCAAGGCTTCAACTGTATTTGTAATATTTTATGTCTTAAACTAGGTGTGGGGATAAATAAATAAATGACTGAGTGAATGAATTTTGAATTTGCAAATGTCATTGGCGTCCATCTGGTATAGAGATAGAACTTTAATAGTATCTGGAAAGATTTTTTAAATTGGAATTTAACAAATTGCTAAGTGCTAGGCTCTTGTTAACGGTTTTTCTGTGCGGGAGAGGGAGCAGGAATGGGGTCTTACTTTGTCACCCAGGCTGGAGGGAAGTGGCATGATCATAGCTCACTGCAGCCTTGACCTCCCAGGCTCAAGTGATCCTCTTGCTTTAGACTCCTGAGTAGCTGGGACCACAGGTGTGCATCACCATGCTCAGCTAATTTTTATTTACTTTTTATTTTTTTAAAGACGGTCCTACTATGTTGCTCAGGCTCGTCTTGAACTCTCAACCTCCCAAAGTGCTGAGATTATAGGTGTGAAGCACTGCACCCAGCCTCTTGTTGTGCTATTAACTTGTGACTCCTGCCCTGTAGAAACTAATGAAGGCCTCATATAGGCATGTCAAAATAAAATGTTTCTTTTCTAGTCTGTTCTGGATTTTTCCTCCATCATAAACCTGGCTCTGCCTTGTCTCCTGAGTCAATCTGGATATTCTAGACCAGATAGCTGAAATGGTCACTCTCCTGCTCAGGGATCTGAAAAACAATCACTTTTCAGATAATTCTAAGGGTCTCTGCTATTTGCTGAAAAATTCATATGCTGAGTTTCATCCTCTGTCACATTTCAGTAGCTCTAGCCTTCTCTATTTCTAGTTGTACAGTCCTTAATGAGATTCCCTGTATCTCGGTCACACTCTGAAAGTACCTCCACTAGTGATTTATTTCTCAGGACGGGAGACACACTGACTTCATTCCGCTGTACCTCTCAATCCTCCTCTCTTTTCTGTAATCAGCTCTGGCAATACCAGTAGAAGAGAGGACAGTCTTACCTACTTTAGTTTTTGCCAGGGAGAACAACTTCCAGAGAGTGTCCAAGCTCTCTCCATTTCATAGAAATGTGAGTTCTGAAGTACTTCCATTTTCTTTCAAACCTCAGTCCTTCTGAGTGAGGTTTAACTCATACTTTTGCCATATTGGCTACCCACACCGCAGCCAATTCAAGTTCCTGAATCCCATCCGTAGTAGATGAATTTCCGTGTGATTGTCCAAAATACTTGCCTTCTCTTTAGCAGAGACCTTGGTCTCTGAGTTTTTTTTGCCCACCCTTCTTCATTGTCTCAATCCCTGGCGAGGTATGCAGTTATGGTGGGATGGTATTCTAAAATCAATGTTTCTCCCTACCCATTTCTTATTAACATAACACTACTTCTAAAAAAGAAATCACCTTTCACTACAGATTGACCTTAATGATGTAAGCTTGAATTCTTTAAATATTTCTGAGTTAGTTTATATATACCTTTCTTTCTCTTTCTTTCTTTCTCTCTCTCTCTCTCTCTCCCTCCTTCCCTCCCTCCCTCTCTCTCTCTCTCTCTCTCTCTCTCTCTCGCCCTCTTTTTTTAAGACGGAGTCTCACTCTCCTGCCCCGGCTGGAGTGCAGTGGCATGATTTTGGCTCACTGCAACATCCGCCTCCCAGGTTCAAGCAATTCTCCTGCTTCAGCCTCCTGAGTAGCTGGGCTACAGGCGCAAGCCACCACGCCTGGCTAATTTTTTGTATTTTTAGTAGAGACAGGGTTTCACCGTCTTAGCCAGGATGGTCTCGATCTCCCAACCTCGTGATCCGCCTACTTCGGCCTCCCGAAGTGTTGGGATTACAGGAGTGAGCCACCGCGCCCGGCCGTCTATTTTTCTTTAAAGTATATTACATTTGGAATGTCTTGATTTACTTATTTTCAGGTAATTTTAGAAATTAAATTTATATAAGTTTATAGAAATTAAATTTATATAAGCTTATTTATCTCTATAAGCCAATCAGAGCAGAGATCCTTTGACAAAAATAAACTAGATTTTAATTAGTAATACCTTACAGAGGCAAGACAATATCTTATACTCACATAGAGAGGTATAAAGATGTTTATAAATTACAGACACACAGACAGATATATGGAGAATTTACAGCTTCAATTCTACCATTTCAACCATGGGTCAAGAGTAAACACAGGAACACGAAAACTCACCAGACCAGATATTAATGAGCTGTTCTCCTTCCAATAGGCACAAAATTCTTGAATTGAACTCAAAATAGGCAAATAGACAAATAAATAAAAATAACATACCAGGTTTTCTGTTGTTTCTCACTCAACAGAAATTATATCTCTGTAAACCACTAGTCCTTTTATAGAGATCACCAAATGGTTAGACCATATAACCAAACTCTTAATCATTGCTCCCAACAGAGGGAAGTAACTTATTGGCCATGTACAGGCATATCTCAAAGATATTGTGGGTTTGGTTCCAGACCACTGCAATAAAGCAAACATTGCGATAAAGTAAGTCATGCAAAATTTTTGGTTTCCAAGTGCATATAAAAGTTATGTTCACACTATACTGTAGTCTATTCAGTGTGCAATAATATCGTGTCTAAAAGCAAAGTATGTATCTTTTTTTTGTTTTTGAGACAGAGTTTCACTCTTGTTGCCTAGGCTGGAGTGCAATGGCAGGATCTGGGCTCACTGCAACCTCTGCCTCCCAAGTTCAAGCGATTCTTCTGTCTCAGCCTCCCGAGTAGCTGGGATTACAAGCGCATGCCACCACACCTGCTAATTTTTGTATTTTTAGTAGAGACAGGGTTTTATCATATTGGTCAAGCTGGTTTCGAACTCCTGACCTCAAGTGATCCACCCACTTTGGCCTCCCAAAATGCTGGGATTACAGGTGTGAACCACTGCGCCCGGCCTAAAGTATGTATCTTAATTAAAAAGTACTTTCCTGCTAAAAAATGCAAACGATCAACTAAGCCTTTAGCAAGCCATAATACTTTTTGCTGGTGGAGGGTCTTGCCTTTATGTTAATGGCTACTGACTGATCAGATTGGTGGTTGCTGAAGATTGGGATGGTTGTGGAATTTCTTAGAAAAAACTGAAGTTTGCTGCATAGATTGACTCTTTCTTTCGTGAAAGATGTCTCCATACATGTGATGCTGTTTGATAGCATTCTATACACAGTAGAAAATGTCTTTCAAAATTGGAGTCAATTCTCTGAAATGCTCATTCCACTTTATCAATTAAGTTTATATAATATTCTAAACCCATTGTTGTCATTTCAACAATGTTCAGAGCATCTATACCAGGAGTAGCTGCTATTTTAAGAAACCACTTTCTTTGCTCATCCATAAGAAGTAACTTCTTATTTGTTCAAGTTTTATCATGAGATCGTCGCAATCCAATCACCTCTTCAAGCTCTAATTCTAGTTATCTTGCTATTTCCACTACATCTGTTGTTACTTCTGCCACTGAAGTCTTGAACCCCTCAAAGCAAACCATGATGGCTGGAATCAACTTCTCTCAAGCTCCCGTTAATGTGGAAATTTTGACCTCCTTCCATGAATCAAAATGTTCTGAAAGGCATCTAACACGGTACATCTTTTCCAGAAGATTTGTATCTAAATGGTGACTCCTTTCTAGAAGGTTTTAAATTTACTTTCTCCAGATCCTTCAGAGGAAACACTTCTGTGGCAGCTATAACCTTAGAAAATGTATTTCTTAAATAAGGGGACTTGAAAGTCAAAATTATTCCCTGATCCCATGGGCTGCAGAATGGATGTTGTGTTAGCAGGGATAAAATAACATTCAACTCAGAG
Organism: Macaca mulatta; assembly: GCF_049350105.2. Taxonomy (NCBI): domain Eukaryota; kingdom Metazoa; phylum Chordata; class Mammalia; order Primates; family Cercopithecidae; genus Macaca; species Macaca mulatta. Next base: position 70,735,673 of record NC_133406.1, on the reverse strand, counting down.
CTCTTGGGTGACCAGATGCATTGTTAATGAGCAGTAACGTTTTGAAAAGAGTCTTTTTTTCTAAGCAGTGGGTCTCAAAAGCGTGCTTAAAATATTCAGTAGACCATGGTATAAACTGATGTGCTGTTGTCCAGGCTTTGTCTTCCATTGATAGAGAACAGGCAGAGTAGATTTAACAGAATTCTTCAGGGTCCTAGGATTTTCAGAATGATCAGTGAGCATTGGCTTCTAGTTAAAGTCACCAGCTGCATTAGCTCCTAACAAGAGAGTCAGCCTGTCCTTTGAAGCGTTGAAGCCAGGCATTGACTTCTTTCTAGCTATGAAAGTCCTAGATGGCATCTTCTTCCTACAGAGGCTGTTTCATCTGCACAGAAAATCTGTTGTTTATTGTAACCACCTTTATCAGTAATCAAAGCTAGATCTTCTAGATAACTTGCGGCAGCTTCTCCATCAGTACTTTCTGCTTCCCTATGCACCTTTATGTTATGGAGACAGATTCTTTCCTTAAACTTCATGAAGCAACTTCTGCTAACTTCCAACTTGTCTTCTGCAGCTTCCTCACGTCTCTCAGCCTTCATAGAATTGAAGAGAGTTGGGGCCTTACTCCGGATTAGGCTTTGATTTAAGGGAATATTGTAACTGGTATGATTTTCTATATAGACCACTCAGATTTTCTCTGTATCAGCAATAAGACTGTTTTGCTTTCTTATCATGCCTTCATACACTGGAGTAGCACTTTTAATTTCCTTCAAGAACTTTTCCTTTGCATTCACAATTTCATTAACTGTTTGGTGCAAGATGCCTGTCTTTGGACCTATCTCAGCTTTTGTCATCCCTTCATTCAGCTTAATAATTTCTAGCTTTTGATTTAAAGATGTGTAAGTCTTCCTTTCACTTGAACACTTAGACACCATCATAGGGTTATTAATTGGCCTAATTTCAATATTTTGTAGGGGATATGGAGGCCTGAGGACAGGGAGAGAGACAGGGAATGGTTGGTCAGTCAGTAGAGCAGTTAGAACACACACAACATTTGTTAAGTTTGCCATCTTGAATGGGTGCAGTTTGTGGTGCCCCAAAACAATTACAATAGTAACATCAAAGACCACCGATCACAGATCACCATAATAGATATAAGAATGATGAAAATGTTTGAAATATGTGAGAATCACCAAAATATTACACAGAGAAAGAAAGTGAGCACATGCTGCTGGAAAAATGGTTATCAATAGAATTGCAAAAGGGAGGGTTGCCACAAATCTTCAATTTGTGAAAAACAGAGTATCTGTGAAGCATAATAAAGTGAGGCACAATAAAACAAGGTATGCTTGTACAAACCAAAGAAAAACACACAATTAGTGGAGAAGAAAATAAAAATTAGGAAAACAAAGACTCAGCAACATTCTTTTGCAGTTTTAGATTTATCTCTGGCAGCAAGAAAATTGCCAGGATTCAGGCAACCCATGAAGTGTACTTTTCCAGTGATAAAATTCACCTGTCAGATGAATACATTGGGCATCTTGGTGGGAACTACTGAACTTTTAAAAGATAATTTGCAAAAAAAAAAAAAAAAAAGTAAAATAATGACTCTCAAACAGATATAATACGAACACATCAGTCATTTTATTTTTATTTATTTATTTATTTTCAAATGGAGTCTCACTCTGTTGCCCAAGCTGGAGTGCAGTGGTGCGATCTTGACTCACTGCAACCTCTGCCTCCCAGATTTAAGTGATTCTCATGCCTCAGCCTCCCAAGTAGCTGCGATTACAGGCATAAGCCACCATACCTGGCTAATTTTTGTCTATTTTTAGTAGAGACGGGGTTTCACCATGTTGGCCAGGCTGGTCTTGAACTCCTGACCTCAAGTGATCCACCCGCCTTGGCCTCCCAAAGTGCTGGGATTACAGGTGTGAGCCTCTGCACCCAGCCATTTTATTTAACTCATTAAATAGGTGAACCAGACAGATGCTATCACCTGTTCAAAGGAGAATCCAAAGAGCAGACATGTTTACAGATCAGAAATATTGAACTTGCAAATGGTGCAAAACTGGCGTTTTTGTTGTTGTTTAATTTATTATTATTATTATTATTTTTTTTTTTTTGAGACTGAGTCTGGCTCTGTCGCCCAGGCTGGAGTGCAGTGGCGGGATCTCAGCTCACTGCAAGCTCCGCCTCCCGGGTTTACGCCATTCTCCTGCCTCAGCCTCCAGAGTAGCTGGGACCACAGGCGCTCGCCACTTCGCCCGGCTAGTTTTTTGTATTTTTTTAGTAGAGATGGGGTTTCACCGTGTTAGCCAGGATGGTCTCGATCTCCTGACCTCGTGATCCGCCCGTCTCGGCCTCCCAAAGTGCTGGGATTACAGGCTTGAGCCACCGCGCCCGGCCGTATTATTATTATTATTATTACTATTGCAATGGAGTCTTGCTCTGTCACCCAGGCTGGAGAGCAGTGGCGCAATCTCAGCTCACTGCAATCCCCGTCTCCCGGGTTCAAGAGATTCTCCTGCCTCAGCCTCCTGAGTAGCTGAGATTACAGGCGCGCCACCATGCCTGCTAATTTTTGTATTTTTAGTAGAGACGGGATTTCACCATGTTGGTCAGGCTGGTCTCGAACTTCTGACCTCGAGATCCGCCCGCCTCAGCCTCCCAAAGTGCTAGGATTACAGGCGTGAGTCACTGCCTGCGGCCAAAACTGGCTTTTCCATAGAGGTGGAGAGTTCACCCCCCATCCGGGTAGAATTATTTCACAAGTCCATAGACAAGAATCATTTGCACTGCCATAAGCACCCTGCAAGTTAACTTTAATCTTTGCAATAGTCTAGGTCCAGATAAAGGCAAATATCTTTTAGGATCAGATAAACCCCCAAATTCCAACACTGCATGAAAAGATATCTATTAATTTATTTTACTTATTTAAAAATGTTACTTATTTTAAAATGTTACATTGCTCCTTACCTTTTAGGATATGCTAAAGGAAAAAGCTTCTGGACATTCACAAGCCCTAAGTTCTGGCCCACTGTTAACCATTCATTCAAAATATTTTTACTAATATATAGTAAATATATATTATATTTTATTTCATATACTATATATTAAATATATATTATAAAATATAATATATACTTAGCACAGCACTAGGTCAAGTAAATTTTGGAAATAATGAGTCATGGTCTTTCCTCAGAAGTTATTTACAATCTCATTATAGAGACAAGACATACAGTAAACTAGTCAATTAATTTAATGAACTACAAAATTGTGAGTACAACTAGAAAATAGGGCAGTATAAAACAGAAATACAGTCTTTCTCCCTTATTTGTGGATTCCATATTTGCAAATTTGCCTACTTGCTAAAATTTATCTGTAACCTCCATGTATTCTTGGACATGTACAGAGCAGGGAAAATTTTTAATTGCCCAAAGTGCACATTCCCAGCTGAGGCTGAACAAGGCATCCTCTGCCTTCTTGTTTCAGCTCTCATACTATACCATAAACAGTGTCCCTTGTTGCCCGGGCTGGAGTGCAGTGACACTACATTGGCTCACTGCAGCCTCGCCCTCTCGGGCTAAAGTAATCCTCTCACCTCAAACTCTCGAGCCACCATACCCGGCTAATTCTTGTACTTTTAGTAGGGACGGGGTTTCGCCATGTTGTCCAGTGTGATCTTAAACTCCCCAGCTGAAACAATCCAGCCGCCTTGGCCTCCCAAATTGCTGGGATTACAGGCATAAGCCATCAGGACCAAGTGTCCTTTTCACATTCCATTTAGTGATACGTTTTTCACGTTTTTGTACTTTTTGTTGATGTCGCTGTTTAAAATGGTCCCCAAGCATTGTGCTGTATAGTGCTCCTAAGCACAAGAAGGCTGTCATGAGCCTTGCAGAGAAAATAGCAGTGTTAGGTAAGCTTTGTTGAGGTATGAATTATAATGCTGTTGACTGAGTTCAATGTTACTGAATCAACAATATATATTAAATAAGATGTCTTTAAGCGGAAACACATCCATAACAAAACTGTGTATAAAGTTGATGAAAATGCGACCAGAGGCTTACTGGATCCTAATCCTGTATTTCCCTTAGGAGCAATGATTCAGTATTTACTAATTCAGTGTTTCCAGCAACGTTACAGAACCTAACTACTGTAAATAACAAGAATCAATTACATACTGAGGGAAAGGGTTTTTTCCAAATACACTTGATTTCCTTTTAAGCACCAGGGGTAAGAAAAGCCTTCCCAAGAAGCTACCACTGTTTCAAAGAGCCTATAAAAGCAGTGCTCCTGCCTTCTAGTATCCTTTTCCTCTCTACACTTTATTCTTTCTCGGTTTCTTTCTGTTCTTGCGGGGTCTCCACTTAAATAATGTCTTCCAACAATCTACAGTCCTATACTACATTTAATAAAGGTGGACACACAGGACATACACGTACATTTTAAAGTGAGAGCTATGGCTGTGCTTCCGCAAAATTAATTGCAAAATTCTGTGGTACCTCAGTTCCATGGGCACCCAGAGGATGCGTTGTTCAGCCTCAGGTGGGAATCTGCAGTTTAGGCAATTAAAAATTTTCACTGCTGTGTACACGTTATTTCCTCAGCTAGTCCTGTTAAGCAAGTTTATTTCTGCCAGGCGCAGTAGCTCACTCCTGTAATCCCAGCACTTTGGGAGGCCGAGGTGGGGGGATCACTTGAGGTCAGGAGTTCGAGACCAGCCTAACCAACATGGTGCAACCCCGTCTCTACTAAAAATACAAAAATTAGCCGGGTGTGGTGGCTCATTCCTGTAACCCCAGCTACTTTTGGGTGGCCGAGGCAGCCAATCCGGGAGGCGGAGGTTGCAATGAACCGATATCATGCCATTGCACTACAATCTGGGCGACAAGAGTGAAACTTCGTCTCAAAAAAAAAAAAAAAGAAAGAAAGAAAAAGGAAAAAAAAGTTTATTTCATTCTGTTCCTTTAAGACGAAGGTCGGGTGTTTTGCCCTCTTCAGAAATGGTTGCTCGCGCTTCCCACGCTCTGCGCATGCTCTTTGGGCAGAATTCCGGGTTAAGGTATTCAGGGACTCTCACTGCGCAAGATGGAGAGTAGGCCGGCCGGCTGCGAGACTGCACCTCCCAGCATGCCTTGCAGCCGCGACTGGAGTCGGTACTTAGAGTGATGGGGTTCCCTAGGTACTTTAGGCCACCGCATCGGTTTAGAGATTGAGGTGGAACCCGGGGCCTGGGAACTGGACGCACGCGGAGGGCGAAGATGGAAGCCTGGCGCTGCGTGAGGAAGGGCTACGGCCACTGTGTGGTGGGAAGAGGCCGGTCAGTAGGGCTGGGTACTTGGAGGGAGGAGAGGGGGCGGGCGGCCTGAGGGCGCGGACGGGCGTCCGGGACTAACCCGGGGCGGGGCGGGCTAGGGGAGGAAGGAAGAGGAAGAGGGTCTGGGCGATGGTGTATCCGGGACGAGCCTCCGGAGACCAAGAGGGATAGGTAAACCCGGCGCGCAGCCACCCGCACGCTGGGCCAACGAAGTCTGGGGTCTTGGCGCGGAGTTCCTGGGCCGCTGGCCAGGCTTGCGCCGGTGGCTTTGGATCCCTGGCCCGCTTCCCCCCGCCCAGCCTCCAGAGCAGCGCTGGCCTGCTCCCCACACTCCGCAGCACCGTCCCGGGAGCCGAGCGTCGGCGGGGAGGCCGCCTCTCCGCAGTAGGTCTCGGCGTCCTGATGCCCTGGAGGCGCGCGTGTGGCACACGCCCAGGAGGGGCTTGATTTTTGTTGATGTGTTAGTGTCTCTCAAACTTTAGTCACTTGTATGTCATCCCTACTGTTATGGCCAAGTTCTTGTTCCACGTGTTTTATTTACTGGATATTTTTCTTTAAATTGACTCAGTTTTTTAAAAAAGCACTTCAGTAGGTGCGGCCCACATTAGCTTCGCCCTAAGCAGTGTCAGCAGTCTTGGATTTGATGTGCGATTATGTTTTTTCCTAATAAACTAACAAATATTTAGATATTACAATCAAGTAATTTAATTGTGTACTCTATGAAACCGACTCGTGTACCACCCACCACGCTTTGGAAACACAGCATGTATTATTGCATAAGTGATGGGGATTTGGTTTTAACTCCCATAGGCCTGGGACTTCATGGTAATTCAGTTCAACAATGTTTCCTGAGTACCAGCTGTTTGCCAGGCACTGTGCTAGGCACTTGTGAAGAGAACGGAATTAAAATGAATAAGATGGTTCTGGCCCTGAAGGAGCTTAACATCTTAAGAGAAAAAAAAAAGTCTGAATAAATAACTGCAAATATAGAGAATAACTGTTGTAGTACAAGTATTGTATTTCAATACAGTGGCTTATTGGGATAGAAAATGCGTGGACCATGTGCCCAAATTCCTATGGCTTTCAGAGTTATCACAAAGCAGTGTAAGATACCCATGTTTTATGCCTTTAAAGATTTACAATTAAGTTGATTTTAGAGAACAACTAGGGAATACTTAAACTGTAAAAATATATAATAAAAATTTAAATGCTGTTAAAACGAAAATAACAGCGTATAAAGTTAAATAACAGTAAATGCGACTTAAACAAAATTCCCTTAGAAGTGGGAGCGCACATTATTGATGCTGTGGTAGAAATGTGGCTGTTAAGAATTTTGGAGGAAAGAATAGAAGTCCTCAGAATCTTAACATTTTGCCAAAGTAGTGTAGTGAGAGGAACATGGTGCTTTATTAAGCGGAAATGTCTCCTGAGAGCCTGAGAGCAACATTATCTATTAAAAATGTTAGCGCCGCTTTGGAGATATTTTGGATGGTGGGTTAAATTGAAGCTGTTGGTTTGGAGTGTTGGTGCGTTCTTAGTAATCCCCATCGTCTTTCATTTCCCCCAAGGAGAATCATGCTTAAAAAAGAATGGAAAAATAAATTATCCACCCGTTGATTAGTAAGAGAAGTAGTTTTGTGAATTTATGAAGTTGTGGATAGGCTTTTGTTTTCCTAGCTTATACAGGTGTTTGGAAAAATCTGCCCTTGGTATAAAAAACTGTTCAGAAACTTGTTATCACTCCACGTGGGAGGAGAGATTTACTTTGATTGTAGTGTGGTAAGAGTTCCTTATTCGGTTTCAGTATAATATTTGTTGTGTATTTTATTTTCTCATTGAGTTTTTTAGGTGCTTGAAAGCTACTCAGAATATCATTTTGATAGTTGATTCATCTCTCAGTTGAACTATGTACGTTTTGAGGGGTATGTGGTGTTTTGGGAGCCTGGGAGGCATGCTGTGTTAAGTATTCAGAATACCATGAATGGTTTTTTAGGACGAGAGTCTTGAGATAGTGATGCTAATAGGTAAATCATGGGTGGTTTCCCCTTCATCCTTCACAGATTTAGAAGTCAGATTTTAAATATTAGACATTATCTTCCCTTGAGGAAATAGGCTTAGATTTTGTAAACTATAGCTGAACAAAAAGTGGTGCCTCAAGGAGTGTATTTATTTCTTTTAGATACCCCATGTTTCCCCATCACTCGAGGAGTCTGGGCAGAGACTGGACTACACCGTGGGAGAATCTACAAAGGTGTTGCTGGAACAGACATATTTCTAGTTGTATGAGGTGGCCTGGACATTACTATCAAGCTCCTTACCCATACTTCAGTAGTAGGCATTTTTCACTAAATTGGAGACCACCCTGTTTGTTTGAGTCTAGAACTCAGTTCCAGTACTGTAACTGGAGACCTGACAACCTGAGCCAGACATCTTTGATTCATCTCTCTAGTTACGTCATGAACGCTGAGGGAGATGAGCCTTCATCAAAACGAAGAAAACACCAAGGTAAAGGTGACATTTATCTTGGTGTAGAAATAGATACAAGTGATAGACTAAATTGAAACTTTCATATCTAATCCTTTAAACCTCCTAAGGTTGTAGAGGTATTTGGTGTTGATTTTTAGCCAGTAGTTTTATGTTAGAAAAAAATGAATTCTTGGCCGGGCGCGGTGGCTCACGCCTGTAATCCCAGCACTTTGGGAGGCCGAGGCGGGCGGATCACAAGGTCAGGAGATCGAGACCACGGTGAAACCCCATCTCTACTAAAAATACAAAAAATTAGCTGGGCCAGGTGGCGGGCACCTGTAGTCCCAGCTACTCAGGAGGCTGAGGCAGGAGAATGGCCTGAACCCGGGAGGCGGAGCTTGCGGTGAACCGAGATCACACCACTGCACTCCAGCCTGGGCTACAGAGCAAGACTCCGTCTCAAAAAAAAAAAAAAAAAGAAAAAAGAAAAAAATGAATTCTTCCTTAAATGAAGTCTTTATTTTTATCTTCAACTAATTGTGTACTTCTGGCTGTAAAAATAGAAATGAGTCTACAGATAGAATAAGATTGGCAGAGAAAGGAGAAATAGATTACGAAAGTAAGTTTTATTTAAGGATAATTTTTAAATCCAATGTTTTTGAAACAAAAGCCCTTAGACTTCTTAGAAATTGATGGCTATATGCTTAGAAGTCTAAAGATCTAAAAAAATTTTAGTGTTTTCATTTTTAAGCCACCGTTTTTATGTAAGACAAAAGGACTCATAAATGGAAGCAACCATAAATGAAAGACATGGTCTTATAGGATAAGATTTTTGTTTATTAAATCTGTATATCTCAAATTGGGGTCCATAGATAAAATCTTGAGAGTTTGCCAGAAGTATTATCTTTTAGAAGGGGAACCACATCTTACTCCACTTTGAGAAACAGTTTTTAAAAATGTGTTAATTTACTTCTATTTTTTCATATTCTTTCTACTCTGAACAATTCACTAGACTCCCTCTGTGCTGCCAGTCTTGCCCCCACCACAACCCCATCTCCTGAAAGTATAAATGAGATGTCTAGGTAGAATTTGGATTTGGAATTGTCTTTCTTATTGAACCATAATTTTCAGTGAAGATAATTCCTATGAAGATATTTGAGAGAAGGCTGTGTGGGTGTTAATGTTTAGGGAGCTGATATATAAGTTTGTCAAAGGAAGACATTCAAGGTGAGTCTCGTCTGGAAGTCAAAGCTAGAATTAGTGCTCTTCAGGTTCCCTCTGGTTTTGTTATCAGAAAGTAGTCTACAGGCTTCAGCTGGGTCCCAATCAACTTTGCTAAGCTAATATGCAAATAAATGTGTAACTTATTGCTACACAGTTACAAAGAACCTAGTCAGAAAAAACAAACACTTGTAGAAATTCTTAACTATCCAAAAGTGAAAATCTGTTTGTGTATAGTACTTAACCACAGCATAGGGAGATAAACAAGAAATATTTGAATGAATGAAAGGTGTATTTAGAGGCATTAAAATTAGGTTTCTGAAAACAATCCTAAGATCTGTAAATCTAGGGCTGTATGATGATACCAGATTGCTTTTCACTCATATAATTTGTTCATCAGGTCAGCACACTCCTCTTTTGTTTAGCCTCTTATAAATCTGGGGTGCTTTCAGATGGAGCTGTGGCATAGCTACATAAGCATTGATTGAGGAACCACTCCCTGCTTTCCTTTCTGCCCCACCACTAATTATGTGAACTTGGACAGCTTACTTAACCTCTTTGCTCCTTGATTTTTTCCTGTAAAATAATGCCTACTTGAAAGTCTGTTGAATGAAATGAGATACTGTATGTCAAAGTGCCTAACACACTGTTGGCTTCATAGTAGGTACTCAGAAAATTATGATGTTGTTTTCCCTTAATGGATGGGGAATTACATTTACCTACTGATAAAGTTTGATTACAACCTGACTCTCTATATGTCCATTCTTCCTAGGTGTTGTGAATAAGGAAAATGCTCTTCGTTAAGCCATATTTGTGACTTCCGATATTTCACTAATACTTTTCAATCAAGAAAACTGCATTGCTAACTTGCCTATCACTTTAAAGTGGTATTTGAAGGATTTGTGTGATACAATTATGACTTTGTAATTAGGCACCCTAAAAACCCGATCAGGCCTATTGCTTACTTTCTTTGATTCATCTGTCTTCTCTGCTGTGATCACCTTGTTCCTCCTGATATGGAAGGTATATAAGCTTTTGTAGTGTGAATTTATGTTGTGAAGCATATGAAGGCAGAGACTATCCACTCTATCAGTGGTTTTCAAATTGTCTTCCATGGAACCCTCACATTTGAACACATTTCTGTAAGTTTATTAAAAGCAAATGTGTCAGTATAAAATGTGTGTTCACCCCATCATCCCAGCCCCAGTCCCAGCATGCCAGGGATTGGTGTTCCATGACATGAAAAGTAACGCAGAAGGGTTCTACAAGCTGTAGAAGTTTGAAAGCCACTGTATTAACCAGATAATCTAATGGTCCTGGTTGTTTACAAAATGGAACTGCAAAAAGAGTTGGTTACAAGCTTTAATGACCAGGACAATAAAAATCTTAATGCATTTATATGCCATTACATGTACATGTTTTATAAGGAATATGAATAAGGTTTTTAGACCTTAATTTTCATATTTTATATGGCAGTGACACCAGGGTAGTGCTCCATCTATGATGATAGCTTATATATTGTTTGCATGACTAGAACCCTTTCCATGTTGTATACGTAAGAAGACTTTGATTTGGCTAAAACCATCATAGACAGTCTCCAGTTTATGAATGAATTGTGTTCTACACATGATCAGTTTTTTTTTTTTTTTTTTTTTTGGAGAGGAAGTCTTGCTCGGTTGCCCAGGCTGGAGTGCAATGACGCGATCTCAGCTCACTGCAAGCTCCGCCTCCTGGGTTCACACCATTCTCCTGCCTCAGCTTCCCAAGTAGCTGGGACTACAGGTGCCTGCCACCACGCCCGGCTAAATTTTTGTACTTTTTTGGATACAGGGTTCCACCTTGTTAGCTAGGATGGTCTCGCTCTGCTGACCTTGTGATCTGCTCTCCCCGGCCTCCCAAAGTGCTGGGATTACAGGTGTGAGCCACCGTGCCCAGCCAATCAGTTCTGTTTTCCCTATAGAAGTTTTGTTACAAACCTGAGTGGCTCTGCAGAGCCTGTACAATTAGCCTTAGTTCTGAGCTATTGGGGGTAGGATTCCTATCTTCAGTGAATGATAGGGAATAGTTTCCTTTCCTGGGCATAGGATAGGCTCTAGGCAAAATTCTTCATTTGGTTTTGTTTCTTTCTATCTTTTTTTTTTTTTTTTTTTGAGACGGAGTCTCATTCTTGTTGCCCAGGCTGGAGTGCAGTTGTGTGATCTTGGCTCACTGCAACCTCTGCTTCCCGGGTCACAGCGATTCTCCCGCTTCAGCCTCCTGAGTAGCTGGGATTACAGGCACAAGCCATCACGCCCGGCTAATTTTTGTATTTTTAGTAGAGACAGGGTTTCGCCATGTTGGCTAGGCTGGTCTCGAACTCCTGACCTCAGGTGATCCACCCGCCTTAGCCTCCCAAAGTGCTGGGATTACAGGCGTGAGCCACTGTTCCCGGCCTAATCATACTTTAAAATGATTACTTCATGGGCGTTTTTACATAGCATATTGATATTTTGATTGTAAATATATTGTGCAGAAGATTTGCAAAAATATTTCACAGTCCTAACACTCAGAGGTAACTACTCTTAAAAAAAGTGGTGTATTTCCTTTTAGTCTTTCTTTCACCCTCTGTATAAGTGTATAGGATATTTTAACTTCAATTTAATTTTTGATTGGTGGAATTCTAGGCATTGTATTCCAGTGAAGTGAAAACCTTTGCAGGATAGAGGGAGATATTCTAGGACTGAAATTTTTTATATTATTTAATCATACTTAGAAGTCCATTTCCAAATCTGTTTTCCCATGTTCTTCCCATTTTTTGTTTTCTCTTTCTTTTGAGCTCATAAATTCTCTAAAAATTCCGTGTTTCTCTTCATGGTTTCCATGGCAATAAGAGCATCCTCTTTAATGATAGGATGTAGGAGGCAAGATCAAAGGTGAATACACAGACACACATCACACACGTGGTTATTTCTAAGTCAGGGACTGCCTATGATTGCAAAGTCTCATTTTTTTAATTCTCTTTTCATCACTTTTGCAGAATGCATGATGTGTTTGCAGAATATGAACTGTGACACATTTCTGGTTGTTGCATGCTAGGTTTGTTGGTTAGCCATCATTTAGTAGCATTCTGTAGCTATGTCATATTTAACTTTTTCTTTATTGTACATTTAAAAGATTTCTTTTGTTATTTTGTTTGCATGTTCCACTTTAGTGTTTTAAACACTAAAACTTCTTCCATATATTGCCATGATATACGCTTCTTTCATGTATAAACTAGAATTCTGAACTAAGGGTTGCTACTGGAATTTAGTTAATCATTTGATGATCTTATCCCACTAATAGGGAATAAAATACAGTGTAAAATCATCTTATTGAAAAGCCAACTTTGACATACAAATATGTTGTTATAGTTATAAAAGTGTCAATCACATCTGTGGCAGAGCCGCTTCTTAACTGTAGAGAAGTGAGAAACCACAACCTCCGTATAGTCTTAGCTTTATAAGCACGTATTCTCAGCCTCCAGAATGACTTGCAAGATTATTTTAAATCTGTTTTAAACCTGTTGGTCAGTCAGTATATTGTGTTACCACATTTTTACCAATTTGATAACAGTTCTAATTATTCAGTGCTATGTTGCCACTTCCTAGGGAAAAACATTCTATTCTTTGCTTATGGGAATTTTTAAGAGGCTGAAAAATACATATATGTGGGAAACTGTATGGTCTGCTTTTGATTAATTCCTTATATTTGTGCAATATATTTTTAACAGGCGTGATAAAGCGGAATTGGGAATATATATGTAGCCATGATAAAGAAAAAACGAAGATCCTAGGAGACAAAAATGTTGATCCCAAATGTGAAGACAGTGAGAACAAGTTTGACTTTTCAGTGATGTCCTATAATATACTTTCACAAGATTTACTGGAAGATAACTCTCACCTTTATAGACATTGCCGGCGGCCAGTATTACACTGGAGTTTTAGGTTTCCCAATATTCTGAAAGAAATTAAACACTTTGATGCAGACGTAAGTGCAAAATATTATTGAAATTCTTCACATAAGAAAAAGTTGGGGCCGGGCATAGTGGCTCATGCCTGTAATCCCAGCACTTTGGGAGGCTGAGACAGGCGAATCACCTGAGGTCGGTAGTTCGAGACCAGCCTGACCAACATGGAGAAACCCCGTCTCTACTAAAAAATACAATATTAGCCAGGCTTGGTGGCGCATGCCTGTAATCCCAGCTACTCAGGAGGCTGAGGCAGGAGAATCACTCGAACCCAGGAGGTGGAGGTTGCGGTGAGCTGACATTGCGCTATTGCACTCCAGCCTGGGCAACAAGAGTGAAACTCTGCCTCAAAAAAAAAAAAAAAAGAAAAAGAAAAAGTTGGGTTACATGTTTCATTTGTGCATTTATGAACTAAATGGTTTTCTCCGTTTTGTTTGTGGGGTAAGAAAGGAATGTGTTTAAGAATAATGATGGAATAAGTCTTAATAAGGTATGACTTTCAGAGAGGCATTTGTTAGTGGTTGCTGGTGTGAATAATCATCTAACTTTTCAAAAAGGATCCAAAACGTTTTTAAGTATGGGTCAGTTTTGAGACAGAAACTGGCAGCATATTAAGTATTCAGTAAATATTAACTTTGATTTAAAGTTTCAGTAATTCATGCAAAAATGTCACCTACCTGATAGCATTCAAAGAAATCAGCCTCTTAAGACCTGATAGTACCAATGAACACGTAAAACCCGAAAAAATATTCTGACATGTAAGCTAAGAATATTTCCTTTAGAATATAATAATTTTGAGTACTAAGGGAGCTCCATGTGATTGAGGGCCAGAGTTTTGAGATTGATCAAAATTCGGAAACATTAATTTGGTAGATCTATAACAAGAAAAAAGGATGTCTTTTATTTCAATTATTATCAGGTGTGGAATTTTAGAAGCCAGCTTTTAGATATTTTAAGATAAAAGCACCAGGAAATTCATAGTTGCATCTCTGTGTTCTAATTCAAGCTATTTTTTTCTTCCAAGGTACTTTGTTTGCAAGAAGTTCAAGAAGATCATTATGGAGCAGAGATTAGGCCAAGTTTGGAATCACTGGGTACAGTGTAACTCTTTTTTTTTTTTTTTTTTTTTTCTTTTTTGAGACAGGGTCTCAGTCTGTCGCCCAAGCTGGAGTGCAGTGGCACAATCATGGCTCACTACAGCCTCAACCTCCTGGGCTCAAGTAATCCTCTCATGTCAGCTTCCTGAGATGTGTGCCACCATGCCCGGCTAATTATTTAATTTTTTTTTATAGAGACAAGGCAATGTAACTTATATCTTAGCCAAATTTACTTTTGAAAATTCATGTGTCGTTAAGATATAACTTGCTAACAAAGATGTGTGGCATATTTTGGCTAAAAATCTTAATTTTAAAAAATTGATTTCAAAGAGTCAGGAAAAGGTTGAGGTACTCTCTGGAAACTTTTGTGTTGGAGTATAATTTTAATTCAAACAGAAGGATGTGTAAGAATCTCTTAGTAACTCCCTTTCCTAGGAGTTGTTCAATCCACCTCTAGACCTATTAGATTCTGAGCTCCATGAGGTCAGGGACCATTTTGTCTCTTTCATCATTATAATACCAGTGCCTACCAGTGTCTACCTAATGGATAGATGCCAAAAACCTGTTTGACAGATAAACACTTCTAGAAACAAGTTATCTGTGGTCCCACATACTTGAGAAATGTGCCTGCTTTGCATTCATTAATTTAGCAAAATTTTTTTTTTTTTTTTTTGAGACAGACTCTCTCTGTTGCCTAGGCTGGAGTGTAGTGATGCAATCTTGGCTCACTGCAAGCTCCACCTCCCAGGTTCATGCCGTTCTCCTGCCTCAACCTCCCTAGTCGCTGGGACTGCAGGCGCCCGCCACCACGCCCAGCCAATTTTTTGTGTTTTTTAGTAGAAACAGGGTTTCACCGTGTTAGCCAGGATGGCCTTGATCTCGTGACCTCGTGATCCGCCTGCCTTGGCCTCCCAAAGTGCTGGGATTATAGGCATGAGCCACCGCGCCCGGCCTTCATTCAGCAATTTTTTTTTCGAGTGTCTACTATATACCATGCACTATTCTAGGGAGTGAGGTTATAGCACTGGGCAAAAAAGATGTAAAAAATTTCTCCCTCATCTGGAGTGTACCTTCTAGTGGAGAAAGGCTAACCAAATAAATAAGTAAATAGCATATTAAGTAATGATAGTTTTCTGGAGAAAAGCAGGAAAGTGGAATGGGAGAGGTTTCAGTTTTAAACAAAATGATCAGACAAGGTGACATTTGAACAAATATTTGAAGGTGAAGGAATAAGCTATGCTTAGAACATTCTAGGCAACAGAAATAGCAAGGGAAAGGCCCTGAGGTTGGAGTGTGTTAAGGCAAGTGAGGAGGCCAGCGAGGTTGGAATGAAGTGAGGGGGAAGGAGTTATAAGCAAAAAGATCAGGAATATAGGGTGGAGAGAGTGTGAGAATAGATTATTGAAAGTCTTTACTGTTATTGCCTTGACCAAGTTTTACTAGGATGGCAATGGGAGACTGATAATACACATTAGCATATCAAGGGCTGAAGTCTGCATATAAAGAGGCCTGTTAGACCCAGTGTCAAACGTTTTTTATTCCAATGTTTATTGACATCCTACATTACTAATAGACCCAGTGTCAAACGTTTTTTATTCCAATGTTTATTGACATCCTACATTACTAATGTTTTGCAGAATACAGTTTGGTAAACATTGTTCAGAAGTATCAGGTGAGCTGTGTTTTGACAAATATATAAAAGCAGTCATTTGTTTTAAATTCATTTGTTTCTTATAGGTTATCACTGTGAATATAAGATGCGGACAGGAAGGAAACCTGATGGCTGTGCTATTTGCTTCAAACATTCCAAATTTTCACTCTTGTCAGTGAACCCAGTGGAATTCTTCCGCCCTGATATTTCTCTGTTGGACAGAGACAATGTTGGATTAGTTTTACTCTTGCAGCCCAAAATTGCATGTGCTGCCTCTCCTGCGATCTGTGTAGCAAATACCCATCTGTTGTATAATCCAAGGCGAGGTGATATTAAGCTGACCCAATTGGCAATGCTACTGGCAGAGATTTCCAGTGTTGCCCACCAGAAAGATGGCAGCTTCTGCCCTATTGTTATGTGTGGTGACTTTAATTCTGTTCCTGGTTCTCCACTATATAGTTTTATAAAGGAAGGAAAATTGAATTATGAAGGACTTCCCATAGGAAAGGTAAGTGCTTGCTCCATTGTTAGTAGGAAGTGGACATAGTTGCTCTGCTCATGATAATGTGAAGATAGTCATTACATGGCTGCTTAAAAACCTTGGATGATCCAGTACCCTCACTTTATCAAACTGATTTTCCATGACTTCTTATTTTTATTTTTTTGAGATGGAGTCTCCCTCTGTCACCCAGGCTGGAGGCTGGAGTGCAGTGTCATGGTCTCAGCGCACTGCCAAGTTCTGCCTCCCGGGTTCAAGTGATTCTCCTGCCTCAGCCTGCTAAGTAGCTGGGATTACAGGTGTGCGCCACCACACCTGGCTAATTTTTGTATTTTTAGTAGAGACAGGGTTTCAGCTTGTTGACCAGGCTGGTCTCGAACTCCTTACCTCATGATCCACCCGCTTCGGCCTTCCAAAGTGCTGGGATTACAAGCATGAGCCACTGTGCCCAGCCACGTCTAATAAATAATTATTTTCATTTTGTTGATTTTCATCTCTTTCATCTGTCTGTGGCAACATACTGCTTGGAGGAATTAACAGGCAGCAAAAAAAAAAAAAAAGTATTGACAGACATGGATACTTCACAAATAAGTAACACAAGGTGGCAGGATAGAATTTGGAAAGCTGGATGTGGGCAAAATAGTAATTCAACATTTATTATATAAGTTTCCCTTGTATAATAATAAATATTTTCTTTAGCTTAGCACAATTTAGCTCATGTAATTATTTTTATTGTGCTTTCCTTTCCTTACTTTAGATCATTTGATCTTCAGTATATTTACCAAAATAAGCTCTCCACCACTAGAGTTTTCAGTGATAGTTTAAAATTATTTATTTATCATTATTATTTTGAGATGGATGGAGTGTTGCTCTTTTGCCAGGCTGGAGTGCAAAGGTGTGATCTTGGCTCACTGCAACCTCTGCCTCCCAGTTTCAAGCAATTCTGCTGCCTCAGCCTCCCAGGTAGCTGGGACTACAGGCGTACGCCACCACACCTGGCTAATTTTTTATATTTTTAGTAGAGACGGGGTTTCACAGTGTTAGCCAGGATGGTCTCGAACTCCCAACCTCAGGTGATCTGGAGGTTCACCTCGGCCTCCCAAAGTGCTGGGATTACAGGCATGAGCCACCGTGCCCAGATAGTTTAAAATTTTATAAAAGTTAATCTCTGTTAGTACAGGTATACCTCATTTTATTGTGCTTTGCTTTATTGAGCTTCAACCATACTGCATTTTACAAAATTGAAGTTTCGTAGCAACCCTGCCTTAAACAGCTCTATCGGTGCCATTTTTCCAACAGCATGTGCTCAATTCCTGTCTCTGCCACATTTTGGTGACTCTTGCATTACTCAAACATTTTCATTATTATTACATCTGTTATGTTGATCCCAGATTAGTGATCTTCGATATTACTATTATAATGGTTTTGGGTGTTATGAACTGTACCCATATAAAATGATGAACTTAATTGATAAGTGTGTTTTGACTGGTCCACTAATCATCTCTCCCCCTCTACTTGGGCCTCTATATTCCCTGAAGCACAACAATATTGAAACTAGGCCAAGTAATGGCCCTGCAGCACACTCTAAGTGGTCAAGTAAAAGGAAGACTCACATGTCTCACTTTGAATCAAAAGCTAGAATTGATTAAGCTTAGCAAGGAAGGCATTTTGAAAGCTGAGAGGCCAAAAGCTAGGCCTCTTGCACCAAACAGCAAAGTTGTGAATGCAAAGGAAAAGTTCTTGAAGGAAATTAGAAGTGCTACTCCAGTGTATGAAGGCATAATAAGAAAACAAAACAGCCTTATTGCTGATATGGAGAAAGCTTGAGTGGTCTGGATAGAAGATCAAACCAGCTACAGCATTGCCTTGAATCAAAGCCTAATCCTGAGCAAGGCACTAAGTCTCTTCAATTTTATGAAGGCTGAGAGAGATAAGGAGGCTGCAGAAAAGAAGTTGGAAGTTGACAGAGTTTAATTTGCGAGGTTGAAGGAATGAAGCCATCTCCATAACATAAAAGTGCAGGTAAAGCAACAAGTGCTGCTGATGTAGAAGCTACAGTGGGTTATCCAGAAGATCTAGCTAAGATCGTTGATGAAGGTGGCTACACTAAATAATAGTTTTTTTTTTTTTTTTTTTGGAGACAGAGTCTCACACTATTGCCCAGGCTGGAGTGCAGTGACACAATCTCAGTTCACTACAACCTCCGCCTCTTGGGTTCAAGCGATTCTGCTTCAGCCTCCCAAGTAGCTGGGATTACAGGTGCATGCCTCCATGCCGGGCTAATTTTTAAATATTTTTTGGTAGAGATGGGGTTTCACCATGTTGCCCAGGCTGGTCTCGAACTCCTGGGCTCAAGCAGTCCTCCTGCCTCAGTCCCTCAAAGTGTTGGGATTACAGGTGTGAGCCACCGCACCTGGCCAACAATAGGTTTTTAATGTGGATGAAACCACTTTCTGTTGCAAGAAGATGCCATGTAGGACTTTTCATAGCTAGAAAGAAGAAGTCAGTGCCTGGTTTCAAAGGACAGGCTGACTCTTTTGTTAGGAGCTAATGTAGCTTGTTATTTAAAGTCAGCGTTGGTCAACCATTCTGAAAATCCTAGGGCACTTAAAAATTATGCTAAATCCACTCTACCTCTGCTCTATCAATGGAAAAACAAAGCTTGGGGATGACAGTGCATCTGTTTATGGCACAGAATATTTTAAGCACACTGCCGAGACCACTACTCAGAAAAACAGATTCCTTTCCAAAGATTACTGTTCATTCACAAGGCACCTGGTCACCCAAGAGCTCTGATGAAGATGTACAAGGAAATGAGTGTTGTTTCATGCCTGCTAACACGGCATCCATTCTGCAGCCGGAATCAAGGAGTAATTTTGTATCTACGGGTCTCCTTATTTAAGAAATACATTTCATAGGCTATAGCTGCCATAGAAGTGATTTCTCTGATGGATCTGGGGAAAGTAAATTGAAAACCTGGAAAGGATTCAGCAGCCTAAATGCTATTCAGAACATTTGTGATTCATGGGAGGAAGTCAAAATATAACCATTAAAAGGAGTTTGGTAGAAGTTGATTCCAACCCCCGTGAATGACTTTGAGGGGTTAAAGACTTCAGTGGAGGAAGTAACTGTAGATGTGGTGGAAGTAGCAAGAGAACTAGAATTACTAGAATTAGAAGTGGAGCCTGAAGAATTAACTGAATTGTTTCAGTCTCATGATAAAACTTAAATAGATGAGGAGTTGCTTCTTATAGATGAGCAGAGTATTTTCTTGAGATGCAATCTATTCCTGGTGAAGATGCTGTGAACATTGCTGAAATGACAACAAAGGATTTTAAAAGTTACGTAAATTTAGTTGATAAAACATTGGCAAGGTTTCCAATTTTGAAAAAAGTTCTACCATGGATAAAGTGCTGTCAAACAGCATCACGTGCTACAGAAAAATCTTTTATGAAAGGAAGCATCAGTGGCTGCAGCAAATTTCACTGTTGTCTTATTTTTAAGAAATTGCCACAGCCAACCCCAACCTTAAGCAACCATCACTCTGATCAGCCAGCAGCCATTATTATCTAGGCAAGACCCTCCACCCGTAAAAAGATGATGACTCACTGAAGGCTCAGATGATTGTTAGGATATTTTAACAATAAAGTATTTTTAAATTAAGGTATGTATTTTCTTAGGCATAATGCTATTGCACACTTAATAAACTACAGTATAGTATAAACACAATTTATATGCACTGGGAAACTGAAAAAATTATGTGACTTGCTTTATTGAGATACTCACTTTATTGTGGTGGCCTGGAACCAAACCTGCGGTATCTCTGAGCATGCCTGTATTTGATACAATAGGAACTATATTGCTGGTAGTAAAAAAGGATGAGTAGTATTAGTCCAAAGCGATAGATCATTTGTATGTCCAAACTAAAGAAAAACATGTATGGGAAAAAGATTGTCATTTTTATGTAAATGATAAGTGCTTTCTGAATTGTATTTGAAGAAAAGAAGATTTTATAAGGCCAAAGAATCACTTAATATAATGAATAAAGGGTAATAATTTACCACTTTTGGATTACCTTTTATTTAAGACCTAAACTTTTCAATTCATAAACTATTTAAAATATTTTCACTTAAGATACCTGTTGAAATTTTGTTTAGGTATCTGGCCAGGAACAGTCTTCACGGGGACAAAGAATTTTATCTATTCCAATTTGGCCCCCAAACCTAGGTATCTCACAGAACTGTGTGTATGAGGTACAGCAGGTACCAAAAGTAGAAAAGACAGGTAAGTGTTTGTAATACATTTTGGCAGTCTGCTGGGTAATCATGTTCCCTTTGAAGACATAAAACTTAAGTTTTTAAAAAGATAAAATCCCAGGGATGAATATTCATGTATAAAAATATATAGTTATTGATTCTTTTTCTTAAGACCTCTAAATTTACTTTTTTAAAGTTGAACTTCCAGAATTATCTGTGCATGATTTACTTGCATGTTGCTTTGGAATTGTTTGCATTTTTTTATTTTTCCGAATTCTGGAGGCCATCAAAATATATAGATTCCAGAATGAAACATGTAACTAGGCATCTTTCTAACCTAGATAAGTCTTAAATATTGTTTCTGGAGTAAGATGATGGTATTAAGGCAAACTAGAACAAAACTATATTAATAAAATTAATATATTTTCCTCTATTCTTACAGACAGTGATCTGACACAAACACAACTGAAGCAAACAGAGGTCCTAGTGACAGCTGAAAAGTGAGTTCTGGAAAGTAAAAGGATACATTTGCTAACTTTAGTTGAATAAAAAACTCATTTCTCAAAAATCACTTGGATAAAAAAATTAAGGTGATAATATTCCATGCTGGTGAAGAGTGCCGGCCCTTAAGTCAAATAGGCCTGAGTTCCAGTCCTGACTCTGCTGTGTTTTAACTGAATAATTTTAAGCAAGAAACTTAACATCTCTGAGGTTCAGTTTCTTTGTCTGTAGTTCGGGTTGTTGTGAGGATTAGATGAGACAAAGCATATAAAGCACAATGTTTGAAACATAGTTAAGTGCCTAGGTAGTATTAGGAAGGGAAACAGCTTGTTTGTGGACCTGGACCAGCTCAAGTACTCTTTGAAATTCACATACTTAAACAAAGGTCAAGATCACAGAAACATATCTCTCAGATATCAAGAGGACCTTTAGTTGTCTTTGATTTACTAAATCTCAAAACTGTCTATAAGAGAATTGATCCAAAAATGAATATGCCAGTTGAAAAGATGATCATTTAAATTTATCTCTTGAACTGTAGGAAAAGATTGTCAGAGGGGTAAAGATGCTGGGATTCTTCATTAAAGAAATAGGAATATTTGGGGCTATGGTTGAGAAATGGATACATGTTAATAAAACAGGACAGAGACTTAAATCTTGGGGAGATTCTTGAAATATCTTGCTTGTTTTATATTGTGGCTACTTTATAGGTTTTTGTTTTAACATTTAAGTTTAGGAACAAATTCTCATTCATTTTATCTGCCTCTCAATCTTTATTTTGTATACCTTGTTTTGAGAAAATATTACTACATAAATAAGAACTAGTAAGAATGGAAGCAAGTTTTTAAAAAAATTTTTAAATGAGTATTTAAAAATTAATGATTAAACCTTTCAATAGAGTAAAAACTTCTTTGAATAAGATTAATAAGGAGGCTAATCTAACAAGTACTTAGTTTTGAGTAATCCTTAAATCTTTTTATAACAATATAGGATATGAAAAAAGATACTGGCTGGGCGTGTTGGCTCACGCCTGTAACCTCAACACTTTGGGAGGCCAGGGCGGGAGGATTGCTTGAGCCCAGCAGTTTGAGACCAGCCTGGGCAAGACAGTGAGACCCTGCCTCTATTTTTAAAAAAAGAAAAAAATAAAACATTCTGGCTGGGCGCGGTGACTCATACCTGTAATCCCAGCACTTTGGGAGGCTGAGACGGGTGGATCACGAGGTCAGGAGTTCAAGAGCAGTAATGCCAAGATGGTGAAACCCAATCTCCACTAAAAATACAAAAAATTAGCCAGGCGTGGTGGCAGGCACCTGTAATCCCAGGGAGGCTGAGGCAGAGAATTGCTTGAACCAGAGGGGTGGAGGTTGCAGTGAGCCAAGATCGCGCCACTGCATTCCAGCCTGGGCGACAAAGCAAGACTCCGTCTCAAAATAATAACAATAATAATATTAAAAAATAAAACAGATACTTTACTTGCCCTTGGTGTCTATCTAAAAATTAAAAGAAAAAAAGAGGCCGGGCACAGTGGCTCATACCTTTAATCCCAGCACTTTGGGAGGCCGAGGCAGGCGGATCATGAGGTCAGGAGATCGAGACCATCCTGGCTAACATGGTGAAACCGCATCTCTACTGAAAATACAAAAATTAGCTGGGCGTGGTGACGGGCGCCTGTAGTCCCAGCTACTCGGGAAGCTGAGGCAGGAGAATGGTGCGAACCTGGGAGGCGGAGGTTGCAGTGAGCTGAGATCGCGTCACTGCACTCCAGCCTGGGTGACAGAGCAAGACTCTGTCTCATAAAAAAAAAAAAAGATACTTTTTAGTATCTATATATACATACAGAGTGTTTATATGCATAGCTTATATCTGTAAACTGAAAAATTGATAGTAAAATAACAGTTTGCAGAAGACCTATTTTTATTTATTATTTTTATTTGAGAGTCAGTCTCACTGTCATCCAGGCTAGAGTGCAGTGACATGATCTTGGCTCACTGCAGCCTCCACCTCCTGGGCTCAAGCAATTCTCCTACGTTAGTCTCCCAAGTAGCTGAGACCACAGGCATGGGCCACCATGTGCAGCTAATTTTCTTAGTTTTTTTTTCTTTTGTAGAGAGGAGGTCTCACTGTGTTGCCCAGGCTGGTCTCGAGCTCCTGAGCTCAAGCAGTCTTCTTGCCTTGGCTTCCCAAAGTGCTGGGATTACAGGTGTGAGCCACCACGCCCGGCCCTATTTGTGTTTAATATTATAAATCCTTAGACATAAAAAGTTGCTAAAACTTAGAGGGCATTTTTAAGGATTTACCTTTGTTCCTGACAGATGAACACTTTAAAAGCAAGGGAAACATCTTCATCTACATATTCTCAGCACCGGAGATAGTGCCTAGAACTTAGAAGGTGTTTGGTAAATGTTTGTTGGATAAGTTTTTCAAAATTGTATTTTCCTTCAAGGCGTAAAAGATCCTTATGATTCATAAAGTATCACTAGAAAATTATCTTTAAACCTTTTACTCATAACGTCACATGCATTATATTTGTGCATGGGGCAAATGTAATAAACCATTAGAGAAGCTGTTTTAAGATGCAGTACAAAATTATCTCATATGTCATAGCAAGAAAAATTAGAATATGGCCTCTCTGTCATCAGAAGTCTAGGGGATTCCAAATAGTGTTTCTGAAGACCCCCTTGATTCTCTTTCTTAAAAACACAATGAAACTTCTACGCTGTTTTAGAATACAGGTTCTTTAGTAAGTGGAGGCATTCACACGTGTTATAAATAATGAACACATTAGTATGTAAATTATAGAGCTTTTTTTTAAGCCACATTTATGATGGCTTTATTGATGGGTTTTAGATATCACTGCATAAGTAAATTAATACTAAATTATGATATGGTCTATTTAAATAAAGCTTGTCCTAATGTCTGGTCTTAGTCTAGAAATTAAATGAAAGAACTTCAGATAGGAGGAATTCTTGAAGTTATAAAAAACTTGAATACTAAACACTTCTTCTTTTCTATTTAGATTATCTTCAAATTTACAGCACCATTTCAGCTTGTCATCTGTTTATTCACATTACTTTCCTGACACTGGAATTCCAGAAGTGACCACTTGTCATTCCCGAAGTGCCATAACTGTGGATTATATTTTCTACTCTGCAGAAAAGGAAGATGTTGCTGGGCACCCAGGTAAGGAATGCATGTAATCTTAAATTCTGCTAGAGAGCACAGTAGCTAAAACCTCAAGGTTAAAGTTAAGAAAGCTCTCTAAACATACAGTTGAAGTTCTAGATCTAGAAGGTAAAAATATTTTGAAATAGACAGATTGGTAATATCTTTGAATAAATCAGTTGATTACTTGCATATGAGGGAGGCAATAAAACACATCCAAGCAAATTATTAACCAAGAATTACATTATCAGTCCTACCCTCCAGTTCCAGTCAGCCTCTGAGTTATAGGTCTTTCATATTGCCCTTTCTTTTTACTTGCCATAAATTTACTGTTTTTCCTGTGACAGGAACTGAGTATGTTGTTAATGGTCATCATAGTTTTGTGCTTAAATTTTACGGAGGCATGCTGCCTTCATTGGAGGACCATAGTTACGCTGCCAGCAACACAGTTTATGCTGTCATGTTGACTCTGGAATATTGGATTTTTCTGAAGAGGAAAAGTATATATATATATATATGTACTTTTTTTTTTTTTTGAGACAAAGTCTTACTCTGTTACCCAGGCTAGAGTGCAGTGGCGGGATTCTCAGCTCACTGCAGCCTCTGCCTCTTGGGTTTAAGTGACCTTCCCACCTCAGCTTCCCGAGTAGCTAAGACTACAGGTACGAGCCACCATGCCTGCCTAATTTTTGTAATTTTTGTAGAGACAGGGTTTCACCATGTTGCCCAGGCTGGTCTTGAACTCCTGGGTTCAAGCAACCCGGCCATCTCAGCCTCCCAAAGTGGCTTGGATTATGGGCATGAGCTTCCACATTCGGTCAGAAAAGTCTATATTATTACTAGGTGTTTTCAAAAAGTGAAGGTGATAAAAGTTTTCTTTGTGCGCCTCAATGAAAATCAGGTTTTAAACATTAGCCAGAGGATTTAAAGTGGAGAAGAAAATGCAGTTTAAGATTACTGGAAGTACAAAAATATCATTAAGAAAACTTTGGAATGTGGGCAGCTTTTTCTTTTCTGAGTTTTTCATTTTTTTTCTCTTCCATTTTTTTTTTAATGCTTCTTGTTCTTTACCCTTTTCCCCTCTGTTTGTTCCCCCCTCCTTCTGGGAATAACCTTATTAGTAACACTCAGGAGATGACTTACCCCTGCCACTAGATCTACTCTACAAAATATGCCTGCTGCTTTGAATTTATAGTAAGGTTTTCATAGTTGTCATGCTGACAGAAGTTCACTAGGTGGCGGGAGAGTGTTACCGATCAGCATTTCAAATTTCTTTTTTTTTTTTTTTTTAATTTATTATTATTATACTTTAAGTTGTAGGGTACATGTGCATAACGTGCAGGTTTGTTACATATGTATACTTGTGCCATGTTGGTGTGCTGCACCCATCAACTCGTCATTTACATCAAGTATAACTCCCAATGCAATCCCTCCCCCCTCCCCCCTCCCCATGATAGCATTTCAAATTTCTTAACGATAAGAGCGTGTCATCTTTTACTCTACTTCTGTGGGTGCTGACTCGGGACTAAGTTATACTAATTTATTCTCCATTCACCTTATAAACTTCTGCAGGGCTGTGGCCCGGTATCTCTGGCTTTATGCAACTACAGAATGGTTGCTGGATGAGTTTCTTATGTAGTTGTCAATCACAAATTACTCTTAACATTCTTAAGTATTTGATTTATATTTTCTTCTAAAGATTGCTTACAGTTACAGAGCTGGAACTAGAAACAGTATCTCAAACTGCTGTGTGTTAGGTAATTACAATTAGGTTATAACTCAATATTAAGCTTAAATATTCTAAAAACTGTTTCATAGTTTTTAGTCTTCTGGAGGGGCCTCAAGTTCTATATGTATTTGGAGAAAAGACTTGTATGATTAATTTACAATAACCTGTTGACAGTTTTACTAAATATGTATGTGCTTCTTTAGGAGCTGAAGTTGCTTTGGTTGGTGGCTTGAAACTTCTAGCTAGACTGTCACTTCTTACAGAACAAGACTTATGGACTGTTAATGGACTTCCAAATGAAAATAACTCTTCAGATCATCTGCCTTTATTGGCAAAGTTCAGACTTGAGCTCTGACTTCTTTGATCACATACTAATTTTCTTTCCAATTTGTATTGTTTTTCAAAGAATGTAAAGTTCTTAAGTGTATGCATGTTGTTTATTTTTGCACTGTGGAGTTTCTGAGGAGGTTATGTTAGATGCTTTGAAACTCTATCAGAAGAAACAACTTTATAACAATTTTTTTAATAATGAAAAATATTTTTCTGACAAGTGAGATCTAAATACTCTTTATTGTAAAAGAGATGTAAAGGTTTTGTATTCTAAATCCTAGTAAAATTGACAGTGATTTTTAAATATAATGCATCTTCCTTTGTCTGCTTGTAAAAAAATTTCATTTCATAAATTTTGGTGAGCTCTGTAGTGGATCCAAAATATCTTTGAGTTCTTGCAAACTATAAGCGGTTTCTTTCCAGAAGGCTTGATTTCCTTAGGAGACCCCTCTATTGAGTTCTAAATAGTTTATCTTAGAAATCCTTGGGTCATTCACAGGTACCCAACCAGCCATTGTTTAGTTTGTTTTTGAAGGGGTTTGATAATGCTTTTTAAGTTGTACAGAATGCTTAATCCATCATATTACTGTCCTGAGCCATGTAATATGCCTGCATCGTGTTGGGGAAATGTTTGGGAAATGTAAGTCAGCATAACGTGTAAAGCTCACTCTTTCACCCTGGGACAGAGGTGGGCTTAATAGAGGCAGAGACTGGGGATATACCTTTGTTTCCCTAGCATTTTTATTTATTTATTTTTAATTTATTATTATTTTTTTTTGAGATGGAGTTTCACTCTTGTTGTCCAGGCTGGAGTGCAATGGTGCGATCTCTGCTCACTGCAACCTCTGCCTCCTAGGCTCAAGCGATTCTCCTGCCTCAGCCTCCCGAGTAGCTGGGATTACAGGCATGCGCCACCACTCCCGGCTTATTTTGTATTTTTAGTAGAGACAGGGTTTCTCCATGTTGGTTAGGCTGGTCTCAAACTCCTGAGCTCAGGTGATCTGCCCAACTCAGCCTCTCAAAGTGCTGGGATTACAGGCGTGAACCACTGCAGCTGGCAGCATTTTTTAAAAATTCAGTTTTAAGATCTCTGGGTTAGGGGAGAGATTTTATTTTACTGAACCAGTTCTGTAGAAATTTATTTTATTAGGAAATTTGTCTTTGAAACAAAATGGCAGCTATAAAATTGTTTTTGTTATGCCTCAGAAATATGAGGAAGCCTGTAAAACTCTAGTGGGAAGATATTAACTTGGAGTCCTAATACTCTGTAAATAGTCATTAAACTGTTGGTTTTAGTGGTTTTGTTTCTAAAATGTTTTCTTTTACAGTGATGCACCAGTGTGAGATGGTGCTGACACTTTCTATGAAGTGGTTATGAGTAGGTTTAATAAATCCTATATACAAGTGTTTGAATTGATTTTAAAACATAAAAAGTGGAAATTTCCTTTTTTGTAGACAGTAGGAACAAGGAATTACATACATTTTTACTAAGTAGTAATTTTACACTGAATTATAAATGTTTTTACAGTGAGTTTTATTAATAGAATGCTTCACCTTAAATTGGAAAATAATAATAGTCTTGGACTAAGTCTTTGTACTAAAGCATTTGCTATAATTATTTTTAAAAAAACAGATGAAAACCTCAAAGAAGGCATGTGGATTATAAGATTTATCTAGTAAAAATTGTAATTGAATATGTTTAAATATTTAATTTCTCACTTTGGGGGGGTTTTTGTTTTTTAGACGGCATCTCACGCTGTCACCCAAGCTGGAGTGCAGTGGCGCGATCTTGGCTCGCTGCAACCTCCGCCTCCTGGGTTCAAGCAATTCTCCTGCCTCAGCCTCCCCAGTAGCTGGGATTACAGGTGTGCACCACCACGACCAGCTAATTTTTGTATTTTTAGTAGAGATGGAGTTTCACCATGTTGGCCAGGCTGGTCTTGAACTCCTGACCTCAGGGGTGATCCACCTGCCTCAGGCTCCCAAAGTGCTGTGAGTACAGGCATGAGCCACCACTCCTGGCCTTTGGGGAGATTTTAATTGCAGTATTAACTATAGTTCCAAGATTTCCCACATTTTATAGTAGTAGTTTACAGAATATTATGTGCCCTAATTAGCAGATACAGACATTATCAAATTATAATGATAGTATAATTTGATAGTATAATAATCCCCTTTTTAGTACTGGGGAAAAGAAAAATGAAAATTCATTAGTTAATTACTGCCTTGTGTTGTGTGAATTTATTAACAAATAACATTATTACATATAGGTCATTGTTAACAAACGAACATCCCTGAAAACCTCTGTGAAAAGTTTTTATATCCTGATTAATATATTCTGGCCCATTTTTCATGTGCTTCACTTTGATAGAGTTAATCCATAAAATTGCTCCCTACTTTAGCTTATCAAATGAAGTATTATTTTGTGGACTGGAGGCCAGAAAGTCAATGTGAGCTTCTCACAGGTTTTTAAAGCTCCACTAAAAATAATTATCCACTTGTCTTTACTTTTGTTGACCAGAATAGTTGGTAACTCTGCCGGAGCCTCTACTTACCTGCCAAAAGCAATTAAATCTGGTTAATGCCTGAAACCAAATCTCTCAGTCTCAAGTGTTATACTATACAAGTTTTAAATGGAAAGGTAAACTGTGGAGTAATGAAATTTTGGTTTTACTGTACATTTTGCTATCAAGATAATATGCATGTTTGAAATCTTGTCTTTATTTGTAATTCAGTTACTGTCTGCTTTTAACCATTTGCTTTCCTAAAGAAAGTTTGAGATCCAGAGAGTTCAAGGGATTGGGGAAAGAGAGGCGTCAAGTCATTTGCACTTTGTACCTGTAAGTTATGTAATAAACTATTATACTCATACTTCTGTGCCTGAAGGTTTTGTGGTAGGTATACTGAGATGTATAAGCTGTCCTGTTGCCTTTACTAAACTATTTCATTGCTCTTTTCAGCCATTTTTACTTAGGGTGGTGCTAAAAGATGAGTGAATTGAGATGTGTCAAAATAGAGTAATAGAGTAGTTTTTAATATAGAGTCTGCAGATTGTGAAAGAAGGGTGAAAGAATGATAAACAGGTTCACTAGAATAAGTATATAATACGATGACCAAAAAAAATCACACCATCTTACTTTTTTTTCTTTCTTTTTTTTTTTTTTTTGAGACTGAGTCTTGCACTGTTGCTTGGGCTGGAGTGTGTCGGCAGGATCTCAGCTCACTGCAACCTCCGCCTCCCAGGTTCAAGCGATTCTCCTGCTTCAGCCTCCCAAATACTTGGGATTACAGGTGCCCGCCACTATGCCTGGCTAATTTTTTGTATTTTTAGTAGAGACAGGGTTTCACCATGTTGGTCAGGCTGGTCTCGAACTCCTGACCTCAGGTGATTCCCCCGCCTCGGCCTCCATAGTGCTGGCATTACAGGCTTGAGCCGCTGAGCCCCGCTGCAACTTACATATTTAGAAGAAAAACAATGGTTAAGTTTCCAGGATGGTTTTATTAAAGTCCCATGCTGTGTTAGAAACATACAAGTGATGAGAAAAACA
The DNA here is from genome assembly GCF_049350105.2 of Macaca mulatta. Lineage (NCBI taxonomy): Eukaryota > Metazoa > Chordata > Mammalia > Primates > Cercopithecidae > Macaca > Macaca mulatta. Next base: position 70,705,926 of record NC_133406.1, on the reverse strand, counting down.
TTAACTCGAAACATGCACTTATCTGGCATTCTCTAAAATACCATTATACAAGTTTTCATTTACTTAGAAAAATACCCACTAAAACAATCACAGTTCTTCTTAAAGATTTAAAAAAAATGTATTGGCCAGAACAAAGTCCAAGAGAATAAACAAAGTTCTGAATTGTATGTCAAAAAAACTGTACAAGGTTGTACATAAAACTATAGCTTACAAAAGCCTCAGGTATAGTAAGAATTCTGAATTAAGATTTCCAAAGTTCTATTTACCAATATCTATTAATAAAATCCTTATGAAATAATTGACTTAGAAAAAGTGAAATGCTCATGATTTCAGAGTGTATAGAAAATACTAAATATCACTTTCTGAAATAAAGTGTACTCAAAACAGCACAACATACAGTCTAAAATCAAGATTTCTGTCATTCATTTAAACTTTGCATATATTACCATGATGGCTTAAACATAAAATTTCTCTTGCACTAAGAACTTTTTAAAATCGATTTCATATCACTTCAGTTTTATTTTTTATATTTTGAATTCTAGCCAGTCTTAAAATCAACTTTGGGAGGGGGGTGCACAAAACATGTTTGTTTGTCTTTTTTTATTAAATTATTGCACTAGAATTTAGGGGTTTGGTGCATTTCCCTTTTTTTTTTTTTTTTAAGAAATTAGCATATTCCATAGGCAATAAAAGTAGGATGACAACTAAGGACATTTTAAATGTACTTTCATGTTTGTGTGACTAAACCTTGCTTTGGGGCGGGAGCGGGTGTGGGAGAAATTAGTTTACTAATTGAACCATCAAGCCAGTTGGCAGTTCTAAGGCTTCTATATCAGCATATTACAGAGTTTGTATTCCTATTCTTTTCCTCCTTGTTGTGGGAAACAAGCTATGCAACCATTTGACATTCTGTATTTTAGATGTAACAGTACTTAATACTTGGGCAAAAATAAATTCCAACTCTTAGAATGGATGCAGTGTTATAAGAGGTGTACTTACTAGATGTAAGCAAGTTTCAGATTGACAAACAGAAGGTATATGTTTAAGTCAGTATTGTTTTAGAATGAAAATGAAATGATTCACTATTTCAAACATCTGAATACATGTGACCAAGAGGCTGCAAATGGGTTTGCTGTGTGAAGATAGACAGAGATAACTCATTTTAAACTCTGATAATACTGTTTTAAAGAGATTAAACTGAGAATTTTTAACCCTGTGCTACATTTTAATCTAATGGAGATGTATCCTTGTTCTTGTTCATCTACATGACATTAGACTTCTTTTTTTAAGAAAACAGTACTTTTCATTAATAATACTGATTTTTAGGGTAAAGTAAGCTCTTGTGCACATAGCTAAAGGATGAAGTCCTTTTGCTTTCCCTGTCACCGCCAGAAATCTTGTAAAGAATTGGTAAAGAATCTCAATGAGGATATATTTTTTTAACTTCCTTCCTATAGACACCTTCAGTCAAAGAAAGCCAGAAGACATGCACTGAGACTGAAATAACATCTGTTGACTACCAGACTTCACTGAAATCGGCTGTCTGGTCTCCTGAGTTGGCATTGTTGCTAAGATAAAGCAAATGAAATAGAAGCTGTACTCTTGATATTTATACCATACAAGACTATGCTGTTAGGGTTGTCCTCTGTGGTCTGCAGCCAGAGGTTACACTGTAACTACCATATGCAGGCCAGACATTCATTCCGTGCTTAGGGACTGAATCACACTATAAGATCTAACACTGGACTGAAGATTTCTCCATTAAAAAAAAAAGTGCTGCTTTTCTAATTCGTTATATTTTCCAATACTCATTCCTAAAATGTCATGAAGTGGTAGGTAAAAGCAAAGTACTGGAAGATAATCACATTATGTCACATTTGGTCTTAATATAAGACATCAGAACACATCTTTAACAACAGTGAGTCCTCCCTTAGTTTGATTCTTTGCGTCCTTCAGAAGAATCAAAGCCTGCTTCAGTTTAAAAATCAGATGAAATGTGAATAGAAAGGTTTTTTGGTTCTGAAGACCTGATCATCACTCCTGGTTTCTTTGCCTGAGTGTGTTAGTGTCCAGAGGTAATCCAGTACTGCGAAATTTGTATAATAGTACATGACCTCTTGTGCTTTTTGCTAGAGTCTGCAAAGTTTAAATGTTAGTGACAGAACATAGACTAGCTTCTCAATGTGATATTTTTGTTTCATTTTGAAAAAACATCAGTGAATGCTTTAAGAAAGATTAAGAAGGAAGTAACTCCAAGATCCTGAAAATGGTTCTTGTATTGCCAGAAGAATTTCAGTGCTTTTTAGTAAAACACTTGCATATAATACCTTAAATCTCATCATGTGTGTGCACCAGGAAAAAACTTCAAGCTTGTGGAGATCCCCATGGGAAATACTGGGGAAAGAATATAAATAGAATATAAAAAAACAAAACGCCATTAAGTTTGCATATCTGATGTCAAAATGCTGAGGTAATATTAACTGCTTAAAAAAAACCCACCCATTTTTGCTTTCTGTTATTGCTGAAAAAGACAGTAATACTGTTTGAGTTACCTTACTATACCAAAAGTTCAAGAGATTATTTCATGAACATTTACTATTGGTGAGGCATAATGTTCAAAGCAAGTGAAAGAAAGTAGGTAAATGGAAAAATATAAAACTACAGTTATGGTTGTTATCCTTAAGATCTTGAGTGAGGGACATAGTCCAACCCCAGTGGGGTTTATTACTTCAGCATTTTCATGGTGCCTCTTAGTGAATTTTTTAAAGCTAATGGTTACCACCCACTCAGATTCTATTTCCAGGTGAATCCTTAAAAATAAAATTCACAAGTTCTTAATAAATAGTTGCAGTTCCTCCTGAAGATGCTGGGTAAAGTGCAGAGAGAAGCACCACAGAAACCCTCTTGCTGGCCGGTATGGCTTGGCTAAATTCGGATTTGATAGCCCACTTCATTCAGAGTGCTTAGATCAGCCACCTTCTTTTCAGGCAGTGCAGGCCTAAGGGTAAAAGACAGAAATAGGTGGAGGAGAGAGGATGGGACAAAGAAAGATAACTGAGCATTTTCAAGGGCCTCTATTCGGTTTTCCTAATCCTTCTGATACTTGCCTCATCCTCCCATTCCCCCAACCTGCTAGTCTTAGCTCACAACTCTACTTCTTGTTCTAAAGTCCACCTCTAAAGGTTTTAAGGAACATTTTAACAGACTTTCAGTGTAGAGTTCAGGAGAGTTTTCAGAGTGTTGAATGAGCTTTTGCAGGTTTAAGCCTGAATTTGGTCACACTAAAACTTTTGAAACCCAATACCCTTGAACCTTGCAAGGATCTAAAAGTCACATACACTACAGTAGAGCCAACAATCGGAGTCGAATTCTCCTTGAAACATTGGCTTCCTAGTGTATGTGCCCTGGAGAAAGCCAAGGAATCAAAGACGACTCACATTCCCAGGGAGAGGGTTAATGTTCCAGGCTTAAATGTATAAAATCAAGGTGAATCTTAGGATTCATCTGAAAAAGCATGTCAGTGTGGAAACACTCAGTGGTGAAACATCTCTTCCCTAAAAACATGCTAAAGTCACTTCCAACATAAAACTACAACTAAGCAATTATGCAAAGTCATGTGAGAAAGTACTTCAAGCTGGGAAATACAACATTCAGTAGCACATCATCTGTCTTCATTAAAGATGCATCCTAAATGACTTCCAAAATACAACTATGCCTAAACAATCTCACAATGTGTCTTACAACTTTTCCATTTCTTAATGAGCCTCTTCTCACCTTGGATAAGAGAGAACTGAGATGAATCAAGATTAGGATGTTCAGTATGGCTAGTGAGTTCTAATTCAAAAGTTTCACATCCATTTTTGCAAGAAAAAGACATGTTTAGGTTACACATGAACGTCGGTTTTTGTTTTTGTTTTTTTGAGACGGAGTTTTGCCCTTGTTGCCCAGGCTGGAGTGCAGTGGAACAATCTTGGCTCACTGCAACCTCTGCCTCCCCGGTTCAAGCGATTCTGCTGCCTCAGCCTCCCGAGTAGCTGGGATTACAGGCACATGCCACCACACCTGGCCAATTTTGTATTTTTGGTAGACACTGGGTTTCACCATGTTGGTCAGGCTGGTCTCGAACTCCTGACCTCAGGTGATCTCCCTGCCTCGGCCTGCCACAATGCTGGGATTACAGGCATGAGCCACTGCACCCTGCCAAACCTTGTTCTTAAGTATTTAAAAAAAAAAACAGACCAAAAATAAAACGTAATTGTTAGAAGCTTTCTTAGTTGATGCCCTTGGAAGATTTCCTAACAGCTAATGGTTTTTCCCTGGCATAAAAGTGGTCCAATTAATTCAATGTTGATAGAACTAGAAATCAACAGCTAGCTTCTATCTAAAGCACAGCTCAGTAAATGGCATTAATCTCTGCCAGCAATTCCACTACTCTCTCTCTGTCTCTCTTTCTCTCTCTCTCAGATGGGGAGGAACAGTCATCAACAGTCTGATCATCCCTTCTGAAACCTGACTGCTCAAGGTGGTCAAGAAACTGTCCCTGACTAGGCCCTACTCAAATAACTTGTAACCTTACTTATCTGTTGCATGAGCCTTATTTCTTAGCTTGACCATGTCCCCTCCTTTATCGATCAGGAATTATGCCTCTTATTTCTTTGTGTGTCTCCCCATGGTGCCTGGGACATACACATGATGCTAATTAACACAGCTGACTGCCAGTAGAAATCCCTACACTTCAGTGTGTAGACTCCAGCTCATTGTATCAGAGTTCAAGGCTTCTGGCCTTCAGGGGATGGTGTCCTCCAGCCTCTGCATGCCCTGGAGATTAGCCATTCCCCTAAACAAAGCCACTACTACAGGCCTGGAGGAGTGGCCCCCAGAGGACACTATGAGGACCATTCTTGGGTTGACAGGAAAAGGAACACACATTTGCTTGGGGATTCAAACTTATATTCCAACCCTAGCCCTCAGCCCACTAATGTGGAGAGAACCAGGGTTCTTACACACAAGTCAGGTTTAATGAGTCCATATGCATCTGGTTCTCTCATAAAGCCTGAAGTGAAGCCTCCATTTTGTCTCCTTGCCTGAGGTGGTGTCATCTTTACAAATAGCTAATTTGAGACTTTCTCAAGTAGACTCCCCATACATTAGCATCAGCCTGATGAAAATGTGGTTAGAAAAGTAAATCACTTCTCCGCAGTGTGCCCCACTTGTAGAAAATTCAGCAATCAAAAATTCAATTTGCCTGCAGGATATGGCAAAAGGATAAACCTGCAGTACCTATGCATTCCTTGCTTTAGAAAAAGATTAAATGCGGGTCATTTCCTAGAGCTAGTAAAATACTATTTCCACACCAGCGTTCCTGGTTTTGTAACTAGGTAAGCATATGTTTCTTTTTTCTTTTTTTTTTTTTTTTTTGAGACGGAGTCTAGCTCTGTCACCCAGGTTGGAGTGCAGTGGCCGGATCTCAGCTCACTACAAGCTCCGCCTCCCGGGTTTACGCCATTCTCCTGCCTCAGCCTCCCGAGTAGCTGGGACTACAGGCGCCCGCCACCTCGCCCTGCTAGTTTTTTGTATTTTTTAGTAGAGACGGGGTTTCACCTTGTTAGCCAGGATGGTCTTGATCTTCTGACCTCGTGATCCGCCCGTCTCGGCCTCCCAAAGTGCTGGGATTACAGGCTTGAGTCACCGCGCCCAGCCAAGCATATATTTCTTACCCAGATATAAACTACATTTGTATTAGATGATTTTCATAACTGATTTATCTAACGATCTGTGTGTGGCAGCGTCTATTAGTTGCCCTTCCACATTCACTCTTCCCTTCTTTAGTAAACACCCCCGTCTCCCATCCCTGACTTTTAGCTAGGTGTATAACTGCCTTGAATACAAAGTCTATCTTCCAGCCTCCCTGTACCCAGGCATGGCCTCAGACTAAGTTGTAGCCAGTGAGATTTAAATGCAAGTGTGGTGTGGCAGTTAGCAGACATGTCTTCAAAAGACAACTGATATGTGCCCTTCAACTTTTTCTTTCCTTTGTTCTTCCTACTGATGGGAACATGGAAGTGATGGCTGGAGTGGGGACCTCAAGATGATCTCTAGGGCTGGGCATAGTGGCTTAGGTCTATAATTCCAGCACTTTGGGAGGCTGAGGTGGGTGGATCATTTGAGGTCAGGAGTTTGAGACCAGCCTGACCAACATGGTGAAACCCCATCTCTACTAAAAATACAAAAAAACAGCCGGGTATGTGGTGCATTCCTGTAGTCGCAGCTACTCGGGAGGCTGAGGCAGAATCGCTGGAACCTGGGAAGTGGAGGTTGCAGTGAGCCAAGGATGCGCCACTGCACTCTACCCTGAACAACAGAGTGAGATTCTGTCTCAAAAAATTAAAAAAAAGAGATGGGTTCTAAAGATGGCAGCGCAGCAGGAAGCCCATTTCCACCACCTCTGTTGAGCTGCTTTTACATAAAAGTGAATCATGGCTGGTGCGGTGGGTCATGCTTGTAGTACCAGCACTACAAGCTGGGAGGCTGCTAAGGGAGGATCACTTGAGCCCAGGAGTTTCAGACCAGCCTAGGCAACATGGTGAAACCCCATCTCTACAAAAAAAAAAAAAAAGAAAATGCAAAAAAATTAGCCAGATGTGGTACGTGCAACTGTAGTCCCAGCTACTTGGAAGGCTGAGATGGGAAGATTGCTTGAACCCAGGAAGTGGAAGTTGTGGTGAGCCTAGATCACACAACTGCATTCCAGCCTGGAAATGCAGGCTGGAATTTCTCAAAAAAAAGAAAAAAAAAAAAAGTGAATTATGTTTAAGCTACAGCTTACACCCAACCTTAGCCAAATCTGTTCCACTAATAGTGGGTGCTAAGTCAACCTGAGGAAGGTTACTGTGTGGAGTATGGAGAACATGTTCCTAGCAAGTTCTAACTCAGGAGGAATGGCCACAGTCCAAATGAAGTCAGGAGTCACACTCACTTCTAAGAGTCAGTCTTCTTCCCTGTAACCCTGCAAACTATGTAGGACCTAAGCCATGGTAGCTCTTTAGATCTCCTGTTGTCTCTGAAAATTAAGCAGTGCATGTGCTTAACAAGAGACGCTTGTTCCATGGTCCTTGTAGGACCTACCAGTTAGCTCATCCCAGTTTCTGAAGCTTTCTTACATATGCTCCCTTCCTGGCCTGGCATCTTCCTCAACACCAAGTCACACCTCTCCTCCTTCTGAAACTCTAAATATGCTGCCCTTCATATAAGAAAATAAGACACTAGCTTCATAGTATTTTCAAGTTGTTGGACTAGATCTGCACTGACCTGTTCTCTCTCTCAGTCCTGTGCCGGACAGTCTATCCTGGAAAGTCAGTGGCCAGGAGAGCCTACAGGGTAGGCTCAGGGAGAAAACAAAACCCACCCGCTCATCCCTGTCATGGAGGCTCACTGGGATCACTGTAGCTAACTAGCCACAGGCCTGCCACCTCCTTGAGAAGCCACTTTCTGGCCACTTGCCTTAATTCCTCACTTTGGAGCCCCTCAGTCCATAAATTTTTTTTGTAGTTCATGTGTTTCTTAAACTTCACTCTACCATTACCTGTGTTCTGCTACTGGCACCTTTGAAAATAGATGAAATTTAACTTGGGAACCTTTGGACTCTTTTTTTTAGTCTTTCCCTGGCACTTGCACCAGTTTTCCCATGCCTTCCAGGTACCAGGAAATCACCATTATAAATAGCTTTTATGTATTCAGGCACTTAACGATGTGCCAGGCATTGTTCTAAGAGGTTTCCGTGGATTAATTAATCCTCACCATAACCCATGGGGTTGATACTGGTATTGTCCATTTTATAGAAGAGAAAATGGAGGTACTGAAAGGTAGGGAACTTGCTCAAAGCAAAGTCACACAGTTAGCAGGCGTTGGAACCAGAGTTGGTCCCCAGAATCTAGAGCCCACACCCTTAACCACAATGCAAACTTCCCCCTTCCTCTGCCAGCTCAAAGCATCTTTCCAAGCATCTGCGAAGGACACCATGGCCACTCCTGCCTCTGCACCTTGGCTTATGCTGTCTCCTGTCTAGAATGCTCTCCCTGACATCTCCTCATCCTTAGAGGGCCATCCCAAATGTCACTTACTTCAGGACTTATTTTCTGACTCCCTACCGTCACAATCCACTACTTGCTCTGTATGCTCTGTCATTTTCTTTGGTACATTTGCTGTGGCTTAAATGTGTCCCCCAAAGTTCATGGGTTTGGAAACTGGATCCTCGGTCCAGTGGGGTTGGCAGGCAGGGCTTAGTGGGAGGTGTGTGGATCCTTTGGAAACTCTATCCTCGGTGCAGTGGGGTTGGCAGGCAGGGCTTAGTGGGAGGTGTGTGGATCCTTTGGAAACTCGATCCTCGGTGCAGTGGGGTTGGGAGGCAGGGCTTAGTGGGAGGGGTGTGGATCCTTTGGAAACTGGATCCTCAGTGCAGTGGGGTTGGGAGGCAGGGCTTAGTGGGAGGGGTGTGGATCCTTTGGAAACTCGATCCTCGGTGCAGTGGGGTTGGGAGGCAGGGCTTAGTGGGAGGGGTGTGGATCCTTTGGAAACTCGATCCTCGGTGCAGTGGGGTTGGGAGGCAGGGCTTAGTGGGAGGTGTGTGGATCCTTTGGAAACTGGATCCTCAGTGCAGTGGGGTTGGGAGGCAGGGCTTAGTGGGAGGGGTGTGGATCCTTTGGAAACTTGATCCTCGGTGCAGTGGGGTTGGGAGGCAGGGCTTAGTGGGAGGTGTGTGGATCCTGGGGCATCACCCTCATGAATAGATTAGTGTTGTTTTCTCAGGAGCGGGTTTCTTATAAAAGAATGAGTTTGGCCCCTTTGCTCACTCGTGCTTACTCTCTTTCCTCTCTCCCTCCTTTGCCCTTCTGTCATGGGACAGGGCAACAAGAAGGATCTCACCAGATGTCAGCCACTTGATCTTGGGTTTCTCAGCATCCAGAACCATGGGCCAATACATACATTTCCTGTTCATTATAAAGGACCCAGTCTCAGGTATTCTGTTACAACAACACAAAATGGACTAAGACAACATCTGTTCAAGAATCCTGCCAATTCATAACCCTTACCCCTGCCTCAGAGATTGTGAACAATTTGAAAGCAGGGACCAAGGAAATTCATCTATGAATCCCACTGCGGAATATGTACCTATCAATCAAATTCTCACTAACATGTAAATGGATGATAGGGAATCATCTGTTACTTTCATCATGGGATATTTTATTTTAGAGACAAAGTCCTAAGCCAGGGATTCAAGTTACCATGACAACATTTTCAGAATTAACAAGCAGGAAGAACATTTATTTTCTGTATTGGAGCGGGTGTGCTTTACCCCTGAAAGCCATGTGGAGAACCTGCCTACTCATTAAGCTGAATGCATCAACAGCTTGAGTGCTTCCAAAGGAAAGGGACTAGGTCATCTTCTTCTGTATCCCCAGCCCTGCCACGTGGCCTTCCACTAAGTACCCAGAACCCAGGAGAAGAAAAGGGCTAATATTGGCAGAAAATGAGCTAAACTGAGATTCCTGGTGAACTGCCCAGAAGATGAAATCCTTTTCTTTTACAGCAACCACGGCTGCAATTTCCTTGGCTGGCATAGGGCAGAAGTAGGTTATCACAGCATGCCACCTGCCTGTGGGGCCCAGCCAGAAATGCTGTTCAGTCCTTGCCAGCTCATCTCAGGACCAGAGCTGGGTGAGCTATTGTGTGTAGAGAGGCCTCTTCCAAGTGCTCCCCCAGCTATAATTAGAATATTGCAAGGGGGTTTATTTTTAAGAAACACGAGCACTAGGATGATGATTCAGCCGGGTCTGCACTTGCCCAGAACCTCTCATCGGATCCAGGGTTATTATTTTAGACTAATATATTTCTCCAACCCCACCCCCCTGCCATCCTCCTCCAAACAAGGCAAAGAAAGGAAAGAATTTTCTTTTTTCAAGATTCTCAGGCAACATTTTGTCTTAGGGGAAAGAGAGTAGAAAACTTTCCTTTGACTCACTTTGCAGGAGGAACGATATCCGCACGCAGGGATAGTCCCAGCCTCACCTGTTGTGAAGTGAATGGACTCAGAGTGAGCTAGGGTGAAAGCTTGATGACCTGACCCCAAGGCTACGCTTAACCCCAATGATGGTCTGCATTCCCGCAGCCAGGTGGACAGAGGCTGCTCAAAGCAGGAGGTAGGCTGGGGAGAGCAGGGTGGTGGCTCCACAGAGAAGTTATTCTGTGAAAAATCCTACTAGTCTCCGCCACTGCTACCTCAACTTTGACAGTTGCACACCAAGCCCTTCACACTCTGAGGCAGCCTCGGTGCAGAGGAAGAGCTCGGCCCGACCAGATGGTGCCATCTGTGCAACCACAAGAAGCCTCAGAACCAGAAAGTGATGGAGCGGAGACATCAACACATCCCAAGGCTGAACATGCATAGGAGTGTATCTGGAAGAGATGAGGTTTAAGAAAAGAAATAGGAAGAGGAGAGGAAGTTCACCAGGTTCCCTCAACCACCCAGTCTCTCTTCCGCATCTCTGACCGAGGGCCATATCTGGGCACATGTGCTGGCAGGTGCTCACCCTCACACAGAAATACAAAGGCCAGACTGGCGGTACAGCCTGCAGGCTCAGGAGTCCAGGAAGGGATGTGTGGGAAAGGTGCCACTCTACCGTTAGACTCTTAATCCCGATGTTAAGAGTGTGGAAGAGATTAAACCAGGGGTGCTCTCGGCCCAGCATTTACAAGTTTAAGCAAAGACCCCAGGGCCCCCATTCTTGTGGAGTCTGGCCGGAATCAGGTCAGACCAGGCCCCGATTTAGCATACACTGCCTATCTGGGTAGGCCGCAGAGGCACAGCATGGCCTCAGCTAGACCGACACAGGGATGAAGGAAGGTTCATTCACACCGGTCACCCTCATTCCAGGCCAGTCCGCTCCTCCCTCACATTCCTTGCTTCCCTGAATGGAAGGCACCGCTGCTGGCAGCTGCCAGGGCAGACAGCTGACATTGCTATGTAAACGGAGGCCTCAGCCAAGACGGATTCGGCCCAGAAGAGATTTTTCAGCCGGTGCCCATCCCTCTGAGCTCTCCCCAGGCAGGAGACTCTGGCCATAGGCCAACTGTTGGAGATTCCAGGGCACAGTTTCCAGGCTCTGATGTCACTTCTCCTTTCTGGGACAAGAACCCCTCAGCTCTAGGAAACCTCACCCTGTCTGCCCTTGTCTGACCCTGTGTGACCCTGGGGAGCTCACAGAGGCTCCTGGCTCGCTCTGTCTGAGGTGGTCTTTTCTGATGAGGCCCATCACTCCATCAAGCATCCCTGGGGACTTTGGGCCACATGAATTTCCCTGGGGGAACTGACCAGGCAGTCAATGGAGTAGAAACTGCCCCTTCACCATCTTGGAGGTTTAGCTTTTCCCTTCATAGCCTTCCTAGTGTTGTTTGTTTGTTTGTTTGTTTTTTGTTTTTGTTTTGTTTTGTTTTTTTGATTCCCTCTACTTTCCACCCTAAGGAAATCTCCTTTTCCCACTGGGGATATTTCTCACTTGGGATCTAAGGAGAATTACTTCTTGGGCACCAGTCAATGTGATTAGACCATGGAATCAAATTTTCTCGATGACCTCATTAAAACAACCTCTGCCCTCACTCAACCAGATGTCTGGACATACGTAATCCTTCCTGACAGAATGCAGCAGGAATCCCATTGTCCAGCTAGAGGCCCTGCAGTGAAAGGAGATGGGCTTTCAGGGCTTACTAACCTCTGGGACCCCCAGGGTGTCCAGCAGGGCAGACAGAGCCTACTGGAGCCATGAACTGCCACAGAGATTGATGATGAAGAAGGGAAATCAAAGAGGAAGAAAAGGGGAGGCAAAGAAAGATGACCAGCAAAGAAAACAGGAGGAGGGACAGCGGGAAAAAGCAGCCACACAGGGGAGAGAAGATGAAGAGGTTCTCATGGGTCCTCAGGAACATTGGCCTCAATTGAGAAAAATGTTCCACATGGTCACTCTGGCTGCAAAACCAGAAAATCGCTATCTGCTCACTCCAATTCGCCCAGGGCCAGGTCATAGGCAGCAAGCCAAGAGTCATGAACTGTCAGAAATGGAAAGGACCTCAGAGAGCGCTGAAGCTTCCCAGCGAGGGCGCTGTTGGCATTTGAGGTGGAACGGTTCTTTATTGGGCAGGGTGGTCCTGGCCTTTGCGGGGCATTCACGTCTCAGACCCCCGGCCCTAACAAGGAGCTTCCTCACTTTACCGAGATGTGAGAAGCAAAAACTTCCACCTCCCACCACATTTCTAACCCTCCTCTCCCAGAGCTGACCCAGTTGAGAACCCCTGGGAACACCCCTCAGTGAACAGCTGCAAGGGTTCCGAGGCCCAGGGCTGGGAAGGAGTTGGTTTAAGTTCACAGATGGCCTTTGAAACATGAATCGCAACCTCCCTCTCCCTTCCTCTTTACAAACCACAGGAAAAAACTTGACAATTCAGTGTAGTAGGTGCTTTAAACACTCCCAGGGGAGCGGAGTGTAAGAAAGGACCCGTGGGTGGAAGGGTGGGGGAGTCCTGGTTTCCCCCTTGAAACTTGGTCTCAACAGATGCTACACAGTCATCTTCACCTGCCCTCCCACTCAGCTGATTCTTGTCAACCCAGTGACACTGATCCTTCTTTCAAAAGGGATTATTTAGACAAGTGCAAAAATGGAGAGGAATTCAAGGCTGGAAGTCGCTCCAGCTGGAGGGAGGAGGTGGATGGGGATATAATGCCACTAAAATTATCCATGGCAGACAGGGACTGGGACCCCACAGCTGATGGGCCTCTCGCCTGTTATGGTAATTTTCCACCCTTTGGGCCCCTCCCAGGCTTCCTTATGACACCCAACACATTTAGAAATGACGCGATGGCCTTATGTAATGCTGACAGAATAGCACAGCGACAAGAGTCACCAAACCCTAGTCCTGGCATCTTACAGTGAGATTCCCGGAGTTTGTGCAGTGATTGGGTCAAGACCGTATTTGTCACTTTCTCATTTCCTCGCCAAAAGCAAGATTACCTGGAGAAAAGCCTGCTTGGCGAAGGCCACGGGTGGAAGCTGAGGGGCTGCCTCTCTCCAAACATACCTCCAGGAATGCGGCCGCCCTGGGTGGAGTGTGGCAGAATGGCAGGAGCTGGAATCTAGAGAGGGAAGCTGGGGCTTGGCGCTCCAGTTCTTGTGGCTTCTCACAGCCCTTCTTATTCTCACGTCCCGCACCTCTCTTCCCCCTCCTACACGGTAGCCCCTGCAATCCCTTCCCCAGCCCTGCAACTCAGAAGTCAAGGTTTCAGAGGAATTAGGGAGAGAATCTTCCCTCCTGGAACACCTCAATCCGTTCGAAACTTCAGCTGAGATATGCGCCCTCTAGGGTTCCCTCCCAACCTCCAAGCGCTAGAGAGAGAGAAAAGAAGTGGCAGGGGTTTCTGCCACCAAGAATAACCATGGCCTTACTGGATTTGCACATACAAAATTGTCCACGGGCACCTGCAAGCCAACTGGGCTCTGTGGATGGTCAAACTCTTCCAAGGCCACTCGGCCCTAGCTGTGGGGAAAAAAACCCCGAAGACTCTGACCTACTGGGAGCAGTTTAGGAAGGAGGACTTTTGGGAATCAATGTTTACCTGGGAGGAAGGGCTCCGGGGCTGGGGCATGAGTCAGGGGGATTCTGAGGCAGGTGGCAGTCACTCTTCACCTTTTTTGAAAAGTTTATGATTTCACTGAACCATGAGCCGTCACCTCCGTGCTCCTGGGGCTTTCCCCACGGGGGGCTGGGATCGACTTTGGGGCATGAAGGGAGGAGGGTGATGGAAGAGAATTCCCCTCTTCCTGCAGGTCTTCCTTCCTGACCTCAAGTGACAGACCACTCCCTTCCCCTGGTCTTTCTCCCCATTCCCAGGTCCAGTCTGATGTGCCAGCGGGGTAGGAGGGGAGCGGGAGAGCTTTGCACTCACAGCTGGCGCAGCCTAACAGCTGTCCTCTGCAGGCGCAGGGGTGCTCACTTGCCTTGGCTGCGTGACAAAGTAGTCAGAGATTAGTGTATGGGCATGGCCTAGGGGATGAAGGACCGGAGGCCCCGTCTGGCCCCCAGGAGAGTGACCAGTGGGCACCTCCCAGAATGACTTCACTGGAGCCCAAACATGGGAGCCAGCGCAGGGTCAGACCCCCTAACTTCGCCTCCACAACCTCATTATCCAGAGATCCAGGTGACACTGGACAAGGCTGAGCCCCTAAATCACACCCAATGGCTTTATCTGACCCTCTCAACAGACCCAGTACTTTCAGCCAGTGACTGTTATTTTTTAGGGTCAACCACCAACTCAGTTTTCCCATTCTGATTCATCAAACACAGGGGAAGGCCTGCGGCTGAAGCAAATGGTACATGTCAAAGTGTGGTCCCCGGACCAGCAGGATCAGCATCATTAGAAACACAGGTTCTCAGGCTCCATCCTACATCTGCTGACTCAGAAGCTCTGGGAAAGGGGTCCGCAGTCTTCTGTTTCAACAGACCCTCCAGGTGATGCTGGTGCACACTGAGAGTTGAGAACAGCACTGCAGGATCTATCTATCTGTCCTCAGCTGGGCCCTTTCTTCAACTCCTTCACGGCAGGATAAAGGCCACTTAAGGTACAGTCCTTCAACTTCTACCTCCTCATGTATGTCAAGCTCTCCCTAATGTCCCCCCTTCCTTTGCTCCTGCCCTCTCCCCCACCCACCACCTTCTAAGCCCCCTCTGTAGCCTTCCATCCCATCTGACCCCAGCTGCTCATGTATCTTGCTCCATTCATCCCTTTGTTCTTGAACATTCATTTCTTTCTCCTGGTTATTTTCTCTATGTGTCCAAAGACACTCTGGTCTCTTCCAATTCTAGAAAGACAAAAGCCCCAGGGGAACTCCACAGAGTTTACAAACTACCTAGAATAATCTGCTCTAAGTCCCCTGTCCCCTTACACAGGTGAGGCACAGAGAAGCAGCTTGCTCAAAGCCACAAGCTGGTTCATGCAGAGTTGGAGTCAGAAATCAGGTTGCTGCATCTCTGTTCAGGGCTCCTTCTTGAAAAACGAATCCTGGCCTGCATCAGCTCCATCAGCTCTCATTCTCACTCCCTTTCCCAGGCTGGTTCCAGCCCCTCAGCCCTCTCAACACTGCCTCTCTAAATGTCACCCCAGTCCATAGCGCTTCTCCTTCCCCCACTACTTTCCCCTCTCCCCCTTGAAACTCACCCCTCCTCACCTTGTTGCAGCCACTTCTCATCGTTTTTGAAAAGCTTATGTTTTCACTGCTGAGCCATGAGCCATCACCTCTGTGCTTCTGTGCTTCCCCCAGTGGGGCTGGGGTCCACTCCGGGGCATGTGAGGCAGGAGGAGAGTCGCCCTCTTCCTGCAGGTCTTCCTTCCTGACCTCAGGTGACCACTCCCTTTCCCTGGTCTTTCTCCCCATTCCCAGCCCACTCTGGTGTGCCAGATGGGCAGGAGGGCAGAGGGCAAGTGGTGCCCCAACACCAGAAGGTAGCTTTGCACTCACGGTAGCTTTGCACTCTGACAGCTGTCCTCTGCAGGCGCAGGTGCGCTCACAGTCCTGATCCATCCTCTCCCTCTCTGACTGTTCCTTTTCCATCTTCTGTTCTGCCTCTTTTTCTTGGGCTTCCTCAGGGCCTCGTCATCATTTTTTTTTTTTTTTTTAAGAGGGCCTCACTCCTTCGCCCAGACTGGAGTGCAATGGCGCTATCCAGGCTTGAATTGCCAGGCTCAAGAGATCCTCCCATCTCAGCCTCCCAAGAAGCTGAGACTACAGGCATGCATCACCATGCCTGGCTAATCTGTTGTTGTTGTAAAGACAGGGTCTCCCTATGTGGCATAGGCATGCTGGTCTCAAACGCCTGGGCTCAAGCAATTATCTCTCCTTAGCCTCCCAAAGTGTTGGGATTACAGGCATGAACCACCATGTCCAGCCATTTCTTTTTTCTCTACTTTCTTTGCTCACAGACTTATCTGGCTGTCATTTCAACTGGCAATTCTAAGTAGATGGCTCCAATACAACCTTTATCCCCTAGCTTCCTCAAACTCCAGGTCTGCATTTTCAGCAATTCCCCTGATGTCAAAGATGCACTCCACATTCCATCATCCAAACTCAAACTCTCCTTCCTCCACATTTCCCAAACAGCCACCACCACCTCCTGACTCCTGACATCATCCTGTTACCATGGTTTCTAGGATCTTTACCATCCCCTCGCATTTATGGTCACATTTCCTGGTTAAAGACTCAACATGGCCCTGTGAATGCAATGTCCCTGTGGATCCGAGTAAAATGGATCCACCAGGACTAGTCTTCAAAATCAATAGCCGCCATTCTGTGCAGGAATCCACGGCCAGGCGGAATGCTTGGGCCTTCACGTGCTCTGGATTCTAGAATCTAAAGGGAAGGGCAGGCTTTTATAGACTGCTCGACATTTGCTGAAGATTGGGAGCTCCTCAGGGAATGACTCAGCCCTCCTTGGGCAAAACAGATAATAAATCAGACAAAATCAGTTGTTTTATGAGCAGCTTGCTATTGCTGGATCACTCACTCTATGCTAAATGACCCTCTGGGAAGGGTTTCTATGTTCATAGTCCTCTGAGACAACCACTACTTTGTGCAGCGACAGCAATTAATGGATGTTTGAATCAAAGCGAGAGAGAGAGTAAGGGCTAAGGTTAGGGTCAAGGGTCAAGGGCAGTGGCTAGCATCAGGGGGAGGATTGGGGTCAGGAGGCCACGTGTGAAAGGTCGGAAGCCATCCTGCTCCCTACAAGGACAAACCTATGCCGAAGCCATTCTCATCTTCAGCCTCTCTTGCTACCGGGAACACGTGACCTCTCACTGCTTCACACCCTCTTTTCCAGCCCAGAACGACAGCCATTGTCACCAAGGCCCTCGTGGCAGTAGCTGCTGAACCCAGGACTGGCTTTAGGATGTGGAATGGGGCAAGTAAAAAACCATCCTTGGAAATGAAAGTACTTCGTCCCGTCCTGTTCTTCTGAAAACAGAACCCTCCCCGACTCTGCCCTGCCACCTCCCAGAATCAGATGAGCTGGGTTTCAGCCCCACTTCCCACTGACCAGTACAGAACTTACAAGATAACAAGCCCTTTTTGGGTCCTGGTTTCTTCACCTGAAAACAAAACTTGTAAAATGTTCCCTGCTCACTGTACAGGATTGATGTGGCGATGATAATGTGCTTGTGTGAACACAGTTCACTGTTGACAAGTCACTCTCGTTACATCATCTACCTGGATCTTTACAAACCACCCTGTCAGATAGGTGAGGAGAGCATTTTGATATTCTTTCATGGATGAGGAAACCAAGGCTCCCCGAGGAGGAAGGATGTGCCCAGCTGCACAACTAACATGTGACAGAGTTGGGATTCAACCAAGCCCCCCTGTGCTCTGCGCCACATGGTCCCAGCATGGCAAGAGGCTGGGTGACACAGCATGCTGCTACTGTTAGAAAAGCAGTGTTTTTTCCCAGGATGGCTATCGTTCAAATATTTGCCAGCAGATAATCACTGGTGAATTTGGGCATCCCCAGCATCTCCAATCTGTCATTGCTTAAGTGGGTTATTTTGACCTAAGAAGTAGACGTGGGATCACTGGCCTCAGGGCTGAAACGGACAGGGTAGAGTTAGCCAAGGAAGAAGATGAGCTGGTGGGTGTTTCTGACACCACCGTCCACTGATGGTTATCACACTTTCTGCTGGGTACAGAGGACTACAGAATTTTAGGAGAGTTCATAAATTCTAACAATCCCATTTTATGGGTGAGAAAAACTTATGCCCAGAAAGATAACAAAGACATCCCCAAGCAGCTGAGCCGGTTCCAGCCCCAGGTTTCCTAATTCTAAGTCCGAAGCTCCCTCCGGGCTGCCTGCATTTCAGGCTATTCTTCACCTCATTCTGCCTAGGACTTATCCTTCCATTTGTGTGTGCAACTGACAGCACAGAAGTGGCAATGGGGGTGATGTGCACAGCGGATCCTTTTCCATAGACGTCCCCTGAATGAGGGGCAGTCCTCTTGGAGATTGCTGTCTGGTTCAGATGCCGGGCCCAAGACACAGCTTTGTCCCCATGGGCCAGGACAACCCCTTGAATGTGTGTGTTTGGCTTTGAGTTGGGGAAGAGGAAATATTACTCACGACTTGTCTCGCCTGCCGAGCCTCCTCGGGGGGCTTGCCTGTCTTCTTCTGGGGGACAGGGATTTTCCCCGGCTTCTCACTTGGGTCGGAGAGTGGGCACTTGCAGGTTTCAGGATCTGAAGGAGATGTGAGGAGTTAATCACCCTGGTTCCTAAAGGATCTCCAGCCTCACGTCTTCTTCCAGCACCGCATCCCACACCCCCAGCCCAATCATGACGCCATGGATTAGAAGGCACTGAGCAGGAAGATTTCTAAAAAAAGGAGGCTGGAGACACACACGTTTCTCTCTTGTCCTGTACTGTCAAGCAGCAAGGGCACCACTTCTAAGACGGATATACAGATGGTCACATTGTGCCCCGTGCCGTGTGGAGAGAGGAACACGGCCCAGTGCCTCAGCCCCCACACCGGGGCTGTGTTTATCTGCTTGGCAAGTTCCTCTCCTCATGAAGGCAAAGTCCCATCTACATTGCCCCAGAAACCAGCTTGTTCTTCCTCTGATGCTCCCATCCCACACACATGACAGAATGGTTTTAATTGACCAGGAATCGTCACTCCAGGTCCTGCAGACTGAACATGACAAGTCCACCAGTGCTAAACATAGCCAGGCCTGAAGTCAGCATAATCCTTTTCTCTTAGTGACTGCACAAGCCCTGGAGGGACATGGACAAGCGAGAATCACATCACTTTGGAGGTAAAACTGAGAGAGGGAAGAGGGACGTATGAGTATAGTCTATATAAGGCGAGCATGTAAGGTTTTCCAGGTTTTAATACTGGAAATCTCTTGTCCTGGGAAGGCCCGCAGTTCCAGGCACACTGGAACAATTGGTCACCCTACTACATCAACAAAACAGAACAAACTAGAGCTTCAGTATAAAATGACTAACACTTTAGATCTGATTTCATAGAAGAAATTGCAGGACAAGACATTATTTTAAATGTCACATCTAAACTGATTTTATATGGTTTTCTTTGCAGTAGTACGTGCAAAGAGAGACTTTAACCTCAAGAAATGTTTGACCATCCTAGAAAAATGATGCCTGGAGCAAGAGGCGGAGAGAAAGGAATGGGAAAAGAGCTCTCCTGCATGGCTTCCTTGTCTTCCCAGCACCCACCTTCATTCTCATGTCCCTGGCGTATTTCTCCAGCTCCTTCCTTATGTCAGCCCTCAGCATCTTTGAGACGTTGAGGACCAGCTGCTTCCACTCAATGGGCTGGAAGCTATGAGGCTCATGGGGGACGTACAGTCCAATCTTGACCTTCTTGACTGTGTGTAGGTATTTCTTGTAGGAGTCCTCAAAGTCAAAGATGAGGTCACTCAGAGTCCGAAAAGTCAATGGCTTGTCCATCAGCTCAGCCCTGCGGCTCATACCCAGTGAGCCATAGCGGCCATTGCAGTAAATCCCCAGTACAACGTGGTGAAAGTAGTTTCCTGAGAAGTAGGTTTTAAAGCTGATGGGGAACCGCTCGATGGAAGGCTGTCCATTGGTTAAGTAGCTTAGACAATCCGAGTCAAGGAAGAGAAAGGAGGCCTTGAAAATTCGGAGCCTGGATGTACAGGAAGGGAAAGTGTCTCACAGGGGTCAGTGAGTCCATTCCCCTGCCTCTGCGCAGGCCCACATCTAACTTTTCCAGACTAATCCTTTTATAAAGCATTCGCTTGTTGTCTTTGACTATCTACTATATGTTGTATATCCAAACCAAGTTAATATGAGACAAAAAGAAAAACTTGTCATTTTCTTCAGTAATTACATACCTGCAGAACAAAACAAGGCACTTTTTCCTCTGCTCCTAGGATTCACACAGGCTGCATCCCGGCCTGGAACAGCCTCATGACCATCCCTTCTCCTTTCCTGGGTGTCATGCCTCCCTGACCTTCCTCGTCCTAGCTTAGGTATTCTTGCTCCCTGCCCCGCCCCAAGTCAATTGGTAAATCCTTTGGACCTGGAGCCATTGGGAATGCAGAGGGAGGTGGCAAGGAAGTGTGAATGCAGGCAGGGGAGTATAACCTGAGCTTTTCCAGGGAAGGGGGAGCCGCAGCAAAAGCCTGGGATCATCTTTCCAAAACACACAAGAGCCCTCATGGCACTTGGTGCTTACCCATCCTGTATTGCAATTGTGAGGGCAGGGCTTGTGTCTCACATCCTGGCATTCCCTGGGCACAGCACTGGCCTGGTACACAGACGGGCTTGTTTAATGCTTACAGAAAGAATGAACCTTAGGTTGTGGATGCACACTGCCTTACACTTAAAAGGACTGCTCTCGGTGCAGAGCTAATCCAGGTGTCCTGAAGGGAAGGATGCTGACAGAACCCATCCACAGCACTGGCAGCAGCCTCACCCTCTGCCCTCGGTTTAATCACGGATGGCTCCACTCTCTAAAAATGTTTTGTACCTGCTTTCTCTTCACTTTATCATGTGAGATCAACTGGCAGTTAGGGAGTGAAATCACATCCTTCTGAGTCCTCTTACGTAAATTCCTAGCTGCTTTCTGGGGCAAGTTCTCTGAGGCTGGAACAAGGGCATTC
The DNA here is from genome assembly GCF_049350105.2 of Macaca mulatta. Lineage (NCBI taxonomy): Eukaryota > Metazoa > Chordata > Mammalia > Primates > Cercopithecidae > Macaca > Macaca mulatta. The sequence continues at coordinate 70,685,198 of NC_133406.1, read as the reverse complement.
CTTAGCTGCTTAAGTCAGTGTAACAAACACTTAACCCTGAGTGTCTGCTGTGCCCGACAGCCTGCCAGGTAGGGCTATGGAGCCAAAGATAAGAACACAGCCCTTCCCCGGAGGTCTGGTGGGAGATGGACTCAGAATGCACACAATGAAATCAGTATGGCAATTCCTCAAATCATTCCACAGGAGTACCCTAGGACCTGGCAATTCCAATTCTGGGTGCATATCCAAAAGAATTGAAAGCAGCGACCCCAACAGATATTTGTACACCCATGCTCTGAACAGCATTATTTGCAACAGCTAGAAGGTGGAAGCAACCCAAATATCCATCGACGGATAAAGAGATGAACAAAATGTAGTGTATATATGCCATATAATTTATTCAGCCTCATAAGGGAAGGAAATTCTGCAATGGGCAGGATGAGTCTTGAAGACATGCTGAGTGAAATCAACCAAATACAAAAGGACAAATATGGTATGATTCCGTTCATCTGAGGTACCTGAAGTAGCAAGTGCAGAGACAGAGAGTAGAATGGTGGTGGGCAGGGGCTGGAGGGAGGAAACTGGGGAGTGCTGTTTAACGGGCATGGGGTTTCATTTCTGGGGAGGAATGGTGGCCTTTTTTTCTTTCTTTCTTTCTTTCTTTGGGGTTTCATTTCTGGGGAGGAATGGTGGCCTTTCTTTTCTTTCTTTTCTTTCTTTCTCTCTCTCTCTCTCTCTCTCTCTCTTTCTCTCTTTCTCTCTTTCTCTCTTTCTTTCTTTCTTTCTTTTTCTTTTTTTGAGACAGAGTCTCACGCTGTCACCCAGGCTGGAGTGGAGTGCAGTGGCGCGATCTCAGCTCACTGCAGCCTCTGCCTCCCAAGTTCGAGCGATTCTCCTACCTCAGCCTCCTGAGTAGCTGGAATTACAGGTGCCCGCCATCATACCCGGCTAATTTTTGTATTTTTAGTAAAGACGGGGCTTCACAATGTTGACCAGGCTGGTCTCGAACCCCTGACCTCAGGTGATCCGCCCTCCTCGGCCTCCCAAAGTGTTGGGATTACAGGAGCAAGCCACCGCGCCTGGTCAGAATGGTGGTCATTTTGCAGAACATTATGAATGTACTTAACGTCACTGAACTGTGCACTTAAAAATGGTTAAAATGGTAAATTATGTTATAAATATTTTACCACAATAAAAACCAAAACACAATGTGATGTGTGCTATAAGAAAGGCAAGCCCAGCAACCTCTGGGTGGACAGAGGAGGGGCCTCAGCAGGGTAACACTGGAATTCGTCTTACAGGATAAGTAGTCAGCCAGGTGGAGAAGTGGGGAGGAGACAAGAGAGAGCACCAGTCCCTCATGTCATGAGTCACTGATTTCGAGGATTTGTCCCATCATGACGTCAATTGGAAAAGCCTTGGGACCTGGAGCAACTGGGAATGGAGAGGGAGGTGGCGAGGTAGTATGGAGGCAGGCAGGGAAGTAACCTGAGCTTTTCCAGGGAAGTGGGAGCAGCAGTGCCAAACCCGGGATCATCTTTCTAGTATCCAGCCTCCTGGGGCTATTCCTAACCTGCCTCTCATAATGAACCTGTTACTTTAATAAACCACAGTGCTTTAGTACCACTAGCAAGCCCCACCATGGCCAGTGAGGTCCCCTAAAATACCTGCCATAGTTCACAAGATAATTTGGAAGCAAAGGTCTACCTCTCTAGCATGCATGTAAAAGCATGCGCATGTCCTTAAGCAAGATAAAAAGAAGTGGCTCAGCACTAATGAATCCTAAACTCTGGGCTAAAGTCAAAAACAGGGAAAGCAAGGAACGACAGGCCGATGGACACAGGTGTCCAAGCAGCCAAGCCAACCGGTTTCAAAGTTGTTGAGCCAGGACCTGCAGAAGGGCCTGTGGGAGACACAGACGGATGACCCCATTCATAACCTTCACTATCCCCAAGTGGAAAGCAGGACCTGGGGATGATGACCGGCACAAAAAGACAAAGATGCTGTAACCTTTAGAATCCAGGTCTGTTTGGGAGGCTGAGGCGGGCAGATCACCTGAGGTCAGGAGTTCGAGATCAGCCTGGTCAACATGGTGAAACCTCATCTCTACTAAAAATACAAAAAATTAGCCGGGCGTGGTGGCACACGCCTGTAATCCCAGGTACTCGGGAGACTGAGGCAGGAGAATCGCTTGAACCTAGGAGGTGGAGATTGCAGTGAGCCGAGATCATGCCACTGCACTCCAGCCTGGATCACAGAGCAAGACTCCGTCTCAAAAAAAAAAAAAAAAAAAAAAAAGAAGATGATTTCGGGTCTGTGTTTCCTGTCTGTGTGCAAGAGTCAAATTTCCCTGAGTTCAGCAGTGTGAACTGAAGCTCTCCACCTTCCCACACTTTTCTGAAATGTCAGAAGGATAAGAACAAAGGAAAACCACCAGCACACTGTCTCTGATTTGGACAGGCTCAAAGGCTGTTCCTGGGTCTATCCCCACAATTCCAAAAGGTTGTGGGTGATTCCAATGGCATGATGTTCGAATGTATAAAATTGTGCAGGGATGAGACTATTGTGTAAGGGAGGTGGTCATTTCAATGACCTAAATCCAGAGGCACTCAGACACACCTCAACAAAGAGTCTGAAGTTAGCTTGTCCACCCCATGAAGGGCCTGGGCTTGTGTTCCCCTTCGTCGATCTCGTCCACCAGCGCATCCCCAGCCAATTGTCTGCCTCCATTAAACTTGCAGGAGGCTTCGCTGAACAGCTGTGGCTGACTCCTGCCACTAAAGGGTTGGGGCCCTGAGCCATCTGCTGCCCCGACCCCCATTCCCAGCCTCCTGCTGGGTTCCCCAGGCACATGTTTCATCTCCTTTGTGGGAAACTGGGAGGAGGATGACAGGAGGGTTGGAGAGGGGCCTCAGTAAGGTTCAAGTTTCCATTTTTCAAATGTCAGCCAAGGCACCTGTGGTCAATCTTGTTTCAGATCAGGCCTGCAAGTGTTTCCACAGGCTGCAGAAAGACTCAGAGATTCCCCTTCCCACAAAGATGTCCAGGAGACCCAGAAAACAGACTCGACCAATCCTCCTGTCCCCAGTCTAATTTTGAGCCACATGTCCTTATACTCACTTCTCCATCTCCTTTCTCTCCTGATTTTCCTTCTACCTCTCTGACTTTCCTTCTTAAGTCTCTTTCATGGGCTCTTTGTGCCAAACTAGACCAAAAAAATACTGATTTCATCCTTGATCTTTTTCTCTTCTCACTTGTTGAACAGTAAGCACAACCCCCTAATCACAGCTCCTAAATTCACATTTCCAGTGCAGATTTCTCTGTGAGCTCCACACTGCAAATACCTCATCCCGACATCCCACAAGGCACCTCAAATTTAACATGTCCAAATCTGAGCTCACCTCTCCCTAAATCTAATCCTCTCCTTGAAGTCCTTCCCTTGGACTATGGCATTATCATGCAAGCCAGAAATATGGAGTCACTGCCGTTCTCCAGTAACTCCTATCTAAGCAGTCCCCCAGTGGTGGTGATGATATATGCCTCCATCTCTTCCCTCCACCTTCACTGGCACTGTTTTAGTTCAGGTCTGCCTCTCCTTTCTCTGCCACTCTCATTCCTCCCGATAATCCCGCAGTCAATTGCCCAATTCAGAAACCTGGAGTTGTTGACTCCTTCCTCATCAACTCCTGTATCTAGTTGGCCTAGAAGACCTATACATTCTATCTCCTTGATAGCTCTTAAACACATTCCCTGAAATCCATTCCCATCCCCAGGGCCATCAGTCTAGCCTCACCATTCCCTCATGTAACAGCTCCCAACGGGCTTTGCTGATCCAGCTCAGCCTTCCCCAATCTGCCCTTCAGCCTGTCCTTTGGAAAACTACATCTCTAGAGCACATACCGAAGCACGCCACACCTCTGCTTCAGAGTTTTCATCTGGGTTGCCCATTGCCTTTTGGAAAACAGTCGTTTTCAGCACAGCGGTCAAGGACCTAACTGATCTTGCCTGGGACCATCTCTCAAGCTCCTGTCTTGCAGTACTTCCTTTTCCACTGTCCCTTCCAGCATCCATCCCATAGGACTTCGGAGCGTCTTTGCTTTTCTATCTGATCGTGTTCAATTGCCATCACCACCAAGATGTTGATGCCATCACAATTTCTCTGCACCATATTCCTCTCAGGCTGAAGAGCCAGGAGTCTGGTGAAAAATGGAACAGAAAGTTTGGGAGAAGCTAGACCCTTGTTTTAGCTGGAGGTTCTGTCAGGTCAGGATACACTAGCACAGCTTGGCCTCCTCCACACGCCACTCTTAGAATTTTTCCAGACAGGCCAGGCGCGATGGCTCCTGCCTGTAATCTCAACAATTTGGGAGGCTGAGGTGGGCGGATCGCTTGAGCTCAGCAGTTTGAGAACAGCCTGCTGGTGAAACATGGTGAAACCCCATCTCTACCAAAAATACAAAAATAAAAAAAAATTAGCTGGGCATAGTGGCATGTGCCTGTAGTCCCAGCTACTCAGGAGGCTGAGGTCAGAAGGTCACTTGAGCCTGGGAGGCGGAGGTTGCAGGGAGTTGAGATCACATCACTGAATTTTCAAAGACTTTTCCCTGGAGATGGGTTTGGATACTAGCACTCTTGGCTCTGATTGCATTTCCCCTTGACTGTCTTTCCTGCTGCAATGTCATATTAATGCAAAGAACAGCCACATACGCACTCTCTGTAGTCGCTCCAAGTTAGAATTCTCCTTGTGATTAGTGAGTATTAGTGAGTCTGCAAGGTCACTGGCCTGAGAGCTGGCCCTGATGGAGGCTGCAGCTCACAGGTGAGACTAATATTGGTCCAAGAAGCCAAGCATTCATTTGGTTCACTTCTCCATGGTGGAAGTTAAAGAGAGGAACCAGAGGAGTCTGACACTTTCCTCAAAGGAGATAATCATCTCTGTGGATTTACAATGTTAAAGGCACAACCAGCCCCATTGTGAAGCCACCATTTATGCAGTAAACTAAGCATACATAACTTAAAGGATACATGCCCAGGATGACAGCTTCAAGGCATTTGATAGGCAAGGACTCTCGCGTCATTTCTTTTGCTGTTTCCATTAACCTGTAGGATAGAGCACAGCAGAGGATCTCAGAACCTATTTAATTACACACTCGGGTCAGTCTGTCAATCCATCAGCATGCCTATCCCCACACCAGGAACCACGCAGGAGCACAGAGGGAAAAGGGAGAAGTCGCCTCACAGGAAGGCACCAAAGCACAAGAGTTAATTCCTGGAGTTAGTGCCAGTATTCCATAGCACCCTCCCAATGTCCCAAGACAGAGGGCATTACAATAGAACAAATAAAGGAAGTCTCATGAGGCAGAGTTTACAAGCCTCCTCCATCCTGGGAGTTAGAATTCACCACTGAGCTCAGTCCTCAGTCCCACCTCCAACCTGGCCTTGGGGCACCCTCCACCTCCACCCCTTACAGACTAGGATACCTGAGCCCTGGGCTACGGGAATAGAGGTTGGGAGAGCAAGATGGCAGCTTGAGGGTAGGAGAGAGGTCATCTGGCCCATAGATCATGCACCACTTACCCACTCAGCGGTCTCATTTTCCTAATTTCAAAGAACTGGGTCCCTGTGTGATTATATCTGTGTAAAGTATGTAAAGGGAAAGTGACAGAAAACTCCAAAGGTCCCAGTAATGTGGCAGAGAAAGCTATGCATTCTGATTTCTCAATGAGATGAGGATGTGAGGGCTTTTCAGAAGTCGCCAGCACCCGGAAGGTAGCCAGTAGCCTCTAACTCCTCACTATCTTGCCCTGGAAATCTAATTTCTAACTTGTGCTTCAAAGTACCATAGACCTTTATACTAGCTCTTTTCAATCTGCTCTGTATTCTGGGTAGTTGAATATTTGTCTTAATTCACCTAGTAGACTACAAGCTCTTCGAGAGTTGGTACTATTCTTTTTTTAAAAAACAATTTTTTTTTTTTTTTGAGACGGAGTCTTGCTCTGTCACCCAGGCTGGGGTGCGGTGGCCGGATCTCAGCTCACTGCAAGCTCCGCCTCCTGGGTTTATGCCATTCTCCTGCCTCAGCCTCCCGAGTAGCCGGGACTACAGGCGCCCGCCGCCTCGCCCGGCTAGTTTTTTGTATTTTTTAGTAGAGACGGGGTTTCACCGTGTTAGCCAGGATGGTCTCGAACTCCTGACCTCGTGATCCGCCCGTCTCGGCCTCCCAAAGTGCTGGGATTACAGGCTTGAGCCACCGCGCCCGGCCAAAAAACAATTTTTTTAAGACATGAGCTTTCTATGTTGCCCAGGCTTGTCTTGAACTCCTGGGCTCAAGTGATTTTCCTGCCTCAACCTCCCAAGTAGCAGTATACACCACCATACCTAGCTAGAACTGTTCTTTCATTATCTTTATATCACCCATAAAACCTGGCAGAAGGCCAGGCACAGTGGCATATGCCTGTAATCCCAACACTTTAGGAGGCTGAGGTGAGTGGATCACCTGAGGTCAGGAGTTCGACACCAGCCTGGGCAACATGGCGAAATCCAGTCCCTACTAAAAACACAAAAACTAGCCACGTGTAATGGCATGGGCCTGTAATCCCAGCTACTCAGGAGGCTGAGGCAGGAGAATCACTTGAACCCAAGAGGCGGAAGTTATGGTGAGCCAAGATCGCACCACTGCATATCAGCCTGAGCAACAGAGTGAGACTCTGTCTCAAAAAAAAAAAAAAAAAAAAAAAAAAAAACCTGGCAGAAATCCAACATATGCAAGTTAACAAATATTACTAAATGAATGAGGAATACATGAATGGATGGATGAATATATGGATGGATGAATGAGTGAGTGGATGGATGGAATGGAAGGGTGGATGGGGATGGATGGAAGCAAGGATGAAAGGGTGGATTGACAGCAATAGGGCTTTTCTGTAGTGCACAGACTCTGTAGCAGGGCTTACTGTGGCGATGTCACTTTTTTTCATGCCTGTGCTGGCACTTGGCATTGATTACTAAATCTGAGAAGCTGCACCATTATTGACTATCTGGGATTTAGCTGACTACCCAGAAGGTCTCAGGAACTGACCAGCTTGCACCAAGTTGTTCTGAAGGAGATGAAGAGTTTCCCGATGCTGTGCTCTCTGAGGGCTGGGTTTTTATTTTTCTGAGTCTAGTGAGAAGTTGCTTTGTAGGTTTTGCTCTTCTGCCTCGAACAAAAGCCTATAGGAAAAGTGCACATCGGGAAGGTGCTAATGAAGCCTGAACTTCCATGCCCAGAGCTGCTGCAGGTCAGGTGGGTGTGGGAGAGTCAATGGGTGCCCCACAGTGACAAGGGTGCCTGGAAACACTTTGATCCCTCCTTTTTGAAAAGGGCTGGGATTCCTCTCCTGGCACAGCTGTGCTTGGTCACTCAGACACAAGCACACATAACCCTCTGAAGAGCTCGGTATAAGAAGATTCTGGGCTCCAGCCCTGGAGAGTCTGACTTCAGGCCATGGTTCATAACCCCAGATGCTACTCAGAGTTACCTCACCTTAGATGACTGAGCAGGAAGCTCCAGGCTGAGGGGCTGGGGGGCCTCTGAAGATCACCAGTTTGAGGGTTACTGACCTGGGCCGTAAGAACAACAACTAACCTTACAGGCTTGCCCAGTTTTTAAAGCATACAACATACAAGATCCTAGAGGTAAAAGACAAAAATGAAGGGCTAAATATTCTCATTGTGAAGCGATTTCTTTACCTCACCCAAAATTTATACAAGCAATGAGGTTCCTGGTACATAAAGTAGAATTCGGTTGGCAAAAATTCACTTCTATGCCCAACTTTCCTCTGCTCACATATCTAATTTATACATCTAGTGTATCAAGTGAGACAAGCATATAGTAAAATAACTTTAAAAAGTGTACCTGAACGTCTTCTTTCGGCTCCTTAATCATTGAGCCCCCGAAAGTGGGCTGGGGAGAAGGTCTGCTCTAAACATGCCCTGAGGGGGAGACACTCACTGAGCCTGAATTTGCTGTTAGAAGGCTTCTCCCCCAATCCAGCAGAGCTCATGTGGCACCTCTCTCTCCAGAACCCCGTGCAACACCAGCACTCCTGTTGGCTGCTGCTCTGAGGATGTCCAAGGGGAAAGCAGGATTCATCCTTTCCTATCTCCACTGCCAGCTGAGCACATCCACAGTCAGGACTGACGCCAACCAGTCCCCATATCCTGGCACCTGTCACTGTGTCCAGGACAAAGCAGTAGGGAGTCCCAAGGAACTAAATAAAAGTCAGGTCAGCAGGTAGAAGAGTGGGTGCCCTGCCTTCCTCGTGCAGTGGCCCCAGTGGGCAGGGGGCCGGGAGCAGGTCCCCACAGCCTGCTGGTGCTTCCCTTCTCTGGCCCTCTCTGTAGTCAGTGATGCTGTTGGTCATTGACCTTTGCAGTCATAATGGGTCAGAGAAGAGAAAAATCGAAAAGCAGATCCTTCAGGACAACCATGAAAAGGTGGCAGATAATGTGCTGACACGTTTACAGCAGTGTGAGCAAATGATATGTAAAGCACATGCATATTTGCCCCTATCAATGCATTCCCAGTTAGGCTAATTCTCTTAACTCTCAGCCAGATGATCCTTGTGAAGACCATGTCCTAGATAGAAGAGGGAAGCCTTAGGCCAGGTGCGGTGGCTCACGCCTGTAATCCCAGCACTTTAGGAGGCTGGAGTGGGCGGATCACAAGGTCGGGAGATCAAGACCATCTTGGCTAACATAGTGAAACCCCATCTCTACTAAAAATTAGCCAGGCATGGCAGCGGGCACCTGTGGTCCCAGCTACTCGGGAGGCTGAGGCAGGAGAATGGCATGAATCTGGGAGGTGGAGCTTGCAGTGAGCCGAGATTGCATCAGCCTGGGTGACAGAGCGAGACTCTGTCTCAAAAAAAAAAAAAAAAAAAAAAAAAAGTGGGGAGTCTTAAAGCCTATAATCAGTTGACTTTTAAGTTATAAAAAAAAAAAGAGGAGGGAGGCATTCTAATTGCTGTCACCTTCTAGAATAGTCTATGAGGAGTCAGTCACATCCAGAAAGGGTCAGCTCTTGGGTCCGGGTCTGCTCTGGCAGGAGTTGGTGCCTCGGGACCACATGGAACTCCCCATGTGGGTCCCAGGGTGGGCATCAGCACAAACACCAGACAGCCTTCCAAGGGCCAGGGCCGCCAGCCTCACTCCTGGAGACTGGCGCTACCTGCTCCTCCTAATATTGCCTTAGGATTTACTGGGAAGATGCCGGCTGGGGAGCTGATGATCTGTGAAGTGAAAACAAAGAAGCCAATCAAGTCATCTCCCGACCCAAATGAGCAGAAACTGGTATTTTCCGATCTAGTAATACCAAGCCCTGGGAGGGGGGGCGGTGCTAGTGTTTGGTCCCTGCAGGGAAGACACAAAAATCCACCCGGAAGATTTTTGCCATAACATAGAATGGACGGGCTTTTCTGGCATATGTGGGGCATGTGTGCAGTGTCCCCTGAAATCCTTTCTGCCTCAGGGCTGGGTATGGACAGACAAACAGGAAGCCGGTCAGTGTGCCCGGGACCTTGTAGAATAGGCTATGTTTTATACATTTATGGAGGAAGGCTAGCGGTCCACAGAAGCTTGACCTCCTGGACAGTGTGCTGGGGTCCAGCTTCCCATCTGACTCCTCTCTCTATAAAATGCCAGAAGGGGCAGGTGGACCATCCACTCCTGCCCCCCTGTCCCTACAGTGTTGCTCGTGGGAGTCCTCGGAACTGATCTAATCCTGACTACAAACAACCTGCAGATGCGGAGGAGAAACGGACCAAACCGGCTGGTCTGAACTCGGACTGAACCCAATGAGTTTCTTAGGTCTTCCTCAAGCTCAAGTTGGGGGAGAGGGCCCCCAATTGTAGAAGCCCAACCATTCATGTAGAACTGAGCAGGTCACCAGCCTGGGTCACCTGGGGAAACAAAGGCAGCACCAGGTGGGCCTCTTGTAGATCATGAGCAGTTAGGGATGAGGGCAAAACAGAGAAAGAGAAAAGGAATGGAAGAGTAGAAGGGAAGAAGGCAATAGACAGTAAAGGGCTGGGTGTGGTGGCTCACGCCTGTAATCCCAGCACTTTAGGAGGCCGAGGCATGTGGATCATTTGAGGTAAGTTCGAGACCAGCCTGACCAACATGGAGAAACTCTGTCTCTACTAAAAATACAAAAATTAGTCAGGTGTGGTGGCAGACGCCTGTAATCCCAGCTACTCAGGAGGCTGAGGCAGGAGAATCGCTTGCACCCAGGAGGTGGAGGTTGCAGTGAGCCGAGAGTGTGCCAACACACTCCATCCTGGGTGACAGAGCAAGTCTTCATCTAAAAAAGAAAGACACTGAAGGAGAACAGGAGGAGGGGAACAAAGATGACCAAGAGGAAGGAAGTGGAGAAAGAGAAGATAGAAGGAAGAGAGGTGCTCAGGGGAAAAAGGGAAAGGACAGGGAAGAGGAGGGAGAAAGAGAAGCCAGAGGGACTCAAGGTGGACCAGCCTGCTCCATTGGGTCACTGCAATTACATCCTCCATGCACACTCTTTCTAGACTCCCACCTGGGGCATCCCTCCATGCCTGGCCTCACCAACCTTAGAGAGCTTTTGATGACCAGCTGGGGACAGATTTGCCACCAGGCTTGCGATCACCATGCCTGTCCCCTGGCTGGGTGTGCTCAGACCTTGGTTGGAAGGATACTGTAGGGTCTTCATGTAATTCTGGATCGCCTGGAGCCAGTCTGGGATCGTCATCGAGAGCCTGTAGTTTGGGACCTGGGGTATTGAAGGCTGCAGAGAAATAGAGAAGAGGAAGTGTTTATTAAGGAGGCGCTCTGGGGCCCAGCTTCTGGGGACAGGCAGCGGGCTGAAGCCACCAGAGAGAGAGGTGCTCCTGAGAGCCAATGGCAACATGGTCACCCTGGCGTGGCCACCTGATTGAGCAGTGCCTCCTCCATGAGGTCTCCCGGGAACAGTGAGTCCTTCATTGACGCTCTCCCTCTCTGAGTTCCCTCTGAGTCATGGTGGTTCTCTATGGCCCTCCGTGCTGTGTGAATACAGCTTTCTTCCCTGCAGGAGCCTAACGCCTCCTTGAGGCAAAGGACCACGTTCTATCGTGTCCCCCGCCGAGCCTGGCCCAGGACAGGCATGAAAGCACTTCATCAATGATTGCATAACACCTTTTGCTGCGTGGCCAGTGGTGATCCACTACAAGTGCTCTACTGCAGGGCCACATTTACACAGAATATAAAGTGAATGGATGCCAGGCGCCGTGGCTCACGTCTGTAATTCCAGCACTATGGGAGGCCAACACAGGTGGATCTCATGAGTCCAGGAGTTCGAGACCAGCCTGGCCAACATGGAGAAACACCATCTCTAAAATTTAAATAAATAAATAAATAAATAAATAAATAAATAAATAAATAAAGTGAACGGTGCCCTAGAAAATTGCAACATGGCACCAAGAGTGCCACATCTCAATACCACCCTCCCTGCAATGCCCAGTGTGTCCCTTTCCCTGAGTCCTATCCCAGATGGATTAGGGAAGATCCCTCTTCTTGCCTTGACTCTCCCCAGGCAAGTGCAGCTCCTCTGACTCATGAGTCATCTTACCACTTTACCCCTCATAGCAACTCAATCAACACATTCACCTCCCAGTCTGCCCCTCAGTCAACACTCCCTGAATGTCTACAACATAGCAGATGAAGTCCTGATCCCTGCCAGGAAGAGAAAGAACCAAAGGCAGGCAAGGACTGGAAAGGGGGAAGCAGCCCTATCCTGAAGGCCGAGAGCAAGAACAGACAGGGACGTCCAGTCGAGTCACTGCTGAAAAGCCAGGCATGGTTTGGGGTTTTCTTGGTTGGTTTTGTTTTTTGCTTTATTTCCCCTATATGTCTCTCGGTCTTCTGACCTCTGTCTTCCTGAGGTCCTTGGTGACAGAGAATCTCAGCCCACGTGGGTGGGGCTCCGGCAGTGCTGCTGCTGGGAAGGAGAAATGAGGCTCCTCCAGGCCAAGCCACTTAAGGAGAAGCAGAAAGGGCCTGAGGACGGGTGACACTCACCCTCAGAGCAAATAGGGCAAGGGCGGCCCTGGGGATTTGGTGCTCCGCTGATGGAAGGGGACTCCGCTGGGGAGACGGGGATGGCCCTGGGCAGCCAGGCCAGGCAGCAGAGCCAGACACTGCCTAAGGCTGTTCGAGGCTCTCTCCCTGGCTCTCCAGGCACCAGCCCCAGTGTGAGGCTGAGGGCACGCTGTCTCCCGCCTGGGCATCGGGCTCTTTCCATACTTCCACCCCTCTGGCTGCACTTACTGCAAATGCTCCTTGACATTCCTTTCCTCTCACTGCCTCAATTCTCTCTTGGCTTTGAAATGTCCTACTTCACAGCAACTGCCTCGTCAGCTGGAAGGAAACTCATCAGAATCACACTTCCTGCATTACAGCCAAGGTATTATGTGTGTGTGCGTGAATGTGCGTGTGAATGTGAGTGTGTGTGCCCATTCAAGCACAGCTATTCTGCAAGCTCCATTTTGTGTATGACATGTCAACCCAAATCAATCACATTTCTGTCTGGGAGTGTCATTTCGGGGGCAAAACATTGAATATTTGTTCCCATCACACACACACACACACACACACACACACACACACACAAAGCAAGTCAAAATGTAAAGTGTATCCTGTGTGTTTGCCCTAACATACACTAGAAAGTGCTTTATGTAAAAAATGTGCCAGAGATTTCACAAGGTGAGGAGAGAAGGGGAGACGCGAACAAGTATGTCTTTAGCACCTCCTGTGTTTCAAGCTTTAGGCCCTGTATGAACGGGAGAGAAAGCCCAGGAGCAGAGGCAGAGAGGAGGGGAATTCTAGTTTATGAAGACATACGCAGGTTGGACGCAGTGGCTGATGCCTGTAATCCCAGTACTTTGGGAGGCCAAGGTGGGTGGATCGCTTGAGCCCAGAAGTTCAAGACCAGCCTGGGCAACATGGCAAGACCCCATCACTAAAAAAAAAAAAATTAGCCGAGCATGGTGGTGCAGGCCTGTAGTTTCAGCTACTCAGGAGGCTGAGGTAGGAATATGGCTTGAGCCCAACAGGTCAAGGCTGTAGTGAGCCATAAATGAGCCACCATACTCCAGCTTGGGTGACAGAGCAAGACCCTGTCTCAAAACAAAAGACATAAACATTTCTGCACAGAAAAACACAGTCTAAACCTCTTTAATAGAAAAGCTGGTAAGCGTGGGAAAACGCCCTGAAGAATCACCAGCCACCTAAGAGATCCCCAGAGAGGTGTCCCTAGGCCAGAGCCTTGCTGTAGCCAGTAAGACTTGGCTCAAGAGTCTGCTGAAGGACTGACCACCAAATTATTTCAACCCCCGTCAAGCCCAACAAAGCCCACAAGAGCTAGATGGCAGGGTGGGAGCCGACGGCAGCTGGTCCTCAGAATAGCAACCCGATGGCGCCCGAGGGCTTTTAAAAACAGCTGCATGGTTACCTCAGCCTGGCTGTGAGCTGAGTGCAGGAGCTGTGGCCACACTTCCTGCCCATTGGGAGGGCAAACGTATACATTCCCCAAGTCCCAGCTGGGGGCAGGGCTGTGGTAGGGAGGTGCAGAGACCGCAGACGGAATGATGTCATAGGCTACAGCTCACTCTGATGTCTGGGAGAGATGGCTGGGCTTACCCTGGAGGGTCCACTTCCAGCCAGCGCCTCGGGCTGCCAACATTCCCACTGGCCATGGACTGTAAACCAGGTGGGCTTCCTGGAGTGTCATTAGGAGACACACACAACCAGGTCCAAAGCCCTGCTCTGCCACCTACTAGCTGTGGGCCCTGGTCAAGCTGCATGACCTCTCTAAGCCTCTGTTTTCTTCCTGATAAAATAGGAATAGTATCACCTACTTCCAACCTTCCAAGCTGGTTGTAAGCATTACATGACCTAATGCAAAAGTAGGCAGCTTGGGACTTGGCATATGGTGCTCATTAAGTGTAAGCTATGTTGGCCAGGCCCTGTGGCTCACGCCTTTGGGAGGCCATGGTGAGTGGATCACTTGAGGTCGGGAGTTTGAGACCAGCCTGGCCAACAGGGCGAAACCCCGTCTCTACTAAAAATACAAAAATCAGTTGGGCGTCGTGGCGGGCGCCTGTAATCCCAGCTACTCGGGAGGCTGAGGCAGGAGAATTGCTTAAACCTGGGAGGCGGAGATTGCAGTGATTGAACCACTGCACTCCAGCCTGGGTGTCAGAGCAATACTCCATCTCAAAAAAAGAAAAAAGAAAAGTGTAAGCTGTGTTATTATTCATCACCAATATATTGTCAGGGGTCTAGGCTGGGGAAACCTGAATGATCCATACTTTTCTGGAACTGGAAAACAGAATCAGCAGCAGCAGAGTCCCTGGACACTCAACTTGGGAGCTTCACATCATGAAGATACCTTCCCACCTTAACGGAGAGGATGAAAACGTTCACTGCTCCCTGGGGATGCACTGATCACAATGAGTTAATATCCTTAATTCATTATGCGTTCATGCAAAGTGACAAGAAAACTCTTTAGGCCTCAGTGAAACTAAAAATGGCCCCCAAAGGCGGAAGCAACCCGTGTCCATTGACAGATGAATGAATAAACAAAATGTGGCATCCCACGGAATATACGATGGTATACAATGGAACAGTATTCAGCCTTTAAAAGGAAAGACGTTTTGACACATGCTATCACATGGATGAAACCTGATGACATTTTGCTAAATGAAATAAGCCAGTCACAAAAGGACAAATATTGAATAATTCCTCTTACATAAGGTTCCTAGAGTAGTCAAAGTCATAGAGACACAAAGTAGAATGGTGGCTGCCAGGGGCTGGGGAGAGAGGGAAACGGAAAGTCAGTGTTGAATGGGTACAAGGTTTCAGTTAGGAAGATGAAAAACGTCTGGAGATGGATGGTGGTGACGGCTACACAACAATGTGAAGGTACTCAGTGCCACAGAGTTGTACACTTAAAAACGGTAAATTACATGATATATCTCTCTCTCCACAATTTTAAGAGCCATGAAAAGACAATTCACAAAACAAGAAAAGCAAATAGTAACCAAATATTTGAAGAAATTGTTTAAGTGCTCTAGTAATATAAGAAACGCAAATTAAAGCCACTGCAAAACATCATTTTCCACCTTTCCAGTTAGCAAAAACATGCTGAAATGTAGATCCCCAATGCTGGTAAGGATGCTCTCCTACAGGACCGAGGCAAACATAAATTGGTACAACCTTTTTAGGAAAAGCCCAGGGCACATCCCTTTTTTCTGTTCGTGACTGGGGCCCGCAGAGTCCCTTCTCATGCTATTTTCCTGCCAGATTTCATCAATTGCTGTACTACCTGAAACTCCAGCTTTGATTGTCTGTGCCCTTCCCCTCAAGGGTTTCACCACCTGCTGCCTACATTAGCCCCACAGCCGTGGCCAGGCTGATGAAGGCAGAATCCAGAGGAAACAGATAGAAACGAACCTCTTCACACAGGCACTGCGCCTGTTTTCTAAGGCTGGAGGCCCCAGACAACTTGGGGGCTAGGGGACACAAGGAGGGAGTGGAGTGGACAGAAAGATGGTGTTCAAGAGAAAGAATAATGAAACAAACCACAGGCAAAGCTCTTGTGAGGAGCCTCTCTTCCACTCTGTTCTTGTGAAGCACAACTGACCTGTCGGTGATACGGACCGACACAGTTGTGTAACTGACATTGCCGTGCGGGAGAGAAGGGAAAGACCAGGAAAGGAGCCAGGGAGGCAGTAAGAACCCCAGGCACTAGGAATCTTTAACAAGAGCAAGGAGAATTCAAAACCTTTTGTCATCCCTACTCTGAAAACACTATGCAGGCACCAGACAGAAGAATCTGCTCTGGCAGCTTGGGAAGAGAAGCACAAAACAGCACCCTCGAGCCCAGGATGAGCCCCAGGCTCCTGCAACAGAGGCAGCCAGGAATCTGTGGGACAGAGGTGCAGGACAGACAGACAGACAGAAGGTTCTCAATCCAGGACTGGGGAGGGAAGGAGCTGCCCGCAAGAGCTGGCAGCGGGCAGGGATGGCCCTTGACTGCAGCCAGGTCTCTAGTACCAAACACTCCCGTGTCTTCACTCAGGTGAAACTCAGTCCTCTAAATGTGAATTATTTTCCAACTGGGAATCAACACGAGAGTAAGACACAAGAAGTGGGGTCTGCAAGAAACTGACTGCTGTTTCTTGCTGAATCCATCCTGGTTTTCTGCCCCAAGTAGAGTCCAGTTCCAGGCTGTTAAGAAAGAGGAGGATTGCCCTAGAATTTTCCTAGAATGTCCACTGTTTTTTTCGGGGCTGGCCACTCTCTCTGAGCCTTGCTTCCCATCTGCTATTATCCTCCAACTGACTCTTGCTATTTCCTTAAAGTCTCTCTGAAAAAATCCTGCCTCTGACCTGGTCAATTGCTATCTTCAGACCCAACAACCACCAGGGGAGAGGCCTGGAGTCACAAATTTAGAAGGAGGATCTCAAAGCAGGGGAATCCCTGCAAGGAGGGGACATCTGGACCCTTCAGGCAGAAGTTACCATGGCTGCTAAGGGAATGTCCTGTAGTCAAAGGAAGTGTCATTTAGTCCTCCATGCAGGTCCTTGAAAACCTCCCCCATCCACTTCTTTTGCTTCTTAGTCTATAGTCAATGGCCAAAAATGATTGATCCCCCTGAAGCCCACCAAGCTTTTACCACTGCTGCCACCCTACCACCCTTCTTCTGTACCAATTCCTCAGTAAGATATTGATTTGGTTGATGGAGAAAACGACTCGACCCCAGAGGAAAGAGTCTGCCAAGCTGAGCACAGGAACAATCCTCTAATCCCAGAGGAGTAGCCCCTGGAAAAGGGAGCTTTTGAGGCTCTTCCCATGTTAAGGCCTAGGCAGGGGTCAGGGCTTGGGGAATGTCGGGGCCGGGGGAGATACCATGATAGGATTGGGGATAGAGAACCAACCATTAAGATGCAATGTAAGAGAAATGTTCAGTTCTTTATATTTAGGGCCAAAAAGCTGACTGTCCACATTTGGGCTGGGGATTCCTGGTTTGGAAGCAGTTTTCATGTGACCTTTTAGTTACTATGAAAAGTACCATATGATATGGCCACTGTATAAAAAAGGGAAGACTGGCCGGGCGCGGTGGCTCACACCTGTACTTTTGGGAGGCCGAGGCGGGTGGATCATGAGGTCATGAGTTTAAGACCAGCCTGCCCAATACGGTGAAACCCCGTCTTACTAAAAATACAAAAAATAGCGGGGTGTGGTGGCACATGCCTGTAATCCCAGCTACTCAGGAGGCTGAGGCAGGAGAATTGCTTGAACCCGGGAGGCGGAGTTTGCAGTGAAGCAAGATCACGCCACTGCACTCCAGCCTAGGCGACAGAGCAAGACTCCATCTCAAAAAAAAGGGAACACTTTCTTAAGAACACAGCATTCAGCTACAATAATGGAAAAATCAGGTACAGGTCTCAGGAAGTAGCAGTCTGTGTTCTAAACTGCTCAGACATGATTTAGAATACTGTGTTTCATATGTGCTTGCAAATGACTAATGACAAACTAGGAATTGTCTCAGAAGGAGGAGGGTGAGTTGGTCTGGGAATTATGACACATAAGAAAGGGCAAAAGACCAGGCGCGGTGGCTCATGCCTGTAATCCCACTACGTTGGGAAGCCAATGCAGGAGAATCGCTTGAGCCTAGAAGTTTGAGACCAGTCTGGGAAAAACAGTGAGACCTTGTCTCTACAAAAAAAATTTGTTTTAAGTTAGCCAGGTTGAGTGGTATGTGTCTGTAGTCCCAGCTACAATCAGGAGGCTGAGGTGGGAGGATTGCTTGAACCTGGGAGGTTGAGGCTGCAGTGAGCCATGATCACACACTGCACTCCAGCCTGGGTGACAGAGGAAGGCCTTGTTTCCAAAAAAAGAAAAAAGAAAAGGGCAAAAGGAGCTATCTGTGGACAAAGAAGTCTAAAGGAAGAAGCAGAGCAGAATGATAGAAAAAGTCACAGTCCTGAGGGCTCATAGTCCAGCGGACCTCTAGCATCACACAGATCAGCATTAGCGACCTGGAGACTCACGGGTCATAACATCATGAGATTTTAGAGTTGGAAAGAACTTACAAAGTCTGCTCTATTTCCATTTTATAGATGAGAAAACTAAGGGCAGAGATTTTAAGTGAATGACCTCACTTAAGTGAGGCACAAGGGCTGGATGTCATACAAGCAAGACTAGGATTCAGTTCCTTGATGTTTACTCCAAGTCCCTTCCATCCTAAGAGCACTCTCTCATAACATTCAAGGGTGCTGTGAGTAGCAAAGGAAGTCGCCAATGCTCTGCCCTGATTCCAAAGGCAACACAATAATCAGTGATGAAATGTGATTTGGGGGTGGGAGGGTGCTGCGAGGAGGATTTATGGTTGGTCTATGAGCTTCCTAACAGTCAACTCTGGCCAGGCCTGAGATCAGCTGCCTGGGAAGCAGCAAGCTCCCCATTCCCAAGAGGTCTTCAGAAAGAGGAGGGGATTCTGTTGAGAGGTGGGAGACTGGTCTCTACAAATAGGAAAATTCCATGATTCCCACATAGAGAATGCACCCCCCACCTGCCCCCATACATGGTTGGGGGAAGGATGAAAGCACAATTAGAGGCAGGGTTGGTGCTGGTGCTACTAAGGAAGGCAGCATGGGACAGTAGGAACAGGCGTGTTTTTCCTTGTGGTCACTTTTCTTCCAAGTTTAAGGGCTCTCGGCTCCTCACTGGAGGAAAAATTCAATTCTCAAGTCAGAACTGCAAACCAGGAACAAGGTTGTTCTCATGTTCAAGAACTCAGCAAGGGTAATTACGGTTGACACTAAAGCAGGCAAGATTCTAGCTGGGCACAATGAAGATCTCCTTGACCAGCAGAGTAACAGAACACTGTAACTGACTGCAGCAGTAAGTTTAGAGGCTCTGTCACTTCCCCAAGGACACACACAGCTTTCTGGCCTGCAGGCTCAGATGCTCAGCTGTCACCAGGCTGGGGACTCAACCAGATGGCCTTCCGGGTCTCAAGTCTGGCATTCCTAGACCTGCCCAGGAATCTTCTCAGCCGTACCAGCGTCCCCAGGGTCCAGGGGAAACCATCCGTCACGCTATAACCCCGAGGCTCGGCAGCATTTCTCCCCAGTTTGCATTTTGATGTTTCATATAACATATCTACTCCCACCAGGGGACATCTCCCTCCCTCGGTAACGATATCCTTAGCCACCAAACCCAAATGGCTCACTGGCTTCTCTCCAAGGCAAAAAGAGAGTTTCACTCCTCAGCCTCTTTTTCTATCCAGTGAGACTAATTCATCATGTGTACTGGAAAGTCCCTTTTAAGTCTCAGCCAAAAGTCTTTCTTTTTTCTTGGAGCCCAAATAAGCTGGGAAGAGAGAGAGAGAGTTCACTGTTTTGCAAGTTTCAGAGGTGAAAGTCACTGTCATAAAAAAAAAGAAAAGAAAAAAAATTGGCAAAAAGTCTGGAAATGATTCACACTGAGAAGTCTGACTGGTTGATTTCAAATTCATTCACAGCTTAATAAATCATTTGCTGGGGGAAGAGGGGAGCAGAGGAGGAGCAAGACACTCTAAAGAGAACAAGCAGAGTGGGATCCCTGAGGTCTATGCATTCTTTGGCATCGCTGGTACCTGCTGGCTCTAGCTTTTGCTGAAGAAGGATGTATGTGGGGGTGAGTAAATAATAGAGTTTGGCTGGAGGTTCAAAGACACCTTGGCACAATCCAATTACATAGTCCCAGGATAGCAAGCCCACTACCTCTCCCTTCCCCATTTCTTAGGCTTCCAATCTAAACATCTCAATTAGAAAAGGGCTGGCAGGGAGAAATGGGGAGAGGAAGGAGTTTGTAGCAGGACCAGGAAAATGGAGATTGCCTCTATTTGCTATGTACAGGCTGAAACGGTCCCCTCTTTGCCTACCTACACCCAGACCCCCAACCCTGCCCTGGAAGCCACTGACCTTTGCCAAGAAGGTGGCGTTCCTGATGGCGCCCACCATTTCTCCCCCCTTAGGGTGCACCTTGGCCACGTGCATCCACATGCGCTCCCAGGTGTGGCTGTCGATGGGGAAGCCGCTCTTGTTAACGTGGAACAGCACCCCGCCGTCTTTGTCCTCCTCCTCCGAGCCCCCGCTGGTGGCGAGGCTCACGGGCCGCGCGTGGCTGCTCCGGGATCGGGTGCCTTTGGCGCCTTTGGGGTGGGGGCAGCGGTGAGTGTCGGCCGCGGAGCCGGTCATGGTGGGGCCTGGGCGGGGAGCGAAGTACTGGGGACGCGCGGCGGCGGCGGCGGCGGCGGGGGGCGTGTGCGCGCGGGCGCGGCGCGGGGATCAGCGCCCCGCGGGGGCGGCCTTCTCCATGCCTCTTGCTGCGGCAGGACGCGCCAAGGGGGAGCGGCGGCGGGAGCTCCGCGGAGACTCCCTGCTTACCGGCGGTGCCTGAAATCAGCGGAGACACAGCTGACACCACAGCTAAGTGGACCCACAGAGGAACCGAGTAAGGGGCCCCGGAGTGTCTCCACGACACCCCCCGCTTCCCCCTGCACGCTGACAACCTCCCTGGGAATCGATGACGGGTTTCCAGCCCTGCTATTACCTAGAAAGGCAGCTCAAAATGTGCTACGAAGCTTCACACACATCTAAACCCCGGGGGTTGGGGATGGAGGGGCACAAGGAGCGTGGGGGATGCGGAGCGCAAGGTGTGGGGAGAAGAAAGACAGCTTGTGTAGCGTGAAGGAACAGGAGGTTCCCGCAAGGCTCCACACATTCCTAGGTCCCCAGATGTGGCCGAGAGAGGAGCGCAGCCACGAACGTGCCGGCACGTGAGCGCCCAGGGCTGGCGCGAGGGCGCTGCAGCAGCCTTGGCTTGCAAGGCGGCCCGCTTTCTTCCAGGAAGCCCTCCCGGACCCCGGCGGGGACCTAGTGGAAAGAGCTCCATCCGCCCCCTTTTCACCGAGTTCCAGCGCCTAGCACCGGAGGGACTGGTTGCAGGCGGGCGGAGCGCAGGAAGGGCTCGCGGCAGCTCCAGTATCCTACCTCGGGACGGTCGGCTTCATAGCTGCAGAGCCTCTCCGGGCGGCGGGACAGTGGGGGCTGCTGCTGCTGCTGCTGCTGCTGCTGCTGGGCCTGGGACTGGGGCTGGGGCTGGGGCTGGGGCTGCTGGGGCTTGCTGCGGCCGTCGCCTCATTCCATGTCCCATTCTCGAATGTTATTCTGTGACATATAACCGAGTCACCCGGGCAGCCGCCGATGTTCCGAATGCGTCCATTGGCCACCGCAACAAAGAGGGGCGGGTCCTGGGCTCGGGACTCTACAACCCCGAGCTCCGCGACGTTCTGATTGGCTCCAGGGGTTCCCTGGCGGGAGGGGACCGGAGTAGGGGGAGCCTGGCTGCCACGCGAAATCCGATCGCTGTCGTGTCCTGGGAGCCCCGCGGGCTGGAGCGTGTGGCCATGGGACCTAAGATCTAGTTACCCCAGGGGTCGTGGCACTTCGAGGGTTTGCAACTGTGGAAGCAGAGGAGAAACAAAACCACCCAAGAAGTGACCCCGCGGAAGCAGAGGGTTTGGCATCAGAACAGCATTCCCTGAGGGACGCTGGACACACTTACCTGCCTCTACCTGGGATGATGAGTGGTTCATCCTCTACCCGGGATTATGAGGGGCTGTTCATACCTACGCGTAAAATTAAATCTTTTTTCAATCCTGCATTTACAAATTCCTCAAAATTAACAAGTGGGTGCAGCTTTGGATCCTCTGGTATTAGTCACGGTTAATAAAGTCCCTTTAAGCCCAAGTTGAGAGGAGACAATAAAACCCAAGAGGTCAGGCAGGCCCTGACTGTTCTGCCACAGCTGTCCAGTGAGAGGAGGGATGGAGAGATGCTTCCAAATCATGGTGAAGTGGGTGGCTATCCCACACTCACTACTGAAACGCCTTCTCTTTCTTTTTCTTTAAGAAAGAGGAGAGCAGGTTGAGGTGGGAAGAGCACCAGACTGCTGACCTGAAGTCTGGCTCCAAGTCCAGGTTTGTCACTTTGCTCAGCTGTGTGACCCTGGACAAGCCACTTCCCTGCTCTGCGCCTTAGCTTCTCTTTCTGAAATGAGAGCAGACCTCCCGCCCTCCAGGGTCTGCTCTGGCTGTAAGGTTCTGTGATTCCCTGACTTCCTCTCTTGTGACACTGAGGATCCTGGCCATAGCATCCTTTCTCTTTAAACTGCAGGTCAGCTGGCCAGCTCTGAGCGAAGCAGTTATGAGAGCTATGCTAAGTGAACCTTGAATTAAGAAGACAGTTGTCAGAGAGCCACTGAGGGCGGATCAGTTTCTGAATGCTTACCCTGACAAGTTGCCTGTCATGGAACCGGAACTTCTCTTCCACAGGAGGGCAGAGACCCCTGAAGGGTAGTTGAGAGCCAGGGCTTGGGTGAGAAGACCTGGATTCTGGACTTAGCCCTGCACTGCTCCCTGAGACAGAGTCTATGCCAAGGACTTTATAGATTCAATAATGAGAATAGGGCAGACACGGTGCCTCACACCTTTAAACCCAGCACTTTGGGAGAAAGAGGAGGAAGGATTACTTGAGGCCAGGAATTAGAGACTGGACGAACATCGCGAGACCTTGTCTCTACTAAATAAATAAATAAATAAATAAATAAATAAATATTTTGAAATTAGCCAGATGTGGTGGCACACACCTGTAGTTCCAGCTGCTCAGAAGGCTGAAGCAGACATGTAGAATGAAACTGGATCCTCGTCTCTTACCTTACACAAAAATCAACTCCAAATGGATCAAAGACTTAATTAAATCTAAGACCTGAAACCATAAAAATTCTAGAAGATAACATGAGAAAAACTCTTCTAGACGTTAGCTTAGGCAAAGAAATCATGACTAAGACCTCAAAAGCAAATGTAACAAAAATGAAAATAAATAAACAGGACCTAATTAAACTAAAAAGGGTCTGCACGGCAAAAGAAATAATCAGCAGAATAAACAAACAATCCACAGAGTGGGAGAAAATATTCACAAACTGTGCATCTGACAAAGGACCAGTATCCAGAATCTACAAGGAACTCAAACAGATCAGCCAGATAAAAACAATCTCATCAAAAAATGGGCAAAGGACATGAATAGACAATTTTCAAAAGAGGATATACTGTCAACAAACATATGAAAAAAATGTTCAACATCACGAATTATCAGGGACATGCAAATTAAAACCACAAAAAGTTACCATCTTACTCTTGCAAGAATTGCCATAATTTAAAAGTCAAAAAATAATAGATGTTGGTATGGATGTGGCAAAAAGGGAACATGTCTAAAACTGCTGGTGAGAATGTAAACTAGTACAACCACTATGGAAAACAGTATGGAGATTCCTTAAGGAACTAGAAGTAGAGCTAAAACTACCATTCGATCCATCAATCCCACTGCAGGGTATCTACCCAAAGGAAAAGAAGTCATTATATGAAAAAGACACGTGCACACGTGTGTTTATAGCAGCACAATTTGCAATTGCAAAAATATGGGACCAACCTAAGTGCCCATCAACTAATGAGTGGATAAAGAAAATGTGGTATATATACACCATGGAATACTACTCAGCCATAAAAAGGAATGAAATAATGTCTTTTGCAGCAACTTGGATGAAGCTAGAGGCCATTATTCTAAGTGAAGTAACTCAGGAATGGAAATCCAACACCAAATATTTTTATTTATAAGTAGGAACTAAGCTATGGGAATGCAAAGACATAGAATGATATAATAGACTTTGGGAACTTGGTGGGGGGAGCAACGAAGGGGAGGAGGAGGGCAAAGGATAAAAGACTACATATTGGGCCTGGTGGGGTGGCTCATGTCTGTAATCCCAGCACTTTGGGAGGCTGAGGTGGGTAGATCACCTGAGGTCAGGAGTTCGAGAACAGCCTGGCCAACATGGTGAAACCTGATCTCTACTAAAAATACAAAAATTAGCTGGGCGTGGTGGCACAGCACCTGTAATCCCAGCTACTCGGGAGACTGAGGCATGAGAATCACTTGAACCCAGGAGACGGAGGTTGCGGTGAGCTGAGATTGCACCACTGCACTCCAGCCTGGGCGACGGAGTGAGATTCGGTCTAAAAAAAAAAAAAAAAAAAAAGGCTACATATTGGGTATAGTATACACAGCTCAGGTGATGGGTGCACCAAATTCCTAGAAATCACCACAAAAGAACTTATCCATGTAACCAAAAACCATGTGTACCTCCAAAACTATTGAAATTAAAATTAAAGTTTTTTTAAAGGCTGAGGTGAGAGGATTGCTTGAACCTGGGAGTTCAATCACACCACTGCACTCTAGCCTGGTTGGCAGAGTGAAACTCCATTTCTAAAAGTAAAACAAAAATAAATAATGGGAATAATACCTTAGGTTCATAGAGACAAAGGAAATGGCTCATTTGTCTCTTCATGAAATTGACTCATTTGTCTGCAAGAAGAACACCTGGAAAGAAAAAGCAAGAAGTGAAAGAAAATTATCCCCTCACTATATAATTGCCTCAGTTTTCATTTCCTGATTAACAGAAAACATGCCTCAGAGACTGATCTATTTTCTCATCTTGAACATTCTTCCTCCCTTCTTTTTGCATTCACCTCTCAAATCCACCCTTTTCTCCACATTTCCCAGGAGTTTCAAGTCCAGGAGACTAGAATTTCAGGATGCGGACCTGTATGCAGAGAATGAGGATTTGACCTGACAGTCCCTCTGGAGAAAACTGAGCTCTCAAATCTCAGGTGAACAGACCAGTTGGTGAACATCGAAGAATGTCTGGCAAGGGTCATCTTCCTTGGAATCACTTCCCAGTGTCCCCACTCAGGTCAAGTCCGAGCTCCTACAGTTACCCTGTTAAGCCAGAGCCTGCATCCTGCTTTACCTGAATTAAAGTCCTGGGGACCTGAGAGGGTTATCAGTTCATCTTCCTGCCTCCAGGCACCTCAGGACTCCCTGACAGTTGAAGGGAAGAGCTTTTGCTGTTCATCTCCAATATTCCAATTGTCTTTTCTTCTCTTCCCTAGCAGTGGGATGGCGTGGAGAGACAAGTGGCATGGCACATGAATATAGTCAGGAGATTTTGCTACTTCTCCGAAGAGCTGGTAAGGAAGCTTCTGAAGTGAACTGTGCTGTCTCAGCAAGGGCATTGTCAGGCAGAAGGGCTCTCTTCTTCAGAATTGCTTCTCATTGGACAGTTGCACTAGGCTGCATGGGCAGGCCAACTTTGTTCTTCATTTCCTTGTGTATTTTGTGTTATATGACACTCCAGTGAACCCGGGCCAGTTAGATTAAGGATTTTGAATGTTCTGGTAGTTAGTAAGACTGACACAGCCACATATACACACAGTGGGACAAGGCCAATTTGCAGTTTGAACAAGGACTTGGTGACTGGATTCTCAACCTCTGAGAGAAGGGCCACTTGTATTTGTTGGCATAACTACTGGTATAGCAGGGAAGCGTAGTGGAAAAGTCTGGAATGAGAAGAACTGGATTCAGATAAGATCTCATTATTCAAATGCCAGCTGCTATCATGATGAGAAATAAGACAAAATCCTACCCTGATGGTTCATATTTCTAGTTCTACTCTTTATTGATGGTGCAATTTTGGGTAAGTTACTCAACATCTATGAACCTTAATTTCCTCATGAAGAAGATAGGATACTACTCTAGAGGGATGTTATGAGGACAGAGAGGTAAGGTAAGTGCCTAGCATGGTAACACTTGCTAAGTGCCTGGTACATATAAGTTGGGCCTTCATCTGAATCTGAGACAGTGACACAAACAGATTTGGAGACATCTGTTCCCAGACATTTTACTGCCTGGGAGTCAAGACTGAGAAATTACTGCAGCTGCCCAGGGAAAGGGATGTATATTTCAAACAAGCCATGGGTGTATGGAGGGGAAGAGAAAAAGCTGGGAGGCACAGGAGTAGGCGGGCAGCGGCACACAGGAACAGGAAGAGTTTGTTTCTGCCTCTACTGACAGCACAGAGGAAGATCTACCCAGTCACGGGTTGAGTCGTGCGTCCCCATCCCCAAATTCATATGTTGAAGTTCCAACCCCTAGCACCTCAGAATGTAACCTTATTCAAAAATAGAGTCGTTGCAAATGTAATTAGTTAAGATGAGATCATACTAGAGTAGATTGGGCTCCTAATCCAGTAAGACTGATATCCTTATAAAAGGGAAACTTGGATGCAGAGACAGACATGTGCACAGAGAGAACACCATGTGAAGACTGGAGTGATGCTGCCACAAGCCAAGGAACTACCAGAATCCAGGAGAGAGGCCTGGAACAGACCCTTCCCTGCACCCTCAGAGGGAGCCTGGCCCTGCCAGTACCTTGCTCTCAGACTTCCAGCCTCCAGAAGTGTGAGATGATAAATTTCTGTTTAAGCCACTCAGTTTGTGGCACTTTGTTTGTTTGTTTGTTTGTTTGTTTGTTTGTTTTGAGACAGAGTTTCGCTCTGTCACCCAGGCTGGAGTGCAGTGGCACAATCTCAGCTTACTGCAACTTCTGCCTCCTTGGTTCAAGTGATTCTCCTGCCTCAACCTCCTAAGTAACTGGGATTACAGGCACCCACCATCACGCCCTGCTAATTTTTGTATTTTTAGTAGAGACGGAGTTTCACCACGTTGGCCAGGCTAGTCTCGAACTCCTGACATGAGGTGAACCACCCCCCTCGGCCTCCCAGAGTGCTGGGATTACAGGCATGAGCCACCGCGCCTGGCCAGTTTGTGGCACTTTGTTATAGCGACCCTAGCAAACTAATATACCCCATATGAGGCTGATACCCACATGGGACTGATGGAGGTTCAGCCCATTTGTTTAGGGCCTATGATCATCCTGATGAGGAATGTTACCACTGCACTGAACTAGTGAACTGACTTTTTCACTAAATATCAAGACTAATATTCTGTAATCATGAGATTTAGCAAACCTGGTGGTGTTCTAGGACCACAGAAGAGAATGCCAAATGAGGAACTTAAGCGTCTTTCCTGGAGGTCCCAGAAAAATCAAATAGCTTCTTCATCTCTCACTTCCCTAAAGGATATTTTGCATATATTCCATGGTAGTATCTGAATCACATGAATTGTCACCTATTCATAGGCCCAGGCTGGAGTGCAGTGGCACAATCTCAGCTCACTGCAGCCTTGACTTCCCAGGCTCGGGTGATCCTCCCACCTCAGTATCCTGAGTAGCTGGGACCACAGGTGCACATCACCACATCCAGCTATTTTTTCTTTGTTTTTTTTCTTTGCAGAGACAGTATGTATTCGTCCATTCTCACATTGCTATAAACAACTGCCAGGCCAGGCACGGTGGCTCACGCCTGTAATCCCAGCACTTTGGGAGGCCGAGGCAGGTGGATCACGAGGTCAGGAGTTCGAGACCAGCCTAACCAACATGGTGAAAGTCTGTCCCTACTAAAAATACAAAAATTAGCCAGGCACAGCGGCGCGCACCTGTAATCTCAGCTACTCAAGAGGCTGAGGGAGGAGAATTGCTTGAACTCGGGAGGCAGAGATTGCAGTGAGCTGAGATCGTGCCACTGCACTCCAGCCCAGGCGACAGAGCAAGACTCCATCTCAAAACAACAAAAACAAACAAAAAAAGAACTGCCTGAGACTAGGTAATTTATAAAGAAAGTAAGTTTAATTGGCTCATGTTTCCACAGGCTGTACAGGAAGCATGGCTGGGGAGGCCTCAGGAAACTTACGATCACAGTGAAAGCTGAAGGGGAAGCAGGCACATCCTACTTGTCTGGAGCAGGAGAAAGAGAGCAAAGGGAAAGGTACTACACACTTTTAAACAACCAGATGTCATGAGAACTCACTATCACGAGAATAGCACAGGGAAAATTCACCCCCATGACCCAATCACCTCCCACTAGGTCCCTCCTCCAACACTGGGGATTACAATGCTACTTGAGATTTAGACAGGGACACAAATCCAAGTCATATCACGGGGTTTCATCATGTTACTCAAGCTGGTCTCAAACTCGGGCTTGAGAGATCCACCAGCCTCAGCCTCTCAAAGTGCTAGGATTACAGAAGTGAGCCACCATGCCTGGTCTGTTTTGTACCATTTCTAATTGTTTGGATCTAGGTTTTGCCATAGAAAGAGCAAACCAAAAAGTGACACTTATCAAGTACTTTATGCCAAGCACAATCTAAGCACCTCACCTGCATTCTGTCATTTAATGCTCACAAGAAATATATGCTGTAAGTTTTAAATTGAAACTGGAAAAGGTTAAATAATTGGCCCAAGGTCCAGCCAACAAAGGAAAACCACAAAAATAAAATGTCCATTTCAGCCTCAGCTCTGAATAGAAAAAAACATAATAATAAAAAAGGTTCCTTCAAGAGTTTGTAACTATATTGTCTGGCCTTGCATTTAACTTACACTATCTAGATAGTTCAGGAAAACCCAAGCTGAAAAATTATGTTTAAATAGTGCCAGGTTGATAATGTCCTTAGGTGCCTGGAAGCAGCAAATATACATCTTCTCTGGATAAACACATCCTCAACCCAGGCCCACAAGTAATCCTAAAGAGCTCAGGCAAAGAGAAACCCATGTCTAAAAATTACCAAGTCACAAGGAAGCAAGCCACCAAAACCAAGAGTCAGCATACACAACTAGAGTTAAATCTCTAAAAACTTCAGATACTAAAATTAGATGCATGCTGGGAGTAGCAGTGGCTCACGCCTGTAACCCCAACAGTTTGGGAGGCCTAGGTGGGCGGATCACTTGAGGCCAGGAGTTTGAGACCAGCCTGGCCAACATGGCGAAACTCCGTCTCTATAAAAAACACACAGAAAATTAGCTGGGCATGGTGGTACATGCCTGTGGGCCCAGCTACTCAGGTGCCTTGAGGTGGGAGGATTGCTTGAGCCTAGGAGTTCAAGGCTGTAGTGAGTGGAGATTGCAACACTACACTCTGGCCTGGGCAACAGAGACTCTGTCAAAAAAAAAAAAAGTCACTAGAACTTATCAATTACACCCTGAGAAACAAGCATTATAAAGTCTGACCAAAGGATAGGGAAAGTTCCTTCATTAGACCCTGATTCTGCGTTCTGGAAAGATTCTTTATCCTGTGTTATCATGGCCCCTCACTCTGCTCTCTGGTTCTTCTATGGACACATCTGAAGTAGCTACATCCTTGGGGGGCTGCAGAACTCTTATAGCCAATGCCATAGTGGTGTGAATTTAAGGACTTTAGAGTTAATTTGAAGTTTAAATAGTCAAAGCCTTTTTCAAAGGTGCATTTGTGTTTTCTTTGGTTAATCGATTCCTTACAAATTTAGTAGGCTTCTAACTTACTTGCTTCTAGATAGCTCCATATGCCAACAAGCACATCCAAATTTCTCTTTTAAATAAAATTCCCAAGCCTGATTAATTTCCTTGTCCCCATGCCTTTCTGTTTCACCTAATAATGGTTATTTTGAGGCCATCTGAAATAATAGGCTTGAGTGAGAAGTCTCAACTTCCAATCCAATCTTTGCCATAGACTGAATCACTTTGTGTTTTTTTAGAAAGTGTTAATTGGCTTTAGTCACTCAAAACTTTTATCAGTCTTACTTTGTATTTGGGGTCTAAAAGCAATTTTTTTCTAACACAAGAAAGCCCCAAATATCTGCGCTCAGTCCATTCTTTTCCATTTTTCATGTATTAGTCAATTCTTTCCAGTGATTATCTCTTTATATAAAAACCTTGCTAAACAAAGCAAAAGGCAACCAACACATGCTAACACTGGCTCTTTCCAACAACTTCCTTTGAAGCAACTGAATCAGTATCAGGCACTTGATCAGATTTGCAATCAAATCACTGCAAGCAGCCATTTTACCAAGTGTTTTGTTACTACATACCTAGGTTCTTATATTCCCAGCCTATGATGTGTATTTCCTTGTCATGTGCCAACATATCACTGTGATAGGATCACGTGTTTAGGATCCCACTTCTAGTACTGATAGGAAAGGCTAAAAAGTAATGAGTTAAGCATGCAACATGAGAAGTTACAAAACAGCAACTGAATTAACTTAAAGAAAATAAAAAGGGAAATAATAAAAGAACAGGTATAAATTTAAAAAAAAGAAAGAAAGTTATGGGAGACAGGATCAACAAAACCAAAAGTTGATTTTTTTTTAAAGACTAAGACTAATGAGCTAAAACAAAACCTCTGATACGACTAATAAGAAAAAAGAGGAATGACTTAAGCAATAATAGAAACAAATGAAGTTGGAAGAGAAATTATAGATATGACAGATTAAAAAGAAAATAGAATACTATGAAAACTTATGCCAATGAATTTGAAAACAAAGTCAACAATTTAAATTTCTTTTTCCCCCCACATCTCTAGTAAAAGTAAAACAATAACAAAAATTAGCCAGGCATGGTGGCATGTGCCTATAGTACCAGCTGCTCGGGAGGCTGAGGTGGGAGAATCATATGAGCCCGGGAAGTCAAGGCTGCAGTGAGCTGTGATTGTATTCTGTACTCCAACCTGGGCAACAGGAGTGAGACCCTGTCTCAAAAAACAAACAAAAAGCAATTTTAATTTTTATTTTTTTAGATGGAGTCTTACCCCTAGGCTGGAGTGCAATGGCACGATCTCAGCTCACTGCAACCTCAGCCTCCCAGGTTCTAGTGACTCTCCTGCCTCAGCCTCTCTAGTAACTGGTATTACAGGCACCCACAACCACATCCAGTTAATTTTTGTATTTTTAGTAGAGATGGGGTTTCACCATATTGGTCAGGCTGGTCTCGAACTCCTGACCTCAGGTGATCCACCCATCTCAGCCTCCCAAAGTGCTGGGATTACAGGAGTAAGCCACCGCACCCAGCTAACAATTTAAATTTCTAAGGAAACATATTTTCAAAACTGACTTGAGAAAAAATAGAAAACCTTAGTAGTCCTGTAACTATTAAAATTTACCCTCCAAAAAAAATCACCTGACCCAGAGAGTTTTACTTGAGTCACATCAAATATTGAAGAAACAAATCCTCTATGAAATCTTTGACAAAATAGAAAAAGAACCAGTCCCCCATTAATTGTATTAAGCTGGTAAAATCTTGGTAAAGACAAAGAAAGTACAAGATAGGAACATTACTGATAATCTTACCTTTGAACATAACTGAAAATATCCTAAACAAAATATCCACAAATGGAATCCAGCAATGTATAAAAGCTATCATGCCTCACAACCAAGTTGAAGCTGGATTCCTACCTCCCACTACGTAAGAAAATTAATTCCACATGAGTTTGTCAGAGCATCATCACTATGAGCCTTATGGTGTTGTGCCATAGTAAGTACACAGTAGCACCTATGAAGTGTTCTTGCCTTAAAAAAACACAATTGAACCTATAATTAAGTGTCTGGATCTAAAGAACAACTTTTAGGAACTAAAAGGGATATCTGAGGAGGGCGAATTGCTTGAGGTCAGGAGTCTGAGACCAGAGTGGCCAACATGGTGAAACTCCAACTCTACAAAAAAAAATACAAAAAAAAAAAAAAATTAAAAGGTGGGATAGAAGAAACAGTTGAGTGACACCAGAAGGAAACAATCAGTCAAATTCAGAATGTGAGACAAATGTTACACTATCTCTAACAAATCAATGGCAAACTGATGGCAATGGGGAAACAAAAGTGTGGGATGGGGTGGGGAATTAACCAAATAGAACTGAAAAGATTTAAGATACATGGCAACCAAACGTAATGTGTGGACTTTGCTTTGATTCTATTTCAAATAAACAGCTATAAAACCAAAACCAACCAAAATAAAACAAACTCCTATGAGAGAATTAAGGAAATCTGAATATAGACTAAGCATTATATAATGTTACAAAACTATTGATAATTTGTTAGTTTTATTAGTGACATAGTGGTTATGTAAAATCTCAGAAACATCATTAATATTTATGGATGAAATGACACAATGTTTAGGACTTGCTTTACAATGTTGCAGTAAAAAAACAGTTGGTAAAATGATCATAATTGTTGAAACTAAAAGATGGGTACAGAGAGTCACTAAACGATTTTCTCAATTTTTATGAATGTTTGACCTTTTCCATATAAAACAAAGACAATATGTGTATTAATAGTTTATTAATAAATGTATCAGACACATCCCATGTGCTGCCTCACATTCCTTAGGTCTAGCCTTTCTCCTGGCTCCACAGCTACCTTCATGGCCAACTAGATCTGTGCATTCAGTCACCTGCAACTGACTAGTCACTTGTCCAGAAGTGCTCAACTCTCCGTTTGGCTGCTCCTGCACAATAAGGCTGGACAGCCACCTGTCTGGAGTCTCTGGTCCTCCACCACTTCTGGACTCAGATGAAATGCCACACTGCAGGATGTGGGATCTGGCTTCCGAGCAGCCAGAGGAGCTGGAGGATGCCACCTAGGGAATTAATTCCCTATGGGGAGCATATTGACCAATGAGAAGATGGGAGGGAGGCCGAGCACGGTGGCTCATGCCTATAATTCCAGCACTTTAGGACCCTGAGGCAGGTGGATCATTTTGAGGCCAAAAGTTTGAGACCAACCTGGCCAACATGGTGAAACACCATCTCTACTAAAAATACAAGAAATTAGGTTGGTGTGGTGGTACACCCCTGTAATCCCAGTTACTTGGGAGGCTGAGGCACGAGAATTGCTTGAACCTGGCAGGAGGAGGTGGCAGCGAGCCAAGATTAACTCACTGCCCTCCAATCTGGGGGACAGAGTGAGACTCTCTCAAAATAAGTAAATAAATAAAATAAAATAAAATAAAAATAAAAATAAAAACCAACAAACCAGGAGGGAGCTGGTCAGATAAATTCCCTTTCTTCCCTCCTATGAACTGAGTTATGATTTTCCAAAACAGCCTGTCCAGAGATGTCCTGTATGGCTGAGCAGACATAGCTACTAAGTAGCCTGCCATGGCTCTTTGCCACTGGTCATGAAGCAGTTGCCTATATGATAACACACCACCTTGCATTGCTTCTCATCCTAGCCAATGTCATTTCCCTTTTTACTCTCTCTGTCTGCTTTCCCAATCAGCATTTAATCTTTGTTTCAGATTCTATTTTCTAGAGAAAATGAGTTAAGACAATTGGGTCCACAAGTAGTTCTAGAAAGCAAATCCTCAAGATAAATTTTGGGTTTGTATAGCTCACCTTCCTGAAATCAATATAGACTCTCTAAGGCAGATGGTGATAATCCTGATATGCAATAGCACCATAGCTTTCACTTGAGTTTATTTGGAGTAAACTGTATGGAGAGCAAGACTTTGGAAGATCAAGTAGCTGTGATAATCAGCTCAGAAACAATGATAATTATAAGGCATTGGAGATCCTGGAAACAAAAAATAGCAGGCTTGGAGCCAAGTCATGCAATGCTTTAAAGCCAGAAAGCCTCTATGGAAACTTTGAGAGTCTTATTTCCTGTAGTCATAGGATAGGCTCTTAAAATCAAGCCCAAGATCAAAGGGTAGCAGAATGGCAAAGGAAACTAAACGCATGCCCTCGACAGGCTGCCATTTCAAAGTGAGAGCCCAGATAGGAAAAGAGTGGGACCCTGAGACCTGGGATAGGGATATCAGAGTTAATGAGCATCATGACCATTCAAATGCCCTGAAGTCCCCTGCCCAAGGAAGACCCCCTTCCCCACGACTTGTTCTCCTCAAGACCTGGCCACCCCCCTTTATTGCCTCCAACAATACCAGAGTCAGGTTGTAGCACAGCCCATACTGGGAAGAAAATGCCCTGCTCCAGGGAGAAAAAAGCATACTTGCCAAAGATATTGCAGAGCTTGGCTAATGTGGACTGGCAGGAATTGTGAAATGTGTGTGGACTTGACTAGGTGTCAACTTGACAGGGTTATGGGTTACCCAGATCTTACTCCCTGGACTGAGTAAGATCTGCCCTCACCCAATATGGGCAAGCATCACTCAATCCACTGAGGGCCCTCATAGAACAAAAGGCAAAGCAAGTGCAAACTCTCTCTCTCTCTTCTTGAGCTGGGGCATCCATATTCTCCTGCTCCCAGACATCAGAACTCCATGTTCTTTGGCCTACAGACTTTGAGGCTTATACCCAAGTTGCCCCCACCCCCTTTTCTCAGGCCTTTGGACCCTGGACTGAGAGTTACACCATCAGCCACCCTGGTTCTCAGACCTTTGGACCCAGAACTGAGAATTACACCATTAGCCACCCTGGTCCTCAGGCATTTGGACTCAGGCTGAATTACATCACCAGTTTCTCTGGTTTCTCCAGCTTGTAGACAGCAGATTGTGGGACTTCTCAGCTTTCATAATTGCCTGAGCCAATTCCCATAATAATTCCCTTATATATCAGCGTGTATATCCTATCAGTTCTGTTTCTCTGGAGAACCCTGGCTAATACACACATACAGAACACGAGAATTAATGTTCAGCAGGGAAGGCTGGAGTTTGTCTTAGCTGTTTTCTGGGATGGTTCTTGAAAGCCTAGTCCCAGCAATGGCCTACAATAAATAAAGTGGAGAAGCCAGATTTCCTTGTGTATTATTGAGGAAGGAGTCAGAAGACTCAGGGAGGTGGGAGTATTCGAAATGTTTCCTAGGTATGGCTCAAGAACCCACCACCTGCCCTGGGCTGGCCCAGAGGACACTCCCTGCTAAGCCAATAAAGAATGCACTATCGGCCAAGCACGGTAGTTCACACCTGTAATCCCAGAACTTTGGGAGGCAGAGGTGGGTAGATCACCTGAGGTCAGGGGTTCGAGACAAGGCTGGCCAACATGGCAAAAACCCGTCTCTACTGAAAATATAAAAATTAGCTGGGTTTGGTGGCACACGCCTGTAATCCCAGCTATTCAAGAGACGGAGGCAGGATAATTGCTTGAACTCGGGAGACAGAGGTTGCGGTGGGCTGAAATCATGCCACACTAGTCTCCAGCCTGGGCAACAGAGTGAGATTCCATCTCGAAAGAAAAAAAAGAAAAAGAATGCACCATGGAGGAGGCTTTTGGAGGCATTGGGTGGTACTGGCTCTCCTTATAGTCCAGAGTTGTTGCTAAGGAAAAGGCTGCTATGGACCTGAGTTCCCTATTGGTAGCGGAGATGATAAAAATCCCAGAATTGCAGGGGCCAGGCGGGAGCACTTCACCATAAAGGACAAGGCAGTCATACTTACCATACTTACCACAACAGACAGCAAGGTAGAGGGGCAATCAGGATGACCTTCTCTGCAGGGACTCATGGTGCTCGGCTAACATAGCATGGTATTCCTAGGGAAAGGGTAACCACAGAATTTATTGTCCAAATTGGGTCACTGTTGAGAGCAAAAAGGAATGCTAGTCATGATTACACAGGAACAATGGGTAAATACCCGTGAGTGTAAACCAGGACCATCCCAATCAAACTGCCACCTATGGTCACCCTACCAAGGGGTGAGGTAGAAACACAAGGGGTAAGATATAAACACGTGTTAATATAAACATAATACATGGGTTTGCCTTTCCTGCCACAGACTTCAGAAGTACCACCATCTGAGAGCTCATAGACACCTTATCCATTGACATATTAACCCATGCAACACTTCCTCCAAACAAGAGAGCTATTTTATGGTGAAAGAGGGAGTGAAAATGGGCTGATGACCGTGGTCTACTGGCCTTACCATGTACCAAACACACAAGAGCAGCTGACCTGATAATATTGTGGAAAAGCCTGTTGAGACTCAGATAAGGCAAAACGAGGTGACAACATCTCACAGGGTTGTGGCCCAGTCCTCCAGGTTATAATATTCTTTGAACTAAAGACCAATATATGGTACTAATCTGTAATGACTAGAAAGGATGAATCCAGAAAGCAAGGGATGGAAGTAGAAGTGGCCCCTTTCACTCTTACACCCAGTGATACATTTGAGGAATTTTTGCTTTTTGTTGCCAGAACTTTGGACTCTTATGTTAGAAGTTCTGGTTTCCCGGGAGATATCTCTGTGAGGGCACACACTCAGGTTCCACTGACCTGGAAGCTGTAACTACTTACCTGGCTGCCTTGAGCACTGCAAGGTGGTGGGCAAAGAAAGGAGTTAAAGTACAATAATTATAATAATTGGCCAGGTGTGGAGACTCATGAATGAGCCTATAATCCCAGCACTTTGGGAGGCCAAGATGGGAGGATTGCTTGAGCCCAAGAGTTCAAGACTAGCCTGGGAAACATAGTGAGACCCTGTTTCTACAGAAACATTAAAAAATTAGCTGGACATGGTAGTGTACACCTATAGTCCTAACCATTCAAGAGGCTGAGGAAGGAAGATCGCTTGAGCACAGGAGTGCAAGGCTTCAGGGAGCCATGATCATGCCACTGCACTCCAACCCAGGCAACAGAGCAAGACCCTGTCTCCAAAAAAATTATAAAACCTTTAGCAGCCTGGATTATTCCTCTTGGATTGCAGGCAATCCAGGGGATTCACTGAGATACCTCCTGGTACTTCCACTCCTGGTAAAGCAATTATAACTCAGAAAGGGCTGTTCAACTAAGAGCTTCAGATCCCTACCTCCTCCCCTAGGTATGAAGATCATCCAATCAGGCAACCAATCTAGATGAATCAGCTGAAGTGTTGGACAAGAGGGAAGTCTAGCATGGGTGGTGGAGAAGGGAGATGATGAATATCAATTATGGCCTTAGAACTAGTAACGGTAGCTTGAATCAAGCCTTCTGTAGCTTGATACATCTGTCTCTTCCATTAGGCTCTCCAGAAAATTGCAACTGGCCACAACCTTAAAGGGAACTTTATAAATAAAAGGATTTGTATTTCCTCTCTTAGAAAAGAGGTGAAGAGTTTTATTTTTTTATTTTTTTATTTTTTTAGAATGGCAGCTCCATATTCTCATGTGAGAACCATCTGTAATGGAAAGCCATGCCTTCTACTCTGGGGCAATGATTTATTTTTACCAGAATCAATATGTATAGCATATATGAGTTTGCTTTCATTGTCTACAGGGCTTCAACCAACACCACCATGTAAAGCTTACGGAAGGTCCTATCCATCGGCATGTTACCCCAACACAACTTTTCTGACTGGCGAATGGGTAAGCTGTATTGGATATGTCTTCTGACGTCTTCTCAGATTTCTTTGGCCTTGACTGTGGCTGTAGCCAACCAGCTCCACCCAGTCCCACTGCCCAGGCCCTTCTCTCTGGCTGCTGTTGTATAACCAGAGTCACTAGCTGGTGGATGCACTCTCTGGCTCCTCCTGCCACTTCCACACTTGGATAAAATACTATGCAACAGGATATGTAATCTGGCTTCTGAATGGCCACCAAAGGGTCTGACTTACATGACCCAGAAGCATAAGGGTTAACCCCCTGTGGAGCAACCATTGGGAAACAGGATATGGGAAGTTCATGAGGATAATTCCCTCACCTACCTCCTTTGGTGGATTTCTCTTAGGCGTGGTTTCTCCATACACCCTGTCCAAACACTTGGCACATGGTCAAGTGTGCACTCCTGCCAAGCAACCTGCAGTGTCTTTTGAGGCTCATTATAAAGTACAAAACTCCATCTCAAAAAAAAATAAAGTAGAGGCCAGAGTAGAAACCCACCACCATGCATTACTTCTAGTTTTCCTTGCCTCAATTCTCTTTTTTCCCAATCTTGTTATTCTGAGTTATCACCCGCCAAATAAAGCATCAGCACTTAATCCTTGCTTCAGACACTATTTTTAGGGCAGTGGTTCTCAAATTTTACATCCCCTAGGGGGCTCATTACAATGCAGATTCTGATTCAGTGAGTCAGGAGTGAGGCCTAAGCTTCTATATTTCTAATAAGCTGTCCCTGATGCTGCTAGTTGAGGACCCCACTTTGAGAAGCAAGTTTCAGGGAACCTGGGTTAAGACATAGCCTTAAGAAAAAAAGTTTAAGGCTAGGTGGGGTCATGCCTGTAATTTGGGGGACCAAGGCAGGTGAATCACCTGAGGACAGGAGTTGGAGACCAGCTTGACTGACATGGTGAAACCCCATCTCTACTAAAAATACAAAATTACCCAGGCATGGTGGTGCATCACCATAATCATAGTTACTTGGGAGGCTGAGGCAGGAGATTCGCTTGAACCCAGGAGGCGGAGGTTGCAGTGAGCCGAGATCACACCACTGCACTCAGATTGGGCAACAAGAGCAAAACTCCATCTCAAAAAAAAGAAAAGAAAAGAAAGTTTTAAAATTCCAGGTGAGTTAATTATTTAAATGAAAAACAAAGCCGGGTGTGGTGGTTCATGCCTATAATCCCAACACTTTGGGAAGCCAAGGCAGCACATCACTTGAGCCCAGGAGTTTGAGACCAGCCTGGGCAACATGGTGAAACAATGTCTCTACAAAAAAATACAAAACTTAGCGGGGCATGGTGGTGCATGCCTGTAGTCCCAGCTACTTGGGAGGCTAAGCTGGGAGGATGACCTGAGCCTGAGGAGGTTGAGGCTACAGTGAGCTGTGATGGTGCCACTGCACTCCAGCCTGGGTGACAGAGTGAGACCCCATTTCAATGAAAAAAATAACAACAAAATAAAGAAAAACAAATGTAAAATTTTTGGAGGAAACTGACCCGTGATCAGAAAAATTTACAGGGCAGAATTATTCATAATAAGCTTCAAAGCTGACTCTGTTTGCCCATGTAGGAAAAAATATTACTTATTAAAGAACACTGAGTAGCTCACAGATTTTCTGGTAGGACTAGAGAACTATGCTTTAGGCTAAGCTTCCAAGGTCAATATCCAAAACCATATTTCAGCACTAGACTGATGAGGAATTTCTGCTACCACCTTTGATACTAGACCACGCAATTTGCATTGCCTCCAACTGGACTTTGCTGGAGTGGCCCTTACTGCCACCTCTAGTGCCATTTCTGTGTAGAGCTCCACCTAACACACTCAGTGGGCTCTGAATTCCAGACTTTTCAACCATCAGCCATTCTCACCAGGTAAATAGATGTTTAGGGCAGAGCCTGTTTCCTCCCATTGCTTTATTGTGGACCAGCATCCCACACGGGTGAATGTGACTGGTGGAACCCAGGTAACTTATTTGTGCCTATCTACAAAGAAGACTGGGAAGGGAGTTTTTTAGATTTTTTTTAGACTCACATGGTGGGAAATTCCACAGACATAAAAAGAGTGTGTTCAAAAGAGGATGCATCCCATTATGGGGTTTTTATATGAAAAAAATACATTTAACAAAGAGGTTGCACAATTCTGAAACTATTTTAGATGTCTTATAGGGTTGAACAAATAAGTAAATATATTGATTTTGTTGGGAGACAGTGTTCTCACTATGGGAGAAGAGACATACAAATATGGAATGACGGGAAACAAAAGAAAAAATAAAGCAAAACCCTGTGGCTCTGAGTCAAGCAGCAGAATCAGAAATTTTTAAAGAAATTTAAAATTTAGAAAAAAAGAAACCCTGTAGGATGAATTGGAGTTGTAGGTATTGATAAGAACTCATTTCTAAAATATGTATAGATGCATGTATATATCTACATATTTATGCATGTTTGTATGTATTATATATGTACATTTACTAGTGCCATATGCTGAAATAGCCAAGAAGCAAAGATGCCGCAGTAGCAATGAGCAAGCCTGGAACCCATATCTTGGTTTTTAAATGCCATTCCCCACCCATCAAAAAAACGAAACAAAACCCAGGGCTCCTTGGTGAAATAGCCAGTTCCAGGGCCAGGCGCGGTGGCTCACGCCTGTAATCCCAGCACTTTGGGAGGCTGAGGTGGGCAGATCACGAGGTCAGAAGTTCGAGACCAGCTTGGCCAACATAGTGAAACCCCATTTCTACTAAAAATCCAAAAATTAGCCACGCATGGTGGCACGCGCCTATAGTCCCAGCTACTCAGGAGTCTGGGCAGGAGAATTGCTTGAACCCGGGAGGCGGTGGTTACCATGAGCTGAGATTGCACCACTGCACTCCAGCCTGGTGACACAGCGAGACTCCATCTCAAAAGAAAAAGAAAAAGAAAATAAAGAAATGGCCAGTTCCATGGCTGGTGCAGGGTAAACACAGAATGAACCCAGATTGCCTTTGTATTAGGGCTCTCCAGAGAAAAAGAACCAACAGGTTATGTAGAGATAATATTAGAGGCTATTTATTAAAAGAATTGGCTCACATGGTTATGGAGGTCAAGAAGTCCCATGTTCTGTTGTCTGCAAGCTGGCAAACTGGTAAAGCAAGTGGTATAATTCAGCCCAAGTCGGAAGGCCTGAGAATTGGGGAGCTGATAGTCTCAGTCCCTGCCTGAGTCCAAAAGTCCAGGAACTAGGAGCACTGACATCCAAGGGCAGGAAAAGATGAACATCTCAGCTCAAACAGCGACAGCAGATTCACCTTCCCTCTAACTTTTGGTTTCACTCAGGCCCTTGGAGGACTGGATGATGCTACCCACATTGAAAAGGGCCAGGTGCTTTATTCAGTTCACTGATTCAAATGATAATATTGTCCAGCAATAACTTCATGGACATACTCAGAAATAATATTTTATCAGCTATCTGGGCATCACTTAGCCCAGTCAAATTGACACCCAAAATTAACTATCACAATCCTATTCTGTCAGAAATTAGCTGCTTAAAAAATAATAAGGGCACTTCACAAAGGCACAAGGACAAAGAGTTAGCTTCAAATCTGGGACACTTTTAGTGTAAAATAACAACAGTAATGAATTACAAACCATTGGGGAAAAACATAGGAATTCATAAGTCCATATTGGTTATAAATAGATAAACAAACAAATTGGGAAGAAGGGAAGATCCTTGTGTAGAGTACAATGCCAGTGTGGAGAGAGTGCTAGAGTTAGAAAATCATCATTTGGCAACCATTGCAATAAAGATTAGTTCAGGCAAGAATCAGGAACGGATCCTAAATCTAGAGGGGATATTCAGATGAAGAGTAGGCTATGCATGATATTAAAGTGTCTTCCTCCAGATTTCTTATTAGTTGCAAGGGGAAAAATAGTAACTATTCAGTCGAATAGTAATACAACAGGTGTAACTTTTGACCGTGTGATCAAAATTAACATCACTGTTGATGGACAGATGGACATGATATGTACACAGAAGTGATGTCCTGAGAAGAACACAACATTCCCCATGCAATATTCTGGCTGAGAATCCATAGCATGAATCTAACCATGAAAAAACATCAGACCAATCCAAAATAAGGACGTTCTATATTTTTTAAAAACTGCATATTTTAAAACTATCAATGCAATAAAAGACAAAAGCTGTAGAAATGTTTCAAACTGAAGAAGACTGAAGAAAGATAACTGAATGTAATAGATAACCATAGACTGGATCCTGACCCGCAGGAAAAAATATAAATGATATCATTTGACCAGTTGACAAAAATTGAAATATACATATTAGATTAGATAAAAAATACTGTATTCATGTTAACTAGTAACTATCCATTTATTAATGACATTAGTGATATAAGAGAATATTCTTAGTTGTAGGAAATACACACTGAAATATGTAGAGAAAAAGGAGCATGACATTTGCAACTGAGTAAAGGATATATGGGGTGTTCTTTGTACTATTCTTATTCTTGCCTCTTTTCTGTAAGTTTTAAATTATTTCAAAATGAAAAGTTTTAAAGGGCGGGGACTGAAAATACATAATAAATATCCACTATAATAACCCTGTGAGATACATATTATTTCTGTTTTACAAAAGAAGAAACTGAGGTTTAAAAATTTATGTAACTTGCAAGGTAATGTAACTAGTAAGTGTCAGGACTGGGAATTAGACCAAATCATTTTAATATAATTATTTCCTGTTTCCTTGTCTTTCTTTTCCTTTTTAATAGCAGGAAGAACATAGATTTAAATGGTAATAACAGGCACTTCCCAGACATCCTGATGATCAAAGAGTTTGTACTGCCCTGTTGCTTCAAACTTTTGCCTCCAAGGGAAGTGCCTGGAATTTCAGATTCATCTACATTTCTCATCTATCTCTTGGAGGGGGGATGCCAGAGGAGGGGAGAAATGGTAGAGAATTAGAAACTAAATGACCACGGCCAGGGCAAAGAGCCAAACTAGGATCTGAGTAATCCACTGGAGAGCCTCGGGCCTGGATAATGGTCCTTCCTGCAGGTTTAGGGTTCTAGGGTGCTTTGAGGACATTTGGCGAGAGGGAGCAGAAATTTAAGCCTTTCTTGGATGACAGCTCCTCTTTGTCCAGAGAAGAGGATCATCTGCTGTAAAATGACTGCCTTCTCTTACAATGGCAGCCTTCAGGGAGAAACCTGCTGTCACCTTTTTAACAGTGCAGCCGCAGGCTCTGTGCCTGCCCTTCCCAGGAAAGCAGTCATCCTGCAGCTGCTCCGGCCTGGCCTCTGCGGGGGTTTCCTGGACAGAGTTATACAGAGAGGAGCTGTTGCCGGATGCCTTGGGACAGCAGGGGTGGTGTGGGGAAGTTCCCCCTTTGGGCTCCCTGCCACTTCAGAAAGACAAAAATGCAATGAGCTTAATAAGATAGCATCTTTATTCCAAGGGAAATGAGAACACACTGCTATAGGCCTGTCCAGTCCGATGAGCAAGACCTCAAGCAGTTAAGCTGGAGGCATGGCATTGGGATTGTACAGGAGCCACACTGGGGAGTTTCTGAAGGGTTGGGAACCTGCGTGCTGTGAAGGGAGCTATACTTGCTCGTCTCAGCTCAGCCTGCAATGTCCTGGGCAAGGCAGGTAGCCGCCCTACCTATTTAGTGAATGCCAGAGGATTTGTATTATGAATAGTCATCAAAATTAGAGTCGGAAACTCTTCCCTGAGCACAATGGGTGTATCCCCTTCATGTCTGGCCATGGAACAGCATTATCTGAATTCAGACTTCTCCACTATTCCCCAGAAAACTATATACAGCTCAGATTCCTCCTGTATCAGTCAGGGGGCAAGCAGGGTGCAGGTGGAACTCTGAAAAGGGTGTAAGTGAAATAACTTTGTGAATGGAATGTTAACAGAGGTATAGGCAGGATGAAGGGAAACACCAAGGATGGGGAAGCAGCCAGGACTGGAAACATCTGGAAAGCTCTCCCACCCAGGCCTGGAGGAGCCAGCAAGGGCAGGAGCCCCAAGAGCCCAGCCCCCCTGAGGGCAGCCTCCTGTGCACAGAGCAGGGAAGAAAGTGGATTTGGGGAACAGACAGAGACTATCTCATGCATCCCCAATCTTCAGGACACTGGCACATACCCCATGCCTTCTGGGGGTGTTTTACACACAGAGATAAAAGGGAAAAACAGATCAGACGTCACAGGGCTGAATAATACATGAGGGAAAACAAGGCATTGGTGTGTTCAGACTGTCAGCGCCAGCACATTCAGAGGCTGAATCTGCTCCTTGATGTACTGGATTGAGACCATGAGCCCATGGCTCTATAAGAAGGGCATTCAACCTTCTTTCTTGATCCTCCCTGAGCATCTGGTTTGAGGAACAGGTTCAGCAGTAGAAATGTGCCAACAGGCTGTATCCCAGCACTTCAGGAGGCCAAAGGCAGGCAGATTACTTGAGGTCAGGAGTTCGAGACCAGCTTGGCCAACATAGTGAAACCCTGTCTCTACTAAAAATACAAAAATTAGCCCGGTGTGGTGCTGGGCGCCTGTAATCCCAGCCACTCAGGAGGCTGAGGTGGGAGGATCACATGAGCCTAGGAGGTGGAGGTTACAGTGAGCCGAGATCGTGCCACTGCACTCCAGTCTGGCTGACAGAGGGAAAATCTGTCTAAAAACAAAAAGAAAGAAATGTGCCAACAGGTCTTTCTTAATCATAACACTTTTCTAGGCCTCATGAAAGATGGCAGCTATTTGGGGAGCAGAGTGAGCACCCAGGACAAATACATCTTTTGACAGAAGAGGTGCTGCAAAAGGCTCAGGAGAAAACCCTTCCCCTCGATATGACCAGCATGTATTATTGCTGACATTCACCAAGAACGTACTGCATGCCAGACATCGTTCCCGTGCTTCTCACAGACTCACTCCATCCTCACACAACCTCCCTAGGAAAGGGTGCTGTTGTGTGCCCTCCCCTACCCCACATTCATGTGTTGAAGCATTAACCCCAGAGCAACTATATTTGGAGATGGACCCTCTAAGGGAGTAATTACGGTTAAGTGAGGTCATAAGGGTGGAGCCCTGATCCAA
Source organism: Macaca mulatta (assembly GCF_049350105.2). Taxonomy (NCBI): domain Eukaryota; kingdom Metazoa; phylum Chordata; class Mammalia; order Primates; family Cercopithecidae; genus Macaca; species Macaca mulatta. The sequence goes on along the minus strand of NC_133406.1, from coordinate 70,640,977 downwards.
TAGGATTGGTGTCCTTGTAAGAAGAGGCACCACAAAGCTCTTTCTCTCCTCTCACTGTGCCTCTCTTTCTGTCTCTCCCTCACATTCCTTCTCTCTCTGTCTCTCCACACACATGCCATGTGAGGACATAGTGAGAAGGTGGCCATCTACGAGCCAGGAAGAGAGCCCTTATCAGAAGCCAAACTTGCCAACACCTTGATTGTGGATTTCTAGCCTCCAGAACTGCGAGAAAGTAAATGTCTAGTTTAAACCACTCGGCCTGTGGCACTTTGTTATGGCAGCCTAATACAAGCACTATCAATATTCCCCATTTATTAACGAGGAAATTGCAGCATAGTGAGGCTAAGTAGCTTTCTCAAACTCACCCGTTTGCCTTAGATTTTGGTCTCTTCATCTCTCAGGGTCCTGTTTTTCTTACAGAAAAGGGGTGGGTGGAAATAGATCAGGGGTCATAGCCCCAGATGTCAACAGGGAGGCAACGGATAAAGAAACAAGCAAAGTTGTCTGCACGGGGGTGTGGCAAACTGGAGAGGGCAGGCCCCCTTAGAAAGAGACAGCCTCTGGCCAGGCGCTGTGGCTCATGCCTATAATCCCAGCACTTTGGGAGGCCGAGGCAGGCAGATCAACCTGGGGCCAGGAGTTCAAGACCAGCCTGGCCAACATAGTGAAACCCTGTCTCTACTAAAAATACCAAAAAAAAAAAAAAAAAAAAAAAAAAAACCAGGCTGGATGTGGTGGTGCACGCCTGTAGTCCTAGCTACTCAGGAGGCTGAGATATGAGAATCACTTGAGCCTGGGAGGTGGAGGTTGCAGTGAGCCAAGATCGTACCACTGCACTCCAGCCTGGGCAACAGCATGAGACCCCGTCTCAAAAAAAAAAAAAAAAAAAAAGAGAGAGAGGCAGCCTCTGGTCAGCATCAACCAATCGCTGGCCAAGTGCCTCCTGTTCTCAGAGCTACAGTTTTTCAAGACATCTGGATCTTTTTAGGAATTGTTCTGGTTTTTCAACTGTTAGCAAGGAATTCCACCACAAAACAGTGTACAGGCCAATGAAGACACATCTATGGGACTTCTCAGTGTGCAGTGGCCACTTTGTCCTTTCTGGGCTAGATTATTTTTCTATACACCTTTCTCTTATTGCCTCTCCCCTTGGCCATCATTCTCTGCTTTCAGCATTATTCTTTTTTTCTTTCTTTTTTTTTTTTTTTTGAGATGGAGTCTTACTCTGTTGCCCAGGCTAGAGTGCAGTGGCACCATCTCGGCTCACTGCAGCCTCCACCTCCCAGGTTCAAGTGATTCTCCTGCCTCAGCCTCCTAGGTAGCTGAGATTACAGGCACCTGCCACCACGCCCAGCTAATTTTTGTATTTTTAGTAGAGACGGGGTTTCACCATGTTGGCCAGGCTGGTCTTGAACGTCTGACCTCAGGTGACTTGCCCCCCTCAGCCTCTCAAAATGTTGGGATTACAGGTGTGAGCCACTGCGCCTGGCCTCAGCATTATTCTTGCATGCAGATGCTAAGTCCCTGCCTTTGGGGAAATGAGAACCAAAATGATGCAGACTTGTTTTAAGGCATAATCAGTGCAAGCAGTAGACTTGGCCATGCCACATGTCTTTGAGTCTGCTTCCTCTTTTAAAAGTTGGTGCAGTAACACCCACTTCACAAGAGTTCCATAAAGATTAAATAAGGTGCTGCAGAGGGAAGCAACCGGTGAACAATGAATTCTCCACGATACATAGAACTTCTGCTGTGTATCAGAGACATTGAACCTATGCTTTCCATACATCATTAGGTGTCTGAGCTACGTACGTACAGTTGACTCCTGGTTTTATTGGCTGTACTATGCTTGAAATAGACATGATTGACAAAGTTTTTTTTTTTTTTTTTTCTTTTTTCTGTTTTTGAGATGGAGTCTCACTCTGTTGCCCAGGCTGGAGTGGAGTGGTATGATCTCAGCTCATTGCAACCTCTCCCTCCAGGGTTCAAGTGATTCTCCTGCCTCAGCCTTCCAAGTAGCTGAGATTACAGGCACCCACCACCACGCCCAGCTAATTTTTGCATTTTTAATAGACATGGGGTTTCACCATGTTGGCCAGACTGGTCTTGAACTCTTGACCTCAGGTGATCCTCCTGCCTCAGCCTCCCAAAGTGCTAGGATTACAGCCATGAGCCACCATACCCAGCCATGATTGGCAAAGTTCTAAAAGGCAGCAGGAGGTGTTCTACCGAGCCCAAGGGCATGGCTGGGAGGTGAAGAAATTGTCAGGAAGGGGTGAGAGCAGCAGTGATCTCACCCATGGAAGGCAGGCACAAAACAGCCTCCTCCTCTGCTCGTGAGGGATTGGGAGGCAAAATCAGTAAGAGCGTTTGTAATAACACACTCAAAGTCCTACTCAATGCTTAATAGCTGGGTGCAGAAATTCCAGTGGGTCCATTTTTAGTTGGGGCTAATGAGGGTTAAAAACTCCCCAGGCTGCCCAAAATACCCTCAGCAAGGCTCCCCGAGAGGGGTTTTATTTACCGCACTGCTGATTAAGGATCAGTTTATCTGCTCTGGATCATCTTTCACCAAAGCCTTTATCAGTGTGTTGTTTTGGCTGCTGATTGTTTGTTTTATTTTTTAAATAAATGAGAACAGATTATTTGTGTTCCAAGGCCATGACTCAAGTTAGCTGTTTGCCAGCTGTGAGGGAGACAGAGCTGGATCCTCTGGGGCCAGCCCTCCCTTTGCAGAGCCGGAGGGAAGTCAAAAGGATGAAGGAGTGAAAAATGAGGAGGCAAAAATTCACTGATTTCCAGGTCTTGCTGGGGAGCAGCTCAGTGGGGCAGTGATGATCTGGGGGGGGACTAGCCCAAAGAAGAATGAATGGGTTAGAGGCCAGGTGGAGGAAGGAAGGCCAGAAACAAAGTGGCAAGGGACAAAGAGGTAGAGCAGAGTGAGGCATCCAAGGAGGTACATCATTGGAGACTTCTCCGAGAAACTGAATACATCAATGCACAGGATTTTATTTTATTTTATTTTTGAGATGGAGTCTCGCTCTCTCACCAGGCTAGAGTGGAGGGGCGCAATCTCGGCTCACTACAAGCTCCGCCTTCCGGGTTCAAGTGATTCTCCTGCCTCAGCCTCCTGAGTAGCTGCGACTACAGGCACCTGCCACCACGCCCGGCTAATTTTTTGTATTTTAAGTAGAGACGAGGTTTCACCGTGTTAGCCAGGATGGTTTTGATCTCTTGATCTCATGATTCACCCACCTCGGCCTCCCAAAGTGCTGGGATTACAGGCGTGCGCCAACGCACCCAGCTATGCACAGAATTTTAAAGGGAGGACAGCACTGAGCAGCGGGGAGGACCTGAGTGAAGCTGCACTCTCTGCTGGATTCAAACTAAATCTACTCTGGGCAGATCAAGGAAAAGCTTGAAGGATGTGACTTAAAGAAGAACCTTCTACAGAAAGAGCCAGGAGACCCTAAAATGCATTTTCTGGACAGATAATGGAGATGCCTTTTGGGTAGAGAGCAGCATTTGCTGGATTTGGGGTCAGCCCCGTCAATAATCCGTGGATAATCCTGGGCATGCCCCTCCCCTCTCTGAAGTTTGGTCCAGAAAAGGAGGGGGCTGAACGACATCCCTTTTTCTAAAGCTTGACTGCACATTAGAATCACCTGCTTGCTGCTAAAAACTCTCGATGCTTAGGCTGCAACCCAGACTGTTTCGATCAGAATCTTTAGGAGTGGGGTCCACAGCACAGCTGGATGGTATCTAAAGGTCTCCATCAGCCCTGACATTCATTAAGTCTTTTTTTTTTTGAGATGGAGTTTCGCTCATGTCACCCAGACTGGAATGCAGTGGTGTGATCTCAGCTCACTGCAACCTCTGCCTTCTGGATTCAAGCAATTCTCCTGCTTCAGCCTCCCACGTAGCTGGAATTACAGGCACCCACCACCATGCCCAGCTAATTTTTGTATTTTTAGTAGAAATGGGGTTTCACCAGGCTGGTCTCAAACTCCTGACCTTATGTGATCCACCTGCCTCGGCTTCCCATAGTGCTTGGATTAGAGGCATGAGCCACCGCACCCGGCCTCATTAAGTCTTTAAGAAAAGGAAAGAGGGGGTGGCTGGCAGGCAGTCCTCAGCAGAAGCAAAGCATGGACCAAATGGCTTCTTGAGTGTTCCACGGTCCATAAGGTTCAATGATTTGAGACTCCGAGTGGATGGGAACTAGCTGACAAGTTCCAGCCAACTGTTTCTCCCCATTGATTCACTCCACAAATATTTACTGAGCATCTACTATGTGCCTGGCACTGTTGTAGGCTCCAGGGATACAACAGGACTCTCTCCTGTGTTCAACTACTGAGAGAGACCTGAAACCATAAACTTAAAGAAGTGTGCAGGGTGGTGCAGAGAATGGAAGGGAAAGGGAAATTTGGGGATGTGAGTCACACAGACTTTTTCAAACTTGCACATTATTTTCTCAAATCCCTAAGGTTACTATAGACCTGTCCTTATCCCATTAATCTCATTTTCCTTTCCTCCTTCAACTCTAGGGTCATATACGTCTGAATTTAGCAAGCAACAGTAGGGTCAGAAAAATTCTGCTCCCTGATCCCAAATTCACGCTCCCAGGTATATATCAGGTCTTCCCAATTGAAACATAAGCTCCTCACAGTTGAGGACTGGGCCTTGCATCTTTGGGGAGCAGATGGTGTAGTTTAGCACGTGAGGGCTAGAGACAGATGGCCTCTTACTAGAGACTATCGCTGTGTGACCTTGGGCACAATATCTAACAGCACCCAGCCACCTAACTCAGCTTGCATCTGCAAAACAGGGATTGTGATAGCACCACCTTTTACTAACCTTTAGACTGTTGTGAAGAGAATTGCCTGAATTAATACAGGCAAAGCAGTTACTAAGAAAGGCTGACACATGATCAACACTCAGTTCGTGGTGACTGTTATTATCCTGGAGCAGAAGATGTTAAATGTGCTTGTGATGAAGCTAATGAAGTATGTCATGGTGGTATCTGCTCTTTCTCATTTCCCATCACAGCATGGGGCTGATATGTTGGTTAAGGTAATGGCAGATGCTGTAAGAGGTAGGCCCTGAAATCCCAGTGGCTTCATTCAACAGTTCACTCTTCTCTCATGTAAAGTCTGATGTGCCTGGGGAGGGGGGGCTGGGCTTCATGCAACCATTTAGGGTGCTGAGGTGCCATCATCTTCAAGGCATGAATCCTGAGGCATCGCAGGGCTTTGACATCCCAGTGACACACCACATGAGGGAGTGAGTACAGAGTCACACAGAAGGCCTCTGCAGGCCAGGGAGTGGCATCATTTCCACTCACATCCCACCAGCCAGAACTCAGTCGTATGCCACAGGTGCCTGGGAAAGGTACCCAGGAGGAAGTGCAGGAGGGGCCGCCGTGGTCTGAATTTTACGTTCCCCCAAAATTCACATGTTCAGATCTTACCCCCAGTGTGAAAGTAGGGAGAGGTGGGTTTCTTAGGGAGTCATGAGGGATTAGTGCCCTTATAAAAGGGATCCCAGAGAGCTGGCTAACCCCTTCTACCATGTGAGGATGCAGCAAGAAGCCTCTACGAGGAATGGGCTGTCATCATGCACCAAAGCTGCCAGCAACTTGATCTTGGACTTCTCAGTCTCCAGAACTGCGAGAGAGAAATGGCTGGTGTTTATAAGCCACCCAGTTGACGGTATTTTTGTTATAGCAGTCCAAACAGACTAAGACAGGGGCCTCTAGGACTCGACCTCCAGGGTCTTCTTAGTGGGCCAGACTGTCTCCCATCTCAGGCGCCCAGACTCATGGTGGCTGTGCTGTCTGCAACTTGCTCTAGGGCCACTGTCCGTGTGTGGGGCTCACTGCTCCAGTCTCCTTCTCTGGCCTTCTCCAGTTACTTTTCTCTTCTTCCTATTCTCTCTCCAAGGGCATCTACCCTCTATTGAGCTCCTGTGGTTGGAGAAAGGTTCATTGTTTGGCCATGGAGGCTTTGGTGGAGAGGCGCCCTAGGGATTTAGCAACAAGGGATGTTGAAGGGTGGAGCTGGTAGAGGAACCTTCCAGGGAGGAGAGCCGTAGCCACCTCCACCTGCTTCCTGTGAGACGAGGAGAGCACAATCCCAGGCTGCCAGGCTCCCAGGAGCCTGCAAGGGACGCTTAGCCTCTGATGCCCTCCTTGATCCACAGCAGCCGTATCACTAAGGAACTTACGAATGCAAACTCTCAGCCCCCTCCCACACCAGCTAACTCAGAAACTCAGCTCAGAAAAGTCAGTAACCTGCCCAAAGTCACACGGCAAGTAAGAGACAGGACAAAAGCATTTGAACAAGACTTTCAGGCCGGGCGCGGTGGCTCAAGCCTGTAATCCCAGCACTTTGGGAGGCCGAGACGGGCGGATCACAAGGTCAGGAGATCGAGACCAGCCTGGCTAAATACGGTGAAACCCCGTCTCTACTAAAAAATACAAAAAACTAGCCGGGTGAGGTGGCGGGCGCCTGTAGTCCCAGCTACTCGGGAGGCTGAGGCAGGAGAATGGCATAGACCCGGGAGGCGGAGCTTGCGGTGAGCTGAGATGCGGCCACTGCACTCCAGCCTGGGCGACAGAGCGAGACTCCGTCTCAAAAAAAAAAAAAAAAAAAAAAAAGACTTTCAGGTGATTGTGGTGCAGGTAGATCTGACAGTCCCTGCTGTGGGGATGGATGAGGCCCACGGGAAGGGTGCAAATGGGGAAGTGCTTCTTACTGCCCTCCAGTGGCCTTTAAGTGAACAACAGTCAAGCCTCCAGCTCTGGGGACAAACTTGGGGTTGAGGTGGCAACAATGATAACACGTAGATTAGGAAGTAGATTCTGGAAGGCGCTGGGAACCCCACAGTGCCCAGCATGGGGCTAACCTGGGTCTGCCTCTTGGACACTTTTTAAGACTTGAACTAGAGTCCAGCCCAGAGCCAGACCCAAAGTCTGTTCCAGAAGGGTGAACCCACCTACTTTTACATTTCATAGGGACCAGGCGGCACAGCTGGGTGGAAGAGGCATCTGTGGTTGGACCGATGAACCCATCCGGGGGCCAGGCTTCAAAATGCTGCCGTCATCCTCAGGCGGTAGCAGGGCAGGCAGAGTCCTCTCTTCTCTGGGAGAGCACAGAACTCCAAGCTGAGGATGCAGAGTAAAGCCTGGGATGGGAGGCAGAAAGAGCAGCAAAGCCGCTGCCCAGCTCATCCAGAGGAAGGATGGATGGGGCCCCTGTAGCAGCATTCGGCAGCTCGGCCGTCACGAGCCCCAGATGCCGGTGCCCAGCCCCTGTGAGCCTGCGATGGTGGTCCTCGGATGCCCTACTGTTCTGGGTGCACCACATGGGCCACAGCCCCTCAGAGTAGAGATCACTGAAAAGTAAGGTGGTTTTTAAAGATACATTTCCAGCTGCAGACTTGAAAGTACTTAACAGTCTTTAAAATAAACATGAGAAAGCATGAATGGATTTGTGCTTTAAACTTTATCCAACACAAAATTGTCATCAAAGAGCTTGACATAGATAACCTCAGGTTCTTTCCTGGTATCTGACTCAGGAGTTGGTAGGTATGGCATGCTGGCTTTTTGCCTGGCCAGAAGATCCCAAGGACCCTCCAGTTTGGGAATCACCAGTCTGGCCATCGTCATCATCATAACCAGAAGCCCAGAGCGTCCACCTCTCTACCCTGGTGTGTCTTCCCCAGCCCCTGTCACTGGCCACATCCTCACTGTGAGGCCCCGAAGATGAGGTAGGCACAGAAAAGGGGGCACTTTGAGGGCACCAGGGTGGCTGCCCAACAGGTTGGGTGCAAAAGACCTCTCTTGAGGGTCTGCACAGGCCCCGGCTCCATGGAGTAATCCAGGCAATCGTGTCTCAGGCCTTGGGAGGCAGAAGAGCCAGCAGCAGTTCCCTGCCAGGTGGAAGACAGCAAACATCTGATGCCCTCAGGTTGGTCATCGGCGCAGACTCCTCCTTGAAGGCATCCCTCTGTGTCGTGGGGATGGACTGGCACCTGCCTGAGGCTGAGGCTGCTGCCAGCCACTCCCTGCTCAAGGTTGATCCAACCTTCCCTTTCCCAAGGAAGCCGAATGGGACAGGAAAGTCCTCCCCTGGGAATCTCAAGAGTGGGGCCCTCGTTCCGACTCAATTCTTTTCTAGTCATGCATCTTTTGGTAAGCCTGGGTCTGGGTTTACTTTTCTGCAAAATGGTTGTTTGAGTGAGGCTCCAGTCTTCTTTATAGGAGGCACTTATGAACACCAATGTGCCCTAAAGAAGGGGAGTGGGGTGCCAGAAAATGGTTTGGAAGCACAGGCACACTCTGTTGCTTAGTTTTTTTTTTTTTTTTTTTGGCTTTGCCATTTCTTTTTATTACAGATTGTTTATTATTTTTACACCAATACATCTGGTACAGGTGAGTCTTCAGTTCTTCAGAGAAACAGTATGAACATCAAATGCAAGCAATATTATTCTATTTATGGTTTGTTTTCATAATTGAATTCTAGGTCATGATAACATTGCTGACATTTAGGCATACTCAGTATAAAATAGACATTCCAAACATTTAGGTATAGCCCAACAAGATATCTCAGTAGACTTACCTTTTGCTTAGATTATAAGCTAACTAGAGACGGCTCGGGAGCCTTGGTGACTGGGAACCAGGGCAATACTGAGCCCCTCCCACATATCTCTTGGTGCTGCCACTGGTTACGTGACTCAAAGCCTGCCTCCCTCATGCTGTAGTTGCAATGGTCAAAAGAGATCATGCAGATGAAGATGAAGCCCTTCAGGCACTGTCATGCTCTCCACAGACAGAGAATATGCTTAGCCCCTCCTACAGAAGGATCCCAAGAGCCCGACCAGCATTGCTTACTGATGGCACAATGAATGATGTCCCCTGGGACCCCTTCTGCAGAAGAGTCACCAATGAGCATTTTCCCAGCCCTGGACCACGCACCAGCTTGTTGCCTGGGGGCTTCTTCCCAAGCCAGGGACTTCATCAGATCTGCCAAGCCCCCAGAGCACTATTTTCAGGAGGAAACTCCCTACTCATCAACAGCCCAGGCGGTCCTCTGAATAGGTGACCAGAGCCTTCAAAACTTGAGGGCTTTATTCTAATGAGTCAGTAGTCCTCAAAAGGTGGCCACTGCCCAATTATTGCAGGAACACGGGGATGTTGGTGAAAAATGAAATTCCAGGACCCCATCCTGGGTCTAAGGAATCCATTTTTGGGAGTGAGCTTGAGCGATCTGTGTCTTTTTTTTTTTTTTTTAATTATAAGCACTCCTGCTTATTGTTGTGCACACTTGGAAAGGAACTGTCATGAGATCTGGTCCCCTGTCCAGAAGAGACTTCTTATGAACCATTCAAATTCCAGAGACTCTTTCCCATTTCTAAAGAGCCCACCTTATTTTGGAGGATAAGGAAGCGACAGGAATGCATGAAACTTATCAGCCAAGAGTCCTTTGGGAAGAGTCAGCTGAGACAGTGCAGGAAGAAAACCCGAGATAAAAAGGAGGACTGGGGAGGTCAGGTTTTAAATGCACTTGCAGCTTTTGCTAAGGGCAGAAACTCCTGTCTGTGGTAAAAGATAGAAAACTAGAAGAGGTCTCACTAGGGGGACAGGTGGGGGCCCCATCAGACTCTGCCCAAACTTCCGCTCTGCCATGCCATTTTCTCCATCACTCCCTCCCCAGCACGCTCACCCCTCCACAGAGCCGTCCTCGCTAATGTGCCAGTGTGCCGTGTGGCCCCTCCTTACCACTTTCTCACCTTTGAAGTTCTCCACATGTCTGTCCTCACTAGGCTAAAAGAGCTAGCATGAGGTCTTGCTTGGCTCTGCAACCCCAACCCCTGGCCCAAAGTGCTGTTAGGTGTGTGTTTAAAGAATAAATGAACCAATTCCATAATCAACTTGTAGGATGAACACCCAAAGGAGAGAATCAATTTTAAGAGATAATTTAAAGAGAGAAAGAAGGTTGGGCACGGGCGCTCACACCTGTAATCCCAGCACTTTGAGAGGCCAAAATGGGTGGATCACCTGAGGTCAGGAGTTCAAGACCAGCCTGGCCAACATGGTGAAACCCTGTCTCTATTAAAACTACAAAAATTAGCCAGGCGTAGTGGTGGGTACCTGTAATCCAAGCTACATGGGAAGCTGAAGCAGGAGAATTGTTTGAATCCAGGAGGCAGAGGTTGCTGTGAGCCGAGAATCACGTCACTGCACTCCAGCCTGGGCGACAGAGCGAGATTCCTTCCCAAAAAAAGAAGAGAGAAGAAGAAAAAAGAAGTCTTTATCATACAACCCATTATCTTTATAAATAACATAATGGAAACAAACAAATCAAGGAAGGGTTAGACGAACCCATCATCAATAGTTCTAGAAGCGAATAATTCAGGGAAGTAGTGTCCTGTGAGTCTGGCCCAGCATGGCAGTCCTGGGGATCTCTAGGTAATTTCTGGAGGAAAAAAAAAAAAATCAAGACTGTGAACGTCTGTCTTTCCTGCCTGTACTCTCTCAGAAGAACGAGGGCTGTGGTTGAAGCCTAGGAATGCTCTCAGTTGGAAGCGGTGGATCTCCTTTGCAGTCTGGGAGGCAGAGCCTCTTCTCTCCTTCCCTGCGTCTTCTCCTTTTTGCTGCTCCCTCACTTGGTGGCCATCCCGGGACTGCATGGAGCGGATGTCAGTGCTGCCTTCACTAGGTGGGAAATCACTTTTATTACCTCGAGGCCAGGTTTTCCAACCTGCCTTTCCCCATCCTCCACTCCCTTCTCACATCCACCTTACCGTTTCTGAATTGCCCCAGAGGATAGCGGAGGGGAGGAAGGTAAGGATAGGGTAGGGGAGAGTGCTGGGAAGGCCCAGCGCCAGCCACTCTCGAGGAATCAGCCCGGCCCGTGCGGGGGCGCCCGTGGGTGGCTGAAGTTTGTTTCTCCACAGAAGCAGACGCCGGTGGCTTGTGGCTTCCACAGTCTGGAGACGGCCTGGCAGCACCATCTGTGTTCTTTCCCCACCACAGTCACAGATGCACCCACGGTTTTGGAACAGCCGGGCTGCCCGGAAACCGAATCTCTATATTGTTCCTCTTCATGGGGGAAATACAAAAGCCTTCCGTAAAGAAAAGAACAGCCCGGTCATCTTTCCAATCAGGCCAGAGGGAGTGTTTCTGGGACAGTCCGGGAGCCACGGAGCCACGGTGGGGAGAGGCAGTGGCTGTTCTTGGCTGCCTGGGGCAGCTACTGCAGGACGATGCTTTCAAGGTGTGGTCCCAAATCAACAGCTCCAGCAAGATCCCAGGGTTCTTTGGGACCTTGTTAGGAATACAAAGTCTTGGGTCCCGCCTCAGACCTACTGTGTTCCTACAGGCCTTCCGGGTGATTCCCAGGCAGCTACAACTTTGGGAACCTCTGGGTTAACGGATGCCATGTAGCGAGCCCTCGGCCCTGGGGTGGGAGGCAGGAGGTGGGGTACTGGAGATCATGCTGGGGCTCCACTCACAGGCCTCATCCGTTTACCCCAGTGTTGCAGAAATACACAGTACTCGTGTGTGTGTGTGTGTGTGTGTGTGTGTGTGTGTGTGTGTGAAAATCGTGTCCTTTTCTCCCCGAGAAGCATACAATGGGGGAGAAACGCTGAGCTGAGGAATGGTGCTTTCACTCTTCCAGGCACAGGAGAGCATCTCTCCAGACTTGGAGAGCTTGTTTTCACAGATTCCCAAGTAACCTGGCTCCAAGGCTAACACCGTGTCCAAATCCTGTTGCCCCACGTGCATCTGCTGTTTCAGCGCAGGGCCGCCATTTCCTGCTTGTTCGTCCCCGGGGACCGGGAATGGAGAAAGCATGCGGGTGTGACTGAGGGGTTCCTGTGGAAGGGAGCCCCTCACTGGGCCAGTGGGTGGGGCCTGGAGCAGCACAGCCCGAGGGCGCCCAAGGGATTACACAAAGGAGCAGCCTTTGGTGAAAAACAGCATGCTGTCTCCCATTTCACAGAAGTGGTGTCCTGGACAACTTCTACCTCCAGTTAAGCTGAGTCACTGGGCTGTTCTCGCATAGACCATCCCATGATTTGGCTTCCTGCGACACTGGAAAGGTCATTGATGGCTAATGTTTCACCACTGCCCCATGCAATGTGACCTTCCATCCAGGCAGTGGCAGGTCTCTGTGTGCGTGCGTGTGCGTGTCTGTGTTTGGGGCAAGTGACTGCTACAGGTTTCACGATATGTCTGAAATGAACTGGCACATCCCTGTGCCTTATCCTCAACACCCCCAACCCCCTCACCACAATCCAGTGAAATTTCAGCAATGAATCTGTAACAGTTCATGACATGACCAGTAGAGAGGGTGCTTTGCCCATCTGTGGAATGGAAATGGCTCTCTCCAGGTACAGTGCCAGGTCAGGGTCTAGCTGCCAGATTTTCAGGGCTTAGAAAAAGTCAGATGTACTTGCAAGCCAAAGAGGCACTGGTCTAAGGCAGAGTAATTTTAAGGACACAAGGAGAGCCAAAACCCCACCCCGTTTGTCTTACTGGACAATGGAGGCTGGCTGAGCTGTATCTATTCAGCCTAGATCACATTAAAATGCAAATACAACTGGGATTATATTTGAGGTTGTTGCCTGTCTTTTGTATCTGAGATGAAAGGAGATGAGAGAGTATTTTGACAAACTAGAAGGTGAGAATGAGTTCTGGGATGGACAGAGAAGCATAAGGGGCATAAAACAGTCAAACGGGGGCCTCCTGCGCAGCGCAATCCTCTGCTCAAACGGTCAGAAAAGCCTTGTCTGATTCCAACACTGAAAACTGAGTCTGCTCCTGCGTGTCTGTGTCTAGCAGGAGGGGCCGCTGTCCCCCTGGGGCTCCCGTTTCATTTGCACGTGTATGTCCTCTTGGCAAGTGCTGTGGACTGAAATGATTTCTTTTCTTGTCTTTGAGCATCTTGAAAGAGGAACACTGTCTTTGCATTTCCAGCTGCTACCACAAACTGACAAAATTCTAAATGCTCAATGTTGAATAAGTAAATGAATAAATGTCCACAAGTAGACAAGCATTAGGTAATGATGTTATGTCAGCTTATTGCAGTATTATGTGGTTATGTAAAATAACGGTTCAAAAGGACAATTGGAAAATGCTTATGGTCTTATGTTAAATATAGAAATTGCTTTATTCTTATGTAAAATTATGCATGCATATAAACTAAAAGAGAACAAAAATTGAGTTGTGTATGGGTAGTGGGCTTGCTGGCACATCCCTGTCCCTTATCCTCAACACCCCCAACCCCCTCACCACAAAAAATTTGTTTTTTAATTTCCTTTGTTGAGGATTGCACAATAAATATAGGAACCATTTTTCCTGCTCATAAAAGCAACTCAGTTTTGTTCTTTTGGTGTCCAAATCCCTTGACTACCATATCATTTGCCCATATTTCCCCTGAATTCAGGTATCTTCTGAATTCATTTTTGTTTCACCATCTTTGCACAGTGCTCAGCACTGTACCCACATGCACATGCAAGTGACAATATTTTGGGATAATAATAATTTTATTGGCAGCTGCTTATAAATAACGTCAAGTTTAGGCCTGGGGCGGTGTCTCACACCTGTAATCCCAGCACTTTGGGAGGCCAAGACGGGCGGATCATGAGGTCAGGAGTTCGAGACCAGCCTGACCAACATGGTGAAACCCTATCTCTACTGAAAAAAAATACAAAAATTAGCCGGGTGTGGTGGTGCGCACCTGTAATCTTAGCTACTCAGGAGGCTGAGGCAGGAGAATCATTTGAACCCAGAGGTGGAAGCTGCAGTGAGGCAAGACTGCACCACTGCACTCCAGCCTGGGTGACAGAGTGAGACTCCATCTCAAAAAACAAACAAACAAACAAACAAACAAACAAACAAACAAAAAACGTCAAGTTCAAACACTGGTTCTTTCAAATCAGGCTGCTGCTTCTCAAGTGTGTGTTATCAGCAGCAAGTTCCTATTCACACTGTTTTTTAAAATGAGAATCATAATGGATCTGATTCATTGAGGACCTACTGTGTGCTTTCTGCTTAAATTTAACGCTCGCCACAAAGCTGCAAAACAGGAAATATTGTCCTATTTAATTGAGGAGGAAACGGAAATTCATAGGGTTTAAGTTACTTCCCCAAGATCATAAATAGGTTTCAAACCTAAGACTTCGAGCCCCCGAAAGACCATGTTTTTATCCTGTAATCCATGATGAATACTTTGTTTATTTTCTTTTCTTTCTTTTTTTTGTTTTTTGAGATGGAATTTTGCTCTTGTTGCCCGGGCTGGGATGCAATAGCGCAATCTCGGCTCACCGCAACCTCTACCTCCCGGGTTCAAGCGATTCTCCTGCCTCAGCTTCCCGAGTAGCTGGGATTACAGGCATGTGCCAACACACCTGGCTAATTTTGCATTTTTAGTAGAGATGAGGTTTCTCCGTGTTGGTCAGGCTGATCTTGAACTCCCTACCTCAGGTGATCCACCCGCCTCGGCCTGGCAAAGTGCTGGGATTACAGGCGTGAGCCACAGCACCTGGCCAATGAATAATTTCAAAGGGCTCATGGTACAGTTGAGGCAGTGAGATAATGCACATAAATAACAGAAGAAAACCATTCAAGGAAACTACCTTATGAATAAGAGTACCAAGTATTGAATAACGTTGCAAAGAATGAGTCTATTGCTGTGTATAGCCTCTCCAGGGACATCTTTTTAAATTCTGAGCTCCTGATGACACAATAGAAAGCTCTGGCCATGGACAAATTCTGCCCTAGCTGGAATGACCCAGAGCTTGTCTGTCTTGGTTTGGGGTCAAAGTATGTTTTGAAGGATTCAGCCTTTTCACTGAAAAAGAAAGCACTGTCACTCCTATTTCAGCCTCATTATAATTGTTATGCATTATGAAACTTTATAAAAATTTAATGTATCATTTTATCTCAGGGAGTTTTGGGCCAGTTCATCCCTGGAAGAACCAAATGTTTTCCTCATTATGGGAATGAGAGGTACACTCAAGCAGCATTTGTCAACCAAAACCTACGGGCTCCAACCAGAAATCAAGTTTCCACTGGTTTCCGCCAGGTTGTTCTCTCTACAGTTACCATTTCTTCAGGGGGTTAAAATAATCTAGATAAAGGGAAAAGTGCAAATGGGTACATATAACAAGATAAAGCAAAGGCTTAATACGTCACTTCTCGAAATGGAAAATGAGGCTCATATGTCTTATATTAAGGAGTCCTTTCTAAATTTCTCTCCTGTGCCGTCCTCTTCTCCTTTCTCAAGGCTATAGGGCCTCCAGGCCTATTCAAACCTGCTGGCAGGACAGCCATCAGATACTAGCACAGATTTAAGATGAGATATTCCCTCTTGGTAGTCTGCTGTGCTTTGAAACCTTATCTCTCTTTAGGGACCCAAAGATATTGTATCTCCGGTGAAAGGTCATAAAGGCATTTTCCAGGCATGGGATCCTGTCAAGGGCCCTGAAATTACTTCAGGGTGGGCTGTCACCTGTTAGTTTGACCACTCTTCTTGCAGAAAGTGAGGGGCAGTGTGGTGAGGACAGGAAGCTGACACTAGCAGGTGGGTTACAGGAAAGAGTTGACTTCAGAAATGTGTTACTTACCTAGATTTCTTTGCCTGCTATTGAAAATAAAAAGGTATCTTTTTTTCTGGATGGAAGTCGTTTTTCCCACTGAAAATCCAAATGTAAATTTTAGTGATTCTCAATGGGATCTGAGAAAGGTCTTAAATTTTAAAGCTCCTATTTCTTATAGGGTAACTAGTAACAGATAAAATGCCATGTTATTATTTTATATTTTAAACAGTTCCATGCCTTTTGCCTCAAATATTTAGCTGTTTGTAAAACTAAATAATGTTGGAAACTTTATCCTGAAATATCATACTAATTATAATTTAAATGGCATGACAACGGAAAGTTTTATAACTTTCCTTTTACACAGAGGTAGTATCTTCCTTTGCAGCTACCAGTTCTCTCCTCTTTGGCCTCACTAATAAAACCACCCAAATTCTTCTTCCTTTCTTTCCCTTAGGCTCCTTCTTTGTCTCCATTAACTCTTTATGTTCCACCTACCTCCTTTATGTTCCACCTACCTTTGATCCTTGATCCTCCCTTAATCTTTATTCTTTCTATATTCTCAGATTGTCAATCATTGATCATTGCAGTGATAGCCAGATTCTCCTTTCTAGAAGCAAGACCCTTTTCAGGAAATCCATAATGTCCAAACTCTTTTCATGATAATACAAAGAAGCTATATACCTTTTTCACTGTGTTGACATTTGCAATGATGGTGCAAAGGTGGTGGTGGTGGGTAAAATTACTGTTCTATGCTAAAAGTTTAGTCCCACTTGTTTATGTTTGCTTTTGCTGCCTCTGTTTTTGGTGTCATATTAAAAAAAAAAAAATCATTGCTCATCAATGCCTGTGTTTTCTCCTCACATTTTATGAGTGCAGGTCTTATATTTAAGTCTTTGTTATTGTTGTTGTTGTTGTTATTGAGATGAGGTCTCATTCTGTCACTCAGGCTGGAGTGCAGTGGTGCAATCTCGGCTTACTGCAGCTTCAACCTTCTAGGCTCAAGTGATCCTCCCAACTCAGCTTTCCTGAGTAGCTGAGACTACAGGCATGTGCCACCACACCTGACTAATTTTTAAATTTTTTTGGTAGAGGCGAGGTCTTACTATGTTGCCCAAGCTGTTCTCAAACTCCCAGCTCAAGTGATCCTTCCACCTCGGCCTCCCAAAGTGCTGGGATTACAGGCAGGAGCCCCTGCACCTGCCCTGTCTTTAATCCATTTGAGTTGATTTTTGTGTATGATGTAAGAATCCAATTCCATTTTTTTTTTTTTTTTGCATGTAGTTATCCAGGTTTCCCAACAGTATCTATTGAAGACTATCCCTTCCACATTGTGTATTCTTGTCACAGATTAGTTGACAGTATATGTATGAGTTTATTTCTAGGCTTTCTGTTCCACTGGCCTGTATGTTTGTTTTTATGAGAGTACCATGATCATGCTGTTTTGATTACAGTAACTTTGTAATATAATTTGAAATCAGGAAGTGTGAATCAGCTTTGATCTTTCTCAAGATTGCTTTAGCTATTCAAGTTCTCTTGAGATTCCACACAAATTTTAAGATTGTTCTATTTTTATGAAAAATGCCATTGGAATTTTGAGAGAGACTGTGTTTAATCTTAAGGTTGCTTTGGGTAGTATGGACATTTTGACAATATTGATTCTTCTGATCCATGTCCTTGGGATATCTTCCCATTAATTTGTCTTCAATTTCTTGCATCAATGCATTGTAGTTTTCATTGTACAGATTTTTCACCTCCTTGATTAAACTTATTTCTGAGTACTTTATTCTTTTTGATCTTAGTGTAAACGAAATTTTTTGCTTAGTCTTTCAGATAGTTCATTAATATATAGAAATGCAACAGTTTTCATATGTTGATTTTGTATCCAGCAACTTTCCTGAATTTATTATTTTTAAATGTTTTTTCATAGAATCTCTACAGTTTTTTATACATGAGATCATGTTATCTGCACACAGAGACAATTTTAATTCTTCCTTTCAGATCTGGATGCCTTTTATTTCTTTTTCTTGTTTAATTACTCATGTTAGAACTTCCAATCCTACTAAATAGAGTGGTAAGAGGGGACCTCCTTGCCTTGTTCTGGATCTCAGAGGAAGAGATTTCAGCTTTTTCATCATTGAATATAATGTTAGCCGTGGGCTTTTCATAAATGGTCTTTATTGTGTTGAGGTAAGTTCCTTCTATATCTATTTTTTTTGAGGTTTTATCATGAAAGGGTGTTGAATTTTGTTAAATACTTTTTCTGCATCTATTGAGGTGACCATATAATTTTTACTCTTATGGTATATCACATTTATTGAATTGCATATGTTGAACCATTCTTATATCCCAGGGATAAATCCCATTTGATCATAGTGTATGATCCTTTTAATGTGTTGTTAAATTTGGTTTGCCAGTATTTTGTTGAGGATCAGGGATACTGGTCTATAGTTTTATTTTCTTATAGTGTCCTTGACTAGTTTTTGTGTCAGGGTAATGCTGACCATTAGTTTGGAGTGTTCATCCTCTGAAATTTTATGGAAGACTTGGAGAAGGACTGGTATTATTTTCTTTGAATGTGTGGTAGAATTCACCAGTGAAGCCACTGGGACCTAGGTTTTACTTCTACGGACAATTTTTGATTACTGATACAATCTACTTACTTGTTATTGGTCTACACAGATTTTCTCTCTCTTCATGACTCAGTCTTGGTAGGTTGTATGTTTCTAGAAATTTATTAATTTCTAGGTTATCCAGTTTGTTGAAGTACAATTGTTCCTAATAGTCTCTTACGATTCTTTGTATTTCTGTGGTATCAGTTGTAATATCTCCTCTTTCATTTACAATTTCAATTATTTGAGACTTCTCCTTCTTACTCTAAGGTTCATCAATTTTGTTTTTCTTCTCAAAAAATAAAACTCCTGGTTTCACTGATCTTTTCTATTATTTTTCTAGTCTACATTTCATTTATTTCTGTTCTCATCTTCATTATTTCCTTCCTTCTACTAATTTTGGGCTTAGTTTGTTCTTCTTTGTCTAGTTCCTTCAGGTGTAAAGTTAGGTGATTTATTTAAGATATTTCTTCACATAGGCATTTATTATTATAATTTCCC
Source organism: Macaca mulatta (assembly GCF_049350105.2). Classification (NCBI taxonomy): domain Eukaryota; kingdom Metazoa; phylum Chordata; class Mammalia; order Primates; family Cercopithecidae; genus Macaca; species Macaca mulatta. Next base: position 70,622,261 of record NC_133406.1, on the reverse strand, counting down.
TCCTTGAACTGTTTTTGCTGCATTCCATCAGTTTTGATATGGTAATGGAAATAGAAAGTATTTCTATTTTCATTTGTCTCAAAATATTTTTTGATTTCCTGTTTGATTTCTTCTTTGACTCATTGGTTGTTCAGAATCTGTTGTTTAATTTCTACATATTTTTGAATTTTCCAGTTTTCCTTCTGTTGGTGGGTAATTTCTTATCATTGTGAAATAATATGTAGTTGTGTAATTTCCTATCATTGTAAGCATCAGAAAAGTTGCTTAATATGATATTATGTCTTAAGGAATATATGATTATTTCAATTGTATTTCTTATTTAAATGTATTTTAAAGACATTCTTTTGGGCCTAACATATGATCCATCCTGGAGAATGTTCCATATGTACTTGAGGAAAATGTATATTCTGTGCTATTAAATGGAATATTCGATACACCACATTGGCCAGGATGGTCTCTATCTCCTGATTTCATGATCTGCCCACCTTGGCCTCCCAAAGTGCTGGGATTACAGGCATGAGCCACCGTGGCTGGCCTTAATGGGGTCAATTCTTTATGAGGATCTAACAAGCTGTATGTGCATGTGTGTGTGTGTGCCAACAGTGGACTACCTAAAATTATGCAAAGCAAATATTAACAGATCTGAAAGGAGAAATAGATAGCAGTAGAATTAATAGGGGATTTCAGTACCCCACTTTCAACAATGGATAGAACATCCAGCCAAAATCAATAAGGAAACATTGGATTTGAATTACACCTTAGACCAAATGGACTTAACTTTGGCCAGTCATGGTGGCTCATGCCTATAATCCCAGCACTTTGGGAGGCCAAGGTGGGCGGATCACCTGAGGTCAGGCATTCAAGACCAGCCTGGCCAACACAGTGAAACTCCATTTCCTAAAAATATAAAAATTAGATGGGTGTGGTGGTACACACCTGTAATCCCAGCTACTTGGGAGGCTGAGGCATGAGAATCACTTGAACCCAGGAGTTGGAGGTTGCAGTGAGCAGAGATTGCACCACTACACTCCAACCTGGGTGATAGAGTGAGACTCTGTCTCAAAAATAAATAAATAAATAAAGCTACCCTGCTCTATGTCTGTTTCCATTTGCATGGATTCTCCCTTTCCATCCCTTTATGGCCTATGTATATGTTTAAAGCTAAAGTGACTCTGGTAAGCAGCATACAGTTTGGTTTTTAAATCCATGTAGCCAATCTATGTCTATGATTGGATAATTTAACCCATTTACATCTAAAGTAATTATCGACAGGTAAGAACTTATAGGCGTTTGGTTAATTGTTTTCTGGCTGTTTTAAAGATCCTTTGTTCTTTTCTTCCTCTCTTGCTGTCTTTTGTGATTTGATGATTTTCCTTAGTAGTATACTTAGATTCCTTTCTTTTTTTTTTTTTTTTGAGACAGAGTCTTTCTCTGTTGCCCAGGCTGGAGTGCAGTGGTTCGATCTCGGCTCACTGCAAGCTCCCCCTCCTGGGTTCAAGTTCACACCATTCTCCTGCCTCAGCCTCCCAAGTAGCTGGGACTACAGGCGCCCGCCACCACATCTGGCTAATTTTTTTGTCTTTTTTAGTAGAGATGGGGTTTCACCGTGTTAGCCAGGATGGTCTTGATCTCCGGGCCTCCCAAAGTGCTGGGATTACCAGCGTGAGCCAACGCGCCTGGCCAGATCCCTTTCTCTTTAGCTGTGTGTGTCTACTACAGGTTTCTGCTTTGTGGTTAAAATAGGCTTACATAAAACATCTTATTGTCTATTTTAAGCTGATAACAACTTAACTTTGTTCACATACAAAAACTCTACACTTTTATATGCCCCCATTTTATGCTTTTGCTGTCACAATACTCATCCTTTTATATTGTGTATCAATTAATGAATTACCAAAGCTAGTTATTTTTAATATTTTTGTCTTTTAGCCTGTACACGCATTAAAATGATTTACACATAACCACTGCAATATTAGAATATTCTGATTTTGACTATATATGTATAGTCAAAATTTTTCTACCAGAGAGTTTTATACCTTTTTATGTTTTCATATTAGCATTAGAATTAGCATACTTTTGTTTCCGCTTGAAGAACTCCATTTAGCATTTCTCACAAGGTAGGTCTAGTGGTGATTTAACTCCCTCAGTTTTTGTTTGTCTGGGAAAGTTAATCTTTCCTTTTCTGAAGGACAGATTTATCAGGTAATGTATTCTTGGTTAGCAGGGTTTTTTTTGTTATTTTTATCTTATTTTATTATTTTATTTTTTTGAGATGGAGTCTTGCTCTGTCACTCAGGCTGGAGTGCAGTGGCACGATCTTGGCTCACTGAAAGCTCCGCCTCCCAGGTTCACACCATTCTCCTGCCTCAGCCTCCCTAGTAGCTGGGACTACAGGCACCCGCCACCACATTCAGCTAATTTTTTGTATTTTTTAATAGAGACAGGGATTCACTCTGTTAGCCAGGATGGTCTCGATCTCCTGACCTTGTGATCTGCCCACCTCGGCCTCCCAAAGTGCTGGGATTACAGGCATCAGCCACCGTGCCTGGCCCTATTTTTGTTTTTTAAATTTCAACATTTTGAATATATCATCCTACTCTTTCTTGGCCTGCAAGGTTTCTGCTGAGAAATCTGATAGCCTATGGGGTCTCTCTCGTATGTGATAAGCTTCTTTTTCCTTGTGCTGCATTAAAAATTCCTTTGATCTCTATTTAAAAATTTTTTATTATTTTTTTTCGTTTTTTAAAAATTATACTTTAAGTTCTAGGGTACATGTGTACAACGTGCAGGTTTGTTACATATGTATGCATGTGCCATGTTGGTGTGCTGCACCCATCAACTCGTCATTTACATTAGGTACATCTCCTAATACTATCCCTCTCCCCTCACCCTAACTCCACGACAGGCCCCAGTGTGTGATGTTTCCCACGCTGTGTCCAAGTATTCTCATTGTTCAATTCCCACCTCTGAGTAAGAACATGCAGTGTTTGGTTTTCTGTCCTTGCGATAGTTTGCTCAGAATGATGGTTTCCGGCTTCATCCATCTCCCTACAAAGGACATGAACTCATCCTTTTTTATGGCTGCATAGTATTCCATGGTGTGTATGTGCCACATTTTCTTAATCCAGTCTATCATTGATGGACATTTGGGTTGGTTCCAAGTCTTTGCTATTATGAATAGGGCCACAATAAACATATGTGTACATGTGTCTTTATAGCAGCATGATTTATAATCCTTTGGGTATATACCCAGTAGTGGGATGGCTGGGTCAAATGGTATTTCTAGTTCTAGATCCTTGAGGAATCAATGAGGTGGTAGATGAAGGCATAGGGGAGTGATAGCTATGGGGTAAGGGATTCATTTTTGAAGTGATGAAAATGCTCTGAAGTTGACTGTGGTAATGGTTGCATACATCTGTGACTATACTATAAACAAAATTTTTAAAAAGTATAAAATTAACTTATATGCTTTAAATAGGTAAATTGTATGGTATGTTAATTATATCTTCATAAAGCTGTTAAAAATCAAAAAAATTAAAAAATAAAAATAAATATATAAAAATTCTCTTTGATTTTTGGCTGGGCACAGTGACTCATATATGTAATCCCAGCACTTTGAGAGGCCAAGGCAGGTGGATCACTTGAGGCTGGGAGTTTGAGACCAGCCTGGCCAACATGGTGAAACCTTATCTCTATTAAAAATACAAAAAGTTAGCCAGGCATGGTGGTGCATGCCTATAATCCCAGCTACTTGGGAGGCTGAGGCATGAGAATCGCTTGAGCCTGGGAGGAGGTGGTTGCAGTGAGCCAAGATCGTGCCACTGCACTCCAGCCTGGGGACAAGAGTGAGACTCTGTCTCAAGAGAAAAAAAAAAAAGGAAAAAATTTTAATTCTTTTACTTTGACTGTTTGAGTGCAATGTGTCTTGGCAAAGTCTTTTTTGGGTTGAAGCAGATTGCAGACCTTTGAGCGTCATATACCTTGGTCTCTCCCACATTTGAGAAGCTTTCAGCCATTTTTTATTGAATAAGCTTTCTGCTCCTTCTTTCTCTTCTCCTTTATTATTTCCATAATGCAAATGTTAGCTCTTAATGTTGTTTCATAAATCTCATAAGCTCTCTTTAATCCTTTCATTCTTTTTCTCTCCTCTGGCCGGATATTTTCAAATGACCTGTCTTGGAATTCAGATTCTTTCTTCTGCTTGATCAAATCTGCTGTTGACTATTGCATTTTTCCTTTCTGATTGTATTCTTCAGCAGCAGAATTTGTTTTTTATTTCTGTCTCTTTGCTGAACTTCCATTTTGTTCATGCATTGTTTTTCTGATTTCATAGAGTTGTGTATCTGTTCTCTTATAGCTCAGTGAATTTTCTTAAAACAATTTAAATTTATTGTCAAGCAATTCATAGATCTCAATTTCTTTGGATTTGTTACTGTAATATTATTGTGCTCCTTAGGTGATATCATGTTTCCATTTTTTGTTTGTTTTCTTGAAGTCTTCCATTTCTATCCTTGCATTTGAAGAAAATCACTTCTTCCAGTCTTAATTGACTAGCTTCAGGAGAGAAATGCCTTCATCAATCTGCCTGGCTAGGAATTCTGAGGCTCTCTCCTACCTTTCCTGTGGATTCACCTGCTCCACAACCCGTTCCCACTTGCAGCAGGGGATTCTTAGAAGTTATATGCCTTCTCTAGATCCCACAAAGCCAGGCCAGGTGCTGACAGCATACTATTTGTTTCCCCTAGGGTGGTGCCCTTAAGTACTCAAGTTTGTGTACCTTGCTCCAGTTCCACAATCAAGCCATCTGTCTCTATATTTGATGCTTGCAGTTGCCATCCAATGTGGCATGCTTGGGAAGCCAGCCTCAGGGAGATGGGGGTGAGGTGCACAGAGCATTTGGGGTGGCCATGGGTCATGTGGGAGGTCCATATGCAAGGTATCCCAGTGGCTGGTGTGTACGCTTCCTGATGGAGTCTGTCGAGTGCTAAGCAGGTTTCAGAGCCTTTCTTCCCTCCTCCCAGCCTTTCCCAACACTTAGCTATGCCAATCACCTCAGTATTTTAATTGGGGCAAGAAAGAGGTAGGGTTCTTAGGCAGCATCCCACACAGCTAGGGGCTGAGCACTCACTCACTATGCTATCACCTTCTCCTAGGGGAGAAATCGTGGACTGAGGGGAGTCTCTCTTGCCACTAAGCTGTGCCAACTTCAAGGAGGAGTGATGCAGATAAAGTGAAAATGTTCTTTTTCCTTTCTTTAATGCATTTATTCTCAGATATTTCTACTCCAAGGGTGTGCTGGAACTTCTACATTGGACTTCTGGATTCCTACAAAAGAACTATCATCTGAAAGTACTGGTAAAAATCAGTGCTTCTGTGGAAGAATGATGATACAAAGCTCCTATTCTGTCATCGTGCTAACATCACTCTCTAAAGTTACTTTTAAAGGAATAAAATATTTTAGTATCTATTTTAGCCCTGATCCTGGTAGACTTTGTTTCCCTATTTTATGTTCCACGCACTACCTCATTCCCTCATTCCCATTCTGAAATTCTGTAATCCCTTTAAACTCCCCATGTGTACCTAAGCACCAGAATTTTTCAAAAAGTCATAGCAAATTAACATAAAAAAATAAATTTATTTTGAGTCTGAAATATTGAAGAACAAGCATACAGATAAACAGTACAAAGAGCAAAAATTAGAACATGAGTAATGACTTACGACACAGGCATTTTTCGAGCTATCGCATACAGACACATTTTTACATACAAACATTTTTTAAAGACATCTCTCCAACATTCTCAATAGGCAAGAGCTGTATTTGTGACATTTATAATAAATGCAACAGCTTTTAAAACATCCAATTTCTTTCCTAAATCATTTGATTAAAATTCACACAAGTGATGATTACCTATTCCATTTTCCGAAAATATGACATACAGTCATGTGCCACATGTTTCGCTCGACAATGGACCACATATGACAGAGATCCTATAAGATTATAATGGAGCTGAAAAATTCCTATCACCTAGTGATGCCACAGCCATTGTTACATTGTAGCACAATGTATTATCTGTTCTGTGTTTAGATTACACAGATACCATTGTGTTACAAATGCCTACGGTATTCAATACATGAACATGCTGTACAGGTTTGTAGCCTAGAAGTGACAGGTTTTGCCATATAGCCTAGGTGTGTAGTAGGCTCTACCACCTAGGTTTGTGTAAGTACACTTCATGATGTTCACACAATGATGAAATCACCTAATGACAAATTTCTCAGAATATAGCTGTCATTAAGTCACATATTACTGTAGAATTATAACATTGTTTGACATATTACAGACAACTTTCACTCAAAATACAGAAAAATTATCAATTCATTTTGCATTCTGTCACATATTTCACCTCCTTTCTAACAAGGAAAAATACACAAACATATATGTGTATGCTTTTCAGAAATAAAGTATTCTAAATTTCATTTGTAATTTGTTCAAAACCTCAGGAACCCAACAAGTACATGATTAGTTTAAACAACACTGATAGTTTAAAAACAAAAACAATTATTTGGGGAGAGACCTTAAAATATATTTTTGGCTGTTTTTACCTGTAACGTAAATATCAAAAGAAGTAATGATTGGACATACTCTGCTTGAGTTACCCTCAACTGACTGTTGTCCAGAGAATTTTTCTCTGGCTGGATTCAAGTTCCTGTGATATAATAATTTGGTCTATTCCATGATTAATAGCATTTAATATTTTGAAAAGATCTTTGAGATCAAACTGAACACATCCATTTCATGGATGAGGAAAATGCTGCCCAGAGAGGTTTAATGACTTGTCCAGAGTTATAGGAACGTACAGAAACACATCCAGGACATGGACACAGAGTTCCTGATTCTTAGTCAAATTCTTAAGGTGACACATTCCCCAGGGTCAGATTCTACATAATTTACAGTAACTTGATTATAAAGAATGTTATAATTTCAATATATATCAATGCATATATTCTGCCTGATACAGTTGGGATACTTGTCCCTCCAATCTCATGTTGAAATGTAATCCTCAATGTTGCAGGATGGCCCTAATGGAAGGTGTTTGGGTCCTGGGAGTGAATCCCTCATGGCTTGGTGCTATTCTTGCAGTAGTGAGTGAGTTTTCACAAAATCTGGTTGTTTGAAGGTGTATGGCACCTCCCCGCTCTCTTGCTCCTGCTTCGCCGTGACATCTCTGCTCCCACTTAGCCTTCTACCATGAGTAAATCTCCCTGAGGGCTCTCCAGAAGCTGAGCAGACACTGGTGCCATGCTTACACAGCCTGCAGAACCGTAAGCCACTTAAACCTTTTTTATTTGTAAATTACAGTCTAAAGTATTTCTGTTCTTTTTTTCCCTAAAACAGAGTCTTGCTCTGTCACCCAGGCTGGAATGCAGAGGTGCAATCCCAGCTCACTGTAGCCTCCACCTTCCAGGTTCAGGCAATTCTCATGCCTCAGCTTCCCAAGAAGGTGGGACTACAGGTGTGTGCCACCATGTCCAGCTAATTTGTGTGTGTGTGTGTGTGTATTTTTAGTAGAGATGGGGTTTCACCATGTTGGCCAGACTGGTCTTCAACTCCTGACCTCAAGTAATCCACCCACCTCAGCCTCCCAAAGTGCTGGGATTATAGGTGTAAGCCATCGTGCTTGTGCTCAACCTCAGGTATTATTTATTTATTTGAGACAGTCTCACTTTATCTCCCAGGCTGGAGTGCAGTGGCATGATTTCAGCTCACTGCAACCTCTGCCACCCGCATTCAAGTGATTCTCCTGCTTCAGCCTCCTGAGCAGCTGGGATTACAGGCGCCTGCCACTGCGCCCGGCTCATTTTTGTATTTTTAGTAGAGACAGGGTTTCACCATCTTGGCCAGGCTGGTTTTGAACTCCTGACCTCGTGATCCACCTGCCTCGGCTTCCTAAAGTGCTGGGATTACAGGCATGAGCCACAGCCACAGCGCCTGGTTTATTTTATTTTATTTTATTTTATTTATTTATTTTTTTAGTAGAGATGGGGTTTTACCATGTTGGCCAGGCTGGTCTTGAACTCCTGATCTCAGGTGATCCACCCGCTTCGGTCTCCCAAAGTGCTGGGATTATACGCGTGAGCCACCACGCCTGGCCCAAGTATTTCTTTATAGCAATGCAACGATGGCCTAACACACTGCCTAAATCAAAACTGCTATTCACTTCAAGGGTATTCATTACCTGACTAGCTTTTTTGGGTGCATATGAACATAATGTAAATTCTATGGCTGATCAAATGTCATTACTATAAAGATACTCCCCATGAGCTCAGAGTCAGGACATCAACAATACTTAACCTCTCACTGTAAACATAACACAGTGATAGGCACTGTGGAAATATATTTGGTCCTATTTTCCCTACCTGAGCATGTAAAAGAGCAGACAACTCCAACAGTGTGATGACGCTGCAGTGAAGAAAAGAATCCACTCCCTGGCACACTGATGGAGCATGTACCTGGGAATAGTATTCCTCAAAGGAGAATGGTCATAAAAATGATACTGCAGAATTCAAACAGCATTCAAGAGATCTCCACTAAATGGAGACATGTAGGCTATCTGAAGTTATTACAGATTTCCTTATTTCAGGAATCTTCAAAGCAAAATATAGGATGTGATACAAGAAAACATGAAATAGCCAGTAACATATATGATAAAATTGTCTTACTAGAAAGTTACACATCAGGAAAAAGAAAGAAGAGAGTTTAAAATAAAAAAAAGGCAATGGGTACAAAACTACTCTATCTCAAGTTGAAATGAAAAAAATACAGTGTTAGCATTTATCCATGATAGAAAGGCAGCACAGAACAGAACTCAAGACAGAACGAGCCTGTAACCAGGCTCCTTAATGAGAACATAATTCTAAGACCAAAGTCTGGGTAGAATCTGTACACAGAATAGTTTTTGTAGCCATTTGACTGCATGTGTTAAGAAGTACTTTGTAACAAGAGTACAATAAATGGGAAAAATCGTAGAGGTCATCTGAAAGCCTGATCCCAATGCTGTCCTTTGTGGGTGAGTAGTGTCATGTTGGTATGTTGTACTCATATGAAGTGGCTTGAACAGTTGGTCAGCACAGTGAAAAGGCAGCCAATTAGGAATATATTGTACATTTAGTTCCACTGGATATTTTAACATATAAACTGCATGAACTATTATATCTTATGGGGACTGAACACCCCATATTATCACTTTAAAAAGTCTTCTAAGCTTCCATTTTCTACAAAAAAGAAAAACATCGACTTTTAAAAAGTAAATGTCAAGAAGCTTACTTTCAGATACAATATAAGACTAAAAACTGGATACTGATTAGATAAACAATAGTGTTAACATGATGTAAACAGAAGAATTTTAAGAAAATTTCCCTTAAATTAACAATTAAGCAAAATAATAATTACGCATTTAGAGCTCATATGGTAATTTTCAAGTAAGTGTGTCTATTCCCCCACCACATACAAACCCAGTCTTGGTGCTCATATATCTCTCCAAGGATGATCACATTGTCCCCAATTACTACAAGATAGTAACTTTTCCTTTCTCTTCAAATTGCTGATTCTGACTGCTTGGACAACATAACCGTTTTTGATTCTTGGTCTGTGGGACTGTCAGCTGGTACCTATAAAAATAATCAGAAGATTAAAAATGTATAGCATCTGGCATATCCTATTATAACAGATCAACAGTTGACTCGGGGGAAAAATAGCTAAATAAAAAAACATGGTTTCACATTTATTCTATACATACTTCTCAACAGTATAATCATAAAAATATTCATTACTTACAGCTTTAACATCAACATTTGTAATTCCTATATTTATGTTGTGTCTTCGCAGATCCGACTTGATTAATGCTGAAACAGAGAGGCATCAATGGAGTTACTATAAACTGTTTTGTGAAGATTTTTTTAAAAGCAGCTCAAAGTCTTTCTTGGTATTGTCAAATTTAATACACTGTAGTGTCATGATATTTAATAGCATCCCAATAGCCTGAAAAATAATAGTACCTCTCTGAAGTTGTTAACAATTAGTAAGTCATTCATTATCGAACAAACACGGGAATGCTAGCAACCAATGATACAAAAATAAAAAGTAATTCTTTTTATGAAAGGACTCTCCCATCTAGGGAAACTTTGACATGTAAACAAGTATAACAGTGTATGATAATTGCAAGGTATGGTGGGGAAGTGGGAGCAAAAAAGTCTATGTCGTCAGCCAAAGGAAATTAGAGAAGGCTTTCCAGAGAAGACATACTTGATACTGGAAAAAACTGAGTAATAACTTGTCAAGCAGACAAGAGGAGAGGAAGACATTCTAGGCAGAAGGGAATGCAGGTATATCTCAGAGATATTGTGGGTTCAGCTACAGATCACCACAAGAGTGAATATTGCTGGGCACGGTGGCTCACACCTGTAATCCCAGCACTTTGGGAGGCTGAGGTAGGTGGATCACAAGGTCAGGAGATTGAAACCATCCTGGCTAACACAGTGAAACCCCATCTCTAGTAAAAACAAAAAGTGAGCCAGACATGGCGGCACGCACCTGTAGTCCCAACAACTAGGGAGGCTGAGGCAGGAGAATTGCTTGAACCTGGGAGATGCAGTTTGCAGAGAGCCGAGATCATGAAACTGCACAAATTTTTTGGTTTTCCAGTGCATAAAAAGTTATGTTTATACTATACTGTAGTCTATTTAAAGTTTGCAATAGCATTATGTCTAAAAAAAATCAATCTACATGCCTTAATTTAAAAACACTTTACTGGCCAGGCACGGTGGCTCATGTCTGTAATCCTAGCACTTTGGGAGGCTGAGGCAGGAGGATCACCTGAGGTCAGGAGTTCGAGACCAGTCTAACCAACATAGTGAAACCCCCATCTCTACTAAAAATACAAAAATTAGCCGGTATGGTGGTGGGCATCTGTAATCCCAGCTATTCAGGAGGCTGAGGCAGGAGAATTACTTGAACCCAGGAGGCAGAAGTTGCAGTGAGCCGGGATGGCGCTATTCCACTCCAGCCTGGGCAACAAGAGCAAAACTCCATCTAAAACAAAACAAAACAAAACAAAAAACACTTTACTGCTAAAAAATGGTAATTATTATCCGAGCCTTCTGCAAGTTCTCTTTTTGCTAGTGGAGGGTCTTGCCTTGATGTTGATGGCTGCTGACAGATCAGGGTGGTGGTTGCTAAAAGGTGGGAGTGGCTGTGACAATTTCTTAAAGTAAGACAGTGACGAAGTTTGCCATATTAATCAACTCTTCCTTTCATGAAAGATCTCTCTGTGTGCAATACTTGTTTGATAACATTTTACCCACAAAACTTCCTCAAAATAGGAGTCAATCTTCTCAAACCCTGCCACTGCTTCATCAACTAGTTTATATAATATTCTAAATCCTCTGTTGTCATTTCAACATTTACAGCATCTTTACTAGTAGATTCCAACTCACGAAAACACTTTCTTTGCTTATCCATAAGAAGCAACCCTTCATTTGTTCAAGTTTTACCATGAGATGCAGCAATTCAGTTACCTCTTCATATTCCACTTCTAATTCCAGTTCTCTTTTTATTCCCACCACATCTGCAGCTATTTCCTCCACTGAAGTCTTGAACCCCTCAAAATCATCCATGAGAATGAGAATTAACTTCCTCCAAACTCCTGTTAATGTTGATAGTTTGACCTTCTCCCATGAATCAAGAATGTTCTTAATGGCATCTAGGATGGTGCATCCTTTCCAGAAAGTTCTCAATTTACTTTGCCCAGATCCAAGAGAGGAATAATTATTTCTGGCAGCTACAGCCTTTTGAAATGTATTTCTTAAAGAATAAGACTTGAAAGTTGAAATTACTCCTTGATCTATGGGCTGCAGAAGGGATGCTGTATTTCCAGGCATGAAAACAATGTTGATCTCCTTGTACATCTTCATCAGAGCTCTTGGGTAAACAGGTGAATTGGTCAAAGAGCAGTAATATTTTGAAAGGAATGTTTTTCTGAGTAGCAGGCTTCAACAATGGGTTTAAAATATTCAGCAAACCATGCTATTAACAGATGTACTATCAACTACAGGTTTCAGGTTCATTGTTCCATTGATAGAGCTTAGGCAGAGCAAATTTAGCCTAATTCTTACGGGCCCTAGGATTTTCAGAATGGTCAACAAGCATTAGTTTCAATTTAAAGTCACCAGCTGCATCAACCCCTCACAGGAGAGTCAGCTTGTCCTTTGAAGCCAGACATTGATTCCTCCTCTATAGCTATGGCAGTCCTAGATGGCATCTTCTTCCAATATAAGCCTGTTTCATCTACATGGAAAATTTGTTGTTTATTGTAGCCACCTTCATCAACAATCTTAGCTAGATCTTCTGGATAATTTATTTCAGTATCTACATCAGCACTTGCTGCTTCACCTTGCACTTTTATGTTATGAAGACAACTTCTTTCCTTACCTCATGAACTGACTTCTGCTAGCTTCCAGCTTTTCTTCTGCAACTTTCTCACCTCTTTCAGCTTTCACAGAATTGGACAGTTAGGGCCTTGCTCTAGATTAGGCTTTGGTTTCCGGGGATGTTGTGGCTGGTATGATCTTCTAACAAGACCACTCAAACTTTCTCCATATCAATAAGGATGTTGTGCTTTATCATTTGTGTGTTCAATGGAGTAGCATTCTTAATTTCCCTTAAGAATTTTTCCTTTGCATTAGCAACTTGGCTAATTGTTTGGTGCAAAAGGCCTAGCTTTTGGGCTCTCTGGGCTTTTGACATGACTTCCTCACTAAGCTTAATCATTTTTAGCTTCTGATTTAAGATGAGAGATTTACTACTCTTCCTTTCGCTTAAACACTAGAGGCCATTGTAGGGATATTAATTCAGGGGTATTAATCAGGACCCTGATGTCAATATTGCATGTTTGAGAGAACAGGGAAGCCCAACAAGGGGAAGAGAGATATAGGAATGGCTGGTCAGTGGAGCAGTCAGAACACACAAAACCTTTATTAAGTTCGCTGTCTTTTATGGGTGTAGTTCATGATGGCCCCAAACAATTACAATAGTAACACCAAAGATCACTATTGCAGAAGACCATAACAGATATAATAATAATAAAGCTCTGTAGTAAAATACTCAACATATGAGAGAAATTAATTAGCATTTAAGATGGTAAAAGCATTAATGTAAAACTAATTTTAAAGATTTATTCTCACTTCTTATTTTTCAAGACTTGATTTGTTTGAATTAGTATTCATGAATCTCTTGTAAAAGTAATTTGAAAGGGGATTACAAAACTGCTCCCTTCTTTGGTATAACAATAATACTTTTTTTTTGAGACAGAGTCTCGCTTGTTGTGCAGGCTGGAGTGCAGTGGTGTGATCTTCACTCACTGCAACCTTCGCCTCCCAGGTTCAAGCAATTCTTCTGCCTCAGCCTCCCAGGTAGCTGAGATTACAGGTGTGTGCCCCCACACCTGGCTGAATTTTTTTGTATTTTTAGTAGACACGAAGTTTCACTATGTTGGTCAGGCTGGTCTCGAACTCCTGACCCCAAATGATCCGCCTGTCTCAGCTTCCCAAAGTGCTGGGAATATAACCGTGAGCCACCATGTCCAGCCAATAGTAATAGTCTTAGATAAGATATAGTACTTCCCTAGAAGTTAAGAACCAACATGGAATTACTTATGAAAGAATAGTTAAATATTACATATTTATTTAATATCTTGTTAATATATTACATATTTCACAGTTTTGTATGTTTCATTTTACTAATTGGATAGGGGGAAAAACTCCCTTGTGATAAGATGCTTTTTCTTTGAGGAACCAGACTACACTCACTTTCCTTTAGCTTAACGAATGAATGCTCAGGTTCCTATCATTCATAAAACAATGAGTGAGCAACCTTAGGTAGTTGTGTATATCCAAAATCTTTATCACTGGTGAGATTTCATATTGAAGGTTTCACAAAGAATGATCAGGTATTCAACAAACAGTAGAAGAAATTCTGATTCACATCTTTCTGATAGATTCTGTCCTCCAACTAAGTTATAACCAGATCAAAGAAGCACAATCTCTCTTGGTATCTGCAAAGAACTGATTCCAAGAACCCGCCTCAGATACCAAAATCCATGAATGCTCAATTCCTTTATGTGAAATGGTGTAGTATAAGCTTGTTCAACCTGTGGTCTGCAGGCCATATGTGGCCCAGGACAGTTTTAAATGTGGCCCAATACAAACTCATAAATTTTTTAAAAACATTATGAGATATTTTGCAATTTTTTTTTAGCTCATTAGCTATCATTAGTATTAGAGTAGTTCATGTGTGGCCCAAGATAATTCTTGTTCCAATGTGGTCCAGAGAAGGCAAAAGATTGGACCCCCCTGGGTAGTATTTATATATAACATATACACATCCTCCTACATACTTAAACCATCTCTAGATTACTAATACCGAATACAATGTAAATAGTTGTTATACTATAATGTTTAGGGAATGATGACATTTTTTTTTTTTTTTGAGACGGAGTCTCGCTCTGTCGCCCAGGCTGGAGTGCAGTGGCCGGATCTCAGCTCACTGCAAGCTCCGCCTCCCGGGTTCACGCCATTCTCCTGCCTCAGCCTCCCGAGTAGCTGGGACTACAGGCGCCCGCCACCTCGCCCGGCTAGTTTTTTGTATTTTTTAGTAGAGACGGGGTTTCACCGTGTTAGCCAGGATAGTCTCGATCTCCTGACCTCGTGATCCACCCGTCTCGGCCTCCCAAAGTGCTGGGATTACAGGCTTGAGCCACCGCGCCCGGCGGAATGATGACATTTTAAAAGTCTGTACATGTTCAGTGCAGATGCAACCATCCATTTTTTTTTCCAATTAATTTCAACCCACAGTTGAATCCACAGATGAAGAACCCACGGGATACACAAAGGGCTGACTATAATCTCTTCTGAATATACAAAGCTTCTGTCCCTCACGATGGTAAAGGGATACAGAAGGAAATTCACAAAGTAAAATAATACTACAAGCCAGCATGCACCTGGAAATACTTCTGAACATAAGTCTTGCTTCCAAATCTATTGTACACCCATGTGCATGGGCAAACTATGGATAAAAATTCTGTGACATTCTCTTTCTCTGGAGATTGAGCACTATTTTCTTTCCTGCCCATGTCTATGATGACTATACCTGAGAAGTATAAGCACTAGCTAAGGATTCCACATACTATTTCCACCACTACCACTTGACTGCTTACCACCTCTACCACATTGTAACAGTAGAAACACGTGTTAGGCACGTCCTAGGTGCCAGACACTAGGAACTTTTCATGAACCATTTCAATTAATCCTCACGGTAACCCTATAAAGCAGGCTTTAACGCTCTATTATATAAATGAGGAAAGGAGGATGTGAGAGGTTAAGCAACCTGTCTAAAGTCACACTCCCAGTGAGCAGCAGAATCGCAATTTGAGGCCAGGTCTTCCCAACTCCAGGTCTTCACTACTCTTTTTTTTGAGACAGAGTCTTGCTGTTGCCCAGGCTAGAGTGCACTGGTGCAATCTTGACTCACTGTAACCTCTGTCTCCTGGGTTCAAGCGATTTTCCTGCCTCAGCCTCCCAAGTAGCGGGGACTACAGGTGCGCGCTACCACACCTGGCAAATTTTAGTAGAGATGGGGTTTTGCCATGTTGGCCAGGTTGGTCTCAAACTCCTCACCTCAAGTAATCTGCCCGCCTCTGCTTCCCAAAGTGTTGGGATTATAGGCATGAGCCAACGCACCAGGCCTTTACTACTCTTTTTACAACAGTTTTGCTTGCTATGCAGAGTAACTATATTGAATTTGAAATCTGCAAAATGAATAGATTCATGTCCTTAGAAGAAAACAAATAATGTCCTGCTTTTTCCCTCATTTTTTCCCCTTGAGTTCTGCCAAGCTATTGAGAAGCAATATACATGAAAATTAACACATGACACAAGTCCTTTTGCCAGGCAAACGCCCTAATTTACCTGTTAAAATGATGCCTATAAACATCCAGACACAGAGAAAAATGTTTCCTGCCTTAGGACCATAATCTGATGTGAGCTTTCCTTGAGCCAATGTGAACAAAATTCCAAATATCTAAAATACAATAAGAAAAATAATTTGTTATTAAGTTTACTTATTTAAAACAAGTATAAAGTTTTCACCAGAACTTTTCTTAACTTATTGTTTATACGATTTGTTTTCTAGAAACATTCATTGAAAAGTTGAATTATTAAACAAAAACCATGGTCAGGCTGGGCACAGTGGCTCACACCTGTAATCCTAGCACTTTGGGAGGTTGAGGTAGGCGAATTGCTTGAGCCCAGGAGTCCGAGACCAGCCTGGACAACAAGGCGAAACCTCCTCTCTACAAAAAATAACAAAAAACATTTAGCTGGGCATGCTGGTGTGCACCTGTCATCCCAAATACTCTGGAGGCAGAGGAGGGAAGATTGCTTGAGCCTAGGAGTTTGAAGCTGCAGTGAGCCATGACTGCACTACTGCACTCCAGCTTGGGTAGCAGAGCAAAACCCTATTTCCAAAAAACAAAACAACAACAACAACAAATAAAACCATGGTCAAACTCATTACTCACTAGAATATCTGGTATAATAATCATCTCAGGTTTACAGAAATCAGAGGTTTACCTGTGCAGAAGCATTAAGAAGACCAGATGAAGTACCTTCAGATTCAGGGTAAGTGATTTCAACAGCAAATTCAAAACCCAAAGGGAGGTAACCAGTCATGAAGAAGCTAGGAAAATAAATCCAGAATTATAGAAAGAATTATCAGAAGGTCACAATCACATACTGATGTAATCATTCTGCATCTCAGGCTTATTCTAATGACCAAATAAGTGAATATTTTGAAGTTGCTATGTCAAAGTAAGGAACTATTATTATTGACGAATCAGCTCAAGGTTACAGAACTGGAAGCAACAAATACCAAATTTTTTTCTGAGAAAAATTTACTTCTAGTTTTGTAAGTCAACTGTCTTTGTAACCAAATAAACTTACACAGATTAAGTAAGGCTTATCCATTTTGTTTACCTATGGTATACCAAAAACCAATTTTAAAGAATTTTAATAGTTCTTAAGAATTACACGTTTATATGCACAGAATGAATCCTTAAAGTTTAAAATATTGAAGAACCTTTGGATGAACTTAAAAAATTAGAGACCAGAGTAATAATACTTCAGAATTATAACAGCATGCTATCACTCCTCCTAAACACATCTGATACTTACCCAAGCACCCCTCCAGTAACAAACACGATGATAATGTATCCAAGGTCCAATGTGAAAGTAAAGATAACCATTCCAATAAAAGACAAAATATAAACTATCAGAGTAGTCTGTCTAAAACAAAAACAACAAAGTTGTTAGTATTTTGTCTAATTCTCCTAGACATATAAAAATCATCACTCTTATCTGTTCAGTAATGAATCTTTGTTTTTCAAATTTCACCCCTTCTTGTCTATGGAAAATGTATCCACCAAAGCATAAATTTTAAAGCATTTTTAATTTAAGATTCAGCAGCATCAGGAAACAAAACCACACCATATCGAATGCTCAGACGGGGACACTTTTTTATGAATAAAATCATTTTTATGCCACCAAATGGGATAGTTCCCTATTCACATTTCAAGATTCAGATCAAATTCTACCTCTTCCAAATGCCTTCTAGAACCACACCAGCTTATAAGGGTCTCTCTTTCTTCTAAATTCCTTTGTCATTTTGGTACTATAAAACTGATGACATCTATTTTAGTTTGTTATATTATTTAACTTTTCACATGTGAATGCTTTATTTGCTCCATTTAGACCACAAACATGTTAACAACAGGGATCACATACTGCTTGCCATAATTTTCATCTAAGAGAGATGCACACAACAGGAGTTTGGTGAATGAATGGCAGTTACCCTGAGAAGAAAGCCACAGTGGCAAAGAACACACGTCTATGCCTATCAAGTTTTCTAAATGTATAATGGATGAAAAACTTAAGGAATTTAATCCTTTACATATGCTTCCTTCATCTATAAATCAAGTAGGTTTCACTCTAAGCTATCAGTTTACAATAATGAAGCTAAGGTAAGTGTTGTCTTAAATTATGGAAAAATTATCTTGGAGAATTTCAAGATTAGAGATATTTTTGGTAGGGTTTAGACTAATAATATCAAATATATCTTGAGCCTTGAAAGGTGCACGGGACACAGTTCCATATTTCATTCACTTATTCATTAATAGTTTCATTCATTCATTTCCAAGTACAGGGGGAAGTTTTGGCCTGTTAAAAAATGTGGTGATTCTTTTAACTCCCAGAGCAAAATATGCTGCCTCTGAAACCCTTTCTTAGTCTCCCAGTTGGTATCATTTATTTTCTTTGGTATTAGCTTTTGGTGGCTCCATATAATGTACAATTAACAGAATATATTCTTTTTTTTTTTTTTTTTTTTTTTAGACAGTGTCTTGCTCTGTCACCCAAGCTGAAGTCCAGTGGCATGCTATCTCAGCTCACTGCAACCTCTGCCTCCTGGGTTCAAGCAATTTTCCTTCCTTAGCCTCCTGAGTAGCTAGTATTACAGATGCCCATCACCACACTCAGCTACTTTTTGTATTTTCAGTAGAGATGGAGTTTTGCCATGTTGCCCAGGCTGGTCTCCAACTCCTGGCGTTAAGCAATCTACCCACCTTGGCCTCCCAAAGTGCTGGGATTACAGGCGTAAGACATTGTATCAAGCCAGCACTTTCACATTATGCATTATATTACAGTTAACTGGTACTATAGTCTGGGGGTACTTTAGCCAAAAAGTTTTTAGTAAAATAAAGCCTTATGCTCAACGATAATTTTTTGATCGGAAATAATTACTTTTTTGTTTTTGTATTTAAGCCCACAACATAAGAAAAGAACAAGATAGGCTGGGCATGGTGGCTCCTGCCTGTAATCCCAGCACTTTGGGAGGCTGAGGTGGGTGGACTGCCTGACCTCAGGAGTTCAAAACCAGCCTGGGCAACATGGCGAAACCCTGTCTCCAAAAAGTCAAAAAATTAGCTGAGTGCGGTGGTGCACACCTGTGGTCACAGCTACTCAGGAGGCTGAGGTGGGAGAATCACTTGAGCCTGGAAAGCAGAAGTTACAGTGAGCCAAGATGGTACCACTGCATTCCAGCCAGGGTGACAGAGTGAGACCCCACCTTAAAAAAAAAAAAAAAAAAAGACAAAGTCTATCAAAAGTCAAATATTTCTCAGAAATGGCTCTTTTTAGAATAGAAATAATTCCTTCTGAAGTGGTAGGTATGAGTATTGTTAGAAAGAAGGGATTCATAAGGTATCCAAGTTCTCAAAATTGAAATAAATGTGACCAATAAAATAATACAATACATAGAGGATTGAAACACTTAAGTGAAGAGAACCTACTAGTGTTTAGAATCCATATCTAAGTAATAACATGTTTTAAATTTCTTAAAATAAAAAGCAAATTGTCTTTTAAAATCAAAATACCTTTGGTTACACACCATACATGTATTTACTTTCACTTACTTGTATGTTTTGGTATAATCCAGCCATAAGCCACAAAGAATAGAGCCCACCATTCCAGCTACTACTAGTGTTAGCCCAATCCTTCCAGCATTGACTTCTTCTCCCTGAAAACAATTTGCATGAGAAGTTGATCAAATAAATGGATTAACTAATTCAGACTCTTCACATTCCCACACCTTTTCATAGTCAATGAAAATAATTAAACTAAGCACACAGTAGGAAGATTTAGTACACGTGTTAGGGTGGGAGGGGAGAGCAGGTAAAGAATATACATAAGCATTACATTTTAAAAAAAGAAAAGAAGCCTAAAATAATAGAAGAAATAAAAAAGGAAAAATTTCCTTAATCCTCTATGGTTAGAAGTACAATGATTTTTGTGAGGATTCTTAAGTATAGATAGTCATGTGTTCCATGATGACATCTAGCTCAACACTGACTCATATATACAGTAGTGATCCCGTAAGATTATAATACCATATTTTTATTCTACCTTCTCTGTTTAGATATATTTAGATACACAATACTTACCATTGTATTACAACTGCCTACAATATTCAGTAAAGTAACATGCTATACAGGTTTGTAACCTAGGAGCAACAGGCTATACCACACAGGCTAGGTATGCCTACTACCTAATGGTGTAGCCTACTAAACCTAATGGTGTAGCCTACTACACTGTATTATACTCACACAACAATAAAGTACACTATATTATATTCACAACAATGAAACTGCCTAGTGAATTTCTCAGAAGGTATCTCTGTCACTAAGCAAGGTATGACACTGTATAGATGTCTCAAAAGGTGGTTAATCGATAGCTTTTACATAGTACAACTGCTTTACCCTTTCAAAAGCAAAGACACGTCAATCGGAACTTGATATTTATTTATCTATATTTATGCTGAGTTCCCTTAAAATGTTTTGTCTTTTTCCATATAACCAATCATATTATTTCCTAAAAATAAACTTAGGTATCATCACAGGGATAGTAACTTCTGCTTTCCATATTGTGTGGTTTTTTTTGTTTGTTTTTTTTGAGGTGAAGTCTCACTCTGTCGCTAGGCTGGAGCGCAATGGTGCTATCTTGGCTGGGATTACAGGTGTGGGCCACAGTGTCTGGTGTGTTTTTTGTTTTTTTTGAGACAGGGATTTGCTCTTATTGCCCAGGCTGGAATGCAATGGAACGATCTCGGCTCACCACCACCTCCACCTCCCAGGCTCAAGCGTTTCTCCTGACTCAGCCTCCCGAATAGCTGGGATTACAGGCATGCGCCACCACGCCCAGCTAATTTTGTATTTTTAGTAGAGACGGGGTTTCTCCATGTTGGTCAGGCTGGTCTCAAACTTCTGACCTCAGGTGATCCTCCTCGGCCTCCGAAAGTGCTGGGTTTACAGGTGTGAGCCACTGCGCCTGGCCATACTGTGTGTTTTATAAACTGGATTAAATATGTTAAATTAAAATGATAGGAGGCCATTGTTTTGGAGTGAGCTCCCACACTAGACCCAACAGACCAGACCACACAGAACAGTGTCACTAGCGCTAGGTGCCACATAATCAAACCGAAATTTAAAATGGGCCACTTTTCCAAAAAAAAAAGAGATTCATAAGCAACCTGTCAGATGGGGCCCAGTCCCCTTTGTTTTAATCCTATAAGGAAAGTAACTTTGTAACAACGAATCTGCTCTTTGCTCCTTGTTTCTGCTTTCTTCAGTCTTTTTCTGTCTATAAAGCCCATCTCCTCTGCTCAGCTCATCAGTACCTTTCTAAATCTTTAGATGGGATGCTGTCCGATAAAGGAATCGATAATAAAAGCCAATCAGATCTCTAAAGTTGTGGAAATTTCATTTTTTAACAAATATATTCTCAATTAAAACAAATGTAAATATTTGATAGCAACAATGTCATAATCCTTAATCTCATGACCCTGCTAACGACAGTTATATTGCTAAAGAAAAATTCTTGGCCAGGCATGCAATCTGACACAAGCAGAAGCTTACCTCATAATATGTCAATATCATTTGATTTAATAATGTTGAGACTGAATAAAAGGCACCAGTCATGATACCTACAATAATAAAGATGAAGTTAAATCATGATATTTACAATAATAAAGAGAATACTAAAAGTGTGTCATTTACCAGTTCATGAAGTGACATGAAATATTATGTGACAATTGTGGAAATATATTTCTTTTCTTTTCTTTTTTTTTTTTTTTTTTTTTTTTGAGACGGAGTCTCACTCTGTCGCCCAGGCTGGAAGTGCAGCAGTACAAACACAACTCACTGCATCCTTGATCTCCTGGGCTCAAACGATTTTCCTACCCCAGCCCCACAAATAGCTGGGACTAGAGGCACAGGCCACCGTGAATGGATAATTTTTGGATTTTTTGTAGAGATGAGGTTTTGCCACATTGCCTAGGATGTGGGTCTCCTTTTATACCTTTCAATGTTTTATAATTTTCTCTATGAAGTTCTTTTGGTATATTTATTCTAAGATATCTTTATAGTTTTAGTTGCTATTATAAAAGATATCTTTCATAGGAATACAATACTTATAAATACATAGGAATGCAATTGATATTTTCACATTGTCAGCTATTTAGTAACTTTGCTAACTCATTCTTACTAGTTTTAATAGCTGTCTCTAGGTTCTTTCGTATTATTTTAATAGATGGATGATCACCAAACATTTTCTGTAAAGCATCAGGTAGCAAACCTTTGTTAGCTTTGTAGGACATATGGTCTCTGATGTAACTAATGTAACTACTCAACTCTGCCCTAGTAGTTCAAAAGCAGCTATAGACAATATGTAGACAAACAAAACTTTAATATAAAAATAGGCAATGGCCAGATTTGGCTCATGGGTCACGGTTTGCTGACCTCTGATATGCATAATTATAGTATGAGCAATAACATCTGTTTTCTGTTTCATATGCCTTTTATTTCTTTTTTCTTGTGTTATTGAGCCAGCCAGTACCTCCAGTTAGATGTTGAACGGAAGTGATGACAGTAAATATCCTTAAGGATACTTCTTATTGATTCTTCAGGAGAATGGCTCTAACGTTTGCCTTTAGTATAATACTTGCTATAGGGTCTTTGTAGATAAGCTTTATCAGGTTCAGAAAGTTCATTTGTTGGCACCTAATTAAACTGAAGAGCCTCCGCACAGCAAAAAACAAAACAAAACAAAACAAAAACTATCATCAGAGTGAACAGACAACTTACAGAATGGGAGAAAATTTTTGCAATTTATCCATCTGACAAAGGTCTAATATCCAGAGTCTACAGGAATTTAAATTTACAAGAAAAAGACAACCTCAATAAAAAGTGGGCAAAGGACATGAACAAACACTTGTCAAAAGACATTCATGTGGCCAAACATGAAAAAAAGATCAACATCACTGGTAATTACAGAAATGCAAATCAAAACCACAATGAGATACCATTTCATGCCAGTCAGAATGGCGATTATTAAAATGTCAAGAAACAACAGATGCTGGCGAGGCTGTGGAGAAAAAAGAACACTTTTACACTGCTGGAAGGAGTATAAATTAATTCAACCACTGTAGAAGACAGTGTGACAATTCCCAAGATATAGAAGCAGAAATACCATTTGACCCATCAATCCCATTACTGGGTATATACCCAAAGGAACATATATCATTCTGTTATAAAGATATATGCACATGTATGTTTACTGCAGCACTATTCACAATAGCAAAGACATGGAATCAACCCAAATGCCCATCAATAATAGACTGGATAAAGAAAACGTAGTATGTTTACACCATGGAATACTATACAGCCAAAAAGAAATGAGATCAGGCCGGGTGCGGTGGCTCATGCCTGTAATCCTGACACTTTGGGAGGCTGAGGCAGGTGGATCACCTGAGATCAGGAGTTCGAGACCAGCCTGACCACCATGGTGAAACCCTGTCTCTACTAAAAATACAAAAATTAGCCAGACATGTTGGCACGTGCCTGTAATCCCAGCTACTCGGGAGGCTGAGGCAGGAGAATCACCTGAACCTGGGGGGCAGAGGTTGCAGTGAGCCGTGATTGTGTGCACTCCAGCCTGGGCAATAAGAGTGAAACTCTGTCTCAAAAAAAAAAAAAGAAATGAGATAAATGTCCTTTGCAGGGACATGGATGGAGCTGGAAGCAGTTATTCTCAGCAAACTAAGGCAATAACAGAAAACCAAATACAACACATTCTCACTTATAAGTGGGAGCGGAATGATGGACACATGGTGCATGAGGGTGGAAACAACAAACATTGGGACATTTCGGGTTTGGGGGAGGAAGAGCATCAGGAATAATAGCTAATGGATGCTAGGCTTAATACCTAGATGATGCCTGAGGTCAGGAATTCGAGACCAACCTGGCTAACATGGCAAAACCCCATCTCTACTAAAAACACAAAAATTAGCCAAGTGTGGTGGCACTTGCCTGTAGTCCCAGCTACTCGGGAAGCTGAGGCAAAAGAACCGCTTGAACCCGGGAAGTGGAGGTTGCAGTGAGCCAAGATCACGCCACTGCACTCCAGCCTGGGTGACAGAGTGAGAAACCAACAAAACCGATATTGCAATTAACTTAATCATTTATATATAATCAAGGTTTTTTTTTGTTTTTTTCTCAGATAGAGTCTTGATCCGTCACCCAGGCTGGAGTGCAGTGGCACGATCTCAGCATATTGCAACCTTTGCCTTCCGGGTTCAAGTGATTCTCCTGCCTCAGCCTCCCGAGTAGCTGGAACTACAGGTGCACACCATCATGCCCAGCTAATTTTTGTATTTTCAGTAGACACGGGGTTTTGCCATGTTCGCCAGGCTGGTCTTGAACTGGCCTCAAGTGATCCACCCACCTTGGCCTCCCAAAGTGTTAGGATTACAGGCGTGAGCCACTGTGCCCAGCCCCAGTAAGCATTAAGCGATGTGGTACAAAGACACCAAAACTCCACAGATACCTGAGTGCTCACTGAAGGCACAATCTAACACCCTCGCTGGTGCTATTTTCTTCCTCCCCTTTGTCTATTCAAATCCAACCCACTCTTCAAGGCCCAGCTCAACCACTCCCTTCTGTGAGACTCTCCCTGCCATCCCTAGGCCTTCCCTTCATTTATCCTTTCTCAATGATAGGTCTCAATGAAGGCCTTCAGCATGCACTTGCCATACAACTTATCTTGTGTTGTTATCCTTTTGATAAATACCAACTGTAATGTTGCTTACTTTTCGGACATTTATATTATCTCTCCAGTTAGATGATCAATTTCCTATGGACAGAAATCATGTATCATGCCTCTTTCTAGCCACAAAACATCTAGAGCACTACTATACATTTAGTTGGTATTTGATAGCTATTGATGGAATAAATAAATAAAAGAATGAACACCAAAATGAACAATAAGTGAGGCAAAGATTAAGCTAGCTCTTGCAGGATTGCTTACAGAAAAAAGAAGCACATTTCCAGTAAAAGAAATATTGGCACAAAATTACAGAGACTAGAATTAACAGTGTATATCATGTGGAGATGTGTCTGTGTGTGTGTGCTTGTGTATGTCTGTGACAGGGGGTTAGTTATAAGTGTGGCTGAAAGAGAATTTTGTATTGGGAAAGTGAGTGATAAAAGAGTGATAACAAAAAGCCAGGCCAGATGCGGTGGCTCACACCTGTAATCCCAGCATTTTGGGAGGCAAAGGCAGACAGATCACGAGGTCAGGAGTTTGAGACCAGCCTGGTCAACATGGTGAAACCCTGCCTCTACTAAAAATACAAAAATTAGCCGGGCATGGTGGCATGCACCTGTAATCTCAGCTACTAGGGAGGCTGAGGCAGGAGAATTGCTTGAACCTGAGAGGTAGAGGTTGCAGTGAGCCGAGATTGCGCCACTGTCCTCCAGCCTGGGTGACAAAGCGAGACTCTGTCTCAAAAAAAAAAAAAAAAGAAAACAGCCACCTTAAATGACAGGCAAAAGAAATTAATTTGCTCTACTATTTAACAATAAGCCACTATATTTTCTCTGTATCTAATTAGGAATTTTAGGTTTAACCTAAACAAGAAGGTAACCAGCAAAATTAAGAAAACGAACTATGTCATGCAAAAGTATTAATATATAAGGATGAGATGATACGGCATCTGGGATTTGCTTTAAAATATTCCAGGAAAGGCTGGGCGTGGTGGCTCACGCCTGTAATCCCAGCACTTTTGGAGGCCAAGGCGGGCAGATCACCTGAGATCAAGTGTTTGAGACCAGCCTAGCCAACATGGTGAAACCCTATCTCTACTAAAAATATGAAAAATTAGCCAGGTGTGGTTACGGGCACCTGTAATCCCAGCTACTCGAGAGGCTGAGGCAGAATTGCTTGAACCTGGGAGGTGCAGGATACAATGAGCTGAGATCGCACCACTGCACTACAGTCTGGGCAACAAGAGTGAAACTCCGTCTCAAAAAAATACATTCCAGGAAAAAAAGGGAGGAAATAGATGAAGCAAGAATGGCAAAATGTTGATAACTGTTGAAGCGGGGTGATGGCATACACAGGACATAGGTATATAGGAATTTATTAGATTAAATGTTCAACTTTGGTGATGAGTAATTTCTACTTAAAAAAAAAAGAACTAATCCTGGTAAAAATAGTTTAGGTCAGGACTTAATCTGCTATAACTTGTAAAACATTTATGTACCAGGGTTTGTATCCCCAAAAAATGTGAAACAGAGAATAGCAGTGAGTGATTTCTGGAGGCAAGTAAGACAGAAATAGGGAGTGCTGGTGTTCACGTAAATGGTGTTAACACAAGAAACAAAGAATGAACTGTCAGAAAACTCTGAAGAAAACCAAGTGTGTTGGTGTCTGTAGTCAAACGTACAGTGTCAGGATGAATACCTGTCAGCTATCCTGAAAGATCTGGAGAGAGAGAATTTTCTTAGATGTCAAAACGGGTTAAGGTGAGTTCCTTAATGTCTAGTTTTGACTGAGAAGTCAAAACAGATGCCAGCTTGCAGTGTCAAAGAAAGGTATTGCTGATAGCATTTCCCACATGCTTATACAAGTATAACTATAGTTCACAAATGGCCTAAAACACTCCATGAGAACTCACAAAAGAAGACTGAGTTTCTCTATTTGAGAACTACTTTTCTTTCTTTCTTTTTTTTTGAGATAGTCTCACTCTGTTGCCCAGGCTGGAGTGCAGTGGCGCAATCTTGGCTCACTGTAACCTCTGCCTTCTAGGTTCAAGCGATTCTCCTGCCTCAGCTACCCGACTAGCTGGGATTACAGGTGTGTGCCATCACACCCAGATAATTTTTGTATTTTTAGTAGAGATGGGGTTTCACCGTGTTCACCAGGCTGGTCCCAAACTCCTGACATCAAGTGATCCACACACCTCGGCCAACCCAAGTGCTGGGATTACCAGCGTAAGCCATCATGCCTGGCCAAAAACTACTTTTTAAAAAATATTATTTTTAAAAACATGTAAGAAGATCCATCCTGGATTTTCTGCTTTTAGTTTAAAATTTAAATTCATGATTATGCTATAGAGTTAACAGGCCAATCTCATTGAAGTTCAAACCACTAGGTTAAATGAAAAGAATTCACAACGCTAAAAGGCTCACACAGACATTAAAGAAAGTACAAGAAAACCACTTACCATAAGTGATCAACAGAAGGACAAAAGGAATGTTTTTAAACAGGTTTCTTATTGATTTCTTATAGGAGTACTCTTCAGGGGGACTGTCTTGAAGAGCTGCTTGAGCCTGACTTGGTGGATACCGAGGTTTTTCTTTGAAGGCTGAGAATATATATAAAAAGATTATGTATATTTAATATATGTATGATATGTTGTTATATATTACAATAAGTAATTAATTATATGTATCTTCCTTAGTGAGCAGACAGAATACAGTCTAAGTTTAAAGAGGTAGTATAAGTCTTTTATGGTGAGGGTTTTCATTTTCACTGATTTCTAAGTGAAGTATAACACTGTCATCTCAGTTCTCTGAAACTGACTAAAACTCAGAGATATGGCCAATTTCACATAATGAACTGCAAAACCATCAATAACATGCCACAACCTTGCTGACTGATTATTCTATTTACCTAAGAAAGACTAATTTTTACTACATCAAATATTCAACAACTCTACTTTTAAATTCAGTTCAATTTGTAATTAGAGATAAACATGAAGGCTGGGCACAGTGGCTCATGCTTGTAATCCCAGCTCTTTGGGAGGCTGAAGCGGGAAGAACCCTTGAGCCTGGGAAGTCAAGGCTGCAGTGAGCTGTGATTGCGCCATTGCACTCCAGCCTGGGCAACTGAGCAGGACCCTCTCTCCAAAAAAAAAAGGAAAATAGAAGAGAGAAATAAAAAATCAGATATGAGGAAGCCAATATACTATTGAACTTTTAAAGGACTTGAGTTAGTAACCATTTTCTTCTGAAATTTGATATGAAGTTTATCATCTGATCCAACTGCACCTCTGGGATTGAAAAATTTCAGGTGGATTCATGGAAGCAGAGCTAGGTCTTACTAACTCACTTGAGCTGCATATGGAAAGGACAGGGGTAGAGCTAAGAGACATAAAAGTGTAGTATATGGTGTCTGATACTGTAAGTTTCAGCACTGTCCATTTCTAGTTAGAAATTTCACAGCCATCCCAGGCACACATCTAGAGACCACCTTTTAGCTGTGCAGGAAAGGATCAACCAACTTTCCACAAAAGATGGCTATACAGAGATTTCTTTAGGATTAGGCTAACCAGAAGTCAAGACTAATTCATAGGCCAGGCATGGTGCTCACTTTGGGAGGTCAAAGTAGAAGCATCACTTGAACAAGACTGTTGCTAGAAAAAAATTGTTTAAACTAGCTAGGCATGGCAGCATGCACCTATAATCCTAGCTACTTGTGAGGCTGAAGTGAGAGGATCGCTTCAGGATCACTTCATTGAGCCCAGGAGTAAAGGCTGCAGTGAGCTGGGATCATCATATCACTACACTCTAGCCTAGGTGATAAAGCAAGACCTTGTCTGTAAAACACAAACAAAAAAACACAAAAAACTATTTACAGAAGGGCTGAACTGCTAAAATACGGTACAGCAGAAATTAAAATCTAGTCTTTGTATTGACTCCAAACTTTAAAGTGTCTCAAAATTGTTAACTACAATAGTAGGAAAATACTGTACTTCATTGAATCTAAAATACTCTAATGCTTGCAGTCAATGATCTTGCCAGGTATCAATAGAAGGTTTTCACATAACCATGTCTCAATTACCACAAATGTTAGATGCCACTGATTATTAAAGGCATCTTGATTTCAGAGATTTCATGAAAAAAGTATACCTTGGGATTGATGAAACAGGGTAAATTCAAAAAGAAAAAAGAAGCCTGGCACAGTAGCTCACACTTGTAATCCCAGCACTTTGGGAGGCCGAGGCAGGTGGATCATTTGAGGTCAGGAGTTTGAGACCAGCCTGGCCAACATGGTGAAACCCCATCTCTACAAAAAAATACAAAAATCAGCCAGGCATTAATGGTGGCACATGCCTGGAGTCCCAGCTACTTGGGAGGCTGAGGCAGGAATTACTTGAACCCAGGAGGTGGAGGTTGCAGTGAGCCACGATTGTGCCACTGCACTCCAGCCTGGGCAACGGAGTGAGGCTGTCTCAAAAAACAAAACAAAACAAAAAAACAGAAAGAAAAAAGAAGGTAAATGGAATCAGAAAATAACATTGTTTAGGAATTTTTTTTAGAAATTAGGATTTTTCTGCCATCCTCAGCCAGACAGTAAGAAAAAACATTTTTTAATAGAAATTAGGATTTCTTTTTTTTTTTTTTTAATTGGCTATTTCTTTCTTCCAACAAGGAAGACCTGCTTTGTAGTTTGAAAGAGGGTTATATCTGATGGACCTATCAACTGGAATCATTTGGAAATTTAAAAATAATAAAGATTTTGAGATTCTACCCAAGGCTCAATGAATCAGAAACTCCAGGATGAAGCCAAAGAAACTGTTTTAAACACAAAACTCCCCAAATGCTTTTGAAAACCAGCCAGGGAGAAACAATCACTGGGAAAGTAAGAAACGACCCTTAAAATTTCCATGAAATACTGTAATTCTCTAATTTTCCTGTTTGCTGCTAAAAATGTTTTAAATTACAGTTCATTGCTGACCAACACATTAACTGTGATATAACTAAAACTTACCAAACTAAAATATACTTCTATTTTTACAGATCTCACAACTAATTAAAGTGGAGATATAACTCATAAATATTTACTTTTTAATATCCTTACATTGGAAGGCTGGTACACATAAAAGGTTTAAGTTGCAAATCCTCCTCTTCCTTTCACTCTATCTGATCTTGTACTGTTAGGATGTCTGTTGTCCTTTTCTGAGTCTCTTTGTATCCTAATCAGATAGGAAATATCTCTTTTTACTAAGATTGGTAATGCAGAACTCATATAGTTATAAAACGAAGTTTCAGAAAGTAAAAACTATGCTTACTAGGTAGTCATGGGTACTTAATGAATCTTAAGTCTCTTACTTTTTTATTTACCATGGCAAAATAAATCTAAATGGCTCAAATCTGAACTGAAATGCAAAAATGAAAATACTTCTGACTTCTGGCTGGGCGCAGTGGCTCACGCCTGTAATCCCAGCACTTTGGGAGGTCTGAAGCGGGCGAATCACCAGAGGTCAGGAGTTGGAGACCAGCCTGGCCAACATGGCAAAAACCTGTCTCTACTTAAAACACAAAAATTAGCCAGGGGTGGTGGGCGCCTTAACCCCAGCTACTTGGGAGGCTGAGGCAGGAGAATCACTTGAACCCAGGAGGCGGAGTTTGCTGTGAGCTGAGGTCGCACCACTGCACTCCAGCCTGGTCAACAGAGTGAAACTGTGTCTCAAAAATGAAAAGACTTCTTACCAGTCTTTAAATCCACTACACTTAATTTTTTTTTTAATACAAGAGTTATCTTTTAGTTTCAGGAAGTCAAACTATCTTTTGGCAAAAAGCGAGCCTGTATTTACCAGCTACATGTTGTAGGAAAGTCGAACTAAAGTCTACTTGAAGAAAGAGAAACAAAAAGCCACAGATCTATGACCCTGTTTACGCCTAGCTGCTACTTTTAAAGGATGAAATATGGCTTCTTCTTTCTCCTTTGAAACAGAAAAATAATAGCTTTCTATTGTCTTCTCCCAACCAAAATTTGCACCAATAAAACAATTGATTATTTGAAGCAGTTATTCTCCACTTCTGGCGTTAGTCTTATAAAGTAGCCAAAATATTCTCGAGCACCACATTCAAACTTTTCCTCCTGTGATGAATATGTTGTAAATCTATTGCTGTTTAGGGCCACTTTTACTTCTTAAAATCACATTTTAACATTTTTAAAATTTCATTATTTGTCCCTGTGTGATTCAGGCATATATTACATATATTAGGTTATTAAAAGACAAATAAATGTTTGAATCCTGGCTCTGCCTCAGCTCACTGTATGACTTTGAGGAAGTAAATCCCTGTCTCTCGCCTTTACAGCTTTCTCATCCATAAAATGTAAATAACAACAACAAGCTGTTATGAAGACTACATGATACAATATATGTAAAATAATTCTGTAATTATCAAGTGCAACACAAAATATATTGTCTTTTTTGGACGAATATTTATTTAAAAAAATCAGAGACTACCTCAGGAGCTTGAAATTCTTACAGACTAAGTTAAATGTATTTCTGTTAAAAGTATGCAGCCGGGCCGCGCATGGTGGCTCACGCCTATAATCCCAGCACTTTGGGAGGCCGAGACAGGCGGATCACCTGAGGTCAGGAGTTTGAGACCAGCCTGACCAACATGGAGAAACCCTGTCTCTACTAAAAACACAAAATTAGCCATGTGTGGTGGCGCCCTCCTGTAATTCCAGCTACTCAGGAGGCTGAGGCAGAATGGCTTGAATCCGGGAGGCGGAGGTTGCGGTGAGCCGAGATCGCGTCACTGCACTCCAGCCAGGGCAACAAGAGCTAAACTCTGTCTCAAAATAAAATAAAATAAAGTTTATTTGTTTTTGTTTTTTTTTGGGGGGGGGCGGACAGAGTCTCACTCTGTCGCCCAGGCTGGAGTGCAGTGGCGTGATCTCGGCTCACTGCAAGCTCCGCCTCCTGGGTTCAGGCCATTCTCCTGCCTCAGTCTCCCAGTAGCTGGGACTACAGGCGCCCGCCACCACGCCCGGCTAATTTTTTGTATTTTTAGTAGAGACGGGGTTTCACCGTGTCAGCCAGGGTGGTCTCAATCTCCTGACCTCGTGATCCGCCTGCCTCGACCTCCCAAAGTGCTGGGATTACAGGCGTGAGTCACCGCGCCCGGCCAAAATAAAGTTTATATATATCCTGAATTAAGAATCAAAAGCAGCTGGGCATGGTGACTCATGCCTGTAATCCCTGCACTTTGGGAGCCCAAGGCAAGCTGGGAACAGCCTGGGCAACATGGTGAAACCCTGTCTACAAAAAATATAAAAATTAGCCAGGCATGGTGGCGCACACCTGTAGTCCCAGCTACTCAGAGGGCTGAGGTAGGAAGATTGCTTGAGTCTGGTCAGGAGATCGAGGGTGCACTGAGCTGAGATTGTGCCACTGCACTCCAGCCTGAGTGACAGGGTGAGACCCCATCTCTTAAAAAAGAATCAAAAGTAAAATTATACACACATTATATGCTTATGTGTTTAAGTACATTAATATTAAATATTTTTATTGTGATTACTTTTGGCTTCTGTCATCCACTCAATTTAGTGAATCAGGAAAGGTTTTTTTTTTTTTTTTTTTTTTGAGACGGAGTAGCGCATTCTCGGCTCACTGCAAGCTCCGCCTCCCGGGTTCACGCCATTCTCCTGCCTCAGCCTCCCGAGTAGCTGGGACTACAGGCGCCCGCCGCCACGCCCGACTAATTTTTTGCACTTCTGGTAGAGACAGGGTTTCACCCTTTTAGCCAGGATGGTCTCGATCTCCTGACCTCGTGATCCACCCGCCTTGGCCTCCCAAAGTGCTGGGATTACAGGCGTGAGCCACCGCGCCCGGCCTGACAGGAAAGTATTTTAATTGACACATGAGTTAAATGACATAGTTTACTGCTCTGCTGCACAAGAACAGCTTTTAAATACAATAGCATTACCACTTATGCAAGAATCTGAATTCGAACAAAAAATAGGCTCAGTAAAAATTAAAATGATATATATATATATATATATATATATATATATATTTTTTTTTTTTTTTTTGAGACGGAGTCTCGCTCTGTCACCCAGGCTGGAGTGCAGTGGCCGGATCTCAGCTCACTGCAAGCTCCGCCTCCCGGGTTCACGCCATTCTCCTGCCTCAGCCTCCCGAGTAGCTGGGACTACAGGCGCCTGCCACCTCGCCCGGCTAAGTTTTTGTATTTTTAGTAGAGACGGGGTTTCACTGTGTTAGCCAGGATGGTCTCGATCTCCTGACCTCGTGATCCGCCCGTCTCGGCCTCCCAAAGTGCTGGGATTACAGGCTTGAGCCACCGCGCCCGGCCTAAAATGATATATTTTTATCTGTAACTTTTATATATGGAGTTAAATTGTCTAGGCTTAAATCTGACCTTCAGTGTTTACTATGACCTTGGACAAATTAGATTTAACTAAATTCTGTGTCTCAGTTTCCTCGTCTATAAAATGGGAATAATATTGGTACCTTCCTCATAGAGTCATGAGGATTAAATGATATACAGCATGTAGTAAGCCTCTAAACACGTTTGGTACATATCAACAAACCAAATATTTGAGGATATAATAGAGTTCTCCTAATAGGAATAGTATTAGTGTGAAATTCAGTGGAATACTTGGGTTAATTCCTGGAAACACTAGATGGATTATACTCAATATAAGCTCCATGAGGGAAAGGAACAGAATTACATGGCATGAACCTTTGAGACAATATTTTAAGTAGACTGCTATCAATTTAGTACATGTCACATTGCTGAAAAACCTTAACAAAATTAAATTATTTTGTAAGAATTTGGTGGGACTTCCAAAGTAACTATGGGTAGAATTTAGAGAGAAGTAAAACCACCTTTTAGTAATTAAGGAACTTTATTTGGTATGGATTTTTAAAATAATCCAAAGTTTGCTCAACAGCAAATATTTGGGAACGAGGAAAACAAGTACATGTTCTATTTAAATGTCACAATTTTCAACTTAAGACTTTCATATCACAACTACATATTATCTTGCTTTTATAATATGTTTGGGATCATAAAATTAAAATTAGAGTCCTCCAAGCAAAAATTGACCAAGAGCCTTTTTTTAAAGGCATTTCCCCCTTTATTTTCCCCTCATTTCTATTTCCATTCTCTACCTGTAGGCCATGAGTACATAATTAGTTAAGTACATAATTAGCTCTCTCTTTTAATTTCTCAAATAACAAAGGGTAATATGCCAATAGTCATACCTATTATTATAATAACATTCTTGGTCTCCCTCCTTCAACAAGTAAAAATCTTATATTTGTAGCAGTTTAAACATACACACATCACATGTATGATTTTGTGATATCTTACATGCAACCTCTTACTTTCTCACTTCTTTCTGAGACAAGCAATTGAAGAGGATTTAAAAAAAAAAAAAAAGGAAAACTGGAATTTATGTGAAGACACAAAAGCAATCAAAAGAAAGAGAATTTTGGCCGGGTGCAGTGGCTCACGCCAGTAATCTCAGCGTTTTGTGAGGTCGAGGCAGGCGGATCACCTGAGGTCAGAAGTTCGAGATCAGTCTGGCCAACATGGTGAAACCCTGTCTCTACTAAAAATACAAAAATTAGCCAGGCATGGTGGCATGCGCCTGTGATCTCAGCTACTTGGGAGGTTGAGGCACAAGAATTCCTTGAACCTGGGAGGCAGAGGTTGCAGTAAGTCAAAATTGCACCCCTGCACTCCAGCCTGGCTGACAGAGCAAGACTCTGTCTCAAAAAAAAAAAAAAAACCCCACAAAAAATTAGCCAGGTGCAGTGGCAAACGCCTATAATGCCAGGGAGGGAGGCTGAGGCATGAAAACTGCTTGAACCCAGGAGGCAGAGATTGCAGTGAATCCAGATAGCGCCACTGCCCTCCAGCCTGGGTGACAGAGCAAGACTCCGTCTCGATAAAAAAAAGAAAAGAGAATTCTATACTTTAAAAATCCCTATTGCTGGCCAGGCACAGTGGCTCATGCCTATAATCCCAGCACTTTGGGAGGCTGAGGCAGGTGGATCATTTGAGGTCAGGAGTTCAAGACCAACCTGACCAACATGGTGAAACCCTGTCTCTACTGAAAATACAAAAATTAGCTGGGCATGGTGGTGCATGCCTGTAAGCCCAGCTACTCGGGAGGCTGAGGCAGGAGAATCACTTGAACTCGGCAGGTAGAGGCTTCAGTGAGCTGAGATCATGCCACTGCACTCTGGACTGGGTGACAGAGCGAGACTCTGTATCAAAAAAAAAAAAAAAAAAAAATTCCCTATTGCAAATGGAAGGTCCGTTTATGCAAAATGTATTTCCTATTTCATCTAGCAAATCAAACATGGCTACCAGAAAAGTAGACTTAATAATTTTGGTGTTTTTTTTTTTTTTAAGAATACAAATTTCTTTTAAAACTTTGCTAAACTGCTAAAATAGGATAGGAATAATGTGTCCTTTTTAGTAGTCTGCACATCACAAATATGCCATTCCCTAACTAACTGAAAACAAAAACCAATAAGTAGATTAGACATGTTGGAATACTTCATATGATACCAAGAGAACATTCTGCTCATTATATTAAGGGAAATTAAGTACGTGGGCTGACCTTCCTGTACCTGGATCCTGCAGTTCATCTACCAAGGCAGTCTCTATTCAAACACTCTAGAATGTTCAGCATACATTTCTTTGAAAACTAAGGATTTTATAACTGGAGATCATAAAATATGAATTTTCCATTACTATTATAGCCATTGTAAAAACGAGTATAAAAATTTTGAAACTCCAGCTATATTGAAATTATAAATTTGAATGATTAAAAGATAGCATTTCAACTTTATTAGTTATTTTCCTCTTCAAATCAATTTCAGATATGAGTGCCTAAAGGGCAATATTATAGTTATGCTAGCAGCTATATTACTTAAATAAACCTTACCTATCCTTTTCCCTGAAATCAAAAGTTTCCCATTAAAAATAAACTTTAAAAAGCAGACCTTCCCAAAGCTTCTTCCAAACTGATGATGGCTGCTTGCAGCTGATTTTGACTGACTGCTTCAAGAGACAGGCCCAGACGAGAGGACTCAGTGACGGGTGGTGGCAGCCGTGCTTTGCTGGAGTGGCCTAACAAGTAGATAGTTGCCACAGTTTGAAATTCTGCTGAACAGCTGCTGCCCAGGACCATTCACTAGTCAACATTTTCAGATCCAGTTAATTGTTAAATTGGAAATCCTTGGGAGAATTTAGCATTACCAGAAAGACCATAGCCTACGGGCATCACTTCAAAGTATGGCAAGAACTTTTTCCTGGCTAGGTAGGCATAAAAGGCATAAGATGCAGATCATGTAGGCGAATATGGGAAAAGGAGGCAGGTAATATATTTGAAACCAACAGTTACCAAGAAGAAAAGTTAGTAGAGAGATAAATGAATTAGTCCTCAAACCCTTTACGATGTGAAAACAGATGTAGTGGGCCATAACATCCCTAGGGTTGTAGCATTCATTACCTAAGTAAGACAGGGCATGGAAGAATGAAACAAGCATATGACACTTGAGATATTAGCAACAAAAATTTCCAGAGTTAGTCATCCTCAAATTTCTATCATGCATTCATTTAAGCTTTAGGGAAAGTAATTCACTTACCAATTGCTGTTAAAATAAATAAAAGTGTGGCAACAGCTGATGTTCCATAAAACATGGTGCTGATATTATAAGCCAGGAGATTTGTGTCATTCTGTGTGTTGGGTACTAAAACTGGTGGTAGCAAAAAGCCAACTGCAGTTCCAAGCTGAAAAACACATAGTCTTGTTAACAGCTATTATCATTAGAGAAAAAAGTAAATGCTGGCAATTAACAGAACATAAAGAGGACAGCTGGTGTTTATTTTTATTTTTATTTTTATTTTTTTTTGAGACGGAGTCTGGCTCTGTTGCCCAGGCTGGAGTGCAGTGGCCGGATCTCAGCTCACTGCAAGCCCCGCCTCCCGGGTTCACGCCATTCTCCTGCCTCAGCCTCCCGAGTAGCTGGGAGTACAGGCGCCCGCCACCTCGCCCGGCTAATTTTTTTTTGTATTTTAGTAGAGACGGGGTTTCACCGTGTTAGCCAGGATGGTCTCGATCTCCTGAACTCGTGATTCGCCCGTCTCGGCCTCCCAAAGTGCTGGGATTACAGGCTTGAGCCACCGCGCCCGGCCGACAGCTGGTGTTTATAAAGGTGCTTTGAAAATTAAACTATTATGTTCTTTTGTTGTTTTTTTGTTTTGTTTTGTTTTGAGACAAAGTCTCACTCTGTCACCCAGGCTGGAGGGCAGTGATGCAATCTCGGCTCACTGCAACCTGTCCCTCCCAGGTTCAAGCGATTCTCCTGCCTCAGCCTCCTGAGTAGCTGGGATTACAGGCACACACCACCACGCCCAGCTAATTTTTGTATTTTTAGTACAGACGGGGTTTCACCATGTTGGTCAGGCTGGTGTCGAACTCCTGACCTCATGATCTGCCTGCCTCGGCCTCCCAAAGTGCTGGGATTACAGACATGAGCCACTGCACCCAGCCTAACCTACTATGTTCCAATGTCTTTTTTACTATTGTATTGTTAAAGGGAAATTGCTGACCAATAGCTTTCCTATTCAAAAAACATTTACTGAGTTCCTACCATCTGAGTGATGCTGCTATCAAGCTGTGTAATATACAGTCCTTGCCCTGTAGATGCCTACAAAAGGGGAATAAGAAT
Source organism: Macaca mulatta (assembly GCF_049350105.2). NCBI lineage: Eukaryota > Metazoa > Chordata > Mammalia > Primates > Cercopithecidae > Macaca > Macaca mulatta. The sequence continues at coordinate 70,584,745 of NC_133406.1, read as the reverse complement.
ATGCAAAATAAGGCTGACAAAAGATGACCTACAGAATGAGAAAGTATTTGTAAATTATATATCTGATCAGGGAATAGCTTCCAGAATCTATAAATACCGATTACAACTCAACAACAAAAAAGCAATATCCCAATTTAAAAATGGGCAAAAAACTTGAAGAGACATTTCTCCAAAGAAGATATACAAATGGTCAATAAACATTTGAAAACATGCCCAAATCAAAACTATAATAAGATACCACTCCACACCAGGTAGCATGGCTACTATAATAATAATAATAGCAATAGGAAAGTGTTGGCAAGAATGTAGACAAATTGGAACCCTTGAATACTGCTGGTGAAACTATAAAATGGTGCAGCCACTGCAGACAACAGTTTGGCAGTTCCTTAATAAGTTTAACACAGAATTACCATATGACCTAGCAATTATACCTCTAGGTATATGTCCCAAAAACTGAAAACAGAAATTCAAACAAATAATTATATATGAATGTTCATAGCAGCCCTATTCACATTACCACAATAACCAAAAGGTGAAAATAACACAAACGTTTATCAACAGATAAGTGGATAAACAAAACGTTGTATATTCATACAATGAAATTATTCAGCTATTAAAAAGAAATGAAGTACTGATACAGTGCTACAACATGGATGAACTTTGCAAATAAGCTAAGTGACAGAAGCCAGACACAAAAGGTCACCTACCGTATGATTCCATTTATATGAAATATCCAGAACAAAACAGGTCAATCCACAGAAAAAGAAGGGAGATTAGTACTTGCCACAGGCTAGGGGAGGGGGCAATGGTGGGGAAGTGACTGTTTAGTAGGTATTGGGTCTTCTTTGGGGGTGGATAAAAATGTTTTGAAACTAGATAGAAGTAACAGTTGCACAACACTGTAAATGCACTAAATGCCACTGAATTGTACACATTAAAATGGTTACTTTCATGTTATGTGAATTTTACCTCAACAAAAAATATGGCTAAATATCATAATCACAACAAGAATTAAAATCAAACTATTAGGAGGTTCAATGAAGGAAGGTTTTTAGGAGGAAGATTTTTAGGAGGAAGGGTGTGAAGAGAAAGGGCCCAAGAAAGGAGTCTGAGGCACAGAGAGTCACAATTATCATGTATTTCATTTGCTGCCTTACAAAAAGCTGAATAGAGAGAATACAACTGATAATTACAAGACAGTGTGGTAATACAGAACTGTGATTGAGACATAAAGAGGGCCAAGACTGGGAAGACCACGTAATTTACTATCCATCTAGAACACTCTTCAGAATGAAAGGGACTTCATTAGTAATTATACCAGACAACAGGTGTACCACCTGGACTATCCCAGGCAAACTGGGACATATGATCATGGTAGTTAAGAGAGTACTTTGGGGGAGCACCTTACATAGAAATATTATTCAGCTATCAAAAAGAATGAAGTAAAAGAAATGGAGTTCAGGTGGCCGGGCGCAGTGGCTCACACCTGTAATCCCAGCACTTTGGGAGGCCGAGACGGGAGGATCACGAGGTCAGAAGATCGAGACCATCCTGGCTAACATGGTGAAACCCCATCTCTACTAAAAATACAAAAAATTAGCCGGGTGCGGTGGCGGGCGCCTGTAGTCTCAGCTACACGGGAGGCTGAGGCAGGAAGATGGCGTAAACCTGGGAGGCGGAGCTTGCAGTGAGCCAAGATTGCGCCACTGCACTCCAGCCTGGGCAACAGAGCAAGACTCCGTCTCGGAAAAAAAAAAAAAAAAAAAAAGAAATGGGGTTCAGAAAAAGTTCCTGGAGGACCAAAGATCTGAATAAGAAATTGGAGTTAGTCAAGTGAAGAAATATTCCAAGCCAATAGGACATTACATACAAGGCCAGGCGGGAAAGGGCATGACCTTGTGAGAAACTGTAAGTATGCATAGTTCTACATAGAGCAGAGAAAGCATACGTCTGTGGGGACAGGGGTTGTGGAGACAGATAAAGCAGAAGGGCTGGCAGGAGGCAGATCTGGAGGGTACCATATGTTGCATTAGTGTTTGAATTTTATCCTAAGGACAACGGAAGCCACTGCAGGAGTAAGGATGTGCCCTGAACAGATTCACACATGTAAAAGACCACACTGGATGAATGTGGAGAACAGAGGGAATAGGGCAAGGGCTACAGATAGGGAGGACAATTAGCAAGCTCCGGCCCAAACCAAGACAGTGGCATTAGAGATAAAGGGAAATGAGCAAGGAGAAAGCAATTTTGAGTGATGTGTTCCCATGAGATATCCAAGTAGACTACCCAGCTGGCCAGTATCCGTATGAGTCTGAAGCTCCTTTATTTATTCAACATGGTTTTAAGGAGAGTAATAAATGCTGGTGATACAGTTGTGTACATTCAGACCACATGCCTATTTTCATGAAACTTACAATCTAATGGTGGGGATGGGAGAAGAGTAATAGGTAAGTGACATAAACGTGTAAACAATAACATATAAGACAGGGATGAGTGCTATAAGGAGAATTAAAATAATGTAAAGAGAGTGACTGGGCAACTCTAAATGGGATCAAGAAATGCTACTGAATATTTAAAATGAATTTAAACTGAGAGATGTGTGACAAAAAGAATCTAATCATGGCCGGGCGTGGTGGCTCACACCTGTAATCCCAGCACTTCGGGAGGCAGAGGTGGGCAGAGAGCTTGAGCTCAGGAGTTCGAGACCAGCATGAGCAACATGGAGAAACCCCATTTCTTCAAAAAAACAAACAACAACAACAAAAAAAAAACTTTATAATAGCTTCTGTCCAAACCTGCAGATGCAATCAACTCAAGTATCAGTCATAAATTGTTTTGGACACACAAACAACTATAGTTCAACCTACTCCATCTTCTGTACTTTTAGATTAGGGAAATGACTATAAAGCAATAAGCATGTAGATTCTCCGGCCTCGGCCACCTGAGTAGCTAGGATTACAGGCATGCACCACCATGCGCCACTAATTTTTGTGTATTTGGTTTTGCCATGTTGGCCAGGCCAGTCTCAAACTCCTGGCCTTGATCAAGTGATCCGCCTGCCTCAGCCTCCCAAAGTGCTGAGATTACAGGCATGAGCCACCACACCCAGCCCAGAACTGTTAGTTAGCAGTCATTTACGTGTTCTTTATGTGCCAGGCACTGTGCTGACTGTTAATATATGAAATTAAAAGGGAGCTGTTCACAATGACCTCTCAAAATGGAAACAATCTTTCCAGAATCCAATACCTTCCTTTCACAAAGAATACACTGGTGACAAAAATAATACCTACCCAAGTCTTGTTTATTACTGCATTGACAAGTTTTCTATGTTAGGCATAAACAAGCCAATACAGTTAATTATTATTATTATTATGGTTACAGTTTATTATTATTATTTGAGATACAGTCTCACTCTGTTACCCAAGCTGGAATGCAAAGGTGTGATCTCCACTCACTGCAACCTCCACCTCCCGGATTCAAGAGATTCTCCTGCCTCAGCCTCCTGAGTAGGTGGGACTACAAGTGCCTGCGAGCAGGCCCGGCTAATTTTTGTATTTTTAATAGAGACGGGGTTTCCCCATGTTGCCCAGGCTGGTCTGGAACTCCGAACTTCAAGTGATCCACCCACCTCGGCCTCCCAAAGTGGCGGGATTACAGGTGTGTGCCACCGCACCCGGCCCAGTTAATTATTTTACAGGTAATTTTCTAAGCAAGATGACAAGGTGGTTTGGAAAATTCTGTCCTTACAAAGAAATTTATAGCCCTCTTCAATCCAAGACCGTCCGGAAGTCTATTTAACGGCCTTATCTCCTCTTTTATGGACAAATACCTCCTGGGGCAGTTCATCCACACAGGCCATAGTTCTCACGGCCTATGACATTTTCTGTCTTCTAAGGATCTTTCATCTACCACTCCAGTCCTTACCTGATTGCCCAGCACGGCGGTGGCACAAGCTGTGGACACCTCTTTGGGCCCAAACCACACTGAGGCGATGCGGGAGGGCAAGCCCAGGATGAACACCTGGGCCACGGAGCACAGGCACTGGCCCAACATGGTGACCCAGAAGAGATGCTGCTGCACACTGCCGCACTTGATCCAGGCACCCAGGCAGTTGAGGCCGGAGCCCAGCAGGGCGGTGAGCCGCAGGCCTCTGGTGTCTAGCAGCCAGGTGGCCGGGAAGATGAGGGGCACGTAGGCCACCATGTACACCATGGACAGCCAGTCGATGTGCAGCAAGGTGACGCCGTAGAAGCCCCCGAAGACGTTGCTGATGATGCTGTACTGAATCCACTGAAAGGCGTTTACCAGCGAGTACAGGCTGAAGATCAGGAGCACCACGAATCGCCGCGGGGAGAGCGCCGTCCGGGGCAGCGGGGTGCTCTCGGCCCCCGGGGTCTCCGCTCCGGCGCCCGCAGGCAGCAGCCGGGCCTGGGTCTCCTCTTCTGCAGCCAGCGGAGTCTGAGGCCCGCCCAGAACTCCCGAGGCGGCAGCGAGGCTGTCCCGGGGGGCCCCGTTCACCGGGAAGGTGCCCGCTTTGGGCCCGTTCTGCGGCTCCACGCTCTCCTTCCCAGCTGGCGCGCCCCTCGGCAACGGGAGGTATCCTTTCGCGAGCGGGTGTCCGGGCGCCACCGCCGCCCCCTCCTCATCGTCTGGCCGCGCCATATCCCTGGCTCCCGGGCGCCACCTCGCTCCCCCGCCCCACTCCCCGACTCCGCTCCCCGGGTCCACAGCCCGAGGTCCTCCTGGGACCCCACCTCCACCCCCTCGGCCCACCGCTCCTTCCCCGGTGGCGCGCGCCACGAACCGCAATCCGCGCTGCAGTGTGAACAGGTGAAGGCGTCCTCCCCGGCGCGGCGCGGCAGTCACCCCTCGTCTGGTCCCGCCCCTAGAGTCGCGCGTCCCGCATGACGACGGCCCTCCGGCCAGTCAGCGCGCACCTTTGCCCGGCGCGAGAGCCAATCGGGGAGCTGCCGGGCGCGAACTGAGGGAAGCAGGGGAGGAAAGCGGGCTGGGAGCACTTGCTGACGTTTTCCTGCCCGGAAGAATGCATGGCCCGGGGTCCTTTGCACCTGAGGGTGGGCGGGAGGCGGCCCCGCGGGTTGTGTTGCTGGAAGAAGGGGTCTCGATCCAGACCCCAAGAGAGGGTTCTTGGGTCTACCGCAGGGAAGAATTGGAGGCGAGTCACAAAGCGCAGTAAAGGAAGCAAGTTTATTTGAATCTACTCCGTTACAGAGTCGCAAGTCCTCAGACTGTAGGAGGAACTCCCGTCCTTCCGTAGTGTCACTACTTAGAGGCAACTGTGCGGAGCTGTGATTAAACGTGGAATGTGCTGATGTGCCCACTAAAGGTAGGGGCTGTTGGTGCACTAATGACCATTAATCCTTCAACCTAAGCCTGCGCATTGACGTTATCTCTGAGTAGAGGGCTGGGCCGGGCTCAGTGGCCACTTCTGTAATCCCAGCACTGTGAGAGGCCGGACAGGAGGCTCCCTTGAGCCCAGGAGTTCGACACCAGCCTGGGCAACATACTGAGATGCCATCTATTTGGAAAAAAAAAAAAAAAAAGCAAGCAGCCAGTCGTGGTGATGGATGCCTGTAGTCCCAGCTACTCGGGAGGCTGAGGCAGGAGAATTACTTGAACCTGGGAGGCGGAGGTTGCAGTGAGCTGAGATAGCAACACACTGCCCTCCAGCCTGGGTGACAGAGTGAGACCTTGTCAAAAAAAAAAAAAAAAAAAAAATTAGGACATCTGGACATTCCACAGACTTGGTGGGAGAAGTCCTGTATGGTCATAAATATTGTGTAATTATAATTGCTGGTCAGCTTAGAATGCGGCTATTTTCAGACCTTTAGCATTAACCTTATAGGTGCCCTGTGAGTGCCTAGTTACTCACTTTAATATGCAGTCGCTCTGGCTGTGTTTTATTAAACCAGATACCTGGTAAGCAGTGGCTTCTCTAACAAGTGGGCAGCTTGGAACTGGGAACGAGAGAGCCACCGAAACAGAATGAGGGAGACAAAGAAGTGGGCATCACCCTCAGCTCCACAAGGGCTTCCCAAGGTCGCTGTACCGTACGCAGGCCCGGGACGAACTTTATTCTCGCCCCAGCATCGTTGTCCGTCTCAGTGAGACCCTGGCTTTAGGGCAGACAGGACCACGTTTCATAAATTCATACTGTCCCAGCAGAGGAATAACGCCAGAAAGCGTTCCAGTACAACCAGAGAAAGAGAATCCATGAGAAATCTGCCCTTGTGAAGTTGGAATCCCCTCAACCTCACCCCGCTGACTTGAATGAAGCGACTGAGATGGGCTGTGATGGAGCAGATCTGGTTGCTCGACCTTCTCCCTTGGACCAACACATGTAGTTAATAGTTATTGGACATGCACATTCAGTGGGTCCAGTGGGTTCCAGGTACCAAACTTGTGCTGAATGGTATGTGCCAGACACTGTCTTGCGATCTGGGGAATAAAAAAATAAAAACGAGATTATCCGGAGCACAGTAGCCTTGCGGTCTTCCTGGACTAGAGAAAATTCAACCCTTCTGCTTCTTGGGAAGCTTTGTTCGGGGAAAAAAAAGAAAGAGACCCCAAAGAATTTGTTATTAAATTGAAGTTGAAACTAGGTGTATATAGTACAAGAGTTCTTACCATGCATTTAATCTTAAAAAGTGCTGATATCTAGAACCCTAAAACCCTGCACTTTTTTATTGCCTCTTACATTATTATTTTGGTCATGTATGAAATATTTCAGGCATCTCTCGGTACAGGTGAAATGCTACATGTTCTAAACTAAGGAATAAGTGCATTATAATGTCTTCCTTGGCCAAACTGTATAAATTGCCACCCCCAACCCCCCGCCCCGCCAACATCCCTTCCCTGCTGTTTTTCTTTCTTTCCTAGTGCTTACCTTCACCTAAAATGTCCTATATTTTTACTTATTTTTTCTAGTTTCCTTCCTTCCTTCCTTCCTTCCTTCCTTCCTTCCTTCCTTCCTTCCTTCCTTCCTTCCTTCCCTCCCTCCTTCCCTCCCTCCCTCCCTCCCTCCCTCCCTCCTTCCTTCCTTCCTTCCTTCCTTCCTTCCTTCCTTCCTTCCTTCCTTCCTTTCTTCCCTTTCTTTCTTTCATCTTGCTCTGTCACCCAGGCTGAAGTACAGTGGTGTGATCTCGGCTCATTGCAACCTCCGCTCACTGCAACCTCCGCCTCCCAGGTTCAAGTGATTCTTCTGCCTCAGCCTCCTGAGTAGCTGAAATTAAAGGGCTGCACCATCATGCCTGTCTAATTTTTGTATTTTTTTTTAGTAGAGATGGGGTTTCACCATATTGGCCAGTCTGGTCTCGAACTCCTGACCTCATGATCCCCCCACCTTGGCCTCCCAAAGTGCTGGGATTACAGGCCTGAGCCACCATACCCGGCCTCTTTGTCTCTCTCTCTCTCTCTCTCTCTCTCTCTCTCTCTCTCTCTTCTCGGCTGACCACCAAGCCTGAGTGCTTTTTGTATGTTTTGTAGAGATGGGGTTTTGCCACATTGCTCAGATTGGTCTCAAGTAATCAGCTCACTTTGGCCTCCCAAAGTGCTAGGATTACAGGCATGAGCCATTGTGCTGGTCCTTTTTCCGGTTATTTTCTCCCTGCCCACTAGAATGTGAGTTCTGTAAGGGCAGGGCTGAAAGTTTTGTTGCTTTTTGCTACCGCTACTATTTTTCAAGAATTTGTAACCAGTGTACTTTGTGTACCTAGCACATAGTAGGTGTTCAATAAATATTTACTGAGTACAGCTAATGAGCACTGAATTACCGTGAATATTTTAAATAATTGCTTGCTTTGTAAAGGAATGTATTTCTTCTCTCCTCCCAACTGCTGCTGCATCGCCATCATGGACACCAGCCACGTGCAGCCTGTCTAGCTGGCCAGGGTCACCACAGTCCTGGGCAGAAACAGCTCTCAGGGACAGTACACGCAGGAATTTGTGGACGACATAAGCCACTCCATCATCCACAGTGTAAAAGGCTCTGTGCGTAAGGGCTGTGTGCTCACCCTGTTGGAGTCAGAGCGAGAGGCCTGGAGGTTGCACTGAGCTTGGCTGCTCACTGGGTCTTGAATATTGGGTTCGACCACTTGGTCCGTGAGAGTGCTGTGCCATGACCTGCTCCTTTATTTTATTTTTTGCCGGCCACACAGGAATTGAGATATGCATTTAAATAAAGTGTTTGTGTTCCAAATTAGAAAGAAAAGAAAAAGAAAGAAAGAAAGAAAAAGAAAAAGAGAGAGAGAGAGAGGGAGGAAGGAAGGAAAAAAGGAGGGAGGAGAGAAGGAAGGAAATCTTTTTTTAAAAATTCTTATTTTTTATTTATTTATTTTTTTGAGATGGAGTTTCGCTCTTGTCACCCAGGCTGGAGTGCAGTGACACGATCTCGGCTCACTGCAACCTCTGTCTCCTGGGTTCAAGCGATTCTCCCTCCTTAGCCTCCCAAGTAGCTGGGATTACAGATGCCCACCACCACGTGCAATCTGTTTCTTAAAAAAAAAAAATCTTGTCCGGGCATGGTGGCTCACACCTGTAATTCCAGCACTTTGGGAGGCTGAGGCAGGTGGATCACGAGGTTAGGAGATCGAGACCATCGTGGCTAACATGGTGAAGCGCCATCTCTACTAAAAATACAAAAAATTAGCCAGGTGTGGTGGTGGGCGCCTGTAATCCCAGCTATTTGGGAGGCTGAGGCAGAAGAGTGACTTGAACCCGGGAGGCAGAGCTTGCAGTGAGCTAAGATCACACCACTGCACTCCAGCCTGGGTGACAGAGCGAGACTCCGTCTCAAAAAAAAAAAAAAAAAAAAAAAGTCTTGCAAACTTCCAGAAGGAAGGGAAGGAGGGAGGGAAATATCTTTCTTTCTCTTTTTCTTTCTTTCTTTTTTTTTTTTTTTTGACAGAGTTTTGCTCTTGGAGTCCAGGCTGGAGTGCAATGGCGAAATCTCAGCTCACTGCAACCTCTGCCTCCAGGGTTCAAGTGATTCTCCTGCCTCAGCCTCCCAAGTAGCTGGGATTACAGGTGCCTGCCACCACATCCGGCTAATTTTTGTATTTTTAGTAGAGACAGGGTTTCTCCATGCTGGTCAGGCTGGTCTCAAACTCCCAACCTCAGGTGATCCACCTGCCTCAGCCTCCCAAAGTGCTGGGGTTACAGGCATGAGCCACCGTGCCCGGCCGCCATTCTAATTTCTTAATCTTGTCTTCTTTCTCTGGCTTCAGTGGTAGATACTTATTAACCAGTTTAAACATGAATCATAATTTATATCAAATGTTTGGATGTATAACATAGAATGAACCTTAATCTCTGTCAAAAAAGATACTGCTGGGAGCATCATTTGGCTAGGAGTCAAGATGAGATTGAGCTACTTTATGAGTGTGGAATGCCAAGTCAGAGAGATCTGAATAAGTAAGACTTCAGCAATATGAGACCTGGACAGCATCCAGGAGCCAAGGTCCAAGATGCTAATAGGAGTGATGTAGCTGTCCCTGAACAAAGGTTTCCCACAGTTTACGAGCCTCAGAGGTTAAGATGCAAACCAGAACAATGCTATTGGATATGCAATCCGTAATGTTTCATGGGGAGGTGGGTAGATTTGGCCAGCCTTGCCTTCAGTTTACTCCTACTAGCACCAGACTTTGTCCCCCTGAGCAGCAGAGGCTATATGGTTCTGTTCTGTGAAAAGAACAAGTTGGAAATGGAGGAGTAGAGGGGAAGGCTGGAAATCAGAATTCTCCCACATGTATTCTTCCCTCCATTGAGACATTTTATTTGTATGTATTTATTTATTCCTAAAAAAAAAAAAGTCCCAGGATTTTTTTCTCCTATGTTTTTGTCTTGTTTCTTCTCAGTCCATGATGCCAGTTGAGGTCATCAGTACAGCAAAACCAAACTGGTGAGATGGCAACAAATTATTCTGTCACTTTTCTAATCTTTTTTTTTTTTTTTTTGAGATGGAGTCTCGCTCTTGTCACCCAGTCTGGAGTGCAATGGCGAGGTCTTGGCTCACTGCAACCTTCGCCTCCTGGGTTCAAGAGATTCTCCTGCCTCAGACTCCTGAGTAGCTGGAATTATGGTGCCCACACCATGCTCAGCTAATTTTTATATTTTTAATAGAGATGGGGTTTCACCGTGTTGGCCAGGCTGGTCTCGAACTCCTGACTTCAAGTGATCTGCAGGCCTCGGCCTCCCAAAGTGCTGAGATTACAAGTGTGAGCCACTGCACCCGGCCCAGTTTTCTAGATCTTTGAATTGCACATCAAAGCTGAAGCTGATCGCTCCACACTTGTTTAACCTGCCTATGAGGTTCACAACAATTTTCCCAGCTCTGGGATCATCAATGACTTTTAATTCACCAATATAACAATGCTTCATCATCGCAGTTAGAAACCAGACCATGACTTTGGAGCATGACCTGATAAGAACCTGGCGTTTGGGTCTCTTTTTGGCATTCATGCACACCATTGTGGTGGCACAGGAAGATGATGGAAACTATTTGTACATTTTTGTGTAAAGCTACTAGAGATTTAATTCTGCAACAGCAGAGCTTCCTGCCCTAAAACATCTCTGAGGATTTGCTAAGGCCGATCCTGCCTTTCATGTCTGCTTAAAATTTACCTGTTGCGTGGTTTAAATATAACCAATGTCAAATCACAACTAAATTTTCCATGTTACATCTGGTTCTTATTCCTTTGGGCATTATTTAATTTATCACATTAGCTAGTTGACATGTTGGCTTTAAAGATCACAAGATTCAGGCTGGGCAAGGTGGCTGACAGCTGTAATCCCAGCACTTTGGGAGGCAGAGGCTGATGGATCACCTGAGGTCAGGAGTTCAACACCAGCCTGACCAACATGGTGAACCCCTGTCTCTACTAAAAATACAAAATTAGCCAGCCAGTACTAGCAATTTTAAAACTATTACTTTCTTTTACAGTTTTTAATTGCTTAATTTGAATGAATTGAAACATACTATCTCTCTTCAACCCCACTTCCCATATCCAGAATTGATCCAGGTTTTTAGAGCCTAAAGGCTTAATTTGGGGATGGGGGTGTTATTTAAGAAACTAACATCAAAATTAAAATTTAAAATGAGGTTGGGTGTGGTGGTTTACACCTGTAATCCCAGCACTTTGGAAGACAGGGGCAGGTGCATTGCTTGAGCTCAGGAGTTCAAGACCAACCTGGGCAACATGGCGAAACCCCTTCTCTACCAAAAAAATAACAGAATTTAGCTGGGTGTGGTGGCACATACCTGTAGTCCCAGCTACCTGAGAAGCTGAGGTGGGAGGATTGCTTGAGCCCAGGAGGTCAAGGCTGCAATAAGCTGAGATCACGCCACTGAGATCACGCCACTCCATCCTAGGCAACAGAGTGAGGGCTTATCTTAAAAAAAAAAAAAAGAAAAAGAAAAAAAAAGAGGTAGAGAGAGATACAAGCCTTCAGAGACCCTCATATTAACTTCATGGTAAATCTGCCTCTGCTCACCCCTCCCACTTGTAGGAACTAATATCTTCATTTCCAGATTTACTCTGAAAAAACTGTGCAACTGCTTCACATGTTTCCTCTTCATTCACTACTTTGGAACTCACTGAAACTCTGATGAAAGAATTGAGTCAAAAAAAAAAAAAAAAAAATAGACCTCCTTCCTAGCCCCGGCACCATTCAGAGCATCTACTACGGAGGAGTCTTTTTTCTTTTTTCTTGTATTTTAAGTTCTAGGGTACATGTGCATAACGTGCAGGTTTGTTACATATGTATACTTGTGCCATGTTGGTATGCTGCACTCATCAACTCGTCAGCACCCATCAACTCGTCATTTACATCAGATATAACTCCCAATGCCATCCCTCCCCCTTCCCCCGTCCCCACAATAGGCCCCAGTGTGTGATGTTCCCCTACCCATGTCCAAGTGATCTCATTGTTCAATTCCCACCTATGAGTGAGAACATGCGGTGTTTGGTTTTCTGTTCTTGCGATAGTTTGCTGAGAATGATGGTTTCCAGCTGTATCCATGTCCCTACAAAGGACACAAACTCATCCTTTTTTATGGCTGCATAGTATTCCATGGTATGTATGTGCCACATTTTCTTAATCCAGTCTGTCACTGATGGACATTTGGGTTGATTCCAAGTCTTTGCTGTTGTGAATAGTGCCGCAATAAACATACATGTGCATGTGTCTTTATAGCAGCATGATTTATAATCCTTTGGGTATATACCCAGTAATGGGATGGCTGGGTCATATGGTACTTCTAGTTCTAGATCCTTGAGGAATCGCCATACTGTTTTCCATAATGGTTGAACTAGTTTACAATCCCACCAACAGTGTAAAAGTGTTCCTATTTCTCCACATCCTCTCCAGCACCTGTTGTTTCCTGACTTTTTAATGATTGCCATTCTAACTGGTGTGAGATGGTATCTCATTGTGGTTTTGATTTGCATTTCTCTGATGGCCAGTGATGACGAGCATTTTTTCATGTGTCTGTTGGCTGTATGAATGTCTTCTTTTGAGAAATGTCTGTTCATATCCCTTCCCCACTTTTTGATGGGGTTGTTTGTTTTTTTCTTGTAAATTTGTTTCAGTTCTTTGTAAGTTCGGGATATTAGCCCTTTGTCAGATGAGTAGATTGCAAAAATTTTCTCCCATTCTGTAGGTTGCCTGTTCACTCTGATGGTAGTTTCTTTTGCTTTGCAGAAGCTCTTTAGTTTAATTAGATCCCATTTGTCAATTTTGGCTTTTGTTGCCATTGCTTTTGGTGTTTTAGACATGAAGTCCTTACCCATGCCTATGTCCTGAATGGTATTACCTAGGTTTTCTTCTAGGGTTTTTATGGTATTAGGTCTAACATTTAAGTCTCTAATCCATCTTGAATTAATTTTCATATAAAGAGTAAGGAAAGGATCCAGTTTCAGCTTTCTACTTATGGCTAGCCAGTTTTCCCAACACCATTTATTAAATAGGGAATCCTTTCCCCATTTCTTGTTTTTCTCAGGTTTGTCAAAGATCAGGTGGCTGTAGATGTGTGGTATTATTTCTGAGGACTCTGTTCTGTTCCATTGGTCTATATCTCTGTTTTGGTACCAGTACCATGCTGTTTTGGTTACTGCAGCCTTGTAGTATAGTTTGAAGTCAGGTAGCGTGATGCCTCCAGCTTTGTTCTTTTGACTTAGGATTGTCTTGGCAATGCGGGCTCTTTTCTGGTTCCGTACGAACTTTAAAGCAGTTTTTTCCAATTCTGTGAAGAAAGTCATTGGTAGCTTGATGGGCATGGCATTGAATCTATAAATTACCTTGGTAAGTATGGCCATTTTCACAATATTGATTCTTCCTATCCATGAGCATGGTATGTTCTTCCATTTGTTTGTGTCCTCTTTCATTTCACTGAGCAGTGGTTTGTAGTTCTCCTTGAAGAGGTCCTTTACATCCCTTGTAAGTTGGATTCCTAGGTATTTTATTCTCTTTGAAGCTATTGTGAATGGGAGTTCATTCATGATTTGGCTCTCTGTTTGTCTGTTACTGGTGTATAAGAATGCTTGTGATTTTTGCATATTAATTTTGTATCGTGAGACTTTGCTGAAGTTGCTTATCAGCTTAAGGAGATTTTGGGCTAAGATGATGGGGTTTTCTAAATATACAATCATGTCATCTTCAAACAGGGACAATTTGACTTCTTTTCCTAACTGAATACCCTTTATTTCTTTTTCTTGCCTGATTGCCCTAGCCAGAACTTCCAACACTATGTTGAATAGGAGTGGTGAGAGAGGGCATCCCTGTCTTGTGCCAGTTTTCAAAGGGAATGCTTCCAGTTTTTGCCCATTCAGTATGATATTGGCTGTGGGTTTGTCATAAATAGCTCTTATTATTTTGAGAAACGTTCCATCAATACCAAATTTATTGAGAGTGTTTTTTTTTTTTTTTTTTTTTTGAGACGGAGTCTCGCTCTGTTGCCCAGGCTGGAGTGCAGTGGCGCGATCTCGGCTCACTGCAAGCTCCGCCTCCCGGGTTCATGCCATTCTCCTGCCTCAGCCTCCTGAGTAGCTGGGACTACAGGCGCCCGCCACCGCGCCCGGCTAATTTTTTGTATTTTTAGTAGAGACGGGGTTTCACCGTGGTCTCGATCTCCTGACCTTGTGATCCGCCCGCCTCGGCCTCCCGAAGTGCTGGGATTACAGGCGTGAGCCACCGCACCCGGCCTATTGAGAGTTTTTAGCATGAAGGACTGTTGAATTTTGTCAAAGGCCTTTTCTGCATCTATTGAGATAATCATGTGGTTTTTGTCTTTGGTTCTGTTTATATGCTGGATTACGTTTATTGATTTGCATATGTTGAACCAGCCTTGCATCCCAGGGATGAAGCCCACTTGATCATGGTGGATAAGCTTTTTGATGTGCTCCTGGATTCAGTTTGCCAGTATTTTATTGAGGATTTTTGCATCGATGTTCATCAGGGATATTGGTCTAAAATTCTCTTTTTTTGTTGTGTCTCTGCCAGGCTTTGGTATCAGGATGATGTTGGCCTCATAAAATGAGTTAGGGAGGATTCCCTCTTTTTCTATTGATTGGAATAGTTTCAGAAGGAATGGTACCAACTCCTCTTTGTACCTCTGGTAGAATTCGGCTGTGAATCCGTCTGGTCCTGGACTTTTTTTGGTTGGTAGGCTATTAATTATTGCCTCAATTTCAGAGTCCGCTATTGGTCTATTCAGGGTTTTAACTTCTTCCTGGTTTAGTCTTGGGAGAGTGTAAGTGTCCAGGAAATTATCCATTTCTTCTAGGTTTTCTAGTTTATTTGCATAGAGGTGTTTATAGTATTTTCTGATGGTAGTTGGTATTTCTGTGGGATTGGTGGTGATATCCCCTTTATCATTTTTTATTGCATCTATTTGATTCTTCTCTCTTTTCTTCTTTATTAGTCTTGCTAGTGGTCTATCAATTTTGTTGATCTTTTCAAAAAACCAGCTCCTGGATTCATTGATTTTTTGGAGGATTTTTTGTGTCTGTATCTCCTTCAGTTCTGCTCTGATCTTAGTTATTTCTTGCCTTCTGCTAGCTTTCGAGTGTGTTTGCTCTTGCTTCTCTAGTTCTTTTAATTGTGATGTTAGGGTGTCAATTTTAGATCTTTCCTACTTTCTCTTGTGGGCATTTAGTGCTATCAATTTCCCTCTACATACTGTTTTAAATGTGTCCCAGAGATTCTGGTATGTTGTATCTTTGTTCTCATTGGTTTCAAAGAATATCTTTATTTCTGCCTTCATTTCGTTATGTACCCAGTAGTCATTCAGGAGCAAGTTGTTCAGTTTCCATGTAGTTGAGAGGTTTTGATTGAGTTTCTTAGTCCTGAGTTCTAGTTTGATTGCACTGTGGTCTGAGAGACAGTTTGTTATAATTTCTGTTCTTTTACATTTGCTGAGGAGTGCTTTACTTCCAGCTATCTGGTCAATTTTGGAATAAGTGCGATGTAGTGCTGAGAAGAATGTATATTCTGTTGATTTGGGGTGGAGAGTTCTGTAGATGTCTATTAGGTCCGCTTGGTGCAGAGTTGAGTTCAATTCCTGGATATCCTTGTTAACTTTCTGTCTCGTTGCTCTGTCTAATGTTGACAGTGGGGTGTTGAAGTCTTCCATTATTATTGTATGGGAGTCTAAGTCTCTTTGTAAGTCTCTAAGGACTTGCTTTATGAATCTGGGTGCTCCTGTATTGGGTGCATATATATTTAGGATAGTTAGCGCTTCCTGTTGAATTGATCCCTTTACCATTATGTAATGGCCTTCTTTGTCTCTTTTGATCTTTGATGGTTTAAAGTCTGTTTTTTCAGAGACTAGGATTGCAATCCCTGCTTTTTTTTATTCTCCATTTGCTTGGTAGATCTTCCTCCATCCCTTTATTTTGAGCCTATGTGTGTCTGTGCATGTGAGATGGGTCTCCTGAACACAGCAAACTGATGGGTCTTGACTCTTTATCCAATTTGTCAGTCTGTGTCTTTTAATTGGACCATTTAGTCCATTTACATTTAAGGTTAATATTGTTATGTGTGAACTTGATCCTGTCATTGTGGTATTAGCTGGTTATTTTGCTCATTAGTTGATGCAGTTTCTTCCTAGCATCGATGGTCTTTACATTTTGGCATGTTTTTGCAATGGCTGGTACCGGTTGTTCCTTTCCATGTTTAGTGCTTCCTTCAGGGACTCTTGTAGGGCAGGCCTGGTGGTGACAAAATCTCTAAGCATTTGCTTGTCTGTAAAGGATTTTATTTCTCCTTCAGTTATGAAACTTGGTTTGGCTGGATATGAAATTCTGGGTTGAAAATTCTTTTCTTTAAGAATGTTGAATATTGGCCCCCACTCTCTTCTGGCTTGTAGAGTTCCTGCCGAGAGATCTGCTGTTAGTCTGATGGGCTTCCCTTTGTGGGTAACCCAACCTTTCTCTACAGAGGAGTCTTAAGGGGTCTGTATGCTTAGAGTTGAGAGATCAAATAGCTCCTGAAAACTGTAATTAGAGGAAATTCCATATGGAGACAGGCCACAAGGAGAACTCAAGCCCTTGTAAACCAAAAATGAAATATTCTAAGCCCCCAATTTACTAAACAGATTCAACCTCCCACTTCCACCTCCCAAATAGCTGGAATTACAGGTGCATGCAACCATGCCCAGCAAATTTTTGTGTTTTTTGTATAGATGGGGTTTCACCATGTTGGCCAGGCTGGTCTTGAACTCCTGACCTCGAGTGATCTGTCTGCCTCACCCTCCCGAAGTGCTGGAATTAGTGAGCCACTGCAACAGACCTCTAACACTTATTTCTGAGGTTTTTTCCTTTCCTGCTTCTCGGAAGCTTGTTGCCTTAAGGTACCTTCACCCTGGCTGGGCCCTGTTGTTCTTTTATCGGGTTTTTTTGTTTGTTTCTTTAGCCTATGTGTGCTCTTCCACCTGGGTTATACAAATGCAAAGTACATCCTAGTTCCATGCTAGGCCTTATTATTAGCAAGAACTTTCCTGAATCTCTCAAGATGTAGTGAAAGCAGTTATACATTAACTATGTGAACTATACTGTATTTCCTAAAAGTAAATAAATGTGTTGACTGGGAGCCGTGGCTCAGGCCTGTAATCCTAGCACTTTGGAAGACTGAGCAGGAGGATGGCTTGAGCTCAGGAGTTCGAGACAAGCCTGGGTAATATAGTGAGACCCTGTCTTTACAAAAAATACAAAAATTCACGGGGCCTGGTGACACAAACCTATTCTTCCAGCTACTTGGGAGGCTGAGGTGGGAGGATGGCTTGAACCCTGTAGATGGAAGTTGCAATGAGCCAAGATCATGCCACTGCACTCTAGCCTGGGCAACAGAGCAAGACCTTGCCACCAAAATAAATAAATAAATAAATGTGTTTTAAAAAATGCACTGCCCACCTTTGAAGGCAGCAATGGCTCTATAAATGATCTGTAATTTCTTGAGTCAGCTTGTTTCTTGAGCTGTTCTGCCATGTAGTGAGTTAGTCAGTTAGTTTTGCCCTGCCCCTTTCCTCCACATTGGAAACATTCTAGAGTGACCTGAAGATTAAAAACAAACAAACAAAAACAAACACTGGAGACCTCCTCTTCTTACAAAAGAAACATATGAATAAAATAACTTTCCATGTAGCCTGGGCGACATGGCAAAATCCCGTCTCTATGAGAAATTTAAAAATTAGCCAGTTGTGGTGGTCCACGCTTATAGTCCCAGCTACTCAGGAGGCAGAGGTGAGAGGATCACCTGAGTTCAGGAGGTTGAGGTTGCAGTAAGCCTCAATCACACCACAGAACTCTAGCCTGTCCGATGGAGTGAGATCCTGTCTTGAAAAACAAAACAGGCCAGGGAGGCCAAGGTAGGCAGATTGCCTGAAGTCAGGAGTTCCAGTCTGGCTAACTTGGTGAAACCCCATTTCTACTAAAAATAGAAAATTAGCCGGATGTGGTGGCGCATGCCTGTAATCTCAGCTACTCAGGAGGCTGAGACAGGAGAATCACTTGAACCCGGGAGGTGGAGCTTACAGTAAGCCAAGATCGTGCCACTGCATTTCAGCCTGGGTGCCAAGAGTGAAACTCCATCTCGAAAACCAAAATAAAACAAAAATAAACAATGACAACAAATTCCCCATGTAAAATATAAAGTTTTAATAAAACCAATAAAGTAGCTACCACTTACTGAGTACTTACAATGAATCCTTAGATTAGAACTCTTCTTCATGGGGGCAAGGACCCGTTTGTCCCCAGTATCCACAACAGCACCAAGCAGAGTATGCGCTGAAAACATATCAGTGTGTGTATTAAATTCATGCCAGGCACAATGCAAAAAGCTTTACACGCATTCCTAATTTAATCTCAACTCCCTCCTCATCACTTACCACACATATAAACACACAGCTTGGTGAAAGCAATATCTTTAGCCCCATTTTACAGATGATGAAACCAATATTATGAGGGTCGAATGGCTGGGCCTGGTGATGCACACCTGTAATCCCAGCATTTTGGAAGGCCAAGGCAGAGAAATCGCTTGATCCCAGGAGTTCAAGAGCAGCCTGGCCGACATAATGAAACTGTGATTGCACCACTGCACTCCAGCCTAGGTGACACAGCAAGACCCTGTCTCCAAATTAAATAGAAAAAAAAAAAGAGGATTAAGTAATTTATATTTATCCAAGGTCACCTGGCTGGTAAGTAAATGATCTCTCTGACTCCAGAATCTCTCTTAACCAGGCTTCTATGACTAGAACAAAGTTGGAATGTCACTGATCAGAATATTCCATCACCAAGGCAGCATCCCAGTGGGCTAATCCACACCAGTGGACTTGAAACACACTTTGGGTTGCTGTATGTTAGTATGTTAAAGGTAATTTATAATAATATACCTGTAGAAATAGTAATGTATTTTCTCATACAGTCAATTCTCATTATTATATATTTATATATAACATAAATATATAATATATAAATATATAATATATAAATATATATTATATATTTGCATATAATTATATCACATGTATATATAAATATATAATGTATATATAATATATAAATATATGTAATGTATAAGTATATAACGTATTTATATATAAATATACAATGTATCATATATACATTATATATAATATAATGTATTTATATATAAATATATACAATGTATTTATATATAAGTATATATAATGTATTTACATATAAATATACATAACATTTATATTATATATATATCATATATTCTATAAAGTTGCCACAAACATTAAATTAGCAAATAGTGAACCATTGCTCCTAGAAAGAATACAGCTGGCCCCCCACTCACAATGGTTTGACATACAATTGTTTGACTTTACGATGGCACAAAAGCAATATGGATTCAATAGAAACCATACTTTTGATCATTTTCCCAGGCTAGTGCTACTAGTGCTATTTGGGTAACAAATACATTTTAGGGAGTAACCACATTTGCAAATATGTAATCAATGAATAATGAGGGTCTACAGTATATACATGTTTAATATTTTCAAAACGTGGGCTGGGCACAATTACGCTTGTAATCCCAGCACTTTGGGAGGCTGAGGCAGGAGGATCACTTGACCCCAGGAGTTCAAGACCAGCCTGGGCAACATGGTGAAACCACATCTCTACAAAAAATACAAAAATTAGCCAGGCATGGTGGTGTGTGTCTGTAGTTCCAGCTACTTGGAAGGCTGAGGTGAGGGGATCCCCTGAGCCCAGGAGGTTGAGGCTGCAGTGAGCTGTGATCAAGTCACTCACTGCACTCCAGCCTGGGTGACAGAGTGAGACCTTGTCTCAAAAAATGAAAAAAGAAAAAAAAAGAAAAAACAGTTTCAAAGCCCCTTTCAGTCTAATGCTCTCCCAACTGAGCTATTTTGGGCAGCTCTTCAAAGCCCCTTTTGTCACGGGCGTCCGTGTGAAGAGACCGCCAAACAGGCTTTGTGTGAGCAGCAAGGCTGTTTATTTCACCTGGGTGCAGGCGGGCTGAGTCTGAAAAAGGAGTTAGCAAAGGGTGGTGGGATTTTCATTAGTTCCTATAGGTTTAGGATAGGTGGACAAAGTACATTCTTAAGGGTGGGGAGGATATTACAAAGTATCTTTTTAAGGGCTGGGGGGGTGGAAATATATCCTATCAGGGTGGGGCAGGAACAAATCACAATGGTGGAATGTCATCAGTTAAGGCTATTTTCACTTCTTTTGTGGATCTTCAGTTGCTTCAGGCCATGTGGATGTATACGTGCAGGTCACAGGGGATATGATGGCTTAGCTTGGGCTCAGAGGCCTGACATTCCTGTCTTCTTATGTCAATAAGAAAAACAAAACAAAATAGTGGTGAAGTGTTGAGGCAACAAAAATTTTTGGGGGTGGTATGGCAAGATAATGAGCGATGTTTCTCAGGGCTGTTTCGACTGGGATTAGGGGCAGCGTGGGAACCTAGAGTGTGAGAGATTAAGCTGAAGAAAGATTTTGGGGTAAGGGGTGATATTGTGGGCTTGCTAAAAGGAGTATTTGTTGTATAGAATGATTGGTGATGGCCTGGATGTGGTTTTATATGAATTAAGAAACTAAATGGAAGGAAGACACAAGATTCAAATAAGAGAAGGAGAAAAATAGATATTGAAGGACTAAGAATTGGGAGGACCCAGGACATCCAATTAGGGAGCACCCAAGGGGGTTCAGCATAATTATTTGCTTGGTGGGTGAGTTTTTGGGCTCTATACTTGAGTTTTTTTATGTTGTCACATACCAGGCTAGATTAATTTAGGTAAAAACAACACTCTCTATTAAAAAATATACAGATTCCTCTTTTTTTAGCAGTGAGTAAGTCTAGGCCTCGGAGATTTTGGAGGAAAGAGAAATGCAAAGCCAGCAATTGTTTGTTAAAGAAGGATTAGAAACAGCTAGGAGAGAGTGAGATTGATAGTATGGTGGAGAAAGCTGGGGAGAGGTAGAGGGTGGCATAAGAATGGCAGCCAGAATAAGAGTGAGTATAAAAGTAAAGAATAGGACTTCATCAGGGCGAAAGTATGGAGCGTACCTTGCCACTGAAGATCTTCTATCCACTTCAAGAGAGACTTAAGGGTGGCGATTTGAGGTAAAACCAGGAGCCCTAAATACCGAGAGCCTGAGAAACTGCTTGGGTGATTTGACTAATAAAGGCCATCCGTTGTCAGCCTGTATAGAGGTGGGAAGGCCAAACCAAGGAATTATGTCTGACAGAAGGGAAGAAATGACCAAGGTGGCCTTCTCAGACCCTGTGGGAAAGGCCTCTACCATCCAGTGACAGTGCCTACCCAGACCAAGAGGTATTTTAGTTTCCTGACTCGGGGCATGTGAGTAAAGTCAATTTGCCAGTCCTGAGAGGGGGCAAATCCCCGAGCTTGATGTGTAGGGAAGGGAGGGGGCCTGAACAATCCCTGAGGGGTGGTAGAATAGTAGATGGAACACTGAGAAATGATTTTCTTGAGGATAGATTTTCAAGATGGAAAGAAAATGAGAGATTCTAAGAGACAGGCTAGTGGGCGTGTAACCTACATGGAAGAGGTTTTGAAATGATGACAGAATAGAATGGGCCTATGAGGCTTGAAGGAGATATTTTCCTTGGTCCAAGAACCATTTGTCTTGTGTGGGAAGAGATTGATAGGTGGAAGTTTCAGTGGGGGAGTAGGTGGGAGTGACTGATGAGGAGAAAAACTGACCCTGAGGGACAGAAGTTGGAATGCTAGCTGCTTCTTTAGCTACCTTATCACCATAAGCATTGCCCTGAGCAATGGAATCTGATGCCTTTTGATGGCCCTTGCAGTGAATGACTCTGGCTTCCTTTGGAAGTAAGGCAGCCTTGAGAAGAGTTTTTATTAAAGAGGCATTAATGATGGAGGACCCTTGCATAGTGAGGAAACCTCTTTCAGCCTATATCACAGCATAGTGGTGCAGGATATGGAAGGCATATTTAGAGTCAGTATAAATATTGATGTGTAGTCCCTTTGCAAGAGTGAGGGCCCGAGTTAAGGCAATGAGTTTGGCTTGCTGAGAGGTAGTGGGCGGGGGGCAGAGAAGTAGCCTCAGTGATAGATGTGGAAGATACTATAGCATAGCCTGCTTTTGCTGGTGAGTGGCAATTAGGCCTGGTGGAACTGCCATCAATAAACCAAGTGTGATCAGGGTGAGGAACAGGAAAGAAGGAAATACGGGGAAATGGAGTGAATGTCAGGTGGATCAGAGAGATACAGTCATGTGGGTCAGGTGTGGTATCAGGAATAATGTGGGAGGCCGGATTGAAGTCCGGGCCAGGAACAATGGTAATTGTGGGAGACTCAACAAAGAGTGAGTAAAGCTGAAGGAGCTGGGGGGCAGAAAGTATATGCATCAAATGTGAGGAGGAAAATAGATTTTGAAAGTTATGGGAACTGTAGAGAGTAAGTGGAGCATAGCTTGTGATTTTGAGGGCCTCTAAAAGTAGTAAAGCAGCAGCAGCCACTGCATGCAGACATGAGGGCTAGGCTGAAACAGTAAGGTCAAGTTGTTTGGACAGAAAGGCCACAGGGTGTGGTCCCCGCTTTTGTGTAAGAAGTCCAACCACATAGCCCTGCACTTCAGCTGTGTGTAATGAAAAAGTTGGGATGAGTTAGGGAGAGCTAATGTGGGAGCAGGTTTTAGGGCTGTTTTTTAAGGAATAGAAAGGGGAGTGGGGAAAGGATTTAGGATTTATGGGGTCAGCTAGGTTTATCTAGAACAGAATAATGGGTTGTGGAGGGAGGTATTGAGGATAGGAGAGTATATGGGTTTGGCACTATGGGGTAGATAGGCAAGACAATTTGGTTGATAAGGTGCAGATCCTGAACTAATCTGTAAGACTTGTCTGGTTTTTGGACCAGACCTTTCAAAGTCATGAGTTAAACATATTACTTTCTCCATTTAAGAGATTGTAAAATTGGATAAATTAGCAGTTGAAATTGGCCTGTTCGTATATCACACACAGGACCAGTTTCACAGGCATGAGACCCAAACAGGCACATAGGGCCCTTTGCTCAGAAGGGTCTCACAATTGGCTTAAAGTTTTACTGTCATTACCTTGAACGTCTCCATTGTTTGTTAATAAAGGGTCCAGCATTTTTATTTTCACTGGACCCTACAAATTATGTAGCCAATTCTAGTCACACAGCAAGTAAACAAGATTAGAAACTGGGGAGAAAAGAAAATACTAAATTATTTACTTATCGAATTGAACAAAACTTTTTTCAAAGTGCCTATTTAATATGATAAAGTTACCACTTACTGAGGGTTGGTTGTATTAAGCTCTTGATATTTATTAGCTCATTTAGTCCTTATGACACTGTGAGTTTGATATTATTTTCTTTTTTTTTTTTGAGACAGAGTGTTGCTTTTGTTGCCCAGGCTGGAGTGCAATGGCGTGGTCTTGGCTCACCACAACCTCTTCCTCCAGGGTTCAAGCGATTCTCCTGCCTCAGCCTCTGGAGTAGCTGGGATTACAAGCATGTGCCACTGCACTGGCTAATTTTGTGATTTTTTTTTTTTTTCAGTAGAGACGGGGTTTTTTTTTTTTTTTTTTTTTTTTTTGAAACGGAGTCTTGCTCTGCCACCCAGGCTGGAGTGCAGTGGTATGATCTTGACCCACTGCAAGCTCCGCCTCCTGGGTTCACGCCATTCTCCTGCCTCAGCCTCTGGAGTACCTGGGACTACAGGTGCCCACCACCATGCCTGGCTAATTTTTTTTTTTGGTATCTTTAGTAGAGATGGGGTTTCACCGTGTTAGCCAGGATGGTCTCGATCTCCTGACCTAGTGGTATGCCCACCTCGGCCTCCCAAAGTGCTGGGATTACAGGCGTGAGCCACTGTGCCCGGCCGAGGTGGGATTTTACCATGTTGCCAGTCTGGCTTCGAACTCCCGACTTCAGGTGATCACCTGCCTAGACCTCCCAAAGTGTTGGGATTACAGGCACGAGCCACCGTGCCTGGCCTGGATATTATTTTCATTTAACACATAAGGAAACTGAGGCCCAGAGAAGGTAAGTAACTTAAACAAGATCATACAGTTAGGAGGCAGCACAGGTAAAATATTAATCAAATCTTTTTTACTTAAAAAATATGCTTGTACCACTAGACTCTATTACTGTGTCTATTTTGTTTTATTTAGCTCCAGTTGTCAGGCAGCTTGTAATTAAGAGTTTGAATTTTGCAATCTTCATGGTGAACTTTTAACTAAGAAATCGATGTTTTATTTGCAGTTCACCTATAAAATGGGCTCTTATTTTATTTTTATTTTTTTGAGACCAAGTCTCACTCTTGTTCCCCAGGCTGGAGTGCAATGGCGTGATCTCGGCTCACTGCAACCTCTTGCCTCCTGGGTTCAAGCGATTCTCCTGCTTCAGCCTCCTGAGTAGCTGGGATTACAGGTGCCCGCCACCACACCTGGCTAATTTTTGTATTTTTAATGGAGACCAGATTTCACCATGTTGGCCAGGCTGGTCTCAAACCCCTGATCTCGGCCTCCCAAAGGGCTGGGATTACAGGCATGAGCCACCGTGCCCAGCCTAAAATGGACTTTTTTTTTTTTTTTTTTTTTTTGAGACGAAGTCTTGCTCTGTCACCCAGGCTGGAGTGCAGTGGCCGGATCTCAGCTCACTGCAAGCTCCGCCTCCCGGGTTTACGCCATTCTCCTGCCTCAGCCTCCCGAGTAGCTGGGACTACAGGCGCCCGCCACCTCGCCCGGCTATTTTTTTTTTTTTTTGTATTTTTTAGTAGAGACGGGGTTTCACCGTGTTGGCCGGGATCGTCTCTCGATCTCCTGACCTCGTGATCCGCCCGTCTCGGCCTCCCAAAGTGCTGGGATTACAGGCTTGAGCCACCGCGCCCGGCCAAAATGGACTTTTAACAAAATATAAATTAACTCAAGCTGGGGGTGATGGCTTACGCCTATAATCCCAGCACTTTGGGAGGCCAAGGCAGGCAGATCACTTGAGGTCAGGAGTTCAAAACCAGCCTGGCCAACCAACATGGTGAAACCCCCTCTCTACTAAAAATACAAAAAAAATTTAGCTGGGCATGGTGGTGCACACCTGTAGCCCCAGCTACTCAGGAGGCTGAAGCACGAGTATCACTTGAACCCAGGAGGGAGAGGTTGCAGTGAGCCAAGATCGCGCCATTGTACTCCAGCCTGGGTGACAGAGTGAGACTCCATTTCAAAACTAACAAACAAAAACAAGCAATTGACCAACTGACCTTTTTATATTTTATTATTTTGTTTTATTTTTTTGAGACGGAGTGATGCCCAGCCTGGGCGACAGAGCAAGACTCCTTCTCAAAAGAAAAAAAAAAATGGTACCTCTCTTCTTTGCTTATTTAGGAATGAAAAATTGATGGCTCTGGTAGCTTTCCTAAAACAATGTGTGTTTGTGTGATTTCTGTCACTTCAATGTGTTTCAAAGCATTATTATAAAAATAAACTGAAAACAACCTAAAGTCTAGCAATAAAAAGAATAATTAATGTCAGGCACAGTGGCTCATACCTGTAATCCCAGCACTTTGAAAAGCTGAGGTGGGTAGATCGCTTGAGCTTAGGAGTTTCAGCCCAGCCTGGGCAATGTGGTGAAACCCTGTCTCTACCAAAAATACAAAAACATTAGCTGGGCATGGTGGTGCGCACCTGTGGTAGTCCCAGCCACTCAGGAGGCTGAAGATGGAGGATCACTTGAGCCCAGGAGGCAGAGGTTGCAGTGAGCCAAGATCATGCCACTGGATTCCAGCCTGGGTGACAGAATGAGGCCCCCATCTCAAAAGGAAAAAAAAGAAAAAAGAAAGATGATGTCTCCCACTCCAAAAGAATTTAAAAGGACTTACAAACATTAGCTGGGTGTGGTGGCGCATGCCTGTAATCCCAGCTACTGGGGAGGCTGAGGCAGGAGAATCACATGAACCAGGGAGTCGGGGGTTGCAGTGAGCCAATATCACTCCACTGGACTCCATCCTGGAAACAGAGCGAGACTCTGTCTCAAAAAAATAAAAAAATAAAAAATAAATAAAAGAATTTGAAAGGCGAGCGCGGGGCTGGCAGCGTGGCTCATGCCTGTAATCCCAGCACTTTGGGAGGTCAAGGCGGGCGGATCACGAGCTCAGGAGATCGAGACCATCCTGGCTAACATGGTAAAACCCCCTGTCTACTCAAAATACAAAAAATTAGCCGGGCGTGGTGGCTGGCACCTGTAGTCCCAGCTACTGGGGAGGCTGAGGCAGGAGAATGGCGTGAACCCGGGAGGCGGAGCTTGCGGTAAGCTAAGATTGCACCACTGCACTCCAGCCTGGGTGACAGAGGGAGACTCTGTCTCAAACAAAACAAAACAAAACAAAAACAGGCGAGCGCGGTGGCTCACGCCTGTACCAGAAGTAGCTGGGCATGGTGGTGCGCCTCTGTAATCCCAGCTACTTTGGGAGGCTGAGGCATGAGAATCGCTTGAACCTGCACTCCAGCGTTCGCGGCAGAGCAAGACTCTGTCTCAAAGAAACAATACAAAATAAAAACAAAAGAATTTAAAATTAAAATTAATTTTGTTTGTTTGTTTGTTGTTTGTACCCCCCTCCTGAATAGCTAGGATTACAGGCAGGTGCCACCACACGTAGTTAAGTTCTTGAATTTTTTGTAGAGATGAGGTCTTATTATGTTGCTTAGTCTGGTCTTGAACTCCTGAGCTCAAGCAGTCCTCCTTCCTCAGCTTTCCAAAGTGCTGGGATTACAGGTGTGAGCCACCATGCCTAGCCTAATATTTCCTAGAGTTTTATATGCATGGAATCATATACTATACATTCTGATTTGTCTGGCTTTTTTTTTTTTTTTAACTCAGCCTAGTTATTTAGAGATTCAGCCATAATATTGTGTTTATCAACAATATATGAACACAACTCAAAATATATATATTGATGAATTAGCATCTCAGGTAAAAGGAATATATTATATACATACTATATATATATAAATATATTTTATAACACAGTGTCCATTGTGTA
Source organism: Macaca mulatta (assembly GCF_049350105.2). Classification (NCBI taxonomy): domain Eukaryota; kingdom Metazoa; phylum Chordata; class Mammalia; order Primates; family Cercopithecidae; genus Macaca; species Macaca mulatta. Next base: position 70,557,695 of record NC_133406.1, on the reverse strand, counting down.
CATATACCACAATTTATTTGTTCTGCTGTTGATGGACATTTGGATTGTTAGAACTTTTTGGCTCATGAAAATAAAGCTCTGGGCTGGGCCTGGTGGCTCTGCTCACACCTGTAATCTCAGTACGCTGGGAGGCCAAGGCATGAGGATCCCTTGAGCCCAGGAATTCAAGACCAGCCTTAGGAACATAATGAGACCTCATCTCTATGAAAAATAAAAACAAAAATAGCCAGGTGTGGTGGCCTGCACCTGTATCGCAGCACTTGGGAGGCTGAGGTGGGAAGATGACTTGAGGCTGGGAGGTTGAGGATACAGTAAGCCATGGTTACACCACTTCACTCTAGCCTGGGTGACAGAAAGAGACCCTGTCTCAAAAATAAATAAATAAAAATAAAGCTGTGTAAAAAAAAAAACAAAAGTTTTTTAGAAAGCTGTGATGAAATTAATGAGTTAGTTTTCATATGTACTGATACATTTCTTTATACGTGTGTGTGGAGAATTTCATTGCTCTAGGGTAAATACCTAAGAATGGATCAAATAATAGGAGTATATTTAACTTTTTCAGAAGCTGCATGATTATTTTCCAAAGACATTGTTCCATTTTACATTCTCACTAGCAGCATATGAGAATTCCACGTCCTCCATATCTTTGTTAACACATGGTTTGGTCAATCTTTTTCATTTCAGCCATTCTAGTGGTATCTAATGATATCTCATTATAGTATTGATTTACACTTTCCTAGTGACTGGTGATAATGAATGTATTTTTTTTTTTTTGGAGACAGAGTCTTGCTCAGCCACCCAAGCTGGAGTGCAGTGGCATGATATTGACTCACTACAACCTCTGCCTCCCGGGTTCAAGCAATTCTCCTGCCTCCACCTCCTGAGTAGCTGGGATTACAAGTGCATACCACCATGCCCGGCTAATTTTTTTGTATTTTTAATAGAGACAGGGTTTCACCATGTTGGCCAGGTTGGTCTCCAACTCCTGACCTCAGGTGACCCACCCACATCAGCCTCCCAAAGTGCTGGGATTACAGGTGTGAGCCACCACACCAGGCCCCATTTCTTTGTCTTCTGGCTTATATTTTTGCTTGTTGAGGAGTCAGCTGTTGGTTCAATTGCCCCTCCTTTTATTCTCTGGTTGCTTTTAAGATTTTCTTTTCTTTTTAAATTCACTGTAATCTCAGCGTGGGCTTTTTAAAAATCCTGACTCCTATTGTTTGAGCTTCTTGAGACTGTGAACTATATCATTTATCAGTTCTGAATATTTCTCTCTCTTTCCAAATTTTGCTCTGTCACCCAGGCTGTAGTGCAATGGCACAATCTCAGCTCACTGCAATCTTCACCTCCCAGGCTTAAGTGATCTTCCCACCTCGGCCTTCCAAGGTGTTGGGATTATAGGCGTGAGCTACTGTGCCTGGTCACTTTGTTTTTTTTGAGATGGAGTCTCACACTGTCACACCGGCTGGAGTGCAATGGCGTGATCTTGTCTCACTGCAACCTCTGCCTCCTGGGTTCAAGTGATTCTCATGCCTTAGCCTCCGGAGTAGCTGGGATTACAGGTGCCTGCCACCATGCCCGGCTAATGTTTAGTAGAGACGGGGTTTCACTATGTTGGCCAGGCTGGTCTTGAACTCCTGACCTCGTGATCTGTCCGCCTCGGCCTCCCAACGTGCTGAGATTACAGGCATGAGCCACAGTGCCTGGCCACCACTTTTTAAAATTAAAATCCCTTTGGATACTTATTGGGAAAGTAATACCCAAAATATTAATGGATGTCTCTGGAAAAAGAGTAATTTTAACTTTTCTACTTTATGTTTTTCTGTATTTTCTTAATTATCTACCATGAATATGTATCCCATTTTTTATAATCATGTATTTAAACATGTATTATTTATCTATTACATTATTAATATATGTAATAAACATGTATTATTTGTATAATCAGAAGAAATAATAAATGCTTCTAAAAGCAAAAAACAATGCATAGTATAATTTTCAAAAACAATAATATATCCTCTTACCATACCTTTTTAACCTTTCTTACCCTTGAAGAAAACCTAAAAAACAAAAAATAAAACCCTTAAGAAACAATAATAAAAGGTGAGGTGTGGCCGGGTGCAGTGGCTCATGCCTGTAATCCCAGCACTTTGGGAGGCCGAGGCAGGTGGATCACAAGTTGAGGAGTTCGAGACCAACCTGGCCGATATGGTGAAACCCCGTCCTTACTAAAAATACAAAAAAAAAAAAAAAAAAAATTAGCTGGGCGTGGTGGTGCATGCCTGTAATCCCAGCTACTTAGGAAGCTGAGGCAGAATTGCTTGAACCCAGGAGGCGGAGATTGCAGTGAGCTGAGATCAAGCCACTGCACTCCAGCCTAGGTGACAGAGTGAGACTCCGTCTCAAAAAAAAAAAAAAAAAAAAAAAAAATTGTGAGGTGTGCTGACTGGGCATGGTGGCTCACACCTGTAATCCCAGCACTTTGGGAAACTGAGGTAGGCAGATCACCTGAGACCAGGAGTTCGAGACCAGCCTGGCCAACATGGTGAAACCCCATCTCTACTGAAAACAGAAAAATTAGCCGGGCATGGTTGTACAAGCCTGTAATTCCAGCTACTTAGGAGGCTGAGGCACAAGAATCACTTGAATCTGGAAGGTAGAAGTTGCAGTGAGCTGAGATCATGCCCTGCGTGCCAGCCTGGGAGACAGAGCAAGACCCTGTCTAAAAAAAAAAGTACATAAAAAAGTGAAGCGTGGGGTGGGAGGCTTGGTGGTGGTGGGTGGTGATGTTATTGTATAGAAGGAAAAAAGAGAAACTGGTCAACGTGATTGTGAATACTGGCTTCTGAGTCAAAAAGACAATCAAAAGTATTTTTTCTTTTGTTTGTAGGACAGCAAGAATCGCTTGACAATTGGTTTGTGAGCATAATGGCATCTATAAACAGAACCATTGAAATAATTAAAAAACATGGAGTAAGCAAACAACATCTCCTGGAGGAGATAAACAAAAAGCGTGAATCCAACTGCTTGGTGGAACGAAGCAATCAAGTCAGCTTACTGAGAGTTCAAAAGAGGCACTTCCCGAGTGCCTGTCAGTCCTTTACTCATACCACAACCAAAGAGCCTATTCCCGACAGTGGCAGGAGCTCCTGGGTCAAGCTGAGTCTCCTTGCTCACGCGGAGAGAAAGCACTTTCCACCAAAAAGTAAGAAGTTATGATAGGATTTTTTTTTTTTTTGAAACGGAGTTTTGCTCTTGTCACCCAGGCTGGAGTGCAATGGCACCATGTCGGCTCACTGCAAACTCCACCTCACGGGTTCAAGCGATTCTTCTGCCTCAGCCTCCCAGGTAGCTGGGAATACAGGCGCCTGCCACCACGCCTGGCTAATTGTTTTGTATTTTTTAGTAGAGACAGGGTTTCACCTTGTTGGCCAGGCTGGTCTCAAACTCCTGACCTCAGGTGATCCACCCACCACGGCCTCCAAAAGTGCTGGGATTACAGGCATGAGCCACCACACCCAGCCTATGACAGGACTGTGTGTTTTTTTTTTTTTTTTTTTTTGAGACAGAGTTTTGCTCTTGCTGCCCAGGCTGGAGTGCAATGACACGATCTCATCTTACCGCAACCTCCATCTCCCAGGTTCAAGCGATTCTCCTGCCTCAGCCTCTCAAGTAGCTGGGGTTATAGGCATGCACCACCACATCTGACTGATTTTTTTATATTTTTAGTAGAGACGGGGTTTCTTCATGTTGGTCAGGCTGGTCTTGAACTCCAGACCTCAGGTAATCCGCCCGCCTCGGCCTCTCAAAGCGCTGGGATTACAGGCGTGAGCCACCACACCTGGCCTATGATACGATTCTTAACCGATTTATAGGAAGGATTTGTAGGTATTCCTAAGAATTAGGAATAATTTCTGGGATTGAAAGAGGTACCTGAGTATTGCCCTGGTATAGCATAAAGGCAATCTATTTGAAGGTAAAAGTGTCATTAAACAGGCTGGTGGATTGTAAGATGTATTATAGACCAGAGACTCTCATTTTTTTATGCATACAGAGTCCCAGGCCCCAGCTTCAAGCCATCTCATTCAGTAGGCTCTAGGGAGGTGCCTGGAAATCTGCATTCTCAGCAGACTAAGGTGATGCTGATGCTGATGGCCTGAGAACCACATTTTGATAAGAGTTGTTACAGTAATTACAATAGACCACAAAAACTTCAGAAACCTGCTATCTCATCAATTTTTCTGGCCTTTACACACATTTCATGTGCAAAATTGAGGTGCAGTGGAGATCCTTTTGATAATAAACATCATACAAAAAGCCCTAATAAAATGTGGAGGGGCTGGGCACAATGGCTCACGCCTCTAATCCCAGCACTTTGGGAGGCAGAGGCAGGCGAATCACCTGAGGTCAGGAGTTTGAGACCAGCCCGGCCAACATGGTGAAACCCCATCTCTACTAAAAATGCAAAACTTAGCTGGGCATGGCAGCAGGCACCTTTACTCCCAGCTACTTGGGAGGCTGAGGCAGGAGAATTGCTTGAATACTGGAGGTGAAGATTGCAGTGAGCCGAGATCACTCCAGTGTACTCCAGCCCAGGCGACAAACTAAGACTCCTTATCAAAAAAAAAAAAAAAAAAACTGGAGGAAAGTTGTTGGGGGCAGGGGATGGCATGGTGGTGATGGTGGTGGTATTATTTTATAGAAGGAAGAAGGGGAGCTGATAAATACCTTCATTGTGAATACTTGTTTCTTAGTCTAGGCAGGTAGCTGAGATAGCATATTTTAATTTATTTGAAAAAAAGAGAAGGGGGTGTGTAACCATATCTAATACAACCAACAAGTTACTAATTTAGATCAGAAACAAAAGAATCACCACATTTGAGATTTCACTTATTTGATGTGGCTGTGACTTTACCCTTCCCCAGTGCTCTCAGGAAGTGGAGTAGAGTGTGATACAGTGTGGTGTAGAAAGCTGAAATTCTCCACTGTGTTTAGAGTTCATCTGTAAGAGTCATGTGTTCGTTTTATTCAAAAATAACTCTAGAGCTGGGCACGGTGGCTCATGCCGATAATCCTAGCATTTTGGGAGGCTGAGGTGGGCAGATCACCTGAGATGAAAGGAGGAAGTATTACATCTCACTTTAAATCAAAAGCTAGAAATGGTTAAGCTTAGTGAGGAAGGCATGGCAAAAGCCAAGATAGGCCAAAAGCCAGGACTCTTGTGCCAATCATTTATCCAAATTATCAATGCAAAGGAAAAACTCTTGAAGGAAATTAAAAATTTCCTTCAGTGAACACACAAATGATAAGAAAGCAAAACAGCCTTATTGCCGATAGGGAGAAAGTTTCAGTGATCTGGACAGATCAACCCAGCCACAACATTTCCTTAAGCCAAAGCCTAACCCAGAGCAAGGCCCTAACTCTCTTCAATTCTGTGAAAGCTGAGTCTCTCTGTCACCCAGGCTGAAGTACAATGACGTGATCTCAGCTCACTGCAACCTCTGCCCTCCGGGTTCAAGTGCTTCAGCCTTCCAAGGAGCTGGGATTGCCTGCCACCACGCCTGGCTATTTTTGTTTGTTTGTTTGTTTAGTAGAGATAGGGTTTTGCCATGTTGGCCAGGCCAGTTTCAAACTCCTGGCTTCAAGTGGTCCACCCACCTCAGCCTCCCAAAGTGCTGGGATTATAGGCTTGAGCCACTGCGCCCTGCCAGGAGACCATTATTCTGAGTGAAGTGACTCAGGAATGGAAAACCAAATATTGTCTGTTCTGACTTATAAGTGGGACCTAAGCCATGAGGATGCAAAGGCATAAGAATGATATAATGGACTTTAGGAACCCCAAGGGAAAGAAAGGTAAAAGAGGGGCGAGGGATAAAAGACCAAATATTGGGTACAATGTACACTGCTCGGATGATGGGTGCACCAAAATCCCAGAAATCACCGCTACAGAACTTACCCATGTAACCAAAATCCACCTTTACCCCAAAAACTACTGAAATAAAACATAAACAAAAGAAACCACCCTATCTAAGCAGCACTCCTCAACACTCTACAATCCCTTACCCAGCTTTCTTTTTTACCACAGTGTTTATCACTCCCTAATGAAGGCCAAGCTCCTTGAAGGCAGGGATGGTATCTGCTTTTTTCACTACTTTATCCTCAGTCCCTAGAACAGTGTCTAGCACAAATTAGGAACTGAGGAAACATTTCCTGGCTGATTGAATAAATGTTGGGACATGGAATATACTTTCCCAGAAGTAGTGGTAGAACTTACCTCATTCCTCTCGGGACCAATAGCTATGTCCTTGGGCAGTGGCTCACAAACTTAAGAGTTTCTCGCAGCAACCTTAGATGGTTGCTGTGGAATAATCTTTAGAAATGCAAGACAGTAATAATACAGTATATTTATCCAGCCTGACCAACGTGGTGAAACTCCGTCTCTACTAAAAAATATAAAAATTAGCCAAGCATGGTGGCACATGCCTGTAGTCCCAGCTACTTGGGAGGCTGAGGCAGGATAATTGCTCGAACCCGGGAGGTGGAGGTTGCAATGAGGCAAGATTGCGTCATTGCACTCCAGCCTGGGCAACAGAGTGAGACTCCATCTCAAAAGAAAAAAAAAAAAATACAGTATATTTTGCTGGACATATTCCATAAGAATTGGAAGGCACTGTATTCTTTTCCTTTGCATACCTGTGCGAGAGGAAGAAACACTCATTTACTCTTTATTCTTTCAACAAATACATGTGAGTGCTTACTTTATGTCAGGCACTCTTCTATGTGCTTGTCAATACAGTGATGAATAAAATTTTACCTCAGAAAGCTTAGGTTTTGGTGTGCTGGCTCACGCCTGAAATCCTAACACTTTGGTAGGCTGAGGCAGGAGGATCCCTTGAGCCCAGGAGTTTGAGACCAGGGTGGGCAACTTAGAGAGGCCCCGTCTCTATTTCTTAAAAAAAAAAAAAAAAAAGCTTACATTTCATTGGGTAGAGCCAGATAAACAAGTTAAAAAATAGTAAATGTCAGCTGGGTACAGTGGCTCGCGCCTGTAATCCCAGCACTTTGGGAGGCAAAGGCTGGTGGATCATCTGAAGTCAGGAGTTCAAGACCAGCCTGACCAACATGATGAAATCCCACAAAAATTAGCCGGGCATGGTGGTGCACGCCTGTAATCCCAGCTACTCTGGAGGCTGAGGCAGGAGAATCGCTTGAACCCGGGAGGAGGTGGTTACAGTGAGCAGAGATTGCACCACTGCACTACAGCCTGGGCAACAAGATCGAAACTCCGTCTCAAAAAAAAAAAAAAAGTAAATGTCAGATCAGATAGTGATAAATGGGTAAGAGCTATGGGGAAACAGAAAACAGCAGGGTGGGGGATAGGAAGTGTTGGATGGAGGGTGTATTGCTGCCCATAGAACTTACTATTACTATGCAGGGCGTGAGGGATGACCCAGGACTCCTGGGTTCCTTGAGGAGTCCAGTGTAAACAGGGATAAGGGACAAAATGAGATTAGTCCTGATGGTCGAACCTAGTGGTGGTCTAACCTGGTGGGGAGGCCTGTGTGTTGAGGGGAAGGAATGTTACAGATTTCTCATAGAGTATTTGGAGTTCTGGGAGCTCCTCTTTGCTTCTATTAATAATGACGTGAAGACTAGGAAAGAAGTTCTTTTGGAGATTTCCAGGTCCTCTTTTCAATCTTCCACTTGGAGATGTGGAGCCCAAAAGAGGGGCAGTTTATTTAAATACATAGAATTAAAAACAACTGGGTTCAAGTTTTGCCTCTGTCATTTGCCTCTGTTCAAGTGCTGGGATTACAGGCGTGAGCCACTGTAGCCAGCTGACATTTACTATTTTTAAACTTGTTTATCTGGGTCTACCCAATGAAATAAAGATACTATACTAAAAGCATACTATCATGCTTTTAGTAATTTGACTTTTTTTTTTTAGGAGGCAGAGTCTTGCTCTGTCACTGGGGCTGGAGTGCAGTGGTGTGATCATGGCTCACTGTATCCTCAACCTCCTGGGCTCGAGCGATCCTCCCACCTCTCAGCCTCTAGAGTAGCTAGGACTATAGGCATGTGCCACCATGCCTGGCTAACTTTTGTATTTTTTTAATAGAGACTGAGTTTTGCCATGTTGCCCAGGTTGGTCTCAAATTCTTGACCTCAAGCAATCTGCCTGCCTCAGCCTCCCAAAGTGCTGGGATTACAGGCGGGAGCCACTGTGCCCAGCCATTTGGTGTTTTTTGTTTTGTTTTTTAATTTATTGAGTCTCACTCTGTCACTTTGTCACAAACTATAGTGCAGTGGCCTGATCTTGGCTCACTGCAATCTCTGCTGGCCGGGGTTCAACCGATTCTCCTGCCTCAGCCTCCAGAGTAGCTGGGATTATAGGTGTGCGCCACCACACCCGGCTAATTTTTTGTTTGTTTGTTTTTTGAGACAGAGTCTCGCTTTGTCGCCTAGGCTGGAGTGCAGTGACGTGATCTCAGCTCACTGCAAGCTCTGCCTCCCGGGTTCAACCGATTCTCCTGCCTCAGCCTCCTGAGTAGCTGGGACTACAGGTGTGTGCCACCACGCCCAGCTAATTTTTGTATTTTTTTTAGTAGTGATGGGGTTTCACCATGTTGGCCAGGATGGCCTCGAATTGCTGACTTCAGGCGTTCCACCGGCCTCAGCCTCCCAGAGTGCTGGGATTACAGGTGTGAGCCACTGCGGCCGGCCCATTTGGTGTTTCTAAACCATAGTTCCTGTATCTGAAACACAATACTCTGCCCTCCAGGGTTATTTTAAAAACCATGAAATGTATTATAAGTTATATAACAAATACTTTTTATTTTTTATTTTTCAGATAATGCCATATTTGGATAAAGTGCATCTCCAGAGACAAAGACACACAGAAATACCTTCTCTTTGATTCTTCATCAGTGTGCCTAAATTATTTACAAATTATTAATTATAAACAAAACTAAACAAAAGTATTCACTAGATCCCTCAAAAAACATTAAGTCACATAAAACATATTACATCTTTATTCATTCCGTTCTGTTATTTAGACTTAGATGATTTGAAGAGAGGATTTGAGTTTTTTAGATACTTTCAAAGATGAATTCCTAAGAGTTTACTTTACAGTGATTCCCCCCTGCAACTTTTTTTTTTTTTTTGAGACAGAGTCTCGCTCTGTTCCCCAGGCTGGAATGCAGTGGCACGATCTCGGCTCACTGCAACCTCCGCCCCCTGGGTTTAAGCGATTCTCCTGTCTCAGCCTCCTGAGAAGCTGGGACTACAGGCTCATGCCACCATGCCCAGCTAACTTTTGTATTTGTAGTAGAGATGGCATTTCACCACGTTGGTCAGGCTGGTCTTGAACTCCTGACCTCAGGTGATCCACTTGCCTTGGCATCCCAAAGTGCTGGGATTATGGGCGTGAGCCACCACGCCTGGGCGATCTTCTCCTTAGTAATCTAAAATGTTTAAATAGTAGTTTATATTTGTTTCTATAACTCAGTGGAATATATTGACCAACCCCACTGATCAGGTTGAAGGCTAAAAAGTTAACACTTGCTTCTAAATGATAGATTAACTTCCTCTGTTAAAGTTATAGTTTTGATGATTTGAATAAGGAGATATTTGAGAGGCTAATATAAGGTGCCTAGAGACAGGGCTTTCTGTTACATTACATTGTCCATCCCCACAGTGGTGATGGTTAGAATTATCTCATGGCCACATCCTGTTTGGCTATTATCACCTCTGTTTCATTGCTTCTTGGATCACAGTCTTTTCAAATCTTTTTTTTTTTTTTTTTTTTAGATGGAGTCTCGCTCTGTTGCCCAGGCTGGGGTGCAGTAGTGTGATCTTGGCTTGCTGCAACCTCTGTCTCCCAGGTTCAAGCAATTCTCATCTCAGCCTCCTGAGTAGCTGGGACTACAGGTGTGTGCCACCATGCCAGGCTAATTTTTTGTATTTTTAGTAGAGATGGGGTTTCACCATGTTGCCCAGGCTGGTCTCGAACTCCTGACCGTGGGTGATCTGCCCGTCTCAGCCCCACAAAATGCTGGGATTACAGGCATGAGCCTCTTCAAATCTTAACTTGGCTTATGTTCCTTTATGTGGTTAAGAACCTAGTCCATATGCCAAGCAGAGCACTGCCTGGGCTGGAACCCAGAGCTTCTTGGCATTTGTATTTATTTCAATAAGACACTCACTTTTTTTTTGGTTGCCCTCTACTTCCACAGGAAGCTCAGATTCATAGAAAGCCAAAGCGTTCTGATATTTGAAGGGATATGGATAAGTCAGCTGGCTTAAAACCCTATGTCAGCCAGAACTATATAGTAGGGCACAGTGTGGATAAGACTCATCCACCATGAGAATATGTTATAAAAAAATCATAATAAACAACACAGAACTACAGCTAATTTTTCACTTCCCAAAAGGCAAATACCTAGCCAGGCAGTGGTGGCAGATAGCTATAGTCCCAGCTACTCAGGAGGCTGGAGTGGGAGGATCACTTGAGTCCAGGAGTTCAAGGCTGTAGTGTGCTAGGATCATGCCTGTGAATAGCCACTGCCCTCCACCCTGTGCAACGTGGCGAAAGTCTGCCTTTTTTTTTTCTTTTTTTTTTTGAGACAGGGTCTCATTCTGTCACCCAGCCTTGAGTGCAGTGGCATGATCATGGCTCACTGCAGCTGGACCTCCCGGGCTCAGATGATTCTCCACCTCAGCCTTCTGAGTAGCTGGGATTATAAGGGTATGCCATGCTAATTTTTGTATTTTTAGTAGAGATGGGGTTTCGCCATGTTGCTAGTCTTTAACTACTGGCCTCAAGCAATCCGCCCTCCTCAGCCTCCCAAAGTGCTGGGATTACAGGTATGAGCCACTTTGTCTGGCCTGTTTTTGTTTGTTTTAAAGCAAATACCTAGTGTCAAGAACTGTAAAGGATTATCCTGGCATGGCAGTCATGGGTACCTATAGAAGACATGCGGCTCCTGGTTCAGAGGCAAAGGATTTTACTACTTAGAGCACAGCAAGGAACACAAGCCTCATGTTCGGGTTGGTTCCCCTTGCCCTCCCCCACTCCCTCAAGATTCACAGGGCGATGTGAAGATGTCCAGGTAGATGCCACACACGCGGAGGTTGTGCCTCATAGCTGAGGAATCCTGAGCTTAAAGAAACCCAACCTTTGCCCAGAAGGAGACATTATCTTCATTATAGTGGATGATAAACAGACCTGCCCTCTGCTCCAGAGGGTCACGATCTTCCAAAGAGATTATCTGGAACAAAGGTTGTCAGTGCCTCTGCTCCCTAGATGTGCAGAAACATGGAAGTCCTGTAGAGAATTGTCTCCCCACACTCAGAAGTTCAAATAAAGACTATCAAATACAGTATTATTTCTTTGGCTCTAGCTGGGATGAATAATAGGAAATAAACACATAGGTGGTAAAGGAGTGTCAGGGTATGGACGGTACATTTCTTTTTCTTCTTTTTCTATTTGAGACAGGGTCTCACTCTGTTGCCCAGGCTGGAGTGCTGTGGGGTGATCATGGCTCAATGCAGCCTCAACCTCTCCTGCTCAAGCAATTGTCCCACCTCAGCCTCCTAAGTAGCTGGGAAGACAGGTGTGCACCACCATGCCCAGCTAATATTTTTACTTTGGCTATGTTGACCAGCCTGGTTTCAAACTCCTGGCTTCAAGCAATCCTCCCACCTCAGCTTCCCAAAGTGCTGGGATTACAAATGTGAGCCACCACACCTAGCTGGACAGTACAATTAACACATTCTCTAACCTCAGCTCTCTCTAACCCTATCCACCCTCCTCCTCTGTGTGCCTCTGGTTTTATAGAACTACTTGTGACTCTCTACTTGTGAACTTGCCTTATTCTGTTACCTCCTCTTTACCTAACTTCAATTTGTGCAACATTTAATTTGATACCACCTCCTTCTAGAAACCTTCCCTCACCCTGATCCCACTGTTAAATATAATGAACCCCAAGTTTCTCTTCAAAGAATCAGTATGTTAGCATGTTTTTTTTTTTTTTTTTTTTTTTTGAGACAGAGTCTGGAGGTATCGCCCAGGCTAGAGCGCGGTGGTGTGATCTTGGCTTACTGCCAGCTCTGCCCCCTGGGTTCACACCATTCTTCTGCCTCAGCTTCCCAAGTAGCTGGGACTACAGACGCCCACCACCACGCCCAGCTAAATTTTTTTTTTTTTTTTTTTTGGTATTTTTAGTAGAGACGGGGTTTCACGGTGTTAGCCAGGATGGTCTCAATCTCCTGACTTCGTGATCCACCCACCTTGGCCTCCCAAAGTGCTGGGATTACAAGTGTGAGCCACCGCGCCCAGCCTGTTTTTTTTCTTTTTTTTTTTTTTTGAGATGGAGTCTTGCTTTGTCACCCAGGTTGGAGTGCAGTGGCGCAATCTTGGCTCACTGCAACCTCCTCCTGGGTTCATGCAATTTTTCTGCCTCAGCCTCCCGAGTAGCTGGGATTACAGGCATGTGCCACCACACCTGGCTAATTTTTGTATTTTTAGTGGAGACAGGGTTTCACCATATTAGTCAGGCTGGTCTTGAACTCCTGACCTCAAGTGACCCACCCACCTCAGCCTCCCAAAGTGTTGGGATTACAGGCGTGAGCCACCACGTTCGGCCAAGTAGGTTATTATGTTCAGCTCTCTTATTCTTTGATTCTCCATTTTAAAGTTTAACTTCCTGGTTCTCTTCCCCCCCTTGCCTCTAGTTTCAGTAAACAACTTTCCTGCTGGTCCTAGTTAGTAGTTCACATCTGTTCCCCTGGTCACCTGCTTCATCCTGACTCATTCCAGTCACCTGCTCTGACCTGAGTCATGCCTGGTCACCCACTCTGACCTAAGTCACCTTTAGTCACCTGTTCCTAACCATCTTTCCCGCCAAACTACTCACCCTGCCACTCCAGCTCATACTCCTGCTCTTTTTAAAATAGCCAATCGGAATTAGCTTAGACTGTGCTGTCCAACCCTAGGCAATAGGGGAACAACACAGCAGTAGGGACTACCTGCATCAGGAATAAGAACTCCTTTGCTTCCCCTGTCCAAGTGTGCTCTTGCCATTGTTCCATCTGTGAGGGGCACCCTTTCTGCAGAAAGTAAAAATTGCCTTGCTGAGAAAATTAAATTTATGTTGGAGTGCTATTTCTTCGTGGCACTGGGGAACAAGCATTTGCATTTTTAACACCACCTTAGGCATTTTCTACTTTATCCTCCTCTATACACCCTACAACAGTCTCAGGCTAAAACCAGAAACTCAAGAGTCACAAGACAATATATATGTTGGGACTCTGACCTTACCTGAAATGGCAGAAAGTCCACATTCTCTCTACCCACTCCCAGGAGTGTTTCAAATCTGTCAATGCATGGGTTTCCTCAGTAGCACTAAATCACAGACACTTTCCTCCTTTTCTGCCCTGGCTCCCTGCAAAGCCCAAAGGCAGTCTGCTGGCGGAATTCCTTCTTGCTTGGGGAGGTCAGTCTTTTTCTATTTCTAAGGCCTTCAACTGATTGGATAAAGCCAACCCACTTTACAGAGGGTAATGTGCTTCACTCACAGTCGACTGATTTAAATGTTAATCTAATTTACAATATATCTTCACAGAAACATCTAGAATAATGTTTAACCAACTAGCTGAGTAATGTAGCCTCACCAAGTTGACACATCAAATTAACCATCACAGAAGCTGTCCCACAGAATAACCCTTTACCTTATACTGGGGGATTCTCTGGCATCTGAAAGACCCAGGCCAAAGCTCGTGATTTCCAATTCCCTTCTCTCTGAATTCCACTGGGGTGGATGGACTCTAGCCTTACCCATGCCCTTGAGAACCAGAGAGGAGTAGAGGGGGCCCCACATGAAACCCATTATCCTCAGCTCTATGATGTGACTCAGGAAATCCACAGGGCAGCCTTGGTAGGCTTCTGGGAAATTTAGTAAAGAGCAAGGCTGACTGGCACTCTGGAGGAATTGTAAGAAATTTGCTATTTGTGGCTGGGTGTGGTGACTCATGCCTGCAATCCCAGCACTTTGGGAGGCTGAGGCTGGAGGATTGCTTGAGGCCAGGAGCTCAAGACAAGCTTAGGCAACACAGCAAGAGCCCATCCCTAAACATAAATTAATAATATTTAAATAAAAACAAATTTTGTGTCTGGCCACAATGGCTCATGTCTGTAATCCCAGCATTTTGGGAGGCTGAGGTGGGATGATTGCTTGAGCTCAGGAGTTCAAGACCAGCCTGGGTAACATGGCGAAACCCTGACTCTACTACAAACACAAAAATTAGTCAGGAATGGTGGCCTGTGCCTGTGGTCCCAGCTACTTGGGAGGCTGAGGTGGGAGGATGGCTCGAGCCAGGGAGGCAGAGGTTGCAGTGAGCCAAGATGGTGCCACTGCATTCCAGCTTGGATTGTCCATCTGTCGAGTGAGATCCCATCTCAAACAAACAAAAAAACAAAAAAACATACCCCCCCAAGAAAAAAACCAAATTGCTATTTTATTCACAGCTTTAGATCTTTATTTCTCTTTCTCTCTTTCTTTCTCTCTTTCTCTTTCCTTCTCCTCTCTCCTCTTCTCTCCTCCTTTCTCCTCTTCTCTCCTCCTCTCTCCTCCTCTCTCTTCTTCTCTTGTCTTCTCTTTTCTCCTCTTCTCTTCTCTTCTCTTCTCTTGGGGCTGCCCCAAAGGGCCTCATGAGTGCCTGTGCACAACGGCCAGATGGCCTAATTCACACAGCACAATGGGGACACATCCACAGCCTCTCATCTCATGGTCCAGGCTTGGCTCACCCAATGCATGTGGAGTCCTCCTGGGGACCACTGTTGATAATGGCATTCACCAGGACCTACAGAGAATCCTCTTCTGTGAGCAGGTGAATGGTCTCGAAGGCATGCTTGGCGATGCACAAGGTCACGAGTTTCTTGCAGTTGTTGCGGCCGTGTGTCATCATGGAGTGAGTGAGACACTCCACAATGGGGCCCTGAGCTTTGCGGAAGCGTTTGGCAGCATACTGCCCTGCACTGTGAGGCAGGTGCTCGGCATACTTCTTCACTGCAGTGTAATCCTGTAAGGAAACGTCATTGATCTGCACGCACATCATGGGTGCTCCACTTGCCAAAGAGCTTGATGTCTGGGCTCTCTGTCCCCACAGATGCTGCTCTCTCCCATTTGGTCCCTGAGGGCACAGCCTGAGCATCTCTATTGCTTCGCGTGGACCACGTGCTGCCCTGGCACAGACAAGAAACTAGATATTTCAATGATCGCTTTTAGGCTTCTTAACTTCTATTAATAATAAACGTTTCCATTTGGGTTCCAGATAAGAAAGTGAGAGGAAGCAGATTCAAATGATATTTGCATGTAGAATCCTTCTATAGGAAGCTACTGATTTCAGAAGGCCCCTGTTAAAATGGATTTCCCTGATAATATGTGTTCATCAGTCCAGTAAATTTCTGTTTGGTGACAGTATTGCATTGACAAGCTTCATTGTGGTGGTAGAGGTAGCTGTGTGACATACCTCAAATCCAGAGAGGAACCTTGGTAAATGGGGTTATTGGAGATCTCTTGTGACCTTTGGGGATTGGGGAGAAGTTCTCCTAGGACTTATTTTGTGTGGGGTTTTAGGCTACAATTTCAGACTCGATCCTTTGTTTGATTCCAGTGGGTGTATTCTTTCTGGTCAAATTAATTCCTGACTCCTTACTTTTCTTCTGAGTTTCCAACAAAAGGGTTTTTGTTTTGTTTTGTTTTGTTTTGTTTTTACAGAGTCTTGCTCAGTCACCCAGGCTCAGGTGCAGTGGCTTGATTTCATCTTACTTCAACCCCACCTCCCGCGTTCAAGTGATTCTCGTGCCTCAGCCTCCTGAGTACCTGGGACTACAGGCACACCCACCATGCCTGGCTACTTTTTGTATTTTTAGTAGAGATGGGTTTCACCATTTGGCCAGGCTGGTCTAGAGCTCTATCTCAAGTGATCCTCCCACCTTAGCCTCCCAAAGTGCTGGGATTACAGGTATGAGCCACCACTGCTGGCCTCAACAAGAGGGCTTTTTATAATGACATGAGTATTACATAAGCAGTGAATTGTGGCTATTGATGAATTGCAAGGCATAACTACCCCTAAGGGTTTAATGGCTCAAGACCATCTCTGGGGTTGAGGTTAAGCAATTCCTGGAAAATTCAAAGTTCTTATTCCCTATCCTGACATTTTAAAATCAAGAAAGAAGCCTCAAAATACATGAAAGATGGGAGTGAAAGAGAGGAAGGTAAGTTTTGATCTTAGGAATGGTGGAATTTTGTGGACTGATTGCCTTCTCTATCAGTCAGAGTTTAGTTTTAAGAAACAGAAACCAACCTTGACTAATTTAAACATACAAATTTATTAAATATATTAGGTAGCTCACATAATCTCCAAGAGGGTAAAAAACCAGGTTTGTAGGTTATAGAGCTAGAAACAGTGCTCCAAATCAGGTCACAGGGCTGGTCCATGAAGACTTACTGCCTTGGGACACTGGATACAGCTACTAGGATCAATGCCACTACTGCCTCTGAAAATGGGTGCAGTTGCTACTTCCCACACCAGCACAAAGTCCCATGCAGTTGGTTTCTTTATATTCCTGGCTTCTGACTCAAAATCTGGGCTGTGTACCTCTGATTGGTGGAACTTAAGTCATGTATTTGCCATAATAGTGAGGAACACTGGGAAAGTAAGTATTTGGCATTTTCAGTTTCTAGGGTGGAAGATGGGTTCTGCCTCATAAAATAAGGGCTTTCTCACTTTATTATATGAAAAGTAGAACCAAAATATTAAAAAATGTTCATTGTAGTGTATCCCTTGGTTGCCCCCGAGTCAATACGTATCCTTCTTGCCATAAGAATTTAAAATGCTTTCACAAGTTTGATCAGCATCTTCCATAGCCTTCCAGTGTCACATCCTTTAAATTAATTGGAATTTTGCTGCCTGGAGACCTATGCAGGCCATATAACCAATGCTAGATTTCCCTCTCTTCCTTCTTTCCTATTTTCCTTCATTTTCCTAAGGGTCTCTTGATGACAACTACTTCGGGGTATTGATTTTCTCATTAAACAGGGTTCTTGAAAATGCAAGTATCATGACTGGGCGTCATGCCTGTAATTGCAGCACTTTGGGAGGCTGAGGCTGGCACATCACCTGAAGCCATGAGTTCGAGACCAGCCTGACCAACATGGAGAAATCCCGTCTCTACTAAAAACACAACAATTAGCTGGGCGTGGTGGTGTGCACCTGTAATCCCAACTACTCAGGAGGCTGAGGCAGGAGAATTGCTTGAACCCAGGAGGCAGAGGTTGCAGTGAGCCAAGATCGTACCAGTGCACTTCAGCCTGGGTGACAGAGAGGGACTTTGTCTCAAGGAAAAAAAAAAAAAAAAAAAAAGCAAGCATCAGAAACCAAATTTGGCTAATTTTTTTTTTTTACAGAATCTTGCTCTGTCACCCAGGCTGGAGTGCAGTGGCACAATCATGGCTCACTATAGACTTGACCTTCTGGGCCCAAGCGATCCTTCTACCTTAGCCTCCCAAGTAGCTGGGACCACAGGCATGCACCACCATGCCTGGCAAGTTTTTAAATGTTTTGTAGAGACAGAGTCTCCTTGTGTTGCTCAGGCTGGTCTTGAACTCCTAGGTTCAAGTGATCCCCCTGCCGTGCCCTCCCAAAGTGCTGGGATTATAGGTGCAAGCCACTGTTCCCAGCCAAATTTGGCTAATTTAAGCAGAAAAGGAATTTACTGAAGGATATTGAATAGTTCATAAAATCTCTAGGACAGATGACAAAACAAACTCATGCCAGTAAACAAAAACCATAGAGACTCCACTGCCACAGACACTGGGCATAGACTGTGTGGCTAACACTGCCAACTTCTGCAAACTAGGCTCAGAATATTGCCATTAAAATCCCTGCCACACTGCCCACGCTTGTGAGCATGGAGTATGCTCAGTCCTGGCTTTTAAAAATCAGTGTCCTGTTTGCAAGAGAGGCTGGAAAGTGATTGCTTGGCGGTTTTAACTTCTATAGTGGGAAGCAGGTTCTGCTTAATAAGGTGAGGCATTCCCCACACAAAGGGAACTCATATATGGGGTGACCAAAAACAAAACAAAACAAAAACAACAAACCTGTCTAATGTCCATCCATGTGAACTGCAAGATCCCTTCTCCATCCCTTATACTTCCCTCATTTATTGCCTATACAGTCAGAAGCCAGCCCCCCAATTCAGAGTTCCTGATTTGCAATATTCTAAGGATGGCCTGTGAAGGATGTCACTTAAGCTCATGTAGATAGCAGACTGGGAGGCATTGTGATACTCAGAAAACAGTGCTGGGATGGAAGTCAGGGTATTATAGTTCTAAATGTACAACACATTAGCTGAAAGAATTTATACAATTTAAATTACTTGGGCCTCAGAAGTAATCCACAGAAAAGTCTTGTGCACGAATTAGGCTCTTAGCACTTTCTGTTCTTACATGCTATGCATGGTTCTCAACATGTACAACTTTTTTTTGAGACTGAATCTCGTCTTATGTCTTATTGCCCAGGCTGGAGTGCAGTGGCACAATCTTGGCTCACTGCAACCTCTACCTCCTGGGTTCAAGTGATTCTCCTGCTTCAGCCTCTTGAGTAGCTGGGACCACAGGTGCATGCCACCACGACCAGCTAATTTTTGTGTTTTTAGTAGAGGCAGGGTTTCGCCATGTTGGCCAGGCTGGTTTTGAACTCCTGATCTCAAGAGATCCGCCCGCCTCAGCTTCCCAAAGTGCTAGGATTACAGGCATGAGCCACTGTATCCAGCCTCAATATGTATAACTTAAACCACTGAACTGAGAAATGAGAAGTTATTTGTACCATTTTTAATACCTAAGGCATAAATACTACAGATTTTCATGAATTACAGGAATGCTCACCAAATAAGTCATCTTTTTTGGAGATATGTGTGTTTCAGAATTAGCCAAAGAGGAAGGGTTTCAGGAGGTCTTATTAGGGTATGTTTGCTTGGAGTCCTATGTTTAAACTTGTAGCACTGGTAATCCTTGAATTATCTCATCTCTTTCCATTTTATCTTTTTGACTGACTCTGTAATTATCAGTACTGACTTTGTTATAATTTATAAAGGACAGTGAGATTTGCCTATGCTTGAAAAGCTAAGCTCTAACAAGCATAGAACAGTCTCTGGAAACCCGTTCCAAGTTACTCCGATCCTATAAATGAAATGAAAATTCACATATGCTGCTTTGAAGTATTCTGTCAAAAGCACAAAAGGGCAAGAAAGGGCAAAGGCAAGAAATTAAACTCTAAAGTATGAGTGTCGCTTGACCATGCGAAAACAGGATTTCTCTTTATGTTTAGTTTAGAAGGCAGGCTTGGAGAGGGGAAGGAAATGTACAATAGCAAAGTACGGAAGGGATTATGAAGGAGAATAGTGAACCAGAGGTAAAGAGCAAGCAGCAAAGTGATTAAATGAACTCTTAGTTGCAAAATAATGAAAGAAAAGAGCTGATAACACTTCTTTAAAGAAGAATACAATTTCATCTGATTCTTACTCAAATAAAGACAGGAGCTAGAATAAGAGGGCAACCCATCTTTCTGGGACCCCTCTCTGATCCAGAGGGCTTTCTTCCTTTCGCTTATTAAACTTCTGCTCTAACCTAAAAAAAAAAAAAAAAAAGTAAAAAAGAGCTAGAATAAGAACCATTTTCTTTAGTAAGGAAGGTCACCATATGCTGGGGTGTGTGGGAAGGGAGGCAGCAGATCCCTTTTTGCCTTTCAGTTGAGGAGAGAGGATGTTCCTATAGAATGCAGAAAGACTTGTTCCAGGCCAAAAGAGTTTATTCCTATTTTTCAGAATGGTTCAACATTAGGAAATCTCTGGATGGTATTTAGTAGATTTACAAGTTAAAGGAGAAAAATATGTTTCTCAAAAAACTGTGGAAAGGAGACCAGGCGTGGTGGCTCACGCCTGTAATCCTAGCACTTTGGGAGGCTGAGGCAGGCGGATCATCTGAGATCAAGAGTTCGAGACCAGCTTGGTCAACATGGTGAAACCCTGTCTATAAAAATACGAAAAATTAGCCAGGTGTGGTGGTGGGTGCCTGTAATCCCAGCTATTCAGGAGGCTGGGGCAGGAGAATCACTTGAACCCAGGAGGTGGAGGTTGCAGTGAGCCGAGATCACGCCATTACACTCCAGCCTGGGTGACAGAGTGGGACTCTGTCTCAAAAAAAAAAAAAAAAATTGTGGAAAGGTATATAATATCCAATATCCATTCCAAAGAGCAGATTGAAAGATAAAATATTTTTCTCAATTGTAGTCAGTTTAAGACTTACTGCTTCCCTTCACTTATTTAAAAATATTTGAGCCACCATTGGCTCACGCCTGTAATCCCAGCACTTTGGGAGGCCGAGGAGGGCGGATCACAAGGTCAAGAGTTCGAGACCAGCCTGAACAACATGGTGAAACCCTGTCTCTACTAAAAATACAAAAATTAGCCAGGTGTGGTGGCGGGTGTCTGTAATCCCAGCTACTCAGTAGGCTGAGGCAGGAGAATCGCTTGAACCCAGAAGGCGGAGGTTGCGGTAAGCTGAGATTGTGCCACTGTGTTCTAGCTTGGGCGACAGAGCAAGACTCCATCTCAAAAAAAGAGAGAGTAGCCAGTCCTCAGAAAGCAGGAGGAACACACTGTCCTTGGGTAGTGTCTCTACTTAGAAGAAACTATAAGGAGCTATGATTAAACTTGGAATGTGCGGATATGCTCATTAAAGGTCAAGGCTATTGGTACTATAATAAACATTAATCCTTCAAACTAAGCCTACTCATTAATGTTATCTTTGAGTGAAGTGGGCTGCACTCAGGATATCTGGACATTCTGCAGGCTTGGTGGGAGATGTCCTGCATGACTGTAATTTTTTTTTTTGAGAGAGTCTCACTGTTGCTCAGGCTGGAATGCAGTGGCGCCATCTTGGCTCACTGCAACTGCCACCTCCCAGGTTCAAGCAATTCTCATGCCTCAGCCTCCTGAGTAGCTGGGACTACAGGCATGTACCACCACACCCAGATTTTTAAAATATTAATATTTTAGTAGAGATGGGGTTTTGCCACGTGGGCCAGGCTCCTGGCCTCAAGCGACCCACCTGCCTCGGCCTCGCAAAGGGTTAGGATTACATGTGCGAATAGTTTGGAATTATAATACTTATGGCTATTTTCAGACCATAAGTATTAATATAACCGCCTTGTGAGGGCCTAGCTACTCACTTTAAGACGGGGTCATTCTAGTAATTTTTTTTTTTTTTGGCGGGGGGGGGGGGGAGACAGAGTCTTGCTCTGTCACCCAGGCTGCAGTGCAGTGGTGTGATCTCGGCTCACTGCAACTTCAGCCTTTTGGGTTCAAGTGATTCTCATGTCCCAGCCTCCTGAGCAGCTAGGATCACAGGTGTGTTCCACCATGCCTGGCTGATTTTTTTTTTTTTTTTTTTTGTATTTTAGTAGAGATGTGGTTTTGCCATGTTGGCCAGGCTGGTCTTGAACTCCTGACCTCAAGTAATCCGCCCGACTCAGCCTCCAAAGTGCAGGGATTACAGGCGTGAGCCGTTGTGCCCGGCCTCTAGTCATGTTTTATTAAACCAGAGGCCTGGTAAGCAGAAGTTCCTCTAACAATAGCACTTCTAACATTGCTTTGAAATTACTTGTCCAGTTGGTTATCTCCTTGATTAAATTGTGAACTGAGAGCAAAGACCATATCTTATTCCTCCTTGTAACCTAGGGACCTAGACTAGTGGGCAACCTATAGGAGGGGCTTAATAATTGAAACAAACAAATGGATGAATAAATGAAGAAAATGGCTAAACAATTTAGAGGGCAAAGATCACGTCTGGCTGCGGTGATGAGGCGAGATGAAGTAATTTAACTTGAACCTTAAAGGATTTAATGGTAAGAGTCTGACAAAGGGTATGTGTACAGGAGGTAGGAAACAGGAAAAAGAAATAAGAGTTGGAAGAGAGCTTAAAAGTCTGGTTTTAATATAATCTCCTGTTAAATGTAGGAATTTCATTTATAATCGTGCTGATGAGTCATGAAATACCTCATAAAATACCCTATTCTGTTTCTTAGTCTGGTTTGGACAATCTGCCCTAGTTTTGATTCTTCGATAAATGAATTCATTTCAAAATATTTATTGAAGATCTATTTCATAAAATCACATTGATTTAGGAAGTTTATTTTTTTCTATGACAGGTACTTTTTCCAGCATTTGCTGCTTATATAATTTAACAAGATTAAATACCCAAATTTTGATATTGACTACACCTGTTAAAATTATATTTAAAAAAAAATTGTAGTAAAATACACATAACATACAATTTATCATCTTAATTCTTTATAAGTGCACAGTTCAGTGGCATTAAATACCTTCACATTGATGTGCTACCATCTCTACCATCTATCTACAGAACTGTTTTTACACCTGAGATTTTTAATTTTTTTGAGATTTTTATTTATTGACTTTTTTAGAGAGAGGTTCTCACATCTCACTATGTTGCCCAGGCCTGACTCAAACTTGGGCTTAAAGGGTCCTTCCATCTCAGCCTCCTGAGCAGCTGGCACTACAGGCGAATGCCATTGTGCCTGGCTTACACTAACATTTTTAAACTTAAAAATACAAAATACTACTATTCACAGAGAAGTAAGAAACACTTTAAATAATGCCATTTACATTCTAAATATGTTGACAAAATTCGGACCACAACTTAAAATTGGTGTATTAACTAAACATTGGGCTTGGTATTTAGTAATGATTGTTTAAACCATTGGCCTTGTAAGTCAAAAATCTAAGATAAGTGTAAAAATCTTATGCATTTTTATCTTAAAGAGAAATAAGTCAAAGTACTAAAAGTTCAATTTTACAAACCTAGAAAAGAGATTTCTGATAGCAGAGAAAACCAGACATTCTCCTTTCACTGGCTAAATCCTATGGGAAGAAAATTAGGTGGTAAGATCACACTTTAGGCCAGCACATTGGCTCATACCTGTAATCCCAGCACTTTGGGAGGCCAAGGCAGGCGGATCACCTGAGGTCGGGAGTTCGAGACCAGCCTGACCAACATGGAGAAACCCTGTCTCTACTAAAAATACAAAATTAGCCAGGAGTGGTGGTGCATGCCTGTAATCCCAGCTACTTGGGAGGCTGAGGGAGGAGACTTGCTAGAACCCAGGAGGTAGAGGTTGAGGTGAGCCAAGATCGTGCCACTGCACTCCAGCCTGGGAAACAAGAGCGAAACTCCATCTAAAAAAAAAAAAAAAACAAAAAACCATACTTTCGCCTACTCCATTCTCATCACAGGAGTGCTTATACTCTTCCTGTGGGAGCCACCCTTCCCATTCCCAGAAGCAATGGTTTCAGTTCAGATGCTGGTTCTATATAAAAGGGCAATGTAAGAAGTAGCAGTATTTTCCCAATATCCTGCTAGAACTCGGCTAATTGAAAAGCAGCACAAGGCTAGAATCAGAACCCAGGGTTTCAGGATCCAAGACCAGTTTTATTTCTAAGAGAAATATTTCTCTACAATTATAATCTTCTATAACCCTATAAAACAGCTTCTAATTAGTTCAGATTCTTCATCAGAACATTTCTATTTTTCAAATGCTGCCCCCTGCAGTTGATTAGATTTTGTAATGGATGGTTTTGAAGCTATTTCTGGAGCAAGTGTCGGAGCTTAGGAAACAGTTTTAATGCATTCTGTGTCGTCACTTCTATCACTTCTTCCACTGAGATCCCTTTCACCTGGGCGATATATTCTGCCGAAATAGAAACGTTCCAGGGCTCATTCCGTACCTGAAACAAGACAGCAGACACACCCTGTCAAACATGACACTGAAGGGAAGCAGATCCTTGGAGACTATAGATAAAACAGAAGAAAATGAGTTGGTAAAAACAACTGATGGGTTCCTTTTTTTTTTTTTCCTTTTTAGATGGGGATGAGGGCTGGGAGGGAGGCATGGCTGCAATGTTGATTGTAAATCTACGCCGCTCCTGAAAAGAACCCTGAGGTATTAACAATTGAAGTCCCTAGCTCCTAGCACATGAAGAAGTCTGCAAACAGTGAACACTTGGTAACCTGCCTGACACATGGATTAACTGTCCTTTGGTTTGTTGCTTACATGAATGCTTGTAAAAGGTCACTGCTCTGCTGCTTGGCCGCCTACCTCACAGGCTACATGACAGTTTGATTCAAGAATTGCCAACATGTATTGGAAAGATGAAATAGATTATGTACTGGTGTTTCACTGATTCTAAGATGCATTTCCTCCCCTATTTTAACATCTCTGAAATTGATATAGTATATTTCATTTAGATTCAGTGGTATTTCATAGTATAACTGGCAGTGTTTTTTCTGTCTTAATGGTCATAAAACAATGGTAAACAATGGTGCCTCTACAATCAGTAGCATTTAGATTTGATGAAATAAATTATTATAGTTACTATCAATAAGCATCTACTCAGGATGATAATGTTCAGAGGAATAACATTACTGTTAAAAATTTAAAAAACCCACTTTGGTAATGTAGCCTAAAAAAAAAATTAAAAATGGGCACAAAGATTTATGTTAATCATGTTGTTTATAATACAATCTAGATGACCAATATCAAGTAAAATATGGTAAACTCACATACTGGAATATTATGCAGTTATTAAACATGATGAAGCAAAGTATGTTTATTAATATACACAGATGGCTTATACCTGTAATCTTAGCACTTAGAAAGGTTGAGGTGGGAGGATCACTTGAGCTCAGGAGTATGAGACCAGCCTGGGCAACATAGTGAGACCTTGTCTCTATTAAAAAAAATTAACAAAAAAAAATATATACAGAGGTTTACCACATAAAGATCAGTTATAAAATAATATGTCCAAATTAATCCTGTTTTTATGAAATATATGTGCATACATAAATGAACATAAAAAAGTCTGAAAGAAGGCTGGGCGTGGTGGCTCACGCCTGTAATCCTAGCACTTTGGGAGGCCGAGGCGGGCAAATCATGAGGTCAGGAGTTAGAGACCAACCTGGCCAACGTGGTGAAACCCTGTCTCTACTAAAAATACAAAAAATTAGCTGGGCATAGTGGCAGGCACCTGTAATCTCAGCTACTTGGGAGACTGAGGCAGGCGAATCGCTTGAACCCGGGAGGCGGAGGTTGCAGTGAGACGAGATAGTGCCACTGCATTCCAGCCCAGGTGACAGAGTGAGACTATGTCAAAAAAAAAAAAAAGTCTGAAAGAACACACAAACTTTAGTGTTTTCTGTAGATGAGGCATTGTTCTAAGCTTTTCACGGAATTTCCCATTTAATCCTCAAAATAACTCTGTGGTACTATTATTAATAGTATCCCTATTTTCATAGATAAGAAGGAATCCCAAACAGCTAGTAAGTAGCCTGGCTGGGGTTTAAACCCAGGCAATCTGACTTCAGAGTTTATGGACTTAGCTACTATATTATAGTGGTAACCTTTGGGTGGTAGATGATTTATTTTCTTGTTTATGATTTTCTGTGTTTTCTAACTTTCTATAACAGACACATTTTACTTAACAAAAATAATATGCGGTTAAGAAATTCATTTATCAAAAAATATTTATTGAGTACAGGTTGAGTATCCCTTACCCAAAATGCTTGGAACCAGAAGGGTTTCAAATTTAGAATTTTAAAAATATTTGCATATGCATCTCAAGATATCTTGGTGATGTGGACCAATTCTGAACACAAATTCATTTCTCTCTCTCTCTCTCTTTTTTTTTTCTCTGTTGCCCAGACTGGAGGGCTGTGGTGCAATCTCAGTTCACTGCAACCTACGCCTCCTGGATTCAAGTAATTCTCCTGCCTCAGCCTTCCGAGTAGCTGGGATTACAGGCATGCACCACCACGCCCGGCTCATTTTGTATTTTTAGTGGAGACAGGGTTTCTCCATGTTGGTTAAGCTGGTCTCAAACTCGTGACCTCAGGTGATCTGCCCGCTTTGGCCTCCCAAAGTGCTGGGATTACAGGCATGAGTCACTGTGCCTGGGCTCATTTATGTTTCATATACACCTTACACACATCGCTTGAGAGTAACTTTATACAGTATTTTAAATTATTTTGTGCATGAAATAAAGTTTTGTTAAGTGCTCATTTGTGGAATTTTCCACTTGTAGTGCAACACTGATGATGAAAAAGTTTTAGATTTTGGAGCATTTTGGATTTAGGATGTTCAGATTAGGGATGCTCTCAACTGGTACCTACTTTGCACAAGGCACTATGCCAAAAACTCACATTTTTTTGTCAAATCAACTAAATATAAATATAAAACTGACTTACAACGGCCATCAAAATTTATTCCTGTTTAGGAAGAATAATGCTAGGTCCTTTCCTTCCATTTTATACTAATCAAAGTGGCAATTTTGTACCATTCTGTCCTACACCAAAACAGGAAAAACTAGTGTGATCCTCTACTTTCCCATTCCTCTATATTTTACATTCTTTTTTTCTTTCTTTCTTTTTTTTGAGATGGAGTTTCACTCTTGTTGCCCAGGCTGGAGTGCAATGGCGTGATCTCGGCTCACGGCAACCTCTGCCTCCCTGATTCAAGCAATTCTCCTGCCTCAGACTCCTGAGTAGCTAGGATTATTGGTGTGCACCATGACGCCTGGCTCATTTTGTATTTTTATTGGAGACGGGGTTTCTCCATGTTGGTCAGGCTTGTCTCGAACTCCCAACCTCAGGTGATCCACCCGCCTCAGTCTCCCAAAGTGCTGGAATTACAGGTGTGAGCCACCACACCCAGCTTTACATTCTTATAATAGCTGATTTATAAAAATATGTAATTGACCAGCCTGGGTGGCTACTGGAGGTGGGAGCTGAGGTGGGAGGATCACTTGAGCCTAGAAGGTGGAGGCTGCAGTAAGCTATGATTGTGCCACTGTACTCCAGCCTATGCCACAGAGTGAGATCCTGTCTCAAAGAAAATAAAAATAAAGGTCAGGCACAGTGGCTCACGCCTATAATCCTAGCACTTTGGGAGGCCAGGATTCCTTGAGGCCAGGAGTCCAAGACCAGCCTGGGCAACATGGTAAAACCTCGTATCTACAAAAAATATAAAAATGGCCATGTGCAGTGGCTCATGCCTATAATCCCAGCACTTTGGGAGGCCAAGGCAGGCGGATCACTTGAGGTCAGGAATTCAAGAACAGCGTGACCAATGCAGTGAAACCCCATCTGCACTAAAAATACAAAAATCAGCCAGGTGTGGTGGCACAAGCCTGTAATCCCAGCTACTAGGGAGGCTGAGGCAAGAGAATTGCTTGAACCCGGAAGGCAGAGATTGCAGTGAGCTGAGATCGCGCCACTGCACACCAGCCTAGGCGACAGAGCAAGACTCTGTCTCAAAAACAAAAACAAAAAAACCCAAAAAACCCAAAAACAACTAGCCAGGCATTGTAGCACATGCCTGATGGAGAATCATCTGAACCCAGAGAGTCAAGGTTGCTGTGATCACACCACTGCACTATAGCTTGAGTGACAGAGTGAGACCCTGTCTCAAAAAACAAAACAAAAAAAATTATTGAACATCAATTAGTAAAACTCACACTGCAATCACATATAATCATAGTTTCTGAATAAACTGATAATAATTGCTACTGGTCCCAAACCTCTAAATTTTGAGTGCTAATTCTCTGAATTTGGCAGGCATAGAGACACAGATCTGATGGGTAGTCAGAGGCACTTATTAAACTGCACATTGGGAGGTCATTGTAATAGGTACTGCCTAAAGCAAATAAAGCATATACTGTGGCTTACTTTCAGAAAATTATAATTTAAAATAGTAGTAATATTAAAGAGAGTGAAATTTAAACTACGATTCTTTGTGGCTTACAATAACAAAAAGAGATACTAACAGCAAAGATCATAAATAAACCCATGACTGTATCAATACTTGTATTGAAAGAAATAGAACTTCATTATAACATGCTAACTAAAAGAGGAAAAATGAACATTCATTGAGTACCTACTGTATACCAGATACTGCTAGGCACTTTCACATACATTACGTCATATAGTACTTACCATAATTTTTTTTTTTTGAGACGGAGTTTTGCTCTTGTTACCCAGGCTGGAGTGCAATGGCGCGATCTCGGCTCACTGCAACCTCCGCCTCCCGGGTTCAAGCAATTCTCCTGCCTCACCGTCCTGAGTAGGTGTGATTTCAGAGGCATGTGCCACCACACCCAGCTAATTTTTTTGTAGTTTTAGTAGAGACAGGGTTTCTCCATGTTGGTCAAGCTGGTCTCGAACTCCTGACCTCAGGTGATCCGCCTGCCTTGGCCTCTCAGGGTGCTGGGATTACAAGTATGAGCCACCGTGCCCAGCCCACCATAATATTTTAATGTATTTATTATTTTACCTACATTTTATAAATGAAAAAGCAGTTTCAGAGAGATTAAGTAGCTTGCCCAAAGTCAGCTAGTAGGTAGACAAGAGGATTTGAATTTGTCTTTCTGACTGCATACACTGTACTTTTTACTATACTGGTTTGACTCTTATTATTACATACATTAGGACATGCTCCATTATCAAATAATATTCTCTGGAACACAACAGCTATATTTAGAAAGACCTGAAATAAACTTAATATAAGCCCTTAATCTAGCACTATATGAGGATTCCACTGTATTTACACTATAATGAGAAACACAGCTAAATTGAAAAGAGCTCAAATGAAAGATACAATCTAAATAATATAGAAATTAGAAAACTATTTACCTGTTTTTCTGGTCCTAGTGCAGGTGAATCTGTTTCTAAGCATATAGAGGTTAAAGGCAACTGTTTCACAAGTTTCTGCTTCTTAAAGAAAAAGCAGGTAAGTTTAAAACATGAGAAATAAAGAAAAAGAGCATTAAATTGACATGCTAACAATGCATTTTATTCTGCAAGAACTTAAAATTTATGCTTTAGGCTAGGCGCGGTGGCTCACGCCTGTAATCCCAGCACTTTGGGAGGCTGAGGCGGGTGGATCATGGGGTCAGGAGTTCAAGACCAGCCTGACCAACACGGTGAAACCCCATCTCTACTAAAAATACAAAAATTGCCAGGTGTGGTGGCTCACGCCTGTAATCCCAGAACTTTGGGAGGCCAAGGCAGGCAGAACACAATGTCAGGAGTTCGAGACTAGCCTGGCCAACATAGTGAAACCCCATCTCTAATAAAAATACAAAAATTAGCCAGGCATGGTGGTGGGCGCCTATTAGTAATCCCAGCTACTCAGGAGGCTGAGGCAGAAGAATCACTTGAACCCAGGAGCAGAGGTTACAATGAGCCGAGATCATGCCACTGAACTCCAGACTGGGCAACAGAGCAAGACTCTGTCTCAAAAAAATAAACAAATAATAAAATATAAATACAAATACAAAAATTAGCCAGGCAAGGTTGCAGTGAGCCGAGATTGCACCACTGTACTCCAGACTGGGCAACAGAGTGAGACTCTGCCTCAAAAAAAAAATTATTTTTTACTATTCAATTGATAGGCCGGTTGTGGTAGCTCACATCTGTAATCCCAGTACTTTGGGAGGCTGAGCTGGGTGGATCACTGGAGACCAGGAGTTTAAGACCAGCCTGGGCAACATGATAAAACCCCATCTCTACTGAGAATACAAAAATTAAGCCAGGTGTGGTGGCTCATACCTATAATCCCATACTTTGGGATTTTAAAAAAAAAAATTATTTTTTACTATTCAATTGATAGGCCGGTTGTGGTAGCTCACACCTGTAATCCCATACTTTGGGAGGCCAAGGCAGGCTGATCACTTGAGGTTGGGAGTTTGAGACCAGCCTGGCCAACATGGTGAAACACCATCTCTACTAAAAATACAAAAATTAGCTGGGCGTGGTGGCGGGTGCCTGTAATCCTAGCTACTTGGGAGGCTGAGGCAGAATCACTTGAACCCAGGAGGCAGAGGTTGCAGTGAGCTGAGATCACGCCACTGCACTGCAGCCTAACAAGAGTGGGAAAAAAAATTTAAAAATTAGCCAGGCATTGTGGTACATGCCTGTAATCCCAGTTACTCGGAAGGCTGAGGCAGGAGAATCGCTTGGACCTGGGAGGCGGAGATTGCAGTTAGCCAAGATCACATCACTGCACCCTAGCTTGGGCGACAGAGTGAGACTCTGCTTCAAAAAAACAATTCAATTGATAAATGCTAACTGGATGTTCTCATAATTCCACTACTAAAAGTTATGTTAAAATATAAACACTAATTCCTAGAAGTTATCCAAAGCTTCTAGGGAAACCAAAAAATAGTAACCACAGCAAAAATGAGGTATACCCAGCAAGCAGAAATCCAAACATCTGTTATCACATGCCAACATTGACAAGGAAGTGATTTCTGTTGTTTCTCCACCCTCATCACATTCAGTGTTTCTTTCTAACATCCACTTTAAGGCACTCAAAGCTTTATGTTTATAAATCTAAGGGTTTTGTTTGTTTTTGAGACAGAGTCTGGCTCTGTCACTCATGTTGGAGTGGAGTGGCACATTCTCAGCTCACTGGACCCTCCATCTCCTGGGCTGAAGCCATCCTCCCACCTCAGCCTCCTAAGTAGTTGGGACTACAGGCACACACCACCACACTTGGCTAATTTTTTTTTTTTTTTTTGAGACAGAGTCTCACTTTTCGCCCAGGCTGGAGTGCAGTGGGGTGATCTCAGCTCACTGCAAGCTCCGCCTCCCAGGTTCACGCCATTCTCCTGCCTCAGCGTCCCAAGTAGCTGGGACTACAGGTGCCTGCCACCATGTCCGGCTAATTTTTTGTATGGATGGTCTCAATCTCCTGACCTTGTGATCTGCCCGCCTCCCACAGTGCTGGAATTACAGGTGTGAGCCACTGCGCCCAGCCTAGTTTTTTAAGTTTTAAAGCTGTAATTCACATACCATAATATTCACTCTTTAAAAGTATACAATTCAGTGTTTTTTGCTATATTCACAAAATTGTACAATCATCACCATTATCTAGTTCTGGAATATTTTCATCACCCCAAAAAGAAACCCCATACCCATTAGCTGTCACTCCCTATTATCCTTCTCCTCAAAATCCTGGAAACCACTAATCTATTTTGTGTCTACAGATCTGCCTCACCTGGACATTTCACTGAATGGAATAATACAAGATGTGGTTTTTTATCTGGTCACTTTCTCTTAGTATAGTGTTTTCAAGGTTCATCCATGCTGTAGCATGATTCAGTACTTCATTTCTTTTCATGACTTTATTCCTCTTCATTCCTTTTTATGACTTGATATTCCACTGTGTGGATATAGCACATTTTATTCATCCATTCATCAGCTGACAGACATCTAGGTTGTTTCTACTTGTTGGCTACTATGAATAATGCTGCTATAAACATTTATATACAAGTTTCTGTGTGGACATATGTTTTAATCTCTTTTGGGTATCTACCTAGGGGTGGAATTGCTGGGTCACATGGTAATTTTATTACATTTCTAAGGAACTGCCAAACTTAGTGGCATAAAGTGGTATCTCTCACTGTACCTTTGATTTCTATTTCCATAATGGCTAATGAGGTTGAGCATCTTTTTATGAGCTTATTGGCCACTTGCATGTTTTCTTTAGAGACATATCTAATTTAAATAATTTGCACATATTTTAATCAGGTTATGTCTTTTTATTGAGTTGTAATGGTGCTTTATATATTCCAGATACTAGACCCTTATCAGATACATGGTTTGAAAAGATTTTTTATCTTTCTAAGGGTTGTATTTTCACTTTTGTGATAATGTACTTTGAATTATAAAAGTCTTAAATTTTTTATTGTGAAAATTTTAAATTTTGATTATGTCCAATAAATTTTTTTCTTTGGTTACAATTTTAATGACCTATCTAAGACGCCACAGCCTAATCAAGGAGTCACACAAATTAAGGCCTGTTTTCCTCTAGGAATTTTTACTTTTTTTTGGGGGGGGGATGGAGTTTTGCTCTTGTTGACTAGGCTGGAGTGCAATGGCTTAATCTCGGCTCACTGCAACCTCCATCTCCTGGTTCAAGTGATTCTCCTGCCTCACCCTCCCGAGTAGCTGGGATTACAACCACATGCCAGCACGCCCAGCTAATTTTTGTATTTTTAGCAGAGACAGGGTTTCACCATGTTGGTCAGGCTGGTCTCAAACTCCTGGCCTCAGGTGATCCACCCGCTTCGGCCTTCCAAAGTGCTGGGATTACAAGCGTGAGCCCCTGTGCCTGGCCTTATTTTGGTTTTATATTTAAGTCTTTGATTAATTTCTGAGTTCATTTTTATATATATGTAAGGTAGAGACCTAAGATTAATTTTTGTAAAGTAACTAGTATAGTATCATAAGTATGTAATAAAAGTTCATGTTTTAAATTTTATTTCATAAAGTGTTAGATGAGTTTCAATGACAAAATTTACCTGTCCACTTCTTATGATAGAAGGGGGAATTGAGAAGAAGTACCCAGCTCTTACTCCTTCCATGGCTACAGATGGCCGACCATCAAATGCATGCAGTAGTACCTTGTCAGCACCTTTCAAAAATGAAAGATAAGGCAGAATTCCATTTTATTTCCCATTAATCCAATTAAATAACAGAAGTCTGAAATTTTAGGTAAATGTTGGTCACTAGGATATAAACAAGAGGTTTTATAACTTCTAAAGGGTGGATAAATGTACAGTGTTCAAAGAGTAGAATAAAAATACAGTAAATTTTAAGCCAGGCACAGTGGCTCACACTTGTAATCTCAGAACTTTGGGAGGCCAAGGCAGGCAGATCACTTGAGCCCAGGAGTTCGAAACCAGCCTGGCCAACATAGTGAAACCCTGTCTCTACAAAAATACAAAATTTACCTGGGCATGGTAGTGCAGGCCTATAGTCCCAGCTGCTCAGGAAGCTAAGGTGGGAGGATCACCTGAGCCTGAGATGTTGAGGCTGCAGTGAACTGCGATCGCACCATTGCACTCTAAGCTAGGCATTGGAGTGAGACTCTGTTTCAAAAAATAAACTAATACAAATATATATAGGCCGGGCGTGGTGGCTCACATCTGTAATCCCAGCACTTTGGGAGGCCGAGGTGGGCGGATCACCTGAGGTCAGGAGTTCAAGATAAGCCTGACTAGCATGGTGAAACCCCATCTCTACTAAAAATACAAAAAAATTAACTGGGAGTAGTGGTGGGAACCTGTAATCCCAGCTACTTGGGAGGCTGAGGCAGGAGAATCACTTGAACCCGGGAGGCAGAGGTTGCAGTGAGCCGAGACTGCACCACTGCACTCTCGCCTGGGCAATTCAGCGAGACTCCATCTCAAAAAAATATATATAGAGAGAGAGAGAGAGAGAGATAGATAGATAGATAGATAGATAGATAGATAGATAGACAGACAGAGAGAGAGAAAATTCTTAATCTTCAGAATAAAATTGAAATATTCAATAATGTTGGCCAGGCACAGTGGCTCATGTCTGTAATCCCAGCACTTTGGGAGGCTGAGGTAGGAGGATCTCTTGAGCTCAGGAGTTTGAGACCAGCCTGGGCAACATGGTGAAACCCAGTTTCTACTAAAAATATACACACAAAAAATTAGCAGGGTGTGGTGGTGTGTGCCCATAGTCCCAACTAGTTGTGGGGCTGAAGTGGGAAGATCTCTTGAGCCCGGGAGGCAGAGGTTGCAGTGAGCAGAGATTGCCCCACTGCAATTCAGCTTGGGCAACAGAGTGAGACCCAGTCTCAAAAAAAAAAAAAAAAAAAAAAAGGAGAAATATTCAATTTTAAAGACAAATATAAATTTCCTGCACCATCAGATCTTTTCTAGAAGTCTGTGAGCTGTCTAATTGTTTCTCACAGGAGGTTTTTAGGCAGTCAAATGGATTATCTTAACAAAAATGCTAGTGAAAGAAGAAATGGGGAACTAAGTGACACAAATTCCATAGAGTGGGCTTCATAAAACTATCCCCAGTTCTTAAAGGGTAGCTGCTCAGCCTGCATAAAAATCATGCTTTCAGTGACTTCAGAACTATTCATCACTGATTCCTAGTTGCAGGCAATTACATTTACTTTATTATTTGACAGAGTTTTTTCAAATGGTATGAATGACCATTAGAGAGTTATGACCATAAGTAAGTTATGAAACCAACTTAGTAGGTCACAACCAATAATGAGTGCTTAGATGTATATATGTGTGTGTATGTAGCACACACACATACCTATACATACACATATATGGATTGCTTGTTAAACTTTTGTTAGCTTTCTTTATGTAAATATGAGTCTCAAAATAAACTATATTTCTTACTGTAGATGGCACCTTTAAAATATTGAAAAATAATGCTATAAGATGTAAATTTACTTTAGGAACAAACCAAAAAGACTGTGTTTATATATGATGGCCAAAATCTGTATTTCTGCATTTCTGTAAATTCTGCATTTCTGAAGCAGCAGCTGGAAAACATACAAAACAGTGACCCAATGTGATTGCTGTGTGATAGCCCTTCTTTTTTTAACCTTTTCCTCATTAATCAGCTGACTGAGCTGATTAAGAAACTGGAGCTGCTGGCCGGGCATAGTGGCTCATGCCTGTAATCCCAGCACTTTGGGAGGCCGAGGTGGGTAGATCACCTGAGGTCAGGAGTTCAAGACCAGCCTGGCCAACATCATGAAACCCTATCTCTACTAAAAATACAAAAATTAGCTGGGTGTGGTGGCGCACACCTGTACTGCTAGCTACTTGGGAGGCTGAAGCAGAATAGCTCGAACATAGGAGGTGGAGGTTTCAGTGAGTCAAGATTGTGCCATTGCTTTCCAGCCTGGGGAACAGAGCAAGACTGTGTCTCAAAAAATAAAATAGGCTGGGTACGGTGGCTCACTCTTGTAATCCCAGCACTTTGGCAGGCTGAGGCAGGTGGATCACTTGAGGTCAGGAGTTCAAGATCAGCCTGGCCAACATGGCGAAACCCTAGATCTACTAAACATACAAAAATTAGCTGGGCGTGATAGTGGGTGCCTATAATCTCAGCTACATGGGAGGTTGAGGCAGGAGAATTGCTTGAACCCAGGAGGCAGAGGTTGCAGTGAGCCGAGATTGCACCACTGCATTGCAGCCTGGGTGACAGAGTGAGACTCTGTCTCAAAAAATAAACAAATAAATAAATAAATAAAAGAAACTGGAGCTGCTAATTTTGCTTTGCTTTGTTTTTTATGAAGGTGCTAATTTTTAAATTCAGTGACATAAATTGTTTTATTCAACTTTTCATTTAATCTGTCTGGGCCTGGGAAATATGATAATTACACTGAAAACCGTGTAAACAATAGCCTGACCTGCAACATCATCTTAGATGATTTTTTCACCCCCCTTCTTGCCCCTGCCCTTCAAGAAATCAGATTAAAACATGGCTTGCTTTGTGAGAACATAAACTGGAATTGTCAAACTTGAACATTAGGCCTATTTTTCTCAGGAAATGAAATACCTTGCTCTTGTAAAAGGTTGATGGTAGGTCTTCCAGCAGAGCGTGAGTGCACATTTCTGTTTAACGACAACAACATGTCTTTTAAGTACCACCCTGAAAGTAGTGTTTTTGATCTACTAAAGTAGTTCAGAGAAAGATAAATGTAGAGTTCCATTTCAGGAGAACTCTGATCATTATTTAATTTGCTCTATAGCTATTAACATAAAAAAATAATTAACTTACACAGGCAAATTTAGTCTTTTGGCTAATTGGATCTGTCTGATTAGGACTTGTCTTTGCTCTTCCTTCTGTTCATCAGTGCCAGCAAATCTAGGGGAGAAATCTAGTCCAACCTAGAGCAGAAAAATAAAAGATATTACATATTTAGGTTTAAGGAACCTCAAAAGAGATCTTTGGATTGACGCTATCCAATAGAAATATAATGTGAGGCAGAAAAGCAAGCCACATAAAAATATTAATTCTAGTAGCCACATTAAAAATATTCACAAAACAGGTGAAATTAGTCTTAAGATACTTTAACCCAATATATCCCAAATATTATTATTTTAAACATGTAGCCAATATAAAATATTGAGTTATTTTATATTTCTTTGTTTTGTTTTGTTTTGTTGAGATGGAGTCTGGCTCTGTCACCCAGGCTGGAGTGCAGTGGCGCAATCTTGGCTCACTGCAACCTCTGCCTTCCAGGTTCAAGCGATTCTCTTGCCTCAGCCTCCTGAGTAGCTGGGATTACAGGTGCCCGCCACCACGCCCAGCTAATTTTTGTGTTTTTAGTAGAGACAAGGTTTTACCATGTCGGTCAGGCTGGTCTCAAATTCCTGACCTCAAGTGATCAGTCCGCCTTGGCCTCCCAAAGTGCTGGGATTACAGGCATGCCCAGTCTTTTTTTTTTTCCTTTTTGGTACTAAAACTTTGAAATACACAGTGTATTTTACACTTATAGCACATCTCAATTCAGAGCAGTCACATTTCAAATGCTCAGGAGCTGTTAAGTGGCCACTATATTGGACGGCACAGACTACAGATGACTCCTTCTCCTGGGACTATTTTGGCATGCATTCTATAATCTATATTTTGAATTTAAGTGTTATTCTTATCTTTTGTCTTTAATTAAAAATGGAATTTATTACCAAGTAATAAAAATATTTCACAATTGGCCAGGCATGGTGGCTCATGCCTGTAATCCCAGCACTTTGGCAGGCCAAGGTGGGTGGATTACTTGAGGCCAGGTGTCCAAGACCAGCCTGGCCAACATGGTGAAACCCCATCTCTACTAAAAATACAAACAAATTAGCTGGGTTGGTGATGCATGCCTGTAATCCCAGCTAGTAAGGAGGCTGAGGCAGGAGAACCACTTGAACCTGGGAAGCGGAGGTTGCAGTGAGCCGGGATTGTGCCACTGCACTCAAGCTGGGATTGCACCACTGTACTCCAGGCTAGGTGACAGAGCAAGGTTCTGTCTCAAAAAAAAAAATCACAATTATAAATATTTAAATAAAAAATTCTTTAATTACAAACTCTAGCCCATTTAAAGTGTGTTTCTAAATTACTTATGAAGAATTATAGATACTATATTAACTCACCAGAGCAAGGACCCATATTTAAGCACAAGAAAAGAAAGCAAAGTATTTAGAAATGCTATTATTTTTCTCCAATTAAGGTAGGTCTATGGCAAGGCTTTTGATTGTTTCATCCCCAAGCTTTCTTGCTTATTAAAGAAGTATCAACAAATTATTATTTGGCTAAGTGGGGTGAACACAATTATACAAGTCAGTTATAATCACCAATACTGAACTAAAAATTATTTTCATATATCATATAGAAGTCTGAATTAGAAGTCGTTTGATCAGCTAGTGGGTATTTACCTCTCCAATTGCCAACAACCGATCCTTATAATTCTCGATAATGGGCAAAGCTACATCCAAATCCTGGGAGAAGAAAAGTAAAATTGTTAAAATGGAAGAAGGGAACTGCTATTTCACAAGCTCCTATTATATGCTAGGTGCTACACTATCCTGGTGCTTTACATACATTTAATCCATTTAAGCAGTCAACGAACTAGCAATAGTAATCCTTCTATAATGGTGAGTACCTCTACCTGTAAATTTGAGTAGAAACATATCCCATACCCATTCAGGTTACAAGAATATGACTTTTTATGAAGAGCACCACTTAAACATTGCCTTCTGTTTAGGGGGTATTTCCTGACATTTAGGAGGCATTTGGACATTCTGAAATCACTAAGAAAGAGAGAGGCAAACCACCAGGGAGTCATCTTTGCATGTGAGCTTTGCGACTGCATTGTGTTCTCCCCTTAGAATTCGTCTGGTTGGTGAGTTTATAATAATAATCCCATACTTTCTTTGCACTGTTTCCACCGATTTCATTTGTCTTTAGTCCTGCTTTGACTACTTGTCCTAAATGCCCAGCAATATAAACAATGAGTATCTCATATATGTTTGTTAAATATTGAAGTAGCTGTGCACCATTAGTTTCAATGATATTACCTTTTCCACTGAGGATAATTTGCCCCGTGAGGGTTCCCTTCTTAGGTAGGGAAAACAAATATATGGAAAATTGCTTCTAGATACCTTTTAGACTAGATTGCACATTTTAGTTTCAGGATCTATAGATTGCAAAGTATTTCTCCTGAGGATAATCAGAACAAGACAGAATTAAGAAAAGGAAGGTAAAGCAGATGATAGAGGAACAGGAGTAGATTTTATCACTATGAGAGAGAACAAAGATGAAGGAGGATAAGTTAAGGCCTTGAAATATATTCTAGTAGACTTGAAATACATTCTAGTAGACTTGAAGAAGAATTAACATTGTCATGAAAAATGATGGGTATATGACCCTAGATGTCAGAAAAGCTATTTGACAACAAGCTGAGTAGGTTAAACAGTTCTAGGTAAAGCTTTTTCCATATCACACATCCAAACTACTCTATGTCTCTGAGATCTCAGAGGGACTGGAGAAGTAGGAGAAATCACCCAGGAAATGTCTAACACTTAGAAAGCCTGAGTCACAGAAATTACATGCTTGGAGGAAGATCAGATGAAGAAAAAACCATGCCTCTTGGAATATGTATTATTTATGAAAAAGCAAAACAGATTTATAGTGAGACTATTCAAACTCTTAATAAAATAGATTTGGAAGCTTTCAGCAAGTCAAGAATGATAAATAAAAATTAATAGTAGAATGTAATTCATATTACTTAATATGTACAAATGCATTTGCGTGTGTGGTCTTTGTCATTTCATTTTAGTAGGTGTAAACATATTTATAAGGCTATTTATAGGTCTATTTCTGCCCTCAGTTCTA
Organism: Macaca mulatta; assembly: GCF_049350105.2. Classification (NCBI taxonomy): domain Eukaryota; kingdom Metazoa; phylum Chordata; class Mammalia; order Primates; family Cercopithecidae; genus Macaca; species Macaca mulatta. The sequence goes on along the minus strand of NC_133406.1, from coordinate 70,518,828 downwards.
TCCCCACTCCCTTCAGAAGGTCTTAAGTTCCTTAACAGCTAATGGTTCTATTATACTTTTGTGTTTTTGTTTTTTTTTTAAAGATAGGGTCTCAGCTTGTGACTCAGGCTGGAGTGTGCAGTGGTGCGATCATAGCTCACTGCAGCCTTGATCTCCTGGGCTCAAATGATTCTCCTACCTCAGCCTCCTGAGTAGCTGGGACTACAGGCATGTGCCACCATGCCTGGCTAATATTTTAAATTTTTGTGTAGAGATGGGGTCTCGCTATGTTGCCTAGGCTGGTCTCCAACTCCTGGCCTCAAGCAGTCTTCTCACCTCAGCCTCCCAAAGTGTTGGGATTACAGGAGTCAGCCATAGCACCCCACCCTATTACAGTTTTTGTACAAAAAAGATTATATACCCCTATACTTTATGATTGGGCATAATACTACTATATAATTATTCATCATTTACAAATGAGGAAATTCAGACTTGGTGAAGGTAAGTAATGTGCCACAGATCACAGAAGTCCGTAGGCCAGGTCCCTCTGACTTCAAAGCTCATGCATGCTGTTTCCACCATGCTGCTGAAGGAAGAATGGAAGAAGGGACAAAAAAGGGAATGAATGAAAGAAGGAAGGAGGGCAAAAGGGATCAAAGCAAAGAGATTTATTCAGAATGATTTTAAATAATTACAATAGATTTTTTTATTATAGAAAATGTTTACTCTTCAGAACCTTTAGAACAGGGATCAGGTGTTTAACAGAAATTAGTGAAGTGGGACAAGTAGAAACAGTGGCTAACTAGAGAGCGAATACCCTGCATGGAGGGGCAGCAGAATGCCACCAGTGAATTGTGGTTCACCACAGTTCATTGTGGTTCATCCCCAGTGCCTAAACTGTGCCTGGTAATAATATTTATTGCAAGAATTAATTAATTCAGGAATATGTTAAAAGGATTTGTGTGATGCTAGGCAATTCATCTTATAAAACAAGTTAATTTGATGAATACTTACTACATACCTAGCTTTGTACCACATATTTTAGAAGCCTGTAAACGTGCAAAGAGGCATACTTCCTGTTTTAAAGGGGTTTATAATCTAATTAGCAGGAGAAAACTAAACTGCAGTATGGACTACAAGTGCAACTGGAATAAAACAGGGCTAACTCTGCTCATCTCTAGTCTATTCCAGAGGATTATCACAACATTTGATGGGTTCATATCTGCTTTGAAATCAAGAATTACCTATCGGCTGGGCATGGTGGCTCACACCTGTAATCTCAGCCCTTTGGGAAGCCAAGGCAGGTGGATCACTTGAGGCCAGGAGTTCAAGACCAGCCTGGCCAACATGGCAAAACCCCATCTCTACTAAAAATACAAAAAATTAGCCAGGTGTAGTGGTACATGCCTGTAATCCCAGCTACTCAGGAGGCTGAGGCATGAGAATCACTTGAACCAGGGAGGCAAAGGCTGCAGTGAACCGAGATGGCGCCACTGTACTCCAGCCTGGGTGACAGAGCAAGACTTTTTTTTTTTCAGAAAGAAAAAAAAAAAAAAGAAGTACCTATCATACTGTTGGCATATTAATTGCTTTGGTAAGTTAAGCAGTCCAATCAATTCTACATTAACGCCAAATATATGCCAAACCCAGGCATTTCTGTACCTCCAATGCTAGTACTCTGGTCTAATCCACCATCATTTGTAGCCTTCTAACTTTTTCCCCTTTTCCCCTTTTCATTTTTTGCCCTCTTCAAAACTTACTCTTCATACCAAAGCTAAGGGGATCTTTTTTTTTTCTTCACTAAACTCATTTTACTGCCAGGGCCGAGGGGATCTTTTTAAAACATAAATTACATCTTGGTACTTCTCACATTAAACCCTCCACTGCATGTAAACTAAAATCCAACAAGGTCCTGTATGAGATCTCTGCCCATCCCTCTTACCACTGTCACTTCCTCTCTTCCTCTAGCCATATCAGCCCTCTTTCTGTTTCTTGACTACACTGAGCTTATTCCTACCTTAGGACCTTTGTGCTTTGCTGTTTCCTTTGCATATAACACCCTGATCCTCTCTCTGCATGGCCAATTCCTTTGTAACATTCAGGTTGCAGCTCAATTGTCACTACCAGAGTCCTTCCTTGATGACATCATCTAACAACCAGCATCCACAACACCTACTACATAAACTTGTTTTACTGTCTTCAAAGCACTTAGTGCTATCAAAAGTTTTCCTGTTGATGTAATTGTTGACTGTCTGTCTGCACCATCTAGAATCTAGCTTCCATGAGAGGGATCTTACTCATTATTGGGTCTGCAGTGCTGACAGCAGTGCTTGGCATGTAGCAGGTGCTCAGTACACACTGGTTGACTACCTAACTAAATGAATGTCTATTAGTATAAATCCCCACATAAATGAAAGAAGCGCTGCCTTGCTATGATTCCACATTTGTAGAATTATGACTATCTGGCAAGGTAGCTAATTTTATTATATTTAACAATTCAGGATAGCTCCAGGATAAACATTTTTACCTGAAATGAATGAATTTTATTTTGTTTATTTCTATTTTATTTTTTTTGAGAGATGGAGTCTCACCATGTTGCCCAGGCTGGTCTTGAACTCCTGAGCTCAAGTGATCCTCCTACCTCGGTCTCTCAAAGTGTTAGGATTACAGGCATGAGCCATCACGCCCGGTCATGAATTTTATTTTGAAATAAGTAGAGCTACCTAAGGTATCTTAATATAGGAACAGAGATACATTATTATTATTATTATTATTATTTTTTGTTTTTTGAGATAGAGTCTCACTCTGTTGCCCAGGCTAGAGTGCAGTGGAGCAATCTCGGCTTACTACAATCTCCGCCTCCTGGGTTCAAGTGATTCTCCCACCTTAGTCTCCTGAGTAGCTGGGACTACAGGTGCATGCCACCACACCTGGCTAATTTTTTGTATTTTTAGTAGAGACAAGGTGTCACCATGTTAGCCAGGATGGTCTCAATCTCCTGACCTCGTGATCCACCCACCTCAGCCTCCCAAAGTGCTGGGATTACAGGCATGAGCCACTGCATCCGGCCTACATGATTATTTTTTAAATGGCACTATATCTCAATTTATTCATAGGTAACAAAAAGTCATTACTTCTTTGAAATGGTGCTATCAAGCCCATTATGCAATAAAGCACTCATGAAACTGTGGATCTTCCTGATGCTGAGTCAGGAGACAAGTGTGAAATATAAGACATACCGACTATTGTGAGTCAGTGAGACCGTGCGGGTAGGATGTTTTTAGAGCGGGTACAAAATCAGTGCAATTTAATAGCTGGAGAGCAATCCTGTAACAATGGTTCTATGTTCAAAGATAATATTACTTACTTGAACTCATCTGTTCCCTAATAGTATATAGCACCTCTGAATTTGTATCTTTCTTTTTCTAGATATTCTATCACTTTTTTTTGCCAAAGCAACATGACTACAGTACCAAAAAAAGTGAAAAAAGTTACACATATTTCTAACAGATCATCACAATTACTATCATTTCTGTGTTTTCTCTCCAGTCTTTTCCTTATGAATATATGCTTATGTAGATGTCACTCATAGTGAATACGCTATTTGGTATCCTGCTTTTCTCCCTATATTATACAGTAAGCATTTTCCATGTGCTATATACACTTTATAATCCTCATTTTCTATAAATGCATTACATTTAACACTCTACGACTTAACTAATGATTCCTTTATTTCTGAACCTCTAGGCTGTTTCTACTTTTTCTCTATTACGAATAATGTTGCAACAAATATCTTCGTTAAAGAAGGTAGTGCTTCCTTCTTTTGGATTATTTCCTGAGAATATAAATTAGAAAGAGGAGGATTACTGAGTCAAATAATTCTTTTGTTTGTTTGTTTTTAATGGTTCCTGTTTTGTATGACTGTTACCTTTAGTGTGACACTTCTTTGGTCTTCTGGTGAAAGTCCTTGAACTGGATGAACACCCAAGCATGGTAGGACAAACCCATTATGCCTAAAAATGTAGAACCAATTGAGAAAGCAAGAACAGTAGACTAGTATATTACAATGTATTCTAAAGAATAAGTAGAGGCCGGGCATGGTGGCTCATGTCTGTAATTCCAGCACTTTGGGAGGCTGAGCCAGGTGGATCACTTAAGGCCAGGAGTTTGAGACCAGCCTGGCCAACATGGTGAAATCCTGTCTCTACAAAAAATATAAAAATTATCCAGGCCTGGTGGTACATGCCTTAGTCCCAGCTACTTGGGAGGCTGAAGCAGAGAATTGCTTGAAACCAGGTGGCAGAGGTTGCAGTAAGCCGACATTGCGCCACTGCACTCCAGCTTGGGTGACACAGCAAGACTCCATCTCTCAAAAAAAAAAAAAAAAAAAAAAAGAATGAGTAGAAAATAATCTCTTTTCAGGGCTATGCTAAAATGCTTTTTCCTCTTTATTCTCATTAAAAATGGATCTTTGATATTATAAACTGGATGTCATAACTGTGTTCTTATTAGCAACCCTTTAAAATCCTAATTAAAAGTAGCACCTTTCTGAAAGTTGCATAATCTTTTCAAATTCTCCTGAATGTTCAGCAACTGCCACAAGGGCCACAACATTGGCCTGAAAAAAAAAAAAGAATAGAGTTCCAAACAATATACATTTAATATATCAAAATTTAAAGTTTTCTCTGCATTTTAGTTATCCTTGTTCACCCATGCTTCATCAATACAATCAGAAGGGCTATCATTGAGTATTTACTATGTTTCGAGCCCTATGTTCAGTCAATATAAATATTGCCTCATTTAATTTACAGAAACCTGTAAAGTAGGCTGTAGTCTACTGTATAGATCAGGAGACAGAGTTCTGGATGTCAAATAACTTGCTCAGGGTCATCAGGTCTATATATGTCCAAAGCCCACATTCCTAATTAAGTGCCACAGTGAAAGTTACCTGTATGTAAAAATGCACTACAACCATTTCTGGCTGTATTATTTTCTGAGATGGTCACAGAATGCTAGTTACAGTGAATTTCATAAACACTTCCAAAAAAAAATACTTTTTCTAAGCAAATCAAAACATTTCAGAAAACTTTCATAATATAACCCAGATCTCCAGAATCATGTGAATTTAAAAACTGAAAGATGGACCAATTTGTTCCATAGCGCTGTTGAGCATGGTAGCTATAGGAACATGTTTTGAATTCAGACTAACTCGTCTCCATCACTTCACTAGCATATGTCTTTGGACCAGTTACTAATCCCTAGACCTTAGATTCCTCATCTATAAAAATGGGGAATGGTTGGCTACAAATTAGTAATTTCCTCAGAAGGTTGCTGTGAAACATTGAATGAGGTAAAGTCGAGAAAGGCCTTAGTTCTGTGTCTGGCATGTAGCAAACACTTAATAAATGCTACTTAGGCTGGGAGCAGTGCCGCATGCCTATAATTCTAGCATTTTGGGAGCCCAAGGTGGGTAGATTGCTTGAGCTCAGGAGTTTGACACCAGCCTGGGCAACATAGTTAGACCTTGTCTCTATTTTAATTATAAATAATAAACACTGGCTGGTTGCAGTGGGTCACGCCTGTAATCCCAGCACTTTGGGAGGTCGAGGTGGGCAGATCACCTGAGGTCAGGAGTTCGAGATCAGCCTGACCAACATGGTGAAACCCTGTCTCTACTAAAATACAAAAATTAGCTGAGTGCAGTGACACGTGCCTGTAGTCCCAGCTACTCAGGAGGCTGAGGCAGGAGAATCACTTGAACCTGGGAGGTGGAGGTTGCAGTGAGCTGAGATTGCGCCACTGCACTCCAGCCTGGGCGACAGAGCGAGACTCCATCTCAATAAATAAATAAATAAATAAATAAAAATAAAAAATGCTACTTACTATAAACTACTGAAACAACATCAAGGTAGTATATCTAAATTTCAAGCTGTTTTTGCTTGAAATGATAGTTAAAATGAAAAACCAAAAGAGCAATTACAAATATTGACTTACCTTCTTGGCTTTCTCCAACACATCATCCAAATCCTAAAACAAGCATAAGAAATCACCATTATTTTAGATACTAAGCAACTAATCTTGGACTGTATATGTCAATGCAGTTGTGGCATCACAAAGAATGACAATGATAGCAACGAATGGAGTAGTGGAAAGCAAAGAGCCTACACTGACCCACCTCCTGTTTACTCCTACTCTCAGTAAAGTCTGGCTTCTGTTCCCACCACTAAAACAGAAGCCTCTATTGTCAAATATACAGGGTATTTATCTGTCCTCATCTTACTCTACTCCTCAGTAGCATTTAGAATCTCTCATTTGCTTACTCCTTCCTTCTTGAAATGGTTTCCACTCTTTGCTTCTGCAATACCACTCTCTCATTGGTGGCTACTTTTCAGTCTCCTTGACTGGCTCCCCTTCCTCTTTCTGGATTCTAGAACCTCTGCTCCTCTTTCTGCACGTGACTTGAGTGATCTCACTTCCTCTCATGGTTTTAATATCATCATTATGCTGAGTTCCCAGTTTGTTTGTTTTTTTTTTTTTCTTCCGAGATGAAGTTTCATCTTGTCTCCCAACTGCAGTGCAATGGTGCGATCTCGGCTCATTGCAACCTCTGCCACCCAGGTTCAAGTGATTCTCCTGCTTCAGCCTCCAGAGTAGCTGGGATTACAAGCGACCGCCACCACACCCAGCTAATTTTTGTATTTTTAGTAGAGATGGTGTATCACCATGTTGGCCAAGCTGGTCTTGAACTCATGACCTCAGGTGATCCACCACCTTGGCCACCCAAAGTGCTGGGGCTACAGGTGTGAGCCACCACACCCAGCCTGAGTCCCTAGTTTTTATCTTTAGCTTATAATTCTCTCCTGAACCTATGACTCACATTAAAAAATTATGACATCTCCATTTGCATGGGATTAGGTTTCCCAATATGCCCCAAACATAAATCTTCATTTTCTCTTCACAAACCTATTCCTTCTGCTGACCTCCCCACCTCCACTTCAGACCTTGGTCTTCCCTTTTCTCAGTAAACCAGCACCACCATCTTCCCTATAGCACAAGCTAATAATCTGAGTCATCCTTGATTCCTCCCTTTCCCTTGCTATCCACATTCAATTCTTCAGTACTTATTGTGGATTCTCTCTCTAAAATGTATCTTGAATCCATGTATTTATCTCAAACTCACCTGCTACCATCATAGTACCAACAGCCAACATCTCTTGCCTATATACTGCAAAAGCCTCCTAACTAGTCTTATAGCTTCCACTCTTCTCCATCCATTTGCCATACAGCAGCAAAATGGTGTTAAAATTGATAGCATCATGCTTATCCATTTTTGTGTAATCTCAGGACTTTGGGAGGTCAAGGAGGGTTGATCACTTGAGGCCAGGAGTTCAAGACCAGCCTGGACAACATGACGAAACCCTGTCTCTATTAAAAATACAAAAAATACAAATTAGCCAGGCGTGGTGGCACACACCCATGATCCCAGCTACTTGGGAGGCTGAGACAGGAGAATTGCTTGAGCCCAGGAGGCAGAGATTGCAACGACCTGAGATCGTGCTATTGCACTTCAGCCTGGGGGACACAGACAGACTCAATCTAAAAAATAAAAATAAATAAAAAATTTAAAAAGCCCTTTAATGAATCCACATTGTGCTTCAAATGCAATCCAAATTCCTTACTGACCCACCTCATCTATCCCCTGCAAACCTCCCCAGTTTTGTTTCATGCCTTTCTCTTTCTAGCTCATCAAGCTCCACTCAGCTTTTTGGCAACTGAAATGTGCCAAATTCTAGCTTGTCTGGGGGCCTGCAACCTGTTTCCCTAACTAGCATACACTCAGCCCCTTGCTTGGGTGGCTCCTTGTCTTCTCAGCCTTAAGTGTCAGCTCCTGGGAGGATTTCCCCCTGAAATAAAACCCCCCTTACTCCTCTATTGTTAGTCTCTAGTTTCCCATGTAATGGGTAAAACAGTTTGTAACTGATTTTATGTGTGTATTATTATTTTAATTGAGGCAGGCTCTCACCACATTGCCTAGGCTGGTCTCAAACTCCCGGGCTCAAGCGATCCACCCGCTTCGGCCTCTCATAGTGCTAGGATTACAAGTGAGAGCAACCACACCCGGCCATGTATTTTTTTTCTTTGCCTCTCTCCTCCATTTGTGAAATTTTTCCCCCTTCCCCTTCCCCTTCCCCCTTCCCCCTTTTTCTTTCTTTCTTTTGAGACAGGGTCTCATTGTTACCCAGGCTGGAGTGCAGAGGCGTGATCTCAGCTCACTGCAACCTCCACCTCCTGGGCTCAAGCGATTTTCCCACCTCAGCCTCCCGAGTAGCTGGGACCACAGGCAAGCGCCACCATCCCCAGCTAATTTCTGTTTTTTTTTTTTTGTTTTTTTTTTTCCTGTAGAGACTGAGGTGTCAACATGTTGCCCAGGCTGGTCACGATCTCCTAGACTCAGGAGATGCGCCGCGCCCCGCTTGGCCTCCCAAAGTGTTGGGATTACAGGCGTGAGCCCGCGCCCGACCTGTCCCGGATTTGAACGCGTTTCGAGGACCGCTTCCCACGAAAAGTGGCATCTCAGCCAGGAGGTGACATGCCCGAGAGGAAAAACAGGCCAGCCAAGGGCAGGTGGGAGAACGATTTCAGGAACTCAGAAGAGCAAACAAAAGCCTTGTGGAAATAGCTTACCGCGACTGAATCACAAAAAAAAAAAAAAAAAAAAAAAAAAAATCGGTATGTCTGAGGTTAAATAGGGAATAGGGAAATGAGGGGCAGGTCATATGGCCATAAACAAGGGTCTGGGCGGGGGATATGGGGTTTCATCCCAAGGGAGGAGAGCAAAGATAACACAAGGGGAAAGGACGGGGGCATCCCCGCTCCCTCGGGCCCCGTATCGCCCTCACATACGCGGTCAAAGTCCGGGGCGGAGATGTGGCAGTGACAGTCCACCAACCCTACGCGCGCCGCTCCCATTGCGCCCCCGCGGCCGCGGCCTTAGACGCGCCTGCAGAGCCGGAGCCGGAACGTTTCAGCTGCAGCGTCCTGAGTTTCCAGCCGGATGCATGCTAGTTACACCAGTGGAAACCCACTTTTCCTCTCCCAGAGTGCCCCGCCCCTCGTTCAGACGAAAAATGGCGGGGTCTTCTGAGTTGGTGGTCCTTGACCCCCCATGGGACAAGGAGCTAGCGACGGGGACAGAGAGTCAGGCCTTGGTCTCCGCCACTCCCCGAGAGGACTTTCGGGTGCGCTGCACCTCGAAGCGGGCTGTGACCGAAATGCTACAACTGTGCGGCCGCTTTGTGCAAAAGCTCGGGGACGCTCTGCCGGAGGAGATTCGGGAGCCCGCGCTGCGAGATGCGCAGTGGGTACGGGACCAGTTAGCCACTTCTTTACTTATCACCCCCTTAGCCAACACCCAGGATCTTAGGATTCAGAAAGATCCCACGCCAGGCCTTGGCAGAATTAACGGTGCCCCAGACTACTGTAGAACCAGTCGGAGAAACGCGAGGGGAGAAAGAAATCTATGCTATTATCAGCTGGGTCTTATTAATTACTTAGACCAGCGCTGTGCAGTGAAAATACAAGGCAAGCTAATCCTTATGTAGTTTTAAACTAAAAGTAAGAAATAGGTGAAATTAATGGATATAAAACATTTTGTTTAACCCAATAAACCCAAGATATTTTAACATGTAATAATATCAAATGAATGAGATATTTTACATTATTTTGTTCGTACTAAGCTTTTTCAAATCTGGTGTCTTGCATTTATGGCACATCTTTTGAACTAGCTACATTTAAGTGCTCAGTAACTACAAAGTGGCTGGTGGCTCACCTGTTGGACAATGCAGCCCTAGACAATGAGGAATTCTCCTGGAAAGGGTAATTCCGGAAGTCAGCCATTCACCCAACCAGCATTTGGTCTTTCCTTTTGCCTGATTGATTGATTGATTGAGACGGAGTCTCGCTCAGTCGCCCAGGCTGGATGTCGGCTCACTGCAAGCTCCACCTCCCGGGTTCACACCGATCTCCAGCCTCAGCTTCCCGAGTAGCTGGGACTACAGGCTCCCACCACCACGCCCGGCTAATTTTTTGTATTTTTAGTAGAGACAGGGTTTCACTGTGTTAGCCAGCATGGTCTCGATCTCCTGACCTTGTGATCCGCCCGCCTTGGCCTCCCAAAGTGCTGGGATTACAGGCGTGAGCCACCTCACCAGGCCTATTAACCTTTATTTTTAATGTTTGCGCTGTGGTCTTTCATAACTCACCAATGTGTTGTATTATGAGCTTTTAATTTTTTTCCCCTACCTATAAGTAGATTGATGCCTGTTATAAGGAAGCACACAATCCCTTTCTTTCTTGTCTTCCCAAAAAACTACCACCTTCAGGGCTTTGCAAAAATATTTAAGAAAGGCTGGGGAAATGCGGTATAAGGGCAAATATGTGATCATAGATAGTAAAGTTTTCAACCAACACAATTTTTTTAAACGTATTTTAGTCTTGTAAAGAAAATGTTTTCACTCTAAAACAGGCAAAAGGGGTCGGGCGGTGGCTCACGCCTGTAATCCCAGGACTTTGGGAGGCCGAGTCGGGCGGATCACAAGGTCAGGAGATCGAGACCATCCTGGCTAACACGGTGAAACCCCGTCTTTACTAAAAAAAAAAAATAATAATAATAAAAAATTAGCCGGGCATGGTGGCAAGCACCTGTAGTCCCAGCTACTCAGGAGGCTGAGGCAAGAGAATGGTGTGAACCAGGGAGGCGGAGCTTGCAGTGAGCCAGATGGTGCCACTGCACTCCATCCTGGGCAATATAGCAAGACTCCGTCTCAAAAACAAAAAACAAAACAAAAGGCTAAGTGGAAGAATGAAGAAACACTTAAAAAAAAAAAAAGGTTAAGTGGAAGAATGAAGAAATACTTCCTGGGTTGTGACTCTGTATGTAGTTTTGTATATAGTGACTCTTATGTCATTCCCTCCTTGCAAGCAAGGCAAGAATAGGGATATATCTCAGGACATCTTTTTTTGGGAGAAGACTTTTGTTGTATAATGATCTTAGAATTTGTCTGATTCTAGGAAGTGCTAAGGTATTTAAAACATTTAGGTATCTTACAGAAAAAGAGGAACTTGGCTTAACCTATTATATCCTATTTAGTGGGATGATAAAGTGAATTATAAGATTAAGTTTCCAGGGCTTAGACTACCACAGGAATTCACTTGTGTTTTATTTTAAATAAAGCAGAAGTTTTATGTTGTAACTCTGTTTAAAACTGCATATTAAGTAGCAGATTTTCTTTAAAAACAGTATTGGTAGCAGTCTGCAATGAATATTACAAAGACAATATGTTTTCTCAGCAATTCTTGAAAGTACTTCTAAAATATACATAGGCCGGGCATGGTGGCTTACACCTGTAATCCCAGCGCTTTTAAGGCTGAGGCGGGTGGATCACCTGAGGTCATGAGTTCGAGACCAGCCTGGCCAACATGGTGAAACCCTGTCTGTACTAAAAATACAAAAATTAGCCGGGTGTGATGGCGCTTGCCTGTAATCCCAGCTATTCCGGAGACTGAGGCAGGAGAATCGCTTGAACCTGGGAGACAGAGGTTACAGTGAGCCAAGATTGTGCCATTGCACTCCAGCCTGCTTTGCTTGACAAGAGTGAAACTCCATCTCAAAAAAAAACAAAAAACAAAACCATAAAATAAGGAATTTACTTTATGAAATCTTTGAAATGTAGAATATGTACTTTAACATAATTATCAGTCATTTGGTTTATGTTATTTTTAATTATACAAAGGGTACAAAATATATGCTCATAAAAAATTCAAACAATAGCATAAAGCAAAATTCTTCTTTGAGTTCCCCTTCCCCAGCCCTCTTCCTTCTAGGACATAATGTACTATTTTGGAGAGTACCTGGGGAGAGAAAACTTTCTATACCCTCTTTCTGTGGCTTTACCTCTTTCTCTCTGTTTATGTTTGTCTCCATTAATAGTGTCGTGCTGATGAACTGTTATTGACTCGCCTTTTTTGAAACCAAACATGTCTGACTATAACTTGTTAGTGTTATGTAGAGATTGTCTTCATTCTTTTTAGGTACTGTGTGGTATGAATATTGTCTATTTAACTTGTCTAATTTTGAATTTAGGTTTTTTCCCACAATTAAAAAAATTTCAAACAGTGTTGAAATGAACATTTCTAGCACATTCTCTCTGTGTTTTTATGAGAGTAGTCTTTTAGGATACATTGCTAGAAGTGAAATTATTGGCTAATAGGAAATGTGTACTGCCAAATTCCTTTAGTCCTTCATTATTTAAAAAAAATTTTGATGAAGGCCAATTTGTCTATTTTTTGTTTGTTTTTGTTTTTTAGTTCTTTATCTTTTAATGTATTGTGAACATTTTCAACCTTATAAAAAATTAGTTTAGTACAGTGAACACCCATATATCCACCACCAAACTCAACAGTTGTCAAAAGTTTGTTACAGTTGCTTCTCCCTCTGTCTCCCAGGCTGGAGTGCAGTGGCAATCATAGCTCACCGTAACCTCAAACTTTTGGGCTCAAGTAATCCTCTAGCCTCAGCTTTTCAAGTAGCCGGGACTACAGGCATGTGCACCTGTGCCTGGCTAATTTTTAAAATTTTTGGTAGAGAAGGGTGTCTCACAGTGTTGCCTAGGCTGGTCTGGAACTGGCCTCAAGCAATTCTCTTGCCTTGGCCTCCCAAAGTGATGGGATTATAGGCGTGAGCCACTGCACCTGGCCTACATTTGCTATTTTAAAGCAAATCTTAGATCTCATGTCATTTCATCCCTACATAAGTGTTCATCTCTCCAAAATATAGCCCTTTATAAAATATAAATTAATTTTATTTTTAAGCATGTATATTTTTCCTCTTGTTAACATCAACAGTCATTCAGCAGCATATGTAGTACTTATACTTCCGAGATTCAACTGAGCCTAAATTTGTTAGATTTTTTTTTCATTCTAGGAACTTTTTTTTTGTTTATAAGAATATTCCAAATTTTTGTATCAGATTTTCTCTTGGGTAGCATAATGGCTATGAGACCAAAAGTGCAGGTGGAATCAATGATTGAACTGGAATCTTCATTGAAAAGAATAAATATACTAATTAGCTATTCTGCTACTTTTCTTTATTTCCTCTGTCACAAATCTGGAAGTGTTATTTTGCCAAAACGTTTGAATTTAGTATTTAAAATTATTTTTAGTGACTTGACTACTGTGAATTTATTGCAGACTTTTGAATCAGCTGTGCAAGAGAATATCAGCATTAATGGACAAGCATGGCAGGAAGCTTCAGATAATTGTTTTATGGGTATGTGACTTTTTCCTTCTATTATTAATTTCTGGGTTATTTTTGCAGCTAATTTTGTTTTGAATGCTGTTTTTTAATCTCCATATTTAGTGTTATTTATTTTCAAGAAGTTCTTTACTAGGGGAATAATAAAGAACTGAGATTATCTTTCGGCTGGAACTGCCATCTTCCAATAATTCGCCAAAATGATGAACACAAAGGGAAAGAGGAGAGGCACCCGATATATGTTCTCTAAGCCTTTTAGAAAACATGGAGTTGTTCCTTTGGCCACGTATATGGGAATCTATAAGAAAGGTGGTATCGTAGCATCAAGGGAATGGGTACTGTTCAAAAAGGAATGCCCCACAAGTGTTACCATGGCGAAACTGGAAGAGTCTACAATGTTCCCCAGCATGCTGTTGGCATTGTTGTAAACAAACAAGTTAAGGGCAAGATTCTTGTCAAGAGAATTAATGTGCGTATTGAGCATATTAAGCACTCTAAGAGCTGATATAGCTTCCTGAAACGCGTGAAGGAAAATGATCAGAAAAAGAAAGAAGCCAAAGAGAAAGGTACCTGGGTTCAACTGAAGCGCCAGCCTGCTCCACCCAGAGAAGCACACTTTGTGAGAACCAATGGGAAGGAGCCTGAGCTGCTGGAACCTATTTCCTATGAATTCATGGCATAATAGCTGTTAAAATAAATAAATAAATAAAAGACCTCTGGGCTGGAAAATAAAAATAAAAAAAAGAACTGAGATTATTACTTCAGTAATCTTCTTTGTCAATAGTTTATTGGAAAATACCGTAGAGCTATCTCCAGATGACAAAAGAGGCCCAGGGAATTTCTGTAATTATTTACAAAGCAAGTTGTATTTTTGTAAGTGATCTCTAGAGTGAATAGTGAAATACTCTTGAATAGTGTGAAGTTAAGTTATACAAGTACCATGTAAAGGATGTGGTTACATCTTTGTAGAAGGCTCCTTAAAAAGACAATTTTTTTTTTTTTGAGATGAAGTCTCATTGTCATCCAGGCTGGAGTGCAATTTCACAGTCTTGGCTCACTGCAACCTCTGTCTCCCAGGTTAAAGTGATTCTTGTGCCTCAGCCTCCCGAGTTGCTGGGATTACAGGCATGCACCACCTTGCCTAGCTAACTTTTTGTATTTTTGGTAGAGGACAGGGTTTCATCATGCTGCCCAGGCTGGTCTTAAACTCTTAGCTTCAACCTCCTAAAGTGCTGGTATTACAGATGTGAGCCACTGCGCCTGATCTTGTTCTCAACTCTTGGCTTATAGTAGACACCTATGAAATATATTAAATTAATGAATAATTCTTTCCTGTTCAATTTTTCTTTTCTTTTTAGATAGAGTCTCACTCTTACCCAGGCTAGAGTGCAGTGGCGCGATCTCAGCTCACTGCAACCTCCACCTCCTAGGTTCAAGAGATTCTCATCCCTCAGCCTCCCAAGTAGCTGGAATCATAGGTGCTTGCCACCACGCCCAGCTCATTTTTGTATTTTTAACAGAGAGAGGGTTTTACCATGTTGGCCAGGCTGGTCTCGAACTTTCAACCTCAGGTGATCTGCCTGTCTTGGCCTCCCAAAGTGTCGGGATTACGGGTCTTCGCCTGGCTCCTGTTCAAATTTTGTTATGCATTTTAGTTGTAGCTTTATCATTGGGTGGTGCTAAGAAAGGATTTTCCTGGAGACTTTTTTTTTTTTTTTTGGTACTAATTGTGAAATAGTACATTCTTTTCTTCAGGCTAATTATTTAACTTTTTCAATGGATAAATGAAAATTTAGGGAGGGCTGCTTATATAAATAATTATTCAAAGTAAGAGATAACTGTTATTTCTTGCCCTCAAAAGAAGGGTACTTTCACAATGTATACTACTGGGTGATGAGTGCACTAAAATCTCAGACTTCCCCACTGTACTATTCATTCATGTAACCAAATACCACTTGTACCCCAAAAGCTATTGAAAATCAATCTGTGTGTCTATCTAGGAAAGAAAAGAAGGAAAGGAAGGGAAGAAGGGAGGGAGAATGAATGGGAAGGAAAGGGAAAGAAAGAAGGAAGGAAGGAAAGAGAAAGAAAAAGGAAAAAAGGGTACCCTCGAACTAATTTAGTGGGATTCAGTTAATATTTGTTACATGAATGAAAGACTATACCTGATATACTTGATTATCTTTATCTGATATGTATATACCAAAACATATCAGCAGTTTCTCAAAATGTTTCAAAAAATTATGTTTCAGATGTTAGATTTCTTCCTAATAAAGCTTGTGATCAATAAAATAAGTAAGTCCATTTCTAGCATAGACTTTGACACAAAAGGGCAATATGAGGACCATTTAACCTGAAAACTTAGCTCTTTAGTATTTGTAATTACTTAATATTTTTACTGTTTAAAATGATTTTCAAAATAAAGTTAGATGGCTCACCTACATTCCTTTCATCTAGGGTGCTTCGTTTCTGGGCCCCATCTCAGACTTACTGAATCAAAATTCTGTACTGCTGAAAACCAAACACTGCATGTTCTCACTCATAGGTGGGAATTGAACAATGAGAACACTTGGACACAGGGTGGGGAACATCACACACTGGGGCCTGTCGTGGGGTAGGGGGAGGGGGGAGGGATAGCACTAGGAGATATACCTAATGTAAATGACGAGTTAATGGGTACAGCACACCAATGTGGCACATGTATACATATGTAACAAACCTGCACGTTGTGCACATGTACCCTAGAACTTAAAGTATATATAAAAAAAAAGAAATCTGTACTCCTAACATACTCGTTAGGTGTTTCTTCTAACGTTTGAGAATCACTGTTTTAAAACATGAAAAAGCATATGAGAAAGTAGAGTTAGCTAAATGAAAGAAACTCTAAACTCACTGTATCTTTCAGTTTTTCCTATCATCAATCCAGTTGAGTCCTATTTCAGATCTAGTTACTCCACTCACTGCTACTGTCATAGCTTTGGATCAGTACATGATAAGTCAAAACTTCTTAGCATCCCTGATATTAAATACCCTTTACAGCCTGGTTCTTATATATTTTATCATCCATTTTTCCTTTCCTTTATTCTGTAGCCATTTAGAACTTTTCTCAGGTCTCCAAAGATTAGGATCTTGCAAATACTGTTTCCACTGCCTAAAATGCTTCTCTTTATTCCTTTTTTCCCCCTACCACTTTTTATCCATTGGACTTACACTTCTATTTCAAGCTCAAATGTTACTTCTTTAAAGTCTTACCTTTACCAGTTTTCCATTGTTCTGTGTCCTGATGGCATTTTGTTCATACCTCTATTGCTTTTATCAGTTTGCTTTGCAATTACCTGTTTCTTTCAGCAAACTGTGAACTCTTAGAGAGTAGGAATCATGTTGTGCTCATCTTTGTATTTCTCTTGTTTAGGCCTAGCTTCTTATAGATGTTCAATAATTGATTGTTCAATGCATAAATAAATTAATCACCGAAGTGGGGGCATTCATTAACTTGCCATATTTGTTTTCCTTTATTATTTTGTGTTTTCTAAATTTAGTTTATAGCACATTTCCATACAGAATATAAACCATGAGTTTTAGGGAACTTTTTATATATATTTTTTTTTCTTAAATAGATTCTGACATCAAAGTACTTGAAGATCAGTTTGATGAAATCATAGTAGATATAGCCACAAAACGTAAGCAGTATCCCAGAAAGATCCTGGAATGTGTCATCAAAACCATAAAAGCAAAACAAGAAATTCTGGTAAGATGATTTGCCTTTAAAATGTTATCGTATATTTTACCACAATAAAAACATTAAAATATAAGGCTCTACGTGGAGATAAGTGACATTTTGTTGCCTTTTTCTTTCCTGCCTCAATTAGTATTGTTTGTCTCTTACAAGACTTTCCTCTTCTAAATTGTACTATGACATAGTATAGTCATACTATACTGTGTTTTGAACACACTGGTTCAAAACTGAAAAAAATGAAAGATATAGTGAGTGGTTAAAATTGAAATTGGCGATGGAAGACTGACAATGACTTTATGATTCTGAGACCAGGATGGAAAAAGAAGCTTTTCTTTCAACACTTTTCTCTGTTTGTCGTTTGTTTTTGGCATATATTTATATGTTTGTATATTTTGGAAGGCCCTTTAGTTAAATTGATGATGAGATTGTTTTAGTACCTGTTCATAACACTGAAATTTGCTTTATGAATTGGGCGTAATTTGTTTTGCTGCAAAAATCATAACTATCTGGGTCACAAGACCAGGAATTCAGCTCCTTCGGCATGAGCTTTTTAGACAAGCAGAGTCATAGACTTCCTTCTTATAATTACTGTAGATACCAGTGACCAACCATATCACACCCTCATCTTTTCAGATTTGTTAGGAAATCTGGTAAAATAATCAGTAGGAAATAGGAAATCCACATGAAAATTGGACCCAAATCTTCCCTTGGTAGGGAGGGGAGGTTTGCTGGGAATAGCATTGTCCCTCCAGTGAGGTACATGTTGTGTTTAGATTATGCTATACTATTGCCTTTAGTTTTTGAAATTAGTACATAAGCATTCACATATAAATCTTCTAGTTGCCTCGGTTTCAGGATTGTTTCAGGGCATTATATGCCTGGTTTAATATTGTATCTAAAACATATTAGTTATTCTGTGAAAAACAATATTCATGAGCAGAATTTTTAACTTTTTTTTATAGCAGTTCTCAAATACCCCATTCCATCACTTCCCCCACCCCTCCTACTTGGAAGTTTTTTTCAGGAAAAACATTCAAAGTGTATTTTTCAGTGTCTCGCTTGTTACTGCCCCACTGCCCCCAAGCCCCCAAAGCTAGTCATCCATATTGCAGAAAAGAAAGACGGTTGGCCTAGGTGAGGTACTGCTATGGTAGTTTAAAAAGTAGTGCAAAATGGATGAGGTGAGGATACCAAAGACCTTTTTAAAATTTTTTCCTGCCCTGCCATGCCCTGTGTCTTTCCTCCCTTCTTCCCTCCTTGTTGCCCATACTGGTCTCAGACTCCTGAGCTCAAGACATTCTCCTGCGTGGGCCTCCCAAAGTGCTGCGATTACAAGTGTGAGTCACCACAGCTGGCAGAAGACCTTTTTTTTCTTCTTGTTTTCTTTCTTTTAACCTTTTTGGCTTCTGCTGGCTTTGGACAAGAATAAGGAAGAGCATTTTCCTCTTTCTTTTTGCCTGAGTTGTAGATTCTGTGCCAGTAATTCTGCTACTATAATTTCAGTGTGTCACAGGATATATAGGTTAGTGTGGTGGTAATGTAGCCTCACCACCTTTTAGAACCAAGTTTTCATGGAAATATGCATTTTGAGTTCCAAACGCTTGTCCTGAATGAACTTTTGAAACATAGTCAGTTCACAATTGGAGACTACCCTGTACTTTAAACATAACATTCAGTCTCTGTGCTTTTAATTTGCTTGATTGCTTCTTCTGATACTTTTTTATGGTGCCACTTCTCAGTGTATGCAGTAGGTGGCAGTACTGTAAAAGACATAATTCAGACTTAGTTTGACTGGTTTTACCTTCTCTCCTTCTCTTCCCTGCAGACAGTAGGATTTAATTTTTTTCCTCAAAAGAATGGTACTATTGGCCGGGCGCGGTGGCTCAAGCCTGTAATCCCAGCACTTTGGGAGGCCGAGACGGGCGGATCATGAGGTCAGGAGATCGAGACCATCCTGGCTAACACGGTGAAACCCCGTCTCTACTAAAAAAGAATACAAGAAAATTAGCCGGGCGAGGTGGCGGGCGCCTGTAGTCCCAGCTACTCGGGAGGCTGAGGCAGGAGAATGGCGTGAACCCGGGGGAGCGGAGCTTGCAGTGAGCCGAGATCGCGCCACTGCACTCCAGCCTGGGGCACAGAGCAAGACTCCGCGTCAAAAAAAAAAAAAAAAAAAAAAAAAAAAAGAATGGTACTATTTAATCTAGTATATTTGCCATATTAGCTGAAAGAGATGTTTATATGAAGCATTAAGTGATTAAATCTGTTTTAATTTATGTTATGTTTAGAAGCAGTACCACCCTGTTGTACATCCACTGGACCTAAAATATGACACTGATCCAGGTGAGTCGGTATCCATTTGTGGTAAAAATGAAGCATCTGCTTATAATTTTTATGGGTTTCTGATACTCTTCTAAAAGGATCAACATCAAGGATATTCTCCCTTTGATGCTTTAACTTCCTACAAGTTATTGATGTTTAGCATTTCAACTAGAATTAAGAGGACTAGCTTTATACCTGTTGACTCAGAATTCTAGGGGTGTTACCCCGGAATCTTAGCTTTTATAAAGTTCTCACCTGATGCAGACTATTATAACACATACCCATCTCTAACTTCTAATACCCTCCTATCTCTGTAATTGTACTTTCCAATCTTTGCATTACAGCCAAAGCTATACTATTAAGGCATTCTCTCATAGTGTCACACCTGGTGCAGTCACCATCATTGGTTTCTCATTATTTCTAAAATCAAATAAAAATATATTGAATTTAAGAAGAGATAAGTATACTCATTATGCCTTTGAACTCAGTTTTGTTTCCATTTAGATGTATCCCATACAACAGGGAGAAAGAAACTTGACACAAACAAATTTATGTAAATCCAGCAACAGAACTAGCATTGCTAAAAATGTAGATTATGTATATTTTCAAATGACTGTGTTCTCACATTTAAAAATTTATTACAGTTTTTCTAAGAGTCCTTTTGGAATTTCCCTTTGGCACTCAAAAATGCCATTTCTAAACTGTTAGGATAAAACAGTTAAATCCCCGATTTATTTATATGGGATATTTATACTTAAAGCTTTGAGTACTTTGTTGAATTCTGAATTACTCTTTAATATGTTCCTCCACCTTTCCCAAATATCTTAAGCTAATGGGATAAACCGAGGGGGGGGGGAAGTATAAGCATTAAGCTACTCTGAAGTTGATTAAAATCACATCACTTACTGTGTTTGACATTAAAAATTGACCTAGGACCTAACACTTATCAATTTCCATGGTTCACTAAAAAGGGGTAGTTGCCAATATGCAGTGGTTGACATATACTTGTTTTGGTTTTGAATAACATAAAAACAGTAATTGAAACTTGTGGTATTATGATATACTCAAGTATTACTTTTTAGATACAGTTAATTTCCCTCTAAAGAAACTTAGTTACCTTTTTATCCTAGGGAAAACACACTTAGTTAAATTATCCTTTGAAATGTGATTTTACTTTCACTGTTCTGATTATGTAGTACAAGTGGAAGAATCTTCTGTATCATATGATTCAGACTTCAAAAGTAAGCAAAAGAATTAGAATCTATCTTTTGGTAGATTTTGAGTTTTTTCATTATGTATTTTCATAACGTTAACAAGCTTAGAATAGCATCAGTTACTTAATGACAGCAAAATTAGCTTACAGTTATTAACTTTATATCTTTGGCCAAGTCACCTGACTTCTTCAAGCATCAGTTTCATTATTAGTAAAATGACGAATTATAGATTTGCTGTCTGATGCTTTTGGCGTGAATTCCAGCTCTGCACTAAATATTACAGAATGTCCTGCCTACTTATCAAGGTTGTAGTATAACCAAACCGCATAAGGGACTGTATAAACTATATAACCAAAACAATACATAACTAGTAGTTTATAAGGATATACTGTGTAATAATAATGCTATTATAAATTGCATCCCATTTATAATAGTATACTGTGGGGAAAAGAGAGATCAGACTGTTACTGTGTCTATATAGAAAGAAGTAGACATAAGCGACTCCATTTTGTTCTGTATTTGAGATGCTGTTAATCTGTGACCCTACACCCAACCCTAGCCTTGCAAGAGACATGTGCTGTGGTGATTCAAAGTTTAACGGATTTTGGGCTGTGCAGGATATGCTTTGTTAAACAAGTGCCTGAAGGCAGCTTGCTGGTTAAAAGTCATCACCATTCTCTTAATCTCAAGTACCCAGGACACATACACTGCGGAAGGTCGCAGGGACCTCTGCCTAGGAAAGCTAGGTATTGTCCAAGGTTTCTCCCCATGTGATAGTCTGAAATATGGCCTCATGGGAAGGGAAAGACCTAATTGTCCCCCAGCCTGACACGCATGAAGGGTCTGTGCTGAGGAGGATTAATATAAGAGGAAAGAAGGCCTCTTGGCAGTTGAGATAGAGAAAAGCATCTGTCTCCTGCCCATCCCTGGGCAATGGAACATCTCGGTGTAAAACCCGATTGTCTGTTCTATTTACTGAGAAAGGAAAAAACCGCCTTAGGGCTGAAGGTGGGACGTGCTAGCGGCAATGCTGCTCTTTATGCACTAAAAGGGTTTGTGGAGATGTTTGCGTATGCATATCAAGGCACAGCACTTTTCCTTAAACTTATTCATGTCACAGAGATCTTTATTCATATGTCTTACTGCTGACCTTCTCCCTACGATGATCCTATTATCCCGCCACTTCCCTTTTTCTAAGATGGTAAAGATAATGATGAATAAATACTGAGGGAACTCGGAGACCGGTCCTCTGTATGCTGAGCGCTGGTCCCCTGGGCCCACTTTTTCTTTCTCTATACTTTGTCTCTGTGTCTCATTTCTTTTCTCAAGTCTCTTGTTCCACCTAACGAGAAATGCGCACAGGTGTTGAGGGGCAGGCCACCCCTTCAGTATACATTATAGTATTGTATACCTTATAATCTACCGAACTGGTAGAATCATATGACTGATTAAAATGGCTTAGTAAGAAAGTGGAAAGCATAAATTTCTGTGGGCCTTAAAAGTCTGAATCAGCAGCATAGGAAAATTTTTGTGGGAACTTCTTGAAAGTTTTTTTTTCCTTTATTATGATATTAAGTGATACAAAATTTCTTTGAAAACTGACACTCTTAAAGAGGGTTGTCAGTTTTTCAAAACTAGGCAGTGTGTATAACATTGACTCAATTTAGTTACATTATGAACTTTGGGGAATACAAAGATAAAGCAGACAGATTCTCCCCATAAAGAGCTTATGTCTGAGTAGGAGAAATAAAAGATGAACATAAAACAGGATTCTTTCATGCCCCCTAACTGGTTCCTTTCCCAGCTTTCCCTGTTTGAGTAAGTGGCATCTATACCTACATGTTGCTTTAGCTGAAGTTAACCTTGATTCCTTCTTCTGTCAAGCTCCTCATACCCAGTCCATCAATAAGTCTCATAAATTGTTCTTCATATAATCTCACATTCGTTGACTTCTCTTCATCTTGCTATTGCCATCTCTATTCTAGGTTACCATCACTCTAGCCAGGATTTCTACAAATGCTCTCTTAGAAGGTCTTCTTGTTTCACTCTTGCTCTCTTCCATTTCATTCTGCATACATAGGGCAGAGTGATTTATTTTATTCTTTGAAATATTTCAAACATATAGAAAATAAAGAATGCAGCATAATGAACATAGCTGTTCCCACCACCCATATTTAAGTGTTAATCACATTTTGTCATACTTGTTTCAGAGCTTTTTAGCAACTAAAATGTTCAGATATGGTTGAAACTTTCTTTGTGTCTTCCACTATTCCATTTCATTCCCTCTTACCTCAGAAGTATAACCAGAATCCTCAAGCTGGGTAAATCCTTGCTATTCATGTTTTTATACTTAATTTATAGATACATATCCATAAACAATGTATGGGACTTACGTTTTTATATAAATTGTATCATACTGATCATATCATTCTGCAACTTTTTTCTCCATCAACATTGTGTACACACAGAGCTCTCTTTTCATTTAGCTATTGTATATAGTATTCCAGTTTATGAATATGCCACTGTCCATTCCTCTACAGGGGGACTAACTTAGATTGTTCGTTTTTTTCTTGACATCTTGTTCTAGGTTCCATTTTTTGTTTGAGACAGGCTGAAGCCACCCAGGCTGAAGTGCAGTGGTATGATCATGGCTCATTGCCACCTCAATCTCTTGGGCTCACGTGATCTTCCAGCCTCAACCTCCTGAGTAGCTGGGACTTCAGGCATGTGTCACCATGCCTGGCTAGTTTAAAAAATTTTTTTGTAGCTATGGGGTCCCACTGTGTTACCCAGGCTGGTCTGGAACTCCTGGGCTCAAGTTCTTCTCCTGCCTTGGCCTCCCAAAGTGCTAGGATTACAGGCATGAGCTACTGCACCAGCCTAGGTTTGTGTGTGTGTGTGTGTGTGTGTTTGGTTTTTTTAATTAGTCTTTTCAGAGAGTCAGCTTTTAGTTTTGTGGCCTTTCTCTAATTTTTTTGTTTGTTTGTTTTCTGGTTCCTTGATTTCTGATCTTTAGTATGATCCTCCTGTTTTTGTGGGGTTCCTGTTATTTTTAGTTTATTGAATTGAGCACTTAATTCATTTTTTTGTCTTATTTTTTAATAAATTCATTTAAGGCTACACATTTATCTCTAAGTCCTGATTTAGCTATATACCACAAGCATTGACATGTAGAACTTTCATAGTTCAGCTCTATTTTTTAGTTTCCAAATACTGTATCAAAGTTTTTGTTGTTGTTGGTTTTTGTTTTCTTTCTTTTCTTTTCTTTTTTTTTTTTTTTTTTTTTTTTTTTTTACCATTTTCCTTTTATTGCCTTCCATTGTGTTGATTGAATTTTCTTTTTCCTTTTATTTTTCTCTTTCTCAGTTTGGAAACTATATACTATGTTTCTATTCCATTTGTGTTTCCTGTAAATTTTATTTTATTTTATTTTATTTTTATTTTATTGAGATGGAGTCTTGCTCTGTCACGCAGGCTGTAGTATAGTGGTGCAATTATAGCCTCACTGCAATCTTGACCTCCCAGGCTCAAGCAATCCTCCCACCTCAGCCTCTCAAGTAGCTGGGACTATAGGTGCAGGCCACCATGCCCAGCTAATTTTTTTTTTTTTTTTTTTTGAGACAGAGTTTCTCTCTGGTTACTCAGGCTAGAGTGCAATGGCGCGATCTCAGCTCACTGCACCCTCCGCCTCCTGGGTTCAAGCGATTCTCCTGCCTCAGGCTCCCAAGTAACTGGGATTATAGGCATGTGCCATCACACCTAGCTAATTTTGTGTTTTAAGTAGAGACAGGGTTTCACCTTGTTCATCAGGCTGGTCTTGAACTCCTGACCTCAGATGATCCACCTGCCTCAAGTCTCCCAAAGTGCTCCGATTACAGGCAGGAGCCACTGTGCCTGGCCTAAGAAATATTTTAATTTTCTTCTTAGTTTCTTTATTGACACAGTTGTTCAGGAGCATGTTGTTTAATTTCCATGTACTTGTATAATTTCCAAAATTCCTTTTGTTATTGGTTTGTACTTTTTTTTCCGTTGTGGTCTGAGAATATACTTGATATGATTTTGAATTTTTTTTTTTTTTAGGCAGTCTCGTTCTGTCGCCCTGGCTGGAGTGCAGTGGCATGTGTGATCTTGGTTCACTGCTGCCTCCTCCCCCTGGGTTTAAGCAGTTGTCATGTGTCAGCCTCCCAAGTAGTAGCTGGGATTACAGGTGTGCACCACCACACCCAACTAATTTTTGTATTTTTAGTAGAGACGGGGTCTTATCATGTTGGCCAGGCTGGTCTTGAACTCCTGGCCTCAAGTGATCTGCCCACCTCGGCCTCACAATGTGCTGGGATTACAGGTGTGAGCCACCGTGCTCAGCCTGATTTTGAATTTTTAAAATGTATTGAGACTTGTTTTGTGGTCTAACATACCTATCCCTGTATGTCAGAATGTTTCATGTGCTGATGAAAGAATGTATATTCTGTAGCAGTTGTGTGAAACATTCTGTCCATGTCTGATAGGTCCATTTGGTCTAAAGTGCAGTTTAAATTCAATGTTTCTTTGTTGTATTTCTGTCTAGATAATCTGTTTTATGTTGAGAGTGGGCTGTTGAAGTCCTCAACTACTATTGTGTTGATGTCTCTCTCTTTAGATAATATTTGCTTTAATCTGGATGTTCTAGTGTTGGGTATATATATATTTAGAATTATTATATCCTCTTTCTGAATTGATCCCTTTATCATTATGTAATGATCTCCTTTGTCCTTTTTTACTATTCTTGACTTAAAATCTCTTTGATCTGATACAAGTATAGCTACTCCTGCTCACTTTTGGTTTCCATTTGTGTGGAATATCTTTTTCCATTCTTTCACTTTTAGTCTGTATGTGTTTTTACAAGTGAAGTGAGGTTCTTGTAGGCAGCATATAGTTGGGCCATGCTTTTTTATCCATTAAGCTATTATTTGTCTTTTAAGTGGATAATCTGTTTACACTCAAGGTTATTATTATTGATATGTGAGGGCTTATTTCTGTCATTTTATTAGTTGAGTTCTGGTTGTTTTATATATCCTTTGTTCCTTTCTCTCATTGTTTATCATTGTGGTTTAGTGGTTTTCTATAGTGCTAACATTTGAGTTTTTTTCTCTTTCTCATTTGTATGTCTGTTCTTCCAGTGAGTTTTATAATTTTATGTGTTTTCACATGATGGTAGATACTGTCTTTTTGCTTCCAGATGTAGAACTTCCTTAAGCATTTTTTGGAGGGCTGGTCTAGTGATATTGAATTCCTCACTTGTCTGAGAAAGACTTTATTTCTCTTTCATTTTTGGAGGATAGCTTTTCTGGGAATAATATTCTTGGTTGACAGATTTTTTTTCTTTCAACACTTTAAATATATCATTGCATTCTCTCCTGGCCTCTAATGATGCTGCTGAGAGATACACTGTTAGTCTGAAGGAAGCTTCCCTTCTATGTGACTTTAAACCTTTCTCCTGTTTTTAGAATATCTTTCTTTGCCTTTTGATAGTTTGAGTATAATGTGTCTTGGTGAAGACCTTTTGGGATTCAATCTATTTGCAGAATTTTGAGCTTCCTGTATCTGTATATGTATATCTCTTGCAAGATTTGAGAAGTTTTCAGCTACTATTTTGTTAAATAGATTTTCTTTTCCTTTACCCATTGCTTCTCCCTCTACAATACCCAGAATTCAAATATTTGGCCAGTTTATGCTGTCCCAAATGTCAGTTAGGCTTTCTTCATTTTTTAAAAAAATTCCTCCTCCATTTTATTGTCATTGTTTGTTTGTTTTGAGACAGGGTCTCACTCTGTCACCCAGGCTAGAGTGCAGTGGAGTGATCATAACTCACTGCAGCCTCGAACTCCTGGGAGGCTCAATGGATCCTCCTGCCTTAGTCTCTTGAGTACTGAAGTTCTGAAATTATTTATTCTGCTTGATCTAGTCTATATTTTTAAAATTTTATTTCAATAGTGTTTGGGTCACAGGTGGTTTTTGGTTACATGGATAAGTTATTTAGTGGTGATTTCTGAGATTTTAGTGCAGTCCTCACCCAAGCAGTGTACTCTGTACCCACAATGTAGTCTTTTATTCCCTCAACCCTGCAACTTTCCCCCAAAGAGTCCCTGAAGTCTTTATCTCATTCTTATGCCTTTGCATCCTCATAGCTTAGCTGCCACTTATACATGAGAATATACAATGCTTGGTTTTCTGTTCCTAGGTTACTTCACTTAGAATGATGGACTCCAACTCCATCCAGGTTGCTGTGAATGCTATTATTTTGTTCCTTTTTATGACTGAGTAGGATTCACATTTTTTTATCCACTAGTTGGTTGATAGGCATTTGGGCTGGTTCCATATTTTTGCAATTGCAAATTGTGCTGTTACAAATGTGTGTGCATGTCTCTTTTTCATATAATGACTTATTTTCCTTTGGGTAGATATCCAGTAGTGTCATTGCTGGATCAAATGGTAGTCTTGCTTTTAGTTTTTTAAGGAATCTCCATATTGTTTTCAATAGTGGTTGTACTAATTTACATTCCCACCAGCATTGTGAAAGTGTTCTCTTTTCAACACAGCCATGCCAACATCTATTGTTTTTTGACTTTTTAATTATGGCCATTTTTGCAGGAGTAAAGTGGTATCTCATTGTGGTTTTAATTTGCATTTCTCTGATGATCAGTGATGTGTTGAACATTTTTTTCATATGTTTGTTAGCTGTTTGTATATCTTATTTGAGAATTGTCTATCCATGTCCTTTGCCCACTTTTCAATGGGATTATTTTTTTTTTTCTTGCTGATTTGTTTGAGTTTCTTACAGATTCTGGATATTAGTCCTTTGTCAGATACATAATTTGTGAATATTTTCTCCCACTCTGTGGGTTTTCTATTTACTCTGCTGATGATTTCTTTTGCTCTACAGAAGCTTTTTAGTTTAATTAGGTTCCATTTATTTATTTTTGTCTTTGTTGCATTTGCTTGTCATGAATTCTTTGCCTAACCCAATGTTTAGAAGAGTTTTTCTAATGTTATCTTGTAGAATTTTTATGGTTTCAGTTCTTAGATTTAAGTCTTTGATCAATCTTGAGTCGATTTTTGTATAAGGTGAGAGATGAGGATCCAGGTTCATTCTTCTACATGTGGCTTGCCAGTTATCCCAGCACCATTTGTTGAATAGGGTGTCCTTTCCCCACTTTATGTTTTTGTTTGCTTTGTCAAAGATCAGTCGACTGTAAGTATTTGGCTTTATTTCTGAGTTCCCTATTCTGTTCCATTGGTCTGTGTGCCTATTTTTATACGAGTACCATGTTGTTTTGGTGACTATGGCCTAATAGTACAGTTTGAAGTCAGGTAATGCCGCCAGATTTGTTCTTTTTCCTTAGTCTTGCTTTGGCTATGTGGGCTCTTTTTTGGTTTCATATGAATTTTAAGATTGTTTTTTCCAGTTCTGTGAAGAATTATGGTGGTATCTTGATGGGAATTGCATTGAATTTGTAGATTGCTTTTGGCAGTATGGTCATTTTCACAATATTA
The DNA here is from genome assembly GCF_049350105.2 of Macaca mulatta. Classification (NCBI taxonomy): domain Eukaryota; kingdom Metazoa; phylum Chordata; class Mammalia; order Primates; family Cercopithecidae; genus Macaca; species Macaca mulatta. The sequence goes on along the minus strand of NC_133406.1, from coordinate 70,490,738 downwards.
ATTCTACCCATCCATGAACATGGGATATGTTTTCCATTTGTTTGTGTCATCAGTGATTTCTTTCAGCAGTGTTTTGTAGTTTTCCTTGTAGAGGTCCTTCACCTCCTTGGTTAAGTATATTCCTAAGTTTTTGTTTGTTTGTGTATTTGTTTTTGCAGCTGTTGTAAAAAGGGTTTTTTATTTTGATTTCATTCTCAGCTTGGTCATTGTTGGTGTGTAGCAGTGCTACTGATTTGTGTACACTGATTTTGTACTTTGATACTTTACCAAATTTATTTATCAGATCTAGGAGCTTTTTGGATGAGTCTTCAGGGTTTTCTAAGGTATATGATCATATCACCAGCAAACGGTGACAGTTTGGCTTCCGGATTCTCTTCATTTCTTTCTCTTGTCTGATTGCTCTGGCTAAGTACTATGTTGAATAGAAGTGGTGAAAGTTGGCATCTTTGTCTTGTTCTGGTTCTCAACGGGAATGATTTCAACTTTTCCCCATTCAACATGATGTTGGCTGTGGGTTTGTCATATATGGTTTTTATTACTTTGAGGTAAGTCTCTTCTATGCCTATTTTGTTGAGGGTTTTTTTGTGTGTGTGTGAGATGGAGTCTCACTCTGTCACCCAGGCTGGAGTGCAGTGGCGCGATCTCGGCTCACTCAAAGCTCCGCTTCCTGGGTTCACGCCATTCTGCTGCCTCAGCCTCCCTAGTAGTTGGTACTACAGGCACCCGCCACCACTCCCAGCTAAGTTTTTGTATTTTTAGTAGAGACAGGGTTTCACTATGTTGGCCAGGATGGTCTTAATCTCCTTACCTTGTGATCCGCCTGCCTCGGCCTCCCAAAGTGCTGGGATTACAGGCATGAACCACCACGCCGAGGGTTTTTATCATAAAGAGATGCTGGGTTTTTTTGTGTTTTTTTTGTTTGTTTGTTTTTTAAGACAGAATCTCACTCTTTCCCAGACTGAAGTGCAGTGGTGCGATCTTGGCTCACTGCAGCCTCCACTTTCCAGGTTCAAGCGATTCTCCTGCCTCAGCCTCGTGAGTAGCTGGGATTGCAGGTGTGCTAATTTTTGTATTTTTAGTGGAGATGGGATTTTACCATATTGACCAGGCTGGTCTCAAATTCCTGACCTCAGGTGGTCCTCCTGTCTCACCCTCCCGAAGTGCTGGGATTACAGGCATGAGCCACTCTGCCCAGCAGTGACACTGGATTTTATCATATGCTTTTTCCATCTCTGTTGAGATGATCATATGGTTTTTGTTTTTAATTCTGTTTATGTTATGTAGCATATTTATTGACTTGCATATGTTAAACCATCCCTGCATCCCTAGTTTGAAACCACTTGATCATGATGTATTATCTTTTTGACATGCTGTTGGATTTGGTTAGCTAGAACTTTGTTGAGGATTTTTGCATCTATGTTCATTGGGATATTGGTCTGCAGTTTTCTTTTTTTGTTATGTCCTTTTCTGGTTTTGATATTAGGGTAATACTGGCCTCATAGAATGATTTAGGGAGGATTCCCTCTTTCTCTACCTTTTGGAATAATTTTAGTAGAATTGGTGATAATTCTTCTTTGAATTCTCTGATAGAATTCAGCTGGTCCTGGACTTCTTTTGGTTGACAATTTAAAAAATTGCTGATTCAGTGTCACTGCTTGTTATTGGTCTGTTCAGGGTTTCTGTTTCTTCCTGATTTAATCTAGAAGGGTTATATATTTCCAGGAACTTATCTACCTCCTCTAGATTTTGTAGTTTGTGCACACAAAGGTGTTCATAGTAGCCTTGAATGATCTTTTGTATTTCTGTGGCATCAGTTATAATATCTCCAGTTTCTTTTTATTCTTTCTTTCTTTTTTTTTTTTTTTTTTTTTTTTTTTTTGAGACAGAGTCTTCCTGTGTCACCCAGGCTGGAGTGCAGTGGTGTGATCTCGGTTCACTGCAATCTCTGCCTCCCGAGTTCAAGCGATTCTCCTTCCTCAGCCTCCCAAGTAGCTGGGATTACAGGCGCCTGCCACCACGCCTGGCTGATTTTTGTATTTTAGTAGAGACAGGGTTTCACCATGTTGGCCAGGCTAGTCACGAACTCTTGACCTCAAGTGATCCGCCTGCCTTGGCCTCCGAAAGTGCTGGGATTCTGGGCGTGAGCCACCGTAAACTGAGCTTATTTGTATCTTCTCTCTTCTTGGTTAATCTTGCTAATGGTCTATCAATTTTGTTTATCTTTTCAAATAATCAGTTTTTTGTTTCATTTATCTTTTGTATTTTTTTTCTTTTTTTGAGATAGGGTCTCGCTCTGTTGCCCAGGCTGGAGTGCAGTGGCACAGTCTTGGCTCACTGCAAGCTCTGCCTCCTGGGTTCACGCCATTCTCCTGCCTCAGCCTCCCAAGTAGCTGGGACTACAGGCACCCGCCACCACAGCCGGCTAATTTTTTTTGTATTTTTAGTAGAGACAGGGTTTCACCGTGTTAGCCAGGATAGTCTCGATCTCCTGACCTCGTGATCCACCTGCCTCAGCCTCCCAAAGTGCTGGGATTAGAGGCGTGAGCCGCCGCTCCCGGTGCTATCTTTTGTATTTTTTGCTTGTTTATTTGTTTCAGTGTCATTTAGATCTGCTCTGATCTTTGTTACTTCTTCTACTGGGTTTGGGTTTAATTTGTTCTTGTTTCTCTATTTCTTTGAGGTGTGACATTAAATTGTCTGTGCTATTTCAGAGTTTTTGATGTAGACATTTAACACTGTGAACTTTCCTCTTAGCACTGCTTTTACTGTATCTCAGAGGTTTTTATATGTTGTGTCACTATTAATTTCAAAGAATTTTTTAATTTACATATTGATTTCATTGTTAACCCAAAAATTATACAAGAGTAGATTATTTAATTTCCATGTATTTGTATAATTTTGAGAGTTTCTTTTAGAGTTGATTTCCAGCTTTATTCCATTGTGGTCTGAGAAGATAATTGATATGATTTTGATTTTCTTAAATTTATTGAGACTTATTTTGTGGCTCATTATATCACCTATCTTGGAGACTGTTCCATGTGCTGATGAGGAGAATATATATTCGGCAGTTGTTGGGAAGAATGTTGTGTAAACATCTGTTAAGTTGATTTGTTCTAGGATATAGTTTAAGTTTGTTGTTTCTTTGTTGACTTTTTGTCTTGATCTATCTAGTTCTGTCAATGGAGTATTGAAGTCCCACACTGTTATTGTGTTGCTGTCAGTCTCATTTCTTAAATCTAGTAGTAATTGTATAAATCTGGGGGCTCCAGTGTTAGGTGCGTATAAATTTAGGATTATAGTATCTTTATGTTGGACTAATCCTTTTATCATTGTATAACATCCTTCTTTGTCTTTTTTACTGTTGTTGCTTTAAAGTCTGTTTTGTCTGATATAAGAATAACTATTCCTGCTCACTTTTGGTTTCCATTTGTGTGGAATGTCTTTTTCCACCCCTTTACCTTAAATTTTTGTGAGTCCTTTTATGTTAGGTGAGTCTCTTGAAGAGAGCAGATATTTGGTTGGTGGTTTTTTATCCATTCTGTCATTCTGTATCTTTTAAGTGGAACATTTAGGCCATTTACATTCAATGTTAATATTGAAATATTAGGTACTGTTCTATTCATCATGTTAACTGTTACCTAGATACTTTGTTTTTTTCATTCTGTTATTGTTTTTTAGGCCCCGTGAGATGTATGCTTTCAGGAGGTTCTATTTAGGTTCATGTCAGAGCTTTTGTTTCAAGATTCAGAACTTCTCTTAGAACTTCTTTAAGACCTCAGGCTCCTGGGATAATGTTCCAGAGAGTAATTAACTGCATCTGCTGCATAGAAGAGTTCCCAAAGGGAGTGGAGAGTAGTGGGCAACAGTGAGCCTCACCCAGCTCTTTCACAGTTGGTGAGGCTGGTCTCATTCCCGCAGTGCTTCGCTCACTGGATTTAGATCCAGGCAGTCTGCGCACAGAACTCAGACCTGCCCAAGGCCATAACCATGCCCCTCTCCCTCTGCCCATAAGGCCGGATGTCCAGCTCCTCTGCTCATGTCTTTACACTCACCCTGTGGGTTCTGTTCAAGAGAGCTCATCCCTACTCAAGATTATATTACAAAATTCACCTGGGAGCTTCTTTCACCCTATGACCCCTCCCTGAACTCATTGACTGCTTCTCCGAGTGCCCCATGAGATACAGTCAGGAATGGCTTCCCTCGGTTCATGCTAGAGACTGGGAATGCCTACAAGGCACTTCATGCTGCTGCATCTACTTTTATGTTTCACATAGACTAAATCCATTCCAGCTCTAGGTAGGGTTAAGGCTTTCTCCCATGGTCTGGGTTTTCAGAGTTTCAGGTGGGGATGTGTGCTCCGAGACATGCTCATTCTCCTGCTTACACTCTGGGAACTTAGTTTTTCACCTGTCTTCGTGCAGTAGGCTCCAGCCTGCTGCTTCTTTCAACGGGTTTGTGGGTTCTTTCCATCTTCCTGTGGTCGTTCTTAGAAAAAAGAAAATTCACAGTGTGACTCTCTAGCCACTATTCTGTCCTTCCAAGTGGGAGAGGCATGCTAACACTGCCTCTTATCTGTCATCTTGGAAAATAAATAAATAAAAGATCTAATTCAAGTTTGTCTAACCTGTGACCCATGGGCCATATGCAGCCTAGGACAGTTTGAATGTGGTCTAACACAAAGTTGTAAACTAATTTTCTTTTTTTTTTTCTTTTAAGACAGAGTGAGACTGTTGCCCAGACTGGAGTGCAGTGCAGCGATCTCGGCTCACTGCAACCTCCACCTCTCAGGTTCAAGCGATTCTTCTGCCTCAGCCTCCCAAGTAGCTGAGATTACAGGCATGTACCATCATGCCTAGTTAATTTTTGTACTTTTAGTAGAGACATGGTTTCACCATGTTGGCCAGGCTAGTCTCAAACTTCTGACCTCAGGTGATCCATCCACCTCAGTCTCCCAAAGTGCTGGGATTATAGGCGTGAGCCACCATGCCCAGCTGTAAACTTTGTTAAAACATGATTTTTTTAATGTGTTTTTTGTTTAGCTCATCAGGTGTCATTAGTGTTAGTGTATTTTATGTGTGGCCCAAAACAATTCTTCCAGTGTGACTTAGGGAAGCCAAAAGATTGGACACCCCGATCTAGTCTCAAACTCCTGACCTTACATGATCCACCCACCTCAATCTCCTTAAGTGCTGGGATTACAGGTGTGACCCACTGCGCCAGGCAGGTTAGTGGCAGTTTTTTTCAGCCTCCTTTTCAGGGTGGTTAAACTCTGTCTTAGCCCTCGTATTCAAACAGTGAAGCTGACTCTTTGTTTCCTGTTCCTCTGGAGCACTTTGAACACCTTTTATCTTGTAGGAGGCAAATTCCTGGCTACTTCTGCCTACCAGTAGGCCTGCAGCTTTAGCCTGACTTGCAGCTTTTTCTCTTTTCCTTTTTTCTGGTTCACTGAAATGTTTATTTTGTGTATGCTTTAGGATATGTCATTTTAATTTTCTATATTCACTGATGCTTTTGGACAAAGGAAGGGAGTTTTATGAACTTCTGAAATCAACTTGACTAAGAAGTTTAAGATACTTTTAAAAATGCAAATCAGTTTTCAGTCCTCTGCTTAAAATCCTAAACTCTGCTTAAAATCCTAAACTGTAGAGTTTTAGCATTCCCTTAGGTGATCTGGCCACTACCTACCTCTCCAGATTTATTTCAGGCACTTTCCTGTTTGCTGCCAGAGTTTCAGTTCTTTGAAAGTGCCTCGCTGTCACACATGCATGCCCCCTCGCCCAAGTTTGACATCTTCCCAGTTTTCTTTTATCATTTAAATGTTAGCTTCTCAGAGAGATCTTACCTAACCACCCTCATTAAAATACTCCCCCCGGGTGACACCTGTTGATTTCCTTAATAGCACTTGTTATAGCTTGTAAGTATTTGTGTTTATTTTCTTGTTTATGCTCTCTCACAAAACTGAAAGCTCCATGAGTTTTTTAATATTATATTTATATTATACATAGCCAGCATATAGCAGCGTGCCCAATAAATACATTGTGAGTGACTGTTACTCATCTGTCCATTCAGTTGTATATATTGAATGTCTGCAGCATGACAGAACTGTTCTCAATGTGCAAGATGTAATATTAGTGAGCAGCACAAAGTTCTTACTCTATAGTTTATGTTTTAGTGGGAGAAGAAAAGCAATAAGTATAAAAATAAATAAGTGACATCAGTGCTTTAGGGTGGTGTGTTTAGGTGATGGGGAAACACTTTTCTGAGGTACTGACAGGAAGGAATTTATCTGGTGATGATCAAGAAAAAGAGCTGTCAAGCAGAGGGAAGAGCTAGAATAAAGTTCTTAAATCAAGAATGAGCTTGATATTCATGAAATAAAAGACCACAGAAGCTGTTTTGGAGTGAGTAATAGAGGGAAGGAGCATTGCAAGACAATGTCAAAAACTTGGCTGAGGCCAGATAATACAAGCAAGGGTCAGGAGTTGGAAAGTGTGCCTTAAGAGAGGTGCAACATGGTACTGAAGGAAGTGGTGAGGTGTAGGTGGGAGGGTGTGCTGCAGATGATTTCATCTACTGAGCAAATGGGTTCAACACATCTCTATAAATTGTAGCAAAGGGTTATATTTCAGAAAATCATAAATCACTGCTGAGTTTTTGGTTTCATTTTCACCAGGGATGCTGCTTTCCAATTCTTGCTTCTAATGGCTTAGTTACCTCTTTAGAAACCAGTAGAAGCCACACATCCGATGCTGTGCGTGTTTGCTTGTTTGTATTCATAAAATACGTTGGAAATAGAAAGGAAGTACTCACTTAGTTGTTTTTTTTTTTTTTTTTTTTTTTTTTTTTTTTTTTGCTGAATTTCTGAATTTGGGCAGGCTTTTGCAAGTTCATGTTTCCAAGTTTAGTCAGTACAGTGACCTGAAAGCAAAACTAGGTTGATTACTCAATCTTTCATTTCCACTTTTTCATTTCCCTATGTTTTAGAAAGCAAGTGACTAGGGAAGGCAGTGTTTTCAAGGGTGCCTAACTTCCACATTTTTAAGAGCGAACTCTTTTTAAAAATGTCCTTATAGCAATCTACTAATGAGCTGTCTACCTATAAGATGTGGTCTGATTTGACAGTTACAACCTTTTATAATTCTATTGTAATGAAAAATTGCTTCCATATTGTCTTTTTTTAAAGTTCTTTGAAATTAACTGAAGAGACTCCCTTTTTTCCCTGTCCTTCACTAAACACGTAGCGATGGCAAGGAGCTATTTTAAGTTTCTGTATGGTAAACTTAATGATACTTCCAGTTCTTTTGCTGACCCTACAAGCAGAGGACTCAGAGGCAGTTCCTCTTCTTTCCTAATAATGCTGTCTTGCTTAAGCCACTGTCACAATATTTACAGGTAGCCACTCACAAATAGTTATGTTTTAAAAATTCATATAAGTCTGAGTTTTGGAATTTGACATACATTTCCTACTGGGAAAAAAATGTACAAATAAATAAATAAATATGTTTCTAAGCAACCCTTTACAGGCTTACTAAACCTTAATCTATAGTGTAGCTAAAATACTATACATTTATGATGAAAAATTAGGAAAATCATATTTCAGATGCATATTAGTTCCACTATACAGCATTTAAGTAGGATTTTATATGGAATAGTTTGGCTCCTTTAACACCATTGTTGGTGGTGAGAAGGGTAAGTAGTGGTGTCATGAGGTGCTAGAGAGAAGGCATTGAGAATGGTCCTCGAGAAAGCCCATCCCATCTCCTGCATGGCATGGACCAGCCATCTGTATGTGAGACAGTCTTAAGTCACGTACTTGTATATCAGGAGTATTGTATGCTCTTACTAGTTGCAAAATGTGAAAAAAATCATTTAGAATAATCTTGAGTGAAGGAGTGAAAAGTATATGTATTTTGAAATTTCCTAAGCAGATATTGTTGGAAAATGGCTTTTTCATGCATTTACAGACAATATATTAATATATTTAGTGACCATTTTTAGTTGTGTGTGTTTTCTTTCTTTTGTCTTAAAAAAATGGTTTTATTAATAAAATTATTGGTGCTACTTAGTTTTAAATGCAAAGGACTTAATTCATTTAACTAAAAAGAAAAAAAGGTACCATAAAGTTAATAGTTAAAACATTTAACTCTATAATTGTTCTAGAGTTTTAATGTTTTAATTCTTTACCAGGCACAACTATTTTTATTTCAAGAGATTTTCATTATGTTGAAGCTAACTTTACCATTAGTTAACTTACATTCTTATGAGGACAGTATAATTCCTGACAAAGCAATATTTTAGAAAGTTATAGAATGTAGAAGAGCGTGTGCTTTGGATTCTAGGAGGGAGATGTGAGTTCTTATTCAAGTCTAGATACATTTCTCAGCTTCTGTTTCTTTATCTACAAAAGGAGGCTGATGAAATCCACTTGCCTCCCAGGGTTGCTAAAATTGGGTAAGATTGATTAAGAACGTATGTCAGCCCATACTACTATAGGAATGGGCTGTCCATGAAACAGGTAGGGAAAGCTTTCATGCCACTGTGTTTTTCTTCCTTGTACCCTTGTTCCTTTTATAACTTAAGTTTCTCAAATGAATAATCTATACTCAGTAGCTTCACTTATAATCTCTCATTCTTGTAAAAAAAATCAGTAGTATTTCATGTTTACATTGTTATGACTGTATAAGTGTTCTTCAATCTGAGCCAGGTAATTATTATTATTTTGTTCCTGAGTCAGATAATTATTACTATGAGTGTATTCTTTCTTGAATAGCTTTCTACCCCTTTTGGAACAATAATTGCTTTATTATTTTTTTTTTTCCTTTGAGACAGAGTCTTGCTCTGTGACTCCAGCTGGAGTGCAGTGGTGTAATCTCAGCTCACTGCAACCTCCTCCTCTCAGGTTCAAGCCATCCTCCCGCCTCAGCCTCCCTAGTAGCTGGGATTACAGGCGCCTGCTACCATGCCCGGCTAATTTTTTGTATTTTTAGTAGAGACGGGGTTTAGCCAGACTGGTCTCAAACTCCTGACCTCAGGTGATTTACCTGTCTCTGCCTCCCAAAGTGCTGGGATTACAGGTATTTTTCTATTTGCTTTGTTTTCTGTTGTGTCTGACAGAACTGTAAAATTCATCTCATTATGGCAAACACTTAAGGTTTTCTCTCAAATCCATTTTTAAACTTTTTCTTTTCCTTGGAGATACTTCTCTGGGAGCCCTCCATCTTCCTATTGCAGTCTGGACTGGCTGCTGTCTAGGCCTGGTGCAAAACTTTTATCCTGCCTGTTCCTTTCATCATCATCCTGGGAATTTCCCTTCCTTCTCTCATGTTTTGAATCGTGTTTCCTGGTTTCCTGTTTTCTCCTCTTTCTTGATTTATTCTCTTGTCTTTGATGTAGCACTTCCTCTACCACCCACCTCCTACTCCAACAGACCCCCAGCTCACCTAGCACCAAATCCTCTATTAAGGCAATTTTCTTACATCACCTATGAAGATTTCCCTTTCCCTTCAGTTCCCTTGTTAGATTGATCTTCCCCTCCTTTGTGCCTCCATGGCACCCTCTCTCATAGCCTTGGTCCGTCACGACTATTGAACACCTACTGTACACGTCAGGCACTCTGTAAACACCTACTGTACACGTCAGGCACTCTGTTCAACATTAGGGATTCTAAACTTAAAAGAATGCGGTTCCCGTTCCCAAGGGAGTTCTGGAAGGTAAGTAAGAATGCCAGGGTTCTCACTGGAGTTAGTACTGCCCTCTAGTGGACCCTTTGAAAAAGTGAAAGTTTTTGGTTGCCGTATTAATGAGAAAGTATAGCTGGCACTTTGTAGTCAGGGGCCAGGCGTACTAGATGTCTCATATGTCCAGCACAACTTTAGAATATCTCACTAGACATTCATGTGTTAAAATATGTTTATAATTATTCAGCCTAGGACCTAATTTCATTTTAAACACAAACCCAAACTACTCAGCACTTTTTACATTGTCATTGCTTGTACAACCGATAGAAAATAGCTATTGTTCAGCAATGTGAGTTTATAGACAACTTTCTTTTTAAGGTAGCATGAGATATTTTAGGAATTCTTTGTATTGGTCATTGATAGCGCTTAGTCTCTAAGAATCCTAATGAGAGGCTTCACAAATCAGTGAATATAGTTATCAGTGCTGTTAATTAAAAAATAAAGTGTAGGCTGGGTATAGTGGCTCACGCCTGTAATCCCATCACTTCGGGAGGCTAAGCCAGGAGTTTGAGACTGCAGTGAGCTATGATTGTGCCACTGCACTCTGGCCTGGGTGACAGAGTGAGACGCTTGAGCCCAGGAGCTTGAGGCTGCAGTGAGCAGTGATCACATCACTGCACTCCAGCCTGGGTGACAGATCGAGACCCTGTCTCAAAAAAAAAAAAAAAAAAAACAACCCAGAATCCCTTAAGTGATGGATTATTTTGTAAAGTTTGTAATGTAAACAATGTAATAACAATGAAGAATAATATTTTACCTTACCCTATTCATAAAAGATAACTTTTCATATTAAATGTTAAGAAATATTTTGTTCATTTTTGTGTGTGTGTGCACATATATTACAGTATAACATATAATGTACAGTTTATGATGGAAATGTAACAATATGAATTTATATACATGCATATACCTACACACATGTAACTGCCACCATGATCTAGAAATAGAGTATCTGTGTAGTTGGAAAATATAGGATAAACTTATTTTTAAACAGTGTATTGGTTATATTTTTTAAATACTGTGCCTATTATGTTTTCACGTATACAATAAATACAATTCAGAGTGTCCAAAAAACCTGGAAGCATAAAGAAAACAGTGTGTTTATTGTATTTTAAAAAATATTCACAGTTGGGGCCATTGCTTTAAATTTAGAAGTGTTTTACTTGCAAAATATATTGAGGTTGAAGAAAAAGATATTGAGCATATTATTTGAAAATGTAACTAACACATATTTATCCTGTTCCCCAGCCTTATGGATACCCTGTATAACATTTCCAGTACCCCAAAATGTTTCCCATGCCCCTTTTTAGTCATTATACCATTTCTACCAGGTATAACCACTATTCTGACTTACATCATCATAGATTTTTGTCTTTTCTTGAACGTCATGTAAATGGAATCATACAGTATGCATTCTTGTGTTACCTTCTTTAAATCGGTGTTATTTCTATGAGAGTCATCCACATTTTGAGTGTAGCAGAAGTTCTTTTTTATTGTTTTGTAGTATTCCATTGTGTGTCTATAGACAATTTATCTCTTCTCTTCTGTTGTCACTTGGTTTGTTTCCAGTTTTTGGCTATATGAATAAAGCTACTATAAACATCCTTATACCATATTTATACTCATCTCTCATAGATATATATCTAGAAATAGAATTTTTGGGTCACATGTAGGCATATGTTTGGCTTTTCTGGCTACTACTAAAAAGTTTTCTGAAGTGGCTATTTCAATTTATACTTCTAACAGCAGGTATGATAGTTACAGTTGTTCCATATCCCTAACAACACTTTATAGTGTTATTATATTACATAATATTCAATGAGTGATAAGTAAAAGTTTAACAGATGTTATCATATCATTAGATATATTTGAAACTGCAAGAAGATGGTATAAATCACATTGAAGTGAAGAAATTATAGTAGTTATCTACAATCATATATTATTTGAAAGTAAGGCTGGTCACAGTGGCTCATACCTGTAATCCCAGCACTTTGGGAGACCAAGGTGGGAGGATCACTTGGGGTTGGGAGTTCGAGACCAGCCTGACCAACATGGTGAAACTCCATGTCTACCAAAAAATACAAAAATTAGCCAGGCATGGTGGCATGCGCCTGTAGTCCCAGGTACTCTGGAAGCTGAGACATGACAATTATTTGAACCAGGAGGCGGAGGTTGCAGTGAGCCGAGATCGCGCCACTGCACTCCAACCTGGGTGACAGAGTGAGACCCTGTCTCAAAAAAAGAAAAAAGAAAATAAATCTCACTAGGAATTTTATTTCTACCTCAGATAGGCCTAAATTTATTCCTTTGAAAATATATTGCTCTCATGTTGTATTAGTTATCTATTGCTGCCTAACAAATTATCCCAAGTTTGAGCTGCTTAAAACAATAAATGTGTTATCTTGTACTGTTTCTGAGGGTCATTAATCTGATAGCAGCTTAGCTGGATAGTGCTAGCATAGGGCTCTCACAGGGTTGTAGTCAAGATGTCATCTGGAGCTGCAGTTAATCTCTCAAGGCTCACCTGGGACTGTAGGAAATCCACTTTCCTACAGTGGATGGTTCCTACAGCCCTGGCTGGTTGTTAGAGACTTTAGTTCTTACAACGTGGGCCTTTCCATAAACTTCTTGTAACGTGTCAGCCTACTTCTCGCAGGATGAATGATCTGAAAGGCATAGAGAATGAATGAATGAATGAATGAATGAATACCCAAGACAGAAGTTGTAGTCTTTTTTATAACCTAATCTTGGAAGTGATTTACTATTACTTGAGCTGTTAGTTACTGGTCATGCAGGTCGACCTAGTACACTGTGGGAGAGGACTGCACAAGGAAGCATGAATACCCTGCACAAGGCCGGATCACTGGGGGCCATCTTTTTTTTTGCTCTGTCACCCAGGCTGGAGTGCAGTGTGATCTCAGCTCACTGAAACCTCCACCTCCTGGGTTCCAGCGATTCTTGTGCTTCAGACTCCCTCATAGCTGGGACTACAGGCACGCACCACCATGCCTGGCTAACTTTTGTGTTTTTAGTAGAGATGGAGTTTTGCCATGTTGGCCAGGCTGGTCTCGAACTACTGGCTCAAGTGATCCACCCACCTCAGCCTCCCAAGGTATTGGGATTACAGGCCTAAGCCACCGCACCTGGCCACAGGGGCCCTCTTGAAGGCTAACTACCACACATATGGATGCTTATTTTTTGTTGTGGCAGTGGCAAAGTACACATAAGATTTACCATTTTAATCATTTTGAACTGTATGATTCACTGGCAGCACATTCATAAAGTTGTGCAACTCATCTAAGCAGTTTCTTATAAGACAGCAATGAATTTGCCACATCAATTGACTCTTCCCTTCATGAAAGATTTCTCTGTGGGATGTGATACCATTTGATAGCATTTGTACCCACAGTAGAACTTCTTTCAAATCTGGAGTCAGTCCTCTCAGACCCTGCCACTACTTTATCAACTAAATTTATATAATGTTTTAAATCCTTTGTTGTCATTTCAGCAATGTTCATGGCATCTTCAGATGGAGTAGATTCCATCTTAAGAAACTACTTTCTTTGCTCATCCATAAGAATTAACTCCTTATTTGTTCAGATTTTATCATGAGCTTGCAACAGTCATCCCTTCAGGCTCCACTTTGTAATTCTAGTTCTCTTGCTGTTTTCACAGCAACTGCAGTTATTTCCACCACTGAAGTCTTGAACTCGAAGTCATCCATAGAATCAACTTCTTTCAAACTCCTCTTAATGTCAGTAGTTTGACCTCCTTTCATGAATCATGAATATTCTTAATGGCATCTAAGATGGTGAATTTTTTCCAGGTTTTTAATTTGCTTTGCCCAGATCCATCAGAAGAATCGTGATCTATGGCAGCTATAGCCTTATGAAGGGTATTTCTTAAATAAGAAGGCTTGTAAGTCTAAATTACTCCTTGATCCGTGGGCTACAGAATGGATGTTTTGTTAACAAGCATGAAAACATTCACCTCCTTGTCCATCTTCATCAGAGCTGTTGAGTGACCAGGTACATTGTCAATGAGCAGTAATATTTTGAAAGGAATCTGTTTTTCTGAGCAGTAGGTTTCAACAATGGGCTTAAAATATTCAGTAAACCATGCTGTAAACAAGTGTGCCGTCATCTAGGCTTTTTTTTTGTTCAATTTATAGCACACAAGCAGAGTCAATTTAGCCTAATTCACAAGGGCCCTAGGATTTTTGAATTTCTTTCAAGAACTTTTACTTTGCATTTACCACTTGGCTAATTGGCACAAGAGGGCTAGCTTTCAGCCTGTCTTGGCTTCCAACATGTCCTCCTAACTAAACTTAATCATTCTAGCTTTTAAGTTGAGAAACCTGTACTCTTCATTTCACTCAAACACTTAGAGGCCATTGTAGGGTTAATTATTCTAACTTTGATACTGTTATGTCCCAAGACATAGGGAGGCCCAAGGGTTGAGAGAGAGAGAGAGAGGTCGAAGAACAACTGGTAAGTGGAACAGTCAGAACACACATATTTGTTGATGAAGTTTGCTGTCATACAGGTGCCATTCTGCTATAAAGCTGACACCCCAAAACAATTATTGTAGTAACATCGAAGATCACATATAGCCATAACAGATATTATAATGAAAAAGTTTGCAATATTGTGAGAATTATCAAAATGTGACACAGAGACATGAAATGAGCACATGCTATTGGAAAAATGGTGCTGATAAGACTTGCATGACACAGGGTTGCAGAAACCTTTAATTTGTAAAAAATGCAGTATCTGTGAAGTGCAATAAAATGAGGTATGCTTGTATATTTAGGGGCTCTGTTGTCAGGTAGACGTTTATAATTGTTAGATCTTCTAGATGGATTGGCCCTTTCATCAGTATATTGTCTCTTGTAACAGTTTTTTACTTACAGCCTGTTTTGTGTGATGTTGGTTACCTTTGGCATGGAACATCTTAGTTTATTTTTTCATTTTCACCCTGTGTTTGTCTTTGGATCTAAAGTGAGTTATAGACAGAATATAGTTGGAATCATGTCTTTCGTATCCATTTGCCAACTTTGGTCTTTAATTGGAAAGTTTAATCCATTTACACTTACTGATAAGGAAGGACTTTTGCCATTTTGGTATTTGTTTTCTGTACTTTTTTTACTTCCATAATTCCTCCATTACTGTCTTCTATTTTGTTTAATCGAGCTTTTTGAAGTGTGCCACTTTTATTATTTTCTGTATATTCTTAGGGTTTTTTTAGTGGTTTCCTTGGGGATTACAATTTGCATCTGAAATTTATAACAATGTAGTTTGAATTAGTACCACTTTAGTTTTAATACTGTATAGAGAACTGCTTCTATACAGCTCTGTTTCTCCCACTTTATGTTGTCATTGTCACAAATTTCATCTTTATACATTGTATATCCATGAATGTAGATTTATAATTGTTGTTTTATGCATTCGTCTTTTAAATTATGTAGAAAAAAAGGAGAAGTCACAAGCCAAAAATACAGTAATGCTAACTTTTATATTTACCTATGTAGTTACCTTTATTGGTATTCTTTATTTCTTTGTGTGGCTTCAAGGCGCTGTCTAGCATCCTTTGATTTCAGCCTGACACACTGTTAGCACTTTTGTAGTCCAGGTGTACTAATTATGAACTCCCTTAAGTTTTTTGTTTTGTTTTGTTTGTTTGTTTGTTTGTTTGAGACGGGGTCTTTCTCTGTCACCCAGGCTAGAGCTCAATGGCGCCATCATAGCTCACTGCAGCCTCAACCTCCCTGGGCTCAGGTGATCCACCCACCTCAGTTTCCTGAGTAGCTGGGACTACAGGCATGCGCCACCATGCCCAGCTGATTTTTTTGTATTTTTGGTAGACATGGGGTTTCGCCATGTTGCCCAGGTTGATCTGGAACTCCTGGGCTCAAGTGATCTGCCCACCTCAGCCTCTCAAAATGCTGGGATTACAGGCATGAGCCATCATGCCCAGACAATTCCTTCAATTTTTATCTGGAAATGTCTTAATTTCACCTTCATTTTTGAAGGATATTTTTGGCAGATAGTGAATTCTTCATGGACAGATTTAGGACTTTAACCATATCCTCCTGCTGCTCTGTTCTTCATAGTTTCTGATGAGACATTGACTGTTAACCTAATTGAGGATGTCTTATATGTAATGAATCACTTCTCTGTTGTTGCTTTCAGGATTCTGTCTTTGGCTTTCAGCAGTTTGATTATTATGTGTCTTGATGTGGCACTCCTTGAGTTTTTCTGCTTGAAGTTTGTTGAGCTTCTTGGGTGTGTAAATGCATATATTATCAAATTTGGGAAGTTACTGGCCATTATATCTTCAAATATTTTTTCTGCCCCGTCTCTTCTTTTCCCCTTCTGAAACTCTTGTTATGCATATGCATATATGTATATATTGTTTGTTTGTTTGTTTGTTTGTTTTGAGATGAAGTCTCACTCTGTTGTCCAGGCTGGAGTGCAGTGGCGTAATCTTGGCTCACTGCAACCTTGGCCTCCCGGGCTCAAGCAGTTCTCCTGCCTCAGCTTCCAGAGTAGCTGGGACTACAGGCATGCACCACCACGCCCAGCAATTTTTTGTATTTTTAGTAGAGACAGGGTTTCACGATGGCCAGGCTGGTCTCGAACTCCTGACCTCACGTGATCCGGCCGCCTTGACCTTCCAAAGTGCTGGGATTACAGGCATGAGCTATGGTACCCGGCCTTATTATGCATGTGTTGATGGGCTTGATGGTGTCCACAGATCTCTTAGACTTCATTTGGCCTACCTTCAAGTTCCATGATTCTTCTGCCTGCCCAGATCTGTTGTTGAACATTCCCCATCTCCCCTCTGAGTTTCTCATTTCAGTTATTATTCTTTTTAGCTCCAGAATTTTTTGGTTCCTTTTTATAATTTCTGTCTGCCATTGGTATTCTCTGTTTGGTGAGACACATCATTATTTAGGATTTCTTAGTTCTTTGAGCATATTTAAGATAGTTAATGGAAAGTCTTTGTCTATCTAGTCAGTCCAGTGTCTGAACCTCCTCAGTGACAGTTTGTTCATTTCCTTTTTTTCCTGTGAATGGACCATACTTTCTTGTATTTTTGCATGCCTCATAATTTTTTGTTGAAAACTAGACATTTTAAATATTTGAATATGGTAACTCTAGAAATGAGATTATTCCATCTTCCCAGGATTTGTCGTTGCTGCTTGTTGTGAGTTGTTGTTTAGTGACTTTTCTAAACCTTTTTTGGAAATACTATGTTTTTTGTTGTTTGTAGTCACTGAAGTCTCCATTCCCTTAGCTTAGTGGTCAGCTAGTGATTTGTCAGAGATTTCCTTAAATGCCTGGAGCAAAACAAAACATTAAACTCTGTAGGTGTATGTTGGGATATGCCTTCAGCTCTCAGCCAGGCAGTTCATAACTGCCTTTGCCTTCCCATCCTGCTTGTTTGGAGCTTTTCAGCAAGCAGTTTGTTTGCCCCAACTGATTTCCTGTGCTCCATGCTGCATCTGCTGGTTCATTACCTTTCAATGTTTTTAACAGATAACCTCCAAGTAGCTACTTTTCCACCCTGAGAGAGTTCCGAATCAGGTGAAATAAAGGCAAGCCTTTTACATTAGTCCTTCAGAGAGCCACTCACCAGGTCAAAACAAAACAATTCTTTGAGAGCAGAGTCTACTCTGTTATCTCTAGCACCAGTAACCCACTCTGGGAATTACTGCCACCGAGCCAGGGAGAAGGGAATGGGGCAAGGGTAAATTAAAATACACCAACTTCTCCTATCACATTTCACTTGCTCTTGCCTTGATTAAACATTCTCTTGATTGGTGAAAACCCTCGACTGTTTTCCAGATTTTTGATAAAGTTGATTGTGACACATTTTGCCAGCTTTTTTCTGTGGAGGGATGGGCCTTTGGAATCTCCTATGCCACCATTTTTGATGCTGTCACTCCTATGCATGCTATTTTTAAGATAGGGTGATTATATTTAAAGATTGTATGTACAAGGTATTTAAGAGTAAGAGACACATGAATTTGAAGTAGACATGGAACCTGTTAATGAACATGTGGAGGAAGGGAAAATTGAGCTTAAAAAAAAAAAAAACAAATAGGCCAGATGCTGTGGTTCACGCCTGTAATCCCAGCACTTTGGTAGTCCGAGGTGGGCGGATCACGAGGTCAAGAGATCGAGATCATTCTGGCTAACGTGGTGAAACCCTGTCTCTTCTAAAAATACAAAAATTAGCCAGGCGTGGTGGTGCGTGCCTGTAGTCCCAGCAACTCGGGAGGCTGAGGCAGGAGAATCGCTTGAACCCGGGAGGCGGAGGTTGCAATGAGCTGAGATCGCACCACTACACGCCCTGCTGGCGACAGAGGGAGACTCTGTCTCAAAAAAAAGAAGAAAAAAAAAAACCCACAAAGTTAAACAAAAATCTTTGCAGCTAGAGTTGCATTTAATTAGTAAATGTTTTAGATTCAATTGAGACTTTCATACCTCTTTTTTCCTAATGACATTGAATTACTTAGAGCATTTCTGACAATTTTAATTAAAAGGGATTTTAATTAAATGCAGTATTTAGTTATTGCAAAAGCAGCAAAGCTGATGGAAAATATGTAACAAAGTTTGAGATTCCTTTTCTTAGGACTAGAACCAGATGTTACTGAATTAACAGAAGCACACAAAATACAGGGATCTCATTTTTTTTAAAGCAAAAGTGGTTTAGGTATATTTGCTATTGTCAAACTAAATATTAAAAATTATATTTTTGTACCACAATGATAAGAAATTATGTGAAGATTTAAAATGTTTAAAGTATTCTAATTATAGTTTTGAATTGCCTGTCTTGAGTCTTACTCAGATTATCTAACTACAGAAGTCAGCCACGTATCATCTCTATAGTTTCTTATATTAATATTTTTGCCTAATCCATCCTCTATTTCTCGTTGCCTTTTGACAGTATGATCTCTGAAGTCTTTTTAAGTTAACGTGTATGTTGGCTGTAGTCTAAATTATGGGAATTTTGAAGCAGGAGATATGTTTTCTGTTAGACTTTAATCTTGCACTTTTTCATGTTACAGAGAATAATTTTGACACTGCACTTTTAATAAGGCCATCTCATTTGTAGAAATAATGTACATCCTAATTTTCACCATTTCAACAGTCAGTACTTTGTCTTTATGTTATCTTTGTTTCAGTTTTTCTTTGTCTTATATTCAAATAAATCTAATCTGTTATTTCTTATGTAACATTAAGTTTTATTCAAGTTCCATCCATACTTCTGATCTTCTGTTTTCTGTATAGAATGACTTCAAATGTAAATTTTCTTAAGTCCAAGCTTACTCACTATAAGTAGGCCCAAGTCTGAGAGTACTTAATTATGTTTTCTGGTATAATTGGGTCTGAGCAGATTTAAACATATTAAGTACATATTTTGATGAATATTATTTCTTCCTTTATTTCTATTTATATGTGTAGAAATATTACCTATGAATTTTGCTTTAGAATAGTAACGGGATCTTTACAAAATATGTTCTGAAGTGGGGGGTGGTGTTGGGTTGGGTCTGATAGTGTTGAGAAATTTATTCTAAACAAATTAGTGCAATGATGTCTTCCAGGCATTGTACTAGAACTGTGCAGGACCCAGTGGGAGCCTGTAGCAAGGCAGGGTCCATACAGGCAGGAAGTGAGGTATGTGTTAACTGAGATCATGGAAACATGAGACTACCCAGGAAAAGTTTGAGCTAATTTTGAAGAACTTCCTGTGTGTTTCTCTCTTCTAAACTGAATGTTCCTTGAGGGGCAGGGACCATTTTTACTTATTATAAGTACCTACTGCTCAGCTGTATTAGTCTGTTCTCACACTGCTGTAAAGAAATATCAGAGACTGAGTAATTTATAAAGAAAAGAGGTTTAATTGGGTCACAGTTCTGCAGGCTGTACAGGAAGTGTGATGCTGGCATCTGCTTAGCTTCTTGGGAGGCCTCAGGAAACTTATAGTCATGGCAGAAGGCAAAGGCAGAGCTAGCACCTCACATGGATGGAACAGGAGGAAGCTGCTTTGGGGGTGAGGTGCCACACACTTTTTTTTTTTTTTTTTTTTTTTTTGAGACGGAGTCTCGCTCTGTCACCCAGGCTGGAGTGCAGTGGCCGGATCTCAGCTCACTGCAAGCTCCGCCTCCCGGGTTCACGCCATTCTCCTGTCTCAGCCTCCCGAGTAGCTGGGACTACAGGCGCCCGCCACCTCGCCCGGCTAAGTTTTTGTATTTTTAGTAGAGACGGGGTTTCACTGTGTTACCCAGGATAGTCTCGATCTCCTGACCTCGTGATCCGCCCGTCTCGGCCTCCCAAAGTGCTGGGATTACAGGCTTGAGCCACCGCGCCCGGCCCACACACTTTTAAACAACCAGCTCTCACGAGAACTCACTCACTATCATAACACAGTACCAAGGGGGAGATCTCCCCATGATCCAGTCACCTCCCACCAGGCCCCACCTCTAACATTGGGATTACGATTCGACATGAGATTGGGTGGGGACACAGATCCAAACCATATCATAAGCCTAGCCCATGGAAGATATATCATAAATGTTCGTTGAATGGATAGCTCCTACACAAGTGTGCAAGCTTGAAGAGAGAGTAAGTGTGGGCCTGGCTAGAATCCATATTGCCACAGGAGAACCAAAGGATGAATTATTTATTTGCCATACCACAGAGAAAATTTAACAATTGTTATGCCCCTGCGTACTTTTGGAGAATTTCCTCAAATCGTAAATAATAGAAATTATGATATTCCAAGGCAAGGGTCCTTAGGACCCTCCTGTGAACTTGTATAGGAAAAAAAGTACATTTTTATTTTTACTAGCCTCAAACTGAAATTTAGCATTTCCTTCCATTTTGAATGAAGGTAATAGTGGTGATGTTATCAGTATCACTAACTTTCTTTCTGTTACTTAAAGCCACAGATATTTTCATTTTCTGTTGTTGTAGACACCTCACACTGTTTACACTCATTGTTTTTATATTATGGTAATCATTATGCCATCAATTTTATTTAAATTATCAATAAAGAAGCACATGTATTACCTATCACAATTTTCTACTTACATTTTAAATTTTATTTTAAAACATTCTGAAATTTTAGAATAAGCAAAACTAATATATAGTGATTAAAATCAGATAAATGGTTGCTTCTTATGGAGAAAACTGATGGGGAATGGGGCACAAGAGAACTTTCTGGGGTGATGAAAATGTCCTGTGTCTTGGTATACACTTGTCAATTGAATGCTGAACTTACTGTCTATACATTTCACTGTATATAAATTATACCTCAATTTAAAAAACACATTAAAAAATTTTTCTGAGAAGGTGTTCATAGGTTTCACCAAATGGCCAAGGAAATTTCTGATACCAAAAAAAAAAATCCTTTTCTGAGATTATCCTGTTTCCATTGTCTGTCTCCTTTGAGTGCCCTCTTTCAGTAAGCTGTTTTTGTGGTTCATTTCCATTTCTCTGAATGTGTTCTCACTTTTTAAAGATGAACCTAAGACAAGTCAGAAAAGAAAAAGAGCAGTTATGAAAGAAATATTTTGCCTGGCTTATTGACCATTCTCTTCTAGCCCGTAACTGTGACCCTCCTGACGTAGTTATATACTTACTTTGACTCTAATAAATTTCTAATGAGAACTACTCTTCTAAAAACTAATTCATAGATCATTTCATAATGGAATGATTTTTTCTTATTTTCAGTTTTGTTTGGAGTTTTAGTAACATTTTTATCCTTCTGTATCATTGAATATGCAGTTCTCTTATGGAATAACTATAAACATTTATAACAAAGATTGGAAGAAGAAAATATGTATTAGGAAGTAAGGAAAGAGAAAGTAATATTACTGATAATCTGTTCCAGATTAATCCCATCTAGGCATGATCTCAATGCAGTGTGATTGTATATTCTAAGATCAAATATATGTTACTTTTATAAAATTCAGAGTAATATAAAAAGTATTAGGTTATATTTATTTTAAAATGTGATGATAGTGCTCAAAGATGTTAAACATAGTGGTAGGTAATGTATAGAATGAATATTGAACTCTCTTTTAGGGGCACACAGTGTTATGACTACTTACAATAGAATTTTGTCTACCATCTTATGCTTATAACTTTTAGTTTTACTCTATTATAATGGTCTCACTCTAAGAAAGATTAAGCTGAGGTGAATCATCCTAGCAGATTTTTGTCCAGATAGCATCTATATGCCTTTCATGATTTGCTATTAGATAAAAACCTAAAATACTGTTTGACAATTTTTTGCAGCCCCTCATATGGAAAATTTGAAATGCAGAGGGGAAACAGTAGCAAAGGAGATCAATGAAGCCATGAAGGTAAAAGCTATGTGCTAAAAAATTATAAAATGAACAAAATGTATGGCTAGGTATTTGCATTCAGCATTCATGTTTTTTAATCTGCTGTAACAGGGATTCTCAGCGGTCTTTTAAATCTTTAATGAATGTATTAAGCAACAGTAACACTCCGAATAGCTACCATTTATCAGGTGCCTACTATGTGCCAGGTAATATTCCTGACTTCTTTAAAGGTTGATTATATTTTTGTGTTCTGGGTGTTAGCAATTCACTGAACAGTTTTGGATAATAATACCAGCTAAAATGTATTGAATAATTGGTATGGGCTCCATCCAACTGCTTTACATGTATTGCCTCATGTAATCCTTACATCCTGTGAGACAGATACTGCTATTTCTTCTGTAGATGAGGAAGCTGAGGCACAGAAAGGCTAAGCAGGTTGCCCACATAAGTAACCTACGATCCAGCATTTAAAGCCTAGTTCGGCAAGGGCACAGTGGCTTATGCCTGTAATCCAAGCACTTTGGGAGGCCAAGACAGTCAGAACACCTGAGGTCAGGAGTTCAAGACCAGCCTGGCCAATATGGTGAAAGTCCACATCTACTAAAAATACAAAAATTAGCCAAGTGTGGTGGTGCGCACCTGTAGTCTCAACTACTTGGGAGGCTGAGGCAGGTGAATCGCATGAACCTGGGAGGTGGAGATTGCAGTGAGCTGAGATCACACCACTGCCCTCCAGCCTGGGCAACAAAGCAAGACTTCTCAAAAAAAAAAAAAAAAAATTAGAGTATTGTGTCCATCTTTGTCTGTGTTTCAGCCTGAGATTAATGTTGAATATTACTGTTTGTTTGTTTGTTTGAAGTCCTTGCCTGCATTAATTGAACAAGGAGAGGGATTTTCCCAAGTTCTCAGGATGCAGCCTGTTATCCACCTCCAGAGGATTCACCAAGAAGTCTTTTCCGGTTGTTACAGGAAACCAGATGCTAAACCTGAGAATTTTATAACACAGATAGAAACCACACCAACAGAGACTGCTTCCAGGAAAACCTCTGATGTGGTACTGAAAAGAAAGCAAACTAAAGACTGCCCCCAGAGAAAATGGTATCCATTGCGGCCAAAGAAAATTAATCTTGATACATGAGCTCTTTCTGTTTATTTTGGGAGTTGAAAATAGGCGCCATCAACATTTAGATTACAGCCTAATTAATACCTAGATAAGACTTCATTTGAAACAAGAAATAACTCTTTTACTAGTGATTCATTTATACAAGTACAGTGTCTCTGTGCGGGGATATGATATAATATTGTATTTCCTTGCTGTTTTATCTATTGTAAATAAAAAGCATTTTAAAAAATATTGACACAAAGCCCATCAGTGGGTATTAAAAATATTAAAAGTGCAGCCTTTTACTGTCCTTAAGTGCTATCAACTCTCAGCTCCCTTGTAGCTTTTGTGGGATTTAACAAGTAACAAATTCTGTTGTGTTTCCCTGGTATACATCTTTCCAGGAAAAAAAAAAAAGAGAGAGAGAGCTGTATAATGATTTTTCATTTACATGCTGAAAAGTAGTTATCAGTTCTGCGCAGCAGCAGATGCAGCATTTTTTTTTAAAGATGTAGTGTGATTTGTCAAATTAATGTGCAGATGATAATACTGGCTTTGACTTTGTTACTCCATGTTCAGCTCATTTAGGTTTGTGAGATTAATTTTAGGACTTTTTGTTGTGTAAGACAATGATGACTATTATTTGTGCAACATTACTCTTTGAAATAAAAATTGGCATGTAGCCAATGTTTCCTGCCCACACTTTTTTCTATAGACCATTAACATAATTTGACTTGGAACTAATGATTTCTTTTTAGGGTTTCTTATTTCTTTCTTTATAGATCATTCCAGTTCAAAATATATATCAGATTAATACACTGGCAAAGTATCATTGTGTTATTGAACTATTTTACATTTGAAGATGTTTATATATCAGGTATATAATCACTGGGAGAAGTCTGAGAAAGCGATATTGCCTTTATTTCTAACATTTAACTGTAGTTTCTTATAGCTCTTATTGTGTGTCTTACATTATACAGTGTAGGCAGGGCCATCAAACCTACCAACTGTTTCCCCTTTTGATGACTCTGATACCTTCATTCATTTTTCAAATGAATTTACTGATCATGAGGTTGGAAAATCTGGATTTCTCTTGCTTATTCTATGTTAATAATCATAAATGTCTCGATTCACCAGAAGTCACCAGAAGGTGTGTCTCGGCGAAGAAAACTTACAAAGCCACTTTACTGCATTTTGTGTTTCAGTGTTACCATTTGAGATCTGTATATTTGTACACAGCCACGTGCTTTTCATTAAAATAATGTACAAAGACTGATCTTGATGCTGTGTATTTTTGTGAGTTGTCTTAGGCATTCCTGAGCTCAGCTTCAGTTGGAGGGTGGGTCAGCACCCTGCATTTCTGAACATACTAGACTGCAGTTAAAACTGCATAATATGTTGCTATTCTTACGGTGCTAACGTTTTTATGGTATTAAAATTCTGTATGATTTGTTTCACTTCAGAGGTCCCCAAACAAAAGAATTATTGTTAATTCTATTATATGAGCTAATTGCATTTTGATTATGTAAGAACATGGTCCCTCCTCCCTTTTAAGTGAGGTATATTGTGCTACATAGAGTTTTTAAATGATGTGATAGATTTGCTCTGAAATATTCAGCAGAGAAACAAGAAAAGGAATCAATTAAGGAAATGTGACAAAAATCCTGTATGTTGAATCTGTGTAATGAATATATTCTACTTTGTGTTGGAAATTTTTATAATTTTTTTAAAAATGGTTATATTTTAAAGTCCCCAGGCAGACAGCTGAGATTTGAAATCCTCTTGAGAGCCCAGAGTTTTACTCCACAGTTATAGCAGAGTTTAAAATAGAAATACCACTGGGAAAGACAGTACATATTAGCATTATTGACTAAGAAAAGCATGAACAGTAGCAGTAATAATATTGAATAAGTATACTGTGTAAGAGGAGAAGTTGCATTTCTGCATAGGCCAAGAACTAGTAAGCTAAGAGGATTAAAAGCAAGAAAGTCTGTAGTTTTAGGGAACTGGAAAGGTTGAAGGAGAAAATTGAAAATCAAATCTTGATCTATGATAAAAAGAAGACTGGATTGAATAGGGTCTTAAAATTCTCTTTCAGAAAAGAAATAGCCAGGTGCGGTGGCCTTATTCCTGTAATCCCAGCACTCTCAGAGCCTGAGGTGGGCAGATTACTTGAGCCCAACTGGGCAACATAGTGAAACTCCATTTCTACAAAAAATACAAAAATTAGCAGGGTATGATGGCACACACCTATAGTCCCAGCCGCCCAGGAGGCTGAAATGAGAGGCTCACTTGAGCCCAGGAGGCAGAAGGTGCAGTGAGCCAAGATGGCACCACTGTACTCCAGCCTGGGTGACAGAGTGAGACCCTGTCTCAAAATAAGAAGAAGAAGAACACAAGAAGGTTAAATCTAGTCCCAAAGAATAGAGAACACTGTCAAAGCTGGTTTCTGAAAACTGGTACCAAAATCTACACTAGTTTATTTAGGCTACTATGACAGAATACCACAGGCTGGGTGGCTTAAACAACAGATACTTATTTCTCACAGTTCTGGAGGCTAGAAGTTCATGAGAAGGTGCTGGCAAATGCAGTTTCTGGTGAGGGCTCTCTTCCTGGCTTGTAGATGACCACCTCCTTACTATGTCCTCACATGGCCTTTCCTCAGTGTATGCATGTGGAGAGAGCCAGAGTACAAGCTCTCTGGTGTCTCTTCTTACAAGGACACTAATTCTATCAGATCAGAGCCCCACCCTTATGGCCTCATTTAACCTTAATTATTTCCTTAGAGGCCCCATCTCCAAATACAGCTACAGGCACATGGGAGTTAAGGCTTCAACATATGGATTTTGGGGGGACACAAACACAAGCCCACAGAAAATCTTATCCTAGACCTCTTTCTCTGGCCCTTTATGGCTTGGGCTCTGTAGAAGACAAAGTGAATAAAATCAAATTTTTTATTTGCTTCAAACAGTATGATTTTATCTTGTAAGATGTACTTTTTTTTTTCTAAGACTGAATTTGTTTGATTTCTATTGAACACCTATCTTCCCTATCCACCTTCGTTCATTTATTCATCTGTTCAACACATACAGTTGGACACCTGCTCAGATCAAAAGTCAGAGATCTTAAGAGCACAGCCTCTGAGCCAGATCATCTGGGTTCAGATTTCAGTTCTACCATTATTAGTTCAGTGACATTGGACAAGTTACTTAACCTGTCCATGATCAAAAGTCAGAGATCTTAAAGAGCATAGACTCTGAGCCAGATCATCTGCTTTCAGATTTCAGTTCTACCATTATTAGTTCAGTGACACTGGGCAAGTTACATAACCTGTCTGTGCTGCAGTTTTCTCATATGTAAAATGGAGATAATAATTATGCCTACCTCATAGTGTTATTCTGAGAAGTAAATGAGTTCATAATGTGAAGGCCTTAGACTAATAATTGGCACATATGAGTACTCTATGATCACTGTTATTCCTTCTTTTGATAAAGGAAATGAAAACACTCAGGGCAAGTGTTGTCTTCAGGAAGCTTATATTCCAGTGAAGAGGATGAGTGTGCAAACAATGATAATGCCATGCAGCAAATGGTATGATAGATGTATGTGTGGAACTTAGGGGAGAAGTCATGGAAGTCTTTGTAGAAGAGGTGCCATTTGAGCAGTCTTGAAATGTTTTAAGCAAATAATCAGGGAAGAAATATAGGAATAAAGAAGAACAAATTACTGTTATAACAATGTGGATCCATATCAAAGATACTATAGTGAATAAAAGAAGCAAAGTCAGGCACAAGAGAATACATACTGTGTATGGAATCATAGAATGGGCAAAACTAAGCCATAGTGGTTTCCTCTTGGGAGAGGGGAGATACTAACTAGGAATGGCATGGGAAACATTTTTGGGTCAGCCAAACGTTCTCTATCTTGATCTGAGTGGTGCTCACATGGCTGTATACATATGTAAAATTTTATTGAACTATACACTTAAAATTTCTGTACTTTATTTTATGTAAGTTTTATATTTTAAAAATGCACAAAATGGATTCACCAAATATTTGAGGAGAGTCTCCAGCATCAAAGACAGACCAAGAAACTGTGAGTCCCTTAATGGCAGGAATCTTTGTTCCATCCACCTGGAATAATTGCTGGCACATGATGGGCCCTGGATGCATAGTGGTTAACTAAGTGAATTAAAACAAAAACCAAAGAGAATAAAGGAACTCAAAGAAAACAGATACATACAAAGCAAAATCCCAGAATGATGACTGTACTCCCAGAAAGAAGAGAAAATCATACATTGTTTAGAAAACCAGAATGCTATTAAATAATGATCAGTAAATAAGAAAGTTTTTGAAAATTAAAAATATGAAAGTTGAAATAAAAATTCAGTGGGAGGGCTGGGAGAGGAAATGAAATTTTTCCAAAACTAAAACACAAAGATTAAGAAATGGCAAATTAGAAAAGTAAGAATAAAGATAAGAAGTTCATAAAGTCTAACTGATACCCATTCCAGAGAGAGCATGCAGAAAAAGCAGCAGAGTCAAAATTATCAAAGAGATCATGCAGTTACCATATGGCCCAGCAATTCTCTAAGTTCTAAACCTAAGAGAATTGAAAACATGCTCACACAATAACTTACACACAAATGTTTGTAGCAGCAGGTTGAACGTTTATCAACTGATGAATGGATAAATAAAATGTGACTATCCACTCAATAGAATATTATCTGGCAATAAGGAGAAATGAGGTACTGGTAAATGCCACAGTGTAGATGAACCTTAAAACATGCCAAGTGAAAGAATCCTCTCACA
The DNA here is from genome assembly GCF_049350105.2 of Macaca mulatta. NCBI lineage: Eukaryota > Metazoa > Chordata > Mammalia > Primates > Cercopithecidae > Macaca > Macaca mulatta. The sequence goes on along the minus strand of NC_133406.1, from coordinate 70,462,727 downwards.
GAAGACTGCTGTCTTTTGTAGACTCCATTTCAATGAACCGTCCAGAACAGGCAAATATACAGAAACAAAAACTAGATCTGTTGTTGCCTAAGGCTGGAAAGATGGAGAGGGTGGAAGGAATAGGACGTGACTGCTAATGGGTATGGGATTTTTTTTTTTTTTTTCCTGAGACAAGGTCTTGCTGTGTTGCCCAAGCTGTAGTACAGTGGTGCTATCTTGGCTTGCTGCAACCTCTGCCTCCCCGGCTCAAGCCATCCTCCCACCTTAGCCTCCCAAGTAGCTGGGACTACAGGCACGCACCATCATGCCTAGCTAATTTTTGTATCTTTTTGTAGAGATGAAGTTTCGCTATGTTGCTGGTCTCAAACTTGTAAGCTTAAGCGATCCACCCACCTCTGCCTCCCAAAGTGCTGGATTACAGGCGTGAGTCACTGTGCCTGGCCTGGGATGTCTTTTGAGGGTGATGAAAATCCTCTAAATTGATTATGGTGATTCATGACTGCTTGTTGAATATACTGAAAACCATTGAACAATACACTTTAAAAGGGTGAGTGAGATGGTAAAAAGAGAGTAAAGAAACAGAAATAATACAAGAAACATTCCCAGACCTGAGGAATACCAAGAGGAATTGGAATGGTATCAGATTACTAAACAACAATCCTAAAATCTAGAAGCATCTGGAGCAATATTCTCAGCATAAACGATTTACAACCTAAGATTTTATACACAAACTAATAATCAAGTGCATGATTAGCTAAAAGATACTCTCAGATATGCAAAGCATCAAAAAAAAAAAATTACCTTCAAGGCATCCCGTTTGGGGGTTCTACCAGGGGCTGTGCTCTATTACAAAGGGTAAGCCAAAAAAGAAGCAGCCATGGGATCTGGGAAACTAAGGCTCCCAAAACACAGCACACTCAAGTCTACAGGCTACTAACTAATCAGCAGATTTGGAGAATAGGCAGACCAGGTTGGAATAAGACTATGTAGGCCGAGTGCGGTGACTTAAACGCCTGTAATTCCAGCATTTTGGGAGGCTGAGATGGGCAGATCACCTGAGGTTGGGAGTTCGACACCAGCCTGACCAAAAACTAAAAATACAAAATTAGCCAGGCGTGGTGGCACATGCCTGTAATTCCAGCTACTCCAGAGGCTGAGACTGGAGAATTGCTTGAACCCAGGAGGCAGAGGTTGCAGAGAGCCAAGATTGCGCCATCGCACTCCAGCCTGGACAACAAGAGCGAAACTCCGTCTTAAAAAAAAAAAAAAAAAAAAAAAGACTATGTAGGACTCTAAAAGAGATATTTTCAGAAAAAAATAAAAGTGACAACACCAGTGATAATGTTAACTATGAAGAAAATTGCATAGGCCAGGCGCGGTGGCTCACACCTGTAATCCCAGCACTTTGGGAGGCCGAGATGGGCGGATCACGAGGTCAGGAGATCGAGACCATCCTGGCTAATACGGTGAAACCCCGTCTCTACTAAAAAATACAAAAAACTAGCCGGGCGAGGTGGCGGGCGCCTGTAGTCCCAGCTACTCCGGAGGCTGAGGCAGGAGAATGGCGTGAACCCGGGAGGCGGAGCTTGCAGTGAGCTGAGATCTGGCCACTGCACTCCAGCCTGGGCGACAGAGCGAGACTCCGTCTCAAAAAAAAAAAAAAGAAAAAAAGAAAAAAAAGAAAAAGAAAATTGCATAAAGGAGATATTTTGTAATATGATTAAGATGTTCAAAGAAACAAAAAATCAGGCAATTATTCACTACAGTAAAGGCAGAAAGCTATACAAAAAAAGAAATGTAATCAGGGTTACAAATTAGTTCTCCAGTGAACAATATTTATATAGCCATAATAATAAAAACCCTGAATCTGAATTCAGAAAAAAAAAAAATTGGGGCAATTACACTGGGAGGCTAAAGGATGGGAATTAGCAATTAGTACAGCATGGGCACTGAACGGTCAGATGGACATTGGTTAGAGCACTAAGATGGGTTGTGGAGACCCTTATAGCTGCTGGGTCCTGGGGCAGTGTAGTGTGTCCGAGGACATGGAGCTGGAGCAGCCAGAGTGGCAGGGATACTGAGGAGGCTTCTGTGCCAACCAGTGCAATCCATATGGTTGTAACAGTGTGACTGTCTGAACACCAGCTTTGACATGGCAGTGTTGGGGAGTGAAATCTTCATCCACCACAACTGGAAGTCAGTGGATAATGTCTAAAAAGCTGATTCAAGATCATACAATATGGATATTATTTAGTGTAGCAGAATAAAGAGCTGACAAAGTGGGAAGTATTAACTCCATGGATGAACTTAGGTGGGGAAAGTGGGCCAGGGACTGATAACTTTTGATAGAAACCTTATAGATTTGCTTTTTTAAATTAAGTGCATATGGTAATTAAGGGAAAATAAATTTGGTTTTAAAATCATTGTAGGACTGTCTCACAAATACAAGTTAACATGAATGACCTACTCACTATCTTTCACTCTTCATATCATTGAGAATTAGGAGACAAATCATCCCCTAGAACCTTTCTCAGGGTTTCAGTTTTTCAGGGTTTCAGGTTTTTCAGGGTTTCAGAAGCTTTCTCAGGGTTTCAACACAGGCGCGTGCCACCGTGCCTGGCTAGTTTATTTTTTTTTAGAGATGTGGTCTCGCCATATTGCCCAGGCTGGTCTTGAATTCCTGCGCTCAAGCCATCCTCCCGCCTCAGCTTCCCAAAGTGCTGGGATTACAGGAATGAGCCACTGCACCTGGCCTATCACAGTATATTTCAGATAAGACTTCTATTCTCTGTTTTTGGCTGATAATTCTAGTTTTGCTTTCTTTGGGGTTTTTTTTTTTTCTTTCCTCCCCTCTGACCATTTGTTTTGCAAATAGATTATATTATGAAAGCCTCTGTTTACAAAACTGAAGAAAACAATCTCTCTCTAGAGAACCACTGACGGGGGTTCTTGGGGATTTTATATGAAAGGATTTGAGAAAAGTAATGTTATATTCATTTGAAGCTTCAGGGGTGAAGAATCCCTTGTAATTCATTGCTGTGTCTCTACATTGCTTGTACTCTGCCCATGGGATCCCCACTAATATTAGTTGAATGAATGAGTTCATATTGCAAATTTCTAACTTGTCAGTTTCACTGGATCACAGTCTCACACATTAATGGATTGTGGCATTTACATTAGTTAATTGAACTTAGAAGGTGAGTGTGGGGAGGGGAGAGGTAAAAACCTGAGGACAGATCACTGGGAAACTGACCTGAATTAGGACTCCAGAGTCTCCAGGCTACTAGAAGTAGGTCTAATTCCCATACCCCTGCAAGACATAAGAGCAGAGGATGGCATTGACATCCCTCAGTGATGTCACAGTGCTAGCAGGTATGGTTGCCTTCTGATCACCTTTTCCTTTGGTCACATCCTCTGGCTTCTGGGTGGCCTGGGATAGCTAGAGAAGAAAACTCGACTTCTCCCTGCAGGCCTTCTGCTCCAGCTGACTCCTGTGCCTGTGTAAAAGACTGGGCATTTGTATCATCACCTTGACTAGCCTTACTCAGAGAATGGCTCCAATGCCTTTGGGCTTATACTGAGTTGCAGATTTTAAGACCTCCCTTGGTGCCCATTCATGTGGCTTTGTGACCCACATCTTCTACAATGATGGCAGTAGAGTTCTTTTGTCCAGTTATGTACCTGATGCCACCTCGATGGGAATGCCACCCTCTATGCAACTCTTCACCAGTCCATAAATACCTGAGACTTGAGCATTTAATTCTTCTTTTCTTTTTTTTTTTTTTTGAGTCTGTGTCACCCAGCCTGGAGTGTAGTGGAGCGATCTCAGCTCACTGCACCCTCCATTTCCCGGGTTCAAGAGATTCTCGTGCCTCAACCTCCCGAGTAGCTGGGATTACAGGTGTGCGCTACCACACCTGGATAATATTTGTATTTTTAATACAGATGAGGTTTTGCTATGTTGGCCAGGCTGGTCTTGAACTCCTGACCTCAGGTGATCCACTCGCCCTGGCCTCCCAAAGTGCTGGGATTACAGGCGTGAGCTGCCATGCCCAGCCCATTTCATTCAAAAAAAAAAAAAAAAAAAAAAATTCCTTCTGGAGGTTTAGTTTCTCCACAAGGCAGCTTCTGGTTACCTGCCCCCTCAGGGTCTTTGCTGGCTGGGTCACCCCAGCAACCCCTTCATCCACGCATCACTGCCCTTTGCAACACCAGCTGATTACATTGCTTTTTCCATGTTCCAGCTGTTTTTCTTTTGAGCCATCTCCACCAGAAGAGCAGATAGGAAAAAGGAAAACAGAGGAGGCCTTGAACTTGGTATCTTGCTTCATTTCCTTCTCTGACAAAAATTTGATGAAGAAAAGGTTAAAATAAGTGTTCGAATTCTCTCTGACTTGTCATATCTGTCTGTGCCCTGTGTGCCTGCCTCTGATCCTGAGGAAGTGTAGAAATGAGGGGATGACACTGGCAGAATAATAAAAATGAGCAAAGTTGTAGGCCACCCATGCTCCAGGTCCCACACACCCCAGCCCCAGAGCCTCAGGATCTTTCCCAGCCATGTAAAATTATTTTTCATAGCCACACCTTTTATTACACAGATACTCAATGAATCTAAATACTGTGCTTAGAGTTGTGTGGATGTACACCTGTAAACCAAGGCACAGACGCTGCCCACAAGCAATTTGCCATCAGTTACGGGAGCCCTCAGTAGCATCTAGGGATCCATTAGAGGGAAAAGAGGGAGCTGAGGAAGAGGCTAGGAGCCCAAGCAAACCTGCATTTCTGCTCCTAGAGGGAACCTGAGAGTGAAACTCATGGGTTTGGAAACTTCTGTGGAATTAGCTGCTTGCAAGAAATGATTTTGTCTGGTTTTAGAAACTATGATGGAACACTAAGATATTCCTGTAATTGACTGGCAAGTTTTAACACTTACTGCAATTTATTTCTGTTGTAAGCCCAACCTGAGAATTCTTCCTTTAAAAAAAAATTTCAGATTGACAAATGACTGCTTCTTTAGAAATCCTCCTACTAAAATTACTCCTCATTTCTTTTTCTTTCATATTCAAAGGGAACAAACTTTCAAACACACAAATAAACACTGCTTGTTGCCAGAGTGGTGGACTCTGTGGCCTTGCCACCCCCAGCACTCCCAGTCTTGCCTTCCTGCAAACACTAGACTTAATTTTCTCTGCGCTGAGGGCCCTCCTTGAGTCAGAGTGAGAGGAAACAGAGAAGGGAGAAACTGTGAAATGTGGCAACAAAGGGGACCGTGATCAGATTTATCCCCAATGTTGTCTGTGAAGGTATTCCATTCTCCAGAGATCTCATCAAATGGTATATGTGATAAGCCTGTGGTTCCTTTCACTCATCAGATCAGAGCCTCAATATTCTCAGAAACCATTTTTTTTCTAACACAAAACTCCTTTTCTCATTTATATCCCTCTGTAAATCTGATTTGAAAAAATCGTTTGAACAAACCCACAATGTCAGATTTGTTCCAGCTATATGAGCTCACGATTCATCTACTCTTGGTAGTTCAACATAAAAGGTTACCCAAAGAAAAGGAAGAGATTGAGTAAAGCCACAACTGTAATAGTGTCCCAGATTGAGTAAAAGGCCATTAATAAATAGCGTGAATTGTAGAAGTGTTTAAAACAGCATATTTTAAAAACAGGCATATAAAGAATCCACTTTATGCCCGGAATTGTACAAAAATACTTTAAATAAATGTTTATGTATATAATGTTATCAACTTATTTGCTGAAGGTAATAGCAATATAATACCAGTAGTTACCATGTATTGAGTGCTTACTACATGCCATGATCATGCTAAAAGCTTCACGTGCATCATCTCTTTTAATCCTCAAGGCAATCCATGAATTAAGGGCTATTATCATGCCCATTTCATGAGAAAGAGGTGGAGATGAGAAGGGAAGTGCCTGGCCACCTTCCCAATGGTCCATAGACCGTGTAGATTAGAGCGAGGCCTTCTGACCGCAAGCTCTGCTTCCACCTTCTCTCTGTGGTTCACAGCAAAGGCCTCGTCCAGAGTCTCAGACGCCCTCACCACTACACCACAGCGACCTCGCTGGTTCTTCTTACGTTTTTTCAATGACACATAGCGACAGAGAGTATCAACAAACATTTTAAAATTTCCCAGCAGTTAATGAATAGTGAATATTACCAGGTAATACCAGCATCTAAGAAAGTTCCCAAAGTTGTTTAAAGCAATTTATTATCTTAATGAGGTTAAATATGAACTTTTGCTGTTAATTTCTTGGGAAATATAAATCATCATAGCTAGTCATTCTTTCATAGTGGGAAGTTAACAGTCCTGACTGTTCAGGATTATAATTATAATAAATTCTGAATTGGTGATGTGTGAATTTAAGAAGGTTACAAAACAACTTCCAGACAACTGAGTCATACAGTTTTTGAGAGAAGTATGTGCCACATGTCTAATTCATTGTCTTTTCTCTCCAGTGGCATAGTTACGATATTAACCTAAATTGCAAAAGGAATCGTTTTAGTTAACTGCTGCTTGAAATTGTATCACTTTTCCAAATTTAGATAGTGTCTGTTACAAGGAGAATGTTTTGGAAACATTAACTTCACCGGTATTTATTTCCCTGGTTAAGGGAGCTTCCTGACCTTCCTGCCATGTACCTAGCACCGTGGCTCACTGCCCCTCAGTAATTTGGAAGGGGATCCTGGACCCTGCCTGGAACAAAGGATTGTGAAACAGCTCTGAGTCTCAAGGCAAGTCTTGAAAGCCATGTATAGTTTTCAGAAAAAGAGATTTTCTAAATTCCATTCACCCCCATTTAACACATTAGGAGCCAGGCCTGGTGGACTAGCTCTAGGGGCAGTCTAGGAGAGAAGGGGATGGGGGAACCTTCATCCCTTCTGCCTCTGGTGAACTGCGCAAGAAGAAGAGGATGAAGCTGGGTGACCCAGAGCCTGCCCTCCCTCTCTGGACAGTCATCTCTAAGGCCGGAGTAGACTGGACTGGAGGGTCTCTGAGAGGACACAGCCGGGAAGCACACTGTCTCCGTGCTCTGCACCCACCCTGAAGTGACAGGACAGGAAAGTCCATGCTGTGCTGGTGTCCATCAGAGGGAGGGACACCATTCAGCCCCTGGGACCGGCCTCGGCTCTGTTGTTGCACAGAAGGCATTTGGAGATCCCCACGTGCCACGTGGAGGATTGTGGGAGGAGCCCACCGAAGTGGCCGGCAGTCTCTCCCGGACACCATGGAGAGTGACCCAAACATCCTGTATTTGAGGGCTGCAGAGTGGCTCACCGGTCTGGACATTGAAGAGGAGCCAACTTCAGGGGTAACGCAGTGCCGCTGGGAGCTGAGATGAGCCAGGCGGTCGGTGGGGGACACAAGCCCAGAGCAAATTCAATAAACCAGCCACAGACGTTATCATCAGATGTGCCCAGAGACAAGGTGGACAGGGGCATTTTGCTCTGGAGACCAGAGGGCCAGAGAGAGTACAGGGACCTGGGTAGATGGCTCCAGCACCTCTTCTTCTCCCTACACCCATATGCCATCTTGATAAAGAGCAGGGAAATCTGAAAAATACCAAGTCTTCCAATAGAGACAGTGTTACCTCCCAAAAACTGTTTGAATAATTGGCTTGAACTGGATTTTCTGAACTGAACTAATGCTATTGTTTTGTGGGGTTTTTTCTTCCTACTGAGTAGAGTAGTCGTTTATGGGGGACATCTGATCCTGTCATTTTTTTCCAGAGAGTTAACCACCTGTTCTGACACCATTTATTGAATAGTACTTCTTTCACTCCACTGATGTGAGAGGCCACATTTTTCATCTAATAAAATCGAATATATATTTACATCTATTCCTAGCTTGTTCTTTTCATATGCTCATACCGTGCTGCTTTAACTTGTATAGCATCATGATAGATTTATTTTTTCTTAGGACTATCTTCCTCCACTTGTTATTACTATTTTTCCATAAAGTTCCTGGCTACTTTGGCTTATTTATTTCCCTATATGAACTTTAATATCAGCTTGCCTGAGATGCCAAGGATATCCTGTTGGTAATTTTGGGGGATTGCATTAATTTCATAGTTTATTTTAGGGAAGATGGACTTGGTAATTCTTATCTAAGAACTTGATATGGGCTAGGGTTTTTTTTTTTTTTTTTTTTTGTACAGGCGAGGTCTCACTGTGTTGTACAGGCCGATCTCGAACTCCTGGGCTCAAATGATCCTCCGGTCTTGGCCTGCCAAAATGCCTAGGATTACAGGTGTGAGCCACCACACCTGGCCTCTGCTTGATTTTAAATGTCTAAACATGTATTCTATTAAAGTATCTTGAAACTGCTTTGGAAGATCATATATTCCTTGCCTGTCTTCAGAAGTGATGAGATGTTTAAGTTACCAGTTGCTCGTATTTAAAAAAAAAAAAACAACCCCAGACTAGTGGCTTAAAACAACCAAATGGCTATTTGCCCACAATTCTACAATCTGAACTGGGCTTAGCTGGATGGTCTGCTGGTCTTGCTGGTGTTCACTCACGTGTCTGTATTCAGTTGGGTTGGCTGGAGACTGGGTTCTTTGGGATACTGGAATGTCTGAGCTTCTCTCCCTTTCCCTGTAGTCTTAGGGCCACTCCCTTTCAGAGTGGACTCCCCACATGATTTCTGCAGCAGAGTAGCAGGTCTTTGCTCATGGTAGCTAAGGGATCTCAAAATCACAAAAGCAGAAACTGCCAGCTCTTCTTGGCCTTACCCCTGGAATTGGCGCAACACCACTTCTACTGTATCCTGTTAATTAAAGCAGATCACAGCCAGCTCAGATTCAAGAGGGGTAGGGGACTACATAAGGGTATAAATACTTAGAGAAATAGTTCAGTGTGGGCCACCAAATTGGTGGTCCACTACAATAATCTTAAAAATTTCAGCCGGGCACAGTGTCTCATGCCTGTAATCCTAGCACTTTGGGAGGCTGAGGTGGGTGGATAACTTGAGCTCAGGTGTCTGAGACTAGCCTGGGCAACATGGTGAGACCCAATTTCTACTAAAAATACAAAAAAAAAAAAATGGCTGGGTGTGGTGGTGTACACCTGTGGTCCCAGTCACTTGGGAGGGAGGATCACTTGAGCTGGCAGGTGGGGTGGGGGAGTGGGGGGAGTGGAGGTTGCAGTGAGCCAAGATCACACCACTGCACTGCAGCCCGGGTGACTTTTATATATAGATGTGTTATATGAAATTTGCCTGAAATCACTTACTTTACAAATGACATAAAGTTCTAGCTCTTGGGAGCTTGGTAAAAATAAAATTTCTCAAAGAAAAATTCAATGGTCACTACATCTCCAGTACCTAACAGTGCTTGGCTCATAGAAGGCTCTCAATAAACATTTGTTGAATGAATACAACTGAAGGATCTGGCTAATGTTGCACATATAAGCAGCACCACTGGAAATATAGAACAGGTTCTGAAGGCAAAGTCTGAGCAATTACTTATAAAGTCACACCTGTGGCAACAGCCTTTGCTGCTGATATGTTGGGGTCATTTGCACATTAAGCTGGTCACCATCCTACTTCTCAGAAGTCATCATCTGTGAGTACATTTTTCCTGAGAGTCTAAAAACACGCGTTAAACTAACAAATAAATTGCAGCATTTATGTTCTGTGAAAACAGAAAAGGAGTTATTTAAGGAGAGTGGTTAGTGTAGAAGGAAGCCAGGAAGTTTCATTGTTCTTCTTAGTCAGGGAAGACTTCCTGGAAGAAGTAGTTTCAGGAACCCTGAGAATGATAAGAGAAGATAGGGGTTGATTGGGGGTGTTCTCAGCAAGTGGTATGAGCTTAAATAAAACGTCAGAGGCACAAGAGCAAGATGAATAACAGGGGAGGGGTGAATAACTTTCTAAAGAATAAAGGGCCAATTTTGGAAGGTGTTTGACAGACTAGTCCAGGCACTTTCTGCAAAAGTAAAGGCCTTGAGTTCCTCTGCAAAGGTTGAATATTGAGGAGCCTGAGCTCTCAAAAGATGATCGTTTTGGCCCCATCACTCCACTGCTAGGGCTCCCTCCCACTCTGGCTTCCCAGTTACTTCTGGAGAGATTCCACGTGAGGCACAGAGTGAGCACGGCTGTATTTCATAGGTTCACCGGCACTGGGGTGCAGCAATACACAGTCTCAATGCCATCACACTTAAAAGTGGCTTCCTTAGAAAGAAACGAGCAAATGAGGAGTCCACTTGAGTGAGTCCCTCTACCTAGATGCTCCCTTCCAAGCTGAGTAAAAGCTGCCCCTAAGAAGCCTGAGCTCCTTGAGGAACATAATCCGCAGGACACGCTCCCTGTTAGGGAACACATTGCCTGGGGTCTCTGGGGTCTGTCATACGGTCTCTGGGACCATCCCTCTGTGACCAGGTGCATATATGGAGAAGTGGCTAGGAAATGGGCAGCAAGCCAGCATTATTTTCCCTGCTGCATCCACCACTACTGAGTAACCAGCAAATTCCTGGAACTGCTTTTACTGTTTTTTTGTGACTGTTATTGGGAACCACACTCATGAGTCATACAACCAGTAAGACTTACCAAATATTTGCCATAAGCAGAATCCTAAGCCAGGTCCCAAGAGGGCCCACATAAAGTCAGAACTGAAAGGAAGCCCCCAAAGTTATCTGATCCAGCTTCCTGCTTTCAGGTAGGTGAATGTCAATAAAGTGAGCTAGTTGTTAGAAGAAATATGCCTTGCGCTCAGCCTCTCAGAAGGTTCAAGGGATGCCCCAAAGTGGTAAAACAATTGGAGAATGAGACTCACATGCCAAGAGGAAAGACACTGAATTGATTCACCCCTGAGGAGAGCAGGTTAAGGTACGGTAGTTTAGTTCTGTAGAAAAATCATAGGCAGAGCTTGAGGCCAGTGCTTCTCTGCCTCTGTTGGGGAAAGAACAAGAGGAAATGGGTTTGAAGAACAATGTGTGGGACCAAAAATAAACACAAAGAACTGCCAATCATCAGTGTTGTTAAGTTCTAGAACGCTGAAAGCAGTGCAGAGTCCTTCATTAAAAGAAAAACAGAAACCAAACCTCAGGTATACTCTTGCCTAGACACAAACCAAAAAAGATTTAGGACAATCTCTCTAAGATCTATGTTATTAGCAGTTGTCTCTGGGTAAACGGATTATTGGTGGTAACAATAACTTAATTATTTTAACTATTAATTAAATGTATAATAATTTATTATTAATGATCAATAATTATCATTGCTGTTTTCTAAATTTTTAAATTTTCTGTAATGTCCCTTTTTATAATAAGATGAGAATCTCTGTTTTTAGGAATCTCTTCTAGTCTTCTGTGACTTAAAAATTTATGATTTAATTTTTAATAAAGTCTGGAATTGCCTGGTATGTAAAATTGTACCCATGCAAAATATAAAAATTCATGGCTACATTTATATATAGATATGTTGTATGAAACTTGCCTGATATCACTTACTTTAAAAAATGACATAACATTCGAGCTCTTGGGAACTTTGTAAATAATAATAATAAAATAATAATGATATAAAGGTGTATTTAGACTTATTCTTTGTAAATCCCTTTATATGATGCAGACCACTGAAATTATCAGCTAACAATAATTACTCCAAAATCTGCCATGAGCTAACTAGCTTGAAGATACAGAAGTTCAAAATTCAGTGGAGTGTTGCCCACTTTGACTCACAATAAAAGTCAGACTTTGTTTTTGAGACAGAGTTTTGCTCTTGTTGCCCAGGCTGGCGTACAATGGCGTGATCTCGGCTTACCGCAACCTCTGGCTCCCGGGTTCAAGCGATTCTCCTGCCTCAGCCTCCTGAGTAGCTGGGATTATAGGCGTGCGCCACCACGCCTGGCTAACTTTGTATTTTTAGTAGAAACGAGGTTTCTCCACGTTGGTCAGGCTGGTCTCAAACTCCCAACCTCAGGTGATCCGCCTGCCTCGGCCTCCCCAGAGTGCTGGGATTACAGGCGTGAGCCGCGGCACCTGGCCAAAAGCCAGACTTTTAAAATAGCTTTTTTGAAATGCTCAACACCACTAATCATCAGAGAAATGCAAATCAAAACCATGATGAGATACCATCTCATACCAGTAAGAATGGCTATTATTAAAGTAAAAACAACCAGATTTTGGTGAGGTTTCATGGAAAAGGGAATGCTTATACACTGTTGATGGGAATGCAAATTAGTACTGCTCCCATGGAAAGCAGTTTGGAGATTTCTCAAAAAACTAAAAGTAGAATTAGCATTCAATCCAGCAATCCATTACTGGGAATATACCCAAAGGAAAATAAGCTATTCTGTCAGAAAGCTATCTGTATTCATATGTTTACCACAGCACTATTCACAATAGCAAAGACATGGAATCAACCTAGGTGCCCATTAATGGTGGATTGGATATTGAAAATGTGCTACATACACACCACGGATTACTATACAGCCATAAAAAAGAATGAAATCACATCCCTTACAGCAACCTTTACAGCAACATGGATGCAACTGGAGGCCTTTATCCTAAGCAATTTAATGCAGAAACCCAAAATCAAACGAATTACCATGTTCTTACTTATAAGTGGGAGATGAACATTGGGTACACATGGACACAATAAACCCTGGGGATTTCAAAAGGAGTAGGGGAGGGAGGGGGAATGGGCTGAAAAACTACCTATCATGTACTATGTTCACTACTTGGGGGATGGGATTCTTAGAAACCCAAACCTCAGCATCATACAATTTACTCATGTAACAAAGCTGCACACATACCCCCGAATCTAAAATAAATAAATACACATATAAAATACATTTTTTCAGTTGTTTTGCTACTGATAGTTCATCTCCCACATCTAATTGACATGTATGTGGAAATCACTTCATAGCATGAGTTTATCAGCATTCTGAATAATTTATTCCTCCAGTCTATCATATTAGTAATATTTCTGCTGAACAAGTTGGCAGTTTGCCCGATACAACACTTTTGGTGGATATAGTTATTTGAGATGGAATTTTAACAATGTTTACTACATGAGTTAGAATATTAACAAAAGAAGCCAGGCAGCACAGTGGTTCACGCCTGTAATCCCAACACTTTGGGAGGCCGGGGCAGGCAGATCACCTGAGGTCATCAGAAGTTCGAAACCAGCCTGGCCAGCATGGCAAAACCCCGTCTCTACTAAAAATACAAAACTTAGCAGGGCATGGTGGTACACACCTGTAATCCCAGCTGCCTGGGAGGCTGAGGCAGGAGAATCACTTGAACCCTGAAGGCGGAGGTTGCTGTGAGCCGAGATTGCACCACTGCACTCCAGCCTGGGCGACAGAGTGAGATTCCATCTTAAAAAAAAAAAAAAAAAAAAGAATATTAATAAAGAAGAGGCACTTTGCCTACAAGCCAATAAAATAGATATAAAGAAACAATAAGACACTTCTGTTCTGAATCACTGAGACCACCCAGTGGTTTCCTAGATGTGTGCATTATGATACGAAACCATGCAGTCATTATACTACAGATGTTCTATAATTAGTTGTTAAGAGGAATAAGGCAATCACTTCCAGTTGGAATGATCAAGAAAGTCTCCATAGAGGGAGCATTTGAGCCACATTTAAAGCACAAATGGGATTTTGGTTGACAGCATTGTAGTCAAAGAAAATGACATGGCCAAAAGTGTGGAGGCAGGAACAAGCTGAGCTGGGAAACAGGGAGGCACTGACACAGCTGGATTAGGTAAATTTAAAGTGTGCCATATACAACTTAAAAGTCAGCCTAAAGTTTTGGATTGTATTTGTCACAATATGGGGAATAACTGAAGGGTTTTGACCTAAGTATGTGTCTAATTGCTTGTAGTACTGTCCCAGATAGAGATACACAAGAAGAATTACCCATCTCTATTCAGATCCATTGGCAGAGGTCACTACATATGTAAAAACAAGAACAAAAACAAAACAAAAACAGGAAAAAAAAAATAAGGAAAAATAAAGCAATAAATTTGAATAATTATTAGGTTGGTACAAAGTAATGTGGCTTTTGCCATTACTTTCATGGCAAAAACCGCAATTACTTTTGCATTAACCTCGTATCATTGGTAAAGTATCAATGATATATTTTTAAAAGTACAATTAGGGATAAAAATATAATTTGATAACCAATCTCACCAGAACTCAAGGAAATGCAAATTAAGATCACAATAAGATAAGATTTTATACTTCCTAGATGGGCAAAAATGAAGAAATCTGACAATGGTTGATAGAACCACTAAACAAAAAAACCAGCAAGTCTATAGATCTCAGCAACATCATCAACAAACAGGATCAAATCTATATTTATAGAACACCCAATGACAGAAGAATACACATTCATTTCAAGTACCCGTGAAATATATACCAAAATAGACTATATCCTGGGCCATAAAACAAACCTCAATAAATTAAAAGAATTGGAATCATACGGAGTGTATTCTCTGACCACAATGGAATGAAACTAGAAATCAATAACAGAAAGGTAAGAGGATAACAAGATAACACTCTTCTAAATAATCCATGGGTCAAATAGGAAGTTTCAAAAGAAACTTCTTTTTTTTTTTTTTTGAGACAGAGTCTCGCTCTGCTGCCCAGGCTGGAGTGCAGTGGCCAGATCTCAGCTCACTGCAAGCTCTGCTTCCCGGGTTTACGCCATTCTCCTGCCTCAGCCTCCCGAGTAGCATGTGCCACCTCGCCCGGCTAGTTTTTTGTATTTTTTAGTAGAGACGGGGTTTCACCGTGTTAGCCAGGATGGTCTCGATCTCCTGACCTCATGATCTGCCCGTCTCGGCCTCCCAAAGTGCTGGGATTACAGGTGTGAGCCACCGCGCCTGGCCTATGCAATTTTCTTCATAGTTAACATTATCACTGGTGTTGTCACTTTTATTTTTTTCTGAAAATATCTCTTTTAGAGTCCTACATAGTCTTTTCCTTTTTTTTTTTTTTTTTTTTTTTTTTTTTTTAAGACGGAGTTTCGCTCTTGTTGTCCAGGCTGGAGTGCGATGGCGCAATCTTGGCTCTCTGCAACCTCTGCCTCCTGGGTTCAAGCAATTCTCCAGTCTCAGCCTCTGGAGTAGCTGGAATTATAGGCATGTGCCACCTCGCCCGGCTAGTTTTTTGTATTTTTTAGTAGAGACGGAGTTTCACCGTGTTAGCCAGGATGGTCTCGATCTCCTGACCTCGTGATCCGCCCGCCTCGGCCTCCCAAAGTGCTGGGATTACAGGCTTGAGCCACCGCGCCGGGCGAAACTTCTTATAAAATACCTTGAAGTAAATGGAAATGAAAGCACAATATATCAAAATTTGTGCTACAGCAGTGCCAGAGGGAAATTTATAGCACAAAATGTTTCAAAACGTTCACCATAAGAACCTAGAAAAAGAAGAGCAAAATAAGCCCAAAGCAAGCAGAAATAAGAAAATCATGTTAAAAGCAGAAAGCAATGACGTTGGTAAAAAATAAATAAATAAAGCAAACCACTGAAACAAAGAGTTGATTCTTTGAAAAGATCAATGAAACCTCTAACAAGATCAACAAGGAAAAAAAGAAGACAAAGGACACTAATATCAACAATGAAACAGGGACTATCACTAGAGAACTTGCAGATAAGAAAAGGATAATAAAAGAATACTAAGGACAATGAAACACACATAGATTTGACACCTTAGATCAAATGGACCAATTCCTTGAAAAACACAAACTATCACAACTCACCTAATATGAAATAATTTTAATAGTCCTATTACAGCTAAAGGATTTGGGCAATATATAGAATTCAGCAGTACATATATATTAAAAAAAAAAAAAAAAAACTGGCCGGGCATGGTGGCTCACACTGTAATCCCAGCACTTTGGGAGGCCGAGGTGGGTGGATCACCTGAGGTTGGGAGTTCGAGACCAGCCTGACCAACATGGAGAAATCCCATCTCTACTAAAAACAAAATACAAAATTAGCCAGGCATGGTGGCGCATGCCTGAAATCCCAGCTACGTGGGAGGCTGAGGCCGGAGAATCGCTTGAACTTGAGAGGCAGAGGTTGCAGTGAGCCGAGATCTCACCATTGTACTCCAACCTGGGCAACAACAGCGAAACTCCATCTCAAAAAAAATAAAACAGAAAAACAATTTATAACCAAGCAGAGTTTATTCCAGCAATGGAAGTCTGGTTCAATTTTTGAAAATCAGTGTAATCTACCATATTAATAGGCCAGAGAGGAAAAATCACATGATCATATCAATTGATACAGAAAAAGCATTTGAAAACAAAATCAACAATGATTCATGATAAAAATTCCCAGAAAAGTAGGAATACAGGGGGAACTTCCTCAATTTGATAAAGGACAGCTACAAAAACCCCCACAGCTAATATTATTATACTTAATGATAACAGATGGAATGCTTTCCTGTCTAAGATCGGGAACAAGGCAAAAATGTCCACTCTCAGAAGTTTTATACAACATTGTGCTGGAATTTCTAGTTGGTGAAATAAGGAAAGAAAATAAAAGAAAAAGTATATAGATCAGAAAGGAAGAACTGAAACTGTCCTATTTGCAGAAGACATGATTGGCTATACAGAAAATCCCAAGGAATGCACCAAAAACTCCTAGAACTTACAAATGAGTTTAGCAAGGTCACAGGACATAAGATACACCTACAAAAATCAGTTGTATCTCTCTATACTAGCAATGAACATGTGGACACAGAAATAAAAATACAATACCATTTGCAATCACTCAACAAAAAGTGGTTGGGTGTAAATCTAACAAAACATGTATAGGACTTAACATGCTGAAAGCTACAAAACATTGATGAAGGATGTCTAAGATATAAATAAAGAGGAGACACAACATGTCCATGGATGGAAGACTCAATCTGGCCAATTTGCTCCAGATTTAGACACATGTTTAAAGTAATTTCTATCAAAATCCCAGTAAGTAAAATCCCAAAATATATACACACAAGATTATTTTAAAATGTATATGGAAAGCCAAAGGAATTAGAATAGCTAAAACAACCTTGAAAAAGAAGAAAGTAGAGGGAATCAGTCTATCCAATTTCAAGACTTCTTATATAGCTATAATAATGAAGACTGTGGGATATTGGCAGAGAGGTAGACACACAGATCAAGAACACACAGAATAGTGAACCCAGTAGACTCACACAAATATGGCCAGCTGAGTTTTGTCAATGGGGCAAAAGCAATTCAAGGAGGAAAGATAAGTCTTTTCAACAAATGGTACTAGAACAATTAAGCATCCATGGGTAAAAGAAACAAACAACTGGCCAGGTGTGGTGGCTCATGCCTGTAATTCCAGCACTTTGGGAGACTGAGGCAGGTAGATTCCTTGAGGTCAGGAGTTCAAGACCAGCCTGGCCAAAATGGCAAAACCCCGTTTCTACTAAAAAAACAAAAATTAGCCATGTGTGGTGGTGCATTCTTGTAATCCCAGCTACTTGGGAGGCTGAGGCATGAGAATTTCTTGAACCCAAGAGGCGGAGGTTGCAGTTTGAGCCTAAATCAGACCACTGCACTCCAGCCTGGGCAACAGAGTGAGACCCTGTCTCAAAACAAAACAAAACAAAAAAACCAAAACAAAACAGTAAGGAACATCCACCTAAGTCTCATGCTTTATGAAAAAATTAACATGGGTCACACAATTAAATATCAAATGTATAACCGAAACATTTAGAAAAAATGGAGAAAATCTTCAGGATCTAGGGCTAAGCAAAGAGTTCTTAAACTTGACACCAAAAGCATCATTCATTTTTAAAAATTGATAAATGGGATTCTTTAAAATTAAAGAGTTTGGTTTTTGAAAGATGTTGTTAAAAGGGTAAAACGATAAGCTATAAAGTGGGAGAAAATATTTGCAAACCATATATCTGACAAAGGATTAGTATCTTGAATATATAAAGAACTCTTGGCTAGGCATGGTGGCTCATGCCTGTAATCCCAGCACTTTGGGAGGCCAAGGCGGGAGGATTATTTGAACCCAGGAGTTCAAATAGTGAGACTCTATCTCTACAAGAAGTAAAACAAACCAAAACAAAATTAGCCAGGAGTGCTGGCACACAGCTATAGTCCCAGCTACTTGGGAAGCCGAGGTGGGAGGATCACATAAGCCCAGGAGACTGCGGCTACAGCAAGCCGTGATTGCACCACTGCACTCCAGCCTGGGCAAAAGAATGAGACCTTGAAAAAAGCAAGCCTCTCAGAACTCTAAACTGCAAAACAGCAAGCAACATAATTATAAAATGCACAACAGACATAAGCATTTCACAAAAGAGCATATATGGATGGCAAATAAACACATGAAAAGATGTTCAACATTAGTAGTCAATAGGAAAATGCAATTTAGAACCATAGTAAGATGTTATTACACACCTATCAGAATGAATAAAATAAAAAATCATGACACTATCAAATGCTGGAGAGCATGTAGAGAAATTGTATCACTCACATATTGCTGGTGGGAATTAAAAATATACAGCCACTCTGGAAAACACATTGGCAGTTTCTTAGAAAACTAAATGTTCAACTAACAAGTGTCCCAGCAGTTGCACTCTTGGGCATTTATCCCAGAGAAATGAAGACTTATGTTTACACAAAACTCTGTACACAAATTTTTTTCGAGACAGAGTTTCACTGTGTTGCCCAGGCTGAAGTGCAGTGGTGTGATCATGGCTCACTGAAACCACCTCCTAGGATCAAGCAATCCTCCTGCCTCAGCCTCCTGAGTAGGGTCTACAGACACGCACCACCATGCTTGGCTAATTTATTTATTTATTTAGTAGAGACAAGGTCTCACTATATTGTCCAGGCTGGTCTAGAGCTCCTGAGCTCATGAAATCTTCCTACCTTGGCCTCCCAGAGTGCTGGGACTTACAAACATGAGCCACCATGCCCAGATACACATGTTTATAGCAGTTTTATTTGTAATAGCCAAGGACTAGGAAACAGCCCAGATGTCCTTGACAAGGTTAAACAAACTGTGGTATATCCATGCCGTATATGGAATACTACTCAGCAACAAAAAAGGAGCAAACTATTGACACAGGCAACAACTTCCGTGAAATCTTCAGAGAATTGTGAAGAAAGGCCAATCTCAAAAGGTTATGTGCTGTAGGATTACATTTGTATCATGTTCTTGAATGACAAAATTACAGAAATGGAGAACAGATTTGTGGTCACCAGGGGTAAAGGAGCGGGTAGGCAAAGCATGAGCAGGAAGCAGTTGTGACTAAGAAAGGGCAACAGGAGAGATCCTTGTGGTGATGGAAACGTTTTGTGTCTCGGTTGTATCAATGTCAATATCCTTTCTGATTGTGATGTCATACGGAACACAGGTTTGCAAGATTTTACCATTGGGGGAAACTGAGTATAGGGCATGTGGGATTTCAGTGCAAGAGAATCTACAAATATGTCAAAATAAAAAAGTTTAATTTTTAAAAAGTGACAAAAGTATAAACACAAAATTTAGGATAGTCAGATGGGGGAAAAGGCACTGGAATAGTGAAGAGAACAGAGATAAATAAAAGGGATTGTCGGTGTTCTGATTCTTGGATTAGGTGATGGGTTTAGAGATGTCTGTTATATTATTAACAAGCAAATGAGTAATAAATAAACACAAGAAGTACATTCATGAAACAACGATGTCAGAGTATCAGGAACCAAGGATAAAGGTTAATTCAATTTTGCCTACATGAGGTCTATTAGAGGGAAATAACAAACTGGCTCTGCTTTTTTTGAAAAGAAGACTGAGATGCTAATTTATTTATTTTTTCCCTGAGACAGAGTCTCTGTTGCCCAGGCTGGAGTGCAGTGGCGTGATCATTTTCTCCAACTCCTGGGCTCAAGCGATCTCCTGCCTCAGCCTCCCAAGTAGCAGAGACTACAGGTGTGTGCCAATTTTTTGTAGAGATGGGGTCTCACCATGTTGCATGGCTGATCACAAATTACTGGGCTCAAGCAATTCTCCTGCCTGAGCCTCTCCAAGTGCTGGGATTACAAACGTGAACCACTGGCCTAAGGCTCTTTCTGCCCTAAACTATCAAAGAGCACGGGCTATTGTTAAGAAAGAAAAGAGATTTCTTGAAACAGCCCCAGTCATCCACTTTGAGTGTTAGGAGGACGACCAAAGTTGTTAGTGTCTTTCTAAGAAAATCTGCTGCCCGTAGAAGTCATTCGTGGTTTTATTCACTCAGCAGATGTGTGACCAGAATTGTGAACTCAGCTCTGTGCCAGGCACAAGAAGTTGGAAATGGATCCAAGGAAATGCAAATTAGTTGTAGGTGGTAGTAGGTCCTACTGGAAATGAGTGAAATTATTTTTTTAAGTACATCACAAATGACACGTATCTTATTCATAGTTTAAAACAGAATTAATGAGCAACCTCTTCAGATACTACACTACTATAATTCCTATGGTGTGACATCATTTAGGGCTTCAGTAGAAACCAGCATTGCACGACTTTAGCAAAAACACGTTTTTGCTAGGCACCTCTCCCTTAGAAACAAAATTGGGGGAAATAAGAACAAATAAGTTATTGCTGCGTGCGGTGGCTCATGCCTGTAATCCCAGCACCTTGGGAGGCCGAAGAGGGTGGATCTCTTGAGGCCAGGAATTCGAGATCAGCTTGGCCAACACGGCAAAACGCTGTCTCTACCAAAAATACAAAAATTAGCCAGGCGTGGTGGCATGCCCCTGTAATCCCAGCAACTCAGGAAGCTGAGGTACAAGAATCACTTGAACCTGGGAGGCAGGGGCTGCAGTGAGCCGAGATCCCACCACTGCACTCTAGTCTGGGCGACAGAGCAAGACTCTGTGTCAAAAACAATATAATGATAATTTCTTAATTTTTGAAGTATGCCACCATGATGCATGTAGAAATCATTAAACATTCTCATGTGTACTTTGATAGTATGTGCTGAACCTCTTTTTGGGGTAACTCTTCTACTAATCCAAATGTTATTTACTGCAACATGACTATGTATTCATTACTGACCAATTAAAACTTTATTAAGTGCATGCTCTGCCTGAGTTTGAATCTCAGCCCAGTCACTTCTCTGGGTAACCTGGGCAAGTTTCTTAAATTGTCTGTGCTTCAATGCCATCATTTCTAGTGCTGGTTATTACCACAGCTAGCACTGGGTTGGGAGGGGCCAGCTTAATGAAGACATTGCTTTTTCCTCATATGGTTTGTAATCTGGGAGGAGGAGACAGATTTGTAAATGAGGAGAGAGAGAGTGTGTGTGTGTGTGTGTGTGTGTGTGTGTGTGTGTATAAAAATAAAAAATATAAAATCTGGAAGGATGCACACCAAATTAATGACCAGGATTGAAAGTGATGATCATAGCTGGGCACGATGGCTCACCCCTGTAATCCCAGCACTTTGGGAGGCCGAGGCAGGCTAATCCCTTGAGGCCAGGAGTTCGAGACCAGCCTGGCCAACATGGTGAAACCCCGTCTCTACTAGAAATACAAAAATTTAGCCGGGCTTGGTGGCGGGCGCCTGTAGTCCCAGCTACTCAGGAGGTTGAGGCATGAGAATCGCTTGAACCCGGGAGGCAGAGGTTGCAGTGAGCTGAGATTGCACCACTGCACTCCAGCCTGGGCAACACAGTGAGGCTCCATCTCAAAAAAAGAAAAGAAAGTGCTGATCACTTTCAATTTATCTGTAATAAATTCCATTTTATTCTGGGAATGCATTAATATATTTATTTTTAAAAAATGTTTTCTGTACTTGTTTCCTTCACATATATTTCTTATTAAATAAAAACAAAAATTTTAAAACTTTACAACAAAGTAGAGTAGTGGAAAAAAGAAATATGTGGTTAATTCTATCTGATTGTCAAGGAAAAGCTTTCTGGAGGGAGAAATGTTGAAGCTACTTCTTCTTGAAGGAGGAGTACATGTTCATGAAGCCGACTGAGTTAGGGGTGGGGAAGGGATAAGCGCAGAGAAAAGAAGAGGGACCGAGAAAAACAAAAGCCATAGAGAGTAGAGACATCTTGGTGTGGTCTGGAGGTTCCCAAGCAGTCGTTCCATTTCATGAGCATGAGGGTGAGGCGAGTCAGGGGAAGGGAAAGTCTCTAGAGAAAGCCCTGGAGGCCAAGCAGAGCTGCTGGGCTACATCCTGGCGACAAAGGGGGAGCCATGGAAAGGTTTTAAACTCTGGAGTCACATGACAAATTTGGGATGGTCCAGAGGCCCTTGAGAGCAGAAGGAAGGCCTGTCACAGGGCTGTTGCTGTGGCCCAGATGAAAGAAGGAAGGGAGGGAGGGAGGGAGGGAGGAAGGAAGGAAGGAAGGAAGGAAGGAAGGAAGGAAGGAAGGAAGGAAGGAAGGAAGGAAGGAAGATGAAAGGAAGAGGAATACAGATGTTGTGAAGATAGAAGTGAAGATGGACTCACTGTGAAGCTACTAATGTTTAAGCTTCAGCCTACCCATCACTTAAAGCCACTTCCCAGGCCCTGGGACAAAAATTTTTTTTGCAAAATTTGCAAAAGAACGATACTTTGACTACAACAAATTAAGACTGCTGTCTCTTTCCACTCCAGCTTTCCCTTTGACATATATTCTTTCTGGGCAGGTGACATGGGTGGCCATGGGCGTTTTTGAGAGAATGAAGGGGAGTTGAATTGGTATGCAGTGAGTTTGGGTTTCACTTGGGAGTAGAGTTGCTATTGCTAGGATACTGGTGAAAGCGAAGCTTCCAGGATACATACTCCTAATGAGAAGTGACAATGTGCTAGCAGCCCTCACTCTCAGCGCCTCCTCGGCCTCAGCATCCACTCTGGCGGCGCTTTAGGAGCCCTTCGGCCCGCCACGGCACCGTGGGAACCCCTCTCTGGGCTGGTTGAGGCCGGAGCCACCTCCCTCTGCTTACAGGTAGGTGTGGAGGGAGAGGAGCGGGTGGGAACCGGGGCTGCGCGCCGCGCTCGCGGGCCAGTGCGAGTTCCCTAGAGCGCGGGCTCCGCGGACCCCGCACACGGAGCCGCCAGCCGGTGCCGCTGGCCCAGGGCAGTGAGGGGCTTTCTGCAGCTGCTGGCCCGGGTGCGACACTCAGATTCTCGCTGGGTTTAGCTGCCTCCTAGCGGGCCAGGGCTTGGGACCCGCAGCCCGCCAAGTCTGAGCTCCTCCCCCTGTGGTGGGCTCCCACGCGGCCAGAGCCTCCCTGACGGGCGCCGCCCGTGGCGCCTGGTCCCATCGATAGCCCAAGGGCTGAGGAATGTAGGTGCCACTCGGGACTGGCGGGCAGCTCCGCCTGCAGCTCCAGTGCAGGAACCACTGGGTGAAACCAGCTGGGCTCCTGAACCTGATGGGGACTTGGAGAACTTTTATATCTAGCCGGAGGATTGTCTGTGCACCAATCAGCACTCTGTGTCTAGCTCAAGGATTGTAAATGCACCAATCAGCACTCTGTGTCTAGCTTAGGGTTTGTAAATACACCAATTGGTACTCTGTATCTAGCTAAGTCTGTATCTAGCTAACTAGCACTCTGTGACTGTGTGTCTAGCTCAAGGATTGTAAGTGCACCAATCAGCACTCTGTCAAAACGGACCAATCACCTCTCTGTAAAGTGGACCAATCAACTCTCTGTACAATGGACCAATCAGCAGGATGTGGGTAGGGCCAGATAAGGGAATAAAAGCAAGCTGCCGCCCTTGCACACCGTGGGATCTTTATTGTTTTGCTGTTTGCAATAGATTTTGTAGCTGCTCACTCTTTGGGTCAACACCGCCTTTATAAGTTGTAAGACTCACCTCGAGGGTGTGCAGCTTCACTCCTGAAGTCACCGAGACCACGAACCCACCAGAAGGAAGAAGCTCCAGACACATTTGAACATTTGAAGGAACAAACTGCAGACACACCATCTTTAAGAACTGTAACACTCACCGCAAGGGTCTGCAGCTTCATTCTTCAAGTCAGTGAGACTAAGAATCCACCAATTCTGGACACACTGACACACTAAGCCAACTTACCTGGCATGGAGATGTTGAGGTGTAGGGCCAGAGATGATTGGACATGAACGTGTCATGCAGTGCCAAAGCCAGAAGTAAGCGGGCAGTGGAGGTTTGAAATATATGTGGTGGAAGTTAGCTGGTGGCAGAGGCTTCCAATAGCTACATGAAAATGTAGGGTTGTGGTTTTTTTGGTTTTTTTTTTTAAAGATGGAGTCTCGCTGTTGCGCAGGCTAGAGTGCAGTGACACGGTCTCGGCTCACTGCAACCTTTGCCTCCCAGGTTCAAGCAACTCTCCTGCCTCAGCCTCCTGAGTAGCTGGAGTTACAGGCACCTGCCGCCATGCCCAGATAATTTTTGTATTTTTAGTAGAGACGGGGTTTTACCATGTTGACCAGGCTGGGCTCGAGCTCCTGACCTCAAGTAATCCACCCATAGTGCTGGCCTCCCATAGTGCTGGAATTACAGGCATGAGCCACCACGCCTGGTCTAGGCTTCTGTTCTCATGGAAGGCTAAATAGCAAAAAAGTTCTCAGTTGCCTGGGATACACTTGACAATGTAGCTGATACAATTATAAATGCATATACTTAAAAACATTTTATTTTTAGATAGGGTCTTGCTGTATCACCCAAGTTGGAGTGCAGTGGTGCAATCACGGCTCACTGCATCCTTGACCTCCTGGGCTCAGGTGATCCTCCTGCCTCAGCTTCCTGTGTAGCTGGGACCACAGTTGTGTGCCACACGACACCCGGGTAAGTTGTTGACTTTTTTTTTTTTTTTTTTTTGGAGACATGTGGTCTCACTTTGTTGCCCAGACTGGTCTCTGAACTCCTGGGCTCAAACAATCCTCCTGCCTCAACCTCCCAAAGTGTTGAGATTACAGGTGTGAGCCACTGTGACTGGCCTGCATATACTCTTTGATGGCAATCATAGAAAACAGCATTGATCAGAATTCCTGAATTTTGGTGAGTGAACAGCACCAGAGATTCTATCTCTGGGTAGAATCAATCACATGATTTATGTAATCTCGAATATCAAAAATACAATTTTAATCCCAAGAGTTATCTTTCTATTCTCTCTATAAAAATAACTTTCAAAAGCATTGTTATGTGAAGAGGTGTTCAAAGAGTGCACCGCCAAAAACAGACACAGTGGAGTGTGTTAACCATTAATGAAAAAAAAGCATGCAATCTTCTGGAATTTTATATTTCCAATATTTTGATAAGATTTGTTTTTTCATTCTACTTAACATTTGACTTGAATATCTAGATTTGAATGATTTTTCTTAAAGAGGCGGCCCTTAGTAGTATCAGCTTTAGGCCCCACAAAACCTGGCTCAGCCCCAGAGTAGGTGCTGTAGCTATAGAGACTTGAGTGTGGGGTCCACAGAAAATGTGGCCATGCCCTCTGCCCCGGTGGTGGGCAGCCATTGGCACAGGTCCCTGGGATGGTGCATGAACAGGAACGTATTCGGTTTGATAATAAACTTAATGAGCATGCTGAGTCTGAGATGTCGGGATATCCCAGGAGAGGCCCAGGAGAAAAGGTCGGTCTCCTTGGGGACAGGGAAGGAGAGGGAGGGAGGGTCAGAGGGAAAGAGAGAGAGGAAGAACACCAGAACTGAGAACCAGTCACTTAAACTTCCCAGTCTCTATTCCAGAACTTTCTATGGCCCAGGTAGAGTCACTTGCTGGCATCCCACCATGAATACCTTCTTTACTGTCTTCTTCTCCCCCCGCACCCACTTTTTTCTCCTTCAGATTTTTCTTTTTTCCTTTATGCTTTTCCATAACCAATGCAATGCATAGAAGTAAGAGGATAATAACCTGACCTAATGTGATTAAGTGTTCTCCCCCAAGTCCCTCCCCCATTCTTTAGCAGAGGTGAGATGAACACCCAGGTTTGACTTGCTTTCTTCGTAGTCTCTCCTCTGTGAAAGTGGGAGAGAGAAGCCTGCTGAGAAGTTTGGATGGAGCAAATGTGATGCATTTTGGATTAGGCTGCAGAACTGAGAGAGTCAGCCTGGGTTGCCTGGTCCCTGGGAAATCCTGGGATCCAGGGACACAGCCTCAGGGAGTCAATGTAGAACTGCCTGTGGAAGTTGGATGGGGGCGGAGGGTGGGGAGGTCCCCATCGTGTATTTATCTGTTCCTGTTTTCTTCTTCTTCATCAAGATTCAACAAGTGATCTGAGAAACAAGTTGAGTTCTTCTGATCTTGAAATGTAGCCCACCTAAAAATGTTACCTAATTAGTAGGATTTTCACACAGTGCTGGCAGGACTCTTAATTCCAAGGCCATTTGGTAATATGTGTCCAATACCTTGAAAATACAAATATTCCTTATTCTCAGCAATTCTATTCCTAGTGATTAAACCTAATGCTTGCCTGGGTGTGGTGGCTCACTCCTGTAATCCTAACACTTTGGGAGGCTGAAGAGGTTGCATTCCTTGAGGTCAGTAGTTCGAGACCAGCCTCACTAACATGTCCAAACCCTGTCTCTACTAAAAATACAAAAATTAGCCAGGTGTGAAAGCGTGTGCTTGTGATCCCAGCTACTCGGGCAGCTGAGACAGGAGAATTGCTTGAACCCAGGACAGTGGAGGTTGCAGTGAGCCAAAATCATGCCACAGAACACCAGCCTGGGTGAGACTCCGTTTCAAAAAAATAAATCCCAGCACTTTGGGAGGCCAAGGCTGGCAGATCACAAGGTCAGGAGTTCAAGATCACCCTGGCGAATACGGTGAAACCCTGTCTACTAAAAATACAAAAGTTAGCCGGGCATGGTGGCAGGTGCCTGTAGTACCAGCTACTTGGGAGGCTGAAGCAGGAGAATCACTTGAACCTGGGAGGCAGAGGTTGCAGTGAGCAGAGGTTGTGCCACTGCACTCCAGCCTGGGCAACAGAGCGAGACTCCATCTCAAATAAATAAATAAAAAAAATAATTTTTTAAAAACCCCTAAGGCCATAATCAGACAAGTGCAGACATATGTGAGTACAATGATATTAACAATGATGTTTCATCATATGTAAAAATTAAAAACAGAATAGTAAGGACTTAGACCATCTATGACATATCTCTGCTATGGAAACTGTGTATTTAAAATAATGACAGATGTATATTTATTGTCATGAAAAGATGCTCTATAACACTAAGTGAAAAAGCAGCTTAGAGTATGATTTCTTTTCTTTTATTGAGATGGAGTTTCGCTCTTGTTGCCCAGGCTGGAGTAAAATGGCGCGATCTCAGCTCTCCATAATCTTTGCCTCCCCAGTTCAAGCGATTCTCCTGCTTCAGCCTCCCGAGTAGCTGGGATTATAGGCACGTGCCACCATGACCAGCTAATTTTGTATTTTTAGTAGTGATGGGGTTTCTCCATGTTGGTCAGCTGGTCTCGAACTCCCGACTGCAGGTGATCCACCTGCCTCGGCCTCCCAAAGTGCTGGGATTACAGGCGTGAGCCATTGTGCCTGGCCTAGAGTATGCTTTCATGCATATAAGTACATATGTAGTATATACTTGCATAGAAAGAAGTGGGGGCCGGGCGCGGTGGCTCAAGCCTGTAATCCCAGCACTTTGGGAGGCCGAGATGGGCGGATCACAAGGTCAGGAGATCAAGACCATCCTGGCTAACACGGTGAAACCCCATCTCTACTAAAAAATATACAAAAAACTAGCCGGGCGAGGTGGCGGGCGCCTGTAGTCCCAGCTACTCGGGAGGCTGAGGCAGGAGAATGGCGTGAACCCGGGAGGCGGAGCTTGCAGTGAGCTGAGATCTGGCCACTGCACTCCAGCCTGGGCGACAGAGCGAGACTCCGTCTCAAAAAAAAAAAAAAAAAAGTGGGAATGCAATAAAATATTAGCAGTTATCTCTGTGTGGATGCTTGGATTATGGAGAATCTTTTTCTTCTCTATGCTTTTCAATTGATTCTAGATTGTACTATTAGGTATGACCAAGTATAAAAATATGGACCCTTATGGCTCACATCTGTAATCCCAGCACTTTGGGAGGCCGAGACAGATGGATCATCTGAGGTTGGGAGTTCGAGACCAGCCTGACCAACATGGAGAAACCCCGTCTCTACTAAAAATACAAAATTAGCTGGGTGTGGTGGCTCATGCCTGTAATCCCAGCTACTCGGGAGGCTGAGACAGGAGAATCACTTGAACCTGCGAGGCGGAGGTTGTGGTGAGCCGAGATCACGACATTGCACTCCAGCCTGGGCAACAAGAGCAAAACTCCATCTCAAAAACAACAACAACAACAGACAAAAAGAATTGTCAGATTTGGAAAAAACCTTTTTTTAATTTATGAGTTGTAACATTTCAGGGTATTTCATATTTTTCTTTTCCAGTGATTCATTTTAAATATTCTTAGAATTGATGACACTCACTAACTAATTTGTTATAAATGTCCTCATTGTGTTCGCATATTATGAGCTTGGTATTATCCTCATCAGTGTCAATATTTCAGCTGAGAGCAGTAATAATTGTAAGTATTTTCCCGTTGTGTTTATATGATCCATCCTTCCTCATTATCGAATCATCAAACAACCCAAAATCCTGTTCATTGCTTCCATTTGACATTTATCTTTTTCTCCGAATAAACCAGTGCTTCTAGTATAATATGAAATGTTACAAATTGTTTATTAATATCAGACACATTTCTATTGATTTTAATTGTTTATCCTTAGCTCTTTCTTACATTTCATTAATTACATAGGTTTTTTCTTTCAGTTCTTTAACACACACATACATTTAGAGATGAAAAAGGATGGTGCTCTTCATATATGAACAAATGTTTCACAACACATTTCCAATAGCGGTTAAAATTTCAAATATGCAACTCCAGATAACAAAAAAAACCCTCTGGGTTTTTCAAAATGCAATTTGTAATCGTATAAGTTGTATTGTTGCTTTCATTCCCGACAGGAGATAATTTGGTTTTGACTAGATAACAAGAAATGAATCTTCTGTTTAGAACTTAGCACGTATGTTGATTTGAAGGATTTTCACAGACTGCTTCTGGGGCTCCCCTCCACCACCTTGATACATATATGTCTGGTGCAGGGCAGTATAGGATATATTTATGTCTTAGTACAATAGATGTTGTCGAGTGAGTTAGCACAGTGGGCAGTTGGAATATTCCTGGTGGCCATACAAAATGTGTAGCAAACGTGACTGTATACAGGAGTTCCTGAAACCCACATACCCTACTATATTAACATATCTGATTAAACTTTCCTTTGCTGGGTCCCTCAAATGTCCATAGCCATTGCAATACCACTAGATATGAAGAGACTGGGGGATGTTGGGGTGAAAAACAGTGGCCTTCACAGCTTAGGGTTTAAATATCCTGTTTTTGCGAATTTTATTAAAACATATCACCATGTGGACACATTGCTATGGCCCCTTCTGAGCTGTCATGACAGGGGCCTGTGTAAGTGAGGTGTCCTGAAGCTTAAGCTCTTTAACTTCCTGGCAAATTTGCCTCGGCCTCCTCATTCCCAACATCTTCCAAGCCCCTATCCCAGCTATCCTGGATTATTGCTGTCATTTCCTGTTTCTTCCTTGCTCCTCTCAGTCTGTTCTTTGAGTGACCAAAGCAATCTCATAAAAAACTCGAGTCAGATCACGTCATACCTCAGCCCAAAGGCTTCCAGTGTTTTCCATCTCATGCCCAGTAAAAGCAAGTAGCCCAGGAGGCTCCGCAAGACCTGGCTCTTACCGCCTTTTTGACCTCATCTCTTGGCCTCCGCCCCTTCCTCACTCCGCTTCAGCCACGTGAGCCTCCTGCAGTTTCTGGAGTGGCCAGGCAGGCTTTCACAGGGCTTTTGCATTTGCTGTTGGTGCAGCCTGGACCGCTTCTTCCAGGTATCCAAAGGGCTCCCTCTCTCACCTCCTTCACAGAAGCCTGGCTGGACCTCCCTGTTCAAAAATGCATCTCTCCCCACACCTGGTCCCTATTCCCTGCTTTGTATTCTGCCATAAAATGTACCACCCTCTGACACACTACTAAATTTTGTTTATTGTCTGCCTTCCTCCGCTGAAACGAGAGCTCCGGGAGGTGTGGATGGTTTTTTGTCCACTACTGTATCCCAGTGCCTAGAACAGGGCCTGACACGCAGTGGCTGACTTCTGGCAAACACAGCGGATTCTGCCTTCAGCGTTCTATTCTCCATCCCCACCAGCAGCCCACAGGACCACCTTCTAAGGAAGGGCAATGAGAGTACAATGACTGAAAGGCCAATTTTCCTAAAAGAGAAGAGCAAAGGTGAACTAGTGACAGTGTTTGCTAGCACTGGAGTGATGCATTTTTATCAAGAGCTGTCTTTTGTGAAGTGAATCACCAGAGGGTTTGGTCACTGAGCTATAAACCTCTGGCACCTCCTCCCCGCCTTCCCAAAGATGTAATCCAGAGTAATTGTGGTATTAATCAGAAATTGCCAAATCATATAATTTCTCTTCCCGGTTCAAGGAAAATAATACAAATGAAAAGAAAATAAAAGGTAGAAGAAAAGGAGACATTTGAAATGCTTATTCTTTATCTTTTCTTCATTTTTTTCTCCTTCTGACTAAAGAGAATAAAACAAACCAGAAAATATTACAGAAAAGCAAGGAAAAGTCTGTTATTAGAGCAAACGATCAGAGAAGTGCTGGCATTCTGGTGCGGTCAATGAGCTTAGTGCCATATAAATATATTTATATCACTTTTACATATGAAATGTTTTAAGATGCTAACAAAATAAAAACAATTTTTCAACAAGTACAGGTAAAAGAAATTATAATGTGAACATGCGAGAAAGGCTACCATCAGGGTACGTTTTCTTCCAATCTTTTCTCATATGCATACATTCGTACATACTGTTCCTGTCATATACGTACTTTTTGTATCCTGATTTTTTTCTTCAGATCAAATAAACATTCCATGTGGCAAATTTGTCTGCATGTTTGTAATTTTTTTTTAAAGAGACAAGGTGTCACTCTTGCTCAGACGGGAGCGCAGTGGTGCAATCATGGCTCACTGCAGCCTTGAACTCCTGAACTCAAATGATCCTCCTACTTCAGCTTCTGGAGTAGCTGGGACTATAGGCGAGAGCCACTGCATCCAGCCTGCATGCTTGTAATTTTAAAGATGCATAACATTCTATCCTGTGGCAATAACATGTTTTGTTTAGCCATCCAACTATAATTGGACATTTAGGTTGCTTACATTTTTCACTCTTAAAATGTTATTATGAACTTTTAGTGCATATAGTATTTCTCTCCCTAGTATTTTCAATGATCTTCCTAGGATGATTTTCTAGTAGTAGGAAAATTGAGTCAAAAGTGATGACTCCTTTATGGTTCTTGAAAGTGAGAGTAAAACTGCGTTCCAGCAGGTTTGTGCCAGTTTACAATGAAGCCAGTGAAACGTGTGAGTATGAATTTCACCATACTCTCGCCAGCATTTGATATTACTTTTTATTTTGCTAATTTAAAAAGGATTCTTATTTTAATATGTATTTTCCTATGTCTATTTTCCTTGATTATTTCTTCTGCTGGGAAATGCCATTTCATGTCCCTACTGCAATTTACCTTTGCGGGTTGTCTAAATACTCTTATTTTTTTTCATGGGCTGTATATTAACCCTTCCTCATATGCACTGTATTTATTCAATCTGTTTTACATTTCTGGTTATACTGTCATCTAAAACAATTTAGCGCTTTTATATAGTTCAGATCTTATCAAGTCAATTTCTCCTATTACATGTGTTCTTTTAAAATCCTCTCTTCTTATCTCCACAACTTTATTTTATTTTATTTTATTTTATTTATTTGAGACAAGGTCTTACTCTGTTGCCCAGGCTGGAGTGCAGTGGTGCAATCATAGCTCATTGCAGCCTCAAACTCCTGAGCTTAAGTGATCCTCCTGCCTCAGGGTCCTGAGTAGCTGGGACTACAGGTGTGCACCACCACACTCCGCTGGTTGATTTCTTTTAATTTTTGGTAGAGATGGGGGTCTCACTATGTTGCCTATGCTTCGTGACTTAAAGAAGAATTTAATTCTGCTTTAGCTTTCTGATTTTCTTTTCTGTATCTAGCTATTTAATCCATTCATTTTGATGTATGATCTTTACATTGATCTCTATCCTAAGTGCCAACTAGTTATCCAAGACTAAATATATTTGAAGAAACCCTTGTGTAACACAAGACAGTAGACTATGCCTATATAAAGAGTTCGTGAGTGCTGGGGCATGGTTCCAGGTTCCCTGGGAAGAGACAGGGAAGCAGCAGCCCCAAAGGACTTAAAATGTGATGTTCAGTGAGAAAAGTGGGTATGACTAGAATAAAGCATGGGAGTGCATGGGAATGTTCCCGAGGTGTTTCTACCTTGCCCTTTCCGTGCATAAACAACACTGGAGAATGAAATCACTTCCGAAAATGGTAACTCCTTGACCCAGAGGTTTTCCTAGCTCGGTAGAGTCCTTTTAGTGCTTCAGGAATGAGGGCTCTCAGCTGACCGAGTGCAATACATATACTGAGCACCCGTTGAGTGTATGTAGAGTGCTATGCTAAGCACCTTGTGTGGGTACCTTGTGGGATGCAAAATAGTCCTGGGGCAACCACGAGTTAAGCTGAGTGATGAAATAACGGAGATGAGAAGATTAATCCGAGCAGATAACCCAGCGTAGCCCTACGCTGGCTCTGCTGCGCAGCTTTGCTGGTGTGGAGTGAGTGTGGCTCTGCACCTCTAAAGGGCTGCGTCCACCCTCTGTCTTCCTCCCTACCTCTCAGTTGGCCGAAGCTTCTGATCACACAGACAAGAATCTCAGTTTGCTTTCTTGCCGCCAGGAAGCCAAGTTCACTCAAGCTCTCCCAAAGCTTTTGCAAGAGTGGGTCTTAAATCCTGGCGGGGGGCACGTGCACTCATTTAAGATTTAAAAAGGCATCGGAAATGCCTGTCCCCGATGCCCACTGCTGGCCACAAACCTGAAGACCCAAGCGACCACACTTGGTAGGCACTTCTGCCCTTCTGGTCTGGTTCCCACCCGCCCATCCCGAATCGCGGTTCTTTTTCCCGGTGCTCACAGCATGCAGACCACAGCCTGTGGCCGCTAGTGTTTCCTTTGCTAGGACCACGTGTAATTGTCTTGGCTTCTCATCTTTTGACCGGCAGGCAGGTGGACAGGGACTTGCCCTATATCAACCGGGTCCCCAGTTTGGCAGGAGTGGATAAATCTTGAAAGAGAAAAAGGATCTGGGCCATTTAACCGTGGCATGGCAGCTCCAAATCCCCAAACGTGTCACTAGTGACGTCCCACGTGGCAGATTCGCTCTCAGGGAAGCCCGGCACCGTTTCTGTCCGGGACACCCTCCCCCTGCCCACCCTCCGCTCCCGGAATTCACCCTCGGGGCCGCCCCGCCTCGCGCCTCGCTCCCTCCCACAGCCCGGCGGACCGGGGACGAGAAGGGCAGGCGCTCCCTGCAGAGTCCCTGGGGCGCCCGTGGCTCGGGGTGCGCGGTGGGACTCGGTGAAGCCGGCGTCCTCGCCCCAGAGCCGCGGCTCCGGGGCCGCTAGAGGAGCCAGAGCGGCACCCAGATGACTGATCGCCGCGGAGAAAGTGCCCCGGGACTGTGACCCCCGCGCCGGGGGGCGGGCGCAGGGCGTGGCTGAGGCGCAGGAAGATGCCGCGATGGGACCGGGAAAAAACCACCGACCCCAAAACACCCCACTGTGTTTCTCAACCTGAGTTCCCCGGTAGCGGCCGAAGGACCCCAAAGGCTGCATGGCGCCCCCCTGGCCCCCACCCACCGGGGCGTCGCTTCGCGTGGGTGGGCTTCGCGTTCCCTCTGGGGTTTCAGAGCCACCACGTGACTTCCACGAAGCGCGGGGCGCCGGCGGAAAGTCGCAGCAGGGGTGGATTTGGGACCCCGAGGTGCGGAGAGAGGGCGGGCAGAGGAGGAAACGAGGCGGGGGTGGGAGAAGGAGGGCGGGGCAGAAGTGGGACGGGAAGGACCGCTGCCGGGACTGGCGCGCTGGGACACCCGGCCCACGCGCGGAGGAGCTGGGAGAGCGGGAAGCCCGAGGGGGAGGGGCTGGCGCGGGGCCGTGGGTGCGGCACGAGGATGCCCGCGGCGGGACAGCGCCCGTAGGCAGCCCCGTGGGCAGGGCGCGCTGGCGGGCCGGGCCGGAGGAGCGCCCGGCATGTCGCAAGGGCTCCCGGCCGCCGGCAGCGTCCTGCAGAGGAGCGTCGCGGCGCCGGGGAACCAGCCGCAGCCGCAGCCGCAGGTAGAGGGCGGGAGGCTCAGGGAGGGTCGTGGGGTGCGGGGAACCGGCGCGCCGCGGGGGGCGAGGAGGTGGGTGCCGGAGTTCCGTGGTGGTGACTGCGGAGGTGCAGAGGTTGCTGGTGCGGCCGGAGACAAGCAGAGGTAAGGGCGTGGGGGTGTGGGGGGTGTGGGGGCTTGGGGGCTTGGGGGCGAGCCAGGGACCCCGGCGTGCGCACAGTGTCCGCGGCGCCTGGAATGGCTCCTGCGCCAGCTCTTGCGCCCTCTGGGAGGAGAAGCCCGAGGGCGCCCACGCCTGGCTGGGCCGGGCATGGCCGGTGCTCCCCGGCACGTGGGCTCCGCACTGCCCTGGGGGCCGCCCCATCCTCGCGCAGCCAGCGACTACCACCCCACCGCCCGTGCCTGTAGCCCCTCCGGGCTTCCCCGGGGGTGGGCTGCCGCGGGAATGAAGAACGCGGGACTGGTCAGCTTGGGCGGGGGGACCTACAAAGGGCCGACTCCGCCCCCAGCTGCTGGAAACCCTTTGCCGCTTCCCAGTCCGCTGTCCCCTAGCAACGTTTACAGCTGAGCACTCAGGAAACAGACCAGGCTGGCCACAGGGACGGCCATCTGGAAACTTTGCCTGGGTCTTGGCCACCTGCCTTACGACGAAGACTGGGTCTTTTCATCCTTACTCCCCACCTTCCCAATTCAGCGCTGGGCACATGTCATCAGGTGACGCTGGAGTGTCTCAGAGATCTGAGTTTGGGCTTCGGCTTTGCCACACACAGGCTGAGCAGCCTTGAGCAATTTGTTTAACCTCTCCGACCCTCCGTTTCCCCATCTGTAAAATGAATATAATAACATCGATCTCTCAGGATCTTTGAGATTGAATCAGATACGATTAATAACGTAATACTATCTCTAACTTTTGCTCACCTCTTTCTGTCTTGACTAAATGTTTTTGCTGCGTTGGCAGATGTGATCATGGTGATGAGTCCAGTTTAGAGTCAGCTCCCCGAGGGCAGTATGCAGGCTGCTTTCTTGTGCTTTTTTCTGTGACTTTTTGATTACGGAGAGCAGAGGCATGAAAAGCACTATGCAGAATACATATTTTTTTAAGTAGGAACTTCAACAAAGGCAGGTAACTTCTTGAGGGCATACTGTGTGCTGGGAGCTTTAGGACAAAATCTCATTTCATCGTATCCCAATCCTAAGCATTAGGCTGTTAGCACTAAGTCTGCAGAGTTCACTGACCCTTTGTTTAGGGCTTGTATCCCCAGTGTCTGGGACAGTGTCTGGCACATGGTGGGTGCTCAGTTAATACGTATTGAAAGAATGAATGAATTATGTTTGCAATAAATGAGAAAACTGAAAATTTAGAGAATTTAAACCATTTACACAAGGCCATGTTGACACTAAGAGACAAAACTAGGATCGATGTGATTCTAAAGCTAAAGAGCTGTCTTCTAACCACATATTCCCCTGTAATGTTCTGGTTTTGTTTATCAAGACTTCTTTGCCTCTCTAGAAGACTGTATTTTCATACTTTGTCTCTGTTCCCTTAAGCTTCTATTTGCTATGTATGTTATTTATTCTTCTCTTTTTTATACCCTTATAAAAAATTCTTACCTGTAGTAACTTGGGAAGATGTGTGTCTTATTTGGAATACAGGACAAGATCAAATGATAACTGAAAATATCCATTTTTGTGTTATTAATATTTGCATCCATGAATATTAATAACTGAGTGGTTTTCCTGTATTTGTACCTCTTGGCTCTTAAACTCTGTAAGTGTGGTATTTTTCCCGCTTGGTGGTGTCTCCTCATGGGGTTCTAGAAAGCAAATACTGCTCTACATTTTCATGTTTTCTATAGCTGATTGAAGTGTTTTTACCACGGTAGGTACATTTTCCCGTCTGCCTG
This sequence comes from Macaca mulatta, assembly GCF_049350105.2. NCBI lineage: Eukaryota > Metazoa > Chordata > Mammalia > Primates > Cercopithecidae > Macaca > Macaca mulatta. The sequence goes on along the minus strand of NC_133406.1, from coordinate 70,426,567 downwards.
TTTCATGATCACTCTTGAGGGATTTGACTGAATTTGGTTAAATCTTATGTATAGCTAACAGCTTTCAAGGCACATCAAAAATTTGCTTTCTGATTCACTCTGACTTCTGAAACAAAATGTCAGCCAAGCATTGTTCAAATGAGTACATTGTCAGTGGGGTTTAAGATCATTTGGTGTGTTGGTAGAGTTATGTGGTTGCAATTAGTTATAAGTGTAATCATGATTTGCATGCAGCATCAAAAGTACCTTTCATGCGTGGTGGTGTAAGGACTGGCAAACAGCAAGTTCCAGATAGCAGATCTCTCCACCGCCCAACAGCAAGTTCCAGATAGCAGATCTCTCCACCGCCCCCTGCCCCGCCCAGCTTTCCAGTCTCAGATGGACAACATTGACACCACAGCTCTTCCAGGCACATGCCCTGTGGGCTAGAGGTTTATGAACGTTGGTTTGGAGACCAACAGACCTGAGTTCCACTTCCCACTCACCCACTTGGTGGCTGTAATACCTGGAGCAAGGTCCTTAACCCCTCTGAGTTTCTTATTCCTCATCTTTTAAACAGCAGTCACACCACACACTTCACACACTCACATGGTGAGTGCTCCTGGGCGAGGGGCTGTTGTGAGCCCATTGGTGTAGCAACTAGTGCTGCTGTCTACTGCAAAGCAAATGGTGAAGCTCTGTGAACAACGCTGAGTGACGAGACAGGGCAGAGAAGGGTAAGGCGAGGGGCCACGACATCACACCCACCCGATGTTTTTCCCCAGAGCCCTGAGGATGATGACAGGAAAGTCCGAAGGAGAGAAAAAAACCGAGTTGCTGCTCAGAGAAGTCGGAAGAAGCAGACCCAGAAGGCTGACAAGCTCCATGAGGTGAGACCATGGTAGGGACAAGCCACCTGAGAGCCACACCACCTCTGCCCTTGCACGGGAGTGGGGGTGATGACATCACTGTTCTCTTTATCACGATTTCAGCAACACTCATATCTAATTTCTGCCAGGGTGTTCTCACTGTTTGCTCACACACATGTTCGTTCCTCCCTCATCTACCAGGTGCTTTTCATGCTCAAGTTTCTTTCATTATAAAACAAAACAAAGCCTCTTCTGGACCCTGATTCACTTTCAAGTTCTTGCTCCATTTCTTTCCTTCCCTTACATCCTTGCTTCTTGTTTTGCTTTTTTTTTTTTTTTCCTCCAAAGTAATCCTTTAACTTCCTTGCTTCTTAAAAAAGAGTAGTTACACCTGTTGTCTCTGTGTCCCCGGCTCCTGGTTATTCCCCAATCCTCTGTGATTTAATTTCTGCTACCTCCTCTCCACCTGACACACATATATGCGCACACAGACACACACATCCACACATGTACCCAACGTGCATATGTACACACACACACCCCCTACAGAAGCTGCTCCCACTGCAGCCACCTGTGCCCTGGCACTGCCTTATCAAGGACCCTCTTTCTGGTCTCATCATCCTTTACCTTGTTAGAACATTTGACACTTTGGACCCATCTCTTCTTAAAGCTTTCCCCTCTTTTGCTTCTAAAAGACCACATTTCCTAGTTTTCCTGATCTTCTTCACCAATTTTCTTTTCTCCATTTCTTTGTTAGCCTTCCACCCCCTCTATTTCCTTAAATGTTGGTGGTGACGAGTGTTTCAAACTCTGCCCTTTTTTTTTTTCTCACCCTAGGAGACTTAATCTATTAATCTGCTCTCCCAGCATCAGCTCCCAACATTGATTACTCCAGGCAGGCCCTCTGTCCTGGATCCTAGACCCCATAACTTCAGCGTCTGCTGAGCTGTTTCCCCATGGGTCCACTGCAGGCTGCTGTGATGTACCACATCCATAAAAGAGTGTTATTATCCATTTACCCGGAGACTTTCTCTTCTCATTGTCTTCAAACTGTAGTTAATGGAGCGAACCATCTTTCTCATCACTCAAATCAGAAGCCTAGGATTTATCCTAAGCCATTCCTTTTCCCTCCACCCTCATGGGTACACCTTCGTAATCCTGCAGTTGGGACCTGGGGCTGCGCCATACCAGGAACTGGCCTCAAAAGCATCCGAGGATCTTTTTGATTGGAATGGGCCACCGTTCCATGTTCTTGTCTTTGTCGGGGTTGGTGTGCATAATTAAAGATTTTAGTTTAGCTCTTTCCTGCCATACTTTCTTATTTTTTTGAGACAGGATCTTGCTCTGTTGCCCAGGCTGGAGTGCGATGGCATGATCATGGCTTGCTGCAGCCTCCACCTCCCAGGCTCAAGCAATCTTCCCACCTCTGCCCTTAATTTTGTCTTTTGTTTTGTTTGTTTTGAGACAGAGTCTCACTCTGTTGCCCAGGCTGGAGTGCAGTGGCACAATCTCAGCTCACTGCAACCTCTGCCTCCTGGGTTCTAGAGATTCTCCTGCCTCAGCCTCCCGAATAGCTGGGACCACAGGTGCCCGCCACTACGCCCAGCTAATTTTTTGTATTTTTAGTAGAGACGGGGTTTCACCATGTTGGCCAGGCTGGTCTCGTACTCCTGACCTCATAATTCGCCCGCCTCGGCCTCCCAAGTGCTGGGATTACAGGCATGAGCCACCGCGCCCGGCCATTTTTGTAGTTTTGTAGAGATGGGGTTTTGCCATGTTGCTCAGGGTAGTTTCAGACTCCTGGACTCAAGTGATCCACCTGCCTTGCCCTCACAAAGTGTTGGAATTACAGGCATGAGGCATTGTGCTAGGTCTCCTGCCATGCTTGTCTCAGCAAGGCCATTCTGGGGCACTGGCAACATGGAGACTCTGAGGTGTGTTGGGGAGAGGAGAGGAAAAGGGCAATCTTAAAACTCTAACAATGAACAAAGAACAAATTTAGAATGCACATACTCCACAGAGAGGTGACCTTCCGATATAAATTCACAGTGTGGCATGAATCCTAAATGTCAGACTCTTTCCTGAAGTAAGAAGGCTGGGCCCTCGAAGGAGGCTAGGATCTCTAGACTAGTGTCACGGAAGGTCCCTCCCAGCCTTCATCCTGAAGAATTTCCACAGAAGAATGGTAATGCCCTTTGCCTCCTTTCTTTCTTCCCCCTTGCTCCTGAAGCAATTGTGATTCTAGCATCATGTTACCAAAATAGCCCCCAGAGGGGACCTGTGGCTCCCAGTTAGTGCATGGCCCTATATTCAGACCACATGTGCTGCTGGATGGCCAAGGCATTACTCCTGAAGAAGCTCCTAGTCCCAGCCAGGTGCATTAATATTTTTAAAAACTAGTTTTAAAAACATCAGTTTAAGTCTGGACTGAATATGTATCCAGAGGACAAGATCTTGGACAAGATCTTTCATGGAGCACGGTCAAGTAGATCCATTTCACAAATACCAAGCATTGCCATTGGGTCACAAAGAGAGGAGGAAGATCTCATGCCTTGCCTGTCGGTGGGAAACCTGGAATTTCCCAAGGAAAGGATGTTAATTTCCTACTGCTGCTGAAACAAACTGTCACACATTGAGTGGTTTAACATTTACTATCTTACACTGTCTTACAGTTTTGGCAATCACACATCAGAAGTAGGTCACATTGGGTCAAAATGAAGATGGCAGCAGGGCTGCCTTCCTTCTGGAGGTTCTGGAGAAGATTCGTTTTCTTGCTTTTTCCAGCTTCCGGAGGCTTCAGTGTTCCTGGGCTTATGGTCTCCTTCCATCTTCAGAGCCAGCAATGGCCAGTCGCATCTTTCTCAGGCTGCGTTACTCTGGTGCTGTTTCCATTGTCACATCTTCTCTGACTCCCCGACACCCTCTTTCACTTACAAGGACCCTTAGGATTGCATTGGGTCTGCCTGGATAATCCAGGATAGTCTCCCCATCTCACGCTTCTTAATCACATCCGCATAGTCCCTTTAGTTATGTAAAGTGACATAGTCACAGGTTCAAGAGAGTAGAATGTAGACTTCTATGAGGGGTGGATCGATTATGCTGCCTACCACAGAAGGTAATGTAAATACAGAACTTTACCACAGTATCAAGAAGAGTACCTGTATGAAGCGTTGGCTCTCTCGAACTTTCTGTCACTGCTGCATTTGATAACCGAGTGAACCAGGTGCCTGGGAACTTCAGAGTGGTGCCACGTTTACCCCTATCTGATCCCTCTTGGAACTGTGGGGTGGAGACCCCTTCTGTAGGGTCCCTGGCCTGCTCTCCAACCCAGAGACTGTGTTGCATGACAGTCGTGCCAGCTGCCCTTTCCAGAAATGGGGCGGGTTGATCTGAAGCCCAGACCCTCCATGGAAGAGCACCCCCTTCCCCTCTCTCTCTGTGGGGCTGAAGGAATGGGTCAGGATTACACACCACTGGCAGATCACCTCAGCAAAGCCAGTTTTATTGAGAAACACAGGGTCAAAGAGGCTAGGACAGCGGCTCCACCTGTATACAGACCCCAGAGCTGTAGCCCTCACCTTAGCTTCACTATCTCCACACAAGTGTCACTGGTCACAAGTGGGTGTGAGGAAGCAGGCAACTGGCTTAGGAAAATGGAAATATATCCCAAACCTTCTGCAGAACCAGAGGAACATCATTTCTGAACTGAATCATTACTCACCATGTGAGTAATCCCTTCCCTGTTCCTTCTAGGAAAGCATTGTAACTGTAGGGATCATTGGATGATTAAATCTACTATTGGAGGCAAGGTATCTGGTTTAAAAATGGTGTAAAGAACCCTTTTGCCAAGCTCCAGTGAGTTGAGCACAGAGCGCCTTGCACACTGCTTCTGGTCATGACAGCCCGTTAGGACCCCTGGACCTCTCAGGCCAATCTAGCATGGGGACACCATGCATAGGAACCTCCTCCTCAAATCTGGAGTGAGGCCAGCTCATTGGGAGACACCAGAGGGCCCAGAAAACAGCCACTGACAGCCACTGCCTGCTGCTCCCTGGAGACTGTGGTGCATCCAAAGGGCTTTCTTCATCTGTTCCTCTATCCCACACTGCAGGGATTGCATTTCTGAATATCTCAAAGTAACTCAAGCTCTTTAGTTGCACTTCTTGCATATCGTGAGGGGGGATATTTGGAGCAAACGTGTTTAAAGTTTCCACTTTTTGGCCAGGCACAGTGTCTCATGCCTGTAATCCAAGCTCTTTGGGAGGCTGAGGTGGGTGGATCAACTGAGGCCAGGAGTTTAAGACCAGCCTGGCCAACATAGCGAAACCCCATCTCTACTAAAAATAGAAAAATTAGCCGGGTATGGTGGCGTGTGCCTGTAGTCCCAACTACTCGGGCGACTGAGGCAGGAGAATCGCTTGAACCTGGGAGGCGGAGGTTGCAGTGAGCCAAGATTGCGCCACTTCACTCCAGCCTGGGCAACAAGAGTTTCCACTTTTCTCTGCTCACCTCACTCACATACTCCACCTGCACTTGAGCCTCTGGTTTTTTGGGTTGTTTTTTACTCTTTCGTCTTCCTGGGTTTTTAAAAAAATATGGAACACTTTATGAATTTGCATGTTATCCTTGTGCAGGGGCCATGCTAATCCCGGTGTCATTCCAATTTTAGTGTATGTGCTGCTCAAGTGAGCACTTGAGCCTCTGTTGCCTCCAACGCCCTGAGAAACTTGCTCCAACTGCAGCTCTTAGGAGTTTTTCGGCCACCTCCCTCCCCTCCTTGTTCTCCATCTCCAAAGGCCTAGGAGTGTCCGTCAAGGCGAGACCTCTGTGGAGGGGAGGATGGGGAAAGAGGCTGCACAGGCCAAGCCAGAGAGGCAGCGGCTGGGGTTCCCCTTCACATAGAGTTTTCTGGGCAGTGGTTGCTGGCAGTTGGACTACGGTGATGAGAAGTGGTTCTTAACATGTGTCTGTAGACCTCAGAGTTCACTGTGGGCTTTCAAATCATCCCTCCAACCCGCTCACACCTCCCGTGGGGATTTCGACCTGCATTCATCTCTGAACACTAGGCGCATGCCAAAGTCCACACTGACAAATGAGAACCAAAGTGAATAGGCAGGGTCTCCTCTCACCCAGGCTGAAGGGTGGCTCAGAAGTGGGTCAGACTGGTTCGACCAGACACCCCAAAGGTGTAAGACTGAGAAAGAATTTTGAGTCAGAAAAGGAAAGCAGCAGTGCCATCCTGAGGAGCCCCAAATGTCACAAACTGGTGAATGACTTGGGCAATGTGATTGTGTTGTGTAGTCGCCATGGTTTTTTCAGATATTGCATGTTCTAAGAGGAAGCTTCATGCCAGCACCCGTGTGGCTTAGAAACTGATTATGACACTCATTTGTACAGCCCTTGCTGGTAACACAGTTTTTCTGCTGGGAAGTGCATCAGTGAAGGCTTGGGAGTAGACTTATTCTAAAGTACTGAGATCTTACAGCCTCTTACTTCTGGTAACCGTCACGGGGAAATCTGGACCCAGGCCCTGCCAACCAAACGCAGAATTGTTGATGCTACAAGAGAGCTGCAGTGGACCTTGAAGTTAGGAGTCAGATCCCAAGTCTGTGTGACCTTGGAAAAGTCACTGTACCTCTCAGAGCTTTAGTTTTCTAATTTGTGAAATGGGGTCTGTGTGTGGCTGTGGCCTCCTGGTGGCCTGTTCCTACTTCTTTCCTTATCACCATAGTTGTCATCTCTGCTCCCTGGTACTCACTTCTTTACCAGTCCTTGATCCTTTCCTCAGCCTCAGAGGCACCCTGGACCCTGCGTATCCCTAGGCAGCCCCTTGATCCCAGTCACTTGCTCCTAGATGCCCAGAACAGGGTTTCTCAGCCTCAACACTGTTGATGCATGGGGCAGCATAATTCCTGGTTGTTGGGGGTCTGTCCTCTGTGCTGTTGGACGTTGAGCAGCATCCCTGTCCTCTAGCCACATGATGTAGTAGCACCCCCCACCAGCTGTGATAACCCAAACTGTCTCCATACACTGCCAGTGTCCCCTGCTGACTGCCACAGTTGCCCTACTTGAGATCCACTGCCTTAGGCAGCTTCATTTCTGAGGCAGAACTGGGATCCACAGTGATTTCACCACCTCTAATTTTTAGGGGTCTGCTTTGAAACTGTCCCGGCAAATACCCAGAGAGGGAGTACAGCAACCTCAAACCCTCCTGTAGCAAAGGATTTGGAACTTGGCAGAATTAGAGCTAGACGGGTCATATGTTTGGAAATAATGAAGGGTTTAATGGTCTTTGCTTGCTTTTTGTTTGCGTTTACTCCAGGAATTTCTTCTGGGTGTGAGGTGGGTTTCATTTCTTCCCCCTTTTGCTGCTATTCGGTGTTCTCTGGCCTCTTCTTTCTTCCCTCCCAGCTCCTCTTTTTATTTTCATAGGACTGGTCTCACCTAAAGATTTTGACTTCTTCTCTTGTTATTCTCTCAGCTCAATAAAAGTCCCTCAGCCGGTTTATAAGTAAAGCTTAAATCCTGGAAGAGAAAGTCCCTGTGGAGAAGGCAGATGAGGGGCCCGTGGGGCACCTGTGACGGGGAGCTCTGACGACTCTGAGCAGGGGTTGGGGGAGGGCAGGGGACCTCAGGGAAGCCTCAGGCCACAGGGCTGCGCACACGGCTTCCAGAGACAAAGCCGCGAAGCTCAGAGCCTCTTGCTGTGGAATTCAGTATATGTAGAAAGGCAGCTTGGAATATTCTACCAAAGGAAGAGGGCTTCTTGTCCTTCGGAATCTACTTAAAATGTTAGCATGTTGGAACTACTCAAACGTACTCCCCGTTTTACTTGAAAGTGAAGGCATTTCCAGCTGCAAGCTGGAGTGTGTGTGAGTGTGTTTATGTGAAAGTGAAGGTGTGGAGTGTGGATGTGAGTCTGTGAGTGTGTGTGACTGAGTGTGTGAGGTGTGTGTATGTGTGTATGACTGTGTGACTGTGTGACAGTGTGTGACTGTGTGTGTGTGTACATGTGTGAGAGTGTGTGTATGAGAGTGAATATGTGTTTGCAGACGTGTGTGAGTGTGTGGGTGTCTATGTGTGTGAGTGTGTGTATGTGTGCGAGAGTGTGTGTGTGAAAGTGTGTGTGTTTGCGGACACATGTGACTCTGTGCGTGTGTGTGAGTGTGTATGAGTGTGTGAGTGTGTGTTTGCAGACGTGTGTGAGTGTGGGTGTCTGTGTGTGAGTGTGTATGTGTGCGAGAGTGTGTGTATAAAAGTGTGTGTGTTTGCGGACACATGTGTGACTCTGTGCGTGTGTGTGAGTGTGTATGAGTGTGTGAGTGTGTGTTTGCAGACGTGTGTGTGTGCTGCAGCTTTTCTCCTCCCTCTGCTGCCTGCAGGATTTCCTTGATGCCTCGGCTTCCATCCCATCCTCCCATCCAGATTCTCCCCTTGCCCATGGAGGGCTTGTTGCTGGGTTTGTAGACAGAATTCTGACTCCAGAACTAGAGCTTGTCAGAGGCCAGAGGAGGGCATGAGGGCTTGGGAGTGGGAGGCAGGGAGGAGGATGGAGGCAGAATGGGGCCGGTATACTGGTGAAGCCACATGGCCCCAGAACAGCCTGCTGCCCTGGAGAGTGCTCCAGAACATGCTGGGAGCCTTCCTGGGGAATGGCTCAGATAGACTCTACAGGCAGCCCCGCCAGACCCCTTGCTTCTGAAAGGGAGGAAGATGCCGAGAGTCCATTATAAAGGAAAGGGTGGAGTTAAAAGCAGAGGATGAGGGCTGAGGAATCACTGAGCATGTGGATGCTGGTGGTGTGGTGCATCAGGCGGGGGTAGAGGAGAGGAGTGGCAGAAGTTCCTAGGTCCTTTACATTTCTGATCTTTGGGGAGAGACGTTACTTAATATGAGTGAGATTGAATATGATACAAAATAGAATAGAACACATAATAAAAGATGTGGTTCCTGTAGGTACTGTGGTCAGGGAAGCCTTCCTGGAGGTGGTGGGCTTGAGCTGAACCCACGCAGAAAAGGAGGAAGGCAGTCCAGTTAAGGATAACTGCATGAGCAAAGGGGCAGGATTGATAATTTGCATGTGTCTTTGGGGGCTATAAGATCAGATTTCTTTAGTGATACTCCCTTAAAATTACTACTCAGAGAGAAAGTGTGAAGAGTAACACAATTGGGCCCTGAGCTTGGGAAATGCATGGTGTGCATGATACAACAAAGCCTTACTATAAACTAGAAATGAATGAAAACATTTCAGCAAGATTTAAATGAGATTGCCAGCCTAGAGAGGGTCTCTACTGGCATGCCGTAGAGCTCTGCTATTGGCTATTTATTGTAGAACTTATTAATGACTTGGATGAAGAAAAGGAAGACCTGCGTGTTAAGTTAGTGGATGGCTTCAAGCTGTGTGCTATCATCATTCATGAGACAATGCAATTGAGATTCAAAAAGATTTTGCAATTTTGCTGGGCTGGAAGATGTCCAAATAAGGAATGAAATTCAGTGGAGACGGATGTAAAACCCTACCTTAAGCCCCGTATCATCCATCATCATCCAAGGACAGACAAAGAAGCAGCACAGGCAGACAAATCTTGCATTTCTCTGCAGGCTCAGGGAGAATCCTCAGCAGCTTGGGCCCAGCACAGGAGAGGTCACTGCCACACATTTACCCTTGGCATGGTCTCCAGAACCATGCATTGCATCCTGGGAGCAACATTTTCTGAGATATTCTGGCAAATTGGAGTGTGTGTTGGTGAGGGTCCCCAGAAGGGCAAAGAAAAGCCTGATGCAAGGAACTCAGAGGACCTGAGACAACTGGGCTCAGAGAATACATAAAGGGAAGTGGTACAGGGCTGTATCCTAACATTTCAAGAAGTGCGATGTTGAAAAAAGCATTGGATCTACTAGGTTTGGTTCTATTAAATAGAACCAAGCCCAATAGGTACATTTGAAAGGGGGAGAGTTTGGATCAGTACAAATAAGAGCTTTTTCTTTTCTTTTCCCTCCCTCCCTCCCTCCCTCCCTTCCTTCCTTCCTTCCCTCCTTCCTTCCTTCCTTCCTCTCTCTCTCTTCTTTCTTTCTTTCCTTCCTTTCTTTCTTTCTTTCTTTCTTTCTTTTTTCCTTCTTTCTTTCCTTCCTTCCTTCCTCCTTCCTTCCTTCCTTCCTTCTTTCTTTCTTTCTTTCTTTTTCTTTCTTTCTTTCTTTCTCTTTCTTTTCTTTCTTTCTTTCTTTCTTTCTTTCTTTCTTTCTTTCTTTCTCTCTCTCTCTCTCTCTCTTTCTTTCTTTCTTTCTTTCTTTCTTTCTTTCTTTCTTTCTTTCTTTCTTTCTTTCTTTCTTTCTTTCTTTCTTTTTCTTTCTTTCTTTCGTGGGATCTTTCTCTGTTACCCAGGCTGGAGTACAGTGCTGTAATCATGGCTTATTGCAGCCTCGAAATCCCAGGTTCAAGCAATCCTCCTGGCGGAGCCTCTCAAGTACCTGGGACTATAGGTGTGCATCACCATGCCTGGCTAATTTAAAAAAAAATTTTTTAGAGATGGGGTCCCACTGTGTTGTCCAGGCTGGTCTCAAACTCCTGGCCTTAAGTGATCCTCCCACCTTGACCTCCTGAAGTGCTGAGATTACAAGCATGAGTCACCATGCCCAGCAAAGAGGATTTTTCTTTTTTCTTTTTTTTTTTTGAGACAGAGTCTCGCTCTGTCACCCAGACTAAAGTGCAGTGGTGCAATCTCAGCTCACTGCAAGCTCCGCCTCCCAGGTTTACGCCATTCTCCTGCCTCAGCCTCCCGAGTAGCTGGGACTACAGGCGCCCGCCACCTCGCCCGGCTAATTTTTTGTATTTTTTAGTAGAGATGGGGTTTCACCATGTTAGCCAGGATGATCTCAATCTCCTGACCTCATGATCTGCCCGTCTCGGCCTCCCAAAGTGCTGGGATTACAGGCTTGAGCCACCATGCTCAGCCCCTAAAGAGGATTTTTCTAGTAGAGCAGCCCAGAAATGACAGTCTGTCCATTGAGGGCAGGAGTGCCCAGAACAAGTTGGATATGGATGGTTTCTACATTGTGCGGATTGGGCTAAGGGTTCTCTCTGATCCCCTGCAGTTCTACGCCTCTGTAAACTCTGATGGAGAGGAAACTGAACAGGTGAGTGCTGGAGCAAAGCCAAGGCAAGGGATGTTTTCGTTTGTTTGTTAGTGCAATCAACAAACATTTGTTGTGTTCCAGGTACTGTTCTAGGTGCTGGGAGTATAGCTGTGAACCCAACAGAGATCTTCGGAAGCACATCAGCATTTGGGGGAACTAACTGCACAGGGGCATGAGGTCCTGTGCAATGTTCTGTGTATTGATCAACACAGGTGTATACATTTGTCAAAACTCACTGGATCATACTTAAAATAGATACATTTTATTTTATGTAAGTTATACCTCAATAAATAGTTTCTCCCAGTGGGAGGGGAGAGACACTCATCAAATAGACAAATACCTGAATATCTGAGTGGTGGAGGGGACATGCGTAATGAGACAGCTTTCATGGGCAAGAGGCAAGCAGCGCAGCACAGGAGGACGGAGGAAGGGAACACCGCATCAGAAATGATGTTGCCCATTCTTTGTCTCCTCCAGGAATATGAGTGCCTGGAGCAAGAAAACACCATGCTGCGGAGAGAGATCGGAAAGCTGACAGAGGAGCTGAAGCACCTGACAGAGGCACTGAAGGAGCACGAGAAGATGTGTCCGCTGCTGCTCTGCCCCCTGAACTTTGTGCCAGTGCCTCCCCGGCCAGACCCCGTGGCCGGCTGCTTGCCCCGATGAAGCCAAGGACACTCCTCTGCCCAACAAGGAGGCTTGGTCATTTTCATACCAGGGAGGAAGGGTTTCCCTTCACAATTGTATACAGGGGGCACCTGTGGCCAGGCCTCCTCCTGGGAGCTCCAGGACCAGCCAGCTGTGTCCCCTGCAGACTGGGCTCAGCACGGCATCCAACAGGCGCAAGACTCACAGAGCCCTTGTGCAGATCCAGCATGGAGGCCACCCTCAGGAATGACTTCTCATCCACCCTGGCAGCTATTAGGTTCTGCTGTTATGCAGAGCCATTTCCTCTAGAATTTGGATAATAAAGATGCTTATTGTCTCTCCCTTCTCCAGTTCTTGGAATTTAGAGGCACAATACACTTCCTTTTCCTGGAGAGGTCATCTTCTGTCTTCTCCGGGTGTTCTGTGGCTCATGGGTCTTGCTTCCCTGCCTGGCTACTCTCCCACAGCCACCTCCACGGCAGACAGGGGAGGTGGCTTTAGGGGGCTGTGTTGGAGCATAAACCAATGGGACTTCCTTGCCACTTCTAGGCCTTCAGAAGTCTTTGACCCAGCTGGGTCACAAAGGTACATGCTGGGTGTGACCCGTGTCTTTGTCATGCTCTGCACAGCCTTCCACCTTGGCCAACTCTCACACCCATGCTGGACTTGCGTTGGTTGGTTTTCTCAACTGCACCGTCCACTCCCAGGCCACCTTCTTGTTCTATAGTAGGTGTAGGATAGGGGAGAAACTTAGTATTAGTCTGAGTCACAGCTGAGTGGAGAAATTTGTCTCTTTATTTAAACAAATATTTGGGTAGATGAGAAGAGCAATTTCTTTTCAAAAAGCCCTGTCTGCCCGACTCGTCTTTTGGGAAGAGCAGAACCAAGCCAGGTTGAAGTTGGCCCCAGCAAGGAAAGCCAACCGGGAAGACACTTCCCATCCTCCAATTCTCTTTTTCCCTGGAAGAGAGGTGGTTCTGGAGGGTGGAGCCATTCCATCATAAAGGGAACAAGAAATGGGAACAGAAAGGAAAGTGCTTGGTTGTAAATGTAGATTAAAGAAGAAAATGTAGGTTAAAGAAGAAAAGAAACAAGAAAGAAATAGAAGGCAGCCCCCTCCCAGGGGTGTAGGACTTGCTGACTCTGGGCTACTCCTCTCAACGCCCCCTTTCCTAGGGAGAGTTCCCCTTCCTACTGGAGGCCTGCCTGGTCTCTAACACTCACAGGCCGAAGGCTGCAAACTTGCCCTTGTCAGGCGTGTTGGAAGGCTGCTATTAGCAAACAGAACTCATGCCTGCTGGGAGTTCAGGGGCAGAAAGCATGATGCAAGATTTTAGAACAAGAGACATTAAAATAATTCATTCTGACCCCTCCACTTTGCAGAGAAGGGGCTCAGGTGCAGCAAGGGGAAGAGATTGCTCAAGGTCCCCCATGGGTGAGCAGCAGAACAAGGCTGAGACCTCAGGTGGTCTCCCACCTGATCCTCTGTGAATTGAGTCAGGTTGATGCAACAAGGAGGTAAACTGAGTGTGGCTCAGCTAGTGTCGAAATGTGGCCTGTTTTTCCTTCTGCACGGTTCAGATGAGCACCCTGTCTGTGGTGGTGGACTTAGAGCCGGGGCCCCAGGGGTCTCTGCAGTGGTGAGTAGGAACATACGAAGTGTGTGCCTGGCACATGCAGGAGTTTTGCTGCTGCTGACTTTCAACTCCAGGAATTTGTGGCCCTGCAGGAGTCTCAGCCTGATCCTGCAGAACTTCCAAGTTCTTCAGGCTTGTGGACCCCTCTGACTGACCCGACTTCCAAAATCCAGCTGTCCTGACTGTCCACTGACCTGCTCTGACCCTTGTGGTCATTGCTGTTCTACTGTATGCTCTCCTACTCCACTGCTAACTCCAGGGTGTCCAGGCCTGCTGGCCCCATTGGCCTGCTTATCCGTAAGCCCTATCCAGCCTGACCTCAGGTAATCCCCTGGCTCCACGTCATAATCATTAGTCCCCTAGCTTCCATTTGCTATGCACCCTCAAGGCCTTGCCATCCCCCAGCCCCTCTACTCTGGCTGGGAGGCTGGGGAGGAGAGGGTCCATGCAGGATGAGGCTAAGGACTATGTCCTGGAGGTGATGGTGCATCACTTCCCCACAGTTCAATGGCCAGAACTCGGTCACCTGGCCCCATCCAGCTACAAGGGAGGTCAGGAAATGAAATTTAGCAAAGCGCTCAGTAGGAGGAAGAACTGGGTTTGGTGAATATCTGTCAGGCTCTATCATAGGATCCAGCCTTTTCTCCCACCCCCTCACTGAAATTGCCTCCTTGGAGTTTACCAGTAAGCTCTGGTTAGTAAATCTAACGGTCACATCTCACGTCTTATTTTCCTTTACTTCCCAACAGCCTATGACAATGGCTTTTACCTTTGTTCTTTGTTCTACCTGCTTCTTCTTAGCCACCATCTATCTCTACGCTGATAACTTTCCAATTTGTATCCTGAGCCCAGTTATCTCTCTAGGGGGCAGCCCTGTGGATCCATCCAGCTGCCTGTTAGGTGTCTCTCAGAGGATGTTTCACGGCATATCCCACTCAATGACTCAATGTGGCCCAAGATACACTCATGATCTCATCGTCTTCCCCTCAAACATGCTTCTTAATCTGCTTTTACCTATTTAATCAAGGGTCCATCACCCACCTGGCTAGAAACCTATTGATTTCTCTATGTTCCCAAGCTAATCTACCAAGTCCTGTCCATTGTGTCTCCTAAATATCTCCCAGATCCAGCTGCTTTGCTGCAATATGTTAATTGCTTTATCTGTGATCGAGAACTTTATTCAAATTAGCCACTGAATCAGGCGTCCTCCTCCCTAGCTGCTGTGTTGAGCTTGAGGTTGAGCTTGAATTTTGGGAGGATCAAGACTGCCTCTACTTTCAATATGAAAGCAATACATTTGGAAGAAGAGAACCAAAACTAAGGCAGTCCATGGTGCTGAGGGTCACGTCCCCTCTGAGATAACTGGAGACAGGACCAGAGTCCTGAAAAACAAATGTCCCCTGGGCTACTCCTACCTGAAAAAGTAAAACTTCTGCAGAGTATAAGCATGAGAAGGTGCTGTATTCTTCCAGGAGGGACTAGGGGAGTAGACAAGCTGCTGAGGACTGGATTTGCATGGTTCTATTTGTACTGCTGCTGGGCACCAGGCCTTGTGCTGGGCATCTGTATCTCAAGTCTCAGAGTGGCTGCCTGCTGGGTTTGGAAGGAAGGCAGCCTGAGAAAGGCCCCTTCGACATAGAAAGTGTCAGAGAGGGAGGAAGTCCTTCCTTCACACCCACACAGTCACACCACTTCCTGTCCGCAATCCCGCCCTATATTGCACCAGCCAGCCTTGAACCTTGGGGTTTCCATTCAGTAGTCAGGACCCAATTTTGACCCCAGATCTTGGTAAAGAATGATGACTCTAACAGACAGGAAAGCGAGAGTCCCAAAAGCCCCTCTCTTCTTTCCCACCAATGCTAGGGTCTCCGCCACCCGGGGGATATTTACTGACACAGGGCTGTGGGCTTTGCCCCAGCAAGAACTAGAAAAAAAAAAAAAAAAAAAGGGAGGCCCCAGCTCTCAGTGAAACACCTTCCCACTTTTGAGGTCCAAGAAGTCCTGGCAGGGTCATCCGTGCTGCATGAGGGAGGCTTGTAGAAGAGAGTCAGGGAGCAAAAAGAAAGAAGCAAGAATGCAGAGAAGGAAGGGAAAGAAAGAGGGATGGAAAAAGGAAGGAGGGAATGGGGATCATTGTTCTCTGAATCTAACTCATCCCTTCTCCTGGGGAGGTTTTGCTGAATCCACAAGAGGGTGTGCTGGGGGAAGTTCCCCCACACTCCTGTAATGCTGCATAATTTCAGGTTTGAGGGTGTGGCCAACCAAGGCCCGAAAACTGCTGTGTGCTTGGAGTCATGGGAACTTTTCTGGAGTGCCCATTTGGAAATGGACCACCTTGATGAAAGTGTCCCACCTTATCTGTGTGAGACAAAGGAGATAGGTGTGGTCAACACCACCACCATGGACATCATGGCCATTAGCGTGACCCACACCAAAAGTTTGTATTTAGCAGTGGTGGTGCGCTTGGAATGGTACGCTTGAAGGGCTTGAACCCTAAGTCCAAGGCTATGTTCATTACAAACTGCCCCTTGAAATAGCTCACCTGCTCTCTTGGCTGTTCTAGCATCACTTTTTTCTGGTATGATATTCTTAAGAAGACCAGAAATATCATCACAGATCTGAACAAAGGCTACTAGACCAGAATTCTAACCACAGCTCTGAGGGAAAGTGCGAGGGAGAGTCCATTGTTTGCATTCTACCACACCATCCTGAAAGGCCAGAGATGGGCTCTGGAACTTCCCTGATTTCCCTTAATAACCTGCTGCTTATCTATTCATTTCTTCGTCAAGACTCATCTGGAACTGGGTTAACTTTTCAGTTGCCTTGTGTTGGATATAAGCTTCTGCTGTGCTCTGAATTGGCCCCTGTGTTGTCTGAACTTGAGGGTGGCAGGTTGTTGGACAATGTGTAATCATTACTGTTGCCCAGAAGCCTGAGAGGAAGGACCATTTTCCAAGCATCCTCAGCTTTCACAGAGCTTCCTTAGGCTTTCCTTCATGCTAATGGCAAGACCAAAAAGTACCTTCCAGAATGTCACAAACCCAGAGAAGGCTCAATTCACCAGGCAGTACTTTCTGAAATTGAGAAAGCAAGAAAGTTTGAGAAACACCAATGGCGGCCAGCAACCTGAGGCTGAGAGTGGAAAGAATAAATGAAAGTACCTCCCAGAAGTTATTTAATTGTTACAACTAATTTGCAAATTACTAATAATTCCAAATTCCCATTTGGAATATGGAATCTTTATTAGTAATAAATTATTTATGCTAATCATAAATCATATTAATTATAAATATATAAATATTAATCATTTATGCAAATTATAAATAATAACCATATTACTTTCAATAAACTAATTTTTATAAAAATAAAGGCTAATAATATAAAATAATTAAAATACTGATTAGTTATTCATTTACAAATTATTGTTCAAACAATGAAAGGTTAAGTCCCCATTGTGTACATCGTGGGGAAACAAGACACACAAGAGAAAGACACATCCCTCGCTCACATACACCTTAAAGGGCCCCCTTATCATACTGCTTCTGAAATGTCACCTCCAGACCTGTCTCATTTTGATTAGAGGAAATCTAATGCTTTCCCCATCTGTTCTGAACAGGGAACATGCCTACTGAGATTGTAAGCGACAGGTCAGAGAGTGTTTTCTTCATTCCTATATGCCTGGTTGCTTAGCACCATGCCTAGCACATGGTAAGCACTAAAAAAAAAAAAATCTGGGTGACTGACTGACTGAATGGGTACTCCCTCCCTAGTTATCTTCATCCCAGTTAAGCCTTTACCCCTACTCCAACCCCTACAAAATCACTTTCATATTTGTGATATGAATTTCTCATTGTTGTTTCCCCATTTAAGAGCATGGACATAACCTACTTTCTTTGCTCCTAGAATTCATCATCGAGGTCAGTTTGCCTGTTGTAAATGTGGAGTTCCCACAAATTAGCGAAGACGTTGCTTAAGAAAGGCCTTGTAATAACAGTGATGAAAGTGACAATAGGCTGATGATGACAATGGAGATGTGAGACAGAAATAGACACAGGACACAAATCTCTTCAGTTGTTAACTTTAATTTCATTTAAATGCTGTAAATACAGTCATCACATTTCTATCTGTTCTACATCATTACCGTGTAAGTCCTTAATATTTGCTTAGGATTACTTCATTTATCATGTGTGCACAGAGGAGTTGGGTATACAAATCACCCGTGGTCCTGGCCAGAGGAGACAAACAGCAAGAGAATTTGACAGGCTGGCCATGTAGGGAAAATGTGCAAGAGGTAACTATGCATTGTCTAGAGGACACCCCTCAAGTTATCTGATAAGAGTCTTGCAGTGTCTTTGAGCTTTGACAACTCTGTCAATTGTAGCTGATTCATAACAATGCAAAGTCATTATCTATAGACATGCAAATTATGTCCTCCCGTAGATGATCAATTTATTTTCCTTCCTCTCCCTTGGAAAGACCAGATTGCCTCCATTTGCACATTCATGTTGATATTCCAAATCTGGAAACATGCCTGTTTTTCAGATTATCTTTTGAACTGGTTACAACCGCTTGGCTCCCTCATTGATTAATGATTTCCAATAAATAAAAGTCTTAACACTTGTATATTTCATATATAAATAAGAGCATGATTTTGCCTTTTTAAAAACATATTTTTAAACAGTGTCAAATGAAGCTAGTGTTTTTGGAAGATGTTTATTTATCCCCAAATGCACAGAGACACCGAGAAAGTCAGGGCATCGTGTATTGACTGTGTAATTTCCAAGGAGCAGAGAGTCCCTGGGCCACCTCACCTGTTCCGCTGTCCTGGGCTGCCTTATCCCGAAGTAGGCCCTCCTATCTGCTATTCCTCCCCCTCATTTCTGTCCAACTCCTAAGCACCTTTAGGGCACAGGCTAGACGCTGCTTCCTCAGAAGACTTCTGTGATCTCTGACAAATTTGCTTAGAGGCTTTTCCCATGTGCTTCCCTTGACTCTGAATCACGGCATGCATCCCATTATATTGGTTGGGTTTTTTTTGTTTGTTTTGTTTTGTTTTGTTTTGTTTTGTTTTGTTTTGTTTGAGACAGAGTCTTACTCTGTCACCAGGCTGGAGTGCAGTTGCACGATCTCAGCTCACTGCAACCTCCACCTCCTGGGTTCAAGCGATTCTCCTGCCTCAGCCTCCCAAGTAGGTAGGACTACAGGTGCGCGCCACCATGCCTGGCTAATTTTTGTATTTTTAGTAGAGACGGGGTTTCACCATGTTGGTCAGGCTGGTCTTGAACTTCTGACCTCAGATGATCCACTTGCCTCAGCCTCCCAAAATGCTGGGATTACAGGTGTGAGCCACCGCACCC
Organism: Macaca mulatta; assembly: GCF_049350105.2. NCBI lineage: Eukaryota > Metazoa > Chordata > Mammalia > Primates > Cercopithecidae > Macaca > Macaca mulatta. Next base: position 70,407,943 of record NC_133406.1, on the reverse strand, counting down.
GGCCATATTGTTGTTGTTTATTTAAGTAAATAAGTAAACAAATGACTGTGTCCTGATGTGAAAGATGCCACAGCATCTTGTATCCACCTCTTCCAGTGTCTGGTGTCTGACTTCAAGGAGAAAAACGCCTTGGGCCTCAGTGAAATCTTTGTGGTAGCATTTCCCTTTCCTCTTCCTCAGGGGACGCATCACCTTCTTTGTTTATTATGTATTTCCACATGCTTGGGAACCCTTACTAACCACCTGTTCCACCTTTTCTTTTTCTTATTTTTCTCTTTGTCATTCTTGTTTCCCTCCTTTATCCTCTTTAAATAAACTGCAGAACACATATTCGAACATGTATTTGTAACCAAACACTTTCAAGGCAGCAAGATCCCAGTCTCTGTCTGTCCTCCCAGAGGCCAGGGACACTTCAGGGGCACAGTAAAGGAGCCAGCAACTCCCTGAGCTCGGCCTGTGAGTGACCTTGAAGCCAGTGTGAACAGGCCCTTCCCACCTGCAAAAGAAAACACTAGCATGTGCTCCTGTGAGGCATCTGACCCTGTAGAAACTAGGAAGGTAGAAAATTGTAGAAAACTAAGAGGCCCTCTGGGACCCAGAGCTGACTTAGCAAATCTGTGCACTTACCTGGACCAATTCTTTACATTGATAAGGAGAAAGATGACACATTTTAGAAATATCGGGACCCCCTTTCAAACCGGATTCCAGAAAGGCTCTGCGGTGCAGCCCCATTTCACCCCAGAGCTGTGCAAATGTGGTTGGTGGTCACTGAAGCTTCTTTGCCTCCAGCTTATTGGGTGAGAAAATATGGAATCCTGCATCTTTAAGAACTGAAACCATCTAGAAACAGGATTTGATACCCTATAGGAGACAGGAGACTTCCCTTTTGCTGTTCAAGTTTCATCTTCAGTTATCAGGAACTGAGCAGGGGGCACCAGGACTTGGAGCTACAGCAACACAGGTCTGTGAAGCTGCTGCTCTCTGGAGATGAATACTCTTGTTTCTTTTTTAATGTACCTCACCACCGTGAAAAGTACGTTTAAGAAAAGTCCCTGGTTGACTCTGCATGTCCCATGGGTTTGCTGGAAAAAGGAACATCAACTCTAGTCCCAGATGTTGGCCAGTCCCAGGCCTCCCTGGCACTCCCCTTGCCCAGCACTACTCCTGTCTGCCTGGGGTTGAGCCACAGTCTGTGCTTGGTGGGAGGGCCAGCTGACTTACAGCAGAGTTGGGGGACTCTCTGTGGAAGGCCACAGTGTTCACTCAACTGAATGGTCCAGCCTACTCATTTGGCAGCCAAAGCAGTCGAGGCCTAAGATGCCAGCAGCATGCCTCCCAGGACACTCAGTGTGCGTAGGGGTGGGGATCCAAGAGTCCTGACTTCTGTGCTATGGTTTTTCTGTTATTCCTCTGAGTTACCCATGCCCCTGCTTTTACACAGGCTGTGTTCCAGTGTGGCTGTGTTGGTATCTTGCTTGCCCCTGACCCCACACACCTGGTCCATTCACCACTCTTCTTTGCTCATGCTCTCCTGATCGCTGGCTTCCAATCACCATTAGCCAGTGGGAGGCACCAGTTGGAGACTGAGAGGTAAGGAGGGTGGTGATGGGGTGTATTTTTTGTCTGCGCTCCCTTGATTCAGAGGCTTGGCCTGGCAGTCGCTGCATTCTTCCACGAGCCCAGCTCCTCCTCTATGGCTCCAGTCTCCACTGGGCCTCAGTAATACCATCCTGTGCCTCTGCCCCTTCTGGCCTCCATGTGGTAATAGCTTCCACTGTGGAGAGCTCCTGGGTGCCTCCACATCCCTGGTCAGCTCCCTAACCCGGCTGTCATCCCTGGAAATATCCCTTTATTAAAATCTCTTCAGTGGAACAATGTGAGTAGAATCCTGGAACTAGACTCCACGGGTCAAATTTGTTCCGGCATTCTAAACCGAGGGACAACTGTCTAGGGGCTAACAAAGTCTATGCTAAACAACAACACCATGGAGAAAATTGCTTTATAGTAGCTCAGAGCCCTAAGATTCAGCAGCTGTCCAACAAATGCTCAGAGCACACCTTTCTCAGCAGCAGGGTCTGCCCCATGGAGGCAAAATCTAAAGGGCAGCCGGGGTCAGCCTGTCTCCAGCTCTCTGCCCTGCTGGACCCACTTGGGGGGACTGAGTTTCTGAGCTCTCTGGAGGGTGTGTAGAGATCATTTTTCTCTCAACCTCTCTCTCATCCCCACTGCCATGCATAAAACTAATCTGCTTTCCATTTCCCAAATCCTGGAATATGAAATCATTATCCACCCAGCTGCCCAAGATGGAAACCAGAGTTAATTGGATTTTTTTCTTCCACCAAGTCCAGTTGGTGTTCATATCCGTCCTCTCTTCCATCTGCTCTCTCTTCTCTGTCCCCACAGGCACCACCTTGTTTGAACCTGTAGTTCTCAATCAGGATCAAGCAGGGAGTTTGTTTTTTTTTTTCCAAAATTCAGATGCTTACCTGAGCACCCAGATACCGGCGCTGTTCAGTCATCCCCTTTGAGGCGCCTCCCTTGAGTCACCTCATCAAGTATTCTTTCTTCCTCTGCGCTATTGCAGAACCTCATGTGTGTCTCTGTCACAATCTTGGTCTTATTTTTTTCTATTTTAGATTCATTGTATTATTTTTAAAATTCTATCTAAATTTATATGTCAGAATCAGCTTGTCAACGTCTAAAAACTCCAGCTGTTTTCACCCAGGATTGTGTGAATATAGATTCTATATTGAATCTATAGATCAATGTGGGGGAAACTGACATCCTGCTAATAGTGAGTCTTCACTATTCATAGACGGTGATACAGTTTTTCATGTATTTAAATATTCTTTAATTTTTCTCAGTGATTTTTTTTTTTTTTTTTGAGACAAGTTCTTGTTCTGCCACCCAGGTGGGATGGAGTGCAGTGGCATGATCTCCTAGGCTCAAGCGATTCTGTCGCCTCAGCCACTGGAGTAGCTAGGACTTCAGGTGTGCACCACCATGCCTGGCTAATTTTTGTATTTTTTATAGAGATGGGGTTTCACCTTGTTCGAGACCCAGGCTGGTCTTGAACTTCTGCGCTCAATCCATCCACCCACCCTGGCCTCCCAAAGTGCTGTGATTACAGGCATAAGTCACCATGCCCAGCCTCAGTTATGTTTTATAATCTTCAGTGTAGAAGTCTTACAAATCACTCATTAAACGTATCCCTAAATATTTCATGCTTTCCAAGGCTATTGTAAATGGGATTTATAAAATTTTAATTTTCAGTTGTTTGTTGCTAGTATATTCATTTTTGTATATTACCCTGGTATCCTTTAACCTTGCTGAATTCTCTTATTAATTATAGGATTGTGATTTTTTTTTTTTTAGATTCCATAGGATTATCCATGTAGATAATCATTTTAACCTGTAATTAGAGAAATTTTTACTTTTTCTTTCCTATCTTTTATGCCTTTTATTTCTTTTTGTTGCCTTAAACATTTCTAGGGGCTCCAGCACAATATTTCATAGATATGTCCAGAGCAGTTATCCTTTCATTGTTCCCTATCTTAGGGGAAAGCATTCAGTCTTTCACAATTATGTTGTTAGCTGTAATTTTTTTCAGATTCGCCCTTTGTCAAGTTGAAGAAGTTCCTGTCTATTCTTAGTTTGCTGAGAATTTTTATCATACAGGAATATTAATTTTGTCAAATGCATCTTCTGCATCAATTGAGATGATTATTTGATTTTCTCTTTTATTCTGTGGAGAATTATTAATACATTGATTTTTTTTTGTTGTTGTTGTTGAGATGAAGTCTCGCTATGTTACCTGGGCTGGAGTGCAGTGGCAGTTCACAGGCGTGATCATAGTGCACCACAGCTTCACACTCCTGGGCTCAAGTGATCTTCCTGCCTCAGCCTCTCAAGTAGCTGGGACTATAGACATTGATTGATTTGTTAATGCTGAGTCAACTTTTCATTTGGTCATGCATATTCATTTTATATATTGAGGATTCATTTTGCTAATATTTTGCTGAGAATTTTTGCATCTATGTTCATGAGGGATATTGGTCTGCAATGTTTTTCTTTTTCTTTTCTTTTTCTTTTTTTTTTTTTGAGACAGAATCTTGCTCTGAAGCCCAGGCTGGAGTGCAGTGGTGTGATCTCAGCTCACAGCAGCCTCTGCCTCCTGGGTTCCAGCTATTCTCCTGTCTTAGCCTCCTGGGTAGCTGGGATTACAGGTGCATGCCACCATGCCTGGCTAATTTTTGTATTTTTAGTAGAGACAAGGTTTCGCCATGTTGGCCAGGCTGGTCTCGAATGGACCTCAGGTGATCCACCCACCTCGGCTTCCAAAAGTGCTGGGATTACAGGCGTGAGCCACCGCCCCCAGCCTGTAATGTTTTTCTTAAATGGTTTTTGTCAGATCTTAATATAAAGTTTTATTTTTTATGTTACAATTTAATTTTTGATAAAAAAAATGCATAATTTAAAAATGTATTAAGGCTTATGGAACAATTAGAATTACTTTTAGCAACAAATAACAGAAAAATCCAAAATATTTGTGCTTAAACAAGATATGTATATATTTTCATATAAAAGCAGACTAAGAGGAAGAGAGCCAAGCTGGGAGGGCAGCTCCACTGTGTCATTAAAGGCCCAGGCTCATTTTCTTTTCTGTTCATCCTTAAGGTCACTACATATTCCAAGATGATTGCCAGAGCTCCATCCATCAGGTCCACATTCCAGGGCAACAGCAAGAGAAAGGAGAAGAAAAAGAAAAGGATGTCTGCTCCTCACTTTTACAGAGGCTTTTCCAGAAGTCTCACATGACTTTTCTATTTATGCTTCATTGGACATCATTTTGTCATATGGCTACATCTAGTTGCAAGGAAGGCTGGGAAGTGTAATCTTTCAGCTGGGGATATTGCCCAGGATGCAGTTTCTAAGGAAGAAGGAGAGGATGGATGTGATATCATGCTGAGCAAAAGGAGCCAGGACACAAAAAGAGTACATAGTATATGATTCTAATTCATAGTGACAGAAAATAAAATCTAACTTATAGTGACAGAAAACTCATCGTTGATTGCAGACCAGGATTGAATGAGACAAAGTACAAGGAAACTTTTTGGGATAATGGAAATGTTCTGTGTTTTGATTGTGGTGATGGTTATATGACTATATAAATTTGTGAAAATTCTTCCAAATGTATACTTAAAATAGATGCATTTTTGCATATAAACTATACCTCAATAAAGTTGATTTTTATAACTATGGAAAATCCCAATGCTGTAACATAACTACTCTTAAATTTTGTTCATTTTTAAGTCTTTTTAAAATTTGCTTATTTTTACCTAGTTGAAACTGGAATGCATGTACTGACTACGGATGTTTGCTTTTCTCACTTTACATCATAAAAATTTTTCATGCTGCCATATTAATCTTCATAACCATAATTTTTAAATGACTGTATAATCCTTTGGGAATTTAAAATGTAATATATACATTACATTTATATTTAAAAAAATCAAAAGTACCAAATAATACACTATGAAAGTAATTCTTCTCCCAGGTCCGACCTTTAAGACCCTTTACTTCATGGCTCATGACTGTAATCCCAGAACTTTGGGAGGCTGAGGTGGGTGGATCGCTTGAGCCTGGGAGTTCAAGACAAGCCTTGTCAACATGGTGAAACCTCGTCTCTACCAAAAATACAAAAACTAGCCGGGTGTGATGGCATGTAGTCCCAGCTACCTGGGAGGCTGAGGTGGGAGGATTGCTTGATCCAGGAAGTCGAAGCTGCAGTGATCCATGTTCATGCTCCTGCACTCCACCCTGGGTAACAGAGTGAGATCCCATCTCAAAAAAAAAAAAAAAATACCCTTAACTTAGAAGCAGTGGCTATTCCAGGTTCTAAGATATACAACCAGCAATATTCTATGCACATAAAGACTATACATGAAGACCGTTTCCTCTTCTTTTAGGCACAAATGAGGTGATACTAGATACAGTTGGCCCTCTGTATCTGAGAATTCCACATCTGTGGATTCAACTAACTGTGAATTGATAATATTTTAAAAATCCAATATAATAATAAATAATACAAATAAAAAACAACATAGTATAACAACCACTACATAGCATTTACATTGTTTTGGGTATTATAAGTAATCTAGAGATGATTTAAAGTGTATGGAGGATGTGCATAGGTTATATACAAATAGTATATATCATTTTATATAAGGGACTTGAGCACTTTCAGATTTTGGTATTCTTGCATTGTTCCTGAACCAATCCCATGTGGATAGGGAGGGACAACAGTATTTGCTTTCTCATGTAATACATCCTGGACACTATCTCATGTTCACACATCGAGACAGGCCCTATTCTTTTTAACTACTGCCTAATACTCTATGGCATGGACATTCTATAATCTATTGAACCAATAATTGGTAAACATTTAGGGTTTTCCCAGTTCTTTTTCTGTTATACATGCCACAAGATGTAATATTGAAGTTTTGAATCAGCTACCAAGTTATAATAGATGCTGCTTTCTAAAGGAAGTGCTAGGCTGTATACAAAATTTACTACAAAAGAAGTTTAAGACCGGTTACCTGACTGTTGAAACCTCTCAGTTATACTGAAGATATAAAAGAGTGGAGACAGGAGAAGATTGCAAAGAGATTCATGAGGGCTTCCTCCTTCCCCTGAAGTCAAGAAAGGGGTATCCAACAGGTAGCTCAAGAAATGTCCTTGTTGCTCCTACTGATCTGGAGGCCAGCTGCCAGGGTTATGGTGTGTGAACCCACCCACTTGATCTGTTTTTGAGGCCAAACCCCAACAAGGTCTAGTACCAGCTGTCCTCAGAACACTGCCACTTGCTCAGAGAGAACCAGCCCTTCTAGCATCATTGGGAGCAAAGCAAAAACTCTGCAAGTCAAGTCATTGCCCATGAGGACAATATCCAACAGGTGCTTCTTGAACTTCAATGTGCATTGAAAGCACCTGGAGATCTTGCTAAACTGCAGCTCCTGGCCCAGGAGAATCAGGAACTGAAGAGTCTGCATTTCAATCAAGCTTCCAGGTGATGCCAATGCTGCTGGTCTGCAGACCAAACTTGGAACGTAGAGGACTTACAAATATATCCCAAATAATACATTCCAAAGCCAAAGTCACTTTATAAAAGCATTCTTTTGGGTTATCTCATTCATTCAGAATAATTGAGGTAGGGAAGATATTCTGAAAATTTGAAGAAGTAAATTATTTTAAAATTGTAAAACACAAGTGCCTTTATTTTATTTTTTTTGAAGGCTATATATTTTCATTGCATAGAGTGACAGAGGTTGACAAGAAGGAGGTTCTGTGAATCTACCTCAGTAAAGAGAAAAGACTTATTTGAAATTTCTAGGTCTGTTTTTTTACTAAACTCAAGACCCTCGAAACAACTTGAAAATGCCAAATTCTCTCCCACAGGCTAAAGTGCTTCAGCTGATACTTCATGCTAATAGCCATTTTTAGGGTTTTTTTTTTTTTTTTTTTTTTAAAAAAAGCTCTCCTTTATTGTGTTCTCATGTACACATCGAATAAATGAGCAAATAGTTGAGTTCCTTTGCTTATAGATTAGTTCCCTCATAAATGGCACAAAAGTAATCTTTGGTTCCATCACTAAGTTGTTACAAAGTCTGTGCACTGTCCAGATGAATGACACTTTTCTAAGACCTGGGCCAGCCTGACACCAGTTTCCTTCCCACGCCCCACACCCCCAAGAATAAGCCAGGGTTGGGAGAGTGTGTTCTCCTGAACAAGGCTGAGCAATCATTTTTGCTGCCCCTGCAAAGACAGCTGGTAAGAGCCTGCTTATTACCACCTCCCCCTGCCTGTGTGGGGGTGCAAGTGGGTGAGGAGGGTTGGCAGGGAAGTGAAGAGGCTGCTTCTGGAACTTGCTAGGTAGATTACTGTGTGGCTTCTCCCTGAGTCATCAGGGCAGGGATGAGGCTGGAGGAGTGGGGTTTTCCTACCAGTATTTGAGTTTTCTTTAGGTGTGAGAGGACACAAATGGTTCAGGCAGCCAGGCCCACAGCTGCTGCCTCATTTGCATGATGATTTACATGGCTGAGGCTTGGACGCCCAAGGGTAGGCATTTTTCTAGGGTGTTTAGGCAGATTCATCCTTTATGCATATGTATGCAAGTTAGGAGTTGTTGGGGGTGAAGAAGGATCAGGGCACTCTGTTTTTGACTCTTTCCCCATTTCTGCATTTCCACCAGCAGTGCCAGCTGCTGATGTCATCCTAGCTGTGAAGCCCAGCATCGAACCAGAGCCTGCCTTACCAAGAGCTTTATGTAGGGCTCTTGGGGTTAGAGAGGAAGGACGTGAAGAGAACTAGTGAGCACAGCCTTGGCTTTTGAGGAACTGACAGGCAGGAGCAGAAGCAAATACAGATCCTGAGAACCCTCATGAAGGAGCTTCTGTGCAAATGGGTGTAGAGGGCACAAGGGTGGTGACCACATAGAAAACTTGGGTGCTATAGCCTGGGGAAAAGCAGAGATGAATTCACTGTGGCCTCTAGGTCTCAATTTCCTCCTGCTACAGTGAGACTAATAATACCTACCTTGCTCTGTTGCTTTGAGGATTAAATAAGATCATGAATGTAAAATGCCTAGAACAGTGTCTGGCTCTAAGTGATATCTGTCATGATATTAATTATTATTAATAAGACGAAACCATAGAGCAACCAAGATCCTGTCTTGCATATCCTACTTCTTTGCTGCCTTTTCTATTGTGAGAAAAGCCTGCCTTGAGCGCCCTCACTCCTTCAAACCTTGGGTTTTCTTTGGGATCTGTAAATATCAACAAATGACTGGACAGACTGCAAGGTGCCATCTGTGGCCCCCAAACAGGACAGCCCAAGGTGTGACCGAGTAGCTCACTTGAGGGTAAAACCTGGGACTTCAGCCTCAGGGACAGCGTAACTTCCCACTCTGCAACCAGCAGGCTGTAATGAGTTGGGAAATTGGGGCTCCATGGGTAGAGTAAAAAGAATGCAGAACCAAACTACATTCAAATCTTGGAACTGTCACCAGGCGTATAACTTTGAGCAAGTTGTTTAACCTCTTTGTACCTCGGTTTCTTGATCTGTTAAATGGGGATGATAATAGTACCTATTATCACACGCATAGGGATGTTGTGTGAATCAAAAGTGTTAACACATACAGTTGTCTCTCAGTACCTTCGGGGGATTGGTTTCTTTGGGTAAAGAGAACCCAAATACTGGCAGGAAAACCTCGCTCCTCCAACCTCATCCCTGCCCTGATGACTCAGGGAGAAACCACACAGTAACTTACCTAGCAGTCTCCATGGACATCAAAATCCAAAGATGCTCAAGTCCCTGATATCAAATGGCTTAGTATTTGCATTAACTTATGCACATCCTCCTGTTTACTTTAAATCAATACCAGATTACTTATAATTCCTAATACAATGTAAATGCTATGTGAATAATTGTTATACTTTATTTATTTATTTATTTATTTATTTTTTTTTTTTGAGACGGAGTCTCGCTTTGTCGCCCAGGCTGGGGTGCAGTGGCCGGATCTCAGCTCACTGCAAGCTCCGCCTCCCGGGTTCACGCCATTCTCCTGCCTCAGCCTCCTGAGTAGCTGGGACTACAGGCGCCCACCACCTCGCCCGGCTAGTTTTTTTTTGTATTTTTAGTAGAGACGGGGTTTCACCATATTAGCCAGGATGGTCTCGATCTCCTGACCTCGTGATCCGCCCGTCTCGGCCTCCCAAAGTGCTGGGATTACAGGCTTGAGCCACCGCGCCCGGCCAATTGTTATACTTTATTGTTTAGGGAATAATGACAAGAAAAAATGTCTGTAGATATTCAGTACAGATGTTTTGTTTTTTAAAAATATTTTTTATCCACAGTTGGTTGAACCCACAGACATGGAAGGCTGAATGTATGAAGTACTTGGAACGGTACCTGGTCCAGAGTAAACGCAAGACAAATGATCAAATTTGGCTTTTGATAATTTTTGATTGGGGGGGGTGACTAGGGTGTGAAGGGTGTGTGGCCAGAGGACTGAGGACAGCTAGGTGGGCAGACGGAGACCTCCACTTGCCATGGTTTATGCGTCTTTAGGGAAGGAAAGGACAAAGATAGTGGCTGGGATGGAGAAGGACGCGCTTCTGCAAAGTCAAACAAAACTCCAAGGGACTCCCACTAATATCCTAGGAGCTTCCACAGGATATCAGGGCTCTGCCCAGGCCACCGTCTCCTCATCCTGCAGAGGGAGGATGGCCTCTGTCTGCGTGACCCTTCTGTGAACCACACCTGCCAGCTGCAGCCTGTGCCGCCCAGCCCCGCTGGCCTGCTCCTCCTCGGGTACATTGGTGCATGAACCTTGCCCTGGGGATGTCTGACTTCTCTACCACTATTTTTCCTTCTTTTCATTTCTGCTTTGCTTAAAAAAACTTGCTGAATGATTTGTATTAATATTTGTATAAGCCATCTTAAGTTATTCCCGGAATAGGCAGAGAAATAAAGAAATAAACCACCTAGTTCCTAGTGTTTTTAACTTTCTTAAAGTTTTTATAGCAGTGGTTTTCAAATTTATTTTTTTCAAAGGATCTCCCTTTTAAAAAATGAAATATTTTCTAGAAACCCTAACATATGTAAACAGCCTGATCAGGTTAAAGCAGGGAAAAAGACCTCAGCACCCACCCGCTGCTCACCCCCTGGCCACTCCCTGCCCGCCTTGCCTACCCCCTTGTCCCCCAAGGCGTCTTTATCAAGTCCTATCTCTGAGGGGCACTGTTTGTAAACCATGAGTCCCTTCCATGGAAACCACACTGCAATGTTTGGTATTTCATTTTGGTGCAAAAATAAGGAAGTGAGATGGTTTCCTATGACCTTTTGGACAATTTCCTAATTATTGCTGCTAAACAGCAATATCTATACCTGCTATATCTATGTCTGCTATATAGACATTAACTGCTAAAGAATGAATATTAGTTAACCTCTAACAGGAAATAACAAAATGAACAAAAGCAAAAGTCCTGTTTACCTTTCTATTACAGAAGATAATCATTTGTGAGTTTAAGTAACAATTGAGCTTTAATTATCACTGACAGAATGAAAACAAGTAACAGCTAGATGCAGATCTTCAATGTGAAATACAAACAAAATACAATTCAAAAGTAGTTTAGAAACTGAGTTTTAACTAATAATCAGTACAACTTCTACATCAGCTACCCCCAGTCTCCACCAGTACAGGGAATTCTCCGTTCCTCAAATTGTCTCTACTCTCCCATCCTTTTGTGTTTAACCCTCTCCTCAAATCCCAGCTCCTTCATGAAGCCTCGTGTGATCTACCTAGTCCAAGCCCAGTGGCACTTTATTAAATATAGTCTGCTCTTAGGGTGTGGGCTGAGTCCCCTCACTGAGGGGGCTGACGTGGCATCTGGGCCACTTTCACACAGTGGTCAGCCCTGCCGAGCGCAGTGGACACCCAACCACTGCTCCTTCCATTCTCTCTCTCATTCTCCCTGGTACTCAAGACGGTGCCTGCTTCTGAAAGAGTTAAACTTTATATGACTGTGTTGGTAGAAAGACAAGTACGTTAAATTCTCTTTCAACATCAAGTTCATTTTTCTGATTTTAAAAGAAATTAAAATATTTACATAAGCCCCTAAAAGCATGACGGGCCCTTGGCGATGCTACTGTGCACGTAGATAAAGCTGCCACTTTACTAGCTATGTGGACTTGGGCAATTTACTTAACCACTCTGGGCTTTAGTTTTCTCATTTGTAAAATGGGGATAATGATAGTGCCCAATCCACAGAATTAAATGTCAGCTATGACTTGCCTGCATTGCAAAGTTAAAAATAGGGACACACAAAGGATAATATCTTCTTGATTTCTTTTTATGCTCTGATCCAATATCAAATTAGCTTTTCAACTTATTTTTGGCAAACATAAACTTCCTATTTCAAAGGAAAAGCACTAGAAAGAACAAATGAAACCAAACCAAAAGCTCTTCCGAGACATCCAAGGACTCTCGCCAAACTGCAACTTGATGAGTTCACAGTAAATGAATCAGAGACATATGGTTTAGATTCCCCACTCAAAGTCCTCAGAGGGAAACAGGAAGGCCAAGGACTCCAGAGAGCAGCTGGCCGTGTCATCCCCACTCTGCCAGCTGAGCAAGAGATTACCATGCCCTGGAGCCCCTCAGGCATCTCCCGGATGGTCCTTTCCCCTGGGCTCAACTCACGTTTCTCATTTGACTCTGTCTTCCTCCGGAAAGAAGATGTCATCCAGGAACTCTAACTGGAAACCGGATAGTTACCAGGGCACCCAAAACCCAGTATTTGATTATTACTTCATCCTTGACCTTCATTCCATTCATTCCCAGCTGCAGACAGTAGGATTTCTAAGGAAGAGTTAAGAGGGTAGAGGTGATTGTTGTTTTCCAGGAACTCAGCTTGTTGCCAGAGAGAGGTCACACACTAGAATGTTCCCAGTGACCAGCAAGGGAACTCTGGAATGACTCATGTGAGGACCTGCACCAGGAAAGGGAGGGTTATGGCCTAAAACCACACCACCCCCCTCACTGTATCAAACTGCATCCTTTTCAGTGACAACTTCAGCCCCTGCCCTTCCCCCACCAGGAAGCCTTCCTAGATGAACCAGAAGCACTTTCTACCCCAAGCCACCCTCACACCTCCAACACTTCATTTGCATATGTGGTTAGCTTTTTAATGATATCAGAGCAATCTGTGAACAGCTTCAGCAGGGGGCCCTCTGACATAATTGAATAAATTGGATGTTAAAGATCTGATTGAGGCCAGGTGTGTTGGCTCACTCCTGTAATCCCAGTGCTTTGGGAGGCCTAGGAGGGAGGATTGATTGAGCCCAGGAGTTTGAGACCAGCTCCAGGCAACATGGCGAGATCCTCATCTCTAAAATACAAAATAAAAATTAGCCAGGTGTGGTGGCAGGCACCTGTAGTCCCAACTACTCAGAAGACTGAAGTGAGAGGATCGCTTGAGCCCCAGAGTTCGAGGCTACAGTGAGCTATGATTGTGCCACTGCACTCCAGCCTGGGCAACAGAGTGAGACCCTGTCTCAAAAATTAAAAAAATATATATATGACTGAGAGCCAGCTTGGTAAAGCCTTCAGAGCCAATGTGTCTGGCAGTCAGTCAACACACGTGGAATGATTGCGCACTGGGGAACTGCAGTGCAAGACAGAGGTGTGGAGGAAAGACCTGACTCTCAGAGATAGAAGAGTCAGGAAAGACACAAATAAAAACCCCAAAGAACTCCCAGACACAGACCTCTACAAATTGACTTGTTAACCTTTCGGACCCGATCACAGCGGAAGCAAGGGCTTCACACCATACGAACCTGGGTCAAGGCTAAGGTGTCGGGGCAGGTCATTCTCCTCTGCTCAAGCAAGCTTTATGTGGCGCACACTCTCTCCAGGGCACAAAACAAGCACCATATCCCCCCCACCCTGGCCCCCGTCATCCTCTCAGAAGGGGATCCCTGGCCTAGCAGAGAGCAAAAGGCTACAGCTCTCACCACTCAAAGCTGGGCACGACCCACCTCAAAGCTGGGCACGACCCGCCCCAAAGCAGAGAAGTGGAGGTGAGGACACTCGATAACTGCGCCAGCAGGGCTGTGCATGAAGCCAGCACCTGAGAGAAGACAGGAGGGAGGCAGAATTGAAGCCAGAGGCTGTGGTTTGTGGTGGTCACTATGGCCCACTCTGATTACTATGCACCAGGCGAGAGCCTGTGCTGGGTGCTCCTGAGCATACAGATATGCAAGACACGGCCCTTGGGGGTGGGATGTCCTATAGGAGAAATTAGCCAAAAACACAAGGCTGCCTGCATTGAATGCCAAATGATGGACACACACCATAACTGTCAGAGGAAAAGAAATAATATTTACTAAATACTTACTATGTGTTAAAGCATCTCTAAATGGTTTAGATGTATTTAATTTTTCCAACAGCCCATGAAGCGATTGCTAGTATTATTTCCACTTTATGGATGAGAAAATTGAGGCTCAAAGAGTCCTAAAGAACTTGCTTGGTGTCACACAATTTTTCATGGTAGATCCAGATTTTCAACTCAAAATTCTACCTCTCCAAGTGCGCGCGCGCGGACCTATGCACATGCATGGTTTTCCTGGTGCGAGAGGACTTTGGGAAAGAGAGGTGACACCAGGCACAGGACTCTGGCTCCTACGCATAATTTATTTTTGACACATAGGGGGAACTTCGATGGCTGAGTTTTCAAGCAGAGGGATGTCTTCTAACGAAGAGTTCATTTTTGATGTTTAGTTGTGCAGTCGTTAAGTCTGCGAGTTGCGATGCTGCTTCAGTTGTGCTGTGGGAGAGCAGTGGCCCAGGACTGACCGGCAGGGCTGGGGAGGAGCCCACGGAAAGAGGAAGGGAGGGCAGGGGAGGGGAGAAGCAGCTGTCCCCGGGCTGCCTGGGAGTCACTGGGGAGTCCCAGCCCGCCCTTGGGCCTAGGGCTCCCCGATGGTGCCTCCACTCTTCGCAGGGCCAGGGGGCGAGGAAGGAGGAGGGAGGGAAGAGGAATCCCGGTGGGGAGTGGGAGAGCGTCCTCCGCGACCGCTTGGGTCCTCCGAGGGGCAGCCTCGGAGAGGGTGGCGGCAGTGCTCGGAGTCTCCTGGATCTCAGCGCCATCTCGTGGCTGCTGGCAGGTCTACCTTGAGCCCTCTTGGCGCACACGGAAAACCGGAGCTCGTCCCATCAGCGGCAGGTGCTCTCCGGCCAGCAGTGAGCCCCAGGGGGCTTTCTCCTGCGTCAGGGAGCCAGGAGGGGAAGCAGGCATGGGTGCTGGGACCAGATTTGCCTGGCTCTGTGCTCCTGGGTAAGGACTGATTGTCAAGAGTGGGCCTCCAGTTCTACCCCAGGCCCTGAGGGCCTTGTCCTTTTGCTGGAAGCCCCCACCGTTCTCCCCTACTCCCTCCTGTCTTCTCAAAGGATAGCATAATGGAAGAAATCATCTTTCGAGTACGCAGGCCAGAACCCTGCCCCGTTGCTTATAAGTTGTTGTCCCCGCCTCTCTCTGGGTCTCAACGGTGTCATCTGTTAAAGGGCATAATAACACCAGGAGAAGAATATATTGTAAAGCCTCTGGCACAGTGCCTTCAAGTAGTAGGAACTTAATCCATCCTTGAAGGCGACATCATCATCAGTGGTTACAACAGGTCTCAGTGTTGTGGACGCTCATGCTTAGCAGATGGTAGGTGCTCTGGGAATATTGCAAACGAGTAGCCACGCCTTCTTAGCTCCAGCCCAGGAATGGGACAGTCCTAGTGCTAGATGTTTGCCTAGTCCCATAGATGATAACAGTCCAGCTGGTCTTGCAAACCTAATAAAAATAGCTGTCTATTCTACCCATCAGCCCGGGAGAATGCTCCAGTGTCACTAGTGACTCCTGCTCCCACATCTGCCTGCAGGAAGCCCTCTTGGAACAAAAGTATCTCACTTCTAGGAGGCATCAAGGCAGTGAGGGGAGAGGGCAGTGGTGTGGGTTACATAGACCTGGGGCTCCCTTACCAGGTGAGGACCTGGGGCAGGCCACTAACCTCACCAAACCCCATGTTTGTCCTCTGTAAATCAGGGGTATGATTCTACTTCCCACCTCTTTAGGCTTTTATGGAATTAAAAGAGATTATTCATGTAAAACACTTAGCATAGTAGTTTTAGTGTGCATCAGCATCACCTGAGGATTTATTAAAACAAGAGTTGCTGGGCCCCACCTCAAGTTTCTGAAGCAGTAGGACTGTAGTGTGGCTCCATAATTTATTTGCACTTCTAATTTGCATCTCGGGGGATGTTGGTGCAATCTGTCCAGGAACCGGACTTTGAGAAGGACTAATCTAGCACATACTAGACCTTCAATGAATTTTTATTGTCATTCCCCACTTAAAAATCAAAAGAGAAAATGAGGACATACGAGGAAATGCAACCCAAATCCAGTCAAATAAAACTATGAAACCCACATCTAGCTAGACATAAGAACAGTTCAATTTAACAAATGTTAGTTGAATGCCTTTTTCTATTTATTCCATGTATTTTGTTGGGCAGGGATTCACTCACATGCCCCATCTCTTTTGATGCTCATAACAATCTTGTGAAGTACATCATGATCTCCATTAGGAGGTGAGTGACTTGCTTACAGGCACACAGCTCTGGAAGGCAGAGCACAGTCTCAGTTGGAATCTGCTGACCCAGCTGGGCCCTTTGGAGTGCGTCTCAGACACCTCTGCATGCTGGTGGAGGCCGGCTGGGCTGATGTCAATCTGTCTCAGGTGCTGTCTTCTGAGGGCTTCTGTCTTGACTGACTTTCCTGGCCAAGCTCACTCTCTTAACCAGCTCACATTGCTTTGGGGTCAAGTGGGGATTGGTTTATCCTTGCCAGGCTCACTCGCTCTCTCTTCTCATCCACTGAACACTTGGTACTTTCAGAGCATGGATCCCGGCAGAAGGATGCGGCCATCAGGGCCTGGGGTAGACTGAAGGCTCACCCTTGACAATTAGTCCTTATCCAGGACCTCTAGGTCTCAGGAAGAGTCCCCTTCTCCCCCATGCCGGGCATCTGAGAGGCCTCAGTAGCAAGCCACCTGGAGATGTGGGAGGAGCTGCCATCCTTCCCTACTCCGTGCCTCCTTTGCCTCTCCTAAGTGGGGTGAAGGAAGGGAAGCGCACTACACCTGGGTGGACTCTGGGACGCCAGGATTTTCTCTTTCAGTTTCCTCCTACAGAACCCAGATGGTTTGGGTATTTATGGTTGGTGGAACGAACATGGCCTTAAGAGCAAAATGACCTGATTTGAACCAATGCCAGGTCTCTGCTACCAAAATACTTGGTAGCCATTAGGAAGTCTCTTAATTTCTTTGTGTTAGTTTCATCAGCAAAAATAGGCACAGGAGGACTCGCCTTTCAAAACTGCTGTTTGGTTTGAGTGACATCTATGTGTTAAAGTTGCTGGCACCTAACGAGCGGTGTCTTAGTCCGTGCAGGCTGCTGTAACGAAGTACCATAGAGTGGGTGGCTTACACACAACCGGAATTTGTTGCTCACTATCCTAGAGGCTGGGAAGCCCACAGTCAAGGTGCTGACAGATTCAGTGTTGGGTGAAGCCTGCCTTCTGGTTGTGTCCTCACATGGTAGAAAGGGTGAGAGGTCCCTCTTCGGCCTCTTTTATAAGGGCACTAATTCCATTCAAGAGTGCGCCACCATAATCACCTCCCAATGGCCTATGATTGGGAGTTAATCACCTTGATAAGGCCCCATCACCTAATACCATCATGTTGGGGTTAAGATCTCAACATATGAGTTTTTTGGGGGATGGGGGGGCACAAACATTCAGACCAGAACAAACACCAAATAACTCTATTTTCCTTCATTTGGTATTTACTAAGCACTTACTGTGAGCCTATCCGTGGGGGTACACAGGTGAGTAAGCCAAAGTCCTTGCCTGCTGGGAGCTTCTACCCCATACCCTTGGCCTGTGTGGACAATGAGGCAGGCCTGAGACCAGATCTCACTGGGGGAGTTGGGTGTAGGAGGCAAGGCTGCTGGTCTGGGGATGGGCGCTCAGGGTGTGAACTCTGCAGCCAGGGCGACTGAAGCTTGCTCTGGGCCTGCTGGACTTGATTCACAGCTAATGGTTTTCACAGCTTTGCCTTGGAGGCATGGAGAGCCCCATGACTCACTGAAGCCTCCTCCACTCAGCAGGCTCTGCTCTGGCATCCTTCGTTACATGTCCATTTTCCCATTCATTCATTCATTCATTCCACAAACATGTGTCAGGAACCCAAAGTGTGCTGGACCCTGGGGTCTGGAGTGTGGAAGACAGACTTGATGGGGAGGCTGAGCGGGGATTATACCCCCCACCCATCTTACCTCTCCTCACCAGGCCCTAAGAGGGGTTGGGGGTAAGGGAGTAGGAGCTTTTCTCCAAGTTCTCGAGGCTCACCTCATGGGGTTCAGGGAAGCCTGATGAAGGAGAAGTTTCTGAGGTTAATTGGGCTGGATGTGGCTCCAGAAGGGATGTGGGATGAGGAAGGAGGAGGCATCGTGCTGGGGGACCAAGAGAGGAAGGTGCCACTGACACCTGGCTTGGAGGGAAAGGAAACCAATTTGGGTTCAGTGTAAGTGTTCCCTTGAATGTCTTTTATTTTAGAAGACGAAAAAAGAGTGAAGAGGCACAGAGTGGGGAACTGGTGGATAAAAGTGAGCACAGAGAGAGGGCGAATGCTTCCAAGGCCCTGCTCCCTCGAGCCCTCATGCCCTGTCCCTCTGTCTCCTCCACCTCTCTTCCTCCACAGGCCATCCTCTACTCTCTCGTCTCGTCAATGTCCCCCCCTACCCTCCAGACTATGTCTGAAGCTCCCAAGGAATAACTGAAAAGTGCAGTGACCCCTAAACCTGCTCCCTCCCATCCCACTCCACCTCTGCATCCAGATTTTGCTTCAAAGTTCTGTCCCAAGACTTATATCCAGAAAAGAAGTCCTACTTAGAAAAACAAGCTGTCTTGATCAGAGGGTGGAAGGAGCAAACAGCCTCCTTCACACTGAGTTACGGGTTACTCTGCTAGTGAGCTTGTGAGCTGTTGTTAGTGGGTTGTCAATGCCAACTCCAAACCCCATTTACATCCTGGGGAATAGGGAAATTGCTCTTAGAGGTCTCGTTCAAGGTTAGCTGACAGATGGTGACAGTTGAGTGACTTGTCTAATGATACGCCATAAAGATTCGTTCTCTCCTCTTCCTTCTCGAATTTCCTTAGTGAGGTCCCAGCCATTCTTAAGAGCTCCCTTGTCATCTCTGTGGCCACAGACCAGCTTCTGACCTCTTCCCCAAGCACCAGGGCCTCATGGTGGTTAGGAGCTTTGGAGCCAGGGGCCTGGGTTCTTATTAGCTGTGGGAACTTGGGCAAATACTTAATCTCTTGGAGCTGTAATGTCCTCATCTGTAAGATGGGGATAAAAATATCTACCCTTTGGGATGCTATGAGAATTAAATGGGATAATGCATGTGAAGGGCTTAGCATGGTGCCTGATAGAGAGTAATCTCTTAATGTTTGTCAGCCAATACTAATGATGTAATAACATCTCCACTTGGATGACCTACAGGTACCTTGAACTCGGTATTTCTTCCCTATAAACCAGCTTCCTGGCCTCCGTTTCTAGTTCCCTGTGAGGGAACCAGCATTCTTCCTACAAGTCTTTGGGGACAAGGTCACCTGGATTCTACTTTGTGCCTTTCTTGTGACTTTTCTACCATTCCTTTATGGCCATGTTCAGTCCTTCATTATGTCTTCCCTGGAGTCCCTGATGCCAGTCTCTCCATTCAATCCTGTCCACATAGCCATCAGATTTGGCTTTTGGATTATGTCGCTCTCCTCTTTAAGAACCTTCAATGGCTCTCTAGTGTCCACTACCAAAGTAACCACATGCTTCTTACACTTCTCTCCACAATATGCCCCGATACACCTGACCACCCACCTCCATGCCCTTCCCCTTGCCCAGCTTTTCTCCCTGGAAGTTTACATAATTGTCTCCATGACCCTCTTGTTCTCCAGTATGTGCATCACCAGCAGGACAGACTTGCAGCACCTATTCTGGGTGAAAAAGAGAATCTTTTGGTGCTACCCTCAACCAACCTGGTCCTTTCTCCACTTGGATTCTTCTCAACATTGACCCTCTTGAAAGGATCATAAAAACTCACTTTAAGGCATATATGAGGAGTTTTGTCTCCCAGGAAGGTTTGCATTGTATCTCTAATGGTGGAGTCTCAGGCACTGACTTCCCAGGTGAAGGAAGGGTGCTTTTGGGCTGGGGCCGCCTTCCTGAAACCTCTGAAGAAACAGCACACCAGCACCTCAGTCAGCCAGCTGCATCCAGGATCAATGTTCCCCCTAGATCTGGTTCACTCTTTTGAAGCTTTGTAAGGCCCAGAAGTGAATTCCTAGCCTTTCTTTGAGCTGTCTTTGTCCAGGCATAGCTGTAGGAAAAATTGTGAAGTGGCGTGAAAAAAGTGAAGGGTTTAGTGTAGTAAATTCTGCAATTTTTCTTTAAAAAAAAAACCACTGCATTTTAAAAAATAAAAATACTATGTCCTATTGAAGGTAAATGTATTTCTACATACACATATACACAAATATACTTAAGGGATAATTCAGTTGAGAGTCGTTATACATCTTTACCATAAAAATCCTTGGTTTACCCAAATTAATGTTTCTCCTGAAAATGAGAATTCTTGAATTACATTGGATTTGGGGGAACAACTACTAATCTATAGGATGTGAGCATCTGGTAGGTACCCAATATATTTTTTATACACCTGCATATAAAGTGCAAATACTCTGGGCTGGGCAACATGGTTTTCAGTTGCACGTGCGCATGCGCGTGCACGTGTGTGTGGTAATACATTCTTATGCATTCTATCCAAATGGTATTCTGAAACAATACTGTGGCTTTATTTGATGCACTTGTATTTTTTTCCCATTATGGTTGGTTTTGAATATACCCACAATTAGTGTTGTCAAAGCAGTTCCCATTTCACTCTATAAATGTAGATTCATACAGTGGTGAAATTTATACAGTTGTGATTTCACAGTGATGAAAATCGACACTGAAGAGCTGTTTCAGCCCTGTTCATCTCACCTGCTGACTACAGGTGTACAGGAAGAATGCTGATTTCCTCTGTGCCAGCCTGGGCATGACTGGTTACCCAGACTGGGCTTCCAAGGCAAACTCCACTGGTTCTAGTTTGTAAACTGTAAATGGAAACGGCTTTACTTCCTTACATATACACTTTCTACATAAAGCCCTAAAAAGTGGAAAAAAAGAAAAAAGAAAAAAAGAAAGGGCATGAAACCAACCAGAAACTGCAAAAAGGACTCATCCATGAGAGGAAGAGGACGTTGCTGCCAGGCTGGTGGGGAAGCAGGAGATCCTAGAGACTCAGGGAGGCTGAAAAGTGGAACCCAGGGCAGAGGTTGGTGTGTGCCCACGTGCACACACACACATGCACACACTCAGGCATATAACAGGAGCCCTGATAGAAAGAGCTGGAAACACAACTCTGGCATCTTAGGTGTCTCAGCCCACAGCCTTGCCCAAGCCCAGCAGAGGCTCACTCTGCCCCTTCTTATTTGCCCCTTTGCCCATGATTCTCAGATGTCAGAATCCAGGCTCTATCCCCATGGTTCCCTGTGGAATGTCCTGGGCACCTCCTCAGGGTGTTGGGGAGACCACCATAGGGCAAAGCTCATCACAAGATAAGATTCAGGAGGCCTGGGTTCTCCCTCTGCTTCTGCCTCCATATCCGACTCAGATTCTTCTATTACAAAGAAACTCAAAGATCTCCCAGATCTCTTCCAGCTCCAACAGCAGATGATTATTTGGGAAAATAGTGAAATTCAGAGAATCAGTTTTTCAGAATGTTTTGGCTGCAAATAACAAAACACTTAGTATAAGATAACTAAATGACAAGGGCCGATTCATCACAGAAAATCCACAGTTCAGAGGGAGGTGATTCCAGG
Organism: Macaca mulatta; assembly: GCF_049350105.2. NCBI lineage: Eukaryota > Metazoa > Chordata > Mammalia > Primates > Cercopithecidae > Macaca > Macaca mulatta. The sequence continues at coordinate 70,386,359 of NC_133406.1, read as the reverse complement.
GTCATTGTGGTGGCTCTGAGAGATCAAGGACCCAGGCTCCTTCTGCCTTCTTTAGGGCTGCTGCTGCCTTCCTTCGTGGTGGCAAGATGGCTGCAGTGGCTCCAAGCTTTTCTTCTCATGTGGCAGCTTCTCAAGCAGGAAGACAATCAGTGAGGAAAGCCTTTCCCAGAAGCTTCCAGTGCTTCCCCTCAGGTCTCTTCGGCTAGAGCTGGGTCACAGGCCTAACCTTAGACCTGTCGCTGGACAAGGCGATAGGACTGACCAGTCATGGTCCCTATACTTGGGCCAGGTAGAGATATGAAGAAATAAAAACTTGGGGTTCTATTAGAAAGAAAGGAAAGGGGAGCAGCCATTGGGTGACCAACAGTGCCTGCCATAATCAGGGGGAACGTGTTCAGGAGCAAGAAACCAAGAATATCTGGTTGTTGTAACCAGGAAGGACATTTATTGGAAGAAACGTGTGGTGTGAGTCTGGAGGAAACAGTCTGGAAAAAAACCAGGAAGCACAATAAATGCCTTTTAGCCGGAGTGGCTTGGTGTGGATTCCTCATCACAGTGGAAGAATTCTAGTGCTTCTGGGCTATGCGTCACTCATTCAAGATTGAAGTCTTGGCAGCAATACAGTATTGGCTCTGGCTGGGGTTCAGGCGTATGACCTGGATAGCTGAGTGCAGAGAGAAGGAGGGCTTGGCCTTTTTAGTCTCCAAAGTGGCCACCCACCAAGACCTTATATAAAAGATTTCCCTCCAATAGGAAAGAGGAGTTGGATACTACTCGGCCAAAACAAAGCCAGATGGCCCAGCTAATATCCAGGAATTTGAAAAGCCCTTATTGAGCCTGTGGCCTGGGAAATGGGAAAGCAATGGCTGGACTGACTTATGGCCACCATGATTAATTACCAGGAAGCAATTCATGACTATATGCTTCATATGATTTTGCAAGTTTTATTAACAGCTGGGTAAGTTTACTTTGATTATAACATGACTATCTATGTCCACTAACTTTGTAGTGTGGCTAGTTGTTCACAATTTTGAGAATTATAAGAATAGAGTTGTTAAACAAAAAAAGACTTAGAAGGAACATTTAAAAAGTTACTTAGTCTCAGAGCTTGCCAGCTGGATACATCACACCTGAGTGAAGCTGTGGAAAGGCTCCGAGACACCAGAGCTGGAAACAATGCCCTCAGCTCCTGAACACGCTTGCGAGTCCCTGGAAGATCTGAGGTTCCTTTTTAAGCAGAAAGATAAGTAATGCCTTTTCACCTCAAAGTAAGGCCATTAAGCTCCAGATGATCCTCAATAAGGGACACCGTCCTCTCAATATTCAAGAATCACCTTCTACAGGGGCCTCTAGACTGCCCATTGTGGGATATGACCTAGGCGAAATCCTGCTTCTGTATTCTTTGGACTTGGCTCGATACCACTTTCAGCAACTCATGGAGCCAACTCAGCCTAGACAGTGAGAGGCTGAGACTCACAGAACCACCACCGCCCCTCGTCAGCAGGAAACAGTTACAGAAGACTGGACTTCACCCACTTTCCACCAAAGATTTGGGGTCTTGGACTCTTAAGGCAGGGGTAAATGTTACAGTAGGTAGCTAGTCAGGTATGAGCAGGGCAGGAGAAGGCTCCCCACCACACACACACCAAAGTGTTGGGCAACCATCAGGTGATGGCCAGGTGGTTGTTAACAGTTTGTTTAAAGTAATAATTGGTCACAGCTGGCGCCAGGGAACGGTAGACTCCTGCTAGATAGAAAACACCTGAAACTGATCAGCAGCTTCCCAATAAGATCCTGGAAGTATGCCAACAAATCAAACCCCCATGGGAGTCAAGATGTCAAGCTGTGCACTTGGTTTCTTGAGTCGCCTGCTTGGCCCTCTTCCAAGTTGTACTTTCCTTCTCTCCTTTCCTGTTTTTCCTTACTGGCCTAAAGCTTTTAAAATAAACTTCCACTCCCGCTCTGAAAAAAAAATTGCTTAGTCAAAATTTATTTCAAGGCCTGAGAACATTCAGACTAATCAAAATGGCACTACTGTAACTTCTTTTTTTTCTTTTTCTTTTATTTTTATTTTTTATTTTTTTGAGACAGAGTCTTGCTCTGTTGCCCAGGCTGGAGGGCAGTGGCGCGATCTTGGCTCACTGCAACCTCCACCTCCTGGGTTCAAGTGATTCTCCTGCCTCAGCCTCCTGAGTAGCTGGGATTATAGGTGCACGCAACCACACCCGGCTAATTTTTTGTAGCTTTAGTAGAGACAGGGTTTCACTATGTTAGCCAGGATGGTCTCAATCTCCTGACCTCGTGATCCGCCTGCATCGACCTCCCCAAGTGCTGGGATTACAGGCGTGAGCCATCGTGCCCAGCCTTGTAACTTCTTATAATAGATAATTAATATAAAACTTTGAAAAATGTAGATACAGTTAACTAACCTGTACTAACCTCTATGCACCACACCATTCCATCTTAAAAGCAATGGCTGTTTAACAAAATGGAAGGTGACAACAAAGTATCAAAAAACATTCACACACTTAGAGAACATAATTAACAGCAAGCTAGTCAGACAAAACAAACACAAATGTTTTCACATTTTTCATGTTTATTTTTAACTTTGCTTCATAAAGCCACATATAATTGAGGCTTCTTTCAAGTATAGGATTTCTAATATTAAAAATAATATTTTCTACATAGCTCTATAAAGAAAAAAGCCACAAGCTGCATTGTTTACCATAAATTCATACACCAAAAAGTAAAACACAATCCAATTAAATTTATACATGTTTTCCTTTTGTCCAACAACTGTTTCAGATGTTTTTCTATGTACTTTCAAAATATTTTTATTAAAGTCAGTTCAAATTCATTTATGCAGATTAGGAAAAAAATGATCCATAGTGAATTATTTTAAAAATTACCTTCTATATACTTCTATCCCTCCACCAAACCAACCACCAAATCTATTACTAAAGTGAACAATAATGCAATATACTGTTTGAAGGGGCCCAACGCAATCTGTAATCTTAATTTTCTAAATATCCAAAGATTTCAACTTTCTGCCAATATCAACAAAAAGACTCAAGTGGCCAAAAATCACAGTCAGTAGGACGAAAAAAATCTACAGTATGAAGATTGTTTAACAAAACCTATGCCTTTCTCTCAGGCTACAAGCATTCTTAGACTAGCATTAAATTACATTGTGTGTATACAACTACACCAGTTTAGATTTGTCCTGGAACATATAGTTACATTAACAATAAATAATTTTATAAGTATTTTATAGTTTAATTGGCTCTTAGGCTAGAGGGAAAACAAGCAGTGTGTGTGTGTGTGTGTGTGTGTGTGTGTGTGTGTGTGTGTTAAGAAACTGGTACATATAAACGAACGGCTATGTGTTCCTTTAAATTTTTTTTTTATGTGTTCACTTAAATCTTGAGGAAACCTAAAGATGAAGTCTGTTGTATCTTTGTTTTTCCTAAAAAAGGAAAAAAAAATCAAAGTCAAGAAAAATGTTAAAGTCTTACAGATATCTACAAGAATATCTACTCTGAAGAAGAAAGAAGTGTTATCCAACAAAAAGGAGATCTATAGATTAAAAAAAGTTTATCTTACTGTCTTAACAACAATAAAGATCTGCAGAGGGAGTCCAGACCACTTAGAACTGAGGCAGCTCTATACAGAAATGAAAATGGTGCAACGATGTGACTGCCCAGATAATGACTAAAGCCAGGTGCAGTGGCTCAGGCCTGTAATCCCAGCATTTTAAGAGGCTGAGGTGGGAGGATTGCTTGAGCCAAGAGTTTGAGACCAGCCTGGGCAACGTAGGGAGACCCTGTCTCTACAGAAAGATTTTAAAATTTAGCTGAGCACAGTGGCTTCCCCTGTAGTCCCAACTACTCAGGAGGCTGAGGTGAGAGAATTGCTTGAGCCCAGGAGGTCAAGGCTGCCATAAACCTGGATCACCATTGTACTCCAACCTGGGTGACAGGGCAAGACCCTGTGTCAATAAATAAATAAATGACAGAAAGAAAAAAAAAAAAGAAAATGACAAAAAACAAAATTTCACAAATGTCTTCATGCTTATAATAATATATTAATGCATCATATATCACAAATACAAAGTCTGGAGTTTTCCCCTTAGGCTTATAATAAACTATAAAATTCCTATTTAATGTATTTACTTTTATAAGTCTTCTCTGTTTAGGAGTATATGCTATACAAGTACATACATGCTGGGTTTTTGCCATGAGAACCATAGTTCTCATCTCAAATTAGTGACTTGCCTTTTAGCCCATACTTACATACATTTCATTTCCATTATAAGACACTTAATACCCTTTTAGTGGTACATTCTAATCAACATATTTTGAAAATCTTGATTTTTAAACAAAGCTTGTTATGTATTTAAATAAATGAAACCTGTTAATAATTTAACAGTTGAAGCACAAGATAGTAATTAAGTTGTTTTGTTTAAACTAGTTCACAGCTGCAGGAAAGTGTTTGATTTTACAACTATGACCGAGGTGAGACTGGACAGTTTTAAGCAGTGAAATACTAGAATACAGTGAATGAATAAATAAGATTTTTTTTAATCAGTGGCCATTCATTAGTTTGCTTTTAGGAACCTGGAAGAAATGGTCTTCTTTAAGTTTCAAATGTTCTGGTAAATGTAGGCGTTTCTTAGCTTCCTCAATATCACCTTGAATTGCTGAAAAAAGTGACCCTAAAGAATCAAAGTTCTTTCAGGTCTGAGGTAGCCAAGGATGGCCACATTGAAGATCTCGCCGCAGAAGTCCTCTTTGAAGATACCCACGATATGCCTTTCCATGGCCTTATTTGTGTTCTTAGAGTATGGGTTCCATCCTATCCTCATGACCATCTTATAGACATCTCCACTTCCAGCACTGGCCCAACCATAATAAATGCCAGTGCATGCATCAGCTGGAAGAGTACTACTTGTTCAGGAAAGTTCGCTGTGGCCATGCCCAGTGCTTGGATCCACAGCACCTGGCCTGGGCAGAAGTAGAGCAGGTGCCTCAGAATGCAGTCCGCTCGCTCGGGGCACGGGCTGTGGCCCAGTCCACGCGTTGCCCAGACCCCCGCACAAGGGGGTCCATCGGGGGACTGGGTGTGAACTCTGTGCTGGGGCAGACACCCACGACACGTGGTGGTGGGTGGGTCTCTCACGCCGCCGACCCCAGGAATAGTTTCTGAGGCAGCTGGACTAGGGAGTACTGTCATCTGCACCTGCTTCTCCCACACACTTCTCTGATGGAGGCCCCCAGGGACGACACTGATGGGAGCAGAGGCTTCTCAGGGATGATTTGGGGATGATTTGGGTGGGGAAGGCAGAGAGAAGAAACAGGCGGTCTTGGATTATGCAAGTTCTACTGTATTGATGCAAAACTTCAATTCGTCTGCACCACCTCCATTTAAACTGAATCAAACACGTGTTCGCACAGCATCAGTTTCACTATGTCTGAGGCCCCAGACCCAGGTTGGGGAGAGGTTTGCCTAAGCATGCTGCAAGACCACGCACAGCCAGCGATGTGCAAGTGCACACCTGCACCCACACAGGCGAACACAGCCCAAACATGTGCAGGCGCACAGTGCCGTCTCTCGGCCGACAGACTTCGAAGGGAAGTGAAGTGGGACCCGAGCTGGGTGCCAGGCCAGTGAAAATCCTGAACTGGCTGCTCCTGGCTCTAGAGAGTGCAGATTCATAGGGTATGTTGAGGTGAATGCATGGGTTTTAATGTGTGCTAAGTGACCTCTTTGATGGAGATTTCAGGGTAAGGTTCAATCCTTACACTTCATGACAGCCCTGGCTACCACCTCGGCCATCATCTTAGGACAAGTCAAACATCCTCTCCAACAACCACTACAATTCAGACACTTCAGATATTTAAGTTCTTCCCCTTGGTGCAAACAAACCCAGCAATGGCAGTTATTGCATCATCTAAAAAGAAACATTCTCTTCTCAATTAAACTCATTCTTGAGTATTCAAATCCAGTGACTAGGCAATTTTAATCATCTTCTCTAAAGCAAACAGAAATTTCCGCCAGATTATCAGGCCCACTTAACTTCCTGAAGCCAGTCCCTGAGGGAGCATCACCAAGTCTCCTACTTAGACCACCGGGCTTGAGGCAGCTCTGGACACCTTGAGCACAGTCAGGGAGAGTGGGAGAAGGGAGCAGAGGGACGCCACCTGCTCCTGCCATCTGGGTCCCTCTGCGTCTCAGTCCCCTTCAGCTGGAGCCTTCCCACTGCTCGCATACACCTCATACTCAGATTTCCAACTGAAATCCTCTTCCCCCTCTCTGGCCAGGCCACAGGCTCTTTCTTGTCTTGGTGAAGCCACAGGTGTGTGACAGCTTGGTCTCCATTTGCCCACCAAACCCAGCCTCCTCACCACTGGCCCCTCAAGTCCTGCTCTCCTCAAGACTTCTTTCCTGACTATCCTGCCCCCAGTCGACCCTGCACCCCAACCTTGCTCTCTTCTCCACCATCACTAAGGAAGGCTTTTCTTGCCTACCAGACAACAAGCTTCTTCCCCGGGCAATTTATTTTCCCTAGCTCAAAGGTTACTGTTCACCCTTGGTGTTTATTGACATGATTTCACTGAACTACAGATGTAGTATGTGTGGCAGCTGGGGTGTGGGGGAGAAACAAAGGTGGCCTATACCATCTACATGTGACATTCCTTTCAGTTTTCCTTCCCAGTTCGTTTGTTTCTTTGTTCTTGCATCAAACATTGCCCATTTATCATTTGTCTGGTATTGTGAAAGACATTGGGCATAAAATAAGATAGATAAGACACAATTTCTCCCCTCAGCCCCCAAGGGAGCTCAGAGTCTAGTAGGACAGTAGTTAGAGGTTCACAGCAGATAGCTACAATACAGTGTAGTGAGTACAGTGATAAGGGAGTGATGCAGAGGGGGTCCGAACCTGGGTGGGGAGGAGGCTCAGCTGAACGTTGAAGGATGAGTAGGCAATAGCCAGGGGAAGGTGGGGGCAGGGGTAGGGAGATCGAGGGATAGCGGTGTAGCAGGGAAAGGAAACTGTGGAAGGCACCATGACGTGTGCTGAGAACTGAGGGTAGTTTGGAGTTGCTGGAACTGAGGTTTGTGAGCGATGAGGCCAGAACTGCTCTAACTCTGGGGGGTGCCATATATACTGCAGTCGTCATCATAGGTAGCCCCTGTTGTGCACAAATTTTGTGGCTTTAGTCCACGGCCCTGAATGTGGCTGAGAGGTAAAGCTAAGCTTGGTGTTAAGGACTACAATCTGATAAGGACTGAAGAACTTGAACTTCAGCCTCATGCTATCCCCGGGTGACTGAGCCCCCACCATGCTGTGTCCCTCTGGGCACCCATATGCTGGTCTTTTCCTTCTCACCCCTTACTCCTTAGATCACAGGCTGTTAGAACTAGAAGAAACTTTAAATGCCATCAAAGGCAATCCCTTCTTTCAACAAATAAAATAACACTAAAGCAAATAAAGGCCCAGAAAAGGGATTGGTTTGCCAGAGGTCACATAGTCAGTGGTAAAATCTTCCAGGTCTGTTCCTCCCCCAGACCCACTTACCTACTGGCAATATCCCCAACATACACCCTGCCCCCCGCAACTTCTCTTGGTGTTTTCTTTCAGGCGTTTGGATGTGGCTGAGGCTGATTTGCCAAATCCCCTCCCTAAACCTTACAATTAATGAATTGGGGGTGGGTCCTGGCAGTTGGACAATGAGGCCCCTGGAGAGGTTTATTGGGGAACTGTAGGAAATGCATTTCCTTCCTGAGCAAACTTCCAGAAGTGCCAGGTGCTCCTGGATGTGTGGGAAGGACCTGCACACAGCCACTGGGTAGAAATTCTCAAAGGAAGTTTGGAAGAAGGGGAGCCTTGGGAGACACACAAATGTAAGGCAGCAGAGCTCCCATCTTTAACATTTCCCCTCACCCCTTTGGGAAAGACTGCCAGAGACACCTGTGCAGCCTGGTGTGTGGTCTGGGGTGACTGTAGAGAGGGGCAGTCAAAGGAAGAGAGACTTTCCTGTTGCCACCTACTTGGTAGTGTCATCGGGGTTGGGGTCGGGGGCAAACACTTGGAATTTCAGGCCATGATCAGGGAGGGAGCAGTGGTCCCCCCACTCCGCCTTCATGATGCTGGGAGGGCTGGAAGGAGCCTAGAATGCTCAGAAGCCCCTGGTGCCTGTGCAGCTGTAGGCCTGGGTTGCACATGTGTCAATTCTGTGTATCAACAGCAGGTGTTTATCCTCTCTTCCCCTATTTTCTCTCCCCTTGATGTCAGGCTGTCCCGTGACTTGTTTTGGCCAATGGAATATGAGAGCAACACTAGCAGGAGCTTTAAATGGGTTTGTGTTTTGGCTTCATCTCCTGAGCTTTCCGGGTTATGGGGAGAGCTTGTCCTGAGTGTCTGCTAGTTCCAGGACGAAGACCCACAGTCTGAAGCAGAGCCACAACATCCGACGTGCAGGCTATTGAATGAGAAATAAATACAATTGCCATCTGAGATTTCAGGGTTGTTTGTTAAGCAGCATGGTCAGAGCAAACCCTAGCATACAGTTATTTTGAGAAAGACTGAAAACACAAATGACCAGTGACTTAACACAAAAAGGTTTTCTTCTCTCATGTAAAAATCCAAAGGTAGGCCATCCAAGGAGTCACCAAGACCCAGGACCCTTCCAGCTTTCAGTTTCATCCTCTCCAGGTTGTGGCCTTCATCTTCATGATCCAAAGTGGAGTGAGTGATCAGAGTCCACATTCTAGCCAGCAGGAAGTAAGGTTGAGGGATGGCAGAAGGACATGCCTGTCCCTTTAAGGAGACTTCCTAAAAGTTTTACACAGGGAGTAATTTTGAAAATATTTAACGATCAGTAAGGCGTGGGTTTCAGTTAATCAGAATGAACGCCAGCTATAAACAACAGGTACATCTCTACCTGGGCATGTGGGGCAACTACCAGCCCTGATCACATCTTTCCACTTACAGATCTCATTGGCAGATCTTAGTCACATGACCACACATAGCTTCAAGGAAGCCTGGGAAGCACAGTCTTTACTCCAGACAGCCTTGGATCCAAACACAAGTTGGAGGTTCTAGTATCGAGGGAGAAGGAGAAGGTATTTACAGTGGGACAGCTAAGTGTCTCTGCTACGCAATTAAAGATACTTAGCAGATCTCTTGGTACAGGTCCATAAGCCCTTTCCACAATTTTAAAAAGAATTTTCCAAGTTTCTCTGAAAACTTTCATGAAAAAGTATTTTTCATAAATCATTAGTCAGCAGAATCTGACCTGATGTGTCTATTCAATTTGGGGCGAATATTCATACATTTGCTGCAGAAATATAATGTGTTTGATTATGAGGTACTATCCTGGATCCCCCTACATACATACAGTATGTATACACATACGCATATATGCATGTACACAGTATTACCTTTATAAAATCTAAAAAAAGCCTGAACTTGAAGCATGTTTGCAGGGTTTTGGATAAATCAGGTGATCATACATCCCAGTTTTACAATTGTAGTCCTGGTGAAATTATTGATAGCTCCCCCACCCCTCCTTTACACTTTCAAAATTGCCTGGTTTGCATGATAAATTATATGGTCAACCTGTGGATAAGGGATTGTGTATCTGTAAAAAGTTAAGCTCTCAATAAACGGCAGCAGTTATTACAATTCCCAAGTCGAGCTCTTATGGCCCCTGTGTATATACAAGAATATACTAAAATTTTTTAAGGTAGCCATTCAGTTCCTCACACCCAAACAGTACCCTCATCCCGATTTTGGCACCATTCTTTATGAATTGGCTTCCAAGACTGCGTGGCAGCCAACTTCATCCCAGTTGTCTCTTAGTGGTCACAGGCTTGGAAGTAGTGAGCACTAAATCAAGGCTGTTTTGTTGAAGCAGAAAAGGGACTAGCACATTTTGAATGTTGACAGGCTTTTCTTTCTTTATTTATGGTGAATTTAAAAACAGGCCTGGAGATGACTTTTCGCAGCTGAATTCTGCATTCATGGTATCCCCTTTCCACAGGAGAGATGTGGAGAACATCCGACTGGAAAGTCCGTTTCTTGATTTGAGGTTCTTCCCCCAGGTTCCACAGTCAGGAGCTCAACTCCTGGGACAGGCGCCAGTGTCTGTCTAAGCAGGGCCAGGCCTGAGCAGCACTGTAGATGGTCCCTTTCTGTTCCCTCCTCCCTGCATTCCCTCACCATCCCCGCTCGACTTACCCTCTTCCAATTTCCCACAGCAAAGCACAGTGTGATATTTCCCAAACTTGACTCATCTCCACTTGCATCTGGGGGTGTTGGAAAACACAGATTGCTGAGCCCTGCCCCCAGGAGAGTGATCGAGGAGGCTGGGGCCAAGGCCATGAATCTGTATTTTTAACTGTCCCCTTGTTGATTCTGAAGAGCACCCTAGATCAAGAAACACTGGGCTGGGCACGGCGGCTCATGCCTGTCATCCCAGCACTTTGGGAGGCCGAGGTGGGAGGATCACTTGAGGTCAGCAGTTCGAGACCAGTCTGGCCAACATGGTGAAACCCTGTCTCTACTAAAAATACAAAAATTAGCCAGGCATGGTGGTGCACACCTGTAATCCCAGCTACTTGGGAGGCTGAGGCACGAGAATCACTTGAGCCTGGGAGGTGCAGGTTGCAGTGAGCCGAGACCACGTCACTGCACTCCAGCCTGGTTGACAGAATGAGACTCCATCTCCAAAAACAAAAGAAAAAAGAAAAAAAAGAAACACTGGCATAGTGCAATGAGCAAGGGCTTTGGAATCAGACTGGAGTTCAAATCCAGCTTCTGCCACTGTGGTCATGGGCCATTATTAAGCTTCTCTGAGTCTCAGTTTGCCCATTTGTAAAAGGTGAAAATTGAGAAAAAAAACAACAACAACTATATATAGTTGTTGTTATTGTTGTTTTGAAGGGTAGCATTTTGCTCTGTTGCCTGGGCTGGAGTGCAATGGTGTGATCAGCTCACTGCAACCTTAAACTCCTGGGCTTAAGTGATCTTCCCACTTTAGCCTCCCATGAGTAGCTAGGACTACAGGCACCTGCCACCGTGCCTAGATAATTTTTTAAATTGTCGTAGAGAGAGATTCTCACTATGTTGTCGAGGCTAGTCTCGAACTTCTGGCCTCAAGCAATCCTCCTGCCTCAGCCTCCCAAAGTGTTGGGATTATAGGTCTGAGGCACCACACTCAGCCAAAACAATGTATTTAAAGATCCTGAAAGCATAATTGGCAGATTAAAAGGACTCAATAAATATTAATTCCCCCCAAGTTCTGAATCACAATAAAGCATAATTGATTAATAAGACAGTTGTGGGTTACTCTTCCAGAGAGACCAGCCCAGCATTTAAAGGGGGAGGGACAAAGTGTTAAGACCAAGAATCAGTTCTCTCGCTGGGTACAGTGGCTCAGCACCCATAATCCAAGCATGTGGGGTTGCAGTGAGCTGTGTTTACACCACTGCACTCCAGCCTGGGCAACAGGCTGTCTCAAAAAAAAAAAAAAGAAGAAAAAAAATTAATTATTCCCTAGACTTTGGTGGAAATGTTTGAGGGGAACAGGAGAGATCTTCCTAGCCCCTGTAAATTATAAAGGATTTCATATATATATATATATATTTAAGACAGAGTTTTGCTCTTGTTGCCCAGGCTGGAGTGCAATGGCACGACCTTGGCCTACTACAACCTCCACCTTCTAGGTTCAAGCAACTCTCTTGCCTCAGCCTCCCAAGTAGCTGGGATTACAGGTGCCTGCCACCACGCCTGGCTAATTTTTTTTGTATTTTTAGTAGAGACGGGGTTTCACCATGTTGGCCAGGCTGGTCTCTAACTCCTGATGTCAGGTGATCTGCCCGTCTCGGACTCCCAAAGTGCTGGGATTATAGGCATGAGCCATCTCGCCCAGCCGATTTCCTATCTTAATGGAAAAATTTTAAAACCTTTCCCCTTTATTTTTCCCTTCTTGCCAATAATCCTTTTCCTGTCCCTCATTTCAAAATCAGATTGGTCTGATTCTATCATGCCAAAACTACTGGCTAATTTTAGCTTATATTTGATAGAATGACAGCCTGTGGGGGGAAAGTTGATTAAGTCTGTTTCTTTTGTCATGATCATAGTATAGTCCCTATATGATATTTACTCAGCTCTCTTTGCCTTGGGGCAGGGATGACAGGATGCAATGGTGAGCTATCAATCACTGATAATGGCTTTGGTAGGCTTTCATGATGGCCACAACCATGTTCCATGTCCTGTAAATTCATAGCTCCACATCCATGGGATGGAGCCACAAGTGGAAGTGGTTCTTGGAGGAAGGTGGTGGAGAGGACTCTTTTTGGCATGAATGCTGAAAGGCTTTCTCCAGCTCTCCAATAACAACAAAAGCAGTTTTGTCTCCCATGTTGTTGTATGCAGTCAACAAATATTTATCAGTTGCTTGTTTGATTTTATGTTTTTATATATGCAATTTCTCTAAAATCTTTAGGAATCTAAAGTTCTTGGTTCTAGGAATCTAGTTCTTGGTTATGGGAGAGGCATGGAGGGGGAGAGATGAAGTGTGAGATTAGATAACATTTTATAGTTTAACTTTTACATTTCTGCTATATTGTGTGGCTATATGGCTTAATGAGAAAAGATGGTCTTTGGAGTTTGACATGCTTGGTTTCAGATCTTGCCCCCACCATGCTATTATTGAGGATAAACTCTCAGTGGCATAACCCAGTGAAACTTTATCTCATCTAAGTCATAGTCTAGTGCAGGGAGCAGAGGGCAGGATGAAGGGTGCTCTGCTCCATGTAGTCATTCAGGGATCCAAACTCCTCCCGTCTTCATCACATGGCTCCATGGTACCCGGGGTCATCCAGATAGTGATGTGAAAAAGGGAAGTGGAAGCTCATCTGCAAAGTCTTTATGGGCCAGGCCTGAAAGTGGAAAAAATCACTTCTGTCCCCATTTCAGTGGCCAGAACTCAGTCATGTGGCCTGCCTAACTGCAAGAGAGCTAGGAAATGTAGTTGAGCATGTGTCTAAAAATGAAGAAAATGGATACTAATGAGCATTAAAAGGTTCTGCCACAGCTATTCATCAGCTTTGTGACCTTGAGCAAATGACTTCAACTTTCTTAGCCTCAGTTCACTCATCTGTAAAATGGGAGTAATACAGATCTCATGGGACTGTTGTGAGACTTAGAGGAAATAGTATACATGACGTGCTTGATACCCAGTGCGTCCTTCCCATTTTAAATATACAGATAAGCAGTTTTTCCTTCCTCTGGGCAACTCCAAATATTGACTAGCTGAAAGTTGGCCTTCAGCAAACTTTTGTGTCATTAGGGGAATATGGATCAGCACCCACAGCTCCTATGCCCTGGGAGTAGAGGGTTGAGTTTGGGTGATCTCTCAGGGAGGCAGCAAGGTGGTCCCTGAATCTTGGGGGAGTTTGTCTTAAGGTCTTTTCGCAACATATGTGAAGGTTTTGCTGAGCTATTATCTGAATAACCAGGAACAGTGGTTCTCTAGTTACCTCGAGGAAAGTACCAGAACAAAATGATTTCCATGCAGCATCAAGCATTTATGTTAACAGAGTAAAAAAATCTGATGGAACTACTGGACTATTACAAAGACTTTGGAAGAATCTTTCCTTCTCTTGAGATCTTTAAGAAAAGGTCAGTTTCTTTTTTCTTTTTTCTTTTCTCCTTCCTTCCTTCCTTCCTTCTTGTTTCTTTCTCTTTCTTTCTTTCCTCCCTCCCTCCCTCCCTCCCTCCCTCCCTCCCTCCCTCTCTCTCTCTCTCTCTCTCTTTCTTTTCTTTCTTTCTTTCTTTCTTTCTTTCTTTCTTTCCTTCCTTCCTTCCTTCCTTCCTTCCTTTCTTTCTTTCTTTCTTTCTTTCTTTCTTTCTTTCTTTCTTTCTTTCTTTCTTTCTTTCTTTCTTTCTTTCTTTCTTTCTTTCTCTTTATTTCTTTCTCTTTTTTGACAGGGTTTGGCTGTGTTGCCCAGGCTGGAGTGCAGTGGTGTAACCTCAGTTCACTGCAACCTCTGCCTCCCAGGTTGAAGTGATCTTCTTGCCTCAGCATCCTGAGTAGCTGGGATGACAGGTGCCACCATGCCTGGCTAATTTGTTTGTGTTTTTGTAGACCGGGTTTTGCCATGTTGCCCCAGCTGGTCTCGAACTCCTGTGCTCAAGCGATCTGCCAAGTGCTAGGATTATAGGCATGAGCCACTGCTCCTGGCCAAAAGAGGTCAGTTTCTATATTTTGGGGCTGTTCAGCACATTTCTTTTTGGATCAGAAGAATGGGCTGAGGCTTCTGGGGCCACCTTCATCCCTCCTGTCCTTTCACGGAGTGGTCCTTTTCTCCCTTCTTCAAGAAATGAGGCACCTAAGCCTTTGTGGCTGAGTTGATCTGCCCCTTAGCCTCTGAGGCCTGCTTTATAGGAACCTCCAGAATGCCCAACCCCTGATCGGGTTCCAGAACAATGTCCTAGAACATACTGTGCACTCGATCAGCCATACCCAATGAGAGCCGAGTTCAAAAGGGACAGTGTAGGGAGATGCAAGGTGAGAGGAGAATAGTGAAGTGCTGTCATGGGAAGTAAGATATAAATAAAATGCCCCTGTTTCCAAAGAAGCAGTACAGCCCACAGGCTCTGTTCTCGGGCGTGCCGTGGAGCTAAACCAGAGCTCAGAGTCAAGACAGGAGAAAGAAGGCACAGGCTTGGCAGCCAGATGCTTTTTCTTCCTCTGCTTTCTGTTGGGTGGCTTAGAGGATGCACACGGAACCCAGACTATGCTCTTTCCTCTGAATGACTTCTGGCCACATCCCTCCCCGACCCCAAACTGAAAGCCATTCTATTTTAATATTTCTCTTGGGAAGTAGATTCCAAAATTTCCCTAAGTCTTCCTGTAAGAGGAGACTCTGATTTCCAGTAAATCCAGGGTCACATAGTTTTCTATATTCGTTTGCATTTGGTTTGCATAAATTAGCATGCTACCAAACGCTGGACTCTGAGTCAAAGCAAGCCAGGGAATTAATGCAAAAAGACTCAAGCTTCTGTGCCCCTGGGAAATGGCAGAGGAAGACAGCTTCAGCCTCAGAGCACACAGCACTGAGTTGTAAGAAACAGGTCTCATCATCCCTTTGGCCAGCAGATTTTCACCCTGGGCCCACTGAGAAGCCTGCCAGGGGGTCCTCTGTTGTCTGGACCCTGAGGCTTCCTCCTCAATGTGTTGGAGCCTAGGAGAGAGGATTAGAGTTATGCGGTAGGTGTGGGAGCTGTGTGTGATGGGATAGGAGTTGGGTGAGGAGGGATCCTCGGTTTTGGGTAAAGGCAAAAAGGCAAGGAAGCCAGGAAAAAGCAAGGAATTGGAATAAAGACAGAGTGTGGGAGAAAGGGAGTGAGCTGGGTACAGGGGTGGGAGCAGATGTAGAAGGAGGAGGACAGAGAGTCTGACTCAGGATTGAGACAACCCGTGGGAAGTGGACCCCTAGTGTAGAAACAGGAGAACCAGAAAGGAGAGGTAAGAGGGGGCAAGAGTCAGGGGAGTTAAGTAGAGGCAAACCAGCAGGCAAGCACTGCATGGCTAGTTGAGAATGGAAAGGGGACGTAGTGATCTAGGAAGTTTCTGTTTAAAGGCAGAGAGTGTATGGTCAGGCAGTTTCTCCAGGGGCTGTATCTATTTTCTTGTTTGTTTTTTGTTTGTTTGTTTGTTTTTGTTTGTTTGTTTGAGACAGAGTTTTGCTCTTGTTTCCTAGGCTAGAGTGCAGTGGTGCAGTCTCCACTCACTGCAACTTCTGCCTCCCGGGTTCAAGCAATTCTCCTGCCTCATTCTCTCGGGTAGCTGGGATCACAAGCATGTGCCACCACTCCCAGTTAATTTTTTTTTTTTTTTTTTTTTTTTTTTGAGATGGAGTCTTGCTCTGTCGCCCAGGCTGGAGTGCAGTGGCGCGATCTTGGCTCACTGCGAGCTCTGCCTCCTGGGTTCACACCATTCTCCTGCCTCAGTCTCCCGAGTAGCTGGGACTACAGGCACCCGCCACCAGGCCCAGCTAATTTTTTGTATTTTTAGTAGAAACAGGGTTTCACTATGTTAGCCAAGATGGTCTCGATCTCCTGACCTCGTGATCCGCCCGCCTCGGCCTTCCAAAGTGCTGGGATTACAGGCATGAGCCACCGCGCCTGGCCTGTTTCTATTTTCTTTTGCCAGACAGGTTATGTTAGACTGGGGTTTCTTGCTGGGGTCTGTCCTGGGACTGTCTGAGGTGTCACGAAGAGCCCACAGGTACAGATGACAGATTTGAAAGTGACTCCAGGCGCAGCAGATGACAGCAAGATGGGGCTCCAAGTTGTTTTTCTAGAAGTAACAAGCTGCTGCACTACCTACACATGTAATTCATTTTCCCTGTGGCCAAGACACTCCTGTGCCTGAGGGAAAGGCAATGTCTGCGGCAGAAACGGAGCTGTCCCCCAGCCAGGGGAGAGAGTGGCACCTGGTATGGTGCCCAGTGCTCTAAGGCATGGAGCTTATTGACTGCTGACTGTAGACCAGCCACTCACCACAGTGTAGGTTGGAAGCCTCCTAAGGCCATGCATTTTGCAGAGTCAGCCCATGGTGGGGCCAGGAGTGTGGGTTCCAGTGTCACCCCTTTGGGATTTAATCCTGGCTCCACCTCTGAGGGCCTTGGATAAGTTCTTGTAACTCCTCTATGCCTCAGTTTCCTCATCTGTAAAATAGGAACAATAATGCCTACTTCATAGAGTTGTGGGGAAAGAACCAAGCACAATAATCCCTGTAGAGTTCTTAGAAGAGTGGCTGGCAGAGAGGAAACACTCAGTACAGGCTATGATGACACACGGCAGCCCTGATAAGATGCAATAGAAAGATTGCAGAGGTTGGAGAGAAACACCGGATGGGCTCCCAATTGCTTGGCTCCATGCCCGACGTGGCAGCTGCTCTTACAATTTCAACTTCAGTTGCTGCAGCCACGGCAGCAGGCTGTGTGGATGATGGCCAGGTTCAGGCTCTGGCCAACCACAGGTTGGGAAATGGCACTGTTAGCTCATGATGTTTCATCTGGTTTAATGATGTTTCTTCCTGTTTTAAGTTTTCCTTTCCTTTTTTAGGGGAGTATAAGGGAAAGAAATTGCCCCTTCCTTTCTTTGGAGAGAAGGAATCCATGAGCTGGAAGGAGGGACCCTGGCATGAAGAAAGGCACAGGCCCCTCCATAACTTGTTTCTACCACTCCCCTTGGAGGGCCCTTGGGGAGGGTTTGTTAGTCTTGAATCTGTGGCCAGGAGAAGCCAAAAATCCTTCGTGGGGTTTCTCCCTGTCCTAGGCCTCCTGTCAGAGCTAGCAGAGATCTGCTGGAAGGAGGCCAGGAGGAGGGGATGTATGGATGCCATCATGCCTGAATGGAGGACCAGAAGGTCTTTATAACAAATATAAAAAATATTTGTGGAGCCCCTAATATGTGGCAAACTGTGGTAGACCTGGATACCCAGAAACATGGCCACTCCCCTAAAGGAGGTTGCAGGCTATACTAATTAAAATAATTATTTCAGTACCTTCTTATCAACAGAGTCCTCCATGGAGACTATTTCTCCCCCTGCCCCAGGCACACAGAAGCCTTGAGGTTCTCACTGTGGCCCCACGGTGACAGCACACCCAGGTGGGACTCTCAGCTTATCACTGATTTGCAGAGCTGCTGTCTTGTGCGGCTAAAAGCAATGTGCTGGTGGATTAAAAAAAAAAGTTCTGAGAGGCTTCTTAGAAGGTCATTCTCCACATCATTAACTATTCAGATTCTGGAGCACAGTGCCAAACCCCTCTGTTTACCACAGCCTTGATCTTCCTCTCAAGATCCAGTCGCTAATGCTATGGGATGTCTGGTGGCCCCACTAGGGCTCCCCCAACCCCCACCTTGAGCCTTAGCTTCCGCCTGTTTGGAGCTGTTATCAGAGGAAACAGACTTGAACATGACGGAGTTGCTGCCTCTTGGGCCTGACCAGAGAGTTGTGTTTTCTTGGCCTATATCACCTCAGATTTATCCTCAGCCTGACCGCAGTCATTATCAGCTAAATTCACCATCTCTAGATGCCCAGATGATTTCAAAAGTGGCCTGTAGGCTGCCAGTTGGTGTTAAAGTTCAGAGAATCCCTGGACTTCAGCATTAGAAAGGAGCAGCTGCTGTGTCGGGGGTGTCAGGGGCTGGATGCAAGGGCTGTTGCACTGATCCCAACTTGCTCCATTCACAAGCCCCTCATCCATCTCTGAAGACTGGACCAAAGCCAGGGCTGGGGCAGGCCTCTCTGGGCACAGGGGCTTGTTAGCATTAGTTTCATTCCTTCACCAAGAGGCCTAAAGACATTGGAATGATGAGGCAATTAATGTGAAACGGAAACAAGCGGCTTTAGTTCCAGGCATTCGAAACCGAAAGGAAGCTGTTGACATTCTTTGAGACCCACTCTAGGCTATGCTTTATGCTGTGCTAGCCAGAACTCTGCTACTTACTTGAAGTAGGACCTTGGGAAAGTCCCTTCTCTAGGCCTCAACTTCCTCATATGTAAAAGTGCATCTGGGATTAGTCAAGCCCCTTCCAAGCCTGACATACTATGGGTCTAAGTATCTCAGTAATCTCTCTGTCACCCAGGGATCAAAGATTTACAGATGTGTAGGAGAGATGGGGAGGAACGGACTAAGACATGTCCTTATGAGTTTAGTTAACTAAAAGGTTTGGGGAAAGAAAGGGAAATAAGAAAATAAAGTGAAAAGGGGGAAGAAGGCAGAGTGTAAAAGAGGGAGCTAAGGAAAGTACAAAAGATAGAGATGTCTGCTGCAATTTCTCAGTACTCTTCAGATACATCCTGGCCAGGTTTACTTTCTTAGGGGGCAGGATAGATTGTGAGGGCGTGGAAAATGGTATTTTTTCTACGAGAGTCACAATAGTATTGCCATCCCACATGCTCTTATATGATGTGACCTTGCCATTTCTCTACCAAGATAAATGCAGTCTAGTTTCTCTCCCTTTAAATCTGAGCTGGCCTTAAGACTTGCATGAACAACAAAATGTGTTGTTATTCCAAGTGACTTCTGAGGCTTGGTCAGAAGCAGCTTTCCCTCAGTTACTTTAAGACGTTTGTTCTGAGGGAAGCCAATCTGACCACCTGAGGCCATTGTGCTGGAGAAACCACACATAGGCATTCCTGTTGACAATCCTAGCTGAACCCTGCCTTCTAATAATTTCCCTCAAGTCTTATCAAATAAGTGAATGAAGCTATCTTGGACCCTCCAGGCCAGCCCATGCTCCAGCTAAGTATTACTGATCAATTTCACTTTATACCACAGGGAGCAGAAGAATCACCTAGCTGAGCCCTACCCAAATTCCTGCTGTGTTTGTGCCTAGATTTTTTTATAAAACTAAAAGTACTGGAACAGGATGGTAGGAGATTTTTTTTGTTTGTTTTTTTAACGCTTGTTTCAAACAGCAATGAAAAATCCTTTAAAATGTATAAATAAGACTTTGAGGTTTTAGAGGTGTGAAATTTCAAAAGAAATCTGGAGGCCGGGTGCAGTGGCTCACACCTGTAATCCCAGTACTTTGGGAGGCGGGCAGATCACGAGGTTAGGAGATTGAGACCACGCTGGCTAACACAGTGAAACCCCGTCTCTACCAAAAATACAAAAAATTAGCTGGGCATGGTGGCAGGCACCTGTAGTCCCAGCTACTCATGAGGCTGGGGCTGGAGAATGGCATGAACCTGGGAGGAGGTGGAGCTTGCAGTGAGCCAAGATCGCACCACTGCACTCCAGCCTGGGCGACAGAGTAAGACTCCGTCTCAAAAAAAAAGAAATCTGGAAGCCAACTTTTCATTTGCCCACTAAGGACTTTAGTACAAAACTACCATCTTCTGTAGGTCATCATATCATTTTTGTTTTTGTTTGAGACAGAGCCTCACTCTGCCACCCAGATTGCAGTGCAGTGGCGCAATCTTGGTTCACTGCAACCTCCCCCTCCCAGGCTCAAACCATCCTCCCACCTCAGCCTCCCAAGTAGCCAGGAATGCAGGTATGCACTACCATGCCCAACTAATTTTTTAATTTTTTTTTAGTAGAGATGAGGTCTCACTGAAGCAGTGTTGTTGTCTGGGGTAAATACCTGGGTTCATAATCTGGAGCCAAGAAGATTAAGGACATGAACACACACGAGGAGTAAGTTTAGTAGCAGAGGTTTAATAGGCAAAAGAAAGAGAAAGGAGGGCCGGGCACAGTGGTTCACACCCCTAATCCCAACACCTTGGGAGGCCGAGGTAGGAAGATCACGAGGTCAGGAGATCGAGACCATCCTGGCTAACACAGTGAAACCCCGTCTCTACTAAAAATAGAAAATTAGCCAGGTGTGGTGGCGGCTGCCTGTAGTCCCAGCTACTCAGGAGGCTGAGGTAGGAGAATGGCGTGAACCCGGGAGGCGGAGCTTGCAGTAAGCCCAGATCGCGCCACTGCATTTCAGCCTGGGTGACAGAGCAAGACTCTGTCTCAAAAAAAAAAAGAAGAAAGAGAAAGGAGAACAGCTCTTTCCCTTGTGAAAGAGAGGGCCTCCCAAAGGGGAAAACCCAGCCTGCAGTGGACTACACCCGATTTTATAGGCAGGCTTGAGAAGGCAGTGTCTGATTTATGTAGGGCTCACAGATTGGTTTGACCAGTATGATGTTTACATAGTATTGGGGGAATCTTATTATGTAAATGGGGTCTTTGCCTGGCTGGTGCTGTATTGTCTTCTTACTGCACATGTGGTTTGACAAAGGGAAGGGAAGATGGAGCTGCCATTTTGAACATGCCTCGTCCCAGGTAGCTTTTTCCTGTTGGCACAACTGCTGGCATTCACCTGTACAAGCTTCTGGCTTGCTTGTCTATGTCTGCAGCTCGATTTTACAGGCTGCTCTTTGTAGAAAAAAAAAAAGAAACTATTTTGGGACTGCTTTTCATGAAAAGAAAAACCTTACCAAGGACTTGCAGTAAGAAGAAATTAAGCAATTTCTTCTTAACTCCTATATCATTACTATATTGCCCAGGCTGGTCTCAAATTCCTGGGCTCAAGTGATCCTCCAACCTCAGCCTCCCAAAGTGCTAGGATTACAGGCATGAGCCACTGTGCCGGGCCATATTGTATTTTTTTAAAGTACATTTTATCATGAAAAAGGGAGAAAAGGGACTACATCCTACCAGAATGGCTAAAATGAAAGAGATAAACACTATCAAATTTTGACAAAGATATGAAACAACCAGAGCTCTCATATATGCCAAGGGGCAGCGTAAAATGGCATAGACACTTTGGGAAATAGCTCGGTAGTATCCACTAAAGCCGAAAATATGCATATATTCAATTCCATTCTTAAGTATATACCCTACAAAAATTTATGAGCATTTTAACCAAAAGATCTGTGTACAAATGTCCATAGCAGTAATCTTTTCTTTTCTTTTTCTTTTTTTTTTTTTTTTTGCTCCAGTCAAGTGAGAAGCAGTGATGTTTTAGTATCCAAATGCCCATCAACAGCAGAATGAATAAATAAATTGTACCATATTCACACCATGGAATGTTGTATAGCAAACAGAATGAATGAACTATTACCAGAAAAGACATGGACAAATCTCATAAACATGATGGTGAGAGAAACCACAGTCAAAAAAGTACATTATTATGTGATTCCATTTATATGTAGTGGGAAAAGGAAGCAACATTAATTTATGGTGTTAGAAGTTAGGATAGTGGTTACCCCTAGGAGTAGTGACTGAAAGAGATCATGAGATGGTTACTGAGGGTGTGCCATGATGTTTTGTTTCTTTATCCGGGTGCTAACTGCCTGGGGTTGCTTACAT
This sequence comes from Macaca mulatta, assembly GCF_049350105.2. Lineage (NCBI taxonomy): Eukaryota > Metazoa > Chordata > Mammalia > Primates > Cercopithecidae > Macaca > Macaca mulatta. Next base: position 70,364,465 of record NC_133406.1, on the reverse strand, counting down.
TGTGAAATACCATTGAGTGGTATGCTTCTGACCTGTGCACTGCTCTGCATGTGTGTCATACTTCAAAATAAAACAGTAAGATACAGGAGGAAGGACATAGTCTCAAAGGAAAGGACAGGTTGTTTTGTTTGGTTTTGTTTTGTTTTGAGACAGAGTCTTGTTCTGTTGCCCAGGCTGGAGTGCAGTGGCGGGATTTCGGCTCACTGCAACCTCTGCCTCCCAAATTCAGGCGATTCTCCTGCCTCAGCCTCCTGAGTAGCTGGGATTACAGGTGTGCACCACCAGACCAGTTAATTTTTGTATTTTCAGTAGAGACAGGATTTCACCATGTTGGCCAGGCTGGTCTTGAACTCCTGACCTCAGGTGATCCACTTGCCTTAGCCTCCCAAAGTGCTGGGATTACAAACATGAGCTACCATGCCCGGCCAGAACAGGTCTTTAAAAAATATATTTAACTTTATGAAAAGTTTTATGAAAAATATACTATATTTGTCCACATTTTTCTCATCTCTTCTTGAACCAGTATAAATTGCTTTAAGACAGGGTTCTGGGGCTATGCCGATGTCAGTGGGAAGAGAAAACAGGGGTGACAAGATTGGCATCAACTGATGCTGTGAGGAACAGGCCAGCTCTTTAAGGAAGGTGCCTCTCAGCTGCTCCTGGCTTCTGCGCTCATAGTTCACACACACTGTGTTGTGTGCATGTCTAGGAAGATGCTTCCCAACCCTTTGCAGACCATGGCATACGCAGAAAATGACAACGTTGGAATGGCACACTGGCGTACCAGTGGGGCTCCTTGCGGTCAATGCTGACTGGCCTCATCCTTCAGCCGCCCCCGGGAAGAGAGATCAATACATTGGCACATCTGTGGGAAAGCTCCCATTAGAGAGTGTGGGGAAGACATGGGCCTTCATGACACATTTCAGGTTCTCTAAACTGGCAAAGGGGAAGAGTCTGGGCTTCCTTTGACCTTTTGTTCTCGAAGAGCCCAGCTGTGCACACCCCTCACCCCTGCACTATAGCTCCCATTTGGGTAGTGAAAAATCCCAGGACTCAGGGGAGTTATGCAGCATTAGGGAATGGAGACCTGGAAAGCCATACGCTCCTCCTTGCTTTCCCGTGAGCCTCCTCTCTTCTTGCTGTCCCCTTTACAACCAACAGTCCCTGCAGGGGGAAGGCGCTCTGCTTTAGTCAGTTCCACCTCCCTTCCAGAGCTCATCCTCCTTCCAGCCTAATTTTCCTCACACTCTCATGCTTCTTCCCACTGCTCACCCCCCACCGCCGGCTCTCCTCCAGCACATCACACATTGCGCCCAGGCACGCTGAGCTTGTCTGCCATCTGTGAACAGACCCATGTCGCCCAAGCCCTTCTCTTTCCCTGTCATGCCATAGCCTCTTCCAGGAGTGCTCAGCCTGCTGTTTCCGCTCAGACCTCCCCTCTCAGCAAAGCCTCCTTCTGCGTGCTGCCCGAGAGCCATCCCTACTTGGGTTTGTGTTACTGCTGTGTATGGCAGCATCTTCACAGTGCCTGATTTCCCATCTTGGCCCATCATAGGTGCTCAACAAGTGTTTCTCAAATGACCACCAGCCTGCAGAGGGACCCCGACACTAACTCCACCCCACCCCGACTCTTGGCAGTCACTCATTGTCCCCTTGATGGGAGCCCAGCCTCTCGGGGGACCTGTCTTGCGGCCATTCCACGCTCTGTCACCTCACTGCCAGGAGACTAGAGCCACACTGCCTGGATGAGACTCATCTTTACCAGCTCGCAGCTCTCCCGCTGCCTGCTCAGGGGTGGCCGCCAGCTGAGGGATTGAGCTGATTACAAGTGAATCAGCACCAGGCTGATAGTGGTGTGAAAAAGGGGAAGGGTGACTGTGTCTTAGCCTCAGTCCTGGCTCCCCTCCTTCTAGCCCTGACCTGCAGTAACAGCACATGGCCACCAGAGGCTCTACTGGGCGACTCATGCTCCGCGGAGAAGAGCTCAATGGGAGAGCATCTGACCCAGCTCCCAGCAGATGAGAAAGGAAGGAGTAGAGAGTAGAGACCTCCTCTACTCTCAGAGGTCTCTAGAGCTGAAGCCCCGCAGCCCCACCCGGCTGCCTTATCCTTGTGTTTTGCCCCTCATGGGTCTAGAAGCTGTTTTCTCACACCTTAACATCTTCCTCCTTGCTTGCCATGAGCTCCTCTGCTTGCCGCCCCCTTTACAGAACAACAGTCATGGTAGAGGGAAGGTGTCTCCACTTTTGTCAGTTCTGCCTCCTTTAGGAGAGTGTCAGGCCTAACCCATGTGTGCTCTGTCTTTCAGGGCATGGAAAAGCCAATTGTTCTGTTTCATCTTTTCAACACCTCTTGACCCTCTCCCCCGGTCTCCTAACAGCCAGCTAGGTTCAGGGCCTCCCATCTCTGGCCAGGATTAGTGCAATGGCTTTCTGAAGGGTCCCAGGCTCCAGGAAGCCCCTTGCCCATCAAGTCTCCACCCTGGAGCCAGACAGCCCTCACTGCCATCAGACATCAGCCTCCAGTGGCTCCTAAAGGCTGGACATCCACACAGCACCCCACGGCCCCAAGATCTGGCTACTTGATTTTCCTGCCCTGTGTCCCTCCTCTCCCCTGGTCCTCTACCCAACAATCACCCCAATACATTGTGATGTTTCAAGTCTTTGTACTTTGCACACATTTTCCTCCGTGGCCTAATTCCCTCTCTCCACCCCTCACTCCACACCTCCTCTACCTTTACCCTTGCTCCCCATTCTTTCTTCACCTGGCACACAGCCCTACTTATCCTTCAAAACTGCCACTTCCTCTGTGAAGCCTTTCCTGACTCGTGTCCCAAAATCCCTCCTCTGAACAAATCCTGTTCCCTAAACATGCATCTGTCATTGTATCCGTCACTCAGAGTTGCAATAATTACTCACACATATGCCTGTCCTGTGTCCTCCACCGGCTCTGTACCTCCATGTGGGACCCGTGGCCAGCACACGTCGGTGGTGCCCAAAAGCTGTTGCACTGGAGTTGTTCCCTCTGCCCCATCACCTCCCACCTTGAGCAAGTCCTTTAGACAACCTGATCTGCAAAATGGAGAGATGTGAGAATCAGAAGAGAACACGTAATTCAAGGGTGTTATAAACTGCTAAGGGCTGTACAAATGTTTGTATTGCATTTTTGTCTTCCAGACCAGTGTTTACCTACAGTTGCCTGTGTGGAAATCAGAAGATTAAAGGAATGCGATGTGATCTTTTTGTAATTTCCCCACTTGGGTCAAGGGAAAAGCTGGTCGAGAGTAAACCATTAATTCATCTCCCTGCAGGCCCCCCAATCTTCTCTAGAGTTCTGGGTTAATGATTCTGAGGTTGTTTTCCTCACAGAGCCAATTCATGTCTAATCTTTGGCATGTTCTCCCCTTTGTTAAGAATAACTTGACTCACTCCACTAATTCCTCATCTTGGGGTCAGGAGCCTTGTTTTGCAGAAGGAAATGGTGGCTGCGTGTAAGTCTTGGGCCTTCTTTCTTTTTCAACCCCCTTTCTTTCATAGATTCATGCCTACAATTCCCTCTATGGACAGAAGAGACCTCTCCTTACCTTGATAATGAAGTGTGTGACTTTTCTCAAAAGTAGCTTTAGGAATTAACTATGGAGGTCCAAGTAGCAAGGATGCTGTGACCTAACTGGTAACCACCTCATGTGTGGTTTAATTGCTTTTGGAATCCCAGCAGAAGAAATTTTCTGAAGATCTGGTATGGAGAAACCATTCTGGGCCTGGCTTTTAAGTGTTTTATTAGCAGCTGGGTGAGGACTGGGCTGCAAAGAGATACAGCCCCCATCAGAAGCGGTCCCTTGTGGGGAGCAAAGCCTGGAATTCCAGGAGGGAGGTCTGTTTCTAGCTGAGGCAGAGGCTGGGGAGCGAAGCCTGGGAGCCAGACATGGCTTAAGGGTGGTCTGGACACTCTTGAGATAAGGCCAACTAAGGACTCTGAGCTCACTGAAGTTCCAAAGCCAACTCACAGCAGCTCACCACCAGGCATCTCCCCTGCCCCCACATTCCCTCCTCTCAATCCAGGAATTTTGGTGCTCATCTCTATAAAGTTTAGACCATGGTGGTAGGAACTTGGTAAGTCTCAGGTTCTTGTGTTGCCCGATTCTCCTTGGATTTGCTGGTTTTGCTTCCTTCCCATGTCTCAGGCAGGTCTTTGCATAAAGAAGTGGGCTGGTAGATCTGCAAAGGTCCCTGTGTGACAGGAGCAAGTTACCCTCTTGAGCCTCAGTGTCCTCTTCTGTAAAATAGGGATATCATTCTTTCTTTCCCAAGGCTTTTTGTAATAATGTCATTCACATCTGAATCTTAACCAAATGGGCCTTTCAGACTTAGATCACGTTTGTGCCTGCGTAAAAATGAAAGCATTAAGGAGAAGGAATTGGCGAATATATGTCTGGAGCAATAACTTCATCAGAACTGCCACGGTGATTGTAGGACCATTCTGATTCCAGAGGTATTAACATGCAAAACTCAATATTGAAATGCAAAACCCAACAAAATAATAAACATCCTTGTACCTACCTCCTTGCTTAAGATCTAAAACAATTCCCAATGCCACTGAAAGACTGTGTTCACCTCCCTGATCCAATCTCTTGCCTTCCCACCCCAGAGAAAGCCACTGTCCTGAATTTTTTCCCACTCCCTTTGTTTTGTTTTACCAAACACGTATCACATATGTAACATATTATTTGTATTTGATCTTGTTTTTGAACTGTCCTATAGGTAGAATTTTATCTTATTCTGCAATTTGCTTTTTAAAGTTTTTGAAAGAGCAAAACGTATCTATGCATATAATATATGTAGCTGTCATTTTTTGTCACTGCATATACCCCTCTCAATTCTGTTGTCAGAAATTTAGGCACTTTCCAGTATTATTTTGCTATAAACATTCTCGTGACTGTCTCCTGGAACATATGTGTTTCTTGGGAGTATAATTAGGAGTGGAATTGCTAAGTCTAGACAATGTTCCTCCCTGCTCTGGTTGCCAACACATGCTGCTGCTCCCTTACTCCCTCCGCTGAATAGTGCAAGGGGGTGAGAGTTCTGTTCTTGCTTTGTCTTTGTATCTTCCAGGGCTCGGGGGACAAGTTTATAAAAAGGATGGGGAGATGGTGGAGGTAGAGCTTCCAAGCTCCCAACCAGACTTTCAGCCATAGTCCTGGCGAACCAAAGCGAGGAAGAGGTTGAGGAAGGCTGGAGCACTCATCTAGGCTCTGCTGAGCATGGGTGTGAGGTGGGGCTCCCCTTGACTGGATCCTGGGGTCTCAGGCTGCAGCACAGTTGACATCACAGAATCCACTGTGAGGTCACTGCTGGGCTGTGGGACACAAAAATTCAGCCAGCAAGCCACTCTCAGATGTATGGTTCTTTATTTAAATGGCAGTAAAGAATGCTGGAATAGGCTCTCCAGGGACACTTCTATGAGCTCTGGGCTCCTTTACAGCTTCCATCTCTGGGTCTTATTTAATGGGTTTCAAAAGTCATTGTCTCCATGATGTCCGGTGTCATAGAACCAACCATCTCCAGCCCCTGGCCACCTTCTGCTGTCTCGGCATTGGCCACGTTGGTGCTCCTCTCCACCGTCTTAGCCATGATGTCCACATCTCTGCCATGTGGTGTGCCCACTGCTTTTGTAGTAAGGTTGGCTCTGACGTTCCTCAGGAAAGAGCTGATCCTGCCAAGTCTCTTGCTGGATCCGGAGCTGGTGGTCGATAAACTCCTCCCAGATTTGTGAGAGGTCCTGGACTCCTTTGAGATGGGCGTGTGGCTGACACCTTTATGCGATTCCCCGTGCCTGCTGCTCCCTGGGCTGCTACAGCTTTTCTCCTTTTTGTCATCTCTACTGGCTCTGTGGCTGAATGAGGACCTGCTGGAAGACTTTCGGGCAATCTTGTCCCCCCTTGTTTTGTGGCGGCTTTCACCTGTCCTGCGGCGACGGGAACTCCTTCCAAGAGCCTTGTCCTTTTCCCTTCTTTCCCTCCCCTCCTTGCAAGCTTCAGCACTGGCCTGGGTTCGCTCCCTTCCATGCTGTCCACTCAGGCTGCTCTTGCTCTGCCGGGTGGAGACAGGAAGTCCCGCTGCTGCATCCATGTCTGTTTCTGCAGCAGTCCTGCTGGTCAGTTCTACTCCTGCAATGGCCAGGCTCATGCTGCCCTCTCGGGAAAGGCTCATGGACGTGCTGGAAACATGCTCTGAGGACTTGCCTGCAGCCCCTGCCACGGCCACCTTTGTGCTGTTTGGAGCCATGCTGGCAGTGCCTGCAATGGCCATGTTGCTTTTGCTTCCTCCTGCACCTATGGTGGCCACCCCAGCTATGGCTACGCTCACTTGTCCAGGGGCAGAATTGGCTGCTGCCACACTCAAGGCACCTGCTACGGTGCCTGTTGCTGCCCCTGCAGCTGCCCCTGCTGCTGCTGCCTCTTTAGTCACCCCTGTTGCTGGCTCCTCAGCAAGCTCCGTAGATGTTTTGGGGATGGATACATTGAGCACATTAGTGGGTTTGTGAAAGTCATGTTGGAGTCCCTCCCCTCCAGCATAAGCAGCAGAGGTGGCCCCACATACCTCAGAGACCATGTGGAGGCTCCGGATGCTGACCTGGTCCTGATCCCCCTTTCCTTGAAGATCCACGGCTTCTAGGCTCCTCCTGTCTTCCTGGAACACAGGCATCCACATCATGTCTTCAGCTGGAATGCCACAGGTACTGCTGTTACTCTCCATAGGTGGCCGCAAGAGGTAAATTAGTTTTTCCCAATAAGCAAAGAGGTCATCCCGTGTATTGAGAGCAGGACACAACTGCAGATAGCAAGATCTGCCAGTGGCAAACTTCAGGCGCAGCTGTTGTTTCTCATGGTTGTGAACAGAGATCCGTACAAACTTCAGGGGGAGGAGCCTGGTGAGCTCTAAGTTCTTGGCTGCCTTGCGTTTTTTTCTCTTGGTGGCCTGGCCGTGTCCAGCATACTCTTCGTAGCCGGTGGCTGGTCGTGCCAGCAGCATGACATCTGGGAGTGGGAGGATGGGGCTGGTTCGTGCAATGCCCATGGTCACCATACGGACACGGTTGTGCACATCAATCACTTCTCCCCTTTTGGTGATCTGGATAAAGTCGCTCTCAAATATCGGTGCATATTTGAATATATCATACTCCCCCTTGTACAGTTGTCGCTGCAGTCTCCCCATGGTGGTGTTGAACATGCTCATGCTGGAGCCACTCTGGGCCGTATAATACGGCAGCAGAGAATCACCATTCATGGCTGTCTTTCAGCACGATGGCAGGGCTGGTGAGGCAGGTCTCTGGGTCTTCCTTGGCCTCGGTGGCAGATGAGGGACCAGTGGTGCTCCTGGGTCACAAAGATGGCTCTGCAGCTTGTTTCTCAATCCCACCCCACCCCACAGGCCCCTGCTGTTGCCTGAGAGCCTCCCAGAGGCCGGGGTGGGGGTGGGAGTACAGATGATTGCTATGGGGGTTCTGTGGGGTGCCTGAACTGCAGACTCTTCCAAGATGTAGAGATGCAGGGTGGGCTCCAGAGAGGTTTTCTTCTGGCTCTAACCCCCTGACCTCCACCTCTGATTTTTTTAACTACAGTTTGTAGTCTCTCTCCCTGAGAGTCTACAAACTGTAGTCCTAGTGACAGTAAGTGATCACCCTCTCTGCCTAAACCCCCTTTGCGGCCATATTTATCTTCTGCTTCCCTTTGTGACCTGTTGCTGTCACATAGCCCTTTGTTGTCATCCCCCAGGCCAGGGCCATGATCCCCTCACTAATACTCCTTTGCCCCCATAGAGGACAGCCCCACCCTACCAGGTACTCAAGTGGGTGCCAAAATAAAATTTTTTCAAATGAGAAAATGTTGTGTGGTTGCTTCCCTTTCCTCACTCCCAATTCAAAAGATTCAGTAACTAGACAGGGTCTATAGGAATGCAAGATAATGGGATAAATTTGAACCATCTGAGTACATGGTTTAAAATTTTTTCTAACCTAGAATTGGCAGTCTTGGTTCTTAGCCCACTCTTCCATAAAGATCTCAGTTCATGCTGACAACGGAAAACTTTAGTAATAACCTCAACCTTTAATAATAACATGAGAGATTGCTTCTCCTAGGTGCCATACTATGTATCAAACTCCATTCCAGTTTGATACTAGTGCAACTCTTCTCATCTTACAGGTAAAAACACTGAAGTTGTGTAACTTACCTACATTCGTAGAACTTGTAGGCAGTGGAGGCATTATTTGAATACAAGTGTTGCTGCTTTTAATGTCTTCCTTCTGAACCACTACAGAACTTACAAAAAAAGCTTGGGCAAGCCAAATAAGTTGCATAATTAATTCTCTGTGTGTGTGTGTGTGTGTGCATGTTATGGAGAATCCAGGACAACCACTTCAGGAAGGGGCTGCGCTGAGTTGGGGATTAAATTATCCGGGGGGCCACCTCTATTCCTCCCCTCCATCATGTTTATACCAACATCCTGTGTCAGGGAGCCCAGATATTTTCTCAAGGCCCCCAGTGTTTGCCCCATGCCTCTTCTTACCCCCTACCCTGTGAAATGCCAGGAGAAGAGGGTAGGATGGAAATTGTGAGCTTACATTCCGGGAGCTTACCAAAGGCCCTCCTCTACTCACCTCTCTACCATGCAGAAGTAGTTTGGAAGCCATTTACACCCATGGGGAACAGGTGCCACTATACCTCCTGCCTTGCCGTGCCCACAGAGCTAGCCCAGGAATAAGTTATTTCCAAGCTGTTCCCTGGAAGTTCTGAGAAGGAGCCCCTGCTTCCAACTGTCTTTTCTCCCAGCTTGATAGGCCCGAAATCCTACCTTAGAGATTTAGTCCTTGAAGATAAAGGCTAGCTCTTTCTTAACATACACACACCTGTCTATCGACTGATGGATAAACGAAATGTAGAGTATCCATATAACAGAATACCATTCAGCCATAAAGAGAAATAAGGCACTATTACATAATACACTAGGCTGACACTTGAAAACATTATGCTAAGTGAAAGAAGCCAGCCATATTGTTTGAAAGGCCACATATTGTATGATTCTATTTACATAAAATATCCAGCACAGGCAAGTCCATAGAAACAGAAGATAGATTAGTGGTTGCCAGAGGCTGGAAGGAAGGGGAATGAAGAGTGACTCCTTAATGGGTACAGGATTTCCTTTGGGGACAATGAAAAAGTTCTGAAACTAGATAGTAGTGGTTACACAGCATTGTGAATGTACTTAATGTCACTGAATTGTACACTTCAAAATAGTTACAATGGCAATTTTTTTGTATATTTTACCCCCTACACACACACTCACAAATGTATATACTCTTGTTTGAAACCATTGCGGTTGAAAAAAAGCATAGGCTTCAGCTTTGGAAAGATCCACTGTGAGACCTCGAGCAAGTTACTGATCTCTCCACTCCCTTATCTGTAAAATGGGGATAGCAGTTGTTGTGAGGATTAAATGAGATAATACATGTGAAGTGTTTAGTGTATTGTCCTACTCAATAAATGTTAGCTTCTGTTAGCATTAGTCCTCAACAGTCCTTTTAAGTGTAAATTCCTTCCTGAAAGCAGTGTTTGATGAGACCATGTTAAAATCTTCTGGAGTGAGAGCCACCATAAGAACACAGGATGCTCAGTGGGCAAATGTGGCCTCATTTCAGGCAGATTCTAATTGGAAACACTGTTCACTCCACAAAGAAACAGTACATGAACCCAACCAGAGGTTATGGGACAGGGAAGAGAGGAGAAAGCTTGACATGGGTTGGCGTGTTGAAGGTTTATTCAAAGCCCCTGGGGAGAAATTAGGATACGGATGGAAAATAGTATTTCAGTTAACAGAAAGTGGAAAGATTCCATTCCAGAACTCCTGCCCTGGGCCAGAACCCTTTAAAAGCTCTTGACTCTGAAAGAGGTATCAGGCCAGCTCTCAGGGAAAGCCAGGGGGGCAGGTGGAAGGCAAGAGAGGGAAGGGAGGGTGGCTTTCCACACCCTGGCAGTGTGACATCACCACTACCAACAGGAGACAGCTCGGTGCAAAGACACTGTCAAACCGGGTGCTTGACAATGGTGGTGGCCCCATCTAAGCTTATTCTCTCAGATCCCCCCACCTTCCCTTTCCTCTAAATGTGAAACAAAAGAAACGAAATAACTTGATGGTAAATGCATAGTCATCATCCTTTTTAAAATTAAAGTATCAAAACATAACCTTGGCTACATAAAACAATTTTTAATGCATTTGTGACAGAACTTCATTTACACTTACTATACACATCAAGTTTTCTTGCCACAGCCACCATCCACCCCCAACTTCCTTCCTCTCTAATCCATTGTTGTCCATGGCAGCTTACAAATTGTCTTGTGTTTTATAATGGCTGGTGGCTGGTGCCTCTACCCATAACTAGAAGGTAAATGCAAGGGACGTTTTCCCCTCCACCAAGAAAAGGAACATAGATTATCTCCTGAAAGAAGTGGTGAATGGTATTAACATCAGATGGCTCTTGACAGACTAGGAAAGACCCCTGATGTGCGATTAAGAGAGTAAAATGAAGACACCTGTGTCATAAGTGATCATTTAAAGGAACCATACATGAGGTCAAAGAAGTAGGCACAGAATTCGCACGAATGAATCTGACATTTAATGAAGACAGTGACTCTCTGAAGAATGGCACCAGTGGCAAGTGGCCAGTTTTTATGTCTAGCCTGTGAACGTTATAGAGAAGCACAAAAAGCAATGGGGCCTGGCTCTCTTGCAGGCCTAAGGAATCATATGCCCTGGAAATTCCAGGAAATTCAGTGGAATATCTTTCTTTGAATTATCACACCCATGCTGTCTAAAACGGTTCTCTCTTTCTTCCTCCAGTACCCCTTCCCATTCTTTTCTGATATGTATTTGCCAACAATGAGACACACATTTAGACATAACAGATGTAACTCAAGTGAGTAACTCTCTGAGAGGAGTTCTGTGGCAGAATGTTAGGGGTCAAAGGTTCAAGCTGAACAGTAGGTGTATGTTTCAGGTGTTTGTACATTCTGAGAAAATAATTAAGGTATCTAGCAATTCAGATTTTATATCAAAATTCTAAACACCAAACTGTTGATCTAAAGGATATGTTTGGTGCCGTGTTTCAGGGTTTGTCAATGAGAAATTGAGCATAAGGTGCCCGAGACTGAGGAACAGGACTGAAAGTCAACTATCCCATCTAGTGATGCCCCAAAGAGCAAAGGATGACATCTGGAGAAGTTTAAAGCTAGGCAACCCCCATAATGGGGAGGGAAAGGCAGGGAATGGCTAGATCTCAACAACCAACAGATTTAAATGAACAGAAACCAACACAACACGTGTTTACCATGTCTTGGTTCCAATATTTATTATTCTGTCAGGTTAGGAATACTAGGATAAATAAGTAATATTTTCTCTTACAGAAAATTGTAATGATACTATTGAGTACAATTAAACACTCTGAGAATTTCACAGAAACATCAGAATTTTAACAGACAGTAGCCAGCATCCTTGTGGCCAGTGTGAGTGACTTCTCACAGCTGCAAACGCCCTGGGCCAGATTTCTTAAAACAGCTACATGACAAAAACAATACTATCGACATCCAATAATGCTGAAGCCTGGGCACCACCTAGGCTCCACTGACTGGGGTTTCCAAATATGTCTCCACTGACTGTGGTTTTTAACCACAAGGAAAGGAAAATGGAATATTCTTTGGCTTTTCCAGCCTAGACACAACTCCTGACCTAAGTCATTGAGTGGAGAGTCCTAACCCTTTGGAAGTTGAACTTTCTGCTTTCTTCCTGTGACTTTGGAACTGAGTTTGCAACAGAGGACCTGCCATCATGCTGTCCATGGATTTTGTGTTAACACTGGGAGAATTCTGTTCTCCAGGGGCTGACAAGCTCTTCTGGCCACCTGAATATCTTGAGATACTGCACGTGGTGACAGCCCCGCACCCCCCCAAAACTCTTAGAAACCAGATCTGAGAAAAAGCATATAAAAGTCACATCAGTGTTGTGTGACACAAACATCAAAAGAGCACATTGCCTAGTTTTCTCGCACACAGAATTTCTGGACATAACAGCATATTTGCTAGAAAGCACAACCCTGGCCATTGCACAACTTCACTAAATGCTGTTCTCACTCCACATCCCCTACGAGTGACAATGGTAGCCACGGTGAAGGAGATGGCCCCATCCCTCCCACCCAAGGTACAGACACTTCTGCATGAATCCTAAGGGTGGGCATCCTGGTTTTTGTAGAATCCAGATGAAAGGCCGGCAGGACGCTAGCTGGGGGCCATCTGGAACATAAGAATGGCCAGTGTGGTAAGGCCTAAATCCTGGAGTTGAGGCAAGGATGCACTTGCCCTGGTCCGAGACCCACTCTGGGGCAGAATGGGAAGGGCCCACTGAGTCATTTCAGGACCTCCCGCCTTGTTGGTTCTCTGCTGCTGGGATCCTAGAGGTACACAGGAAGACAGCTCTTCAATGGCTTCAGGGTTTTGGGTATAAAATGAGGATTCAGTGAGGACTCCCCAACTGCCCCCATACCACGGCTGCTTAGCTCTGCAATGTTCCTTCTTTTATCTGTTGGATAAAGAGGTTTCTCTCATCTTCTGGAGTCCTCCCATTCTGAGCCCGGACAATACACGTGGGCCGATGAAGGTTGAGCATGTATATCAAATGCTGCTTCTCATTCTTGAGTTCCTCAATCTGAGCCTTCAGTTCAGCATTCACACTTTCCAGCTTCTCTGACTCCTGGGGGACAAGCAACAGAGGCATCAAGGGCCAGTGAGGAGGGAGTGGCCTGGACTGCTGCCTGGATGCAGGGGTGCACCTGGGACACCCTGGGGCCCATCAAGCTGGGAGAGGAAGATGGGAGATGGGAGAGCAGCACTAGGTTTAGGAAAATGCAGACCCTCTTCTTCAGAGAAGCCCTGGTGATGCCACAGAGGCGGCCTGTGACTCTACTAATACTGAAGCTGCAGAGGAACCAATAGTTCAGATACCTCATTTGCATGAGTCAACAGCCCATATGCAGGTCTTCTGGAACCCAAAAGGGCCTTGGGAGCTGGGGAGAAATCCAGACTCAGGGAGGCTTAGTCGATTCTGAGTCACAGATCTCAATGAGAAGCTCATCTCCTCAGAAAAAATGTATATGGCAACACACGAAATTCCCTAATTTTCACTGATCCCCTGAAGCAATCAACATAACCCTTTGGGGATCTGTGGGACCTGGGTTAAGACTCTGCCCTGGCCTAACCACATTTGGAGGAGGGACACAACCACTGGAAAGACTGCTGGGCACCACCGGCCACCCTGCCTACCCACAAAAGCTCTATCTCTCTCAAGGCGGGCCGGCTGAACACAGCCAGGGGCTCAGCTTGCTGGCTAAGCCAGGGAGAAGGACTGTAGAGTTAGGAACCAGACAAGAATGCCAAGCAAATGTAACCACTGCTTGTGGATTAAGGAAATTACTTGTTTGAAGAGATTAATTAAAGGCTATTCATAGTGAGCCAAATGAGAGCTGGCAGCTTCCTTTTCTCAGGAAAACAGTCAAGTGAAGCCTCTTTAACTGGGTTGGCATGTCCTGCAGCCTGGAAGCTGATGGACATGTATGAACTGGCCGAGGCTGCTGGGAGTCAGGCGTCAGATGAATTCACACACCTGCTTTTATATATCCACAGTCACATCCATTGTGTTTACTGCTTTGCCACCTCCTTATTCTGCAACTGGCATTTCTGCTACCAGCTACAAGGCCCTTCTTGGGAAATTATAACCAGGTAAGGGGTTTTCTAACTCTTCTTCTGACAGCCACATGAAGCTGGTGAGGATAGGCATGAGCGAGAGGAAGGGGAAGGCTAGAAGGCACTTACTTTCTGCAGGCACTCCGTCTTCTCCTTCTTCTTGTTTCGGCACTTGGCGGCTGCAATCTTATTTCTTTCTCGCCGCCTCTTTTTCCTTTCATCTTCTTCAGGGGCTACCTATAAAATCCAAAAGGGACACATTTAAAGGGTAGTAAGAAATGCCACCTATCTCAAATACACTGCTTTTTACTGCCAGCAAAAGCTGGCAGACAAGGTCCAGTGCTAGCGCTAAAGGACCCCAAAAAAATAAAGCTCTAGACTTTTGTGTGAAAACCCCTACACACACACACACACACACACACGTGAGTGAAGAATAAAAATCAAAGTTAAAATTATACCAGCAATATATTAGTAAAAGTTAGCCAATTTTGAAAATGCATTTGGATTTTGAGATGAGGATAATATGCAAATTGATAACTATTGGTACTAACTGTAATCATTTAAAGCTGAAACAGATTCTGTTTGGTAAACATCTCCTTTCTTTGGGAACCAGGAACGACCTCAGGATCATCACGTAGCCACCCTCTCCCGGCCTCTTCTTCGATTTAAGACCCAAGGGCAAACCCCATTCACCTCTGACTTCACCTGGAGCATCAGAGCACCAGCTTCCCAAATTTGGGAGAAGCCCATGATGCTCCTGCAGAGAAGGCACCTAAGCCCATTCCCAACCAAAGTGGCATTAATCGGCCCATGTTGGGGTGCCACCTGCAAGTGGTGAACTAGGACCATCTTTTAGGTCAGTCTCACTACTCCTTGCCCAAAGGCTGCAGTCATGCCAGTTTAGTAAGCGTGAAACACTTCCACTTGCCACCACGAGGAAAAGGCCAATAAAATGGTGGAACCTCAGTTCTGACATCCTTAAGCCACTATGACATCACCAGAAGCTGCCTCCCAGACTTCTCACCATGTTTATTATTCCAGGGGTCTTATGCAAGGTTGCCAAGTGTGGAACAGTGCAAGTGTGTAAGACAGAAGTGAACTTGGAGCAACACCCGGTCCCAAGGCTGTGAACACTGCTACAGGGAAGGGTGGGGCAGGCTGCCTGGTCCTTGCTCTACTGTCTGGGTGCTTGGGTCCTAGTAGTGATACAAATAGGGACCACCACACTCCATGCTTCTTCAGAACAACTGGACACAGAAGGTGGCCTCATCCTGACTCATGGCTTTTAAGTGCCATCTATATGCTGATAATTTCCAACTCTATTATCTCTAGACCAGACTCTCCTCTGAACTCCAGACTCACATATTCAACTGCCTGCTTGACATCTCCACAGGGGTGCAGAATAGGACAGATCTCCTGCTCTTGCCACCACCCTAACCCCTATAATCCCAAATCTCAGCAGCAAATGGACGCTCCATTCTTACAGCTGTGCTGGCCAGAAAACTCAGTCACCCTTGAGTCTTCCCTTTCTCTCATACCCCACATCCAATCTATCAGCAAATCAGCTTTACCTTCAAGTCAGATCCAAAGCCAACCACTTCTCCGCACCTGCACTGCTCCCTCCTGACGCAGCCCCCCGCCACACCCACTCACGTGGATTCCTGCCATGGTCTCCTTTCTGCGCACTCAGCTTCTGTCTTGCCCCTACTGCCCATTCTCAACATGACAGCCAGGGTGATCATTTAAAAATATAAATCAAGGCTGGGCATGGTGGCTCACGCCTGTAATCCCAGCACTTTGGGAGGCTGAGGCGGGTGGATCACCTGAGGTCAGGAGTTCAAGACCAACCTGGCCAATATGGAGAAACCCCGTCTCTACTAAAAAAATACAAAAAATAGCCAGACATGTGGCGGGCACCTGTAATCCCAGCTATTTGGGAGGCTGAGGCATGAGAATTGCTTAAACCTGGGAGGCAGAGGTTGCAGTGAGCCAAGATCATGCCACTGCACTCCAGCCTGGGTGCCAGAGCAAGACTCTATCTCAAAAAAAATGTACGTGTGTGTGTGTGTGTGTGTGTGTGTGTGTGTGTGTGTGTGTGTGTGTTGAATCTTGTTGCTTCTCTGCTCAAAACCCTTCTGTGGTTTCCCACCTCACTCTGAGCACAGGGCCACATCTATACAACAATAGTCTGTAAGACTCAATATGACCAGCCCCTATTTATCTCCCACCCCCATACTCTGTCCCACTGCACAGCCCACCAGGCACCAATACTCCCACCTCAGTGCCCTGAATTTCTTTTACCAGATACCCACATGACTTCTTCCCTCTCCTCTTTCCTTCTTCCTTTCCTTTTGACCTCTGCTCAAAAGCCACTCTCAGTGAATCCTTCCCTGACTTCCTAATTTAAAACAGCAACCCCGGCTGGGTGCAATGGCTCATGCTTGTGATCCCAGTGTTTTGGGAGGCTGAAGCAGGAGGATGGCTTGAGCCCAGGAGATTGAGGCTACAATGAGCTGTGATCACCCCACTGTACCCCAGCCTGGGTGATGGAGCAACACCGTCTCTAAAAGCAAAATGAGTCTTGTTCCATCACCCAGGCTGGACTACAGTGAGGTGATCATGGCTCATTGCAGCCTCAACCTCCTGGGCTCAAGCGGTCCTCCCACCTCAGCCTCTCAAGTGGATGAGACTACAGGCATGTACCACCTTGCCCAGCTAATATTTTTATAGAGATTGGGTCTCATTGTGTTGCCCAGGCTGGTCTCAAACTCCTGGACTCAATTGATAATCCCACTTTGGCCTCCCAAAATGCTGGGATTACAGGCGTGGGCCACCATGCCTGGCCTGAAAAGTTTTTAAACCCACCAACCCCACCCCTACCTGTTCTCTCTGCCTCACTCCCTGCTTTTTTCTCCTTTGCACTCATCTCTTAATGTATTTACATGTTATGTATTGTCTGTCTCCTCCCAGGAGAAGGTAAGCTCCCTGAGGGCAGGGGTTTCGTTTGTTTCACTCTCAACAACAGCCCCCTGCCTAGAACATGCCCAACACACAGTGGCTGTGAGCAAAACATGTGCTAAAAGAATGAACACCTGTGGTAGAACCCACCTCGGCTTTTGTGACAGACACCCCAAGGGGTCTGTCGCTGACCGTGACTGACTCCAGCGCAGAGGACATCCGGTGGCAGAGGTGCTTGTTCTGGATGGCAAACCTCAGCTCTTCCTTGACAAAGGGCGTCAGGTTGGCAAAATCCTCAAACACCAGTGACCCAGGAGGGGACAGGCAGGGGACGATGGCAGAAGCACTCACTTCCGAGGCAGAGACCTGGCCTGGGTGTTGAAGCATCATTTTGCTGAAAGACACATTGAAACCCAAACTGTTTCAGGGGCTCTGGGGCATGGGATCAAGTCCCTTTCCTCCACCAGACCTCCAACACCAGAACTCCACCCTCAGAGAAAAGTCCCATAAGCCATTGGGTTTCTGTTTTGTTTTCGTTTCATGCCATCCTCATCTTAAGTAAAACAGGTTCTTAAAATACACACAGCTCAGTGACATGAACAAAATGCTTATTTGAAGTTTATTAGGGATGATGTTTCAGGCTACTCTGAATTCACAAGAGCTATGAGTTTTGGCTGGTGTGCCTATGTGCAAATGTGGCCTCAAACAGTCCTGAAAGAGGAAGAACATTTTTTAAAAATCAGTGAGGCCATTTAAAAAATCATGAGTAACCTCATTTTCAGCCTCTTTTGCAGAGAGGCTTGACATCAAGTTGAAACTATCAGTGAGTGGAAGTAAAAGCAAAAAGTGGGGAATCCTTGAATTTAGCAAATACATCTCTGAAGCTTCTCTCCCGGAAGTTGGGCCCAAGCAGTGGGAATGAGAAAGGTAACTGTAGCCAGGTGCGTTTCTTCACCCCAGACTTTGGCAGGGGATGGGGAGTTGGATTCTTAAGGTTAAGGTTGGCAAAGCAAAAGGCCTTAAAGAAAAGTGAGGTGCCGTATTGTGTGGGAGTTGTTCAGACCTGTGGTATAGGGAGAGACTTAGGCTGGGTGTGGGGACAGAGAACCCGGGGGCTGGCTCTGGCACTAAAGAGCAGTGACTTGAGCCAGTCACTTCAGCTCTCTAGGACCCAGTCTGTGTCTGGTAAATGACTGAGAGCTCCTCCAATGCCAGCACTGAGTCTACACCATTGCTTTACCCAGAGCCTGGCCCAGCACCTGACTCGCCATGCCTCACTGGCCAACTGAATAAATGAAGTGGGGATGGGGCCATCAAATCAAATGCCCCCCATAGTCCAAGATTACCTTTCTCATTCCCATTGCTTGGGCCCAACTTCCGGGGTAGAAGCTTCAGCGATGTAGTTGCTAAATTCATCTCTCTCTATTATTCTATAGCTCAGTGAACCCAAAAGGATGACAAAAGGAAAAAAAAGAGTAGAAATAGTGACAGTTACACGGACCCAATTTGGAAGAGTCCCCCATAAGTCTTGGGTACTCCCTCCAGCAGTGGCCATTCCCCCTCCTCCCTGCAGTTGGTTTCCAAGGGGCAATGAGTATAGGGATGAGTGTAGGATGAGTGTGGTCTGGGCATTCCTCTCACCAGGGATCTGTGGTCATTAGCACAGTCCAGACAGCGAAGAAGCCCTCTGGCAAGTCTCAAACATTTAAGGAGTGCCTCCTTCATACCAGAAACCTTAGGGGCACTATCTCGTTTAATCCTCATGAGAACCCAGTGAGTTAGGATTTAGCCCCCTTTTATAGATGAGATAACTGAGGTTTAGACAAACTAAGTCATTTGTCCAAAGTCACAGAATTAATATGGGGCAGCATCAGGATTTGGAATTAAGTTAGTTTGGCTCCAGGATTCATGCCCTTAATTTGTACATTGCAAAAAATGAACAAATATTATTACACATTACAAAAACAAACCAGTATTATGTTATATTGCACAAACAAAACAAAAAACCAGAGCAAATTTTTGGGGGACAGGCCTTAAGGTAGGTGGGAGGCCTGGAAATGAAGTGATGGAGGCGAGGCTAAGTAGAGATTCCTGGGGATAACTTGAACTCTGTTTAATGAACTGCTAATCTTTATGTCAGGGTGCACACCCAGGCTGCTTGCTACCTGCCCTCTGGGAGTGTGAGCAAGTAGGTCTCTTATCCACAAAATTCTCATACTGGGGTCAGAAGATGAAAATCTGAAGCCCACTTACTCCATCATGTGTTATCATTGTACCTCCCAGTGGCTTCTTCTCCTCTGTTAAAGAGGGCTTGTAACAATCACCCTATTTTCCCATAATATCCTATGAGGAATTGAGGAACTAATACATGAACATGCCCTGGAAAACATTCCTTTGGCCAGGAGCTCCATGATTACTAAGCCTCCCAGAGATCTCTCCAGCCCAGGGCTGGCTCTCTGACAGAGGCTCTGTGGGGTCCAGGAGGGAGGGCGGCTGGTCACCCTCTTTGATCTCAAAGGCTTCTGAATAGAATACCCTGGACTTCAACTCCCCCTAGAGATCTAACATACACCAATGGAGGCAAGACTTCCAGGCCAATGAAAGCTGCCCTTGACTAGTCAAAGAAACCCAGGCTATGTATGTAATTCTTTTCCCAAAGAATGAGTCAGAACTGAAGTTCTTCTCTCAGTTTAATCCTATAATCTTAGGATGCTGGGAGGATACTTGTCACTGTCAGGCAATAAACTCTGAGAAACTAGACTTCTAAAGCCAGAGGCTTAAGATTCTCCCATGCATTCATGTTTCCCTGCCCTTTCCAACTTTATTAAAAACCCAGTGATTCAGGGATGACATTCAGAGCTACCACTGGGCTAGTCTTTGTTCGGAGGCCTGGATGGCTCCCTTCTACATGGTACTTTGAATTTCACTGCAGTAGAGCGTAGTTCCATTTTGCCACCCAACTAGGTTTATTAATGAGATCTCAGGGCTTGGGGTCTGCTGTTTGTGACTCCCATCCCGACCCTTCTTCTTATGTAAAGTCAGCAGTCCCAATGAAAGAAGCTGAAGAACGTCAGTGGTATGGAATGCTTTTATGGAAAGCATTGGGTGGGCTTACTTGGGGACAGAAATGGTTGTAAAAATGTTAGAAGTCTTTCAGAAAGTAAAACAGATGTATCTGTAGATATCTGGGTTTTCTTGGCACTAGGCTAAAGCTTAACTTCTTGGGATACTTTCTAGTTATTCTTTTACTCAGTCTCTTGAGTTATGATTCAGCCTAGACTCAGGCTGTGTCCCCACAAGGAAATGAAGTTAAATCATCAGACAATTTTTCAGAAAGTTGAGATCCTCAAACATCCTGATCATTGAAAAAAATTGTTTGGGGACCTCAGATCAGAGTTTCTATGCTGATCATAAAATTGTTCAGACTTGCTACCAAGAACTTGCATTTTGTTTCTGCTTGATTATTTCCAATCAGAAATCATGTTGTATCATTGGTAGTTACATCATTTTCAAGAAAGTGAAACTACTCATGTATTCCTTTAACTGGAAATTCAGCTCCCAGATTTTTATTTCCTAGTAGCTACAGCTACATTGAATTTTCACTTTTAATTTTCATCCTCTTTCCACTAAGCATTGCTCGCTAACCATCTTATGTTACTAGGAAGCCAATACTGGCCTTTCACTAACTCTTCATATCTTGGTCTTCCTCCCAGACCTCTTGAAGATTGTAGGTGCAAAGCTGGGCATCAAGGGCCAGAGACAATGTTTCTGAACCTATCAGCGCCAATCACAAACTAAGCACTCACCAACAAATCACTTAGGCTTTCTGGGCCTCTCATTCTCTTCCTCTGTAATTTGAGATCAAAACTGCCTGCCCCAAAGGGCTGTTAAGAAGGATATATGAGATTTACATATACACTGGGTAGTCATTATTACTGTGACTCCATCTTCTCCATTTCAGGAAAAACTCATTCTGTTGTTATCAATTCAACAAAGCCCTGTTAGTGAGGAATTAACTAAAACCTTCAAGAAATTCAGGTCATTCAGAGCCTCTTTTGTACTCTGATTGACCCCAAGTTCTTCGCAGACCAGGTAGATGTCACCCCACTATTTGCTGACACCAGCATTTCTCCATTACATATTTGAAAGAAAACCAATTCTCACTTAAAAACCATTTCTCCCTTGGAAAGCTTCTGTGGCATCTTGACTATGTCCTTCCTCCTCCCCTGGCTGGGTAACACTTGAAGCCACTGGCCTTGTCCCATGCCCAGCCAATTTTAAAAAGAAAGGAATCATGGACTCTATCTAATGGAAATCACACCCTCTCAATATTAGAATCATCTAGGTCAGATTTTCATTTTGTAATGAGTACACTGGTCCAGGGAGGTAAAAATGACTTGCCTGAGGTCATAAAGCTGGTGAGTGGCCCATCCCATGCCAAGCTGCTGACCACCCACCAACTGCTCATTTTGCTCCATCACCAATAGGTATCACCACCTCAAGGGATCAACCAACAAGGCAACCAGAGAACAGAGCCATTAGCCAGGTAGATAAGGGGTCAAGAGTCCTGGCACTTGGTACCAACCACAGAGGAGACTTTGACAGGACTGAGATAGGGAGGGGCTATCGAAGAAAAGAGCCATGGAGAGAAAGGAATTCTATAATGGCTAAAGGGCAAGGAGGAAGAGAGAGAGAAAGAAGGCTCCCAGCACTGCCACAGATGCTGGGTGCTGTATCTTAGCCCCACTGCGGGCGTGGGGTGCTGCCTTCTTTGCTGTCTCTGAAACAATTCTGACAGTAACTGCAATCCTCACCACATCCCATCTTTGACCAGGATATCCTCAAAGCAGGAGCCTGTATGTTGTAGCATTATTCTACAACCAATGCTAACTGCAAAACAACGGGGACAGTAATACCAATTTTTTGCCTTCACTTTAAATTGTGGAGACAGAAACTTCGAACAGAAGATGTGACTGTCACCTACAACGAAAGGGGTACATTGAGAGAACATCCAGATTTTCTGGCTCTCCTTTTTTTTTTTTTTTTTTCTGGCTTCATCAAGGATTTAGTAACTATTTTATTTGTAAGAAAGCATATGTGACCTCTGCAATGAAATTAGGTAAAAGAAAATGTTTAGGAGGAAAGGAAGTAGATGAGAGACAAAAATGGGGATAGGAGGAGCACAGAAGGAGAAGGAATCCAGTGGAAAGAAAACTGGTGAGGGAAAAGATGCCCTGCAGAAAAGTCCCCTTTCCCCCACTGTCTGGACACCGGTCAATGACATTAGATAGAGACCCACAGCATTCAAGTCCCCTCACTGGCTCCTTTTCTTCCCACTACACCACCCTAGAATCTGAAAATCTCCAGACAGAAAGGACCTTAGCAGTTATCTGGTCCAACCACTGCATTGTGCCCTCCAACACGCAGAGGGGGCCGGTACTGCCCATGTGCCCCTATTTCCCGGCTCGGCATACTGAGGCTCAACGACATCGATTGCAGTGTAAGCGCTCAGAGTCCTGGCACTAGACCACAAAGCCATTCTCTCAAATATCTGCACAACTGGCTCCACACCCTCGCTTCCCCGCCACGGTGGGTCTCCCGCGGACCGGCCGAAGGAAAAGCCAGAGTGAGAGTCCCAGGTGTGTGGGAGTCCCGGGCTCGGGTTCCAGACACCAACCGGTGCCGGGAGCCCTTCCCGTCGTCCGCCCCGGGACAGCGCGACACCAGCGCTCTCCACTTCCAAACTTATCCCAGCTAACTTTTTCTCGGGGTTGCCTTCACGGTCCTGCCGCCAGCGCTCCGGGGTGCCCAGGGCGACCCCCAGCGGCCGCGCACGCGACGCCGCCCGCCCTCCTGCCCCTTCCCCATTCATTCCTCTCCGCGCGTGGGGCAGCCCTCCCGCAAGCCTCCCGCCTTCGTGCCTCTCTGCCAACCCCGGGAAGGATCGGCTCCCTCAGTGCCGTGTCTCGAAGCGAGGGATGCAGCGGGACGGCGAGCTGGGCAGCCTCGGACACCCCAGCGCACCCGCCCACCCACCTCACGCCCTCTCCCAGCCCCGCAAGCCAGCGCCGTCTGCGGAGAGAAGCGGCGCTCCAGGCTGGCGGCAGAGTGGACGCCAGACCTCCGTCACCAGGAACCTTTCGCGCCCCAAGTCAAAAGAGAAAGTTAGTTCTTTCGCTTTGCGGGAAACTTTTCAAAGCGCCGAGGAGCAGCGGTGGCTTAGAAGAAGTTAAAGCCAGAGTTATTTCCAAGCCGGAGACTGGGGGCGCGGATCTGGGGTGGGTCAGGGGTCGGCGGACTGGTTACTTAGAGGGGCGCGAAGGGAATGAAGGCAAGCCGCCCTCGTCGCGCTCACTCCCTTGGCTTCCAGCGCTCACCTCCAGGCTCCGCTCGGGGCGGCCAGGGTCCGGAGGACGGGCAGGGTCGGGACCGGGTCGGGCGGGCTGTTTGTCTGGCCGGCGGGCGAGCACCAAGGACTCACGGCCGGCGCGCGGGCTGAAGGGTGCGCTCGGGCGGCGGCGAGAGAAGAGAGCTGTGCAGTGCGCGCCTGGCTGCGTGCGACTGTGGCTTGGAGAGCGTTGCATCACCCCTTTTATAGCCCTCAGGCGGGCGGCGCGGTCGTTTACTCCGTGTTGCCAGTCCCGGGCTGACGTAATGCTATTAATAGCTTCCCGGGAGAACCGGCCGAACGGAGCGGAGGAAGGGGGTGGGGGAGGGGCCAAGGCGGGGCGGAAGGCGGGTGGAGATGGGGGGGCACTGGTGATGCAAGTTCGGGGAGGAGCCAGCCGAGGCGCGTTCCCCCAGCCTCGCTTACTGAGACACACACCAGCCCGCCCTCTCTCTCCATATCAGGACCGGAGTCGCCTGGGATAGCCGCCAGATGTGCGTACTCGCTGCTGCGTGTTCCAGGCATGACCAATGGTGCCCAAGCCAGCGGCATGACTCCACCGCGCTGGCATCTCTCCCTCCGCTAGGTTGAGGAGCGGGGGGGCGGGGAAGGTGGGGAGGCGGGTCCCGGCCCCAGCCCAGACTAGGTGAGGCTGGGAAGCGGGCACGACCTTTCTCTAAAATGCGTGGTCATTTTCTGGAGCTTCAGGAAAATACCCCCTCCCCCACTGGCCTCCTACTTCTCTAGCAGGGACAGAATAGGGGCAGAAGCGTTAGTCTGTGATGTGGGGAAGGTGTCCAAAGTCACTCTTCGGTGTATCCACGCCATTACCCGCCGGGTGTGACCTCCGCGGCGGGGACCGCGAGAAGCCCGCCCGTTAACACAAAAGCGGAGGGCAGCCCTCTGCTGGCACCGTGCGCCGGAGCCCACGGCCCCGGACCCTCCACATAGACGCACACGCAGGACAGCTCCGGGCTCCGAGACTAGGGCGAGTGGTAGGACCGTATCGGTTCGATTTTTCTTCTTTTTTTTCAATCACAAAGCGTTTGAAATTGACAAGAACGTCTCAGTGAAACCAACAAGAGCGTGAAAAGATCGGAGTCCCGGAGGAATCAGAGGCAGCCCGGTGGGAGCGTAGGAGGGGGCGGAAGCCAGTGGCCAGGACTAGGGGGAAAGAGAAGGTGCTTTGGGGTCCGCGAACCTGCCCAGGCCTGGGGGTCGCCCCGCTCTCAGGCGATATTTAGGGAAAACCCATCTTCAGCTTTCACGGGTTCTTCTGCTCCCAGAGCCTACTGGACTGGGACCAGACGGCCCGGAATGGGGACGCACTGACCACAGGCGGAACCCGCAGCAGAAATCCCCTCTGCCCTCAAGCCAGGGTGGCGGGAAAGGCGGGGCCCCGTAGCCGAGATTCGAGCTGAGACCTCAGCAGAACTGGGTTTAAACCTTAAAAACGATTTCCTGATTCTTATTCCCCGACCACAACAGTTTCTCCTCAGAGAGTGGCAGAACCAGTAACCTTCTTGACTGCCTGTGGATGACTATTTGTGGACATAAGTGTGGCCCGGGACTTTCGCACCTGCCTGGGAGGGAGACTTGCGCGGCCGCAGGCTGTGGGAGCACGGCAAAGGGCAGAAACACCTCCTTTCTACCTGCCTCTGGGAGAGAGGCGGCCGAAGGTCATAGTTTGGTAATTTGGGGTAGAAATTAGAGGTGTCTGGAGCCCGGGTCTCACTTGAAGTCCCCAGTTCCCCCCACCGGGGTTCCTCGCCGCCTAGCCCGACCTCACTCAGAGCACCCCTCTCCCCATGGACCTGGGAACACGCGGAGGGCGGCCTCGGAAGTCTTTGCGCCCGGGCGGGCCCCGAAGCCCTGGGGTTCCACGCGGGATCCTCAGAGATCTGGCTCTGCACCTGACCCGATTTCCAGCGGCGTCGCGCGGGAAGTGCAGGGCGGGTGTTTTCGCTTTACTTTTCGCCCTGGTAACGGCTCTCCCGGCCCCACCCTCCGCTCCCACGCCCTCACCCCCGCGCGCCGCGCAGCACACCTCCACAACCCGCCCTCCCGCTGGAGTGCGCGCAGGTAAACCCCGGGCGTGTCGGAGCAACCCCGAGAACACCGGGCGGGATTAGATGGAGAAGCGTTTGTGCATTTGAATGAAGTTATTTGGTATCTCTACTTCGCTATTTTATCTACTTATAGATTGTCCTGGAATAAATAGCACCATTATAAAATGAAGCAAGGAGAGGAGGGAGAACACGTGAAGCTTTTTACTCTTTTTCTGCTGTGAAACAGAAATCTTTCACCAGTTTACAGCTTGAACTATGATTCCATTAATACACGCAAGCCAAATCTGTGGAGATCTGGTCCCGTCCTTAAGGGGAAATTCCAGTTAGGTCGTCAAGTAAATAAACAGCCAGACCGGCCTCCACAAAACGTCAGGGGCTCTGCCTTGGGAAGGAAAGGGTAACTGGGGTGGGGGGAGAAGCCCCTAACACCCTGGTCGGGTTATTTTTATTACCATTGTGCCTCCAGTTCCTTTTATTAATCATGCTTCATTCTAATTACTCTTAGTTTGGAATCTCCAAGTTACACCTGGATAGAAATGCTGTCCGCTGTTCACAGAAGTCTGATCCTGACATTCTCAACCCTGAAAGTGATAAGAATCTTGACAGAGAACTAAGTCCACTCCCACTTGAATGAAACTCTTATCCAAGGAAAACAAAAGCTACTCCTGCCTGCCTCCCTCCCCTCAGCCCCCAGGAGAACCGTGAAATGCCTGCTGAATTGAGAGACTGGAAAAGAACAGAGCAAGGCGGAGCCCCTGAGGTCTTTGCCACAGGAGAGTGATCAACATCTGAGTCCTTTGCATCCTCATTTTACCCTGACTTAAGTTAATGCCACCAATGTCCAGTGTGCACACTCTCAGCACACACACAGCCAGTGCCATGCAGAGGAGCGCACAGAAAAACTTTCCACACCAAAACTCCTCTCGACGCAAACCAAAGAATGGCTGTCTTGCCTTAGAAGGAAGCCCTGGCTAGGGTGATTTCAGGGGTTAATCCTCAATGAAAGACGGTTAAGCAGAGACTTGAAGATTGCTGAGGTTTTATGCTGGTGAACGGCCTGGGGAATCCACATTCGGATCAGCCTTGGTATGTTTTGCTGAGTGAGATAAGAGTTGGAGACTTCATGCTGGGACATGTGCAAAAGGAAGGGAAAAAATAAAAAAGGGGAGGGGAAGGAACTAGGTAATTGAAAACAGCCCACTCGTGGCAACCAAATCTAAACAGAAAAACATTGCAGGGAGCCAACGCGAAAAAAAAAAAAAAAAAAAAAAAGTTCGAGATATTTAATGGTTCTAGCAGTTTCTTAGTTCAGTGCACAATCCCTTCCCACATTCCTCTGCCCCATTACTCTGTTCTGTAAACCCTAAGACTGTATTTGCACCCAGAATGCTAGAAACACAAGGTAAGATCCACCAGAGGAGCGGCAGAGTACTACCAGCCCTGTCTGCCTAGCTCAACCTACTTCTTCGCTTTGAAACGGGAGTGGAGTCGATTTTCTTATACTTTATTCTGTTTCTGAAGCCCACTCTTTCTACAAAGTCAGTTTGAATGTGGTGACTGCTAGTTTAATAGCGTCCAAAATGGGCATTGTCAGGAAACAGGTGCAGCATCACACAGTAGGCACCAAAGTGTGGAAGGCACTTGGATTCTGGATTCAGCACTTAGATGCTGTGTCACCTTAAGTAAGTCATTTCTTCAAATGAAAAATGGCACTAACAATAGTGCCTAATGCATAAAATTGTTATGACATTTCTCTGAGGATGTGGCACCCGGTCAGCCCTCAATAGTGGTATCATTAGTTAATTATGAATCAAGAAAAGCTTTCTGAGGTGCCCCTGAATCTCTCCAGGAACTCATTGAGTACCCCTTGTCAGTGGCAAATAGTGGATGAAGTCGAGCGATCTCCAGGAATGACAATCATAAGGGGGTGGGAATGAGAGCCCAGGCAGACACCGATGAGAACGGTCCTCATTCCCCATCACAGCAACTCCACCACACACCTGGGGCTCTCCTCAATGCTGGGTGGCCCTGCCAAGTATCCTGGGCTAGGAGGAGGGGATTTGGGTTCAGGGTCTGGTTCTGTCTTTGATATGCTTGAGCAAGGCACTCCCCCTTTCTAAGGCTCCCAACTTTTCTGAAGTGAGGAGCCTTGGACTGAGCTCTGATGGTCCTGAATGGGGACCCTCTGCCAAAGCCACCCTATGGGCCTCTGGCAACTTTCCCTAAGAGAGATGGGGAGAGAGAAGACATCATAGGTAAGGCACTGAATACCACAGGGGCAGACCCATTTATGCAACCTTTCTTCCCCTCCAAAAACTAGAGTTAAGAAATGCTGTCCAACTTAAACACAGCCTTTCTCCCACCTCCAATACTTCCAAGAGTTTTCATCCCCATGGACTAGGTGCCTTGTGAGAGAGGGGCGTGGCAGAACACCCCAGGCATGCATTACATCTCTGGGGACTTCTTACATGTAGCCCATCATCAACAACCATAGACATCTACCTTGGTCTACAGGGCCAAAACCCAGGTAGCAGATACTCCCATTTGAGAGATTAAATCCTGGAGACCCCAGAATCCAAAATGAAGTCCTGGAAGTCAGGGGATTAGCAGGACTCAGGAGACCTGGGATTCATTCACAGGTTTACCTCCAGTCAACTGAGTAAGTATACAGTGAGTATACAAGTCATAAACATGATGTCTCAGTTTCCCAGTCTATAAAACGGAACTACTTAGCATTGACTCCCCCTAGGTTGTTGTAAGAATCAAATGAGATAGTAGATGTGAAAGTGATTTGAAAATAAAAGATTTCTTTGGGGAAAGTTTTACTATAATTTTTTTGTCATTATGAAAATTTGGGAAACAGACAAGAAAAAAATATTACCCACAATCTCAACACTGTCAGCACTGTAGTGTGTTTCCCTCTAATCTTTTTTCTCATGTACATGATTGTAAAATATAGTTACGATTTTATATTGCATGCACCTTTGAAATTTGCTCTTTTTCTTGTTACCTCGAATGGTATATGGTCTTTCTTCTTAAAAATATGTCATTATAAAGTATACCATATATGCAAAAGATTACATAGAACACACACATATATACGTATACATTTTGATAATAAAACACATTGGGAACCCACCACTCAACAACTAGACCCCTTTGCCTCCCAGAGGTAACCACTATGCTGATTCTTATTACCATAACTTGCCAATGGATGTTGTATGATTTATTTAATCATTTCTCTACTTTTAGAATTTAGAGTGTTGCTAATATTTTGCTTGAATGCTATACACATTTAAATCTTTTTATAAGGGAAGGGGCATCAAATACCATCATTGCTCAGGATGCTTAAACGGGGTTAAAGAATGAGTCTTGATGCCTACCTTCAAATGCTACACAGGGCATATATATGGTGGAAGATGGAAGGACCCCCAAAGATTGTGACTACTTGTGCATTTTCCTTGTTTTCTAATATCCAAACAAAAAATCCTGCAGGCGCTTTTTCTTTCTTTTTTAATCCCTGCCCCTCTCTACTTCCCAACCTCCTTTATTTTCTCTTCATCTAGCTTGAAACAGAAAATGTAGTCTGCAGCATGGGCTAGTGGTACAGAATTAGTGCAGCCAGGCTCTGCTTCTCCCTGTGCCTGCAGGCAAAATTCTCACTGTAGCTCGGGCAGCTCTACCATCTCTATGCCAGTTTGGTGACATGAGTGGCTACCAGGTAGCTGGTCACCTCAGTCTGCACCTGAACAGGTGCAGATGTTTGGTGGTGATTCTCAGAACTAAAAGACACCATAGCAAAAAGGACCCTAGAAGTCATTCACTTCCATCTTTCTCAAACTGGACATGAGCACACACACAGGTGTACCAGGGCCATGAGATAAACAAAGGAGTTCTTACTTGAGTGTCTGCCTTAAGTAAAAAATCCTTAAAATGTTGTGTTATATTAAACATATATAGATCTAAGGAAAGAGAGAAGATATCAAATACATTCTGGGTTTGGCATCGGCTGCCAAAAGTTTTATTCCTGGGATCTTGAGAGGATTAGTTCCCTCCCTTCTTTTTTTTTTTTTTTGAGACGGAGTCTCGCTCTGTTGCCCAGGCTGGAGTGCAGTGGCCGGATCTCAGCTCACTGCAAGCTCCGCCTCCCGGGTTCACGCCATTCTCCTGCCTCAGCCTCCCGAGTAGCTGGGACTACAGGCGCCCGCCACATCGCCCGGCTAGTTTTTTGTATTTTTTAGTGGAGACGGGGTTTCACCGTGTTAGCCAAGATGGTCTCGATCTCCTGACCTCGTGATCCACCCGTCTCGGCCTCCCAAAGTGCGGGGATTACAGGCTTGAGCCACCGCGTCCGGCCCCCTCCCTTCTTTCTAAGTGTAAAATGCTGCTATGTAGCATTCTGGGTGTTCCAGGCTATGTACTAAGCCCTTCACATACAGTTAATGCTTTTAATTATTGTAGCCACCCTTTGATGGACCTGTGAACATCTCCATTTTATAGATGAGGAAACTGAGGCACAGACAGGGTAAATAACTTGCCAGAAGTCACCTAGCTAGTGAGCAGTAGAGCAGGATTCAACCCAGGCAGTCTGACTCACAAGTCTGAGTGCACAGCCACGATACATACTACTTCCTGGCAAGTGCTCACGGGAAACTTGGGATGCTCTGATGCAGTTCAGGGCCCTCATTTGATGGATGAGAAAACTGAGCTTACAGAGGAAATGTGGCTCTCCATGGTGTCAGAATCATAAATTCTCATACCAAAAGGAACCTTAGCAGCCATTGAGACTCGTGAACCCCTTTTTTTCCCTCTGCCCGGGGAGATGCTGCTCTTGCTAAGATTAGGGTCAAGGTGAAAAAAGCTGATTGTGAGAAGAGCACCCTAAAACATTTCAGGGGCATCCTTAGCTAGTGGCTGACAAGGTATACTATCCCTGGGGCTGAAAAGGGGGTGGTGCAGGGTAGAAGCCAGGGATGGCAGAAAGAACCTGTGGTCAGATAGAACTGAGTTCAAATCCTCCTGCTGCCACCACTTATTTTGTTTTGAGAAGGTCCTATAACCTCAGTTTCTCCTGTAAAATGAGGATAATATCTATTTCCTCATTTATATCTGTTTCCTTAATCATGGGATTAACGAACAATGCACCTTCATTATACATTGTATACCTGTATCAAAATATCTCACGTACCCAATAAATATATACACCTACTGCATAACCCCCAAAATTAAAAAACAATTCACCCTCAAAAGTGCCATTAAATAAATATTACATTTTTCCCTCTTCATGCCTTACCCTTGAAGCTACCAAGTCATGTGGAAACCTGAGACACCAAAGTGTCTAGACCCTCATGGAAAGTTCTGTCCCTCAGGCTGACTTACTGACTGATTTGAAAACAAATTTAAAAATCTTGATGTGTGGCCAGGTCATATTTAGTAATTACTATTTACTGAGCACATACTACATGCCAGGCACAATAGTAAGCACTTTTAAAAATACCCAGTATCTTATTTCATCCTTATAATAACATGTGAGGTAGGTTTTTTTTAATCTCGGTTCTACAGATGAGGAAACCAAAGCACAGAAAGGTTAAGAAAATTGCTTGTGGGCACTTGATTTAAACACAGATCTGACTTATTTCAAAACTTATATTAAGCGATACTGTCCTCAGAATCTTAGAGAGCATGACGTGTGTTTACTTTTCTTTAGCGTTGCCTCCCTTGTTGAAAATGAGCACCCTCGCTTTACCGAAGTCTTGCTGAATGCACAGATGCTTCTAGAGTTGACCTTACCAGAAAATTCTTACTCCTGATGTCCCAGAGGATTCATGCTTAATAAATTCCAGATCCCTGTGCCCTCAGGGATACTTTCCCCTCTGCCAAATTTGCAATTATTTCATAATTTGCTTTAACCACAAACATAAGCCCTGTTATCGACTGAGTAAACTGAATAGAGCTTTTTGGACTTTTATTATTTTCCCAAAATACGATGAACTTGAATCATCAGATGATGAACTTGTACTTGAAACTAGAGTGGCAGAGGGCAAAGTGAGTCACTCCAGTGAGTTTATGCCTATCAATCAATGCATCAAAATTGTGTCCTATTACCAGACACTGCTCTCAGCAGTCTACTTAGGCACCTTGGGGATAGAAGGGCAATACAAGAGCATTTCTTGACCTGAGGAGTTAAAAATCTTGTTTAGGTGGCAAATTAATATACATGAAGCAGATGTGCAGCAATATAGTAGGTATTTTATATATATTATATATGTATGTATGTATGTTTAGTCCTCCAACATTTTAACGAGCACCAACTATATGCTGGATACGGTGTCAGAAGCTGCAGGTACACAGTGATGCATATCTGCCTTCCAGGCGCTCACAGCTCATGGGGAGACAGACTTGACAACAAATAGTTACAGCTTGATGCAGCAAGGGCTAAAGTGGGGCAGGATGGCTCTGCCCAGGAGAGCTGGCAAGAGCTGATGGCTGAGGTAACTGTGGAGCTGGATGTTGAGTTGACCATTTTCTAGGCAAGGGAAGTGGACAGGCATTCCAGGCATAGAGAAAGTCATATGAAGAGGCTGTCAGTGCCAGGAAGGGGCTGTGCCCTACTCATCTCTGTCCTTATTTCCAGCTCTTTGCACAGTTCCAGGCACATGCCAGACCCACAGTGAATATGCGTTCATTCAGTGGATGAAAATACAGAATGGAGAGAACATGCAGTGTGTTTGGAGAACAGTGAGGCAATTGCTGAGCAGGAGTATTCATGAAAGAGAGGGGACGTTAGGGAAGCAAGTCGGGGAAGAACAGAGTGTGATAGGCTTTGAAGATGTAATAATCAGTTTGAACTCTATCCCCAGAGACAAAGGGAGGGGGTCACAGGGTCTGTCAGTGGCAGATGGACACAAGCAGATGTTTTTTGAGAAAACTGCTGGTAGAGGGCTGAGGGTGGGCTGGATGGGAGAGAAGATGCCCATGGAGGGCCATCAGGAGGCTGCAACACTGGTCAGGTGAGGCCATCGGAGGCTGGATGAACTGAGAAGATGGTGGTATGCCTACTCTCATATGTTGTTCACTCAAAATAAAAATTATTCACAAAACATAATGCTCTTATGCGTACTGAAATTAAAAGAGCCTTTTCCCCCTGGATCTTGTCATTGAAAAATTCAGGATTGCGTCATTAAAGCTGAGCTTCCCTCACTTTTGGGGGCCCTCCCCATTACAGGTACCCTAAGCAGGTACCTGGTCAGTCTTGGGAGTACAGCAGTGTTGCCTCACCTGAGGCAGGGCTGGTGAGGAAAACAGGAGGGGATGATTTGGGGAAACTTCCAGGCAGACATCTTTGGATTTTGGCAGCCGCTTCGTTGTTAGGGTAGATGGAGAGGGGAGGAATCCCCCTATCTCAGATGTTATATAGCATAGCATTGGGGTGGGAAGAAACTGATTGGGTATTATAGGGAGTAGAAGTGAGAAGAGACTAATAAGTGCATTTTGGGACAAAATGCTTAGCAATGGGATGTCAAAGAAGGGAATGGTCCCTAGCCATCAGCATGTTGGGGATATCAAAGTAATGCAAAGACTCAGGGGGGAGAGGAGAGAGAGGGAGGAAGGAGAGCCAGGGTGGGGCCTAAGGCGTAATGTAGGAGTCAATGTCAGTGTGGATTATTGGAAATTTACAGATAATTACCAAGTACCATGAAAATCTACGTCACTGGTTCACAGCTGTAATCTGTGCTTTCCCTCAGGCTTTGGATAACAATATTTGCCCCAGCTAGCTTTCTTATAAAGTGATTAATGAGGACCAGGAACTGTCCTTCAAGAACCAGGAAAAGCCAGTGATCCTCAGCCTGGCATAATTGAGAATTGACAAACTAGACACTTATTTAAATAAGTCTTTTTTCAGTGCTATGCCACTATTTTAAAAGATATTCACAAAGAGGTTACAACTTAAGGAATGCTGTAGAGATAATGTGAGTTTTAAAGGCAAGATACATATCGTTTCACCTCAGTTAAAATGGTTTTATCCAAAAGACAGGCAATAACAAATGCTGGTGAGGATGTGGAGAAAAGTTAACCCTCATACACTGTTGGTGAGAATGTAAATTGTACAGTCATTATGGAAAACAGTTTGGAGGCTCCTCAAAAAACCAAAAGTAGAGCTACCATATGATCCAGCAATCCTACTGCTGGGTATGTACCCAAAAGAAAGGAAATGAGTATATCAAAGAGATATCTGCACTCTCATGTTTGTTGCAGCTCTGTTCACAATAGCCAAGATTTGGAGGCAACCTAAGTGTCCATCAACAGATGAATGGATAGAGAAAATGTGGTAAAATAAGCCAGGCACAGAATGGATAGAGAAAATGTGGTAAAATAAGCCAGGCACAGAAAGACAAACATCATATGTTCTCACTTATTTGTGGGATCTACAAATGAAACAATTGAACCCATGGACATAGAGAGTAGAAGGGATGGTTACCAGAGGCTCGGAAGGGTAGTGGGGGTGGGGGAAAGTGAGGATGGTTAATAGGTTACAAAAAAATAGAATGAATAAGACCTACTATTGATAGCATCGCAAGGTGACTGTAGTCAAAATAATTTGCTTGTACATTTAGAAATAACTAGAAGAGTATAATTGGATTGTGATACAAAAGATAAATGCTTAAGGGGATGGATACTCCATTTCCCAAGATGTGATTATTCCATCTTGCATGCCTGTATCAAAATATCTCATGTACCCCATAAACATACACACCTACTATGTACCCATAAAAATTAAAAATAAATAAATTTTAAAAAACGAGATACATATCAACACAGAACAATCATAACTCAATAAAAGCTATAAATAAACAACAAAATACATAGAATAAGGGAAATAAAGAAATTTCCATAAAATATTAAAAGTAGTTGTTGGAAGTATGAGTGGGTAACCTTTTCTCTCTTCTACTTATATATTTCTGAATTTTCCAATTGTTTTATAGTGTGGTTGTGCTAATTGCTAAAAGATGAAAGCATAAACTTTCATGAAGGCAAAAACTAATATTACTGTGTGTCTTTCAAAGAGTGTATTTGCCTACTTTTTTCCAGTCCTGCCATTAAGGGGTACTTAAGACTGAGATTCCATCCAAATCAAATCCTAGCTTAATTAAATGTATCAAGCACTCCTTGAACGCCTACAATGTGCCAGGGGCTAAGATGGAATCCAGGAAAAAACAAAATCGTTTCTAAGGTAGGAGAGGGAATGATGAATTAATATTCAATAAGCTCAGTTTTTGTCCTGCTAAACCTCACAGTGACTTACATAAGCGAAACAGAAAGAAATCCAAAGTGTTCTAATCTACACTGAGAACACTGTGGTAAGTGGAAACAACACTGGGCCAAGGTTCAATTTCTGGTTCTGCACTAACTGAGAAACCTGAGGTCCCTCTCTGAGGGTCAGATTCCTCCTGTGTTAGTCAAGGAGGTTGTGCTAAGGGAAGGGCTCCAGAAGGCAGCAAGAGTCTCAACCTCTGCCACTTGCTGGCCTGGGACATTGAACGTAAAGCCAGTATGACCCACCTTGCAAGGCTCATATGGGGCAGGGGGTGAAAAGATAGATAGATGATTGCTAGATAGATAAATGGATGGATAGCTAGCTGGCTAAATATATATATAGAGAGAAATAGAGATAACTCAGTACCCAGAATATAACAACACATTAGTAAATGGGAGTTTCTATTATTATAAATTCTGAAATTCCTTACAGTTCTTCAATTTTGTGATTGTAAGCGCTGTGTCTACAGTCGATGATAATGAGGATGATGATCATGATGGTGATATTACTTTCTAAGGGCCCCTTTTTTCTTGTAGTCATTCCCTATTGACCAAAGTTCTACAGACGAGACACACACCTGGTCACATAAAAGTGAGTCACTGAGGAGGCCCCATATTTTCTCTGTATTGGATGTGCCTTGCTGGACAAATCACCTCTTTCCCTCAAATTCCAACACTTAGTCTCTGTTTTCTTATCTGAAAATTTGCCCCCGCCAACTTTATTCCTTACATAAAAGTGCTGTGAGGAATAAATTCATACACTTATTAATCACGTATGTATTGAGTGCCTACTGCATGCCTGGCATTGTTCAAAGAGCTGGAAATCCAAGAATGAACAAGACAGAAAGAGGCTCCACACTGGGCACTTAGCAGATACCCCAACATTAATTTCTCCTCTTAGGCTTAATTTAAATGGAAATAAGACAGCAGTGAGAATTCAAAGAGATTCTCAATTCAGAAGAACAAGTGTTATCTCTTCAGCATTCCTTTAAAGAATTTGGGAACAAAACACTGACTGTTAACTAGTTCACCATTTATGTGCTAGAGGGAAGCCACCTTCTTTTTCCCCCTTCGCATTGGCCTTGAAAGGGAGCCCGTGGGTGAGAGGGGACCTTGTCCTTTCTTTCTGACATACAGAGCGTTAGCTTTAACTTTCACGTTCCCCACAGCACTCCACTGCCTTGGCTCTGTTACATGTCCTGACATGTAGAACCAAAGGAAACACAAAGTGAAAATGAAACAAATGTTCCACCTGAGTCACTGTCTGTGTTTCTCTTTTATCACCAAAGCAATGAACTCCCACACAACTGAGGCTTGTTCTATTTAGGTTGTAAAACGTCACCTTTGTAATTAAAGCACACTATTATTGTTATAAAGTAAACAATTGGAAAACATGTTCTTAGAAACATCTCTCTGATTCATAAATATTTGGGTGGTGAAATCACAGAAGTGGAATGCTAACCTTGCTAACACGCTAGTGATAAGATCAGTAGGCACTTGTGTTACACGGGAAAGTTAGCCTTAGTGTGCAGTAGAAAAGTGAGATGGAAAAGAGGAGTTATCTTGTAATGGCCATTTGGAATCACGGAGGTTTAAAAAATATAAACGATTTTTTCTTATGTTAAATTTCACTTCACTTGTGTTGAATATTAATTCATTGAAGGAATATTTTGTTCCCACTCCACTGGGGCCACACCCCACAGGCACTTTAAGCCCCAACCGCTTGAGGCGCTAGTGGTTTCACTTTCTCATCAAGCCTCTCACATCCAACATTCTTGTCGATGACAGAATTTCCTCCTCCTCCTGCCATCCAAACCTTTCCATTTGCAAAACTGCTGTTTCATTTTATCTTTCAAAATCCAGTTTCAAAGTCACTTCCTTGTGTAGGTAAAATAATGTTAAGTCACATCCAGGACTAACCATGTAATTAGCGGGGCCTATTAACTAAATGCAAATGGGGAGCCCCTTGTTCAGAAATTATTGAGAATGTCAAGTCAGTGACAGCAAAGCATTAAGCCAAAGTGAAACCTGTTAAGGGTGGGACTGAACAGGTCATCCGGCTTGTGAAGCTAGCCATGGACACACCTTTTCTGTGTTCCCATAGTTCTTAGAGGATATTTTGGCTTCTTGGCCATTCAGCATCTATCCATCCCAATCAGGTAATGGTTTCCCAGTTTTCCTCCGGGAAAGCCACTCCCCTCACATTTCTGGTCCCTGTGCATTGGGTGACCAGTCAGAGCAAACCAGGCCAGGGACCACTGTGGTTGGTCCAGGAAGGGGTTCAGGATCTATGTAGAGCCACTGTGCTGCGGGAGTACAGGGCTGGGGCTGCTGGAGGCAGCTTACTAGCTGGCCTTGAAGGCAAGGGGCTGTAGCCTGGGGCTGCTGAGGTTGCCATGTGCAACTGGAGAAAAAGGACAGAGTCAAGAGGTTCTACATCAAACTGGGTGGCAGCCACATTTTCTGCAGAGTTTTCAGTTGTACGAACCAGCAAGTCCCCACTTTTTGTTAAGCCATTTTGTACTGTTTTTTTCTAACAAGCAAAAGAGTCCTAGGGGCTACACATCTATTTGGTCTTTATGTACATATTTTTATACATGTGTTTCCCTACAGTTTTATTAACTCCTTGGGAGTAAGTATCCTATTTTGCTCATCTTACCATCCTTAGTGGTTGAGATATTATTAAAATATCCTTTTACTTTTTAAATAAATAGAATTGTAATAGTAGATGGCAAAACAATAATTGACAACCCTGCAATTATCCTCGATTTCTGTTGTGAAACTTAACCAGTCTGTAGAATCGGAATGGCTGTGAGCCCCTGCACATGTATTCAGTTCAATACATGCTAAGTCCAGGTGGCCAGGCAATCAACCAATGGGTTAATTCTGCTCACAGGTGCTGGCAACACTCTCTTCTTTCCCCTGACCTGTAGGCCTGTAAGGGGCCCAGTAGCTTCAGCCCACAAAGCACATTCACACCCATTAGCTCGTCTGCATCTCCCACAACCCTAAAAAGGGGTCAGGCAGGGCGCTTCATCTCCATTTTACAGACTGGAGATTGAAATAGAGTCTGGGCAGTTTCAAAAACATGTTCTGTTTGTGTCTATAGACCCAGGCTCTCCTGTACCCCCTGACACCCTCATCTGAGACTCTTCTGCCCTCTGCCTTTGCTCTGTCTTCTCCCTCCTTGCTCTTTGACCCTTCCACCCTAGTAAGGCAAAATGTGTAAGAGGTAGAGTGACTTTTTAAATCTGACACCAGTAGGACTCTGTTTATTTATAACGGCACAAAATAAGCACAATGCCAACTCTGGAAAATTGTTAGTTTGTCTGTTTGTTTAGTTCATAGTCTCTGAATATTTACTTTTTATAAATAAGTTATTTGTATTTAATTTTAAAAGAAAAATAATGAATTCCAGCTAGAAACTTACAATAAAACATGTTATAGTCCTTGCCAATCTTCCATTACATTCATGAAGCATGTAGACTACCTAGGATGTGTCTTAGCCTCATGCATCATTTCTCCAGGCCTCATCTACAGGGGCTGCTGGCCAGCTGCTCTTCAGTTCCACCGAGCCCCAAATGGGAGGAAATGGAATTCAACTTCACAGGGAGGGCTAGACCAGACAGAGGGAAGACTGATGCTCTGTGAGTGCTCAGACATTGGAGCAGGCTACCAAGACGGGTGGGTGACGATTCCTTCTAGGTGGATGTGTGTGCCTGAGTGGGCACCCATATGCAGGCAACTCAATGACTAATTGGAAATAGGGAGCTATCTTACGTGAAATCTGAGAGCTCAAGAATTCTGGGAGTGGCTACTGAACATCACAGATTGAACAGGGACTTTGGGGAGGTTCTAAAGATCTACAGAAAAATAAAGACAACCCTAGGGCTAAGAATGGTGACTGATATAAATAGAGACGCAGACACATAGGTATGCTTACAATCATTTACAAAGTCTTAAGAACACTTTTTTTGTTTTTAAAGAGACAGGGTCTCTCTCTATAATCCAGGCTGGAGTGCATTAGGGCAATCATAGTAGCTCACTGCAGCCTTGATCTCCTGGGCTCAAGTGATCCTCTAGCCTCAGCCTCCTAAATAGCTGGGATTATAAGCACATGCCACTATGCCCAGCTAATTTTTAAATTTCTTTTTTTTTTTTTTTTTTGGTACAGATGGGATCTCACTTTGTTGCCCAGGCTGGTCTTGAATGCCTAGTCTCAAGCCACCCTCCCACTTCAGCCTCTCAAAGCACTGTGGTTACAGATGTGAGCCACCACAAGCAAGAACACTTATTTTTAAATGCCATATTATCAATGGGTGTATTGGGCTGGCAGCACCCAAACCCATAGATCTGTTTTAATATCTCAAGAATTGAGACCATCAGATACAAGGGCTTCTTGTTGTGATGTAATAGAAAGCGCACAGCCCACCAAAGGGGTTGAACCTGAATGAAATCCGGCCCCTAGATCTGACTATTTGTTTTTGTGAAATTCAGAGGATAGAGGAAATGGTTAAACAATGCTGAGGATGTAATCAGCCAAATCCAGAATGAGGAAAATTCTACAGAACAAATTACCTCATTTCTTCAACAAATAAATGGCATGAAAAATAAGGAGAAAGAATATAGTAGGTTAAAATAGACTTAAGAGACGTATCAACCAAATATAGTGTGTGGACCTTGTTAGGATCCTGATTCTGTCAAACTAACTGTAAAAGGACATTTAAAGACATACTTTTGGAAATGTGAATCTAGATTAGCTAATTCAATGGTACTAGAAAACTGTAATTAAATTTGTTAGATATGTCGTGATTATTATCTTAAAAGCCCTTATCAGTCTTTAAAAGGAATAAAATACTTAGATGAAAGTTGAAAATATTATAAGTGAAATAAACCAGATTTTTTAAAATGCTGTATGATTTCACTTAGATGAAGTGTCCAGAATGGTCAAATCCAGAGACAGAAAGTAGAATAGTGGTTACTAGGGGCTAGGCTGAGGGAGAAATGAGGAGTTATTGTTTAATGGGTACAGAGTTTCAGTTTATGATGCAAATGTTTTGGAGACAGATGGTGGTGATGGTTGCACACAATGTGAAGGTTCTTAATGCCACTGAATTGTACACTTACAAATGGGTAAAACAGAACATTTTCTGTTATGTACATTGTACTGCAATTTTAAAAGAAGTCCTTATCTGTTAGAAACATACTCTGAGATGCCTATGATTTGCTTTAAAATACTCCCACCCGACAGAGGTTGCAGTGAGCCAAGATCACTCCACTGCACTCCACCCTGGACAATAGAATGAAACCCTTTCTCAAAAGTAAATAAATAAATAAATAAAAATAAATAAAAATTCCCACCCTACCCTACCACCCCATAAAAGAAAAGTGTGCGGAAGGGGAGATGAAATAAGATAGGCAAAGTATTGATAATCGTTAAAGCTGGATTTCATGTATATGAGGATTTATGTGTGTATGTTTGCAAATTCCCATGATTAAAAAGTTTAAAAATGACTGCAGAATGCCTCACTATCAAGGATAAATGAATACAGTGCAAATCTGCCCACAAACGTAGCTGAGCCCAGCTGATTGGAGGAGCGCACACAATGGACTGGGGCCGAGCGATGGAGAGCATTCCCCATGGCCAATCCTTGGCCATCGGGTGTCTAAAGAACACCTATGTTTTCAAAACTACATCCCGACCTCTGCTCTTGCCAGAACATCCCAGTGACCTTCTCAGCTGGTTTCCTGAGCTTCTGGATTATATTTTTTCAAAAAAAGCCAAGATATCACTTTAGATTTTCCCCCTTGCAAGAGGAGCCTGGTGGCAGTTGTTGAATATAGTTGAGGAACAGAAGGGCACAGGCTGGTGAGAACACTCAGGAAAGGTCCTCTCTGTCTAAGGAGACTGGAGAGACTGTGGTGCAGGAGGCTCCGTTAGGAAGAGGGGTCTTAACACATGCCCTTAAGAAGGTGGGGAAAAGTATTCCAAGTAGAGGACTCAGAATATGCAAAGATAAGGAAGCATAAAAAGGAGTATGTCTCTCTCCAGAAAGGGAGAGCAGCCACATGTCCCTGGTACAGGATACAGGGGAAGAGGCAGCTGGGAAAGTTGGGATCAGATGGTGGATGGTCTTGTATGTATTGCTATGAATTGTATTCTTTCAACAAACGGAGAGGCTACCAAGGGCCGTGTTCTTTGCAAAGATGTACAAGAAACCAGACCCATGAGAGAGGAATATTTTTCACTTCCGTGCAGTCTTTCTTCCTCATCTATGTGGTTGGTGCACTTACCTTATAGTAAGAGCCATGAAAGTACATTATCCTGCTCCCCTAATGCTGCCCATATCCAATGCTAACTTGGTAAGTCTTTCAACAGGAGACTCATTAAGCTTATATTACCACTCAAAGTGGTGCCCGGGAAATGTGCAATTTCTGATGGCACAATAATACAGATGGCCACTGAAAAATGAGTATCTGCATTTATGGCTCCTGTGTTCACACTGAATTCAATTTTTGAGTATTTCCACCTGTTACATTTTAAAAATTAAAGTAATATATGCACAAGAGAAAAGAAATCAGATAATAAGGAAGTGTTTATATTGAAAACTAGCAGGGCTCACCCCACACACATGCCACCTGCCAGAGACTACTACCTTTAACGGCCTCTTTTTAAAATTATTTGGATGGTGAACTTCCTAACTCCAAAAAATATGCTTATGTGACTTTTTACAAACAGTTTCTTGGTCAGTTTAAGACATTCTTTTGTTCTTCTTTTTTTTTTTTTTTTTCTTTTTTTTTTTGTGAGACAGAGTCTCACTCTTGCTGTGCAGGCTGGAGTGCAGTGGTGTGATCCTGGCTCACCGCCACCTCCGCCTTCCTGGGTTCAAGCAATTCTCCTGCCTCAGCCTCCTGAATAGCTGGAATTACAGGCACTCTTTTGACTCACCTCTATAAAATAGAATATAACTTCCTATTCCCTTCCCCCAACTTTTTTATTTATAATTTACTTCTACTATGGGTTTCCGCTGTACACTTATATGATATACTTAATCTTCTATTTCTTTCTCCATCTAGAAAGTAACTTTTGACTCCCTAGTACATTAGCTGAGGATATCAGCACAGTTCCCTTCTTTCTGTCTCTCCCTTGCTCCCATTATCCGCTATTTGTACCTTTAATTTTGCATCAAGAATGAAAACATTTACAATGAGCTCTGTTTCCATTCTCATGTCTTCCTTGCTTTGTGGGTAGGTTGATTTTGAGAGTGGAGAGCTAATAGACAAGGTTTGCATTATTATGACTATGTCAACCCAGGATTGCTGTGATGCCGAGGAGTATGCTAGGATCACATTTCTCCACCCGGCCACAGTCACCATTCATGGCCACTTCAAAGAGAATGTGCCTGGTGAAAGCAGAAAAATAGACTTTCTCTTATGATCTGGGTTCAAATGTTCAAAGTGATGCTATATTTTAGATGACTTTGGATTGGGAGAATAATTTTGTTTTAAAAATGTAAATACGCCTTCATATTCACAGAAAAAATGTATATACATGTATTACTTATATTTTTGAAAAGGAAGTTATTGCCAAGTATGAAGGTGACTAAAATATGGCATCATTTTGAGCATTTGAAGGAGTGATTATGTGGATGGTGGAGGAAAAAATCAAAATTCAAAATGTCCAAGATGAGAAATAAATAATGTCCAAATGGAAAAAGCAGGAAATGAGCAGTATACACACATGATTGATAAATATGGAGAAGAAACAGTGAAAAGAATAGAAAGCAACTGCCTTCAGGGAGTGGGAATCAGGTGTGGGCTTATATGGGCTGGGAGACTGGTTTTTGTTTTTTGTTTTCCATTATAAGCCTTATAGTATTGTTAGAGTTTTTAAGCTTTGTACATGTATTACTTTGATTAAAAGTAAATTAAAATTTAAAAAGAGAGTAATTGTCCTTCTCATCCTACCCACAAGGTAATTACTGCTGCCCCAACATGATAGGCCTTGGGGCGCTAAAAAGATAATCCAAAGCTCTAAAAAGATAATCCAAAGCTCTTTGTGCGAAATGAATCATGTCTCCCGGTGGTGACACCCTAGGGTGATGAGATGTGATTCTTTATTGGTAGACACAATGTCAGTAAACCTGTCTTTACTCTTGAGCCAACTGGGTCTACCTTTTCCCTGGTGGGAGCTGGTGGAAACATGCCGGGTTAGGGCTATTTCTGAGCAGGGTGGGGAGTGGAGAAAGTGTTGTTTCAATTAGTCCCCTTGACTAATCCACGCCCTGCCTGGAGTCTCCTAGTCCTAAGCCTCTTCTGTTGGGTTTCAACATCTCCTTAAAACAAGCTTCTCAAGGCGAGAGGGGTAGACTCCTGGCTGCAGGGGTAGAAGAAGCTACAGAGGACAGCCCTCTTGAGTCAGGCTTAATGGCTAATTTTCCCTGATCTCAACATCCCCCCTCTCACTCACCTCCCACAATCACTGTCACCCCACATGCTGAGTCTCACAGGGGTCTACAGAGGGACTGCACCACTCCCCGCCCCGCCTGCCCCTGCCGCCCCAGCAGGTGCCTTGCTTAGACTGCTGCATTGCTAAACTAAGTACCGGCACCCCATCCCACACTCCCCATTTTCCACAGTTCTGTTGACATCTCTTGTCTGCTGTTATCTGTCTTCCTGTTCTGTCATTTAAGATAATTCATTTTTTAAATCCCTGTAGTGGACTTGGGAAGAAAGAGAGGAGATACACACATATGTGTGAATGAATGGTTAATGCTTCACTTTAACTGAAGTTACAACTGACTTTCAAATGGAAAGGCTGGATTTTATCTGCTGTTTTCTGCCCTCTGTTTTAAGTTCATATTCTGGGGTATTTCCGTGTTAGCAAAACTTTGTCCTTTGACCAATGGCAGCGTCCCTGAGTCCAGCCTGTGGGCTTCTAAGCATGTGGGTTGGTCACAAGAGGTGCAGACTAGAGATTGTGGTTTGCGTCACATAACCCAACCCCATGGCAGCAATCCTGACTTCTGCAAAATCCCACTCACAAGTCAGTTGTTTGGAATGCAAAACATATTTTCCCATAGAAACGACATCATAAAGGAATATTTTAGTTCTCAGGTCAGCTTTCCAAAAAGTCTGTCTGATGCAGATAAAAACTCATAGGTACAAATATTCTTAATTTATTAATGTATTCATCCCCACCATTTATTGAACACCAATTATGTGTAATTTAAGCATGACATTATTATTGCAGGATTCTATCAAACACAATCTTTTAAATACATCACTTTCCTCTATTTTTTAGCTTCCATTGTTTTTAACTTGGAAGCTCTTCTCCAAAATGTAATCTTCTTCTCCCGCCTTCCCTCTAACTCACCCATTCCACTTTAAGAGAAAAAGGCAAAACTTGTGTCAGAGTCAGTAAAAACG
This sequence comes from Macaca mulatta, assembly GCF_049350105.2. Classification (NCBI taxonomy): domain Eukaryota; kingdom Metazoa; phylum Chordata; class Mammalia; order Primates; family Cercopithecidae; genus Macaca; species Macaca mulatta. Next base: position 70,320,523 of record NC_133406.1, on the reverse strand, counting down.
TTCATTTGGTCAGTGCAGAAAGTTCCCAGAACTTCTCTGCACCTAGAGGGCTCCTCTGCCCTGTGGAGGGCCCAGCCCAGTGTCACTTTCACAGTAAGAAGCTGCTCATTGTACTTTCCCCAGGGCCCTCCAGGGACTTAGGTAAAATTGAGAATTGGCTCCCCGTCAATTATCTTTGGGATTCCTAAGGTTGCAGCACTGACCTGAACACAAAGTCACTTTTTAAGGCTTAACGTGATAACTGTTGGCTATTTTTTGCCTTCCCATAAAATTCAAAGGTAACTGGAGCCTGTTGCCAGTTCAGTGCTTCACATGTTTATTTTCTCCTACGTCAATTCATGTCTGGCTTCCAGAGGGCTCATGCTGTCCACTCATGAGGCACGGGCGACAGCTACTTTGTGGTGGAGATTGGAAACTCTCACCAAATGAAGTTCTTTGGCACGTTCTCCAAAGTTATTCAGGGCAGGAATATTATTCAAGATGGCAAACTCATACTGATGTAGTCATTCATTCATTCACCAAATACTCCTTTAGTGCTTACTGCATGCCAGGCACTGTGCTTGGTCCTGAAGATGCCCCGTGGAGTCACTGCTACATCATTAACTCTGCACTTTGAGCAGCAAAGAGGAAGGAAGTGCCATGTCCTAAGAGGAGTATTCCCTCCCACTGACTTGCCCCAAATAAAAATTCACCAGCTTAGGAGAAAAGGGAGAAAGGGGAGAGGGAGAAATAAGGGAGCTGCCTGTGTGGGTCCTCCTTCCCCAGTCATGCTCTGGGTCAAGAGATAATAGAAACTTCACAACTAATTAGGGAACCCCAGGATGGAGGTTCCCTGAGCCCCCTTCCACAGGTGACCTCCCCCAGAAGCCTGTGTGTGAAGGTAGAAGAGGCATGGCTGAGTGAGGCATCCAGGCAGATGGGCTGAGGACAGACTCACAGTCTAGTGCAAAAAGAGGAGCCAAGACCTCCCCTGCCCACGGGCAGGACCCCGGAGGGTCGAGAGAGGCTACAGGACCCAACAATTTTGGGAAAAGGAGAATGCCAAGGCCACTGGAGACCACAACAGATCCTAGGTCATTTGGAAGGAAGTCAGGAGGATGGGTGCCAATGACCAAAGGCCCAGGGGACTCCACACTCCAACAAAGCCACTGTGGACAAAGAGCAACAACCATAGAGCAGGTGCTTCTCTCTCTTGGCACCAGGGCAAAAATAACCCTCATTTTACACACACACACACGCGCACACACACACACACACACCCCTAGAACTGAGAGCCCCTCTAGGAAGAATGTGAGAAAATCTGCCTAGGTCGATAACCGGAAATGACCCTGTAACCCTTCATTTGGCTGAGGTTATCTGAAGAAGACTCTGTTTTCTGTGACAGAGGGAGGGTTCAGAATTTAAGAATTACAAAATATAATCTATTACAGTTTTGCACACATGAATATGTGGCCTATGAAACTTGCTCCTGCTTCACACACAAATAAATGTTTAAAGCCACATATCTTCATAAATTCTCAGGGAAAGCAAACAGGTGCTGAAACAGAGGGAAGCCCCTACATTGGATGGGGTGGTTTGAGGTGGCCCCTCCACGGAGAGCTCCCCTGATGGTGAAGCCTGAAGGAGAAGGTGCCAGCCAAGCAGAGAATCCTAAGGAGAGGGCTCTGGGCAGAGGCAACAGCACCAGCCAAGGTCCTGAGGCAGGAAGGGATTCAGCTGTTTGAGGAACTGAAGGAAGTTCGCCAGGACTGGCCATGGGGGCAAGGCAGAGAGAGCCAGGCTGAGTCTGGAGAGGTCGACAGGCAGGAGGCCCCAGCAGCGCCTTTGCATCCCCAGGGCTCAGCAGCCCCAGAGCTGCCACGCACAGGAGCCCCACTTGCCTTTCACTCCCGGCTGTTAGTAATCCTTCCTCTCACCATCCTGTGGATCGGCCTCACTATTCAGGCACTTCTCCCTGTCCCCTTAGAGGCTCCCTCACCCCCTCGGCCCTCAGAATACATCTTATCTTGTAGGGTTTCTCTTCTCCTTTTGGTACCTGACAGGTTGGAGAGGGGACACCATAAGGTGATCACAGGACTGGAGAATGGGCAGCCACAGGGCTGTGTTTACCATGCAGATTCCTGAGTCTCTGTCCCAGGTATCCTCATACACAAAGCCTGCCTGGGGTCCTGCGATCTGAGTGACCAGAAATTTCCCACAAGAGTTCCATACAGGTGGCCTGGGAGCCGCAGTTGGAGAGACTCCAGGTGAAAAAGAGAGGCCATGTTAGGCAGGAGGGGGAAGTGAGGGGCAACTTTATAAAGCATTTTAACTCCAGCATAGCATGATGATGAATTTTATGTGTCAGCTTGACTGGGCCATGGGGTGCCCAGATATTTGGTCAAGCAAGATTCTGGGTGTTTCTGTGAGGGTGTTTTGGATGACCTTAGCATTTACACTGATGAACCAAGTGAAGCCGATTGTCCCCCCTGTGTACGTAGGCCTCATCCGGTTGTCTGAAGTCCTGAAGACAGCAAAAAGACTAAGTAAAAGATAATTCCTCCTGCCTGACTGCCTTTGAGCTGGGACATCAGTTTTTTCCTGCCTTTGGACTTGAACTGAAACATCAGCTCCTCCTGGGTCTTGAGCCTGCCAGCCTCAGACTGGAACTGCACCACTGGCTCTCCCCAAGCTTGCTGACTACAGATCTAGTGGCCCATCAATCTCTGTAATTGCATGAGCCAAGTCCCTTACAATAAATATCTTATACACATGCGTCTTACTAGTTCTGTTTCCCTGGAGAACCCTGAGTAACACAGGGAGTAACAGCTGTTTTCTGCTTTCAGGACGCTCAGAACTTTGTATTCCGGTGGGAGAAAATCTGTCCGGATGGTAAAAGTTGTTCATAAATACATACTGGTGTAAGAAATCAAGAAGTGGTATGCAGCATAGGTCTCTTTGGGGGACTTTAAGAAATAATTATAGCTGCTCTTTACAAGTACTATGAGTACCCTGTGTGTGAGAGGTGATATTTTATCTCCTCCCCCTTGTAAATACTTATGTAACGTCTGGCTTTCTTGCGTTTCACCTACCATGAGGGCAGAGATACGGTCTGTTTTGGTCATCACTGTATCTGTGGGAGAGAGCCCAGGATATGGTAGGTACTTGGAAAATACCTGTTGAATGCGTCAGTCCATGTATTTCTAATCTTTACAACAATGCCACATGGTAGATACTATGATCCCCATTTTAAAAAAAAGGAAACTGATGCCCAGCGGGAGTGTTGTTATTCTCCAATTACTATGCCCCACCCCTTCCATCCACTTCCTGCCCTCCTCTGTGGCCTGAGGGGCTAAACTCTACAGACTTATAACCTGTGCTCCTGGCTAGGGAAAGAGAGAGGTCAAGGTTAGGACCTCTGTTCCAGGGCATTGTTCTGACAGTGGCTGTGTTTCTCCAGGGCCACAGCCCCTGTCAGATGGCTCTTGTCCATGATGCCAGCTTTCAATAGGATCCAATAAAATATTCCCTCCTCTTGCCCCGTAAGCCCGGGTGGTGATGGCTTTCTGCGATTACTAGTTCCTCAGTGCTTCACCATCCCCTGTGGGTTCCTGTAATCCTGCCCAAGCCTCAGTTAATAGTCCCTTTGCTAAACTCTCCTCAGTTAAACGTGCTGTGTGTGCCATCAATTTCCTGCTGGCATCTTGACTGATAAAGAGAAACGAAACCCAGGAGGCTGAAACAGGAGGATCACTTGAGCCCAGGGGTTCCAGAGAGTAGTGCACTGTAAGCATGCCTGTGAACAGCCACTGCACCAGCCTGGGCAACATAGCGAGATGCCATTGCTTAAAAAACAAAAACAAAAACAAAAACAAAAAACAGAGAGAGAAATTAGATAACAAAGTCACACAGCTAAAAAGCAGTGGAGGCAGGCGTCAGACACTGAAGTGTCTAGCTATGAAGCCCATTTTCATTTTGTTATACCTCATATTCTTCTCTCAGAAACTGGTTAGGAATGAGCCTGCCCCATGACAGTCTATGTTTTCCTCTAGACTATTCCATAACCCTGGCATTCTTTAGCACTCTCCCTTTCCCTAGAGAGACGAAGGGTGGCAGCATGGAAATAGGGCTCAGCCTTTTGTAACCCAAGAGACCTGGATTGGAATCCAAGCTCTGCTACTGATTTTGTGACTCGGCAACGGCTTGACTTCTCTGAGCCTGTTTCTTGGTGTGTAAACTGAGAGTCATACTTCAGCGGGAGCTAATGAGGATTGAGTAAGCAAATGTATTTCTATCAAGAGCTCAGTCAAGTTGGCCTTTCTTCTCCTTTCTCCTAAGCACAGGTCTCATGGAAAGGCCGGAATACTTGCCTGAAATCACTCAGTGTCTGGTTTAAAGTGCTGCTCAATCCCTCTGCCGGGAGACATGTCAGGAGCTTTGACAGTTGGAAAAAACGCCCAGGCATGTTTCAGAAGGTGGACTGCAGAGCGCTCAGTGCAGGGGACCGAAGCCCAAGCCTTCTTTCAGGCATTGTTTTACTGACTTTCTTGCGACATGGCAAAAGGTGAATCTCATGACCAGTGTGTGTTTTCTCCAGCACTAATGACTGTGACTAAAATAGAGCTTTGTGGGGGAGAACCCACACAGCCCTCCCCTTGGAGAAGTTCTGAAGGCTGCCCTACTTTGCTTTGCCAGGGTGCATTGGGTTTGAGAGCCATTGGTTGGCAACTTCAGTCTCTCTATAAGCCTCAAAATGTGCAAAAGAAAATGCATTAATACGGGCTCACCAATACAGAATTTACAGAGGCTGGCCTGGTTCCTTTCCAAAAGGTGGTGCACAATGAAGGTTAACTTCTGAGGTGGGAAGGGTTGCCAGATAAAGGATAGGGTGCTCAGGTAAGTGTGAATTCCAGATAAACCGCAAATATAAGTCTGTCCCACTCAATGTTTGGGATATAGTACACTAAAAATTCTTTGTTTCTATTTGAAATTCCTGCTTACCTGGGCCTGGTATATTTTCATTTGCTAAATTTTGCAATCCTGTAAGTGAGGGGAAGGGAGATGTTTCACTGGCTTACAAAACATTGTTTTCAAGCATTCTTCACACATTTCAGAAGCTTCATTTTACTCAGAAACCAATGTGCTTGTTATGAATTGCTTTTTTATACTCACTAAAAGAGGACTCTAAATAGCATCCTATCAACTGAGTTCTGATGTCTATTCCTTGAAATAATAAAACTGTATTTCCTTAAGAATATGCAATTATATCCTTTATCTAGAAGCCATGTATCTGAAAACCTCAAATATCAAAATGCTGACAAACTTTTATTATATCTGTGTGTAAGATATTTCACATGTATATATTAAGTATGTCTTTGGGTACTCAGTAATTATTTTATGATTTTCATTTTATGAAAATCAAAGTCACCATTGTGTGGTTTGCATTTTCATAGTATGGACCATATTTTGCTTATGCTGTTTATTTCTCTTCAAACCATTAATAACTATATGATAAAGTATAATTTTATTGCAGTGCAAGTGTCTAAGGAACCACAGACAGTTTTTGTATTTTAAATTCCATAAAACATTCTTCCATTGACAAAAACAACGTCAACAACAACGAAATAAAACTCCTACAACACCCATAAGAAATGCCATGGGGTTCATGCAGTTCACTCAGGGTACTGCTGAGCTCTTCTTACATATCTACTCAAAAAGTTCTTGGTTTTTGGACTTTCCATCTCAAGCAGGTAGAGGAGAGCAAACTAGGAATGTGGCTAGGACTTCCACTAAAGTCAGGTACACCGAGAGCATAAGAGCAGAAGCCCCACTGAGACACAGGACCAGAAACTCCAAGAGTCCTGCAGGGGCCGGCAGATCTGCGCACATGCCAGCCCTTAGGCAGCACTGTGTTACTGAGACACATAATCATGTTGCATGTCCTCATGAAAACTTTAAATTACATCCAAGTCAAAAATTTTGTCTTCCCATCCCTCTCTGGAAAAGGTACCATAGCACTTTAAAATATACTATTCTATGGCCAGGCGCAATGGTTCACGCCTGTCATCCCAGCACTTTGGGAGGCCAAGCTGGGCAGATCACTTGAGGCCAGGAGTCCAAGACCAGCCTGTCCAACATGGTGAAACCCTGTCTCTACTAAAAATACAAAAATTAGCTGGGCATGGTGGGGGGCACCTGTAATCCCAGCTATTCAGGAGACTGGGGTGACAGAATCACTTGAACCCGGGAGGTGGAGGTTGCAGTGAGCTGAGATTGTGCCACTGCACTCCAGCCTGGGTGACAGAGCGAGACTCTGTCTCAAAATAAATAAACAAACAAAATGTATTACTATAGTTTTGGGAATCCTAGACAATGTCACACTTTTCTCAGAAAATTAGAGTGCTGCAAATGTAGGGTAATTAAAACTGGATTTTAATATGCTTGTCCTTAGTAGTGAAGATAGAGTGAAGAATGACTATCACATATTACATAAGCAAGTGAAGGCTAGGTATGGTGGCTCACGCCTGTAGTCCCAGTGCTTTGGGTGGTGAAAGCAAGTGGATCACTTGAACTCAGGAGTTTGAGACCAGCCTGGCCAACAGTCTCCACTAAAAATACAAAAATTAGCCTGGTGTGGTGGTATGCACCTGCAGTGCCAGCTACTCGGGAGGCTGAGGTGGGAGGGTCACTTGCGCCTGGGAGGCAGAGGTTGCAGTGAGCAGAGATCGTGCCACTGCATGGGCAACAGAGCAAGACCCCATCTCAAAAAAAAAAAAAAAAAAAGTAGAAATTTGAAAAAAAACAGTAGTGAAAATGAAAGCATTCTCCTCCCAATAGAGTTCACACTCTGTTGAGAAGGATACAAGTAAGTAATTGTGTCCATCAGGATAGCTTAAATTATGCTGCAGTAACAAAGAACTCTACAATTGTTTCTTTCTTTTTTTTTTTCCTGACCTTGTGATCCACCTGCCTCGGCCTCCCAAAGTGCTGGGATTATATGCATGAGCCCGGCCTACAAATCTGTTTCTTAACCAAGGTAGTTTATTTCTCATTCACCCTACTCCATATCGGCTGGGATCTGCTCTGCTTTTCTCCGAGCCCAGGCTAATGAAGCAGCCATCACATCTGGATACAGCATTGTCATTCTTCCATGAGATGCTCATTTTATAGAAGAGGAATCCTGGATTTAGGATGATTAGGTGGCTTAACTAGGCAAGAGCAGAACCAGCCCTGAAACCAAGGTCTTTTAATCCCTACACCAATACTTCTTCTCTTCTACAGATAAATTGTGCTGTGTACTAGGCTGACTGTTTCCCAGAGGGACTGGGAGTAAACAAAGCTCCAGGTTAAACTCCAAAAGTTCAGTCCTTCAGTTTTTGATATGTTAGCCATCATTCATTGACTCAGTTTACCATGTGTTGGCACTATTTTATGCACTGGGGATACGATGGTGATTAAAAAAAGATATACTGCCCTGGCCCTTGTGGTGCTTAGAGTTTTATGATGGGGAAGGTACATGGAACTGAGCTTCCCAAGCTTGGAAAGGAAGACTAAATAAAACGGCTCTAGAAGGCCGTGAGCAGTGGCTCATGCCTGTAATCCCAGCACTTTGGGAGGCTGAGGCAGGTGGATTGCCTGAGGTCAGGAGTTCGAGACCAGTCTGGCCAACATGGTGAAACCCTGTCTCTACTAAAAATACAAAAATTTACCAGGCGTGGTGGTGCACACCTGTAATCCCAGCTACTTGGGAGGCTGAGGCAGGAGAATCACTTGAATCTGGGAGGCAAAGGTTGTGGTGAGCCAAGATTGTGCTGCTGCACTCCAGCCTGGGCGACACAGCAAGACTCCGTCTCAAAAAAAAAAAAAAAAGAAAAGAAAAAAACTCCAGAGAGTTGCCTGAGGCTCTAGCTCCTAGAAGTTTCTTGCCTAGGGGTGTGGGAGGACACAGACACAGCCTGGTGGTTGGGAATGAGTCCACGACTGGGTCCGCTCTGTCCCTATCATCACTGAGCAGCAGTAACCCTGAAATGCTCCCAGAGACTCTGGTTCTGGGTCGGGGAGCTGGAGGGCTGAGTGGACCACTGCAATAGTGGAGAAGAAGGAGGGATGAGCACTGAGTGAGGAAGAAAAAGACAGAAAACCAAACCAAACAAACATCACTTTCCCCTGAAATGAGCCGGCAAACTCAGCTTTCAAAATACATGAAGAAATCTAATGCTAAGGAAGACAGCCAACAAAGTGAATAGTCAGGACAGGATTCTACTCCCGGTTAAAAGTAGAAAAAAGATCCAACTAAAAAAAACCTCAGAAATGATTAGTATAAACATTGGAATTTAAAATGCACCAGATAGAACATTTCTGGCCTGGATAAAGTTGAAGAAGGCATTAGTGAAGTGGAAAAGGGTGCAGAGGAACACACCCAGAATGCAGGCAAAGATGAGAAAGTATTAAGAGACATGGAAGATTGATCACATTGTACACTATAAATACATATCATTTCATCTGTGAGTTAAAAAAGATTAAAGAGTTAAATGAATTTATCTACAAAGGAATAAAAATTAGTCTGACAGCAAGCAGCCTTCTCATAGATACCAACCCTCATGTAATAAAAATTCTGAAAGAAAAGAGGAAATGACAGTGATGCAATATTTAAAGAGATAATGGCTGAGAATTTTCTAGAAGTGAAGATACATTGCAATTGAATTGCAGAACACCGTGGATAAAGAGATAATTGTAAATTAACAGGTTGGATCACCTCACTCGTCAGAATGACTATTATCCACAAAAGATAACAAATGTTGGTGAGGATGTGGAGAAAAGTAAACCCTTTCACACCGTCAGTGGGAATGTAAATTGGAACAGCCATTATGAAAAACAGTATGGAGGTTCCTCAAAAAATTAAAAATAGAATTACAATATGATCCAGCAATCCAACTACTGAGTAATAGGTTCAGAGGAAATGAAAACAGTATGTCAAAGAGATATCTGCACTTCATGTTCATTGCAGCATTATTCAGAATAGCCAAGATACGGAATCAACCTAAGTGGCCATTAACAGATGAACGAATAGAGAAAATGGGGTATACGTACACAATGAAATACTATTCAGCTGTGAAAAAAGAAACAAATCCTGTAATTTGCCACAACATGGATGAATCTGGAGGACATTATGTTACGTGACATATGCCAGGCACAGAAAAACAAATACCATGTGATCTCACTCGTATGTGGGAACTGAAAAACGTTGATCTTACAGAAGTAGAGAGCAGAATGGTGGTTACCGAGAGCTGGGGCTGTGGTCGGGGTAGGATGGGGGTGGGGCTGGTGAGTTGAAGAGATGTTGGTCAAAGGATATAAAGTTTCAGTTAGAAGGAATAAGTTTGAGATCTACTGTACCACATAGTGACTATAGTTAATAAGAATATATTGCATTCTTGAAAAATGCTTAACAGAGTGAATGCTAAGTGTTGCCAGCACAAAAATGATAACAATGTGAGGTAATGTACATGTTAATTAGGTAGATTTAGTCGTTCCATGTTATAATTTTACTTTAAAACATCACATTGTACACTATAAATACGTATCATTTTATCTGTGAGTTAAAAAAAGGTTAAAGAGATAAATTATTTTATCGACAAAGGAATAAAAATTAGTGTGATAGCAGCCTTCTTATAGACATCAATAGATTCTAGAAGATAATAAGGGTAATAAGTTGAAAGTGCAGAGGGAAAACAATTATCAGTCTAGAATTCTATACCCTGAAAAATAAAGAATTTCAGGCATCCAAAGATGAAGACAGTTTACCAACCACAGACTGTCACTTAAAGAACTACTAAAGAATATTTTATTTTGGGCCGGGCTCGGTGGCTCACGCCTGTAATTCCAGTACTTTGGGAGGCCGAGGTGGGCAGATTATGAGGTCAAGAGATCAAGACCATCCTGGCCAACACGGTGAAATTCTGTCTCTACTAAAAATACAAAATCTATCAGCCGGGTGTGACGCCACGTGCCTGTAGTCCCATCTACTCAGGAGGCTGAGGCAGGAGAATTGCTTGAACCCGGGAGGCGGAGGTTGCAGTGAGCCGAGATCACACCACTGCACGCCAGCCTGGGTGACAGAGTGAGACTCCGTCTCAAAAAAAAAAAAAAAACAACAAACAACAACAACAAAAAAAAACAATATTTTTTAAAAATAACTTTTATCTTTAAAAACTTTAACTCTGGAATAAAAATAAGATGGGGAACAGGGTCCACATGTAATTAAAAAGTGCTGAGGTCCTTGCTGTAGTCAAAAGGACAAGTAAAGTTCTACTTAAGAAAAAAACTAGTAAAAGCAAAATGAAAAAACAAATTAAAAACAGCACAATAAGTAAGTGTTCAACTTAAAAAACTAGGCAAGAACAACAGAGAAATCCAAACTAGAAATAGGAAAATAACATAAGAGAAGAATGAAAGAAATTATATTTAGGGAAGGTGAATAAAACACAAAGTTAGTTTTTTAAAACAACTTACAGAAAAAGATAAACCCTGAGCACAACCAATCAATAAAAAAGAGAAAAACACAAACAGAAAGTGGGAATAAAAAGGGATAGAAATAGATACAGTGGAGATTTTAAAATACATAAAAGAATACTATTAACTCCATCTGAATAAATATGGAAACTTAGAAGAAATAAATAATTTTCAAGAAAGAAATTAAAATTTGGTAATTTATTCAGATAAAACCAGCACAAAGCCTTAGCTACTAAAGACATTAAATTATTAATCAAAAGTTCTTCCATCTCCGAAGACACCAGGCCCAAATATTTACCAGATTTTTAAAAAATAGATAAGCCCTGCTTTAAAAGACAAAAATTCTTTCAGAGGATGGGAAAAAGGAAGAGAATTTCCTAACTTATTTTTTGAGATATTAAAGCCAGACAGGGACAATCCAAATAAGGAAAATTATAACTTAATCTCATTTTTCATGTAGATACAAAACCTTAAAGAAAATATCATGACCAAGTGGAATTTCATCTCTAGAATGAAAGAATAATTCAAGATTCAAAAACTTATTAAATTAAAAAGGAAGGCCTTTTTCCTTTATTTTTTATCTTTTTAGTGTCTCAATAAATGCAGAAAAGGTATGGACAGAATATAGCATTCATTCATGGTTTTAAAAATCTTAGTAAACTAGGTATAGAAGGCAATTTTCCTTACCTGACAAAGGCTATACATCAAAACTCTACAAGCAAATATCATGTTAACTGGTACTATTTTAGAGACGTTTTCATTAAAGTCAGAAATTACAGAAGGATGTAAGTTCTAAGCCTCTATTCAGCATTATACTGAAGTTCTTAACTGATGTAATATAAAAGAATGGAAAAAGAGAAAGATTAGAAACTGTTCTTGTTTGCTGAAAATGTGATTGTCTACATAAAGAACTCAAGAACATTTACGTACTCTTAGAACTAAAAACTATCCAGCAACGGTTGCTAGATACAAAAAAAAACATGCAAAAATCAATAGCATTCTTAATAGTAATAACTAATTAGAAAATATATTGGAAAAATCCCATTTATAATAGTAACAGAAATTATATGGCATCTAGAGATAAATTTGTTAAAAGGTATGAAAGACCTCTAAGAAGAAAACTACAATAGTATTATTGAATAAAATACAAGAAGATCTAAATAAATGGAGAAAATTACTATGTTTATTGATTAGAGTACTCAGTAATATAAACATGTTAGCCATCTTGGTGGCACCTCTGGTGCAGTGGTATCACACAAGATTCCCATAAAAATGTTAGCCATCTCCATATTTGTTTATAGATTTGATGAAATTTTCATATTAAAAATCCTCAAAATGGGCACAATTCTTAAGAAGCTAATTCTAAATTTCATGTGAATGGGCCAGGAAAAGCCAATAAAATTTGGAAGAAAAAGAAGAGAGGGTAGCAGGACTTGTCTTGTTAGATATTTAGACTTACTGAAAAGATTGTGGTAGTATTGGCATAGGGAATAGAAATAGACTAATGGAACTGAACAAAAGCCCATAAATATCCTATGTACACGAGGAAGCTCTGTACGTGACTGAAATAGCCTCACAAAGCAATGGGAGGAAATTGTGGAACTCGGATAACTGGTTATCCATATGGGAGTAAGTGAAATTAGATTCTCACTCACATCAGCCATAAAGATTAAAGACACAGATGTGAAAAGCAAAACTTTGCAACCTTGAGAAAAAACAACATATAGGAAGATACACTCATTATCATCAAGTACAGAAATTTTTTATATAAGATACAAACATACAAACAATAAAATAAGAGGGATATATTGGATCACATTAAGACAAAAAAACTATGTGTTAAAAAAGACAATATAAACAAAATGAAAAGATATTATAGAACAGGAGGAAGTATTTGCGATGAATATACCAAAATGGGAAATATTTCAAGAAACAAAAATTATATAAGCTTGATTATTTGATCACAGTGCAGTATAACTAGCTATTAATAATAGAAATTAAAACAAAAAATAAAGCATAAGGACATAACAAAAATTAAACAAAACAAAAATTAAAGTATAAGAACACAGCAGTTAGAAGATAATTAAAATAAGAGCACAATATATCAACAGGTGTGAAATATTGTCAAAGTTGTACTAAAAGTTAAAGTTACAATCTTATTTGTTTTTGTTTTCAAGGAAAGGAAAAATAAAAGCTTTCAACTCAAGAGTTTATAAAAACAGCAATGACAACAAAATCCCTAAGAAATCAGTAGAAAGAAAAGACTAAAGGCAAAACCAAAACTAACTGAATTAGGACACAGGAAAACTTACAGAATTAATTTGAGAGCACTTTTTTAAAAAAGTAATAAAGTAGACAAATATTAGAGAAACTAAAGAAGAAAAAAAACCCTATGGATAATAAAATTAGAAAATAAAAAGGGGAGGTTCTGCACCAGATAAGGAGATATTTTAAATACAAGACAATACTTTGCAAAATTATAAATTCTAAATCTGAAAACCTAGATGAAATGAATAGTCTGAAAATATATACATTATCAAAATTAGAAGTATAAAACCCACATATGCCAATCATGGCTGAAGAACTTAAAAAAGAAAAAAAGGAAAGATTTCCCTCCAGGAAAAAAATGTGTCTAGGCCTAGAAAACTTTATAGGAAAAAAAAAAAAGAAAACTTTATAGGAAAAAAAAAATCTTTCAATTCCTAAGGAATACGTAATCACTATGTTTCAGTAATTTTAAACATTGACAAATATGGAAAATTTATCTAATTTACTTAACAGAGATAACCCTGATGTAAAACCCTGAAAAAGACAGCTCAAAAAAAGAAGATAATAAACCTATCTAAATTGTGAACGTAGAAAAGAAAATCCAAATTCAGGTAACAGTATGAAAATAACCCAAGGAGCGTTTAATCTAAAATAAAAAATTTTATGTTTTAATATCTTTAAAATCCAACAGTGTAACATATGACATCCACAGGCTAAAAAAGAAAATCCAAATAAGATTCTCAATTAATGCAGGAAATACATTAGAATTCAACAGCTGGTTCCTATTAAAAAATAATTACAAATTTAAGAACTTTTATTAACATAACAAAAAGTGTTTATTTCAAATAAAGTCATCTTTAAGGATGAAATACTAATGCAATATTATTAAAATCAGGATCAAAACAAAGATATAGTTTGTTGCCAGTTTTACTAAATTTTGACCTGAAAGTTCTAACCGATGAAATAGGGCACTTATAAAAATAAGATGCACAAACACTGGAAGGGAGAAAATAGATTTGTAATTATTTGTATATGATATAATTACATTCCCAGAAATTCAAAAGAACAATTCAACTAAGAATTATTAGAATCAATATGAGAGCCCAAGAAAACTGCTATATATAAAAAAGACACAAAAGCCAGTACCTTTTGTATATACAAATTTTCTGTATAAAAATTTGTATATAGAAATTTGCTACATTGCTTTTCTATATAGAACTATTATCCAATTAGAAAATATAACTTTTAGAAAAGATAAAATGACAATAGCAAAAATCAACAATGATGACATTGGAAACTTCTGTGGACTGCCTTGGAAAAGCTATAATGAGAATGTGAAGGACCCATATAAAAAAATTATACAATGCTGTTGGAAAATGTAGAAGCTTTGAATACTGAGCTTTATGGCAACGACATCAGTGCTTTGCAAATTAATTTGAATGGTCAATATAATTTCAATAAAAATCTCAATAGTGTTCTTTTCAGAATTTCACAAAATCATTCTAACGTTCAACCAAAAGAATAATTAAGCATGAACAGCAAATAAAATGTGGGGTTTTTTTTGTTTGTTTGTTTTTTGAGACTGAATTTCACTCTTGTTGCCCAGGCTGTAGTGCAATGGTGCAATCTCGGCTCACCGCAACCTCCGCCTCCGGGGTTCAAGCCATTCTTCTGCCTCAGCCTCCTGAGTAGCTGGGATTACAAGCATGCACAACTACACCCAGCTAATTTTATATTTTTAGTAGAGATGGGGGTTTCTCCATCTTGGTCAAGCTGGTCTCCAACTCCCAACCTCAGGTGATCAGCCTGCCTCAGCCTCCCAAAGTGCTGGGATTACAGACATGAACCACCATGCCCAGCAGCAAAGAAAATGTTGAACATGAAAAGGAATGATGAGACAGGGGCCTTGCCAGCTCTTAAATCATTTTTAAAAGCAAATATAAATAAGAGTATGGAACTGACAAAAGAACAAGTGTAAAAATGTACATATCAAGACATAGAAGAGATATTCTGAGATCACAGTACATATGAGAACTCTATGGTAAATAAAGCATCACAAATTAGCAGAGAATAAAAGTATTGGCCAGGCGCGGTGGCGCACACCTGTAATCCCAGCACTTTGGGAGGTCAAGGCAGGGGAATCAACTGAGGTCAGGAGTTCAAGACCAGATGAAAATGGCCAAAATGGTGAAACCTCATCTCTACTAAAAAATACAAAAACTAGCCAGGCATGGTGGTGGGAGCCTGTAATCCCAGCTACTCAGGAGGCTGAAGCAGGAGAATTGCTTGAACCTGGGAGGCAGAGGTTGCAGTAAGTCGAGATTGCACCACTGCACTCCAACCTGGGCAACAGAGTGAGATTCCCATCTCAAAAAAATATATATAATAACAATAAAAGTATTATTCAATACATTGTTCTGGGTTAACTGATTATTTAGAAAAAAATTAATCTAGAGATTTACCTCAAATCATAATCAAAATAACTTTTGATGGATAGACATAGTTAGATGTAAAATACATACACATTAAAATAAAATAAAGAAAAATCAGAAGCACATGAAAAAGTGTTCAATAACTTTATCAAGGGAATGCAAATTTAAATTACAATAAGCTACTACTGCACACCTAACAGAATGGCTAAAATAAAAATGTCTGACAACACCAAATGTTGACAAAACTTTGGAGCAACTGAATTCTCATGCATTGCTTGTGGGAGTGTAAAATGGTATAACTCCTTTGGAGAAAAGGCTGGTGGTTTCTTATAAAATGAAGTATACATCTATCCTATGGCCAGAAATTCCATCCATAGGTATTTAAGAAAAATGAAAGCATATGTCTATAAAAGGACTTTTACAAGAATGTTCACAGTTTCATTATTCATAATGGGACCAAACTGGGGACAGCCTGGTGTCTATCAATAGAGGAATGAATAAACAAACTGTCATATAGACATACTATAATGAAAGCTTACTTTTAGTAACAAAAAGACACAAATTCCTGAAGCTTACCAACACAGATGAATTTCAAGAACATTACGCTGTCAAAGAAACCTTATGCAAAAGAGTTCATGCTGTGTGACTCCATTCCACATAAAGGTCAAAAACAGACCAAACTAATGATGAAAAAACTAAAATTTGTGGTTGCCTATATAGGTAGTATGGGAGTGAGGACAGGCTGGGAGAGAACACGAGGAAGCTTTCCAGGATGATGGTAATTTTTATTTTTTAAAAAGGTCTGTAGATATGATTTACATAACACACTTATTTAAAGGGTACAATTCATTGTTTTTTCGTATCCTCATAGATATGTGCAACCATCACCTGAAAAAGTCATACCCTTTAAGTTCTATATCTTGAAAAGCATATGCATCTGTCATTTGTCAAAACTCACTGAATGATCTATTTAAGATTTGTGCATTTCCCTGTAATTACATAAAATATGGAAATTTTATCTTTAAAAGGCTGTTTTCTATTAGAAGAAAATATGAAATAGTTTTTAAAGTTCTATATGAGAAAAAGTCATTCTCCAGAAAAAAAAATTGACAGATTCGATTACTTTAAATCTTAAAATCTCTCTGTGCCAAAAATATATAAATATAACTTCCATTCAAATGTAAATGTCAAGCCAGGGAATTATTATTATTCAAAAAAAATAATAGGGAGGTCTTTGTTGATATATCTTATATATGTATAAAACATTTTAAATCACTGCAGATATTAAGATTCCAACAGATGTACAGGCAAAGGCTCTGAACAGAAGATTCATAAACAGAAAATAAACTAGTTAACAAACATGGAAAAAATTTCTTTGTGTTTATAGAAATTAAAATTACATCAAGAGCTACATATATCAAAGACTGTATGATTCATATATTATTTAGTTTATTTATTTTTGAGAAATATGTTGATTCTTTTTGAGGAAATATATTTAAAGTAAATAAGAATTGCCATGAACGTAGATTTAGCTACAATAATGTTTATTACAGTACTATTTACAATATTGATGAATCAGATATTACCCAAATATTTAACATAGAGTATTAGTAAGGTAAACTACAGTACAAAAATATTACATTAACTTGGGACTCTTGTACAATCATTAAAAATTATGTTGTAGAAGAAGAAGAATTCTTATGAGGTGGAAAGAATGAAGTGGGAAGATGTTTACATTTCAAATGAAAAGAAAAAAAAGCCAAAAAAAATGTATTGGTTCTGTTACACTAGCTCTTTCCCCTGCATCTCCACTGTGGACACACAGGCATTGAGCTTCTGTCTACCGTCTCCCTTCTCTTTTCCCCGTTTCCCTTTGGAAGCCATTCCTGTCTTTCATCCTAGTAAGAAGGAAATAGGCTCGCATTAGAAAAGTGGAAAAATGAAAACAAGAAAGATGTACAACTCTGTTCTGGTTAACTTTTTTATTGGGCAAAAAGTATTGCCATGATTAAAAATTCAAAGTCAGAAAGTGTATACGATGAAAAGTCTCTCTACCTCGTCCTAGGCTCTTTAATTAGTTTCTCTTATCTCCTTCCAGACATACTTTTTAGAAAGACATTTAGCAAAAGCAACAAACAAACAAATGAAACACAAGATAATAAAAAGAAAAGAAGGCAGGGAGGAAGAATATGGAGGGAGAGATGGGAAAAGAGGGAAAGAAGAAAGAGTAGAAGAAATAAAGAAAAGGGTACTAGGGGAAAAATTCAAATAAGTTTATTCTGTAACGGCTCTAAACAGCCAATGTTTATTTTAGAATATATGTTAAACATTTGGATCCTTCAGCAACCTGCTACTAACTTAAAAACACTATTAAATTAGTATTAAATTGTTTACAAGTATTTTTAAAATAAATAAACCAGGATCAGAAGTAAGGAGCCTTTTTACTTGAGATGCCTTAAGGAATAGTCGTCCACACCCAAATTAGGATGCCGGTCCAACAAACATTAATGAACTACAGTAACGACGGAGTTGGGGAGGTGAAATTACGACTGTATTGGACATGCAACTTTGAGAGAAAGAGAGCGGTGGAGGTTTAGACATTAGAAATGCCTGACCCTGCATTTACCCCATTGGAGAACTGGCCTAGGACAGAAATACCAAATGACAGTCACCAGGAGGACACACTAAATTTGCTTTCTGGCATCATCTTCAAATATTTGGGATGGGACCACAGATCCTGACTCTCCTTAACGGCCATTTTGGATTGATTTGCCGTGAATGGACTGGCTTAGATTTACTGCTTGAAGTAAGCCTAACAATAATTATTAATGGGTCCAGGATGAAGGGATCACTCAATACAAGTAGTCCACAAAAGCACACCTGAGCCTCTTAGTTCAGGGTAGGTCGATGTTTTTGGTGTGCTCTTTCTCCGGGGCTCCTTCTTTTTCCATGAGGGCGCAAATGTGGAGCATGCAAAGGATGTATACTCAAGGGACAAGGCTTAATAAAATTGTGTTGGTCATCAAAGACATTCTTAAGTAAACAGAAATACTTTTGTGTGTAATTCAGCTTGGTAGCCCCAAAATAATAACCAATTTGTTTATGAATAACTTATGTATAAGTGAATGTATAATTAGTTCACAATTTTTTTCTTAACACATTAAAAAAATTATTGACCACTCTCCATGAGAATGACACCTTGCTAGATGCAATAGCAAACCACAAGAGCAGAGCTCTGGCATTTATAGCTTTTATCTCATTCGTTAATTCTGCAAATACTTACTGAGCACCTTCTATGTGACAGCTCTAAGTTAGACACTGGGGCTACAGTAGTGGGCAGACCCTGTCCCTACCCTACAAAAGTTCAAGGCTCTTTTTCTGATGTAGGCAGAGAAAGTGTTATTAATATTCTCACTATGAGATGAGGAAATTGAGGCATTCCCATTCCAATATTCAGTTCTGGAACAGGACTGGAGCCCAGCTTTTCGCTCCTGAGGTCTAAATACTTGGCACACTGCACTCCATGTCTCTCAGAACTTTTCCCATAATAATGAGACAAAGGAGCTTTAAGAAGACATTCCCCAGTCCCCCTCTCCATGGGCTTCTGCCCCTGTCTTTAAAACTGGGGGAAATGGGTTTTGTCCTTGTTCCTGTTTTAGAAGCAGCAGCACAGCCTTAGAATATTATTATAATTATTAATACTGGTAACATCATAAAAAATAAATAATTTGCTAAAGTCTTTAAATCCACCTTTCCCTAGAGTTGGGTAAATGGAAAATAAGCTATAAAGACATTTTTTTCCCCATAAAAAGATCAGACATCAAGGCATTCAGATAACAATGCTAGATCTGAATTGGTTCTTAGGGAACTCTAAGTTCACCTGCCTTTCATGACATCTGAATCCTTTGCACAGAAACAGACACGAGACAGAAGGGTTGTTTTTCCTGAGAGCATTTTCTTATTCCTTCACTCATTGCAGCTGTTAGCAGCAGCTGGTTACTTGAGTGTGCTGAAATGCCCACTGCCGTGTAAACACTCTCTCTAACACCCTGCATTACTCATAGTTTGAAAATCACTTTGACTCCTGAAACATAATTATGTTAATGTCAGATGAGTCAGCAGGGGGACAACATGCTGCTCCTACGGCAGCTGCACCTCCTGCCAACCTCCGAACGTATCAGAGCCTGGGGCTTCAAAAAAAAAAAAAAAGAGAAAAGAAGGAAAGAAAGAAAAAGAAAACCCCTTTCTGTGGGTGGGAAGAGAAATTATATTTATGGCTCAAAGAACAGCTTCAAAGAAGTGGCCAATTTCACTTTCCCTGCAACATGAAAGGAAGAGTTAAGTAAAATCGCTACCCCTAGGTTAATCTGTTTATGTGAAGAATAAACAGGAATTTGGAAACTTTCTCTAGGGAATCTGTGACTTGCCCTCAGAGACGGTTCAAGACAAGTCACTCTGGTCACTGTTCAGTCGTGATCCATTAGTCGCCGTACGAGGAGTTTTCACTTTCCCAGGAAGTGATGCCAGGCAGTGCAGACGGTGCATCCTCTTGGGCACCAATGGGAACCAGGAGGTTGCTCAATTTTCAGGGGTCCCCAAACCCTGGATGGCTTCCCAGCACACGCTTTGCTCCGGCAGCATGACCCCCTCAGACAGTTTGCAGCCACTTCTGTGAGCTGTTTTCAGCGTCATTTATAACCTCTCAACTATTTTCCCTCCCTCGGCTGCTGGGGAAGGAACAAGAACTGAGTAGGACAGGGCTAGGGGTTTCTATGGCCTGGCTGACCATGACCTCCACCCCATCTATGCCCCTGGTCACAGTTCAACCTGCCAGTAACCCCAAACATCACCCCTCAGCCTGCCTTACTCCACCTGCCCTGTCCAAACTCAGGGTGTTGCTTTACATCCACATCGTGCCTCCGAAAAGGCTCTCAGCTTCCTTACCTCACTGATGTCTCACAAAAATCCATATTTTATAAATGGGAAAATTGAGTTTCAGAGAAGGGGTGTCTTTGTCCACGGTCGCACAACAAATGGCAGAGCCAGACACTCAAACTTGTGCCCTTTCTGGGCTGCCAACAACAGAACCACAGATCCACATTTAAAGGATGGAAGAGGACCAGTGGGGCTGGAAGAACCCCAAGTGCACACGTTTTTACAGATGAGAGGAATAACCAAAATCCAAAGAGAAACAGTGACTTGCCCAAGGTCACACAGCTTTTACTTGGCAGAACTAGCTGCCAAACAAGATCTCTTGACCCTCATTCCAGGGCTTTTCCTCTCTAACATCTTTACTCCCTCACTCTGGACTTATTCCGTTTAAGCACAGGAAGAACCAGCTCTCCCCATACCCAGCCTATATCCAGTTAACCTATCCATGTTACACTGCTGATACAAAGCATTCTATTCCCAAAACACAAGGGCCCCAGAAGAGGTAGGAAAGTCAAGAAGGAGAACACACTAGAAGGAAGGTGTTAACCAACTCCAATTGCTTCCTATTATGAATAATCAATGCCTTACATCGACTACAGCACTGACTAATGGTATCCCCAAATCACGGTTTCATCCAGGATGAGACCGAGACTACATCACTGCCTCACTGGGATGCCACAGGTCATCCCGCAGGTGTTATGTAACCTGAAGAGGGGTCAGTAAAAACCTTAATCCAACCTAGAGCTTCTGCAGCACTCTAACTCCTGGACTTTTTGATCCCTATCCCTCAGATCACTTCACTGAGTGCCATATGCACCGAACTGCTCACTTTCCCACCCCTCTTCCGGGTGTCATCCACCCAGCAGGGCCACAATGGGTACTCCCCCAGCTGGAGGCTTCCTGACCAAACACCTTTCTCCTGTAACATTTTTCCCACTTAGCCCCAAAGCCAGAGAAAAAGTCAAGACTCACATTTTGGGGCGAGGTGCTGAAAATCCTTAGGAAATGGCAGAGCATCCTATATAGAGGAGGATTTCTCTTCTTGTCACATCTTCCCATCTGATCCC
This sequence comes from Macaca mulatta, assembly GCF_049350105.2. Taxonomy (NCBI): domain Eukaryota; kingdom Metazoa; phylum Chordata; class Mammalia; order Primates; family Cercopithecidae; genus Macaca; species Macaca mulatta. Next base: position 70,299,333 of record NC_133406.1, on the reverse strand, counting down.
ATCCAATTTATCCTCAAGGCATGGTTGGTCAACTAAAGCTAACCCCACCTCTGCCCCCCAAAGCAACCAACAGCTGTTACTATATTGAGTGGCAATATGATGTCATATCATAGGTGACTAACCCACCAAGGCTTCCCTGCGAGCCATCATCTAAATATGACAGCCTTCCATCATCCTGACCTTTTCACGGGAGAAAGCTGAGTGAGGGGCTTGACACTGATCCGGGGCTCCAGTGCATGTCTGGCCTTCTGTAGCCAGCACCTCTGGGGACACACATGAGCAAATGAGGACACACAGGCCCCTCATGCACAGATTATTTTCTAGTAGAAGACACTTTCACCCAAAACAGCTTTCTTGCCCTGGCCTGACTTTGAAAATAGTAGCCATCAGAATAGATAAGAATCACAGTCATAGGGAGGAATGAGGAGGCCTGTATATATTTACCATGCTATATATCCAGGTGCTGGATTAGATTCTTTACATACAGTTTTGCATTTAGCTCTCAAAACACTCTGAGGAAGGCATTACAATCTCTGTAAAGTTAGAGAAACTAAGATTAGAGGGGTAAGTAACTTCCCCCAGGTTACAGGGCTTGGCTCAGATTCCAGCCCAAATCTGTGTAACGCTACAGTGGAATGAACTCTACAGAAAGGTGTTAGCACCTCACTTGGCTTTCTTAAACATCAACTTTATTGTGTAGAACAGTTTTAGATTGACAGCAAAATTAAGCGGAAAGTACTCAATTTCCCACAGACTTCCTCTTCCCACACTTGTATAGCCACTTCCTTTATCAATATCCCCCACCAGCTGGTACGTTTGTCACAATCAATTAACCTAATTAACAAATTATTCATACATGAAATCCATAGTTTACGCTGGGGTTCACTCTTGGTGTTGTACATTCTATGGGTTAGGGCAGATTTTTAAACACAAGAATCTACCATTATTGTATCCTACAGAATAGTTTCACTGCCCCAAAAACCCTCTGTGCTCCACCTGTTCATCATCCCCACTCCTCAACCCCTGGTAACCACTGATCTTTTTAGTTTCCATAGTTTTGCCTTTTCCAGAATGTCATATACAGTCATTCATCACTTAACAACAAGAATATGTTCTCAGAAATGTATCGTTAGGTGATTTCATTGTTGTGCCAACATCATAGAGTGTACTTACACAAACCTAGGTAGTGTAGCCTACCACACACCTAGGCTATATGGTATAACCTATTGCTCCAAGCTACAAACCTGTATGGCATGTTACTATTTTGAATACCGTAGGCAACTGTAACACAATGTTAGGTATTTATGTATCTAAACATATCTAAACATAAAAAAGTTAATAGGTTGGCTGGGTGCAGTGGCTCACACCTGTAATCCCAGCACTTTGGGAGGCTGAGGTGGGCGGATCACAAGGTAAGGAGTTCGAGACTGGCCTGGCCAACATGAAATCCCATCTCTCCTAAAAATACAAAAAATAGCTTCGCATGTTGGCAGGCATCTGTAATCCCAGCTACTTGGGAGACTGAGACAGGAGAATCACGAATCTGGGAGGTGGAGTTTACAGTGAGCTGAGATTGTGACATTGCACTCCAGCCTGGGCGACAGGGCAAGACTCTGTGTCAAAAAAAAATAACATTAATACGTTTCACTACTATGTTATGACAACTGTATCACTAGATGACAGGATTATTTGAGCTCCATTATATCTTTTTGCTTTTTTTTTTTTTTAATTTTTATTGTTGTTGTTTTGATACAGAGTCTCGCTCTGTCGCCTAGGCTGGAGGGCAATGGTGCAATCTCAGCTCACTGCAACCTCCATCTCCCAGGTTCAAGCTATTCTCCTGCCTCAGACTCCAAAGTAGCAGAGATTACAGGCACCTGCCACTATGATCAGCTAATATTTGTATTTTTAGTAGAGACAGGGTTTCACCATGTTGGCCAGGCTGGTCTTGAACTCCTGACCTCAAGTGAGCTGCCCGCTTTGGCCTCCCAAAGTGCTGGGATAACAGGTGTGAGCCACCACTCCTGGCCCATTATATCTTTTGGGACCACTGTTATATCTGCAGTTCATTATTGACTGAAACGTCATGTGGCACATGACTGTATGTCCATGTGTTTTCTATCCAATTACCACACAGGTTTACCTTTTTTTATTCCATCCATTCATACATCCAATATTTATTGAGCACTGAATAAATGGAATGAATGTTTGTGTCTCCTCCAAAATTGTATGTTGAAGCCCTAACTCGAAGTCTAATGGTATTTGGAGGTGCAGCCTTTGAGAGATCATTAGGTTTAGATTAGGTCATGAGGATGGTGCCCTCATGATGGAATTAGTGCCCTTAGAAGAAGAGGAAAAGATAGGAGAGCTCTCTCTCTTCACAGGCACAACACCAAGGAAAGGCCACGTGAGGACACAGCAAGAAGGCAGCTGTCTGTAACCCAGGGAGCCAGTCCTCACCAGACACTAATCTGCTAGCACCTTGATCTTGAATTCCCCAGGCTCCAGAACTGTAAGAAATAAATATCTGTTGTTTACACCACCCAGTCTATGGTATTTTGTTATAGCAGCCCAAATTGACTAAGACAAGCACCTACCATATGTTCATCTTAGATAACAAGTCCTTAGAGGACATTGAATCTGTTTAGGTAAGTCTCTGCGCAGAGTTGCACCCATTACAGCACCTCATTCCATTAATAAATGCTTCCCCTGCCCCTTATCTTCACTATGACACTTAAAAAAATTTCTGGCTGGGCGTGGTGGCTCACACCTGAAATCCCAGCACTTTGGGAGGCCAAGGCGGGCGGATCACCTGAGGTCCAGAGTTCGAGACCAGCCTAACCAACATGGAGAAATCCCATCTCCACTAAAAATACAACATTAGCCAGGCATGGTGGCACACGCCTGTAATCCCAGTTACTCGGGAGGCTGACGCATGAGAATAGCTTGAATCCGGGAGGCGGAGGCTGTGGTGAGTTGAGATCATGCCATTGCACTCCAGCCTGGGTAATAAGAGCAAAACTCCATATAAAAAAAAAAAAATCTTTAAAAATTGAGATGAGGTCTCACTATGTTGCCCAAGCTGGTCTCAAACTCCTGAGCTCAAGCAGTCCTCCTGCCTCGGCCTCCCAAAGTGCTGGGATTAAAGGCATGAGCCACTGCTCCCAGCCAAGAGATTCTTTTTGATTGGGGTTGGGGAGAGATGGGTGGGGAGATAAACAGAAAGCTAGTGAGTGGTTGAAAATATGAAGCCTGTGAGGCCATCTGCATGAATAATTATCATCAAACTGTAATATAATATTTGTTATGTGTAACAATACAGATATCAAATTATTGTGATGATTATTATTATAACAAACCATTATGCAGCACTTCCTGTGTTTTAGAATTTAAGAGTTTTTACATAAATGGTAAATCTACTTGTTGCCTGAAAAGGCTGTACAGGCTGAAATATAAATAGAATGAAAGTTTCAAATAAATTCCTGGAGGGCAGATCCAGAACAAGTTATTAAAGTGGAGTTAGAAATAATCAGGGTGCATTCCTAACCTATGAGAATGATGTCATGAAGGGCAAGTGCCATAATTCAGCCCAACCCATGGTAGTGTCTCCATTGGAGGCAGAGCTCATGGCCATTGCTAAGGAGTTACTATGGAACTGGATTCCACCAGGGACCCCCGAGCTTCCAGCAAGCAGGGAAACCCTTCCACCTCTGTCAGGGTGCAGACCATGTGTGTCTCGCTGCCCCATGGCTCTCCTTCCGCAAAAGTGGAGCTTTGCTTTGTGTCACACAATGAGTCACAGGCACAGTTGGACACTGACCCAGGATTCCTGTTCTTTTGCTTGCCAGGGCTGTTTGCCGGAGATCACAATCCTTCCACATTAGTGGCCAGTTACATTTATGGTTCTTAATGACATTTAATGGGGCTTCTGGGATAAAGAAATGATGGAGAGTAAAGACTGGAAGATAAAAAATTAAAATTGAAATGACAAACAAGATCTTTATTACTGAAGGTTTAAAAATGGCAATCCACTTCACTGTGTCATTCCACTGGGAAATGATTCCTGGGTCTGAGGAGGAACAGCTCACCTGTCTTCAAACAAGGTGGGAGGCAGAAGGAAAGAGGAAGTGGGAATAGCCAGTGGTTATCAGAAATCGTGTTCTCCAATTCTTCCCTATGATTTCATGTCTATATTTACTTCATATCATTTGTCTTCCCTTCCATCGTATATATGACATGTTCCCATTTGCCATGCACATTCATGCCCTTTGTCCTACCTGCATCTTATAACAGTGGTGTGTGTGTGATCCATGGAAAAGAAGCAGGCTGGAAGTCAAGTAACTAGAAATCTCTACCCCTAACAGGCCGTAGGACCCGGGGAGGCCACCTCACCTAGACCTTAGTTATAAAACAGGGGCTTGCCTGGTTGGCCTGGAGGTAGCATACCACTCTAAGTTTCCATGTGTGTGTGTGTCCACCCCGAATACAGAGGAAGAAGTTCCTGTCCCCACAGAACCCCCATGCCCCCACCCCCAACAATACCTGAGGCTGCCAGCAGTTTTTCTCTCCTGAGGAGCACACACAAGGTGTTTGGTCACAGGCACTAGGAAACCTGTAAGAACTGGAAGAGCAGTGGGCAATGCTTCTATCAGTATGAGGGGCAGGAGCTGGGGACACCAAGGAGAGAGCCTGCTGGTGGCTGGAGACTGGGGGCGGGTGGGGAGAGGAGTCAGCTCTAAACATCTCCCAGGAGTCAGCTGGAGGTGGAAGGTGCTTCTGGTACACCTGGCATGTGTAGCCTGAGGAAGGGGCTGCAATAGTTAGCCAAGGACCAGTAGTGATTGTCAGACGGTAACAGTGACAGTGGCTCACTCACTTTGCTTCATTTCCAGGACACAGTTACCATCACTTTGCTCAAAATTTTGCGAAGTAGTTGTTGTTTCTAATTTGTTTTTGGCACAATCATGCTGTTCCGATGGGAAACTTTATGTTGTTTTATGCTTGAGAGGGGACGATGATAGAGGAGATAACAAAGTGTTTCTTCTGCACTTGGGCACATCTGGTCGCTGGTAGGCCAGGTGAGGACTCTTTAAGTAGAATGGCCTCTCGAGTTTCCAGAAAGGAAACACAGAGTCAAGGGTGGGCCTGGCAGGGCTGGGATGGAGAGCCAAGTGGGGTGCCTAAGATGCAAAACTGAAGGCGGTGCTCATGGTCAGGCTCTGCAAGCACAGGGTGGGCACTTGATGCGATGCCTCCTCATACACCTTCCCGTGTCTGGGCCCTGAGGTCCGCCACCTCCATCTCTGGAGATCTGGTCTGGCGCGGGTTACCTGCTGAAAGGCACTGAGATTGTGTTACAAGTGGAAAAGCTGGGTCTAGGGGACTCACATGCACAGAATAAGACACACATTTCACAGCCCACCTTCATCACCAAAACCATGAACTTTGGAGCCTGATGACCTGGGACTGACTTCCATCTCGCCATTCATTAGCTGTGTGACCCAGCGAAACATGCTTAATCGCGTGCCTTGATTTCTATCCTCATCAGTAAAATGGGGAGGACAGTACCTACCTCAGAGAAGAGGATTAAACGACAGGAGGACGGAGGCTCATGAAAACACCTGGCACAGAGCAAACCTCAGTAAACTGTGAGTTCCCTGTAAGGCTGTCATGTTGTTTACAATGATGTGTTGGCCAAGGATCCTGGCCTCTGGAAACCTTCATTGGCAATATTAGCATGGTAGGAGGGTTTGGAGATCAGTCCACGAATTTACCACCCAAAGATATTAACTGGTTTCTGGTCACACCACTAATGACAGTTTAGACATAGTTGAAACAGTGATAAATGGGCCTAGTTGGCCGAAGTTGATGGATTCAAAAATAAATGTTTAAACTACAGCTTTTCTCTGACAGCAGAGGCATCAGACAGCAGAGACGCCATAAGGGAAGGGTTAGAGAGTCAAGGGCCATAGAAAACTCTTCCTGACACTTGCTTCAGGCTCAGAGGGCAACTGAGATGTCCATCTGGCTAACCAAGGAGGGCTTCCAGGAAGAGGTTCTGGGACTTCAAAGAGCCTCCAACTAGGCTCGGTTGTTCTACCGTGTTCATCATCATCTCAACAGTCAACTCTCTTTAAGTATAAAAGGGTACAAGATGGGTTCTGAGCCTGCAGGTGTGTGAGTGGAGTCATCTCCCCAGAAGTTTCACGATAGCAAGCCTGGTCCCTTTAAGGCATCGAAACTCAGAACATTCTATCAGCTGCCTCGGCCTCCCCGTGGCGCGCTTACGTCACCCTTCGGGGAAGCGCCTGACGTCAGCGCGTTCTTGGCGACTGGGGCGGGGCCGGTGAGTCACCCGGACCGCGCCCCTTGCTCCCCGCCCCCGCCCGGCCGCGGGCACGTGAGCGCGCGCCGCGCGGGTTGCTAATTTTAGCTCCAGCGGCTTCCCTGGGGTCCAGTGAGGTGAAGGCGGATAGAGGGGACGAGGCGGGCAAGGAGCGCGGCTTTCCTCGTCCATTCCTGCTCCGCCGTGGGTCTTCCTTGAGGACCGGGTCCAGCCCGAGGGGTGGGGGCCCACGGGCGACTCGAGGTGCTGGAAAGCGGGCGCTTACCGAGGCGAGAACCGAGGGGTCTCCCCGCGTGGAAACCCCTCCCCTCCCTCGGCCCTGGACACAGTCGGCGCTCAATAAATGAATCGAAGTTTCTTCCTGGACAGCGACCCTGGGCTTTTGGAAGAAAGCCAGAGGGGCAGGGTTCTGGAAGGTTCCCTGGCGGCTAGGGTGCGGTGCGGGCTGAAATCCGAGCAGGAGCGGGGCGCGGCCCTCGGGGACCAATTGTGGGGGACCCCGCCGCGGGAGTGGGGCAAGGGCGGGCCTGGACCCTTGGGGCCACCGCGTCAGTTGGTGGGGCCGTGGGAGGGACCATGCCCGCCCGCTGTGAAGGGCGGTGGCCCTTCTAGGGTCAGGCCAAGCTCAGAGGCCTGAAGGTCACCGGGTGAGGAGCCAGCGTGGGTGCCGCAGAAGCCAAGCGCCCCGTCCCGAGTCCTGCGCGAACCAGGATGACCTTCCAGGAACCAGATGAGAGCTGCATATTCAAGAAGCAGTGCCAGACACCTTGGGAAATCGACACTCTCCTGTCCTCGAGTGGGGGTGGGGGTCCTGGAAAGAAGCTGTGTCAGCGTAAAGTGAACTGCAGTTTTGACTTTGCAGAGGGATCCGCCGTGTCACAGTGACCCGCATTCCTGTCATTGGTGTGGTGTGTTTCACAGTCACTGCCTCCCTAGGTAGACTGTAAAACGGCGTTCTTCGTAGAGCCTTTGACCTCCTCATAAGATTATGTTGGAAATTACATGATAGTAAACATAATGATAAACGGGGAATGTTAAATGTTAGTATGGGAACATTTTCTAATGGTTGCATCCTTAAAATTTTCTATTTCAAGTTTTTGAAGGCTATAACCTTAAAAAAAAAGCTGACCGTAGAAAAATGGTGGAAAGAGTTGTGGAATAAAGGTGGCTTTATTTATGACATGAATAAATGACAGAAATTGGTATGTGTCATTTTCCTTTGTTTTCCAAAAATATCACATTGGCCTTTGTAAATTGGAAGTTTTTCAGGTGTCAGTGTGGAACCTGCAAGATTTTTAGGGCTTTATATCCATCTTAAAACTGGTTTTAAAGGATTGGCAGTTACAATCTAATACTGGTATTTGTAACAAATACGTCCAGAGGTAGGCATACTGGTTTTTTTATATTGTTATATAGCAACAAAGGTCTCTTTGTCCTAATTTTTAGGACAAAGTTGCAACCACATTTGCCTCAATGTAATGCTTATAGGAGGAGGGTCTTAAATTGATTTGAAAGCAGGTTGTATTAGGGTTTTCCAGAGAAACAGTACCAACAGGATATACAGGCATGACTTATTTTATTGTGTCTCACTTTATTGCACTTTGCAGATAATGTGTTATTTACAAATGGGTACCGTTGGTACCGTTTTTTCCAGCAGCGTGTGCTCACTTTATGTCCCTGTCGGCATGTTTTTAGCAAGAAAATATATTTAAATGAAGGTATGTACTTTTTAAAGACATAATGCTATTGCGCACTTAAGACTACAGTGTAGTATAAACAACATATATGTACTGAGAAACCAAAATATTTGTGTGGATCCCTTTATTGTGATATTTACTTTACTGCAGTAGTCTTGAACCAAACCTGCAGTATCTCTGAGGCACACCAGTGTGTGTATTTATATGATTTATTATAAGGAATTGACTTAAGCAATGATGGAGGCGGGCAAGTCCCAAGATCTGCAAGGTAAGCAAGCTTGAGACCTAGGAGAGCTGACGGTGTAGTTCTAGTCCAAGTCCAAAGGCAGAAAAAATCCCGTGTCACAGTTAAAAAGTAGGAAAAATTCTCTCACTCTGGGGAGGGCCAACCTTTTCATTCTATTCAGGCCTTTAAATGGTTGGATAAAGCCCACCTACGTTATAGAAGGCACTCTGCTTTATTCTATCAATTGAAATGTTAATCTCATCCCAAAACACCCTTACGAAGATACCCCAGAATAATGTTTGACCAAAATATCTGGGCACCCCATAATCCAGTCAAGTTGGACACAGAATTAACCGTCACACTGACCTGTCTGATTTCCAAAGATCTTGGCTGTAAAATTGTGACTTTGGTCTCTAAGGCAATTATGAGGGTGAGTTTTTCGTAAATGGTTTCTTGGATGTTATTTGCTTCTATTGAAACCTTAAGAGGACCCATCATTTAATTACCTCTTCCTATGTTCTTGATAGTCTTTATTTTTAAAATCTAGTTCAGTTGAATGTAATAATTTCTTTCACCTTTTTTAGAAGCTGAGCTACAATTATGTTTTAGGAAGCTGGTTGATCCATCAAGTAATCTATCAAGTAATGTTGATCTATCAAGCAAGTTAATCTATCAAGTAATGAAGCTAGCTGGTATTAAATAATTCTTTGTTTTTAACTATTAAATATAGGGCTTTCGGTATATAATATAAGCAGCATTATGGTAATATTCTGGAAGTTTAAATCATTGCAATGATTAACAGCATTAGAGTGTTATTTTGTGTTTGAGATATTTTTAAAGATAGCATTGCTTCAGCAACATTGTAGTCATAATAAATATTTTGCAGTCTAAATCCTTATTTTTAAAAATCTCATAACTTTTTATATCCTATTTAAAAGTATTTATATTGATATATTGGATTGGATTATTAGCTTTATAAATAAATACAATCATTGGACCTCTGTCAGTCCTGAAAACAAAACTTGTTTTGCACCTAAATTGTATATTTTATTTTATTTTATTTTTAGCTGAGTAGTTAAGATTTCAGGCCTTTTTAAAAAGTCATGTTTAGTCAGGTATAATTTACATGCAGTAAAATTCACCCTTTTAGGTTTAAAGTTCTGGAATTTTGACAAACATAGTAATGTAATCATTACCACAATCAAGACAAAACATTTCCATCACCCCAGGAAGTTCACTCGTGCTTCCTTGCAGTCAATCCCATTCCTGAAAATAAAATTTTAAATAAAATTAATAAATAAAACTTTCTAAAAAACATATCTGGTTCATGCCACTCTCTGTCACCATCATAAATTGACTTATTTGTTCTCCATATGGAATTCACAAGTCATAGCATCACATCAGTTGAATAATTCTTTATATTCTTGCTGATCTAGTCAAAGTGAGATCATTCAATGCTCAATGGATGGCTGCATAGAAACGTTTAAGACTTGAGAGGATACAGCACACCGGGGGGACTATCATGATGACTATTAGATAGGATTTGGTATTTAGAATAATACCAAAAAACTGCAGCGTGTTCCTTAACAGGAGCTCCAAGGGACCAAATTGATTCAAATCAAACAAGTCAAAGCTTAGGTAAGTAATATTGGCAGTTCAACAGTATTTGAATCCAGTTGGCCATAATCCTTATTCAAAGTGTGATGGTGGCCGGGCGCGGTGGCTCACGCCTGTAATCCCAGCACTTTGGGAGGCCGAGGTGGGCGCATCACGAGGTCAGAAGATCCAGACCATCCTGGCGAACACGGTGAAACCCCGTCTCTACTAAAAATACAAAAAATTAGCCCGGCGTGGTGGCGGGCACCTGTAGTCCCAGTTACTCCGGAGGCTGAGGCAGGAGAATGGCGTGAACTGGGGAGGCGGAGCTTGCAGTGAGCCGAGATCGCGCCACTGCACTCCAGCCTGGGGGACAGAGCGAGACTCCGTCTCAAAAAAATTAAAAAATTAAAAAAAAAAACAACAAAGTGTGATGGAAATTAAGGACCACAGCTTGCTATAGAATGATCTGATTTAAATAAGTATCCAGTTTTGTCATTAATTTAATAACACAAGCCATAGTAACCTGGAGACCAACTAGAAGAACATAAAGATTAGAAACCTGCAACCTCTGCCTCCCGGGTTTAAGCCAAGCTTGCCATCCACCACTCAGGATTCCTGCAAACCAACTGTTAGCTGCTGCCCTGGACACAGCATTTGTTCCTTTCCCTTAAGAAATTTCCTTCATGTATTTGATGGTAGTGTCTGAAGAAACAGCAGTTTCAGTCAGCTTTGTTTTTAGTTAAGCTTCCTCTACTAACAAAATTAGGGGAGAGATAGGCACAATATTCAGTTTTGTCAATGCTATATACAAGCCTCCAAGTTGAGCAAAAAGGAGCTCTAAAGCCACATGATGTTCCAGTAAATATTTTTTCTTAAAACATATATGCTGGCCGGGCGCAGTGGCTCACACCTGTAATCCCAGCACTTTGGGAGGCTAAGGCGGATGGATCACAAGGTCAGGACTTCAAGACCAGCCTGGCCAAGATGGTGAACCCCGTCTCTACTAGAAATACAAAAATTAGCCAGGCGTGATGGCACGCACCTGTAATCCCAGCTACTGGGGAGGCTGAGGCAGAGAACTGCTTAAACCCTGGAGGCAGAGGTTGCAGTGAGCCAAGATGGCACCACTGTACTGCAGCCTGGGTGACTCCATCTCAGAAAAAGAAAAAAAACAAAAAACAAAAAACATATATGTGTGCTATCATCCACCTTTCAAAGGATGACTTCTGCCCATTTGAACCTCTGGGAGTTCTGGTTAACCACAAAGTCCAGGATTTTCCCCCAATTTATGGATTAGTTTCAAATTCCATATGACTGATGCGCTACTACTGCCAAGAGTGGGCCCTCAGGAACCCCACTGAAATCATTCCTCAGTGGAAACTAGCTTATCTTCATAAGCCTAAGAGTTGCTCTGGTTTTTTGCTAGAGCATAAGCCTTACCTAAAGCCATCCATAGATTACGGTTCCATGGATTTTCCTGTAAGGAAAAGGAAGTAGTTAGGACATAAGGAAACAGGGGAGAAAGGAAAAAGATCACAGTAAACAATTGCCAGCTGAGAATAACAAGACTTCAAATGTTCATGGTTAAAGATCTGATGAGAGTTCATTATGATGATAACACAATTGAGAAGAAAATTTGGTTATTTCTGTTGCATGCAACCAGAATTATGACTGATAATGTTATACCAGCCTATCAAATTTCTATGAATTTCATATAATTTCTGAAACATATTAATAACACATTCACACAAATATAATCCAAAGAAGGTTAGCATTACTTATTATTTGGTAATGCTTCCCATATAATTTAATATACCAAGTAAGCCCAATTAGCTCAATATTTCTCTTTTCATAAGGAGAAAATCAACTTACAAAGGGCAGATTAACGGGAGAAAAAGCATACAAACTTATTAGCATGCATAGGGGAACTATCACAGAGTGATTATGCCACCACGCAATGGGGCACAGATGCTTGTATATACCCTTCTTCTTAGGAGAAAGGGAGGTAGGGGAAGTGTGGATGATTTTAGGGTAGCAGTAAATGAATTATGAATTTTGGGGAATTCAATAGGCATGAAGAACATACAATGGCCTGAGACAAAGTCTGTTGGGCCTGCAGAGCAGACAATGGTTTGTGACAAAAGTCTGTCCAGATTTGTTGACAAACTTCAGTTTTTCTTCCTGTGATATGAGTTCGGTTACTGAAAACTCAGGGAAGGGACCACAGGTAATTGTTTTCTTCTTTGGTGGGTCCAGACTTTAGGCCAATCAGGGAACTTCAGAGAACAGATTCGCCCTGTGCTCTGGGAGAGCGAGTGCAGAGAGGGTTGGGGGCATGTCAGAGAGACCCTGAGAGGCTTCATCTGAAGTTCAGCATGTTAAAGTGCCATACTTTAGGATGTTGGTTTCTGAACCCCAGCACCATTGAAGGAGTTCAGGAAATGCCATCCCAAAATATGTATATTGGTATATATATATATATATATATATATATATTTTTTTTTTTTTTTTTTTTTGGTATATTGATTACTTTTAGCTAAAGGCACTTGAAAAACTGCAAAACAGAGAGGTTCTCTGAGTTTCCCTCCATCTGCCTAAAGACACATGCTACAAGATGAAGTCAGTTGTCACCAAATCTCTGAAGATTAACTCTTATCACAGAAGAGGAGGCCAGAAGTCCACCACACCCAGACCCTGTCACAAACCATCGTCTATTCATCTAAGGACTCATTCATCTTTCCCCAAAACCAGTGACTCTGAAGATCTTTCTTTTCTTTACCCGCTGGTCATTTTACCCATTCCAGTAGCGGAGATGAGTCAAGGGACCCTTGCCCTTTTCTTTCTTTTCTTTTCTTTTCTTTTTTCTTTTCTTTTCTTTCTTTCTTTTCTTTCTTTCTCTTTCTTTCTTTCTTTCTTTCTTTCTTTCTTTCTTTCTTTCTTTCTTTCTTTCTTTTCTTTCTCTCTCTCTTTCTTTCTTTTTCTTTCTTTCTCTCTCTCTTTCTCTTTCTTTCGTTTGTTCCAAACAGTTTTGCTCTTGTCACCTAGGCTGGAGTGCAATGGTGTGATTTGGGCTCACTGCAACCTCCGCCACCCAGGTTCAAGGGATTCTCCTGCCTCAGCCTCCCACATAGCTGGGATTACAGGCGCCTGCCCTCATGCCTGGCTATTTTTTGTATTTTTGTATTTTTTTTTTTTTTTTTTGAGACGGAATCTCGCTCTGTCGCCCGGGCTGGAGTGCAGTGGCCGGATCTCAGCTCACTGCAAGCTCCACCTCCTGGGTTCACGCCATTCTCCTGCCTCAGCCTCCCCAGTAGCTGGGACTACAGGCGCCCGCCACCTCGCCCGGCTAGTTTTTTGTATTTTTTAGTAGAGACGGGGTTTCATCTTGTTGGCCAGGCTGGTCTTGAACTCCTGAACTCAAGCAATCCACCCATCTCCACCTCCCAAAGTACTGAGATTATAGGCATGAGCTACCAGGGCCTGGCCCTTCTTGATTGGCCCTTTTCTTGATTGGCCTGCCTGATTATTGCCCTACGCGATTATTAGCTAGGCTGCTCATTGCAATCTCCGTCTTTGCCTTTTATAATAAAATTTCTCCACACTGTGGCAAACAGAGCAGACTGAGTTTGGGGCTCCCTCTCTGCCAACCTTGGTTTGGCAGTGACTGTCTTCCTCTACCTAAGGTCACGCTACCCACACAACTATAGCTCGCTCTGGCTTCTGAGAAGAGCTCTTTCTCCTGGCCTTTTCAGACCTGGGGGTGGAAAGGCTTCTTGTTCTAAGGACTCCCTGGCTGTTCCACCATATATAGTCGGTTTTCCTTAGCCCTAGCCTCACGTTTGTAAACAGTCACTTAATTGAATCATTTAAATCACACTTGAGGAGTTTGCTCTTGTAAGCAGGGCCTAAAGCACTCTTTTCCCGTCCATGTCTATCATTCCACAGAAAAAGTTTCATTAGGGACCATGGAGCAATAAAAAGCACTTTTATGTTTGGTTTGGTTTGATTTTAAAACTATTAGGTTGGTGCAAAAGTAATTGCAACAGTAATTTTGCCATTGAGAGTAATGGCAAAAACCGCAATTACTTTTGCACCTACCTAATAATAAATGTCTAAATTCACTAGTTGAAAAGCTAAAAGTAGTGCTCGCTTTGGCAGCACGTATAGTAAAATTGGAACAATACAGAGAAGGATGAGCAAATTCGAGGAAACTAAAAGTAAAAAGTATAAAATGTAGCAACTATGAAAAAAGAGAATACTTCAAGTCCTTACTGTGGCCATGAAAGTGGGGAAGAGAGAAAAGAGACAAAGCAAATATGAAGGGGAAAGTGACACTTCCATAAAGGTAAAGAGAGAGGAAAGGGGATAACAATAACCCCAAGACAGAAGCACCCAGGCTTTGGAGTGTTAATTAAATGATTTAACTGTACCTTGCTCTCATCACTCTGAAATGCCAGTTCTTTATCTTTTTACCCTCAAAATCTTCAGGAATTACCTTTAAATAGAATACCACAGCTGCCCCTGGTAGAGGAGAGAAGAATTGCCTTTTGGAATGGAGATGCAGGTTACTGAAACTGGCCTGTGGGCTCAAGGGGAATAATCACTCTCTGATTTTTCTTTTGGGTAAATACAGGTTTTCATATATTGGATTTTCTCAGAGTGAGAAAAGAAAGAGTGACAATGAAGAAAAATGAAACAAGATGGAGAAATTGAGCAAGAAAATTGTTTTTTGAACCAATGATGAATGAATGAGTAAATTGTGAGGACAAAACACCAAAAAATAGTAACATCATCCTACAACCTACAATATATGCCATTTTGTCATATGTCACTCATAATAAAAAGAGAAAAGGGACAGGTGTAGTGGCTCACACCTGTAATCCCAGCATTTTGGGAGGCTATGGTGAGAGACTCTCTTAAGGCTAGGAGTTCAAGGCCAGCCTGGGCAAAATAGCAAGACCCTGTTTCTACAAAAAAAAAAAAAAAAAGAGGCTGGGCGAGATGGCTCATGCCTGTAATCCCAGCACTTTGGGAGGCCGAGACGGGTGATCACGAGGTCAGGAGATGGAGACCACGGTGAAACCCTGTCTCTACTAAAAAAAATACAAAAATTTAGCCAGGCGAGGTGGCGGGCGCCTGTAGTCCCAGCTACTCGGGAGGCTGAGGCAGGAGAATGGCGTGAACCCAGGAGGCAGAGCTTGCAGTGAGCCGAGATTGCGCCACTGCACTCCAGCCTGGGGAACAGAGCGAGACTCCATCTCAAAAAAAAAAAAAAAAAAAAAAATATATATATATATATATATAATTTTCATTTGTTTGAACCTTATATTTTCAGCATCCAGAATCTCTCAAATTCTGTGCTATGTAAAAAATACCACCTAATAGAGCAATTAGTTAACTTGTATGTAAATCTATAGCCATAGGATATTAATAGCAAAAAAACGGACTCATTGCCTTCCACAATTCCATCAATATTTAAAAGTATATACTAATGCTTCAATTTAACTGGCTAAAGACTCTTGTATATATTTATGTCATCTAATTATGGGGAGAACCAATATTACTCCTTGTTTGACTGACTTAGTTTCTCAGTGTTAAATTCATTTTGTGGATGGAATAGAAACAAAATATTCTAAAACATTTTAGAAACTGGAAATTTGAAGAATTGCTAAGTACAATGTTTAAAAAGGTTTTGCTTTCTAAAAATCAACTGTCCAGTTAGCTGTACTTTTAGCATATGACACCAAATCTGCTTGTTGCCTGACTTACTTATATCTTCCTCTAGACTGTGAGCATCCTGAATGGGAAATTATGTCTTTTCATATTTGAATACTTTGTGCTTAAGAAGCAGAAAGCACTCAGTAAATTCTTGTTGAGTGGATTTGACTAGCAAATCACTACAAAAGGTGAATTATAATCAGCAGTATTTTGAAATGAATCAAATAAGACTCTCTACTCTTATCCTTTCTCCTACACTCTCTATTTTATACCCAATAGGCATGGTCTGTTTCTGTCTATATGGTGTGCGTGTGTGTGTGTGTGTGTGTGTGTGTGTGTGTGATGTGAATGTTTCAATGCCACCCTTACAGTCTTGGATCAGAAAGATTTAAGGGACAGCCATGATTTTCCCACTTCTAAAATAAGTGTTTTCACATAATTTAGATGTACGTTAAACACTTTTCTCACGTAAAGATATGTGATTCTGATTCCTTTGTGTTAGATGTGTAATTTCATACAATTAGAAGAGAGAAAAGATGAACATAAAGTCATTGTTTTAAAGAGAGTGTTGCCATGGGATGGAGTAAACATCAGATGACTGGAAATAAATGCTCTGTGCGGGGAAGTTCAGTAGTACAACCCAGGCACTGATTGGGGAGATCTGGATTCTAATCCCATGCTCCTCTGACTTGCTGTGAGAGCTAGACTAGCCTCTGGGTGCGTGTTTGTTTCTTCATCTGTAAAATGAAGATGCTTCATGACCTTTAAGATTCCTTCCACTTCTATAGTTCTATGCTTTGAATGACTTTTAAATAACAGACCACTTGAATTGCCAAAATTTAGGCCTTAAGTCTTTTTTTTTTTCTCTGCTCTATTGTGCCTTCAGTAAATCATTATGATGCAAACGTGAGTTTTTCAGAATTTCCATTTTTCAGATGGGAGTCTGAGCCGCCTGACTTTGAGTCATGTGATAGATTGCCTAACCTCATCTAAGGCAGTTAGCTCCCTTGGAGGAGGAAAACAAGCTAGACTCCTCAGGACAAAAGAGCTTATTCTACATCACTGCAATGCTGCTCAATCTGTTATTCACTAATTTTTTTAGATCAAATTGAGTAATTTCACTTTTCAGATTTTCCTCCTGCCTGTCTTATATTCAAACAAACCAATGTTTTTTTGGAACAAATGCAATGTAAAAATCACTGTTCACGCTTTCTGGTATTCCAAACTCCTTCCATAATTCCTTTTATTCTCCTCAAGTGGCTCCCAACTTTTGTTCCCTTTCCAACATTAGAGCATACTCCTGGATTCTTGATGTTTACCCACCTCTTTTCTATCCTGAACACTGGATCTCCACTCCTTCCATCAGCATTTTAAAGGCTTTGA
Organism: Macaca mulatta; assembly: GCF_049350105.2. Classification (NCBI taxonomy): domain Eukaryota; kingdom Metazoa; phylum Chordata; class Mammalia; order Primates; family Cercopithecidae; genus Macaca; species Macaca mulatta. The sequence goes on along the minus strand of NC_133406.1, from coordinate 70,282,364 downwards.
GGTACAGACACCCCTAGGTAAAACACAAGGACACCAAACATTGCAAAATGACAAAGATACTTGTAAAACTTTCTTCTCTAAATGAAAATTTAAAACTTGTCTCCTTTGAGCAGCATATACTACCTGATTTATAACCATCATCTAACACCATTACATACCATACTTTAATTTTTAAGATAAACAATAAATACAAGTCAGAATTACATTAGAAACAAAAAGGATTAAAAGAGTACCAGATTGAAAGCAAAGATTTGGTTTTGGTACAGGCTCTGCCACTTGAACCAAGCAATCTGTAAGAGCCATCCCCTCAGAAAGTCTGTGATTCTGTGACTTTCTACGTCTGTGTCTACGCATGAATGATAGAATCCTCCAGAATCACGATACATATCCAGGTGACTCTTCTGTTAAAGAAAGGGAGGAAGGAAACTAATATTTTTGAGAGCAGAATGCACCCCATATCTGGTGTTGATCATGATACAGAATTATCTCATTTAGGTGTTTGTTTTGTCTTGTTTTTTGAGACGTCCCCCAGCTTGGAGTGCAGTGGCACGATCTTGGCTCACTGCAACCCCTACCTCCTGGGTTCAAGCAATTCTCCTGCCTTAGCCTCCCGTGTAGCTGGAATTACAGGTACATGCCACCATGCCCAGCTAATTTTTGTATGTTTGGTCGAGATGAGGTTTCACCGTGTTGGTCAGGCTGGTCTTGAACTCCTGACCTCAAGTGATCTGCCCTCCTCGGTCTCCCAAAGTGCTGAGATTACAGACATGAGCCTCTGCACCTGGCCTCATTAGTTTTTTTTTTTAAAGAACTTTAGCAGATAAGCCTGTTCCCTGTGTGATGACATACAAATATCTTCAAGATGAATTGTTTTTAAAAATGGTAAGATACATATAAGCATCCATGACATAATCTCATTAATGAAAAAAAAATTAGGTCTTGCATATGCCTAGAAAATTCTGGAAAGCTACACAAGAAAATATTAATAGTAGTTAGCTCTGATAAATATTATTGGGGGTTAGGAATAAAAAGAAGATTTTTACTTTTTCATTTTATATTCTTTTGCACTTTTTAGAAAAACCCAGGGCAGGCACTAACCTTGTTCTTATATCTGCTTTAGGAGAAAGGAAAGAAGAGGAGGCTTTGAAGATCTAAGAAAATCAGTATTCGTAGTGTAACTTATTTTATTGTTTTCTTCATCTGTGATGAGAATGATATTAAAGTATAAGAAAATACATTTGCCTAACTGTAGATAAACTCATAAAGTTTTCTTTTACAGGAATAAGTGGGGAGATACTAAGTTGTCTTTGCGCTGTCTTTGGAATGTAATGTTCAATTTTTTGGTTAATGTAGCTCAGAGATAAATGAAAGTGGATGAAATAAAGACTTGTGTGTAGGATGTGATGCAATTACAATCATACTTCGCTTAATGACAGGGTTATGTTCTGAGAAATGCATCATTAGGCAACTTTGTCATGAAGTATCCTAGAGTGTATTTACACAAACCTAGATGGTATAGCTTACTACACACCTAGGCTATATGGTATAGCTTATTGCTTCTAGTCTACAAACCTGCATGACATGTTGCTGTATGTCTTCTGAAAAGGAGTTTAGATAACCTCTAAACAAGGTATTTGATTCAGATATAATCACAATTGTGAAGGGACATTACAACAGAATTTTACTATTCTCTAGAAAATAGCTGATACGCACATATGTAGGGAACTTGGAAGTATTAGTTGCCAAGATCTAACTAGGGCAAGGCTGCAGTTACTGATGGTCTTCCACACCACAGATAACTTTCTTTTAGTAATGAGAATTTTCCAAGTTTTTACAAGAAAGAGGGAAAATGTGTTACACTGAGAACTATAGTGTATGAAAAGTTTAGCAGTAGGTTATCTAATCCTTTCCACTCATTATACTAGGAAGAAAACAGACTCAGAGATAACTCAGAGATAAGATAGATAACTTGCTAGAGATCACACAGCTGATTACCAGGAAAACCAGTACTTGGTCTAGGTCTCTGGCCCTGAACCCAGTATTTGTTTCCATGTGCTCTGCTGCCATGGCCACTTTATTGAACCATTTAGAACCTGAATTTCTGATAAGGACCTAAAACACACTGAGTAGAGGAACATCCTTACTTCCAAACCAAACAAAACCTAACAAAATATCCAATATTGTGACAATGATCATTTCTGAGTTCTATTATTCTGTGTTCTGAAATAGTACAAATAGTCCAGAATTCAACTAGAATGCCATCAGTGGGAGCCACCAATTTTTCTCTCTCTTTCTCTCTCTCCCTTCCTCTGCATCTCAGCAAGATAATATTCCAACCCCTCCATCCGTCTTCCTTCTGTCATTGTTTATTCTTTCTTTATAAAAACAAAAAACCTGTAAGCACTTTATAATCCTTCTCAGTAAAATATTCTAATACACTACAGCACTTAAATCAGAAACTTCTTTTTGAAGTCTAACCTAGAGCACTCCAAAGGAAACCCCTTTTAGATAAGTATATACGTATCAAAAGAACACAGGAAAACTAGAAAACTTCCAGTGAACAGAAAAGGGATGTCAGCCATAGAAGGTAACTTCACTTGGCTTCGTGCAGACTATATAAGGAACTGAAACATAAAGGAAAAGGCACAAAAACTGGAACTTAGGTCAAATCCACCAAGAAGAGAAATGAAGCAGGGCAGAACAGAAGGCTCCGTGTGAGAGAAGCAGAAATCCCAAAATAGGAAATGAAAGTCAAATGACAAAAGACAAAGGGAAATTAAACATTCTTTACATAAGGAACTAGAGGAAGAAAAAGGAAAATATTGCCTTATTAGGTGTTGGAGGAGGACATACATACTCACTAGCCTGGTCAACACAGAGAGATTCAGAGGGAGTCACACTGCTCTATGGGAACAGGTGGGCTGCCTGTCTCCCAAGAGGACTTTCAGCCTGCCATTTGTTACTCTTGTGGAATTATTTCAAAAAGCCCCAGTTTCCTGAACTTTAAGTTGAAGGTAGTAATTGTGCCTTCCTACAAGGTTATTCTAAAGGGCCAATCATACAACATTTAAAAAGCACTTATCAAAATGCTTGGCACATAATAAATGCAGGGTAAATAAAAACTGTTATTAATAACATTACAAATTTATTAATCCAAATTTTTAATTTTTCCTTATGTTATTATTTATTTATTTTTACTTTTTTTTTTTTTTGAGACAGGGCCTCTCTGTGTCACACAGGCTGGAGTGCAGTAGCGTGATCATGGCTCACTGCAACCTCCAACTCCCAGGCTCAAGTGATCCTCCTACCTCAGCCTTCCAGATAGCTGGGACTACAGATGCATGCCACCATGCCAGGGTAATTTTTGTATTTTTGGTAGAGGCAGGGTTTCACTATGTTTCTTATGCTGGTCTCAAACTTATGAGCTCAAACCTCAGCTTCACAGGGGTAAGCCACCGGACCCAGTCTTCCTCATGCTATTATTTATTATAGACATGGTATTGTAGCTATAAGACCTATAAAGACACAAGTAACTGCCTTCCCAGTATATAAGGCCATTGTTTCTAATAATCTGTTTTAATCAACAACCTGATGATGAACCATTAGTGACAAATTTTACTATCTCAAATTCATAAACAGGGAACAGATGTGGCTTAAGCCATTTCTCAGTGAGATACAGCAAAGCAGTGGCTTAGCTGAATGCAAGACCTGCACCTCAGAGTCCTGTACTGTGGCCAGGAAGTCCTGCTAAGACAAAAATAGCCACTTTGTTATTTTACATTCTTATTTATCATCTGTATCATGTAAGCAGTGACTTAGACTGATTTAATTATAGAAAATCTACATTTGCCCTATGGCATTAAAAATTTTTTGAAAGGAATGTCTAAAGTACCACTTATGTTTGCAAACTAAGGGCAGCAAAAGTTGAAAGGACAGAAGCATGCAATTTTAAAAATTGTTCATATTATCACAAAACAAATCACTCACAAGTTGATATACTCATTAGAAAAACTTCCTTCTATATTTATCATTCTAAAAAACTGTATATTTTATTTGGCCTTATTTTCTGCCCCTCTGTAATACCAACATAAATACTAGTGATATTAATATTAATAGTCGGCCAGGCGTGGAGGCTCACACCTGTAATCCCAGCACTTTCGGAGGCCGAGGCAGGCAGATCACCTGAGGTCAAGAGTTTAAGACAAGCCTGACCAACATGGCGAAACCCTGTCTCTACTAAAAATACAAAAATTAGCCAGGCGTGGTGGTGCATGCCTGTAATATCAGCTACTTGGGAGGCTGAGGCAGGAGAATCACTTGAACCCAGGAGACGGAGGTTGCAGTGAGCAGAGCTTGCACCACTACACTCCAGTCTGGCGACAGAGTGAGACTCCGTCTCAAAAAAAAAAAAAAAAAAAAATTAATAAAATAAATAAATAAATAAATAATAGTCATTATTTATTCCTGCTTCCCTGGCATGCCCCTCTGTCTCTTTCGGTCTCCAGCTTTCAGTTGTAAGATACCACATCAGAAAAGGGTGTAAATTGGTAAAGAGACTACAGAGTAAGCATTTACCCATCCCATATACTACAGTAGGGACCAGTAAGACCAGAAAACTAGAGACTGAAGCCATTCAGATAGGGGTTTCCAGATTCAGAGTGCTGGGCTCTGTAAAATTTTAAAATATTGGGGGAAGATTGGCGTAGAGATAATTAGAAAAACTTTCTTCCATATTTTACCCTTAAATTTTGCCACATAAGGATATTTAAACCAACAATTGCTACCATACACTGACAACATTCTTTATTAAAAGCCAGAGTGTGTCAACTTTAAGAAAAACCTGGTAGGCAGGACAAAAATATCAGAGTCAAGGCAGTTCACAAGAAGTGACCAATGATCACTTTAAACCATCTCACATGTATGCATGAATGTTTACTCAATTATTTCAAAAAATAGTTTCTTCTCTTTTTGCTGGAGACCAGTAAAAATGGGCTGGCCTAGTTCTGTGGAATGCTGTTTGGGAGCTGCTCTACAGACTGCTAACTAATCCATTTGGGGGCTAGGTAAATGTGAAATCCAAAATCAAGCAGATGACCTTCATTGAGGGGTTGCTCTAATTCCAGGCCCTGTGCCCAGTGCCTTGCTTGCCTGAGGAGGGATGAGCTCCCCGTCGTATGTGAGTAGAGGAGTCTGCTCCTGCCTTTGTCTGGTTCTGATCACCACGACAACCACCACAACCCAGAAAAACTCACTGGTGAGTTGCTCTTTCCAAAAACATGATCACTATGTGAAATTTTAAAACTCCAATGTAACAAAGCCATGAGCAGCGTTTTGGAGGCTGCCACAGCAGAATCTAACCACACTGGGATTCGATGTTCTTTCACAAAGGGACAGAAGGTTGCCAGGTTTGTGGGCACAAGCTTCTGTGCCGTGTGACAAAGCACTGCTTTGACCATTGTGCTGGGCCTGGTCTGAGACCACAACAACCAACCAGTTAGGACAAACCCAAAATAGCCCCATCTTCTAAATCAAGACGCAGAGAATGACCACCCTGAGTCACCCAAGTTCAATTGTTACACATTTTATTTTGGGGTAGCTTTAGTGGGCACAAAGTGTTTCATTTGCTGGTTCTCTCCAATAAAAGTACAAAGAAAGGAACTAAGTCATGTGGTTCTGTTTGACTTACCATGAAGACTGCAACTAGTATGGATGATATGATTCCTCAGCTTTGGAAAGCCCATGCTAATTGTTTAGGACAGTATGTCTCCCTAACGTACTAAACTGTCAAAAAGATCTTGGCTCACAATCTGTTGCATAAGCAATTTTACCCCCAGGAATGTATGCATGTTATCATTTCAAATCTTTGTTGCCATTCAAAGTGACAAAACACAAGTATATGAGAGTTGGCTGTGGAATAGAATGGAATAAAGAGCTTATTTGCCTTATTTGGGCATTTTTCCTGTCTATTTAAGATATTCCATTAATTTTATGTGTTTATAATTTGCACTGTAAATTTTCTAAATGTATTTCATCTTATCAAATGTATTACTATCATCCTTAAAAATTCTTTTCATGAATACATGTAATCCAAATTATTCACCATCATCTGGTCCTCCTACCACTCCAACCTTGTATTTTATTGTTCTCCTTCCATTCACTGCTCCTCATCATTCTCTTTGTTCTTGTAAAATGCCAAGATCGTTTTCGCCTTAGTGTCTTTGCATTTGCTATTTCCTCTGCCTGCAGTGTCTCTGTGATCTTTACACAGCTGGTTTCTTCTTGTCACTTAGGTCTCTGTTCAAATATCATTCCTTGGAGAAGCCTTCTCTGACCGCTTTTGCTGAAATATCCCATCTCCATAAGTCACTCTCTAACATATCATTTTATTTTGTTATCTTTATAGCATTTACGAATATCTTTTTTCTCTTTTTTTGAGATGGAATTTCACTCTTGTTGCCCAGGCTGGAGTGCGGTGGCACAATCTTGGTTCACTACAACCTCCACCTCCTGGGTTCAAGCCATTCTCCTGCTTCAGCCTCCCAAGTAGTTGGGGTTACAGGGGCCTGCCACCACACCAGACTAATTTTTGAGACAGGGTTTCACCATGTTGGCCAGTCTGGTCTCAAACTCCTGACCTCAGGTGATCCTCCCACCTCGGCTTCCCAAAGTGCTGGGATTACAGGCGTGAGCTACCGTGCCCGGCCATGAATATCTATTTTTAAAAATCTTGTTCGCTTATTTGTTAACTTGCTATTTGTTTGCCCTCTCTAGACAGAAAGCTCCACAAGAGTAGGGACTTTGTCTTGTTTATTCTTTTTTTTTTTTTTTTTTTGAGACAGAGTCTCGCTCTATAGCCCAGGCTGGAGTGCAGTGGCGCTATCTCGGCTCACTGTAACCTCCACCTCCCAGGTCACAGTTCAAGTAATTCTCTTGCCTCAGCCTCCAGAGTAGCTGGTATTACAGGCACACGCCACCTTTCCCAGCTAATTTTTGTATTTTTAGTAGAGACGAGGTTTCACCATGTTGGCCAAGCTGGTCCTGAACTCCTGACCTCATGATCCGCCCACCTCAGCTTCCCAAAGTGCTGGGATTACAGGCGTGAGCCACCGTGCCTGGTGCCTTTTTTTTTTTCTTTTGAGACAGAGTCTCTGCAACCTCTGCCTCCTGGGTTCAAGCGATTCTCCTGCCTCAGCTTCCCGAGTAGCTGGGATGACAGGCATCCGCCACCACACCCAGCTATTTTTTTGTATTTTTAGTAGAGACAGGGTCTCACTGTGTTAGCCAGGGCGGTCTCAATCTCCAGACCCCATGATCCACCCGCCTCCGCCTCCCAAAGTGCTGGGATTACAGGCCTGAGTCACTGCACCCGGCCATCTTGTTTATTCTTATAGCTCAATGCTGGAATAGTGTTTGGCACATAGCAGTACTCAATAAATATTTATCAAATGAATGAATAGATGATGAATGAAAGGATAGGCGAATTCATGAGCATTTTCATATTTTGTCACCTTTTCCCAGAGATTTTGTGTCTAAATGGCACAAAGGCTAATGTAGGTTCACCAATTCTCTTGATAATTTTATCAGTAAAGATAGACCAAATGACTCATGATTTAAGTTATCTGGCTTGGCACTCTATAACTGATCCCATCACCAAATAGTTGCCAATCTCCACTTCACTTAAGTTATGTAGTTCAGTTTGACAGAGCAATTTAATAAGTGTGCAAATAAAGTTTTAATATAAAAAGAAACAATTAGATGCGATTTCATGATTTAGAATAGACAGATGCTTTTCAAAAGGGTTTATTTCAAACCAACAGCTAACATAATAATTGCTAGTAGGAAAATAAAAAGAAAAACCCACTAAGGCAAAAGGCTTATTATTCTCATTTTTTAAATATTGATCTGGAAGTTCTAACCAATGCAATAAGATAAGAAAAAGAAATGATATAACTATTTTAAAGTAGAGACAAAATTATCTTTATAGATAATGATAATCTATCAGGAAAACTCAAGATAACTTTTTTTTTTTTTGAGACAGAGTCTTGCTCTGTCGCCTAGGCTGGAGTGCAGTGGCACGATCTCGGCTCACTGCAAGCTCTGCCTCCCAGGTTCACGCCATTCTCCTGCCTCAGCCTCCCGACTAGCTGGGACTACAGGTGCCCACCACCATGCCCGGCTGATTTTTTGTATTTTTAGTAGAGACAGGGTTTCACCGTGTTAGCCAGGATGGTCTCGATCTCCTGACCTTGTGATCCGCCCGCCTCGGCCTCCCAAAGTGCTGGGATTACAGGTGTGAGCCACCATGCCTGGCCACAAGATAACTTTTTTAATGGACCAAGAATGGAATTTAACAAGATAGAGTTAAAAAATAAGCCAATAAAAAGTGATAGCTTGTAGAGCAGCAATAGTTGCTTATGAAACTACAAAGGCCAAAAAATAGCTAACGAATTTTATGGAGGCTGGGCACAGTGGCTCATGCCTGTAATCCCAACACTTTGGGAGGCCAAGGCAGGCAGATCACTTGAGGTCAGGAGTTCGAGACCGGTCTGGTCAACATGGTGAAGCCCTGTCTCTACTAAAAATACAAAAATTAGCCAGGCGTGGTGGTGTGCGTCTGTAATCCCAGCTACTCAGGAGGCTGAGGCAAGAGAATCTCCTGAACCTGGGAGGCAGAGGTTGCAGTGAGCTGAGATTGTACCACTGCACTCCAGCTTAGGCAACACAGCATGACTCCATCTCAAAAAAAAAAAAAAAAAAGAAATTTGTGGATGTTAATATACCAGCTATAGGTTTTTCTTTTCCTAAGATCCAAAATGGCATTATCTTAAACTGAGGAATACAGCCATGGATTTTAATGTAATATTTATTTTCCTACGAAAAAGCGTATCTTATCAGTTGTTCATTTGGCTAATATTTATATTCCTGCTCTATTTATAGTTCTATACTAAGAACTACGGAGAAAACAAAGGGAAAGGAAGAAAACATTGCCTCTGTTTTTAAAGATTTTGAAATCCAGGCCGGATGTGTTGTCTCACGCCTATAATCCCAACACTTTGGGAGGCCGAGGCAGGCAGATCGCTTGAGCTCATGAGTTTGAGACCAGCTTGGGCAACATGGCGAAATCCCATCTCTACTAAAAATATAAAAATTAGCCAGGCCTGGTGGCGGGCACCTGTAATCCCAGATACTTGGGAGGCTGAGGCAGGAGAATTGCTTGAGCCTGGGAGGTGGAGGTTGCAGTGAGCCGAGATCACACCACCACACTCCAGCCTGGTTAACAGAGCGAGACTCAACCTCAAAAAAAAAAAGATTTTACAATGCTGTTGGAAAGAGATATTGTAATGTATGCATGCAAAATGACTAGGAAAACATTTCTGACAACAATTATTTGTCAGCAATAAGCATTTACTTATTACTGACAAAAATAAGAAAATACTTATTAAGCATCTGTAATGAGAAGGTTCCTTTGCAAGTTGTGTGCAGAGTGGTGGGTAGACTTACTATAAATATAAATAGAACCAAGTCCTTGCCATTGGTGCAAGATATTAGGGAGAATAAGGCACAAATTTTTAAGTTATAAGGCCATTAAACTGAACTTTGAAAGAGGAAAGAAGGCTTTCAATGAACAGACCACATGGGATTCCAAGTGGAAAGCATAACTTTGGGTAAAAAAGCATGGGATGTGTTTGTGAACACGGAGTAATCCTGTTTCACTGGAAGACAGGTAAACATGAAAGGGGATTAGGAGATAAGACCAGAAAGAAAGATGGGAGGTCAGGCCTCAGATGGGGTCTTGAATTCTCTTTTTTTTTTTTTTTTTTTTTTGAGACGGAGTCTCCCTCTGTTGCCAGGCTAGAATGCAGTGGCGTGATCTTGACTCACTGCAACCTCTGCCTCCCAGATTCAAACGATTCTCCTGCCTCAGCCTCCCGAGTAGCTGGGACTGTAGCTGGGACTACAGGCACACCACCATACCCAGTTAATTTTTGTATTTTTAGTAGAGACAGGGTTTCATCGTTTTGGCCAGGATGGTCTTGATCCCTTGACCTCGTGATCCGCCCACCTTGGCCTCCCAAAGTGCTGGGATTACAGGCGTGAGCCACAGTGCTCAGCCTTGAATTCTTTACTGCAACTAATATAAGAAAGCAGCCTTACAGGAATATTCATCTGATAGCGGCATTTGGGCTGAGTTGAAATGTGGAGAGACCGTTTAGGAGGGGCCGTTAGGAAGCTTGTAGAACAGGGAATAGGGACCTGTACTGTGCTGGAGAAGCCTTGAGAGGCACTGCAGAGGTGGGCTTGACACTTTGGCACCCAGACAGTGCTTGGCCTTTAGGAGACAGTCAATAAATATTCATCAAGTGAAAGAATAATTTTTCTGTCCTGCCTTTAAAATAAGTTCTCAGAGCAGCATCTAGCTTTCTTTTCAAGCACTATTTATATGTGGTCATAAACTTATTTGTGAAATTGTTTGCTGAATGTCTTTCTCCTGTTAGACCATAAGCTCACCTTATCTCTCTCTCTCTCTCTCCTTTATTTTTTCCACACTACATCCCCTGAGTCAGGCATATAGTAGGCATTCAGTGAATGCATGTTGACTCTGTAATTAGTCAACTTATTAGATATGGGCTTAAGAGAGATGGAGGAGTGAAAGATGTTCTGTTTTAAACCTTATTTCAATGTTAGCGGCTTATGTTCTTTTACAAATATTAATAACGAAGTTAGGAGGAGGAGATAACGAAGTTATCTTGGAGGGACAAGATTATTTGTTCTCATTTTAACCCCTGCATTTGAAAGACTAGGAGAATCATCGAGATGAAGCCATCCAGCAGACAATTGAAAATATGAGCCTGAGCAACATGACAGGACTCTCTACAAAAAAACAAAAACAAAAATTAGCTGGGCATGGTGGTATATACCTATAGTCCCAGCTACTTGAGAGGTGAGATAGGAGGATCACTGAGCCTGGGAAGTAGAGCTGCAATGAGCCATATTGTGCCACTGCACTCCAGCCTGGGCAATACAGCAAGACCCTGTCTCTAAAAGAAAAAAAAATACAGGCTGGGCACAGTGGCTCTCGCCTATAATCCCAGCATTTTGGGAGGCAGAACAGGGCAGATCACCTGAGGTCAGGAGTTCGAGACCAGACTGGCCAACATGGTAAAACCCTGTCTCTACTAAAAATACAACAATTAGCTGGGTATGGTGGTGCATGCCTATAATCCCAGCTACTCCGGAGGCTGAGGCAGGAGAATGGTTTGAACCTAGGAGGTGGAGGTTTTAGTGAGCTGAGATCGTGCCATTGCACTCCAGCCTGAGTGACAGAGTGGGACCCTGTCTCAAAAAAAGAAAAGAAAATTTGAAACTAGAACTCTGTAGATATTTGGCCTAGGGATAAAGATCTGGACTAGGATAACATCTGCATGGAGGTGTTAATTGAGATAGTATGGGTACTTGAGATCATCAGAAAGGAAATATAGAAAAGGAAGAAAAACAGAATTGAGGAGAAATCTTGGGACACACCTGTGTTTTAAGTAAGGCACAGATGAGCCAACAGGGAGAGAGAAGTAAGTTAGTGAGAGGTGAGAGGCAAACTGTTTTCCAGTCACTCGAAAGATAAGGGAAGAAAATTTTCAAGGAAATCGTGAACAGCTGCATCAAACTCATTAGGAAGATTAGCAAGGATAAAATTCAGGAAAAGCTATTACATAGATGTGAGCAATGTCAGAGTTTGCATAAGTGTGGAGGGAGCATGGGAAGTGAAATCGGATTTAAATGGACAAGGTGTGAGATAAAGGCAGTAGATACAGATTACTCTCTCAAGAAATTTGGTGGGAAGGAGTGGGAGGAGAGAGAAAAGATAGAGTTGTCTGACTTGTTGTTTTTGTAGACACCCATTATTAGGTAAATAATTTGCCGAAAGTATTGAAACTACACACCAGTCCAGGTTAGGATCTGTCTGTCACGTAACTTCCCATGATGCGTTCTGTTCTCAAGGGCCAGTCAACAAACACTTGCTAACGACCTCCTAAAGCAGCAGCGGAGACTGGGAGCTATGGAATGAGATGCAGAGGTGCAGACATAAAGGGGTGACAAGAGACAGCAGGTGGGAAAAGACCACCTATGTAACACTCACCTTTCTAGAACAGGAGGAAGGAAAAGAACTGTGGCAAGGGTGGAGCCAGAATTCATCAACTGGGTTCACCAACATCATTGACCATTGTTCTGTGCCAGCTTTGGTATCTGGGTAAAGGAAGATTTGGGGGAGGGATGAATCAGGTCTCTGCCTAATGGTGGGATCAGTCTACTTGTTATCGGTGGAGGGTGTCCAGATTCTTGGCGTTTTGAACAAAGAATTGGACAAAATGCACAAAGCAAGGAAAGAATGATGCAACAAAGGCAGAGATTTATTGAAAATGAAAGTATCCTCCACTGGCTGGGAATGGGCCCAAGCATAGGGGCTCAAGAGTCCCCTTAGAGAATTTTTGGGGGTTTAAATACCCTCTAGAGGTTTCTAGTGGTTACTTGGTGTACATCCTATATAAACGAAGAGGATGAAGTAAAGTTACAAAGTTATTTACTCGGCCTATGCCCTATGTAAATAGAGAGGATATTTCCTGTCATAGCTGAAGTATTCCCATTTGATTTAGTTCTAGGAAGTCCTTATGTTCCTGTCTCCAAACCCTATTCTCCTGCCTCATACTGACAGGTTCTCAATTGGAATAAAGAGGGGCTGGAATAAAAGGGGAGGTATCCATCCCTAAGCTGAATTTGAAGGTTGGTTTGAAGGAGTCAGAATGAGTAAGAGAAGGCAACCTTCAGCCTGGGGACAGACTTGAAGACAGCACAAGCATGAGGACTGCCTTTTGTGGGCAGTGAAATTGCCTGGCTGCAGGGGCCTAAGGGCAAAGGAGGTTACAAAAGTGATCTTGAAAGTCATTCGCTGACCTGCGGAGGGAGCTACCCTTCCTTAAAGCCTGAAGAAAAAGTTTATTTTCTGCTCCTTCCATGTTGCTCCCACACTATTTCTCTGAGCTGGAGGTGGAAATAGACTTCTGTGTCATGATCACACTACTAGTTAAGAAAACATTTTCCACCAAAATAAAAAAAAAATACAATCTCATAAGATCCAGTCTTCATAGATCTTCACAATGTCTGATATTCATGCGAAGGACACTTTCTAGACCATGCAACATCCGGCCACTCACCTTTTTAGAATAGGAGGAAGGAAAAGCTCACCATAGTCATCAGAATCAACCCACTCTCTCACCCACTGACTGCAAGGCAGATACAAACAGCCTTCCCAGATGCCCTGTCATCTTGTGTCATCTTTGTCATGAGACCAGGGACGGTGTCCCTCAAAGATGCATGTGACTTCAGACCTTCTCCTGCCACGTAGCCCTCATCATCACAGTTATAGTTTTAAAGAAACTGGTTGAACTTTGTCCAGTTTACTCCATGACGAAAAGCCTAAAGATACAAGGAAAATAGGCCTTCCAAAACTTATGGAGAGCATAGTTATAAAGAGTGACTTTATAATTCTACAAAGGGCTGTTACTTCCTGAGGGCAAAACAAAGGGAAGCAGAAAAAGGAGGTCCACTGAGGTTGAGGACTGTAGGTGCAGACGACAATTTAGAGGACCAATGGGAATTCCTTTCAACTATGATATTCCAGAATGATTATCCTTGAGTTTAATGCAGTATTTTGCACATCTTCCCGATTAGAAATTTACTAATACGTGCAAATTTGCAGAAAAGTCCTGAGGGCTTAGAAACTGTGTAATCAGTATGAGATATTCGCAGAGGAATGGCAAAGGATCCTGTCATCCAAGGAGTCTGTAATAACCATGAAATGGATGGGCTAACAGCTGCTGTCTGGAAAATCATGACCACTCCAACAGAGGGGTCAGGCTCGTGAGTTTTGAAATATCCACAACGTGACACTTCCATCCACTCTGGCTTGGAAACTAGCTTCTAGAAGCTCTCTGTCTAGAAATAGACAAGTTCTTGTTCACTTGGGAGTTTTAGTCTATAAAATCAGGGAGCAGCTATAGGAAAACACCTAATATCTAGGGGCAGACACAATACAGTCTTCTTAGTGTATTTATCTCAAGTGGCCTCTGTAGAAGGGACTAGGTGGGTGTGTATTTGTTTTTATTCTTCAAACTTACCAAGCAATTTATATCAATGGCTCAAGAACAAATGGTGTATTTGTGCTATGGTGATAAGCACTCTGGAGATAGATGCAAAGAACAGTTTCTTTTGGCATAGTTGTTTTTGGTAACTGTAGCCTCATGGCTCAGGTATGCAGGTTGCTGTGAATGAGACGAGTGATACACTTTGTTAAAACTAGCCACGGTTCCCAGGTAGAGTTTGGATTTGGATTTCCTTAGCAGAGACTGAAACCAGGAAGAATTCTCACTTTCATTTACGACATGGCATTTCCTGATTCCTTTACTTTATTTTTTTTCTCCTTTGTACAGCAAAATACAGTCATGTTTTGGTATTTGTGGGGGATTGGTTCCAGAACCTCTTTAGATATCAGATACCAGAATCCGCAGATATCAAGTCCCTGATATAAAATGCACATCCTTCTGTACACTTTAAGTCATGTCTGGATTATTTGTAATACAGACATGTATTACATGTACCTAATGTAATGTAATTACATGTACCTAATACAGCGTAAGTTCTAAGTAAATAGTTTTCATACTGTATTGGTTAGGAAACAATGGCAAGAAGAAGGTCTGTACATATTCAGGACAGGCGTGCTCTTTTTTCTGAATATTTTTGATCTGCGGTTGCTGGAATCCACAGATGCAGAACCCATAGGTAAGGAGGGCAGACTTATTTGGGATAGTCAACCACAGAGACTCAAGGTTCTTCCTCACTTTGTATTATGAGTTTTTCACAGTCCATCATGTTTTACAGAGGAAGCAGAACCAGAGAGAAGACTACACATGTGAAAGGAGGTCATACACACATGTTAATCCCTCAGTCATTCACCGTACCCAATCACCACAAACCTCTCCATTCCACAGACTACCCAATGACCTTGTGTTATTTATTTTCTCCCCAAAATTGGTGCTTGAAGTTTATTTTAACCCAATTTCACCTAGATACAAGTGTTATTGTGAAGAAAGCCCATTTCTAAACATGATAACTTGAATTTTTCTTTAATGACTCAAAATTTATCATTTATTTGATACACTTGCTTTTTCTATATATACATTGTTAAAACAATCATTAAAGTAAAACATGAACACATTGTCCTTTTTAAAAAGTATTAGAACATTACAGATAAAGCTAAGTGCTATTTTCCTGTAATAACATAATCACTCCTTACCTCCACCCACCTCCTTTCCATTTCTTTCTCTCCCTCTCTCCAAAACTGCCACATATAATCAACTTTGTACGTAGTCCCACAGTCCTTTAAAAAATGCTTTTACATCTGTGTATGTCCAAAGGAGATATGCATTATTGATTTTTATTTTTCAAGAACTTGAAGTTTTCATACTGTCCAAATCTAGAATTTAGGAACCAATGGAGATGTAGAAGGGGACAGGTGTGCTCTGAGTGAAGCTTTCCCCATTCTCAAAAAAAATAAAAAGGGGGCAACTCTTGGGTATGCTTCAACCCCTGGGTCAAGTCTGGAGTCCTAAGGCTTTACCTTACCACCTGCTTCAGTGTAAGTTTGATAAATCCACAATAGGAGTCTCTGAGAGATTACCGAGGTTCTCAGCTACTCAGTTTCCACCAGCGTAAAAGTGGGAGCACTGTTCCTCCTCTCTTGTGGTTATGATGAGAATCGTGAGCCAAGGTGTTTGGCAGTGCCTACCATGATGCTTCTTGAGAGTCTGCTTTGTCTGAGAGCCTCGGTAATCTCTCAGAGACTCCTATTGAGGATTTATCAAGCTCACACTGAAGTGGGTGGTAAGGTAAAGCCCCAAGACTCCAGACTTGACCCAGTGGCTGAAGCAAACCCAAGAGTTGCCCCCTTTTTATTTTATTTTACTTTTTCTAGAATGGGGAAAGCTTCACTCAGAGCAAACTTGTCACCTTCTACATCTCCATTGGTTCCTAAATTCTAGATTTGGACAGTATGAAAAATTCAACTCTTTGTCAGCTTCTCCTTGAGCTGCAGAAGGCATTCTTTCTTCTGAAAAGTGCTTGTGATGCTGCAAGTGGAGAGTGACACATTGTCTTAGTATCCCGAGGAGTATGGCTAATGGGAAATGACTTCAGTTTACTGCATCTTCTAGTAATCCTGTGATGCCATCGCAAAACAAAAAGCACATGACTACTCGTAAGCCCACTGCACCTGAAAAAGAAATTGGATTCTACTCGGAAAAACAGGCTGTAAAGCTAATCACTCTGATCCAATAACGTGGCCCTGCAGAGTGGCATCATCAACCCAGAGACGCAGAGAGGAGGAGGGAGAGCAAGGAGGGAGGGAGAGCACTCAGGGAGGCAGCTGCCCAGCTCTCCAGACACTCAAGCCAATAAAAAATTCATAAGGAGATGTTTTACAGCCAATGTCTAATACCCCTGCTGGGTCACAAGCCTATCTGAGCCAATCAATAGTATTCATCATGCTGAAAGGAGCTAGTGATTGCATGTTGATGAGAACTGGGAGGTTTTCCAAGCCAAGGCCAGTTTCTGGTTACTTGGTATGTGTCACCCTTAAAAATATAGAACTTATTTTGAAAATGGAACCCAAGACCTTTTAAAAAATACAGAGTGGGGAGAAGGAGACATACTTTTCAAATCTAGGGGGAAAGGGATGTTTGAATTCTTTTTAAGTCAAACCAAGGACTACTTTTAAACTGGAACAACTTTTTTGTTTCAATCCAGGTGGCCATTCCTTGTATATGATTTCTTTTTCTTTAGCTCCAGAATTTTTTTTAATAACACTTAAATAACAGCATCTGTGATAAACCCCTTCAAATACAAATGGGAATATATGAAATGAAGTCATAAGAACGAAAGTAAATGGAGTCAACTGTCAACTTTGTCATTACATACCACTACGTTCCAGGTTGATTTTATCTCTAAAAGCTTTTAGAGATTATAGCAACTTCAACTTGAGTTTAAGGGTTTGCTTTATACACAGGCAGTGATGTAAGGGCAGAGTGAGGTAGAGAGACAGCAGGATGAGACTTAGGAGCGGTGTGCTCAGAGATCTGCTGAGGATTTCAGGGGATTCCACACTTTTCCCTGGTCAGATGGGAACAGCTCGGGGAAACTTAAAGCTTTCACATGTGTGTTTCAGGCGTGGGTAAATTATAGCCCTCCCTGAGGTCTTCAAAGCAGATCACATCGGACATCATCTCTTCCACTCCCACCAAAATTGTTTTAACAAATTTGAATGTTGAATCCTTGATGTTGAATTAAACATCAAGAACTCACAAATGGAAAGTCTTGGAAAATCAACTTGTGAGCTGGCAAGACAGGAGAGGAGGGGGGTCAATGGGATAAAGAGAGGTTCATCCTTTCCCTGTCAATGGTATCAGGAAAAAGCTGTGCCTTGCATCTTTGTAAGCAAATAAGATCTCTTTTCATAGCTGTAAAGGTACCGTTCGATGTGTTTGAGATACAGAAAAGTAAAATCAGAAAACAAAAATCATTTATGAGCCTCACATCCTGAAAAATCCACTTAACAAGATGGTGGATTTTCTTGTAGTCTTTCTTTCTCTCTCTCTCTCTCTCTCTCTCTCTCTCTCTCTCTCTCTCTCTCACACACACACACACCTCTACCAAATTGGCATCTTATTATATACAGTTTCATATTCTGAGTTCAATGTATATTTATTTTGCAATCATTTTCACATCTCAAAATAGTGAGATGTGGCATTTTATTGTCCAGTGAGAACTGTACTAAAGGAATGTGTCATTAGGTGCCTTTCATCTATTGACAGACAGATCATGCATTTTGAAACCCTGGGACTTTGCTGATGCAGGCCTATGGCATGGCCTGCCTGCCCTCCCACCTCTGTCCAGTGAACCCTGCTTGATGTTTCGTTCCAATGCCAACTATGCTGAAGCATAGTTCCCTGGCTGGAAATCATCATTTGGGAATCAGGGGTTTTGGGCCTTGGAGGCTGACAGGCTTGGACTCCATACGTGGAGCAATGCTTACCAGCTATGTGACCTCGGGACACCTTTTAACTAAGCTTCAGTTTCCTCACCTATAAAGTGGGGATAATACTCCCTTCCTTCAAGTGTTAATATAATGATTGAGAGGAATGTATGTGTTTGTTTTCTCCCCTCCACCCTTTTTTGTTTTCTGGTTTCTCTCCAAAGCAGCTATAGAGTAGTGGTTAAGAGCTTAAGAGAGCTTGAGCAAATAACCTAGTCTTTCCGTGTCTCAGTTTCTTCATCTATATTATGGGGATAATAGTACCCATCTCTGCAGGTTTTTAGGGAAGATTAAATCAGATGCTCAATGTAAGACCTCTTTTTTTTCTCTATGAAAATGCTTTAATAGAGGTGTCTTCACGGCATGCAATGTGAAGACACAAAGACCAGCAAGTGCACACAAAATGAGACATGGCTACCAGAGAAGAGTTTGTGAGTGAATGAAGAGTTCTCACCGCTTCCACCCTTTGCTCAGTAACAGAAGGCTGTTACTCCTCAAACTCTCTCTCCTCAGCAAAGGCATCCTGGTACTGTCGGTGCCTGGCACAAGTAGGAGCACAATCCATGTTGGTTCTTCTTCTCTTACAGTCTTACGGGCTCTCGCATGGGTGTTCTTTTATTGTCATCAGAATGTGGCTTTGCAGTGGACAATAAGGTCTTCCCTGTTGGCTGCCTCTTGGGGTCTTTGTCTGGTGAGCTTCTGAGCAACCCAATGCCTGGGACGGGTCCCTTCGTCCCTGCTGGCCATACCCTACAGAGGGCTCGGGTCACCCAGACGTCCTTGCAGTCCCTGCTTGATGGATACCCTGGAATGAGGAGCCCTTCTGAACTAGTAGCCTGAAGTGGGAAGAACCTCCTCAACCACTGCTCAGTAGCTAGGTATCAAACCAAAAAAGAAAGTTTGTGAGAGAACTGCCGGAGAATTGATTCTTTTCCCAGAAGAAGGCCCTGAGAAGAAGGCTCTCTCCAAAAGTGCCACGTACAATCAGCTTTGTACGTAGTCTCACAGTCCTTTAAAAAAATGCTTTTGGCCGGGCGCGGTGGCTCAAGCCTGTAAT
Organism: Macaca mulatta; assembly: GCF_049350105.2. Taxonomy (NCBI): domain Eukaryota; kingdom Metazoa; phylum Chordata; class Mammalia; order Primates; family Cercopithecidae; genus Macaca; species Macaca mulatta. The sequence continues at coordinate 70,263,168 of NC_133406.1, read as the reverse complement.
CCCAGCACTTTGGGAGGCCGAGACGGGCAGATCACGAGGTCAGGAGATCAAGACCATCCTGGCTAACACGGTGAAACCCAGTCTCTACTAAAAAAAATACAAAAAACTAGCCAGGCGAGGTGGCAGGCACCTGCAGTCCCAGCTAGTCAGGAGGCTGAGGCAGGAGAATGGCGTGAACCCAGGAGGCGGAGCTTGCAGTGAGCTGAGAGCCAGCCACTGTGCTCCAGCCTGGGCGACAGAGGGAGACTCCGTCTCAAAAAAAAAAAAAAAATGCTTTTACATCTGTGTATGTCCAAAGGAAATATGCATTATTGATTTTTAGTTTTCAAGAACTTGAATTTTTCATACTGTCCAGATCTAGAATTTAGGAACCACTGGAGATGTAGAAGGGGACAGGTGTGCTCTGAGTAAAGCTTTCCTCATTCTCAAAAAAATAAAAAGGGGGCAACTCTTGGGTTTGTTTCAACTACTGGGTCAAATCTGGAGTCCTAGGGCTTTACCTTATCACCGACCTTGACCCTGAGTGTCCAGGTAACCTCCAGCTGCTCACCTGGCCTCCCTGGGCCTCATTTCCTCATGGTCAACATGACAGTAACTCTCCTACCTTGAGGGCTTTTTATTTTTTTTTTTTTCTGTTTCCGTGAGTTCACATGAAGAATCTACAGGATAATTCCAGGTCTGCTCCCGTGGCTCTGAGGCTACTGGGGGGGGGTTAGAGCCACATCTGTGCTGTGACCTGGCCAGTACCAGTGCAGGGGAGGCAGAGCACGCTGCTGCTTGCTTAGGAACCCAAGCGGGTGGCTGGCATCAGGCATCAACCCTGGCTGGCAACTGAGGCTGCTGCCTCTGGCCTGCCTGGCTTAGAGGCTGGCCAGACCTGGGCCGAGCAGTGGATTTAGCAACTGAGCTAGGGAAGTAGAGAGAGGTTGAAAAGCGAGGAGGGGGCTAGCATCAGAGGCTGAAAGGATAGGAAACCAGGCCGGGTGAGACTTGAGCACCCAGCAGGATCCTCAGGCAGGAGATAAAGGTTTGGTCTTCTTTTTCTCAAGGGCAGGTTTGGACTCTTCATTTGTGGGTGGTGACTCATCTCCACAAGGAGTTCTTGCGGCTCTATGCTGGTGTGCTCCACGGTCACTCAGATCTCCGTTCTCACACTGTTGTATTCACAATGGCTCCCTAATGCCACGGCAAGCCCCCAGCCTGGTCATTTTCAGGGGTGAGAGGTGCTTTACCCCTGCACACACATTCCTTCTTCTCACACCCAACTGGCTGTTCTCTCTGAAGCTTTCTCGTTGCCAAGTCCTGTCCTCAAATCTTGGGATCCACCTTTATTGGAAAGTACATCATGTTCAATATTACCCAGCTAATCCTCCAAGCTTGTCATTCACACTTGCATCTCAGGGAGATTTGGCAGCACAGCACCTCCCACACTCTCACAGCTGCCCTCTGACATAGTCGTCTTTGTCGCAGGTCATGTGCTTAATCGGGCTGGGGGTTGCGTTTATTCGTCTTTCTGTCCATCACAGATTCTAGCTCAGTGCCGGTCCTATGGCAGGTGTTCAGTACACTGTGGCTGGGTGCGAGAAAGAGGAGGAGCTGGGCCAGACACTGCGGAGGGGTCACCCAAAAGCCTCTCCTGGCCTTCTCCCCTAGCCTTCTTCTACCAGCGTGGAAACAAAACCTCAATTTCCCAGCTACTCTTGCAGCTAGTGAGACAACTCTGGCCAATAAGCTATAAGTGGAAGTCTTTGAGGAACACTTTCTTTCCAGAATAAGAAGTAAACTTCTCTAAGAGAATGCCTTGGATCCTTTTGCCATCCCCCTTCCTCCTACCTGGAATGCAGATGTGATGCCTGAAGGTGCAACAGTCATCTTGCAACCACGAGGTAGCAAGCCACAGTCAGACTGGCCAAGGGAAAAAGAAGAAAGTACCTTGGTTCCTGATGGTGAACTGATGACCATTACTGCTAGGCTGACCAACCGTGTGGAGGTTTCCCAAGATGCTAAAACAGGAATGGTCCTCGGCAAATCTGGACATTGGTCACCCTACCCCAGCCCTGGACTTACTGACTCCAGAAACATGTTATACAGTGAGAAAAATAAGCCCCTATTTATCCCAGCCATCTCGTCAGGTTTCTCCATTATTTGTGGTCAGAAGCATTCCTGCACATGAAGATCATTATTTCTAAGATTCAGCAAACAGACACACAGAGAGTTGTAGGTCACAGGTGCCAGCTGGCTTCCCAGAGGTTATCCTGGTTGAGTCCAATAATGTTTCTTTATAAAAGTTTAATTATACTCATTTTACAGATGAAAATAACTGAGGCACCAAGAAGTTTAGCTCAACTGGAATCTAAATCCTGTCCATTTCATGCCATGCCCTTTCCCTCTGCAAAGCCACTGTGACTCATTTACTTTTAGTTCAATATGTGATCATCTAATGTTATCCTAGGCATGGGCCTCATGCTTTTCTGTTGAATAAAATTACTGTGAGACATAATCACTGCCTTTCTTTTTATGATTTCTTGACTCCAAAACATCCTGATGATCTGATTTGTCTTTACATGATTGAATAATAATGAGTAAGTGCATGTGAGAACTGATTTACAGAATTTTTTAAAAAATTGTTGTTGTGGCCAGGAGCAGTGGCTTACACCTATAATCCCAGCACTTTGGGAAGCGGAAGTGGGCAGATCACTTGAGGCCAGGAATTCAAGACCACCTAGCCAACATGGTGAAACCCCAACTCTACTAAAAACACAAAAATTAGCCGGGCGTGCTGGCACACGCCTGTAGTCCCAACTACTCCGGAGGCTAAGGTGGGAGGATGGCTTGAACCCAGGAGGTGGAGATAACACACACACACACACACACACACACACACACATATATATATAGTTGAATGGTTCAAAAGGTACAAAGGAGAAGGTGATAAAAAAAGTCTCCTTCATGATACCTGTTGTTTTACAGATGAATACTAGGAAAACTTCCATCAGTTTTAAATGGATAGTTTTGATTGTGGACAACAGTGATAGTTCCATAAATTTGTATTCCGTTTTTGATATTACAGAATACTTTCAAAGACACTCATTTTCTCTTGCCAGTCAGTTGGGAAAGTTTTCTTCATATCCCCTTCATAGTCACAGATCTTCCCCTGAGCCCCTTCCGCCCTCGCTCCTGAGGTTGACTTCCCCCTGGGTCCCCTGCCCCTTTTGTAGTGATGCCCTTGGGGCCTCCTGGGTACAACTGTAGGCTCTTCTCGCTCTCTGTCCTAAGAACAGGCCTCTCCCAAAAGATGCTGGGGGTGGGCTGCTAAGGCTGTCCTGCTCTTGTAGGAGTGCAGCAGAGGAACCCCTTCAATCAGTGTCCCTAACCCTCATTTTCTCTTACAGTGCACATATTTATTTACATTTTGCCCTTTAATGTTTGTGAAGATTCTATAATAGCGTATAGTTTATAATAGCATGAAAGACAGTTATTGCATTAATTGAAAAAGCATACTATTTCAATTACATTAAGTAACCAGATTAATTAATTGAATTACTGCAATTATACTAATTGGAAAACCATCTAGGTGTATGTATATATATCATATAATCAAGACCCTCAACAAAACCTATGTTTAGAAAAATTCCTAGAAATAACTTATTCTTTCCTCCCTCTCATCCCAGCTGTACCTCTTCCCACAGATTCTCTCAGTTGAAATCCACCCAGCTTCCCAAGCCAGACCCCTTAGCATTATCACCCTCGACTCCTTTTCCTAGACTCCCACCACCAGCACCCTCACCACCCGCCAATCCTGACTGTCACTAAGGTGTGTTCATTCTACCTCCTTAACCTTTCTCCAAACCCACAGCTACCACCCTAGTCCAGCCCCCACCATCCCATACCCAGGTTTCTGCAACAGCCTTAAAACCAGCCTCCCAGCAGCCTCCAGTCTTATTCTGCTTCAACCATTCTTTACATTTCAGTCAAGGTTCTCTTTCTTTTCTTAAAAAAAAAATACGACAACACACCCTGCTTACATTAAAGGTTCTAATTATATCCTACTGTCCTCAGGAAGCAGTTGGATTCGTTTGGAGTTCTGGCCCCTGCTCGCTTCTCCGGCCTCCTCTCTTGCCTCTCCAGATTCTGCTCATGGCCTATGAGCTGCTGCTGAACCACTTGCATTGAGCCCATGCCTTCTCTCCTCTAGGCCCTGCACAGGCTGTTCAGCATGCTCTGCACCCTACCCTCGATGAACTCCTCCTAATCCTCCAGGTCTCGGCCTCACCAACTTCAAGGCAAAAGATTAACACAAAAATGTCAACCAAGTCAGCTGAATAGTGATGATGTGTTTTCACTCTCATGTATATATAACTCAGTCAATTCATTGATCATTCATTGCAGAATCATTAATCCTGTACAATTTGTTAGGCATATTTCATCTAGTGGCCCAGGGCACCACTGATTCTAGGTGAACCTATAGCGAGAGTATCTTTTTGCAGACTTACTCATTCATTCATTCAATATTTCCATCTTTTGTTTATATTTATTCAACAAATACCATACAAAAATTAACAGAAAGAAGTCTCTGTTCTCAAGGGGCATGATCTGGTGGAGGACACAGACTCACTAACAAAACATTGCTCCACGCAGTTAGTGCCACAAAGAGGAAGACAAAGCACCACAGTGGGTCAGAGACAGTCTCATGGTAGAATAGAAATTGAAGTGGCAGGAGAGAAGAGTTTAACAGGTAAATGAGGCATGAGAGATGGGGGACAAAAACACAAGGGAGGGAAGCTCTTTCCAAAAGAGGAAATAGCAGGTACAAAGGCTGAGAGTTAAAACCTGGCTTGTACAAGGACCCAAGTAACGTATGCAGAATGACCAGAGTGCCAGGGGTGTGGGCAGGGTGGCCCTGGGAGCCATGCACCCCCAATACCCTTCTGCTGCTTAGTATACCCTCAACCTCCATCAGACTGGAAACCCTTTCTCCTTCCTCTCCCTCTAAGTCCTACCCATTCTCAAGACCTATTTCCTTCAAGAAGCCTTCTCAGACTAGGTACCAAGCAGATGAGCATTCAATTCCATTCTGTTTTGTACATGACCATGCAAAGATTTCATAATAAACCTTACCTTCCTGACAAATGGTAAACTCCTTAAAGGTGGAGACTGTGATTTACACTTATTATTTTTCTTTAATTTTTTTTTTTTTTTTTTTTTTTTTTTGAGACAGAGTCTTGCTCTGTCACGAGGCTGGAGTACAGTGGCGCAATCGTGGCTCACTGAAACCTCTGATTCCCAGGTTCAAGCAATTCTCCTGCCTCAGCCTCCCGAGTAGCTGGGATTACAGGAGCCCACCACCATGACCAGCTAATTTTTGTATTTTTAGTAGAGACAGGGTTTCACCATGTTGGCCAGAATGGTCTCGATCTCTTGACCTCATGATCCATCTGCCTCGGCTTCCCAAAGTGCTGGGATTACAGGCGTGAGCCACCATGCCTGGCGGATTTACACTTATTCTTAAATTCCTCTGGACATTTGGGTAAGAAACCGAGTATTGCTCTGTAACTATTCAGAGACAACACCAGCCTGGACTCTCTTAAAGTCAAAGTCCTGGACAACGGCCATGGACCCAACATCAAGCAATGGCTGGTGAGTCTCTTAATACATACCTCTTATCCGTCTTCATGTACCTGCTATAATATTGGATCATCGGTTTGTGGTGAGCATCAGTTAGATGCCTTAGCCTAATTTTCTTATTCTTGGAGAAAAGTAATAATGTTATGGAATTTAAAGCGATTCTCATTAGAAGTCCCTACTTTTGGCCGGGCGCGGTGGCTCAAGCCTGTAATCCCAGCACTTTGGGAGGCCGAGGCGGGCGGATCACAAGGTCAGGAGATCGAGACCACAGTGAAACCACCCCGTCTCTACTAAAAAAACAAAAAATTAGCCGGGCGCGGTGGCGGGCGCCTGTAGTCCCAGCTACTCAGGAGGCTGAGGCAGGAGAATGGCGGGAACCCGGGAGGCGGAGCTTGCAGTGAGCCGAGATCGCGCCACTGCACTCCAGCCTGGGCAACAGCGTGAGACTCCGTCTCAAAAAAAAAAAAAAAAAAAAGAAGTCCCTACTTTTAATCAACCTTTGAATTTTGTCTTTTGTTTTTTCGAGATGGGGTCTCACTCTGTTGCCCAGGCTGGAGTGCAGTGGTGTGAACATGGCTTATTGCAGCCTCAACCTCCTGGGTTCAAGTGATCCTCCCGCCTCAGCCTCCTGAGTAGCTGGGACCACAGGTATGCATCACTACACCCAGCTAATTTTTAAATTTTTTGTAGAGATGGAGTCCCACTATGTTGCTGGTCTTGAACTCCTGGACTCAAGTGATCGACCCACCTCGGCCTTGCAAAGTACTGGGATTACAGGCTTGAGCCACCACGCCCAGCCTGAATTTATTGTTGATTAACTTTTCACCTATGGAAAGTAACAGCTGTTGCCATCTGTGAAGCCCTGGACTCTTAGAAGAACCAAGTCTTTGTTCCATCTCTATTGTGTGTCAGCCTTGTGACTTTGGGCAAGTCATCTATGCACTTTTAAACCAAAGTTTCCCCTATATTTCAAATTGAGCTGATAATACCTCACAGGGCTATTGTAAGGAATAAATGTAGTAATGGATTGTGAAATTAATTGGTAGTATATGAAGAGTTATTTTAAACATCAGAGAGTATTTTAATCTTTATTGTAAACTAACGCTCTCTTTCCTTCGTTTTATTCCTAGCATTCAGAATCCCAGTGCAAAATTCCTTCCCTTTCCACAGGGAAGTGAGTGGACTGTACTGATTTTAAGGAGAGAGAGTGTTCATCATCTTATATCTGGGAGATCTAGGAAATCACCTTCTCAGGCGATCTATACATGTTGGAATAATTATGTCTGCCTTACTGAGGATGGCAGGTTCTCTTGGCAGAGGGAGCACAGGCTAGGTAAGGAGCCCTGCCAGGTGCACCACCCCAAGGGCATGGGACCAGCTGAGGAAGCTGCCCAGGCTAAGCTCTGAGAACAGTTGTCTGTCCCGGAGAGAATTCTATATTCCAGGCTGTCCTCGTCAGAAAGAGGGTTCTGATTAGATTTGTCAGGGGAGATTGGTTAAACAACGCAAACAAAAAAAGTGGGCTCCAAAGCAAAGACCCTAAAAAAAAGGAGGCGAGGATGGAACTATGGAAGGAGAGAATAGTCTTATGTACACAGCAAACACCAAGCTAACCTGCAGTCAGAGGCCTGAACTCAAAGCCTGTCTCTGATACTAACTGGCTGTGTGACTTTGGAAAATTCACCCATCCTTTCTGAGCCTCTGTAAAACTGTGCTCTGTAACATGAGCGTAACAATTCCTAGCTTTTGGTGTTATTTAAGGATTACATTTGTGGGAAAGAGCTTGACAAATTGAAAATGCTATATGACTATAAGCCGACTATAAATTATACGCTATGTAATAAATTACTATAATAATCATTCAGACAGCCCATATGACCTGTGTGTCTCTGGGCCTCCAGGGAGTTGTCCATAAAGAGGCCTTAAGTAGAATTCCAACAACCCAAGGGACTGAGAAGGCATCTCCTGCGGGTGAGGTGTGTGCATGAAAGCCAGTTGGTTCCCACTGGTAACTCAAAGGCCACCCCCAGGGAGCTTGTCATTGTTTCTGATGCGCATCCCCATCCTGGGGGGCACTGCTGCATCCCCCTCATTCCCACCTACACTACACACTTTAGGGTTCAAGGCCCTTCCTCTTGCTCTACCTTTTTTTCAACTTATTTTTATTTATGTTTTATTATTGTTTTTTAATTCTGGAGACAGGGTCTTACTCTTCCCAGGCTGGAGTGCAGTGGCAGGATCACGGCTAACTATAACCTCAAACTCCTAGGTCAAGTGATCTTCCCACCTCAACCTCCCACATAGCTGGGACCACAGGCATGTACCACCATGCCTGGCTAATATTTTTATTTATTGTACAGATGGGGTCTTGCTATGTTGTCCAGGCTAGTCTTGAACTCCTGGCCTCAAGCGATCCTCCCACCTTAGCCTTCCAAGGTGCTGGAATTATAGGCGTGAGCCATCACACCCACCCTTCCTTATCTTTTTGAGCCTCCCAATAAACCTGTAGCTTAGCAGAGCAGATAACAAGCCCTGCCTTCACCTACACACACTTTTTATAAGTGACTTTCCTGGGGCCACAAAGCTCAAAAGGACAGCTGGAGATTTTTAGCCTCTGCAGCCTGGAACCCACAGCTTGGAGGGTCAGCTGAGATTTGAACCCAGATTCCTAACAGCCTTGCTCTGCTCATAGCCCAAGCTGCTGCCTTCGGGGTAAACAGAACCCCCATTAGCACAAAATTCCCTGGCAACCTTGACTAGGCCTGGACACCTGCTTCTACCCACAAGTGTTTATTTTCTTGTGTTGTCTCCAAGGGGACCAGTAGGCACTCGCTCTCCTGCTTTGGTCCTCACTCCCCGTGTGTAACTGGGGAGCCCTGTTGGCCCCCATTGTGATGCATGGGCTTCCTCAGGCAAGCAGGCAGTGACTGAAGCCCTGCCAGCCGCGTGGGCCGTTCCTCTGCAGCACCGCACTCAGATGCGATTAGGCCTGTGTGTCACAATGCTTGGCAACAGTTCCGGGAGGCAGGAGACCTTTGCTCATGCCATTGTCCTGTCAAGTGACTACAATTTCATTTGGTGGTCGGCTAGCTTGGCCTTTTGCATCATCCTGTCCTGCCCCCTCTTCCCTCTGCTAATGGTTAGTCCATCATTCCAGATTGTTGAGGGGGCACCCTGGGTGGAAGTGTGAAGTTCCCACGTCTTTCCCCCTGAAGCAATTTCAGAATGATCACTCTGGATAATGAAAAACTGCTACATGTTTTAGGAGGAGACTTCCTCGGAATTTCCTGTTCCTGCCGTGGTAGACTTTAACCCCAGCACCAGGCACTCTGAGCTAGCCGTAGAGCAGGACAGGGATTCAGACGTTCATTCATTCAACAGTTTTTACTTTTATTTTTATTTTTTGAGGCAGAATCTTGCTCTGTCACCCAGACTGGAGAGCAGTGGTACAATCATAGCTCACTCTAACCTCTGCCTCCTGGGCTCAAGAGCTCGTCCCACCTTAGCCTCCCAAGTAGCTAGGACCACAGGCGTGCGCCACCATGCCCAACTAATTTTTAAATGTTTCATAGAGACAGAGCACTGAGATTACAGGTATGAGTCACTGTGCTTGGCCCATTCAACAAATTTTAGTTGAGCACAATCTACATGCCAGTCGCTGCTCTAGACTCTGGGAATACTGCCGTGAACAAAACAGATGAAAAGCCTTGCCCTCATGGGGCTGACATTCAGGGCTGGGGAAGGGAGTGAAGAGAAGAGACAGGCGGCCAGATGCGGTAGCTCACACCCGTAATTCCAGCACTTTGGGAGGCCAAGGCGGGCAGATCACCTGAGGTCAGGAGTTTGAGAGCAGCCTGGCTAACGTGGTGAAACTCCATTTCTACTGAAGATGCAAAAAACTAGCTGGGTGTGGTGGCACATGCCTGTAATCCCAGCTACTCAGGAGGCTGAGGCAGGAGAATCGCTTGAATCCAGGAGGCGGAGGTTGCAGTGAGCAGAGATTGCACCATTGCACTCCAGCTTGGGTAACAAGAGCGAAACTCCATCTCAAAAAAAAAAAAAAAAAAAAAAAAGAGAGAGAGAGAGAGAAGAGACAGGCAAACCAACTGAAAAAATAGATATGTTACAAGATTCTGGGAAGAAAAATTAAACAGGAGAAGCTGACCATAGAGGATGGTCTTCTCAGCACCCACACAGTGCCCAGCACAGAGCAGGTCCCTGACTCTAACTGACCTGGCCAGCTCCTCAGGGTCAGGTCTAATTTCCCCAAGCCCCTGGCACAGCTGGTGAGGGGCTGCTAAAATGGAAAGAGCCCCTAGAATCAACCACCAACACTGATGGCAGAAGTATCCCCAAAGAGCCAGATTCCACCCAGTGTAGCCACCTCCATCCAACCCTGCCAGGATGTCCTCTCTTCCACATCTTCCTCTGCCCTCCTCCAAATCCTGGCTACCTGAACCCAGTCATTAGAACCCGCACAGTCCTAATGTTTTGCTGGGAAACCAACCAGCAAAAAGACCGTGATAGTACAGAGACGAACAATCTGCAGGGCCTGTACAGGGGCTGTGGGAGCCCTGAGGATGGGGGAAGCAGTTTTTGTAGGGTTCTGCCCTTTGCACTGTAGGATGATAAGCAGCATCCCTGGTCTCTTCCCACTGGATGCCAATAGCAACCCACCCCCAAATTGGGACAACCAAAAATATCTCCAGACTTTGCCAAATGTCCCCTGGGTGGGTTGGGGTAGGGGGGCAAAATCAGCCCTAAGTGGAGAATCACTTGTTTAACTCAAGGTCAATTCAACTTATTTTACCAAGAAGCACCTTTTATTTATTTTGGAACTTTTATTAACGCTGCATGTAACCTATATTATTCTCAACACTATGGGAAGTGCTGGTTTCCAGATAAAGCTCATGTTCCCTATCCCAGGGTGCAGGACCTTGGGATCTGGGCCCTGCCTGACCCTCTGGCCACACCCTGAACCACCCTTTTTGCTTCTCTACTTTTGGCTTCAGTAAAGGCCAGCCGTAGTTGCCTTCAAACACTGCATTTGACATTCTGGGCTCAGGCTGCTTCTGCTGTCTGGAATGCTCTTCCCACCCATCCTCACCTGGCTCATTGATTCATTCTTCAAGTCTCCACTTGGGCATCATCTCATCAAACTTTCCTGAAGCCCAAACAGGGCTGAGCAACCCACACTGCTCCTGAGCTCCCGTAGCATCTGAAGCACTACAGTCCTACAGTATGCATAGTTTAAGGTTATGGACTCATTTCTCTATTTGACCCGCAAGGCAGAAACCCTGTCTTTTCATCATTGTTAGCTCCAGAATCTGGTAAAGTGTCTGGCACAGAGTAGATGCTCCATACAGGTCAAAATGAATTGAAAAGTAAATAGAACTTTGGAAGGCCAAGGCAGGAGGATCACTTGAGGCCAGGAGTTCAAGACCAGCCTGGGCAACACAGCAAGATCCTATCTCCACAAAAAAATTAATAATTAGTCAGGTGTGGTGGCGCATGCCTGTGATCCTAGCTACTCGGGAGGCTAAGGTGGGAGGATCACTTGAGCCCAGGAGTTGGAGGCTGCTGTGATGGTCGTGCCACAGCACTCTAGCCTGAAAGAGTGAGATCTGGTCTCGAAAAAAAAAAAAAAGAGAGAGAGAGAAAAGTAAATAGAACACAAAGATGCGTGAGATAAAGATACAGGGAGTGAGGGCGGGAGAGCGCAGGCTCGGGGAGGAAAGGAGCGGAGGGGTATCTTCTTCATGCAACATGGGAAGAGATGATTAAGTTGCCTGCTCCTGCTCCTCATTTTTTCCTCCTTCCGGCTAAACAGTCCTAGTTGCCTTGATCTTTAATCTGATGTCCATCTCATTTTCCAACCCTCTAATCATCTTCGTCATTGGCATCACTCCGTGCTTCTCCACATTTTCTAGAATTGCTTTTGTGTGTAAGACGATGCGTTCAGAGCCGCAGGAACACACAGCCCCAGGAGGACGGCTTCCACTTAATTAGCTTGATTCCACAATTCCCTGAGCCTCACGTCGCCCGACCTGGTGGCTGTTTAGAGGAGCCCTGCCTCTGGGCACCGGCAAATTATTTTCACAGGGAAGCTAGTGGAGAGAGTGTAATTGATGATTATGCTAATTCCTTCCTTTTCTATGTCAGGGACTGCTCCGCAGGGAGGCCAGGCTCCCGGGCGGGTGTGTATGAAGGTCTAGCAAGTTCTAGGCTCCTTCCTCCACAGCAGCCCTCCATGTCACAGGCTCTGAAGCTGTGCGGAGACCGCCCACTGGTGAAAGGACCTCCCCAGGGTCACCCTCGGAGGAAAGACACGGCCCGCGTGCGAGGGCGGGGTGGGGCGGGGGGACATTCCACCCTAGCTTCTGGAACTCCAAGCTTACACCTATCCCCCACCCCGCAGCTCCCTCTCGGGGTGTCGGTGACAGCAGGGGAAGCCAGTCCCTTAGCAGCTCTGAAATCTTGTGACAGGCCGGGCAGCCTTGGACTGCCCATCTGTGGCCCCTGGGCGGTCTGTAGCATCTAGGGCCCGCCGCTGCTGGAGCGGGTGCTCTCCTGAGCCCCTCACAGGAGCCCGCCTGGGGAGCCACTGGGCCCCTCAGCTTCCTCAGCCCGAGCCCAGCACAGTCTGGCGGCGCTGGCTCCCGACGTTTCTGGCTGGGTCTGGCGCCTCCAGTCAGCGTGGACCTGGCTGGGGCGCGCGGCTCGGAGCGTGGAGATGGAGGGGCGTGGGGCACCGCGGGGGCTGGGAGGCTGCGGCGGGACAGGGCACTGCAAGGACCTTGCCGGCTCCAGGACCCGCCTGGTCCTCTAACGAAGTCCCGGCTTCATGGCGGACCTACAGAGGGAGCCTTGAGGTGTGGAGTCTTGAAGACGCTGTCCCAGGCTGATGCCACCTCTGTGTCCCCAGGATGCGTGGCGGAAGCAGGAGAGGCTCCTCCCTGACCCACAACCGCCCCCAACGCAGAAGCTGAAGGAGGCTCCGGCCTGTTTGGTGAGAGGACCAGAGGCTGCTGCAGGAAGAGAGGGCTGCGGCGCCCGTGGTGCTGGGGAAGGGTCATTAGGCTTGGATGTGGATTCCAAACTGCCCTAGCCGGCTGTATCCTCCCGGATGGAAGGCAGTAGGGCAGCAGCACAGGTGGGCTCCAGGGAAGGCGGGGGCAAGGGGCGGGAGCTCTCTGTGACTCCTTTGCCTCTGGAAAACCGGGAGGGCATGAGGCCTCGTCTGCAGCAGTGTCGCGTGCGTGAGCGAGATGTGCAATGTCAGCTCCGGAAGCGACAGCTCGGCTGCCTCACTGCCTGGCCTACGCCCTCCACAGGAAGTCCTCCTTCTGCCTTCCCCTTCACACCTCCTTGGCAACTGTCCAGAGTCCAGGGAGTGAGCTGCCTGGGAAGAATGCAGCGACAAAAATACTTAGCCACATCCAGAACTTCCCTGGTGGCAGCTGGTCCCCGACCATGGGCTTCCCCTGGGAACTGTTGTGTTGGGGAATGAATTCCCAGTCTGACCCTGGCTCTGGCACGCCCCTGGGCGGGGGGGGCTTGGAGAACTCACCCAAACTCTCAGCCTCAGTTCCCACCCCTGTCAACTAGGGCTAATAATACCTCCCCCAAATGCCCCCTGGGGGTATTAACTAATATAATGTCGATGGCCACCTTTCTTTACTCAGAAGAGCAATGAGAGGATAGAGTGCCACAGGAAGCACGCAGGGCGCCCAGTAGCGGTGCTGAGTGAGCTACCAGGAGGCACGTGGCGCTTGCCTGGAGACCATACGCCAGCAAACAGCCACTCCGGGCGCTTGCTGGGCGCCGGCACTGTGCTGAATCTCTAGGTAAGCCCCCTTAGTTAAGCATTATCCCCATTGCGCACATGAGGGAAGGAGACCCTAGAGAGACTAAGGAACCTGTCTGAGGTCACCCAGCGCCAGGATTCAAACCCTAGCTGTCTGCTGCCAAGGCCCCCGCTGCCAGCCACTCCACGGTGCTACCCGCTGGGGGTGAGGTGCCAGGGTCTGTCCCAGCCGGCCCTGAGTCACTAATCTTCCCATATGATCTCCCTGGGACTCCACGCCCTTATCTGTAAAGTGGGCATGATCGTGCAAGCTCCAAATGGATGTTGTGAGGTCAACTTGGTGGTCCTCACCCCTCTGCAGTGCGCAGCAGGAGACACTTTATAAACAGAGGATTACCTCTGCTGCCTTGAGCCAAATGGCTTGCCCTGCCAAATTGTTGGAATGGTTCAGTGACAAGTGTGCTATTAGGAAGAAATTTATGATGCTTCATTCAGAGTGAGTCACTGAATCCCTGCGGTGAGGGTCATCAGCTAACTGGGGAACCCTGGCCCCAGCTGCCTTGGGTCTGGTTACCTCGCCACCAGAGGGTCAGTGGTGGCCAGTGACACAGGTAAGTGAGGACAGTTGGAGAGGGCAGGCAGCCTCCAGTAGGGGAGGAGGTGGTGCCTGCAGTGGATCTGCTTAGACCTCACACTACGTGCCACGGGCTCCAGAATTCCCTTTCTGCTTGCCATCAAGTGTCCCAGGATGCCCAAGTGCGGCTCCAGGCCACTCTTCTGCTCCTCTCCACCACATTTGCTCAGCCCTCCCCAGGACTGGGTCAGCCAACAGATATTTCAAAGTGTTTGGGTGAATTCTCTTCTCTCTGCCTTTGAGTCACAAAAGAGGACGATGATAAAGAACTAAACTTCAGGGGCAAGAAGATTTAGCTCAGATGTTGCAGTTCTGCTGGGATTGTTGTTTGTTTGTTTGTTTGTTTGTTTTCCTTAAAAACTACAAAACACTATGTTCATGAGAAAAATCTCCAGTCTTAGAAGTTGGTCATAAATGTGACTGTATGAGAAGAACCAGTGTAAGAAAACACCTTCCGGAATTGCGGGTTATCTTAGACAGATGTCACTGCAACTCGCCAAACAAATCTGATCCTTCCCCATCTGCTCTCTGGGGCAGTATGAGGGATTTCTTTGATATACCCAAACCCAGAGGTTAGGATGAGGACACATAGACTGCCTGACAGACACTTAAATATATCTGTAGTATGCACAAGGTGAGAACCTGCTCCCTTCACTGGTGGTTGCCTTTCTAGTCAACCACATTTTCCAAATGGCTCATGGCCAGGCAGGTTGCAAAAGCAGGTGGCTAGGCAGTGAAATGGGGTCCGTAATGTCATTCACTGTGAAGCACACTCCCCCTCCCTGACAGGAGAGCCCCTCTGGCTCTTTCTCAGATCCCTTTGACTTCTCCTTTAATCTTAGCCCCATGAGGCTCACCCACAGGACACAGGTTAATAACCAGAGCTGTAGATGTAGAGACAGGCACACCTAGGAGCTGACCTCCTGAGAGTGTGAGAAAGGGTCAAAGAACCCTAAAGAAGAGACAAAATGGCTTTTCACACTGTGGCTGATCCCTGTGGGAGAAAATGCACCCCACACCTGACAGGTGCCATTCATCACAATGGCCCTGTTGGAGCCAAGCTCATGCTTGGTGCCGTGACCTAAGAAATCAGGGATGCACACAAAGCATGTCCTGAGCATTTGTGATGTGCCAGGCATGCTTCTAGGTGCATTTTCTGCTTGAATTCATTTGATCCTCACAGCAGTCCTGTAAGGTATTATGTGATGGAGCCTGGATTTAAATTAGACCCTCAAATTCCATCTCCAGTGGTTACATTATTAGAGATGTGAATTTGTCTCCAAAAAAAACACTTAACAGTACTACTATTATTTGATCCCTTTCCCAGTGCCAGACAGTGTGCTAAGTATGCATTTTACATATGTTAATTCGTTTATTATATGCAAAACCTTTTTTTTTTTTTAAGACAGGGTTTCCCTCTGTCACCCAGGCTAGAGATAGTGGCTTGATGGCAGCTCACTGCAGCCTCAGCCTCCTAGGCTCAATCCATCCTCCCATCTGAGCCTTCTGAGTAGCTGGGACTACAGGGGCACACCACTATGCCCAGCTAAATCTTTGTATTTTTCATAGAGATGGGGATTTGCCATGTTTCCCAGGCTGGTCTCAAGCTCCTGGGCTCAAGTGATCCACCCACCTCAGCCTCCCAAAATGCTGGGATATAGGCATGAGCCATTGTGCCCAGCTGCAAAACCACATTTTATAGCTAAGGAAGTTGAGGCTCAGAGAGATTACTTACTCAAGGTAATAAGGCTAATAAGTAGTGAAACTGGGACTTGAACCCAAGTTTCTCCAATTCCAAATCCTTTAATGAGAATTAGTGTGTTCTGCTTCTTTCCCCAGTATGAGGTTGTGGTATATGTATTTGTAACTACCTAAAGCCATGAGGGTTTGGTTAACAAAATTCTATAAAAGGTCTTGTATGAGCATACAGGCAATACAAAGAGCATGCGAAGACCTCCCGCTAAACGTGGTGGATTGACATTCTACATGTATCTTTTCTCACTTTCTTACAGATTTTTCACAAAGATAGCTGCAATAATTTCTCCTATTCCTGAAACAAGCCTCTTTACAGTGTGATTTTGTCAGTCCTCCCATTAAGATAAAAAGCCTTGAATCTGATCTGACTTGCTTTGGCAAACATAATTCAGGGGAAGTGATGTTGCCTTTAACTTTTTGGAACACTGCCCTGAGACCACCCTTTAAATAAGCTAGTCTAACATATTAGAAGATGAGGGGCCAAGCGGGGAGAGCTGAGGAACCCCAACCAACAGCCAGCACCAATCACTAATCATGTGGACAAGACCAACTTGTATTTTCCAGGCCAGCCAATGCTAACTGAATGCAGCTGTATGAATGAACTCAGGTGAAACCAGCAAAGGCGTCACCCAGTCAGTTCCTAGAATCATGAGAAATCGTAAATTACAGTTGCTTTAAGCCACGAAGTTTGGCATGATATATTATGTAACAATGGATAACTGATACATCTTTCCAAATCCCACCTCACTCGCCTCTCTGCAAAAAAAAAAAAACAAAACAAAAAGAAAACCATTAATAATGGAATTATAAATCCATTGGATCAAAAGGATGAAGTGATAAGAAGACAACCACTGGGGAGGAAAGACTTCCAAACATTTTTATCGATAGGCAGGTAGGTAGAGGAGCAGTCTCTGCACAGAGCTGAGGAAGTCACACCCCACATGCACACAAGAGAAGTGTATAATGAGAAGTGAACTAAGGTGCTCCATGGAATCTCCAAAAATTTGATGCTTAAAGGCACCAGGTACCACAGAAAGCAGGGGTGAGACCCAGGGCTAAACAATAGGAGGCCACCCCCTCCTCTCTTTTTACATGGAAGAGACCAGAAATTTATTATCTGGAGAAGTTGACCTGGAGATGCTGTGAGTCAGGTCTGGAACTCAGGACACTAGTCACAGCACAGCTTGACAGTGAGGCAGGAGTTTGAAAAATGGGAGAGTAATTTAAAAATATATATAAACTACGGACTCTCAGATTCTTTGGCTGTTCCCAGAACACTAGCAGCTAGGTGTCACTGCCTTTCCAGGCAGGCAATTGGAAGATTCTTCTCTAGATAGATTGAGCTTCTTCTTCACCCACATCCTCCACTCTTAGGAAAAGATCTCCACAAAATAATACTTGAAAGTTCTCAGTAAAACAGCCTTCTAGCCATCTGGTCACCCTACTATGATGCTCACTAGCCTACAAGACTTCCTTGCTCTTAAATATGAAGGATCACCAGATATTTGAAATGAGACAGGTCAAAACAAACAGAAAGGCCAGGCACAGTGGCTCACGCCTATAATCCTAGCACTTTGGGAGGCTGAGGTGGGCAGATCACCTGAGGTCAGGAGTTTGAGACCAGCCTGGCCAACATGGTGAAACCCCGTCTCTACTTAAGAACAAAAATTAGCCAGGCGTGGTGGCGGGCGCCTGTATTCCCAGCTACTTGGGTGGCTGAGGCAGAAGAATCACTTGAACCCGGGAGGCGGAGGTTGCAGTGAGCCGAGATTGTGCCATTGCACTCTAGCCTAGGGGGCAAGAGTGAGACTTCGTCTCAAAAAAAAAAAAAGAAAAGACTCAGAAGAATCAGACACTGACAATATACAGCAGGTAGAAAAACCTTTAAAAAACAAAAAGGAAGCTATAAATTAGTAATCTTGGAAAAATACGACATAAAAGGAACAGTCAGAGAAGAAAGCTCTTTGAAGCTTAAAATATAACTAAAGCAAAAAATTTTAATAGAAGCTGTCCAGTACAGGGAGATTTAAAAAAAAAAAAAAAAAAAAAAAAAAGGTTCACACCAGAACACATCAGTATCAAATTTTAGAACCAAATGATCAAAAGAACATCCAGAAAGTCCTAGAAAGAGAAACACACCTAATAGACAAAGGAATGAAAGCAGGAAGGGCATAGAACTTCTCATCAGAAGCAATAAACAGAACACAGTGGAGAAATGCCTTCAAAATTCTGAAGGAAAATGATTTTCAACTCAGATTCAACCCAGATATAAAATTCAATCCAGAATTTTATATCCAGCCAAATGATCTATCAAATATGAAGGGAAAATAAAACCATTTCTGGAATACAGGACTCAAAAACTCAAAGTCATGAAAGAGGAAGCCAAGGCCTCCGGGAACATGGGCAGCAAAAGATAAGTAAAATCTCAGGGCAGGGAGAGAGTAGCCAGCTCAGCTACTACAGTAGGACAGAGAACTGGGGAGGGAAGTCTCGCTAAGTGACCGGGAGATGGGAAGAACTGGTAAATTATATGGCATGTATAAGTAGTGGGGCATTTTATTGCTATACCTTTGATAGACCCAATAAAGGAATTGGGGGAAATTGCAATCAGTAAGAAATGGGAAAGGGAGTGATGGTGTCTTACTTATTCCAGAAAAAAAATTGTCTGAGAAATGGCACTTAACTGAACATTTTGAAATCTAAAATAGGGCCAGGCGCGGTCGCTCACGCCTGTAATCCCAGCACTTTGAGAGGCTGAGGCAGATGGATCACCAGAGGTCAGGAGTTCAAGATCAGCCTGGCTAACATGGTGAAACCCTGTCTCTACTAAAAATATGAAAATTAGCTGGGCGTGGTGACGGGTGCCTGTAATCCAGCTACTTGGGAGGCTGAGGCAGGAGAATTGCTTGAACCCAGGAGGTGGAGGTTGCAGTGAGCCAAGATCATGCCACTGCATTCCAATCTGGGCAACAGAGTGAGACTCCATCAAGAAAAAAAAGAAAAAGAAAAAAAAAGAAATCTAAAGTAAAGACAGAAAAAGACATCTGCCTAGTGGAAAGTGGTGCTTCAGAGGAGCAGGGCAGAGGAGGCAAAGAGTCGGGGCTGTCAGCTGCTGGTTTTTTTGCTCTGCCTTTTAGCCCTATTTGCTTTTTAACTACGGGTATGGGTCACCTTAATAAAATACAACATTAATTTTTATGCAAAAATAACGGGCATGGGCCTGAGAGTCATTGCCTGGATTCAAGTCCCACTCTGCAACCCTTATTGGTGGCAGAGCCTGGGTCAAGCCACTGGTCTTGCTGAGCCTCAGTTTCCTTATCTGCCTTCTAAAATGGAGGTGAAGATGAAATATAAGTGAAATATAAGGTGTAGATGAAATGTAATGAACACAATGACTGTTAAGGGCCTGCCACAGGATATGTGTTTACTAAATTATAGTCATTGTGATTTTTAAGATTTCTGAGAAATTCCAGGGTATAAAAGGAAAGCGAAATCACTGTCCAGGGTTTGGGAGGAGTCGAGAAAGCCTGGTTGAATGTCACCCTTGCATTCGTCAGTAAGTTCTCTGGCTGTTAAGCAGCAGCTATTCTGCAGCCTCCCGCCCAGCCCCTCCATGCCAGTTAACAGTGATGTCGTAGTCAGCTTTCAGAGCGGGTTATGAGGAGCTAGGATTCCGCAGAGACTGGCTCTTCACATAAAGGCCCAATTCATGCCCAGGGACATGCTGGAGGGTTTTCCTTCTGACACAATCATCCCATACAATAAGCCACCTCCAGGGGATGGATCAAAAGCAGCTCCAAGATGGGCATTTCGTGCAAAGCTGGAGGAAGGCAGCCCCGGGCTCAGCTGGGGGCTGGGGAGCACAGTGGAGTCAGGCAGAAAGGTCCTGCCCCTGACCTTCCAAGGTCCTGGGCTCTGAGCAGCCAACAGTGGTCTTATGCCCCACCCAAGGGACAGGCCTCTATGGAAGGCCTAAGGCTGAGAATGCTGACCCCTTGACCTTAATATATGTACATGTATATTTAAACAAATGTATTGAATGGGGAAATGTCTAGAAAGAGACAAACTCTAAAATGTTAACCATAGTTCTTTCTGGATGGTGGTATTGGGGCTGATTTTAATTTTTTTTTATTTATCTGTATGTTTCAATTTTTGTACCAGGATTATACATTCCCTTTGAAGTTTTGATTAATAATAGCAATAATGAAGTAGGAGGTGCTGAATCCCTGAGCGTGGGGAAGGTAGGAGGGAAAGTTCCAGGGCCCCTAAAAGGAACAAATGACAGTCAGCCTGAGAGACTCCTTAACAGCAGGGAACATGCCACTCCTCTTCCAGAATTCTTAGAATTCAGAGAGGCTGAGGGTTGGGGTGTGCAACAAGGCAGAATAATAGAAAACAGCTAATGCTTTGATAACAACGCATGCAATGTGTTGTTCTATTCTTTAGCTCCTTTAATCCTCCCAATGGCCTCATGAGATAGGGTCAATTATTCTCCCTATTTGACACATGAGAAACTGGGGTCCAGAGAAGCTAAGTGCTTGCCCAAGGTTCCTGCTGGAACTAGAACCCAAGCATCCCACTGTAGGGTCTTGGCTGGTAACTGCTACGCTTTAATGGCAGCAGCACCATTATAATCAGAGAGAATGAGAGAAATGCTTAAATCACAGGGGCTATCACTCTTTTCTGAAAGAAAAGCTACTTTTTATTTTCTGGATGTCTTTACTAGTACCCCTCTTTCTGTTTCACTGCCTAGACCCCCAGAGAGAAGAGCAAGGTCACAGCCGTGGACTTAGAAATCAACCACAGCAATATAAAGGAATGAACTAATGGTATTTGCAGCAACCTAGATGAAATTGCAGGCTATTATTCTAAGGGAATGGAAATGGAATGGAAAAACCAAACATCGTATGTTCTTAATCATAAGTGGGAGTTAAGCTATGAGGATGCAAAGGCATAAGAGTGACACAATGGATTTTGGGGACTCAGGAGAAAGGATGGGAAGGGGATGAGGGATAAAAGACTACAAACTGTGGGCTGGCCCTGGTGGCTCACACCTATAATCCCAGCACATTGGGAGGCCGAGGCAGGCAAATCACCTGAGGAGTTCGAGACAGCCTGGCCAACACAGTGAAACTCCATCTCTACTAAAAATACAAAAATTAGCTGGGCATGGTGGCAAGCACCTGTAATCTCAGCTACTTGGGAGACTGAGGCAGGAGAATCACTTGAACTTGGGAAGCAGAGGTTGCAGTGAGCCGAGATTGTGCCACTGCACTCCAGCCTGGGAGACAGAACAGGACTCCATCTCAAAACAAAACAAAACAAAACAAAACAAAACAAAAACTACAAACTGGGTGCAGTGTATACTGCTCGGGTGATGAGTGCACCAAAATCTCACAAATCACCACCAAAGAACTTACTCATGTAACCAAACACCACCTGTTCCCCAGTAACCTAAGGAAATATTTTTTTTAATTTTATATATGAACACTTAAAAAAAAGAGAAAGAAAGAGAGATCAATCACTGCAACCTGGAATTTACATTCCACTTATACCTTCCAAGCACACCCCACTGGACAATTTTTAAATGCATTAACAATCGCTATCTATTTAATCCTTACGCATACCCTGTCGGGTCAACCTTGACACTTGGTTGGCCCCTTATCAACCTTCTTGTGCTTGTTTCGTGTTTCTCTTCCCCATCAGACTGTAAGTTCCCTGAAAGCAGGGACCTGGTACCCCTTATTTGCCTTGTATCACAGGTGTCTGGGACTTTGTCCTGTGCTACCCTGATTGTAAACACTGGCCTCACTTTCCCAGCAAGGAAACTCAGACTCATAGACATTATGGATCTTGCTCAAGATCCCACAGTGAATAGCACTGGAGCTGGGCTTCCAGGCTGGAGTCTGACCCTGTGAACCATGGCTCACACTCACCCTTCTAGATAGTGCTGTTTCAAAGCACACGTATCACAAGAGAGGTACACCTGTGGCCATCTGGGAGCTGCAATAGTGGCCAAGCCTTCCCAGTGGGCAGCAGCTGGGGTAGGGAAGGGGCAGCCAGTCCATGAAAAGGCTGAGCACAGAGTGAGGCCAAGAAGCATCACTGACAGGAGGTAGCATAGACTCTGGGCTAGACGTCCAAATTCTGGCCCTACTTAGGAACCATGTGACTCTGAGCATCTGCCTCTTCACGAATAGGTCAATTTCACTGATTAAAAGTAAGAGACAGCTAAACCCTCATGTGGCCATTCATACAAGTGAGTTATTCTGAGCTTCAGTTTCTCATTTGTAAAATGGGAACAATTCCTCATGGGGTTGTCATGAGGATTATGTGGATTGATACTTATAGAGTACTTGGTACAGTAACTGGCCCACAATAGTAGGAGGTTGGGTGGAGTAACAGACAGCACCAAACAAGTAAATATCCACAGGATGGAGTGTGCATGCACACAGACCAGCCACCTCAGCATTCCCAGTTATGAAGAGTGAGAACGTGTATGGAAATTCCCAGTGATAGATCCATTAGCCAAATATTCTGTATCAACTTTTACTGCATAAAAATCCACCCCAAAATTTAACGGCTTAGAACACTCACTCTCTTATTGCTCATAATTCTTAGGTTGGCATCAGCTGGGCAGTTTCTGTTTGTCTCACCTGGGTTCACTCACAGGGCTGCAGTCAGCTGGGAGGTCAGCTGGGGGCTGGTTGGTCTAGGGCAGGTTATTCAACCTCAGCACTGCTGACGTTTGGGACCAGGAATTCTTTATTATGGGGGGACTGTCCCGCGCATTATAAGATGTGTAGCAGCATCTCTGGCCTCTGCCCACTAGATGCCAGTAGGACAGCCAAAAATATCTCCAGTCATTACCAGATCTTCCCGGGGGGAACAAGTCGTCCTTTGGTTGAGAGTAACTGGGAACTAGTGGAACTCAGCAGGCCTGACTTGTCTTTGCTCCCTGGTCTCACCTTCCAGCAGGCCAGCCCAGACTTCTTCCTGCAATAGCAGAAGGGGTCCCAGCAGCAAGAGGGAGCAAGCCCTGATGCACCAGTGCCTGTCAAGCCTTTGCTTGTATCACATGTGCTGACGTTCCATTGGTCAAAACAAATCCCATGGTCAAGCCCGGAGCCAGTGTGGGCAGGGACAACACAATGATGTAGAAACAAGGAGGCGTCTTGATTGGGAGCCATTGCTATAACAATCTTCCACAGTCATTTTTCCACCATAACAAGGATCCGTGTTGCCAGTGAGCACATGGTAACAGGGAAGGTGCCACGTGACCTAGGCTCTCTATCTCTCTGTGAGCTCATCGGCATAATAAAGGAGGGGATGATTCTGAGTGGTCCCTGGGCTCTGAGACATGGCTGATCTCACACAGCCAGTGGGTGCCACCCCAGGGGAGCGCTGGTCCTAGCACAACCCAAGCTGGTGTCACCTGCCCCACTGGCCCTTCCAAACGGCCTTCTCAGACTGCAAAATGTGGGATTTAAAAACAGAAGCAGTCTAAAATACCTTATAGTCCTATACTATCTTATAGTTCTTAAAAAACTTCCCCATACTTTCTGAGGTAACATCCATATTCTCTAAGGTAACATAACGCTTAAACCCCCAAACTACAGAGGCTTACTACAATACAGAAAACTTTTTGTTGTGACAGAGTCTCGCTCTGTTGCCCAGGTTGGAGTGCAGTGGCGCAGTCTCAGCTCACTGCAACCTCCACCTTCTGGGTTCAAACAATTGTCCTGCCTCAGCCTCCCAAGTAGCTGGGACTACAGGCTCCTGCCACCATGCCCAGCTAATTTTTGTGTTTTTAGTAGAGGCAGGGTTTCACCATGTTGGCCAGGCTGGTCTTAAACTCCTGACCTCAAATTATCCACCCACATCGGCCTCCCAAAGTTCTGGGATTACAGGTGTGAGTCACTGTGCCTGGCCCACAGTAAAATCTGATGTAGTTCACTGCATGATGTAGCTGACCCTGGTTGTGGGGGGAAAATGCTGTCATTCAGGAGCCCAACCTGAGAAGACACTCCCCTTTCTCATACTTGAGCAATGACATCCTATGGCCAGACAAGAGGAAAAGGCTGAGAGCCACACGGGAAGCTACCGTGAGTGGGACAGGCCCGGGAGTGGCCACCTCCCTCTCCCCACATTCCACAGGCCAGACCTCAGTGAACATGGGGCAGGAGGCTGGAAATCAGAAAAAGGAACTCAGAGTTCCTCAGAGATGTTTCTGCCATGAAAATACATTTCCTCAATGTGTCCCCACAAGATCTCTAGAAGGAGGGCATGTTCCTACATGTGCCCGGCTGTGGTCTCAGTGTGTGGATAGAGTAGAGACTGAATCCAAAAGCCAAGACAGAGCTTCTTTGTCTTTCTACCTGATTAAACACACACACACACACACACACACACACACATGTTTGTATGTATGTATGTATCCAAACCCTGTAGGATTTCTTTAATTTCTGTGACCTGGTTTCTGGCATTCTCACCTCATCAGTTTCTTCTGTGCTCTGGGGTGAGGCCTGGGTTGACTCCATGGAGTGTGGTATGGCTGGGAAAGGGACTGGGAGGAGCCATTTCTCTTGGTAGCACTCCTGCTGTCCCCTGCTCAGGCTTAAGATGCCAGTGCTATCATTGTCCTTCCTTCTTCTCCTCACCCTTGAAATCTGGGTGATTTCATCTCCTCAATACTCCTGCCTCAGCCATCTCCTCCATTCCCACTGCCACTATTCCAGATCACACCACCATTACCAACTCCAATCCACCTTCCTCCCAGGCTTTGGAGTCAAGTATCAGCCCTGCTGCTTGTTATTTTCATTTTGAGCCTAGCAATAGAGAAAGGCCTTTAGAATGCGCTAATAAGGAGAGGAAGCAACTCTGAGTGCTGCAGGGAGGTGGGTTGGGGCAGGCGGGGAGGAGATACTTCCCAGAGCAGGTCAAGAGAGCCAGGCCTTGAAAAGTGCTTGGAATCTCGGCAGGTGTGGTGGTGGGGAGGCCGTTGGGGAAGGCAGGAGGTGTGATGCCGCATTGTGGTTCAGGGAGGGTCAGCTGGTGTATTGCTGAAGGGCAGGATTTCCACTGGCTCATCTCTGCCTTCCCAGATGAGTTCCTGTCTGTCCTGCCCCATGCTGAATGTCACAGGGCCACTGAGCATCAGGGGCACCATGCCAGTGCTCTGCCCTGTGGTATCTCCACCTCCCCACCATCTCCCTGAGTCATGCCCATGGTGCATACTTCAAGAGTTTCCATTAAATAGCTGTGGGCAGCCCACAAAAGAACTCCTGGGCCCGGTTCAACTCTGTCAGAGGCCTTCTCCTCTGTGGGCCTCGGTTTTCCCAACTGTCAAGTGAGTTGACTTCTGAGGCATAAGGGAGCCCTATGCCAGGAGGGTGAAGCCCACAGGCTACAGAGTCAAGATATCTGGGTACAAATCTCCAGCTTTCTGAGTGACTTTGGGCAAGTAAATTAATACCTCTAAGCCTCAGTTTTCTTGTTTGCAAAAGATACCAATACTCCAAAACCCAGTCAGAACACCTTAAGTAAGAGCCAAAGAATTCAATTGCACAAAACTTGGAGTCTCCTTATGGTGAGAATAAAGAAGAGATGTGGAGCATGGAGTCAGTTGTGTTGTATCTGAATTCAATTATTGTAAGCTTTTATAGTTGGATTCTTGTGGATAAAATGTGTTATATGTCAAATGCTTGACACAGTGTCTTAGTCTGTTTTCTGCTGCTATAACAAAATACCACAGACTAGGTATTTTGTAAAGAAGATAAATTTATGACTTCTGGTTCTGGAGACTGGGAAGTCCAAGAGCATGGCACTGCCATCTGGCAAGGGTCTTCCTCTCATGTCATCCCATGGCAAATAGGCAGAAGAGCAAGAGAACATGTGTGTAGAAGAGAGAGAAAGAGAGAGAAAGGGAGAGAGAGCATGCTTTTTATAACAAAGCCACTCCTGAGATAACTAAACCATTCCCATAATAAGGGCATTAATTCATGTATAATGATGGAGCCCCCATGACCTAATCACTTATTAAAGGCCCCGCCTCTAAATACTATTGCAATGGCAATTAAGTTTCAACATGAGTTTTGGCAGGGACATTCAAACCATAGCATACAGTAAATATGCAATGAAAGTGACTAATTAGTGGTAGTAAGACAAGGGCTTTCCAACTGAGCTGAAGTGTGGGCACACTGAGAAACAATTCAAGGTTCCATTTGGGATCAGGTCAGGCTCAGACCCTGGCAGGGCCAAGCTGGCACTCTCAGTCCCAGGAGCCTGCAGGCCTGACACTCCAGTTGTTTCCAGCTGCTCTGTCCATGATTAGATCCTAGAGGTCCTAAGGAAAACCCTGACTTGGGTGTTATGTCTGGGCAGGCAAAGAAGAAAGGTTTTTCAAATTCTCCAGGTGTTGGGGGGAAGTGAATGGAGATATCAGTTAGAGACCGCTCTGCTCCTTTTTGTTAAAAATGCTCAGAACTATGTTCATGGTTAATAACCCAAGCAGTTATTCCCCTTTTGGTTTCTGTCACAAGAGAAAACCTAAGCTTCTCTTTGTCCAAGGAGGAAAGCAGTATCAGGACAAAGCTGGCTCCTGCCTCTCCAGCCCTAGTGAAGCACACCCCTTGTCCCATCAGCCTGGGGCCCTCTCCCCTCCACAGGAGGAACAGGGCTGCCAGCCTCCTGCTCCCCACACTCCTCATTGTGATCAGCTGTGGATGCCAGCACGCCAAGGGACACCTTAAGTTAGGAGCCTAGGTCCCAGGAACATCCCAGAGAAAAATTGGGAGGGGACCCTGAAGGCCGCCTTTGTTGCAGACAAACTGAAGCCCATGCTTCCCTGGCTGATTCTTCTCTCCCTCTTTGCTGGTTTCTTCTCACCTCCTCACCTGCTCTCTGAATGTTGATGTGCCCCAGAGCTAGTGCTTGGACACACACACACAGCCCATCTCAGCGATCTCACCCAGGACTGCGGCTTTATGTACCATGTAGAGGTACATGCAGATGACTTTCAAATGT
The DNA here is from genome assembly GCF_049350105.2 of Macaca mulatta. Lineage (NCBI taxonomy): Eukaryota > Metazoa > Chordata > Mammalia > Primates > Cercopithecidae > Macaca > Macaca mulatta. Next base: position 70,236,322 of record NC_133406.1, on the reverse strand, counting down.
GTATGACCAGCCCAGACCCTCTCCCGAATTCCAGACTCATTCATCCAACTGTCCACTCATGGCCTCCACAGGGAGGTTGAAGAGGTATCTCCCACCTCACAGATCTAAAACAGAGCTCCTGATCTTTCCTCCTCCTACAGTCTTCTCTACTAGAATTCATGGCATTTCCATCATTGCTCAGGCCAAAAGCCTTGGAGTCACACCTGGCCTCTGTTACTCTCATCCCCACACCCAATCTGTCAGCAAAACCTTCGGCCTGTATACAGATTCTGACCGCTTCTCCCCATCTCCCCCACCACCCCTGCCTGGTCTGCAATACTCTCCTTACAGGTCTCTCGGCCTCCACGTTTGTGCTTCTGCAGTCGGCTGTGAACTAACTCAGCCGCCAGACCACCCTGGGAAGGCAAAAGTCAGCAGAGGTCCCTCCTCAGCTCACAGCCCTCCAATGGTGTCCCCTTCCATTCGGAGTAAGAGCCAATGTCATCACAACAGCCCATGTTCCCTCTCGCTTTCAGCACCTAGCACTGTCTCCCTGCTCACTCTGCTCCAGCCACAGTGGCCTCAAATCCACCAGGCTCACTCCTCCCTTGTGGCCCTTGGCATTGGTGTCTCCTCTGCTTGGGACCCTTCCTCCCTGTATCTGTGTGGCTATCTCCCTGCACTACTGGGCACAGCTTCATTTCATGTCTTTAGTCAAATACCACCTTTTGGCCAGGCACAGTGGCTCACGCCTGTAATCCCAGCACTTTGGGAGGCTAAGGTGGGCAAATCACTTGAGATCAGAAGTTTGAGACTGACCTGGCCAACATAGCAAAACCCCGTCACTACTAAAAATACAACATTGAGCCAGTTGCGGTGGCATGTGCCTGTAGTCCCAGCTATTTGGGAGGCTGAGGCAGGGAAATCACTTGGACCCGGGAGGCACAGGTTGCAGTGAGCTGAGATTGCGCCACTGCACTCCAGCCTGGGTGACAGCGCAATACTCCATCTCAAAAAAAAAAAGAAAAGAAAAAAAACCCCACCTTTTGGTGGGGACTTCTCTAACCTCCTTAATTAAATTGCACCCTTCCTCTATACCCGCCTTTTGATTTTTCTCCAAGACATTTATCACAATCAAACATACTAAATGCTTACTGCATTTTTTTTATTATTTGTCTCTTCTGACTTGAATGTAACTTATAAGTTATCTGAGAGTAGAGATTATTGTCTCACACATAGCAAGCACTCAATAAATATTTGTCAAGTGAATGAATGAAATCAATGGCTCTGGTGTATCTGTATTGAGTTTTCCCTTGAATACAATTGCACTTAGCACGTCAAGCTGGGTGCCAATGAATAGAAGGACAAAAGAAACACCTTACACCATCATGTGCAGTTGTTCCTTTGGTTGAGGGATGCTGAGGCCCTGCAAGGGGGAGGATATCCCAAAGCATCACAGCACGTTGCCTTTAGAGCTGGGACTGAGACCTCATCCCCAAGTTTCCCGGACAGGGCCTGTCCTCTGGTCCCCCTCCCGCCCGTGACCACAGAAAGGTCACTGCTTTCTGACAACAATTTCCAGTCTCCTGAGCTATAAATTTAGAATGAGGAACCTACAGAAAACAAGTAAATTAAGTATGAGGAGGGGGTATTTTTAGCTTTGCTGGTTTCCAAGTGCATGCATCTATACAAAGCTCTGTAAGTATGGCTATATATAGGCATACTTATCAGGAAACCAGTTGAGTGAGTGGTGGGTCAGCTTTTCTGGGGGTGGCTGAGTGAGCCTGTTGCAACACAGATGGTTTTGAACCAGAGTGGCTGATTCCAAGGAACTGGCCCTGCTTGAGTCATCTGGAAGCTCCACACCTCACTGCAGGAGTTCAGAAAGAGTGAGAGGAGCTAGATCCTCTTTTTCCTTCTCAATCAGCCAGAAGCACCAGTGAAACCCCAAAGTCCACCCAGCTAGTGACTGACAAAAGCTTTTATGGTCAAAATCTCCCTAGTGCTCAATTGTTCTCTCCTTGGGGGCAGATGAGGATTCTGAAGCAGGGGTCTGAGCAGAAACCTGGAGCTTCTGCATCCCTGATTGACCCGACAAGCCTCTCTGGGCTTTGGTTCCTTTGGCTACCAGGACATTTCTCAGATTTCAGATCAAGCCTGGGTGAGCATGGAGCACTACCTATCAGCCAGGCACTCTGTCTGCATATGTGAACTCATTTCATACAACTCTACAGGGAGATACTTTTATTACTTTTATTATTGTCCCCATTTTACAGTTGGAGAAAGCATGGCAAAGAGTAACATGCCCACAACTCACAGCACAAGGGCAGACCCAAGCCGTCTAGCTCCACAGCTGCTGCCTAGAACTATCAGCACAAGCCCCTGACTGCAGGGCACGCAACCTGAGTCAAAGTCCAAACTGCATGCAGCCTTCATTCCTTCAGCAAGTGTTTACTGAGCATCTACTATGTTGTAGGGCATTTCTGAGGCTCTGAGATTCATGGCTGGATCCAGGGTTGGATGCTGCGAACCTTTGGCTGGACACTGAGCTAAGTAATGCATGTGGAACAATCCCATTGGCTGCTTGTGGAAACTGAATGAGGGCAGGACTAGTTCCTCTCATTTGGGGCAGCCTGAGCGAGGTATCCTGACCAATGCAGTAGAAATATAGGCTAGTTACCCTGTGCCGAGCCAAAGCACCAAGCATTGAGGTTGGAGGAGACTTATGTTGGATATAGTGTGGGGAGATAGGATACGAACACAAACAAGTAAACAACATACTTAAAGATGATTATAAAGGCTGTTAATTAAATGTAACAAGGAAATGAGACTGTTATGGGTCGAACTATGTTCCCACAAAATCTTTACATGTTCTGCACGAACCCCTAGTACACTCATTTGGAGACAGGATCTTTCTTTTTCTTTCTTTTTTTTTTTTTTTTTTTTTTTGAGACAAAGTCTCGCTCTGTGGCCCAGGCTGGAGTGCAGTGGTGTGAAAAGATAGGGTCTTTACAGAGGTAATCAAATTAAAATGAAGTCAGTAGGGTGGGCCCTAATCCAATACGACCGGTGTCCTCATAAAAGGGAAATTTGGAGACAGACATGTGCCAAGAGGAATGCATGTGAAGATGAAGGTGGAGACTGAAGCGACGTGTCTATAAGCCAAGGAACACCAGAGATCGCCAGCAAACCATCAGGAGCCAGGAGAGAGGGCTGGGGCAGATTCTCCCCACAGCCCCTGGGGGACCAACCCTGACCTTGGACTTGGAATTCCCGGAATTGTTGACAGTACAGTTCTGTTGCTTTTAAGTAACTCAGTTAGTGGCAATTTGTTACAGCAGCCACCACAAACTAATATAGGGACAAAGAGTGTCAGGGGAAGAACAGGATTTTGGCTACCAGATCAGATAAGGTCTATCTGAAGAGGTGACACTGGGGCTGAGACCTGACTTTTGAGAAGGAGATGGCCGTGGGAAGAGCTGAGGAAAATCCTCATTCCAGAGATGTAAACAAACCTGCCCTGACTGCAGCAAAGCTGGAAGGTGTGTGTCTGGAGTCAGATGAGGGAGGGTGGACAGGTTCAAGGTGAGGGCAGAAGGAAGGCAGGGCCCCGGAGCAGGTAGGGACTTTTACGGGTCTTGCTGGGAAACCAAGGCGGGGAGTGGTTTTAGGCAAAGAGTGATGTGAGACCCTACTTTCCCCTTGAAAAGATCCCTCTGGCTGCCCCATGGAAAGTGGACTTGAGGGTGAGGCAGGGGAAAGCCGGCTGGGAAGGTGAGGCTCAGGTTCAGCTGCAAAGTGATGGAGGCTCAGATGAGGGGTCTGGTGGAGGAACAGGGAAGTGGTCTGGTTGGTGATAAACTCTGGAGGCAGAATTCCAACAGGACTTGCTGGTGGACCCACTGTGTGATGAGACAAAAAGAGGAGTCAACTGTGACCCTTACAATTTAGGTCTGAGCAACGGACTGGACAGCACTGCCTTTTACAGTGGGATAATGAAGGGGTAGAGTGGAGAGTTGTTCTGAAGAGGGACAGCTGGCCTCAATCCAAACATGACTTCTAAAATGAGGCCAAGTTGAAGACTGAAGAAACAGAGTTCCTGTCCTAGAACTCAAAGCCTGAGGGACACAGATGTGTAAACAATAGCAATACAACCTGTGAAGGAGCAGGTGACACTCACAGCTGTGGGAGTGATTCTGGGGAAGTTGGACAGAAGAGGAAAGGTTTTTGTTTTGTTTTGTCAAAAACCATTTCTGAGTTACATAAGTGTTGCAAAAACAGTACGAAGAATTCCCGATACCCTTCACCCACTTTCCCCAAATGTTAACATCTTACACATTTACAATGCATCATCGAAACCAGGAAATTGACATTAACTACAAACCTCATTTGAATTTTGTCAATTGCCCCACTAATGTCCTTTTCTGACCAGGAGCCGATCCAGGATCACATAGAGCATTTAGTTGCCAAGCTTCCTTGTCTCCTCTAGTCTAGGATAGCTCCTCAACTTACACTTTCATGACCTTCAAACGTTTGAAGAATACGAGACACTTATTTTGTAGAATGTCCTTCAATTTGGATTTGGCTGGTATTTCCTCAGGTTGTGAATTATTTGGTTTTTTTTTTTTTTTTTTTTACTTATTTATTTATTTTGAGACAGGGTCTTGCTCTGTCGCCCAGGCTGCTGTGCAGTGGCACAATCTTGGCTCACTGCAACTTCCGCCTCCCGGGTTCAGGTGATCCTCCCACTTCAGCCTCCTGAGCAGCTGGGACTACAGGCATACTCCACAGCATGCTACAGCTAATTTTTAAATTATTTATAGAGACAGGGTCTCCCTATGTTGCCCAGGCTGATCTCAAACTTCTGGACTCAAACGATCCTCCTGCCTCAGCTTCCCAAAGTGCTGAGATTACAGGCATGAGCCACCACGCTCAGCAGGATTTTTTAAGAGCACCACAGAAGTTTATGTTGTGCCTTTCTTGGGGCATCATATCAAATGGTACATGAGGTTGATATGCTCTATTATTTATTATATTAACTCTGATCACCTGGCTAAGGTGGAGTCTGCCACATTTTTTCTACCATAAAGTGACTACTTTCCTCTTTGCAATTACTAACCATCTTATGGGAAGGCGCTTTGAGATAATGTAAGCATCTTGTTTCTCTACAGTTTCACTCATGAGTGTTTGTTTCTATTGATGATTCTTGCTTAAAACAGCTATAATGGTGAGTGTTTGCCGAGTGTTTTCTATTTCCATCATGCCTTCTAATTCCTAGTAGTTATAATCCTACTTTAAGGAAGAACTGTTCCTTCTCCCCTGTTTATTTACTTTTTCAAATATTTACCTCTATTGGTATAGACTCATTACTTCTTGCTTTATCCTTATGCTATAAGTTATCGTCTGTGTAACTTCAGCCCCTTCAGGTTGGCTCCTGGGTTCAAGAGGAAAGTTCTGAGCTAGGTCATGAACAAGGTATGGGGGCTTGTTAGAGAAGAGGGACAGAAAAGGCTTCCAGGCCTGAGGAAGCCTTGAGGACAGGCAGGGGCTGTATAGCTAGCACATTCTGAGGATGTTGGCTGCCTCTGAGCTGGCTGGTCCTCACTACAAGGGCCAGGAGGATGCAGCTCGGGTGGACACATCTTGCTCGGGTGGACAGAGCTCCACAGAATGCCATGTCCATGTGGGCTTCACCCGCAGCAGGACTTCCTCAAGGATATTCTGGAGCTGCAGCCATGAATTCCCAGCCCTCAGGGTGTTAGTGTATCCACCTGGATTTGCTCAAGAGAAGCCCTCCACCGTGTCCATGAACCCCTCCCACCACCTCCTGCCTGCCATTGCTCTGCCAGACTGGATATCACCCAGGGCTGTGGTGTCCCCAATGCTCTGCCTGTGTCTGAAGGGTGTTTCCTGGACTTCTTTGCCTGAAGAACTTGTACCAGGGGAGGCTATGGAGTGGCAGAACCATGTGTCGTACAGATTATTTAGCACACTGGCTGTTGTTTTGACTTGTACGTTGTCATTTTCTCAATCCAGGGCCTCTGTGAAGCCTTGAGTGGTTGCCCAATAGGCTAAACAGAAGGGAGTGAGTGAAGGGGGTGGAGGAATGGCAGTTGCAGGACCACCAGTCTGGTCAAGGCCGCAGTTGGTAGGGATGGAGCTGGGCCCTGGAGGGAAAATGGCTTATCTAAGGTCACAGGGACAGCTGGTGGCTAAGCAGAACTAAAAGCCAGTGTCCAGGTCCTTCTCACCATTCCACATTCCCAATCCACTCTGCTTCTTGTTTATCAGCTACTGATGAGGCCACAGTCCGGGTGTACGGGTCCATTTCTCTTGTTTCCCCTGCAGGCAGAGAGATGGAGGCCAACCTTCTGGCCCCTTTCTGGGCCAGGGCCTCTAGGCACATGGGCAGCGCTGACCACTTGCCCACAGGGAAGGGGAATGTCCTGGGTCACGTAGCAATCGCAAGGCTGAGGGCAAGTCTGGGATCACCTTGCAGCCTCTCCACTGTAGGCCCATGACCTCACCCAGACCAGCACTAAGTCAGCCACCCCTTCTTCCATCTCTTCTTCCTCTTCCTTCCATCCCAGAAGGGAAATGGGGCCCATCTTTTTTTCTTTTTAAATTTCAAATTAAGGGCTGGATGCTGTGGCTCAGTTATAATCCCAGGAATTTGGGAGACTGAGGCAGAAGGATCACTTGAGGCCAGGAGTTTGAGAGCAGCCTGGGCAACATAGCAAGAACCCGTCTCTATTTTTTTAATTTAAAAAATTAAAAATAAATAAATAGATTTCAAAGTAAGCTTACAGTAGGTTAAACATTCACATGATTCAAAATTCAAAACATACAAAAGTTATGCTGTGAGAAGTCTCCTTTCTGAGCCTATCCTGTGGATACTCCCTTTCCAGCTGTGGTTAGTTCCTCCTGCAGCTTTCCAGAGATGTCTGCATAAGGCCTCACAAATGGTTTCTGTAAAGGGCCAGGTAGAAAATAAGTTCAGTTTGAGAACCATAGGCCTCCTCTCACAACTTTTCAACTCTGCATGGTAGTGCAAAGGCAGCCGCAGATGACACCTAAACTAATTAATGTGGCTGTGTTCCCGTGAAATTTTTTTATGGACACTGAAATTTGAATTTCATGTAATTTTCATGTATCACAAAATATTATTCTTGGCCAGGCACAGTGGCTCACACCTGTAATGCCAGCACTTTGGGAGGCCAAGGCAGGCGGATCACCTGAGGTCAGGAATTCCAGACCAGCCTGGACAACATGGTGAAACCCCATCTCTACTAAAAATACAAAAATTAGCTGGGTGTGGGGGCATGCGCCTGTATTCGCAACTACTTGGGGAGACTAAAACACGAGACTCCCTTGAACCTGGGAGGTGGAGGTTGCAGTGAGCCGATATCAGCCACTGCACTCTCTAGTCTGGGTGACAGAGTGACACTCTGTCTCAAAAATATATGTATAAATAAATAAATATTATTCTTAATTTTCCCTTAAACTTTAAAAAATGTAAAAACCATGCTTAGGTCAAGAACTGTACAAAAATATAATATTTCAGTGTATGGATTAGACAAACAATGTCCCATTAATGGACATTTAGGCTGGTTCTAGTTTTTTTTTTTTAATCACATCTAATACTGCAGTGAATAAACTCACCCACACATAATGTTACATGCAGGTAATGTATCTATAAGATAAACTATGGGACGTTTGATCAAATCTGAACAGAATTCCAGGCTCCTCCATCTCCCTTCTCATCTTGCTCCCTTGGTACCTGCCAGTTAACATCAAATGTACTAAGAGCCTCACAAGTTCTAGCCACCTTGCCAGGTTCTGAACACCAGCCAATAGCCCAGCAGGACTGGTCTCTTCTTTCCTCATGTCACATAAACCCTGAAGTCTGGTGGACCAGAACTTGCGTTGCAGCTCCTCACCACACCTCAGTTTCCCAGGCTCCTTCAACCCTTTTGCTCGCCATACTTAGGATGTGATGTGACTTCCATCTTCAAGGTTGCCATATGGTCGCGACAAGGCCACTGTGGCTCCAGACACCATATTCTCATCCCATAGAATAAAAGAGAAAAGAGGATAAGAGGCAGCAGAGCACACATCCGTTGAGTCAGCCTCCTTTAAAGGGCTTTCTCAGAAGTCATTCCCAGATGATTCCATTTTCATCTGATTGGCCCTACCTGTGACCCATGAGCCCCCAAATGCCAGGAAGCCTGGGAGGTTTGTTAGCTGAGCACATTGCTCCCCAAAGCAAAATTGGGATTCTGTTAGCAAAGAAGTGGAGGAAGTAGATACAGGATGGTTAGTTAGCTGTGTCTACCACAGTTGGGATAATCCGGAAGACTTTGTGGAAGAAATGGGCATCAGTAGAATTCAGACAAGAATTTCGCACATGCCAAGAACTTTATTACGTGCTAGATATGTGGGGGAGGGGAGGCTCCTTCTGTTCAACTCACATGTGAGGGAACAGTTTCAGTTCCTGTTTCGAATATAAGGCAAACAAAACCTAGAGCTGTCCACTCACTCACTCAGGGTCACACGGCAAGTAAATGGCAGAGTCCAGCTTCCAACTCCAAAACCCAGCAGACTTCCTTTTCTCTGCTGGGCTCACCTCCCCATTCCAGTGAGTGTATGTAGAGGGGAAGGAAAAAGATTCCAAGATGGGGAAGTTCACCATGTATATCCAGGACACACTGACGGGCTCTAGGCCTCAGAAGGGAAAGGAAAAGCAGAGTCTCCGATTGCCCAAAGCAGGAGTTTCTGAACACAGAGACCTTATTTACTCATGGGATAATTCCCAATAGGATGGAGTCTTTTTTACGTTTACAAAATGAAAGTCAAAAATGAAGTGGAAAATGGAAGGAGACATTTTGGTGGCGGGGCGGGGGGAGTTGAGAGCCTTTTGTTGGAGACCCCGGAGGCAGGGCAAGGCAGGGGGTGGGAGGCAGACCCCAGGCTAGGAGGCTGGGACTGGTGAACAGGGGGCGTCCCTGCTCAGGACCATTGCCCTCTGCCCTCCAGCAGCAGCCAGCAGAGGCTGACACCTGCCAGGAGCCGGGCAGAGGCCAGATGGATAAGGAGTGTGGCCAGGCTCTTCTGAATCCTGGGGACATCCTAGCCTTGGGTGAGGGGCCGTGCTCCTGCTCTCAAGGTCATCTTCATGCCTCAGTGAGTGGAAAATTGCCTACCCCCACAGCATGTCACAAAACCTAGGGCCTTGAGTTTCACCCCAGACTTGGCAGCTCAGGGGGTTAGACAATGTAAGGGGGACAGCAGGAGGGGTGGGGATCCCTGGGCAGTAGCTGTGGCCAAGCACCCCACCCCCCCCCATGAACAACAGGACCCCAGGACTACAAGCAGAGCGAGTTGGGGTCAGATGCGACTCCACCCCTTAGGAGAGAGGTGACCTACAAGGTAAGTTAACCTGTCTGACTGTCACCTTCTGAATCTAAAAACCTAAATAATTAATCCTACCCTGTGAGGTGACGTACACAGAGAGCCAGAATCCTAGCAAGTGCTTAGAACAGGTAACACACTCATTTGACTAATGTAGCTATTATCTTTGTTGTTAACATCTTGCTGTCTGGTAGATGATACCCCATTAACTAAAATCCGGAATATGGAAAGAGGAACAGGTCAGTGGGTGCCAGGGGAGCCTAGAGATATCGGTTATTTCAAAGAGAAGATGGAGCCCATCCTTGACCTCAATCAGTTAATGCATACAACGATTGAAAATGGAAAACAGAACAAAGCATATTCCAGTGCAGTACAGATTCATTAGTAAACAGGGATTTGTTAAGCCCTCCTGATGTGCTCAGTATGACTCTAAGCTCTCTGTGAAATACAAGAGAAGTAGAGAAAAACCCAGCTAATGCATCCACTGGGAAATCGTGGCAGAGGAATTTTCTGGACACTATCCACACACACTTTTAACAGAATTTTTGAAATGTTACATATTTTGGATGAAAATAGCTTTTAAATGTGCTGCGCTCATCCCTGGCATCTTAGAGGCCATTGAACATATTTGTTACAAACATCATCTATTCTGCTGTCTTGTAATGTGGTGATGGCCTTGGGAGTTGTGGCTGTTTGCTGCCCAGCTAGGTAGTCCCCAGGTGTTACTTTGTCTTTGCATCTACTTTTATACTTGTTTCTAGGTGTTCCCTCACCACCAGGCTTTCATGTGTGAGTTTTCCTTGCTGTTTTTGAGCTGCCCTTCTAGTACTTTCACTTTATTGCTTCTAATTTGCTCTGAGATTAGAGACCAGATATAAATGATTCATCTATTGATAGCACATCTTGGCCCAAAAAGGAATTAAGGCTACTATAATGATTTCCTAAGTACCTACTATGTGCCAGGCATTTGACCAGCTGTTTTGCAGCCATTATTTCATTTTTCACAACAGCCCTGTGAGTTGGGCATTTTTATCTCCATTTCAGAGATGTGTAGACTGAGGCTCAGAGAGTTTGAGCAACTTGCCCAAGGTCGCACAGCTGCTAGTGAGTGGCCAGGCTAGAATTCAGATGCATTGGGAACATCCGTGCTTCTCCCCCGTGCGGCATTGCTGTTCCGGTGTTTTGGTGGATTGCATGCTGTTCTCTATTGCTTGTTATTGTGTTGGGCTGTGGCCGTTTTATTTTCCTGAGTAGAACTTAAGCTCCTTGAGGACAGTGACCTGGCTGTCCACTTATGAACTGCTCACATCACTGGGTCCGGTGCCAGGATTCCAGGTGGTCAACAGCTATTTTGCAAAGAGTGGGAGTCTGGAAGAATGGGGACAAGAGAAAGGGGAGGGTCTGCTCCCATCGCAATGCCTCATTACCTTTCTGCTTCCTAAAATTCGCAACTTGCTACCAGGCATTTTTCTGAGCAGAATGCTTTGTCTGCATAAATCCAAACCCTTCCCTTGGCTTAAACTAGTAACCATTGAAGCCTCTACGTGGGACACTCTAGTCTGGGATGAAGGAGTGGCTGGTTCAGGCTGCCTGCCTCTCCCTGGGAGCAGACATGAAGGCCAAGCCCACACAAGGAGACAGCAGCCCAGTAGGGAAGACTGAGGTTGAGTTCAGGATTTTTGCTAAAGAAATTCTAGAACTGGTGCCTCTGAGAAAACCCTTTCATAGAGAGCTTCTTTCCTGGAAGGAGAGTGGCTGAAATTGCAGTGGAGCTGACTTTCCAGCCAAAGCAAAAAGCAGGCCAGAATCCCAGCAGAGCCAGATTCTGCTAAGTAATGCTTGCTCTCAATCTTTGCTCTGTGGCTACAGCTTTGAAGAGAAAAACTGTTCCATCACATGACTTACAGAGTTTATTGTGACAGGACAGTTTCTGTTGTGTCTTGGTTGCCCATCAGAAACACTGAGCTCAGTGGGGAAAGCCCCATGTGACCAGGGCACACGGGCCAGGTCACGTGGCCAGAGATGCCTGTGAGCCAAGCATTTCTCCGGATGACATCACACCCTTGCTGATTGCCCAGGTGTTTCATGGCCTCCCAGGGCTGACACGGAACTTGCATCATGTCTGATGCTTGGCTCTTTAATTTGTTTGTTTTTGGTAAACAGTAAACCCAGACTGGGATGGGGGGAGTTTCCGAGATAAGCAGGCTGTAAACATATTCTACAGAGGACTTGGCAGGACTTGGACATGGGGCCATCTCATTTCTTGTGGGCTGACACCCTGAGGCAGAGGAAATGATGGTGTCCAGCCCCTCTTGTGTCAGTCCCCGAACATATTTAAGATTCTGAATCTCTTTAGATCAGCCACAAAGGCCCAGGGCCAGGCCCTGCTACCTCATATGCTTCTGTTTACCTCTTTTCCCCTTTCCCCTCTTCAGGTGGGCTGGTACCGGAAAACCCTGGATTCCCCTCCTTCCCTCTGCTTCTGTCCATTTATTTTCCTGGAATCAAAGCATAGCCTTGCACCCACATAGTCACTCTGCGTCCATGAGCAAATCATTTCACAGGCCTGTGGAGGGCCAGGATGGGGGTGCTCTGCAGAGCTCCTACCTCCTCCATGACCTTATAGGAGAGGAGACCAAGGCTGGCAGGGCAACTTCCCCAAGTGCCCAGAATGAACTACTTAACCCTGGGCAGGGCTCTGGAACGCTCTGCTTCAGCCTACACATTGAACGTGAACTTGGGCTGGATCATCGATGGTTTCTGAGCAGGAGTGCTGGGACCAGAGCTGGACCAGAGCTGTGTGTTAGAAAGTGGATTCTGCCCGGGCGTGGTGGCTCACGCCTGTAATCCCAGCATTTTCGGAGGCTGAGACGGGCATATCACCTGAGGTTGGGAGTTCGAGACCAGCCTGACCAACATAGAGAAACCCCGTCTCTACTAAAAATACAAAATTAGCCGGGTGTGGTGACGCATGCCTGTAATCCTAGCTACTCGGGAGGCTGAGGCAGGAGAATCGCTTGAACCCAGGAAGTGGAGGTTGCAGTGAGCCGATATCACGCCACTGCACTCCAGCCTGGGCAACAAGAGCGAAACTCCATCTTAAAAAAAAAAACAAAACAAAACAGAAAGTGGATTCTGACTCTGCAGGGAGGAGGACGCAAGGGGACAGAGCCAGGAGGCAGACACTAGTTAGAGGCTGCCTGTGGAAGACATTACTAGGCCACAGTTGGCAGGCCTTTGGCACCAATGGGCTGGGAGCAAGGAGGAGGAGAGAGGCAACACAGTTTCCTCAGAGCATGACCCCAGGGGGCCTGTGCAAGATGTGGCCAAGGGCACTGGCTGTGGGGAAAGGAAGGGAGGCCCCTGTGAGAGGTTTGCTGTCTGAGACCCCTTAGACACTGGTTGGATATAGAGAATGGTTTTAACCTGGAATGCTCTCAGTGCTTTAGGGAAGAAGAGACGTTTGGTGTAGGGGTTGAGTGTGCTTAATCTTAGGGGCAGGTGGGACATATTGACATCTAGATGACCAGTTGGTCATTCCACAATGTATCGTGTATCAAAACATCACATTGGCAGCACAGTGGTATGCACCTGGAGTCCCAGCTACGCGGAAGCCTGAGCAGGAGGATCACTCGAGCCCAGGAGTTTCAGGCTGTAGTGAGGCACAAAGGTACCACTGCGCTCCAGCCTGGGTGACAGAGCAAGATGCCAACTCAAAAAAAAAAAAAAAAAAAAAGACACATTGTACGCCATAAATAGATGTAATTATTATTTGTCAATTAAAAATTAAATTAAATTTTAAAAAAAGATGTCCAAGCCAAGTGCCCTACATAGAAAGTGCCCAATATGCACTGGAAGAGTAAAAGCAAGGACTGGAGAACCGAAAAGCATCAGGCAGAGAAGGCTGAGATGCCCAAGCCTGTAAGAGAATGCAGTGCCCTAGCCCCCAGCGGTCACCCCAGGATCCAGATTGTGCATGTGAGCATGGTGCCACACTTGGTTAGGGCTTCCTGGGGAGTGGAGAATTCTGGTCCATTCCACCAAACCCCATCCCCTCCCAGAACCTATCTCCCAACTCCTTCCCTACTGATCCCCGTGATTCCTGATCTTTGCTAGGACTGGGACCTAATAGGACTGTTCTTGTACGTGCCCTGCCGCCTAGCAGACCAGGTGCTTTCTGAGCCTGGAGCACTGTCCCCCTTCTTCTAATTCCCCACAGTGTCCAGGACAGAGCCCACATGTGCTGGGGGCAGGCGCACCACAGGATACTCAGAATGTCCAGACAGGGTGCCTGAGGCCCCATTTCCTCCTACCAGGAATTTGTGCCAGGTCCTGCCAGCATAGACAGTGACTTCCCTGACTTCCTAGTTCGGACAAGGTCAGTCGGTTCAGGTGGCTGCATGGTTCCCCCTAGGCTATTTACCTAACCTGCTGCAAACAGACCAGATGCCTAGATTCTGGGTGAAGGGGCAGGAAAGGGTTGTTTTTATTCAGACCTGCTCAGCCCACCTGTCCCAGAGGCTCCATGTTATCAAATGTTTTCCAGTTCCTATGGCAACAAAATCACAGAGCCAGGATGTGTTATTGTTCCGGGGAGAAAAGGGAAGGGCCACACCATAGGACTGACGTCCATTGTCCATCCGTCAGCCAGCAGCTGAGTCACCCAGCCATGGTCTGGTGCATCCACGCAGTCACTCCTCTGTGGTCTGAGGCTCCCACGGGCCTTCTCTCTTTGGCAAGAGGTTGGTCCCCTGTCTGTGACTGTCAGCAAGCATGCAACAGAGCACCCCTGCTGTGCCACATGTTGCTCTGGGCACTTCAGGGAGGCTAGCAAGGTAGGGAGGGAAGCTACTGGGGGGGCACAGTCCTACCTTAGAGAGTCAGAGCTTATGGGGAGGCATGGTCCCTGTCCTTTTGGAGCACCCGTATGTATTCACAGACAGTTTCTAGGGCCACCTGTCAATTGGCTTACTCAGTGACCTCAGCCAAGCCACTTGACCTCTCTAAGCCTTCATCTCTTTATGCACAAAATAGGGAAAGTAGTACCATTTCATCAGATGGTTATGGGAAAGAAATGAGAATGCCAGGGAAGTGCTTAGCCCCGTCCCCAGCATTCTACAAAACACTCAATCAATAGCCGTGTATGGTTGTTGCTGATGGGTAGACCTGGACTACCTGGAGGTAAAGCAGACGGAGTTCCTGCTACTCCCCAAACACATGTGCCACCCACCTCGCCTGCAGAGCAGCCATGGGAGGCCACGATGCACACAACCAGCCCCATCGCCCACCACCAGAACTTGAAATAGAAAGCTTCAACTGTGCAGACATAGATGAGGACAGAATAAGAGATTTGACAGGTCAGACAAAGAGGTGGGTCAGCACAGGTGGTGAGGACAAAGGAGGCTGGGAGGCAGGCATTTCGAGAGCATCCTGGAGAGATGCTCAGGCCTCCCGGGTGCGCAGCAGGTATCTCCGGGCTTCTCCTAACTCCCTTGCTCGAAGACTGTGCTGGCCAAGCACCTTCTGATGACAGTTTGGCCTTCTGGGTAGAATTCCCTACCAGAGAACAAGTGCTGATGGGTGAATACAGCCCACTGGGTGGCTGGATCCTCACCGTGAATGACTGAATCAGCACTCTGATATTTACACTTGGGCTGCAGTGTGAGTCACCCCTGAACCTAGCCACCTCCAAGGTTCCTAACCAACTTGGATTTGTAGGCCTACAAAGTGGAAAACTGGCCCCTGGAATGTGATGACTACAGGGAGGAAATACCCTCTAGGGGAACCCTCCCAAAAGGAGCCTTCCCCAAGGAGAGCCCCAGAATGCACCCAGGGCCATTTTCCATACTGACCTCTGCTACACGCTATAGCCAGCCCAGCTAAGGCCACTCAACCTGGACTGGCCCTAATGCAATGCCTTTCAGACTGTGGATCAAGACCCACAAGAGGGTCATGGAGTCACTTTAGTAGGTGGGATGAGCATTCTTTAAAAAGTCCACAGAATAGAATAACATATTAGAGGGCAGGGCGTGGTGACTCACGCCTGTAATCCCAGAACTTTGGGAAGTTGAGGTGAGTGGATCATCTGAAGTCAGGAGTTCGAGACCAGCCTGGCCAACATGGTGAAACCCCGTCTCTACTAAAAGTACAAAAATTAGCTGGGCGTGGTGATGGGCACCTGTAATCCCAGCTACTCAGGAAGCTGAGACAGGAGAATCACTTGAACCCTGGGAGGCAGAGGTTGCAGTGGGCCAAGATCATGCTGTTGCACTCCAACCTGGGCAATAAGAGTGAAACTCTGTTTCAAAAAAGAAAAAAGAATAACATATTAGAGTGTCTCATAGCCGAATAAGGGTGAGCATTACTTCATGTGTATATGTATGTGTGTTGTATGTGTGTATGACACACATACACAATACATGGATACACTTGAGCCAATGCCCCTGAAATAGAAAAACAGCACATTCTAATTGAATAGTTTCTCGGAGCATTTGATAGACAGTATTTACAAAGATGGGACAGGGTGTGGGTAAATCATAAGGGACAGTGGGGCTCACTTATCACCTTTAGGCTTGAAGGCTTGAAGGAGGAAAGTGTTTTCAGAATTGGAGGCAGAGGATGATGTGGAAAGAGCGGCGATCATCAGGTGAAGGATCAGCCAACCTATGGCAGCCCCACTGAGGAGTAAATACTTCCTCCTTCTCCCTCAGCCAGGCCTGCCCCCTCACTGAACCCTAGGGAAGCTGAGAGCAGGGAAGCCAGGGAGGAGGTCATTCGGTGGAAACATCCAGTATATAATGTGTGCACAGGGTGCAAGGTAAAATGCAAGTGTTTTTCACTATGGGTTTCAGTTAATGACTTTTATTTATTTTTATTTTTTATTTTTATTTTTGAGACGGAGTTTCGCTCTTTTTGCCCAGGCTGGAGTGCAGTGGCGCCATCTTGGTGCACTGCTATCTCCGCCGCCCAGGTTCAAGCAATTCTCCTGCCTCAGCCTCCCAAGTAGCTGGGATTACAGGCACGCGCCGCCACGCCCAGCTGATTTTTGTATTTTTAGTAGAGATGGGATTTCACCATGTTGGTGAGGCTGGTCTTGAACTCCTGACCTCAAGTGATCCAACTGCCTCGGTCTCCCAAAGTTCTGGAATTACAGACATGAGCCACTGTGCCCGGCCAGTTAATGACATTTGAAAAACAATACCCTAGAGGCCTGTGTCTGCCACTGAAATTACTGCCAGGAAGAAGCCAGGCACTTCTGAATGCCCCAGGTCAGGGTCAGCCACGTTTGGGAAGGCTTTGGGTGGCAATGCTAATGCTGGCCAGGAAACGGCAACTGAGAGGGAGCTCACCACCACATTCTCCAGATGTGCCAGCACTGAGCAGCCACCTTCACCCAGACACCACCCAGTGGCCCTGAGCCCTGCCCACAGTCTCCAGGAGCCAAGGGCCGAGGGTCACAGACACGAGGAAAGAGCGGGAGGGTGAGTGGGAGAGAGGAACAAAGGGGCCTGTGGTCACGAACACCCACGCCACGCCAGGCAGTTGCCTCAGCTCCTCGAGGACAAAGGGCAGAGTTCTATTTCTAGCTCCCTGGAGGAGCAGAAGAAAATGATGCTCTTGTATTCTGTATACTTGCGGTTGGCTCACTAATCCTTGGGCTACGGGTTGTGGTTCTGGGCTCCCACCATGCTGTCTCTAAGCCTCCATGTCCACAGCCCACATGGCTGCTTGAGGCTTGGTCACATGCTGGGGATCTCATGTGTTCTAGACCAAGCATGGCCAGGCTCAAAGGCTGAGTCACCTGGTGCCAATGGCTGGGCCCAAACACGTGTAGGGTTGGAGAACCTTAGACCATCAACCACAAGTCCACTTCACATCCTTGCCAGGTGGCCCAGTCCAGAGCTGGGTGTGGAAGGATCGCAGAAGAGAGACTCTTGTGGAAAGGAAATAATTTCCTCTAATGATTAAAAAAAGGGAGAGGAGACAAGAATAATCCATGTTCAGGATAACAGAGAAATCTCATTTTCCCTTGCTGTTTCCTAGGGCAATAGAATGTAACTCTGCCCTTAATAGAGTCGGGTTCCTCCTGGGTTACTCATCTGTCCTTAAGGACGAGTTGTTTATTCAAGAGTTAATAAAGTTGAGAGCTTTTTGCCCTTTGAACATTCCTTCTCCTTCAGAATCTCTTGGTTTCCCTCTGCCATGCTCCTGTCACTGTTCAGGGCTGGCAGGAGCCTTAAGACCACAGGTAAAGGTGGCTCCTGGACCGTGTCCTCTCCTCCCCTCAAACCCACAGGGCCTTGGGCTGGATCCTCCAGCCAGATCCTGAAGATGTCCTGAGGAAATGACTCACCCATGCCACGTTTTTGAAGTCAACCAAACAGAAAATAGTTGCTTTACTACTTAATCAATCTTAACCAAGACAGGATTAAACAATATAGTAAGGGAAGAAGTCCAAGAGGACCAGTCTCTTCCGGTTGCCACTGAAACCAGAGTGTCCGGTGTCAACATCTGGCTCCCATCACTTACAGCCTCACTTTATTCTTCCCTGCTCTGCCAAGATCCAAGCGGTAGCAACTCCCTCTCTGCACCTTGCACCTCCGACCACACATAATCTCTCCGTGTGGTCTGTCCGCCCCAATAAATTGGAGAGACCCGTCAGACAGCAGCAGCTTTGCCTTCTTCACTTCATATTGTCCCCATCATCTGCAACAGTGCCTGGGCTGTGATAGAGGCACTGTAAAATATGTACAGGGTAGGCCGGGTGAGATGGCTCATTCCTGTAATCCCAGCACTTTGGAAGGCTGAGGAGGGCGGATCACTTGAGGTCAGGAGTTCAAGACCACCTGACCAACATTGTCTCTACAAAATACAAAAATTAGCTGGGTGTGGTGGCACGTGCCTGTATTCCCAGCTACTCAGGAGGCTGAGGCAGGAGAATTGCTTGAACCCAGGAGGCAGAGGTTGCAGTGAGCTGAGATCTCACCACTGCACTCCAGCCTGTACAACAGAGCGAGACTCCATCTCCAAAAAAAAATATATATATATATACACATATATATATATATGTACAAGGTGAAAGAATTAATTAAATATTCATTACAGTTAAGTTTTTCCATGTAAAGAGGAAAAAAATGAAGAGTCAACCTGACTTTAAAACCTTTATTTTTTTGGCAGTACAAACCTTTCCTTCCATGCATAGCTGCATTTTTATAAAACAAACAGAGCAAAACAAAACACCTTTCTTATTCCAAGAAAATCTAACCTAAGACCCAAAATAAATTTTTTTTCTTTTCTTTTTTCTTTTTCTTTTTTTTTTTTTTTTTTTTGAGACAGAGTCTCACTCTGTTGCCCAGGCTGGACTGGAGTGTGGTGGTGCAATCTTAGCTCACTGCAACCTCCACCTCCCAGGTTCAAATGATTCTTGTGCCTCCACCTCCCAAGTAGCTGGGATTGCAGGCACGCACCACCACGCCAGGCTAATTTTTTTGTATTTTTAGTAGAGATGGGGTTTTGCCATGTTGGTCAGGCTGGTCTCAAGATCCTGACCTCAAATGATCCACCAGCCTTAGCCTCCCAAAGTGCTGGGATTACAGGCATGAGCCACCACACCCAGCCTAAGCCCCAAAATAAATTTTTAAAAAGCAGCATACTCAAGTAAGGTTGCCATATTTAGCAAATAAAAATACAGGAACAAAGGAAAAATAGAATGGTTTCTCTATTCACATAACACTTCTGACATCAAATGTGTGAGGTTTTCACACCAAGCAATTCTCTAAGTCTCTGAGGACACCGAGTATCCTACAATTTAATTCAATTCTGACACTATGCAAAGTCAACACAGACCCCACAGGCTAAGGACTCAGTCCCACAAGACTGTGCCCAGTTCCGACACCAATCACAAGTACTGGGCCCCTACGTTATCCACACCTGGCTGCAAATCAGGAGTTCTCACAACCTCTTCCTCAGGTTCAATAATTTGCTATCATGGCCCACAGAACTCAGGGAAACACTTTACTTACCATAATGGATTTATTATAAAGGATATTATAAAGGAACAGCCAGATGAAGAGGTACTGTATATATCACCTCAGCTACTCAGGAGGCTAAGACAGAAGCATACCTGAGGCCAGGAGTTCAAAACCAGCCTGGGCAGCATAGCAAGATCCCATCTCAAAAAAAGGAGGGAAGGTACTATACATACAGGGAGGTCCAGGGTCCCAAGCAGAGGAGCTTCTATTCCATGGAATTGGGGTGCACCACCCTCCCAGCATGCAAATGCATTTGCCAACCCAGAAGTTCTCTGAGCCCTGTTATCTAGGGTTTTTATGGGAGATCCACTATGCAGGCATGATTGGTAAAAATTATTGGCCATTGTTGACTAACTCAGTCTCCAGCCCCTATCCCCTTCCTAGATTTGGGAGGTGACTGAAAACTCTAATCATTCTTTGGTCTTTCTGGTGACTGCCTCCCAAACTGAAGCTATCTAGGGGCCCCCAGCCACTAGTTATCTCACTGACATACAAAAAGACACTCATCATTCTGGAGATTTCAAGGGTCTTAGAAGCTTTGTGTTAGGAACTGGAGACTGAGACCAAATAGTACAAGAGATGTTCCTATCTCCCCAGTCACTCAGGAAATTACAAGCATTCAGGAGCTCTGTCCAGGAACTGGGGATGAAGACCAAATATCTATTTCTTATTATATCACAGTGTCACACAGGACATCCAGTTAAGTTTGAATTTTTTAAAAAATAAAAAATTTGTAAAGATCCCAAATATTGCATGGGACCTATTTGTACTAAAATTTTTTCTGATTTTCAAGTGTAACTGAGTGTCCTGTTTTATCTGACAGCCCTCTACCCAGGGCTGTGCATGCCCGGGGTCCCAAAGGTGCCTGGGGTCTGTGCAGTCTGGTTTCTAAACCACAGTTTTAGGGAAAAGTGTGGCTCTCTCATTCTGCTTCCCTCTCCTGTCCCTGGAGCCGTTCTGCTCCTGAGCAGAGCTAAGGCTTCCTTCCTCAGCAGCAGTGCCTGAGACCCCAGCATCTGTGTGGGCTTCCAGTGGAGGAAAATCTGTGAAACAATGGACTCAGTTTCCTGAAGCGTTGCAGTGTTTTCTTTTTTCTTTCTTTCTTTTTTTTTTTTTTTTTTTTTACCTGAGACAGGGGCTCACTCTGTCACCCAGGCTAGAGCTCAGTGATGCAATCTCAGCTCACTACAGCCTCGACCTCCCAGGCTCAAGCGATCCTCCCACCTCAGCTTCGGGAGTAGCTGGGATTACAGGCGTGAGCCACCATGCCTGGATGGAGTGTTTTCTAAGGGTCAGAATAACTCCATACGTAGCCAACATTCATGACAAACAACTATATCAGTTCACGCAATCACTTCAAGTGAAACAGATTGCTTCATACCCTGTTGCCACGGAAGTCCTCCTTCTCCCTGATGGACAGCCACCTGTCCTGGGCAGGCACATTAGAAAACTGCAGCTGCCTTGCTTTCCCCTTCCTGCTCCCCAGCCCTCTCCTTCTGAGGTGAACAGAGGAGTGACCACACTCAAACCATTCATCCTGGTTCTGTTGGGTGGATAGTGATGACTTCTGTAGGAACCAGTGCTAGAGATGACGGGGCAACTGACTCATCTCTCTCTCTTCACTCCCCTCACCCCAACAAAGCAGCAAAAGGACTTTTTGGATACTCAAATGAACTCCTGAGTGCCTTCCAGATTTAGCTCGTTCTAGAGAGGGAACCAGTGAATCTCATAGAGGACATCTGTTGATTTTTGTCTGCCCACATTTGAGTCCTTCCTATGTGGGGGAGTCCTCCAGGGAGTGGTCTTGGCAGGAAGCAGACAGTTTTCTAGGGCCCATGTTCGACCCAGGCTCAGCCCGTGGGGTACTCAGGCTGGGAGCTTTGACTCTAGAGGGAGAGAAAGGTAATTAGAGATGGTGCACATCTGTAGTCCCCGCTACTCAGAACTCTAAGGTGGAAGGATTGCTTGAGCCTGGGAGGTCAAGTCATGGCAATGGGGTTGAGAGTCCAGCAGTCCATGGCAACCAGTAGCCGAACTCACACGGGCATCCTGACCCCGAGGCTGAGTGGCTGTGACTAGGTTCTTAGCTATCTGGCCTTCAGGGTGTTCCCTGCCCATTTTCCCAACCCTGGTTTGCCAGACACTAATCAATTCTGTAAACCATCCAATATTCTTTCTCATCAGTTCGTTCCTAGCTTGAGTTAGCCAAAGTGAGTTTGCAGCAAGAGCACTCACAGATACGACCTACATACAGGTTGTCACACTTCACCCCTTTCACTCACTGCCCCGCTCCTTGGTGATGTTAAATAAAATGTATAGGAGCCCATTGTTTTGGACTGAGGTCCTGCACTAGGGCCCAACAGACCAAGCCAAAATGGAGTCACTCATGCTAAGTGCTGCATAATCAGCCTGAAACTTTATGAAGCAGGAAAATCCCCTAACAGATCACGTTTTCCTAAAAACAGGAGATTTACGGCAACCAATTGGAAAGAGCCCAGTCAATCTGAGCTGGCAAGATAAGACAGTCCTCTTTCCTTTAACCCTTATAAGGAAAGCAACCTGATGTTAACTCATCTGCTTTTTTGTGGTATTCTGTTTCCTTGTTCCTGCTCAAGCTACCTTACAATGGATCTGTCGTGCCGAGTGGAACTCCCTCTATTTTGGAAGAGATGCTGTCTGATTCCTGGATCCCTAATTAAAGCCAATTAGGGCTGGGCACAGTGGTGCATGCCCACAGTCCCAGCTACTCAGGAGGCTGAGGCAAGAGGATCACTTAAGCCCAGGAGTTCAAGATTGTAGTGAGCTATGACTACCCCATTGCACTGCAGCCTGGACAACAGAGTGAGACTTTGTCTCAATTAAAAAAAAAAAAAAAAAAAAAAGGTTGGGTGTGGTGGCTCACGCCTCTAATTCCAGCACTTTGAGAAGCCAAGGCTTGGCAGATCACTTGAGCACAAGACCAGCCTGGGCAACATGGCAAAACCCCTTCTTTTACAAAAGAAATAGCTGGGCTTTGTGGTGCACACCTGTAGTCCCAGCTACTCAGGAGGCAAAAGTGGGAGGATCGCTTGAGCCTGAGAGGTCAAGGCTGCAGTGAGCCGAGATGGCACCACTGCACTCCAGCCTGGATGACAGGACAAGATCCTGTCTCAAAAAAAAAAAAAAAAGCCGATTATATGTTTCACTATGTTGAAATTTTATTTTTTAACAGAGCCCTTGGCTGGCCAGCTTAGTGCATAAAAGTGAAGATAGCGTGGCAGATGCCAAAAGACCCGCAAAGGGACTGTGCAGATTCCGGGAGTGAGATGTGGCGGTGGCGGTGTCGGGAAGAGCAGAGCAAGAAGAGCAGGAAGTCTGGGGTTTCCCAGGCCAGATGCTTGTCTACCCTCTACTGCTCTCTAGTGGTCAGAGTCGGAAGCTGGGCAAACCTTTCAGCTTTCCTCCTTAGAACAATGTCAGAGCAAGTGGGGAGCACAGAGAAGAAGCTCCCAGCTCTACAGGTCAGAGCACACTGAGCGTCATAATTCTTTATAATGGGGCCAGACCAGCTGGCAGGGCGGTGACAGGCAAGGCGCAGGGAATGGCATGGGCAAAAGCATGGAGACTTGAGATTATATTGCACCATCAGAGAATGCAAACTATTTGGTAGGACCAGAAGGTAGGGTATGGAGAGGATGGTGAAGAATGGGTCTGAGACCAATGGAACAGAACAGAAGCCTCAGAAATAACACCACACATCTACAACCATCTGATCTTTGACAAGCCTGAAAAAAAAAAGAAATGGGGAAAGGATTCCCTATTTAAATTGTGCTGGGAAAACTGGCTAATCATAGGTACAAAGCTGAAACTGGATCCCTTCCTTACATCTTATACAAAAATTAATTCAAGATGGATTAAAGACTTAAATGTAAGATCTAAAACCATAAAAACCCGAGAAGAAAACCTAGGCAATACCATTCAGGACATAGGCATGGGCAAAGACTTCATGACTAAAACACCAAAAGCAATGGCAACAAAAGCCTAAATAGACAAATGGAATCCAATTAAACTAAAGAGCTTCTGCACAGCAAAAGAAACCACCATCAGAGTGAACAGGCAACCTACAGAATGGGAGAAAATTTTTGCAATCTACCCAGCTGACAAACGGCTCATATCCAGAATCTACAAAGAACTTAAACAAATTTACAAGAAAAAAACAACCCCATCAAAAAGTGGGCAAAGGATATGAACAGACACTTCTCAAAAGAAGATATTTATGTGGCCAACACACATGAAAAAATGCTCAGCACCACTGTTCATTAGAGAAATGCGAATCAAAACCACAATGAGATACCATCTCACGCCAGTTAGAATGGCAATCATTAAAAAGTCAGGAAACAACAGATGCTGGAGAGGATGTGGAGAAATAAGAATGTTTTTACACTGTTGGTGTGAGTGTAAACTAGTTCAACCATTGTGGAAGACAGTGTGGTAATTCCTCAAAGATCTAGAACTAGAAATATCATTTGACCCAGTAATCCCATTACTGGGTATATACCCAAATAATTACAAATCATGCTACTATAAAGACACATGCACACGTATGTTTATTGCAGCACTATTCACAATAGCAAAGACTTGGAGCCAACCCAAATGTCCATCAATGATAGACTGGATTAAGAAAATGTGGCACATATACACCATGGAATACTATGCAACCATAAAGAAGAATGAGTTCATGTCCTTTGCAGGGACATGGATGAAGCTGGAAACCATCATTCTCAGCAAACTAACACAGGAACAGAAAACCAAACACCTCATGTTCTCACTCATATGTGGGAATTAAACAATGAGAACACTTGGACACAGGGCGGGGAACATCACACACTGGGGCCTGTCAGGGGTGGGGGGCTGGGGAGGGACAGCATTAGGAGAAATATCTCATGTAAATGACGAGTTGATGGGTGCAGCAAACCAACATGGCACCTGTATGCCTAGGTAACAAACCTGCACGTTGTGCACATGTACCTTAGAACTTAAAGGTTAATAATAAATAAATAAATAAATAAATAAGAAGAGTGGGTCTGAGAGATGGCCTGAGACTTTGCCTCAAAGGGAATGTAGAATGCATCATAGACCATGGAAAGCCTTCCAAAGGTTTAAGCAGGGGTATAGCATAGGGATTCCTCCTAGAAAGAAACATTATCAAATTTGCACTTTAGAAAGATCATTCTAGCAAGAGTGTGAAGTATGGAATAGAGAGGCTAGTAGCTGAGGCCCTGCTCTGAGTAATGTCAGTGGGGACAGAGAAAGGAGAACCCATTCATCCTTTATTCATTCATCGAAGACATATGCTGAGCATGCTGGAATTGCAAAGCTGCACCCGGAAACTCACATTCTCCCCTTTCTGCACAATGTGGAAGAAAGCCACAGACCTGCCCACATACTTGGAGCCCCAAAATCTTGACCGTCGCTGGCAAGGGTTGAGCCTGATTTGTGTGGGCAGTTCAGCTGCTTTCTTTTTTAGCATCGATAACTAGCATACTGATTAGGTAACAACTCTAAGAATTGAATACTATTATATTGCCATTTTATAGGAATAAGGAAATTGAGGCATAGCAAGGCAGATTCCACCCAAGGCCAGCTGGCTCCTGAGTCTATCCTCTTAACCATTTGCTATTCCTGCCTCTTTGTGCCAGTCACACAGCAATGCTCACAATGCTCAGAACAGCTTTGGGGAGTGTTTTGCCTCTAAGTGTCCTCTACCTTGTTCTCTAGCCTCATTCAACCTGTTTCCTGTTCCCTGAAAGTCATTTTATGGCTAAATAAATCTCAACAAAATGTTAACTCTGAAGACAGGCACCTCCTACCTTCTCCCCTAGACCCCTCATTCTGATTGGAGTCCTGGTGTTTGCCACAGTGTCTGTATTTTCAGAAGGTTCATGGGTGCAGGATTTTACATTAGGACTCACAGGGAGGGCTCAGCCTCTGACCTCAGAAAATTCAGGTCCCAGGGGGAGTCAAGACAGATGAACTATTCAGTCTGTTCCTTACTCTAACGATCAGCATCTTCAGCTAACCTGATGTTTTTCAATGTCGTTTGAGATTCTCTAAATTGATTTCATGACCCACTCACTAGCATCTCTAATCACATTTTATTTAAATGAAATTGAATGAAATACAAAATATGAAGCGTATTGCATATAGTAAATTAAGAATTGTTTCAAGAAAATTTCTGTTTTAGTTGTGTGTATCTGAGTGTATATGTGTGTGTGTGTGTGTACATGCTTGATTACAATATAAAATACATTTCTTACTGTGAGACCAGTCAAAAAGTTAAAGCACTGCATATCTTCATGTTTTCTCCCTCTGGCTTCGCAATAATTGTTTGCAGCAGTTTTACAACCTATGGTTTGTTAAAGGAAATATGAAAAAAGAGTTTTGATCCGAGGACCCGTGAGGAGGAGCCAGGCTGAGCCAGCACACGAGGGAAGCCCTTGGCTCCAGACACTGCAGCAGAGCCAGGGCTGGCCAAAGGGCTGCATGGGCAATAACTGGCTCACACTGAGGGCCCCGCTCCTCACCTGCCTATCTTAAGCCACCTGTTCTCTCTCTCTCTCTCTCTCTCTCTCCCTCTCTTTTAATAGAGATGGCATCTCACTATGTTGCCCAGGTTGGTCTCAAAACTCCTGACCTCAAGCAATCCTCTAACCTCAGCCGACCAAAGTGCTGGGATTACAGGCATGAGTCACTGCACCTGGCCCAGTCACCTGTTCATGAAAACCCCAAGGCTCGCTGCTACCCAACCCGAGGTCAAGACTGGCCAGAAGGCGTGCAGATGCCCTCTTGCCTATTCAGCTGTTGCCTACTGGAGCCTGGTCTGCAGCTGCCACTGCATCGCTCAGGCTGCCAAATGGGGAGGAAAAACCACGGAGTGGTCATAAGCTGTTCTTCCACAGGCTCTTAAGCATTTGTCTCTAACCAACCAGGCCTGGCATATGTATTGACTTTATTTATTTATCATTATTATTGTTACTTTAGAACTGGAGGTCTTGCTTTGTTGCCTAGGCTGGTCTCGAACCTTCTCACTCATTGCTTGGACCAGCTGGCACCCCTCGGGTGTACCCCCAGCAATCCTCCTGCCTCAGCCTGCCGAAGTGCTAGGATTACAGGCATGAGCCACCACGCCTGGCCTTGAATGTATTGAACTTATTCTTCCATGTATCCCCGGCATGCACCCACTTTCTGTGAATGGGAGAGTTGTCTGGCCATGGCTCACTGGCCTGTGGGTTAGCAGGACCCATTTGGCTGCTTCTCAGAGGCTCATCCAACCAGAGTTGCATCTTCATTCAGGGAAGATGACCTTCTCCAACAGGGCCCCTCTCCAGACCTTACAATCACAGGTATGCCTCTGTGTGGAAACCACATAAATGCACTCATCTTTCCTCCACAAAACTGAAATTCCTGACACCCCCCACTCCCCACCAACTGGGCAGGGTGGTTTTGTTTTTTTCCAAGAAGCAAATATTCTAGAAGTCAGAGAGAGTGGGGCCCGGAGTCAGGCAGCCTGGACTCTCATCTCAGATCTGCTTGTGAAGGAATGTCTGTGGGCAGGTTGTTCGGCCTCCCCAAGCGTCAGCGGCCTCCCCTGTAAAGCAAAGGATAATAATAGCTCCTATTTCAGCAGGTTGCCATGAGAATAAAATGAGGTAATACAGGGAGGCTGGTATCCCAATACTCAGCATATAGTAAGTGCTCACTAAATCCTACCTACCATCATTGTAATGACTGTGGTTATTATGACAGTCTCCAGGCAGCCCTAAAGTGGCCATAGGTCTGAGAGCCCCACAGGGCACCTCCTGGTTGATTCCCCAAATCCACTTCTCCGTCACCCTCACTGACCTTCTTCCACTGTGAGGCCTCCTGCCTCCCACAAGACCTGCCTGCTGTCTCACCTCTTTGTAGCTCACCTCTCTTCTCTACCCCGAGGCTGGCTTTGAGGGATGCTGGCTGCACAGTCCTTGCCACAGTATCCACAAGATAACATGGGGTCTGGCACGAAAGAACCTGGGTTAGAGTCCTTGCTCGGCTGCTGCCTGTAAGGAGGCATGGCTGCATCCTTCAAGTAAATCGGGATGGACCGGAGACGGGTACCAAGTCTGAGACCCCACCAACGAAGATGGTCTCACCCATCAGGCAGGGCCCAGGGCCTAAGGTGTGTGACCATGACTCCTTGCTGCAGATGGAAGTAGCAGCGAGCGTCCGGCAGGCAGAAGGATGTGTCCTGGGACCGGGGAGTGGAACCGGGCGCAGGCAGGCAGCCTCTGTCCATCTCCAGGACCAGGTTCAAGGGACACACAATGGGAGCAGGACCTCAGATGGAGAGAACTGAGGCTGGAGCCCAGACATACAACCTGGGTGGGGAGAGTTTCTGTGATGTCTTGTTTTCATGGAAAAGTCTTGGGCGCACACACTGGTAGCTGAAGGTTCACCATCTGTGGAATCCACATGGGGACAGTCTATGAGCACAGGTGATGATGAGCCCAATGCTGGGATTTGCTGCAGCGACCCACCCGGGCCCTGAGTCCTGGGTCAGCCTGGAGGGGCTGAACCCCTCCCTGCTGAAGCCGCTGTGTGGGGAGGGGCTGTTCTGTTCCTGGGGCTTCCTGCCTGAAGATGGGTGTGGGCCAGTCGGAACAGAGCCTGCAGCTGGCTCCCCATTCCCAGAGCCAAGAGGCGGGCATGGGAAATAGGCTCACAGAATACTCACTGTATACTAAGAGATATTTGTCTCCTGAGCCCACTTTTACTCTTCTAGAAGGCGGGAATGGTGATTATTTCCAATATATAAGTTCATAGGCATGTTACGAAGTGAATACAAGGAGTGGTTTGCAAACAGCTAAACTAATGTTCTTATAGTGTTATTAATTATCCCTGGGGTAAGTACACAAACCCTTTTCATGTTAAGGATTTTACAAGAATCACTACCATCTAAAGATAATACAACAAATTGGGAAAGTGACAAAGGTTTCTGAAATCAGAAAAGGCTTCCGAGCAAGAACAGCATTGATTATTACTCCAGCCATGGTGGGGATGAGTGCCTGCATGGGGGAGGAGGGGGCAGAGTTATTTTGGCTCCAAATTGGCAACAAAACAGGGCTTTTAGTTCTTCTGAACCAGATGATTGCTGGCCCCAGGGCTTGGCTAGTGTTCAGGGATGGGGTCTCAGTGGTCAGTCAGAACCACAGCCTGAGACCTCCCTGTCCTGAGCCAATCCTAGGACGTCTGGGGAAGGCCTTCGGCCAACATGGGCAAGGTCAATGGTGGAGCAGGGGAGCTGGGCTCGACACCACCCTTGGGGTTAAATGAGCTGAGGCAGGGAAAACAGCATCAAGCCAGCACTTCTCATACGTTGAAGAGATTTTTGTGATGTTGCAGTTATTTTCATATCTCCCCATGCCTCTCACCCTCTCAACAAGTCTGCCTAATTATTATCCTTTTTATTATTATTATTATTATTTTTCTTTTTCTGCAACAGTTTCACTCTGTCGCCCAGGCTGGAATGCAGTGGTACGATCTTGGCTCACTGCAACCTCCACCTCCCGGGTTCAAGCAATTCTCACACCTCAGCCTCCTGAGTAGCTGGGGTTATAGGCGTCCACCACCATGGCTGGCTAATTTTTGTATTTTTAGTAGAGACGGGGTTTCGCCATGTTGGCCAGGCTGGTCTCAAACTCCTGACCTCAGGTGATTTGCCCGCCTTGGCCTCCCAAAGTGCTGGGATTCCAGGCGTAAGCCACCGTGCCCAGCCCTATTATCTCATTTTTAACGGAAGAGACAAATAAGACTCAGACAGAGTAATTGGCCTAAGGGCACACAGCAAGCTACTGGCCAAGTTGGGATGAGAACCTCTCCCCGTGGTGTTTGGAAGGACAGAGTCCCAGGACCAGGGCAGGAACAGACGTGGGCTGCAGTTAGGAACTCAGTGGAGTTCAGTGGACCGGGGCCTGGCAGGTCCGCACCCAAAGGCAAATGGAAAATGTCTCACTGGATTAATACAGCATCTGGTGGTGGCAGGTGGGAGATATGTCCTTTCTTTTTTATAGTTTTCTGTATCGATCTGGAACTTTGTACAAGCAAGCTTTCCATTTACAATCAGACAAAATAATCAGATTACACTCCAGGGGTCAAGGGGCTGGAGATCCCACCCACATGTGGCCAAGGTAGGGCCCTTCACCCACCAGCAGCTGCCCTTGTGGGCAGGTCTCCGGTCTCACCATACCAGAGCCCCCTGGAACGCTCTTTTCCTGAGACGACTTCCAACCTCCAGTTCTCTCAGCTCAATCTCCCTCTTGGCAGTCATGGCTGCCCTCCCTCATTCCTCGAGGGTTTTCCAGCAATCCTTTGCACACAGTTCCTTGGCAGAAGATTGGGAGATCACATGGCTGAGTGACGGTGTTTTCTGACTCATGGAATGGAAAGAAACACTACACACAAAAGCGGCACACAGGGCCTCTGTTGCGAGCTGGGCTAACTACTTAGTGTGGGGGAAGTGATTCATCCGAGACTGCCTGGCGAATGCACGTGCTCTCAGGGCAAGGGCAGCGCAGCACTGGGCTTCTCAGGCCAGGCCCCTCCCAGGCAGACCAATGAGACCAGCAGCGCTGCCCGCAAGGGTCCGGGGCTGCCATGAGCTGACCGAGAGGTGTCTGAGGAGGTTGCAGACAGTGGCTGGAGATGGGAGGTGAAAAAGTTAGAAGATCCAGGTTGGGAAAATTTGAGGAAGAAAGTAGTCAGATAGGTGTGAGCAGAATAGGTTCAAACTCTCCTGCAGACCAGGACACAGGCTCTGACTTCTCCACACCACACCCCAGGCCCACCAGGTACAGCAAACACATGCTCGCCATCATTGGAAAGTTTCTAATAAAACATTGATTTATTTATTATTATTTTATTTATTTATTTATTTGAGACGGAGTCTCACTCTGTCACCAGGCTGGAGTGCAGTGGCATGATTTTGGCTCACTGCCACCTCTGTCTCCCAGGTTCAAGCGATTCCCCTGCCTCAGCCTCCCGAGTAGCTGGGACTACAGGCGTGCACCATCATACCCGGCTAATTTTTTTGTGTGTTTTAGTAGAGACGGGGTTTCACCATGTTGGCCAGGATGGTCTGGATCTCCTGACTTCGTGATCCACCCGCGTTGGCCTCCCAAAGCGCTGGGATTACAGGCATGAGCCACCACACCCAGCCCATTGATTTATTTTTAATACAAAGGCCAGGCGCTATCTAAGTCCTTGACTTGTGCTATCCCACTTGATCATCCTAACATCCCCATGAGAACATCAGTGAACCCATTTTGCAGATGAGAAAATTCTATCCAGAAACACAAAATAACTTGCCCAAGGTCACACAGCTACTAAAGAAAATCCTAACCCAGATCATCTGGCTCCAGAGTCTGTACTTTAAACACAATGCCTCTCCACAATGCCACCTAGAGAGCTCCTACTGTGGGCCAGACACTGTCCTTCACATACCTTACTGATTTAATCCTCACAGAGACAATGCAATCAAAGTATTATTGCCCCATTTTATTTTTTATTATTATTTTATTTTAATTTTTGTTTGTTTATTTGTTTTTGAGACAGAGTCTCACTCTGTCACCCAGGCTGGAGTGCAATGGTGCCATCTCAGTTCTCTGCAACCTCTACCTCCCGGGTTCAAGAGATTCTCCTGCCTCAGCCTCCCGAGTAGCTGGGACTATAGGTGCCCACCACCACACCCGACTAATTTTTTTGCATTTTTTAGTAGAGATAGGGTTTCACCATGTTGGCCAGGCTGGTCTCAAACTCCTGACCTCAGGTGATTCACTTGCCTCAGCCTCCCAAAGTGTTGGGATTACAGGTATGAGCCACCATGCCCGGCCATCCCATTTTAAAGATAAGAAAACTGAAATTCAGGCTAGGCGCAGTGGCTCATGCCTGTAATCCCAGCACTTTGGGAGGCCAAGGCAGGTGGATCACCTGAGGTTAGGAGTTCAAGACCAGCCTGACCAACATGGCAAAACCTCATCTCTACTAAAAATACAAAAATTATCTGGGCCTACAGGCACACGCCTCCAGTAATCCTAGCTACTCGGGAGGCTGAGGTAGAAAAATCACTTAAACCTGGGAGGTGGAGGTTGCAGTGAGCCGAGATCGTGCCACTGCACTCCAGCCTGGGCAACAGAGTGAGACTCAAGAAAGAAAAGAAAAGGAAAGGAAAAAGAAAAGAAAAGGAGAAACTGAAATTCCAAGAGGTTAGGTATGTTGCGCAAAGCCAAAGCCACACAGCTAGTAAGTGGTGATGGGGAGACTCACCCAACTCAGGTAAAGTCCATGATCTTCACCACAGCATCTGTGTTCTTGTCACTTTCTGGGACGGTGTTTCTCTCTTCTGAGTCCTCCACCCCCTCACCTGTGGTTTGGATTGGTTGGAGTTCGACTGAGTAGTAATGGCCACTTGGTTGGTTTCCATGGCCTGGCATGTGCTATAGCTGTAGGAGAGGGTTGCCTGTATCCGTGAGAACAAGGAAGCCTTCAGGAGAGAACTCAGCCACTGCCAGACCCCAGTCCTTTAGGAGGCAGTCAGGCTGCTGACAAAGGGACCTCACACTCCTCCCACGCATTGCCTGGACCAGCTGGCAGCCCACGGGGGTGGCTTCAGGCAGCCTCCCCAGCAAGGAGGAGAGGGATGGAGGGCTGGCTGGAGGAGCACATGGGGAGCACTCCTCAAACACTTCCTAGAGGTCATGGAACCAGTGCCAGAAGCAGTTCTTATTAACCCAGAAGAAGAGACTTCTGGCAGGGGAGAGATGCCTCGGGACAGCATGGTGGTCTTTCAAGTCACTTCCTGCTGCACAGTCCTCACTCCAGCTTTCTCACCAATCCTCCACCTACACCAAAAGATCATCTCTGGGTTCAGGTCACCCACCCAACTCCACTGATGGATTTAGGCTCATTTAATTCAAACTCGACTCCATTTCAGCCAGAACCAGGCATCTCCAGAAAGGTAACTTTGCAGCAAACAAAAATGTATGAAACCAAATAATGCAACCCACAGGAAGAGAGCTGGCTTGAGATTACCTGCTGCTTGGGTTATCTCAGTCACTGATGCCCACATTGGTGGAAAATTAACTCCTGAGTATGTGATTTGGACTGTCACCTGGCAATGCATGTTAACAGGCACGCCTACAGGTAGAATGACACTTCAACACAAGTCCTTGGCTTTCCCAAGTTAGGACTTCTTTTACTGGGCCTGGTTTCAGAAGGAGCCAGAGACTGTTGTTGAGCAGGGAGGAGAACTTTCATTTTCTTTGTACATTTGCTGTTTGCATTTTTTTCCCCTGCCAGCACGTATGACTTGTATAATGCAAAGATATTTTAAAGACGCCTGACAGAGACAGCAGCCCTGGGTGCGTGTGCGGCCTGCAGCTCGCTGATCTCCAAACCCCTGTCGGCAAGGCTGTCAGGCCTTCTGTAGGGAGGATGGGGGAAAAAGCAGCCTAAGAAGGAACTGCACGTCCACAACTCCCTCCTGGGACCTGCAAACCCGTTCTTTTGCATTCCTTTGCAGGTCACTCTAACTGCCACATCCAGCTCCTGATCTGCCATCTGCTTCTTTTCCATCTCTTGTGGGGCATTTCCCAGCCCACCACTGATGTGAGCTCCTCCTGAGTCAAAGGTTCCCCTCTTGCAGGCCTCCTGCTCGGCTGACATCCTGGACCAGGCAGGCCACCCTCATTCCACTTCCCCTGGGAAGACACCTGGGTCTGGCGCCTGCCCTGGATTAGGGCTGGCAAATTAGTTCATCCAGGACTAGAAGAATGGAAACAAACAGACTCATGTCTTGGGGCTGACTCTGAAAGGTCCAATGTTATGCCCAACAGAAAAGCTCACCTTCCTCCAAAGTTCCTGGAGCCATCTCAGGATGCCCAGGGCAGCCTATTCCATTCCTGACAAAACCCTAGACGCCCACACACTGCCCAGGTTGGTGGGTCTGGCCATGCTACCGTTTGGATGTGGGTTGTCCCCGCCAAAACCCATGGTGAAATTTGATCCCCAGTGTGGTGGTGTAGTAGGAGGTATTTCTGTCACGGGGCAGATCCTTCGTGAATAGATTCATTGGTGCATTCTGGCTCTCAAGAGAATAGATTAGTTCCCGAAAGCAGGATTGCTAGGAAGAGTCTTGCTTCCTCAGTTTCTCTCTCTTGCTTCCTTTCACTCCATGTGATCTCTGTACACACACTCACTCCCCTTTCTTTTCTCCATGAGTTGAAGCAGCCTGAGTCTTTCACCAATGCAGCTGCCCAATCTTGAGCCTTCCAGCCACCAGAATTGTGAACCAAATAAGCCTCTTCCAAATAAGTCTCGGGTTTTTTTTGTTTGTTTTTTTGTTTTTTGTTTTTTTGTTGTGAGACAGAGTCTCACTCTGTTGCCCAGGCTGGAATGCAATGGTGTGATCTCAGTTCACTGCAACTTCGCTTCCCAGGTTCAAGTGATTCTCCTGCCTCAGCCTCCCAAGTAACTGGGACTACAGGCACGTGCCACCACGCCCGGCTGATTTTTTGTATTTTAGTAGAGACGGGGTTTCACCGTGTTGCCCAGGCTGGTCGAAAACTCCTGAGCTCAGGCAATCTGCCCACTTTTGCCTCCCAAAGTGCTGGGATTACAGGCATGAGCCACCACGCCCGGCCTCTTTTTTTTTATATATATAAATTGCCTAGCCTCAGGGGTTCTGTTATAGCAACACAAAACGGACCAAGACAGGCCAAGACCTCCCAAGCGAACCCTGCCCATGACTAAGTTGGTGCCTCTCCCATTCTTCTCAAGCTCAGCCCAGAAGCACCAGGCCAAGGACTGCCCCAAATACCCCAGGAGAGCCCTGGCCCTCCTCCTCAGCTGGGGACAGTGACAAAAGCCACAGCAGCACCTTGCATGTCAACAGCATTCAACAGTTTTCAGAGCACACTGACAGCTTCAGAGTGTATATAACCCAGTGAGGAAGGAGAAGCAGGGGTGTCACCTCCATCTACACAGTGAGTAAACTGGGCCCCGTGGCTGGTGAGTGGGAGCTAGACTCGAGCCCGTGCCTTTGGACTCCTAGGTGAAGGCTCTTTCCTTCAGAAAGTGGCACTTCCTGGTGTATGTCATGCATCTGGGATCCCCAGCCCCCTGGGCCTGAGGCCAGGGAAGCGCCAGGGTCCCAATTCTCCACACTCTTCTGGTGTGGCCCCCGTGAGCGCTTGCCTCCTTGAGCTAGGCCTGAGCACTGCCTTCTCCAACTAGCGACAAGCAGAGGCTCAAGGCGGGATTCCTGCAGAGACATGGCCACTGGTGTCCCAGCTTCCAGAAGGCGAGCATGGGCTCCTCCCTCCAACCCTCCAGCCCCTGGTTGACAGCTGTGAATATGGCAGGAATAGAAGAAGGCTGTAGGTTTAGGATAGAGTGAAGGTTTTCTTTTTTTTTTTTTTTTTTTTTTTTTGAGACAGAGTCTCCCCCTGTCGCCCAGGCTGGTGTGCATTGGCCGGATCTCAGCTCACTGCAAGCTCCGCCTCCCAGGTTCACGCCATTCTCCTGCCTCAGCCTCCCGAGTAGCTGGGACTACAGGTGCCCGCCACCTTGCTCGGCTAGTTTTTTGTATGTTTTAGTAGAGATGGGGTTTCACCGTGTTAGCCAGGATGGTCTCGATCTCCTGACCTCATGATCCACCCATCTCGGCCTCCCAAAGTGCTGGGATTACAGGCTTGAGCCAGTGCGCCCGGCCAGAGTGAAGGTTTTCTAAGCTTTGAGGCCACAGAAGCACATTTTTCAAGTTCAACTAAGCACAACAGCCTAAATAAAATTGGAGGAGCTGCTTGACTGATGTAGGTTTGGGGCTGGGCCCTGCCTCCCCCACCCCAACAAGGCACCCCCTCATTCCCCAGGCCCTGCAGTCACCTGCAAGGAATCCCTAGACCACGTCATTGCATAGTTTGAAAACCATCCCAAAGTCCTCCTGGACGAGAGCTCCCTGCCTTGGGGGAGCTGTGTTTTGTTTAGGTTCAGCAGCTCCTCTCTGCCAATCAGAGTCCTTGAAACCCCATTTGGGGTGACCTCCTTGGGCAAACCAGGCCGCAGTGGGAGAATGACAGAAAGTCAGGGGGTGCAGAGGGGGGTAGTTCGCTAATTGTTCTCCCCCATAAATCCTGCCTGGGGCCCAAGGTGTCCCTTCAGCCATGACTTCAGGACAGTCAGACAGGACCATAGATCAAAGGTCCAGAGGGAGGAAAAGAAATGATGCTTGTCCCTAGGAAGCTCCGATGATGATGGAGAGTATGCGCAGGCACAGGCACGCACGCACACACACACCAGTTCAAACAAGAAATCCCACAGAAGCAAGCCCAGAACCCAGAGCCTGCAGGGCAACAAGCCTCCGAGTGGGCTGCTGACGCGAAGGCAGGGGCTGAGCCGGGTGAGGCAATTGGAGAAAAGTCTTCAAGGAAAGGGCATAAGGTAAGAAAAAAAAAATGCCTGAGGCCGCCCCAGCTACCAGGAAGGCAGGTGCTACACATGGCCGGGGCCAGAGCATGCCAGGCAGAGCGTGCCCTGTGCCGGAAGTGAGGTGGAGCACTTTCCAGGAGGTGTCCAAGATGATCCCGGTTGGGATGTGTGAGGGGCAGCAGTGGGAGACAGGGCAACTAGGCAGAAGGGACCACAAGCCAAGGCATTTATCTGGGGGAGAAATCCACTTGCACCCAGCCCCTGGCATGTAGCAAATGTAAATGAAATGATGTTTGAATGGGGGAAAGCAGAGAGGGAGGGAGGGAGTGGATCCTTTAGCCAGATAATCCTTGTCCTTGAGGGAGGGAAGGAGGAAATTAAACCATTATCAATGAGGATTTACTTTTTGCTGAATGACTTTACTGAATAAGCTGTTTGGAGCTTGTAAAGATTAAACCCTTTAAAAGAGACAGAAGGGAGAATTCTAGAGAGATAGTTCAGGGAGTTTCCGTTTTGGTGTCAGTTCCCTGCAGCTTCTGAGTAAACACCTCACCCTCCCCAGAGGATAACCATAACCCAGTGACAAGGGCTTCCCAGATGAGCCACCCCTTTCCTCCCACACAGGTAGCTGGGGGCCCAGGAAACTGGAAAGGTAATCTGACAGGAATCTGAGCTTCCTAGGAGGACAGGCCGCGGATGTCTCCAGAGGCACTGACTGTCAGAGCTGGCATGCATAGAGCAGCTCAGAATCCCCCTTCCCCAGCTCAGCTCTGGGGCCTTCTTACCCTCACACCTCCTTCCTCCCCAGGGCTGAGAAGGCCCTGGTCCTCCTGGGAGCCAGTCCTCAGCACTGCCTGGCCAGGACCCATGACCTCCTTTGAGCTTCCTGGAGAAAGAATGTTCCCTATGAACTCTGTTTATCTACTTTCAGAACAGGCTGGATCAGGTAGAGGATGAGGAGTCAAGTCAAACTTGGGGTGTTCCTAAGGGCAAGAAGGCTGCACTGTGCCTTACAGAGAGCGTCCGTGGGTTAGGTAAGCTTAGATCAGGCATGAGTTACAGCCCAACGTTCATGAGCCAACAATAGAGAGTAAATGAGGTGTCTTTACATGGAAACACACAAAGCAAGGTTAGGTATTGATGAGTAGTCAGTATCTTCTGGGCCCCAAACCACAGGCTGTGCCTCATGCTCCTTCTGAGCCACTCTCCATCCTCACTGCAGCTGGACCTGTGGGGACAGGGCAAACAAGAGTGTCTGAGGCAGGCGCAGGGTGTTCAGCCACCTGTCAGCTCTGGGTGGGAGAGGGCATCCCAACGATATAGTGTCCAGCTCCAGTGGCAAGAGTTAGCAAGGCCGTGAAGAGTTTGGCCTCAGCTTCGGGTCTTGTGTGGATCCAGATTTGCAACCTGGGAAACTCCTACAGAGCTGCCCTGAGGCTGGGGCTCCTCTGCCCGTGCCATGACTTTAGACGATGTGCACGGCCAAGTAGGGCAGCAGGTGGAGAGAGGCTTGTGGCTGCAGAAACCTTCCTTTCTTCGGCCCCTCCTCACATATTCCTATCCACTCCCCACCGCCCTGCCCCAGATGCCTGTAACCCCTCCCCACTGAAACCCTGACTTTGGCTTCCACTCCATCTTCCACTGCCTGTCCAGGACTCTTGCCCTCACCTTTCCCTAGAGATTCCTGGAGGAACCCCTCAGTCCCAGGACTGCAGGAGAAGCAAAGGGCACCCCTCCTTCTCGCAGCCTGAGCCTGAGCCCTGCGGGGGAGGCTTGCTGGGGTGGCTTCAGGTGTCGTGGGTCCCACAATGCCTCACTGACACGTGAACCGGGTATGACTGGGCCTCTGTGACCCAAGCTGAGGACTAACCCACCACTCATAACACGGTTTCTATGGGAAAACCAAGCTCTGATTTTTTTTTTTTTTTTTTTTTTTTTGAGACGGAGTCTCGCTCTGTCGCCCGGGCTGGAGTGCAGTGGCCGGATCTCAGCTCACTGCAAGCTCCGCCTCCCGGGTTTACGCCATTCTCCTGCCTCAGCCTCCCGAGTAGCTGGGACTACAGGCGCCCGCCACCTCGCCCGGCTAGTTTTTTGTATTTTTTTTAGTAGAGACGAGGTTTCACCGTGTTAACCAGGATGGTCTCGATCTTCTGACCTCGTGATCCGCCCGTCTCGGCCTCCCAAAGTGCTGGGATTACAGGCTTGAGCCACCGCGCCCGGCCCAAGCTCTGATTTTTGAATCATCAACCCACTGAGGGTGGAAGTCCAAGATCTATGGTGATTTGCGTGCTGATGCAAGGGCAGAAGTCACAGCCCAGAGCCCTCAGCGGCTGCACCGCTGGGTCCCCAGTCCTCGATGGCACCAGCCAACCTGCCCTCTCGACCCTCCACAGCAGCTCAGGCCCCCACTCCACGGCTCCCCTGCACCATCCTCATGCCCGGCGAACTCCTGCTGCCAGTTGCTGTGAGACCAGCACACCGCTGGGCCAACAGCTTGCAAAATGCAGCCCATGCTCACCATTCATGGATTCTATACATACAAATTCACCTACTTGCAAAATTGTATCTGTGACCCCAAAATCAATACTGGCTGCACTTTTGGGGTCATTCTCAGAAACACACAGAGTGGGGAAGAATGAGGGCTGCTCAACACGCACATTCCCAGCGGGGATGGAACAAGGCCCGCTCAGCCTGCTGGCTTCAGCTCCCACAATGCAAACAAGAGTCTTTTTTGCAGGCTATTTGGTACCACATTTTTCATGTTTTTGTGCTTTGTGTTGGTGATTTCACTGTTTAAAATGTCCCCTGAGCATATTCGAAGCAACCTGGATGAGGCTGGAGACTACTGTTCTAAGTGAAGTAACTCAGGAATGGAAAACCAAACATTGTATGTTCTCACTCATAAGTGGGCACTAAGCTATGAGGATGCAAAGGCATAAGAATGACACAATGGACTTTGGGGACTCAGGGGGAAAGGGCGGGAAGGGGATGAGGGATAAAAGACTACAAATTGGGTTCAGTGTACCCTTCCCAGGTGATGAGTGCACCAAAATCTCACAAATCACCACTAAAGAATTTACTCATGTGATCAAATGCCACCTGTTCCCCAATAACCTATGAAAAAAAAAATTTTAATGTCCGCCAAGCAGAGTGCTGGTGTTTGTTCCTAAGCACAAGTAGGCTGTGATGTCCCTTACAGAGAAAACACGTGTATCAGACAAGCTTCTTTCAGACACGAGTTATGGTGCTGTTGGCCATGAGTTCAGTGTCAATGAATCAACAGTAGAGAGTAAAGAAGGTGTCCTTAATAGAAACATACATAAAACAAGGCTATGTATTGGTTGTAACCAGAGGCAGGCAGGAATCTAACCCTGTGTTTCCCTTAGGAGCAAAGGTTCAGTATCTGCTCATTTAACGTTCAGAGACTTCATAAAACATAACTACCATGAAGAATAAGAATTGACTCTACAGATACCTGTGCACCTGAGCCCACCTGGATTTAGTGAGTCAGAATTCCCTGGCCTTAGGCCCTGGCACTTGAGTTTTTCAAAGTTTCACAGGCAATTCTGATGCTGGGCCTACATGGGAACCACCACAGTCCAATGTCAAAACAGCCTGCGGGTCCCTGGACAGAGCCAGGTGACAATCTCAAAGCATAACTTTTGGCCACAACCGTGAGGTGGCGTGTAACACAATGTTGTGTGGTGAGCATAGGGCTGACTCAGTGTGAGGGATCTGGAGACTCTGAGTGACCTCAGGCAAGTCATCCAACATTCAGTCATCCAACACTCAGTTTCCCCATCCACAACATGAGGATAACAACACCTGTGCACAGTGGGGTGTTTGCGTAGGGAAGATTCAAACACGTCTTATGGGCTGGGACCCCAGGAGTACACTGGTGTGAGAGACTAAGGATGAGAAATAACTCATCCCAAGAGAAAGACTAGAGGTCTTGGCCCGAGAGTGATGAGCACCTTGCCGGGGAGGTCCAGGAGGAGGGACAGCTTGGAGGACCACTTGGTGCTGGTCACTCAGGTCAGCCTCTAGCCTGATCCTTGAAGGCTTGAGCCTAAGGAGTCTACAGGGAAGGCTGCTCGCTCAAGAATCTTGGTGAGACCCAGGAAGCACACGTCCACGCAGCGTCAGAACTGACATGTGGCCGAGGGCAGGTGCACGCGTCTCCCCTCCAAGGAGGGCGCCATGCACCACAGCAGTCCGGGACACTCTGTGGGGGAGGAAATCTTCACAGGCAGCATCCCTCCCTCCACCTGTGATGTGGCACCTTCTCAGGCTTTGGAGGCACTGAGGGCAGCTGCTGCAGATCACCCCAGATGGCTGGAGTTGGGCAGGTGAGGAGTGAGCTCAGGTGGGATGCTTGCTGGGACAAGCCCAAAAGGGAGACCTGGAGACGCTGCTGAGAGACTGGGACAAGTGCAAAGCCTGAGAAAGGCTGTAGTTCCTGTTTATGTGACCGGTTTCTACCCCAGACATGTATGGCTGGGGAGTGGGGGTCAGAATCAGCCACCTGTCAGCTCTAAGTGGCTGATTTCCACCTGATGCCTTTAATAACTGCACTGATCGCTATTGAAGAGTTTTAAAATGGTGCAGAGAGGGCCACACATCGGGGCATTTTGTATCAGTCCTTTCGGACACACCCCTGGCAGAACAGGCAGAATTGACAGCAGGCTCCGAACTCCCACTGGTGGGCCTGGGTCCCACTGCCTTCCTCTACAAACCAGAACCAGGTGGGACCTATGGGTCTGCAAAGCACTGACAAATTCCCCCAGTGAGGCTAGTGCTGGCAGAAGAGGTGTGCCCAGGGCGTCACGGTTCTCTCAGAAGCCTGATCTGCACTGTATGCCAGCCATTGTTTACCCTCCTAGCCTGCCTTTCTGTCAACACTTATATTTTGCACAATGCTTCTTTGTTTGCTTTGGGTTGAGAAACTGTATTTTTTTTTTTCTTATTCACAATAGCCAAGATAGGGAAACAACCCAAATGTCCATCAACAGATGAATAGATAAAGAAAATGTGACAAATACATACAATGGAATATTATTCAGCCTTAAAAAAGAAGGAAATCCTGCCAATTGCAACAGCATGAGGAACCAAGAGGGTATTATACTAAGTGAAAAAAGCCAGACACGGAACAACAAATACTGCATGATTCCACTTAAATGGGTATCTAAAATAGTCAGACTCATAGAAGCAGAGAATAGAAGGGCAGTTTCCAGGGGTTGGGGGAAGGGGAAATGGAGAAATGTTGCTCAATGGGTATAAAGTTTAGTTATATGAGATGAGTAAGTTCTAGAGGTCTGCTGTACAACATGGGGCCTGTAGTTAACAATAAAGAATTGCACCCTTTAAAATATGTTAAGAGGCTAGATCTCATGTTTAATGTTCCTACTACCAAAAACAAACAAACAAACCAAAACACAAAAGAACACAAGAAAATTTTTGGCGGTGGTTTTTAGTAACTAAATTTTGGTGATGCTATCACAGGTGTATGCATATGTCCAAACTCATCAAGATGTACTCTTTATATGTATGCGATTTTTTGTGTGTCTATTATACTTCACTAAAGCTTTAAGAATGATCAAAACAAAACGAAACTGTGTTCCCACACACACACACACCACCCCCATACAAACACGGAAGAGCTAGGCAAAAAGACAATCTATAATGGCAGGAAACTGCTCTGATCCTACCTGGTGGGCCACCTGCTTTGTGGAAGTTTTCACATCTAGTGTTCATTATTCTTTCTTCTGAGACTGTCCTCCTGGCCCCTCCCCGCCTCCTCCTCAGCTGCGCCCCCATCAGCCAGAGCTGCTCAATCAGTCCTCAAAGGCCATACATGTGTGCAGGGCTCCCAGCACTTCCTGCCACATAGCAGGTCCTCTGTGGATGTTGGGTTCCTTGTCCTTTCTTTTCTTTTCTTTCTTGGGTTCACCTTGCAAAGGGGAACCAGTCAAAGACTCAGTCAAGTTACTTCAGGGAAAAGAGATTTTCTCCGTGAGAAAGACACTAATGGGGAAGGAAACAGAAACCCACTCTATCCGAGGCAGCCACCTTCTCTGTACCCTCTCCCAACGGCCCCAAGTTCTCCCACTCAAGTTTCTCTCCTTCCTTGGCCCAGCTTCTCCATCAGTTCTGCTCACACTTGAGCGGGGGCATGGAGAAGGCCATGGCCTCTCCTCCTGGGAGCATTTTGAGGCCAGGCCAGGCCACAGGTAAGGTGCAGATCAGCAGGGAGGCAGAGTGGGAGGCGTGTGCTAAGATGACTGGAACTGAGATGGCACCTGTCCTTTCTCCCTGAGATGTGGAGGCCCGCACATAGAAGAGCTGAGAACAGAATTACTCGCCTCTCCAAGGATAAGCCAGCCCTTCTTTCTCAGAGTAGAGCAGTTACTAACCACCGAGGGGTTATACAACTGCTTTTGATCTCCCTAGGGCTCACAAGGGCACAAAAGGCCCCCGTAGTCCAGGAAATTCATGTTAGGGGTTGGGATCCCTTAACACTAATGTCAGAGAATGTTAAGAAGGTATCATGGAGGAAGCATTACCACCCCAAGGGCGAGGCAGCAAAGGGGTGCATTTGCAATGATTAAAACTTAGAGACAGGAGCATCTTGTGGGGCTGGAACCAGACATGTGGTGAGGTAGGGGGTGCCTGCCGGCTGGTGTTGGCCTCTGAGTTGGGGGTGATGAAGTTAGTTCTACAAGTGTTAGAAAGATTGTAAACTGAATCTAGCTGCTGCTATGGTAAGGAACTGCTGCTGCCAGGGTGAAGAAGTACTACCGAAGCCGCTTACAAGAACAGAAGTAAACAAGAAATAGAAGGTTTCCCTCCAGCCTTCCAGTACCCCTTCTAGCGCCCCCTACTGGCTGAATCCGATAGGAAGCCGCCGCCAAAGCCGAAAGTGGTTTGCCAAGTCCCAGCCCTACCATCACAGAAAAGAGAAGAAAGACTAGTGTGACCAGGAGCTGAAGCCTGAGCCTGCTCCCATGCACGTGTGTGTGTGTGCACACATGCCTGTGCTCACAGGTATACACCCACACCTGGATCACAAGCGCCCTCCCCACAGATTTCATTGTGGGTCCTATGCCTTGGGTGTCAC
Organism: Macaca mulatta; assembly: GCF_049350105.2. NCBI lineage: Eukaryota > Metazoa > Chordata > Mammalia > Primates > Cercopithecidae > Macaca > Macaca mulatta. Next base: position 70,193,287 of record NC_133406.1, on the reverse strand, counting down.
ACAAAGTCAGCAAACCTCAAGGCCCTGACTGCAGAGACTTTACTGATTCTCAAACTCCAGACTCAAACATCACCCATCATCGCCCCACCCCCAAACAGCCACCAGTTTGAGTCCTTTCTGTAAAAAGGAAGCTCAGAGTTCTCCATCTCTAGAGAGATACATGGGCTCTCAGGGAGAAAATGTCAACAGCAACCACCCCATGTCCTGGAGGGGACTCCAGCAGAGGCCCGGGGAAAAGCAAGCTCTGCACCAAACTGCCCAACACGTAGTGAACACAACAGAGCTCATTTACCAACAAGAGGCACACACTAAAAACATTCTTCTGGTCTCTGTTTAACCCAGGTCATTCTGTCTTATTAGGTCCCTCTGCTGTCCTGTTGTTTTCCACCACTGTGCATTTCTGTGTCTTTCAGAGCATGTGTCACAGTGTGCATTTTTTTTCATCATGTGCTGACTGCCTATCTCCTCCTCTATATTGCCAACTCACAAGAGTGGGGCCATGCCAGCTTCTTCCACCCTTATAGACTCAAGGCCTGGCACATCATAAGACTCAAGTGTTTGCCAAGTGAGTCTATTAAAAAATAGAAAATGGCTCTAGAGGCATTGAGATAAATGGACAGGTGATGGACCTGTAGATTGGGGTGTATGTGACATAACAAACTCTGAGGAATGTTGTGGAAGGCAACTGCTCTCCTGTCCTACAAACCATCTCCAGATCAAGAGGACAGCAGGCAGGAAGGCAGGATGACTGTTCTGCCATCATGGTGTTTCTGCTGTGCTGTGGCCCTGTTCAGCCCTGTACACCTGTAGAGATTAGGGCCTGAACCCAGGCTTCTCAACTCATCCCAACTTCACCTCTGCTTCTTGGAAGGCATGGGGCTCATTGAGTGTTAGAGCTGGTGGGACCCCATAGATTACAAAGGTGGCTCCACATCACCATCACCCGGGGAACATTTAAAAATATCAGTGTCTGGACATTACCACTGGTTTCAATTCTTTGAGGTCCACAGTTCAGTGTAGCATAGTGGATGCCCAGAAACATGAACTCAAGTCCTAACTCTGCCACACACTGTATGATCTTGGCCAAGTTACTTGACTTCTCTCTACCTTGATTTCTGTAAAGTGGAGATGACAGCAGTATCAATCTCATAGGCTTGTTGTGAGGATCAAAGTCAACAATGTATGTGAAGCTCTTGGTGCAATGTCTGGCTCAGAGTAAATACTGAATAAATGTAGCTATTATTGAAATTATTATCTCACAGCTACTTAGCGGCTGGCGTGGGACGAGCCTCCTGATCCTGGATCCAGTGTTCTTTCCGACACGTCACTCTGAATGTGCACACAGCCTGAGGTCAGACTCGGCAAGGCAAACATATAGTTGCTATCCCTGGGATCCTTTAATTAAACTGTATGGAATAGAGAACTGCCCCTGAGAACCAAGAGCAGATCTGACCCCGGGAAGCAGAGAGCTGGAGAACACAGGAGTTTGGCAGTGCAGCTTTCAGGTCCTTTGGGAAGCCATTTGGCTGCCTCTGTTAGCATTTCATTATGGAAATACTGGGAACCAAAAATAGAAGTTCTTGAGGGAGCTTAATCCTCTGGGCTTTACAAAACAGCTGCTGGAGAATTCCAGGAATTGACCACCAGGGGGCACTGTCGTCCCATGCAGGCAGCTGCTGGTGGGTCGGACCAGGACAGAAGCTTCCGAGAAAAACCCAACACTCTTCCGCAAGCTCCTACCCCAGCCTGCCTTGCTCAGGACTCTATGGCTGGGATCCCTGTAGATCTCCACAGCTCCTGGTCCTAGAGAAACCACTTTGCAACTCAGCCCACTGCTCTCCTCTTTGGGGACCCTTAAGAGCAGAGCAGGTTCCTACATTTACTTAATCAATCCTTCCTCCCCCCCACCCCAAAACCAGGACCTAGGGCAGTGCTGGACATATAATAAGCAAGAAATATGCATCTTCTTTGTTGATTAATGGATATGTGAAATCAGGTGTGATTGATAAATTGTGGGACATCTCAAGTAACACAAGTTCAATAAATTGAGCTGTAAAGGTCTAGTTTGCCTTTATTAGCAATTCATGAACTGGGCAGCATCCAGTCCACAAAATAAAAAGGAACTCCCATGAACTGAGCTAAGGGCTGAGCTTTACAGGCAGAAAAGGCTGAAGAAAGTCAAAACAAGGAATAAGATGCAGATTGGCTGCTTCAAAGTTACTTTCCTTATTGAGGATCTTGTTAGCTTAATGGGATATGACTATCAGCTCTCTCCTGATTTCTCAGAAGCTCAGATCTTACAAGTAAACGGCTTTGTTTTTGGTTTCGTGGTGTGGAACCTTAGCATGAGTGACTCCATTTTGAATGGGTCTGTTGGAGCCTAATGCAGGAGGTCAATCCAAATAATGGCCTCCCATACATTTTATTTAACAGAAGGAAACTGCTTGATCTTTGAAGGAATGGCAGAGAGAGTGCAGTGGTATGAATCAGACAGAGGTTATGAATGACATTTAAGGGGAGGGTCACGGATAAATGGGAAAGGGGAAGAAGTGAGAGGGCTCAGGTAGGAAGGCAACAGATGTATTTCAGGGATCCTGAGTAGTAAGAGATTCCTCAATGTGGAGGCCAAATCCAGAAATCTGGGGGAGATTAGACAAAGGAGTCCCAGCCACAGCTCGCATGGCCTCCAGGTGGGCATCACCGGCCACCACAGCCACTATTACCTCTCGTATCTTTGGGGTGGCTTGCAGCTGCCACCAGCAGGTTCTGAGCTCCCACAGATGGGCCTGGGTCCCACAACCTCCCTCTGGGTGATGCCATGGGGCTTAGTACCCTGAGCCTGTATCACACATCCTTAGTCCGAGAGAACTTCTCTCAAATGACAGCAGATCTTGTTCACCACAGAATTCTGTGAAGACTAGAGCACAAGAAATACTTGTTAACTAAAGGATTAAATTATGTGTTTAAAAAAAACCAAACCAAACAAAACAAAACAAAAAGCAAGGCTGGGTGCAGTGGCACATGCCTATAATCCCAGCACTTTGGCAGGCCGAGGCAGGAGGATTACTTGAGGTCAGGAGTTCAAGACTACCCTGGCCAACATAGTGAAACCCCGTCTTTACTAAAAATACAAAAATTAGCCAGGTGCGGTGGCAGATGCCTGTAATCCCAGCAACTTGGGAGGCTGAGGTAGTAGAATTGCTTGAACCCAGGAGGCGGAGGTCGCAGATTGTGCCACTGCACTCTAGCCTGGGAGACAGAGAGACAGACAGACACACAACACACACACACACACACACACACACACACACACACACACACACACATAACACACACACACACAGAAGTAGAGTCTCTCTCCACAGAACCTCCAGGTACCTTCCCTTGCTACGATTTTACAATATCTGCCACCAGCTCAGTGTGCCACATTCTAATTCCAATGGCCCTGGGGTGGGGCTCCCTGGAAGTCTCAATCTTCAGGCACAACATGGCAGAATGGAAAGTGCCCAGGCTGGAAGGAAGATTTGCCTTGGAATCTCAGCTCCAGCACCTCTCCTCTCAGTTGTCAGAGGTGTAGTTTCCATTGCAAGTTACTTATGCTTCCTAAGACCCAAGCAAATGTTAGTACCTCCTTGAAGAGAATCAAATTAAGCCGCAAACATGGCATGCCAGCACCTGGCTCATGCTAGCCCAGTGCCACTATTGCAATGACCATCAGCACCGACTTAGACGAGAGGCAGGGGTAGGGGCAGTGAGGCAGGAAGTAGGCTTCAGCTGGGAGAGGCAAGGACAGGGTAGAGGTAACCACAGCCAAGGGGAGGCAGCGAAACTCAATATTCCAGGAGGTTGGGGGATGGCAGGGGAGCAAAAGCCTTGCTCATGCACAGGGAAAAGACAGCAGTAGCCTGGCTGATCAGGCTACTCTGAAATAGCTGCACCCACCAGCCACCCACTGGAGACCTGAGGCTTCCGCTCCCTGACACCTCAGGGTCACACCCACTCCAGGTTCTGCCTCCAGCCCTGCTTAGTGTCTCAGCTGCTGGATTTTCCCTCTCTCAGGATCTCCTAGAGCCTGGCTTCCTGTGGACAGTTTGCAGCCAGCTTGGCAATGCTTTCCAAGCACCCTCCCAGCCCGTGCTCCCAACTCTCACCCCACAGTTTTAGCATGCAGAAGCCCCATGCCCTCTAATAATCCCAGAGAGGAGGTGGTGGTGACAAGATCCGAGCCTTGGGCAGCACCTAGAGTCAACCTTGGTGGAGGGGTAAACTTGCAAGAGCCAGGCCACGAGCCCGGCTGGAGGGCAGGGAAGCTGAAGACCTGGGCAGAGGCCAAAATGTCAAGAAGGGGCTTGGTCAGCCCAGCACAAGGGGTCCACACAGGCACACATGATATTAGACCCTGGCAGCAAGGCTGAGTCTCCCGCTGGCAGCTTCTGAAGCCCTCTAACTACCCAGATAAGGTACTGGACAGGGCAGGGCAGCCAGAAGAGGCCCTTGGTGACCCTACAGAGAGGGCACAGGGGCAGCAGCCCAGGAACTGATGGGGCAGATGGTCTGGCTGATGGAGCAGCTCCTCCAGTCCGTTATTTCCCTTTGGGCTTCAGAGCAGGTGGTCTCCAGGAAGCCATGAGACTAGGCGAGGCAGCTCAGAGGGCACGCTGGCCAGCCAAGATTCGGTGAGTGAGCAGTGAGGGCGGAGTTTGTTTTCCTCCCAGCCTCGAGGCTTTCCTGGACCGCCCACCGTGGTTACCATTTGCTGTGGTGGTTGCCAGGGGAACCACTTACTATTTTTATATATTCCCCAGATGATGAGGCTGCAGAAATGCTCAGGCGAAGTTGGTCCAGGAGTAATCCTGGAAGCGATGCCCAAGCAGGCTCTGCTGGAAACTTGGCTGGAGAGTGGGAAGCCACTCTGATGTTTCAGGAATCAGATGCGCATCCCTGAGTAAGGGGTGAAGGAGGGTTGCAAGGAAGGCACGTGCCCTGGGTGAGGGAGCACCAATCCATTGACTCATTCATTCATTCACCACTTGTCCATTTGCCCATCCATTCACTTTATCTCACATCAAAGGTGCTGGGCTTGTGCTACATGATACAGCAGTGAATAGGGCAAGTGTGTCCTAGCCTGGTGAGGAGGAAAACACAAAGTAAATACAATTACGGTTCACTGGGATCTGATACCAAAGGGGCATGTCAGGTACGTGTGCCCACCTTGGCAGAGAGGGGTCTGAGAAAGCTTCCTCAAGGAAGTAATATCTAAGCCAAGATAGGGTTTTACATGCAATGAGAGCAAGTAGAAAGAACATTCCAGGCAGAGGAACAACAGCATGTGCAAAGGCCCAGGGGAGACTGTGAATACAGCACGTTCTGGAACAAAAGTCACTTAACTTCTGGAGTCAGGGCTAGGGCCCAACCCAGTGGGAGGAGGAAAGCTGTAGAGACCCAAACCATCAGGGGGTTGGGGGTGAGACAAACTGCACCACAGTGGGACCCCCAGGCACACCTGCTATTAGGCCTCTGGCAGCAAGACTGCAGTCCCAGCAAGGCCCCTGGGGGAGAGGAGCAGGCTTCCCCATTGCCCTTGGGACTCTGGGAGAATCTATAGGGCATCAGGGAAACCTGAGACCCTGAAGGTGTACAAAGAAGGAGCTGGGTTAATGCTCTCAGTTCTTGGCTGGGCGGGATGTGTCCAGGGATGAGGAAGAGAGGGGGCGCTGTTCCTCATCCGGACTTCTTAGCCGGACTTCTTCCAAACTCCAGCCTGTTGTCAAGACCCTGGACACATGCCTAAATGCTTTCTGCTCACTTACATCCCTGCATCTGCTGGGAAGTCCAAGATGCTCATTAGTGTAGGAGGTGGGAGGTGGGATGGAGTAGAAGAGGAAGAAACAGAGAGAGGCTGATCCCGCAGGTGTCAGTAGCCTGCTGGGCATGTTACACACACAACTGCATCAAATTCTAGCACCAGCAAGGGAAATGAGTATTTTGGCTTCATTGTAAAGATTGGGAAACTGAGGCTTAGAGAAGCTAAGTTAGTTCTCCATGATCATACAGGTTCTAAGTGATGAAACCAGGATTCAAACGTAGATCAGTCTGACTCTAAAACCTGTCTCTGTCCACAAGGCAAATGTGATTTACTGCATGCACACCTGCTACTTGACCTCAGCACTGCAGATTCAAAGATTAGATACAGTCTCTTTTGTGAGAATCAAAGGAGATAACATGGGAAGTAACCATGGTGGATTGTATTTTCCCAAAATGGCCCCCCGCCCCCTGACCTTAGGTGGGACTTTGTGCTTACCTGCCTTGGTGAATAGAAATGATGCTGCCTGACTTCAGAGGCTGAGGAGGGACAGTCCTGCCGCCATGCTGTGAGAAGTTACTCATGGAGAGGAGTAGAGCTTCCGGCAGCCAGCATCACTCACCAGAAATGTGAGTGAGCCCTCATCATTCCATCTGACACCTGCCACAGACATCAGGGGCAGAAAGGCTATGCCCACTGCACCCTCTCAGTCCCCGGCACACAAAATCTCTGAGCATCATGAGTGGCTCCATCCTGAGTGATGTCATCATAGTGATGCCACTGAGTTCTGGGGCAAATGGTTACACATCTGGAATGAGAACTTTGTAAACTGTAAAGTGCTATACACATGTAAAACGTTATTAGTAAACCTGAGCTTGGCACAACAGGATTGTGTCAGTATCTGAGGAAGTAATCTTGTGTCTCAGGCTGAGTTCTTCCCAAAAGCAGAAACTGCAACAAAGGTTTGTGTGCAGGAACACACATTTAGGAAGTGATCCATGGGCTCAGGCATAGGGGACTGGGACGAATGAAACTGGGAAGGAGGCTCAGCCAGTCCAAGGCTGTGTTGTTGAGCTGACACCACTGTGGGCAGCTGAGGCTCAATATCACTGGAGGCCTTCTGAGGAACCTGTAGAATGAGCCTCAGGGCTATGGGGAGACTGTGTCTACCCATCCGCTATCAGCTGTAGGTTGCGCCCAGAGGATGTTAATTCCTTGCACCTGCCGGTTTGCAGATGTCCCAGAACAGCTTGAGCAGCTCTGCCTGGCAGGGAAGCCCAGGGAAGAAAGCTAAATCAGGCACTGAGAGATTACAGCTGGACTGACAGGCTGTGAAATGGAGCATAAAAGATGACCAGCACAATGTGGCATTAAATAATCCTTCAGGCAATGATTGCATATGATGTCCTGGACAGAGGCTCACAGGGATAACTTCTGCCTGGTCGGTCACTTTGCCCACTGGCCTGCTCAGGCCTCTCCGGTCAAGCCTGTGCAGTTCCAGGCCTGCCTGAGCAAGGCCCTAGTGTGGCCCTAGTGTGCTGGAAGCCACCATCCATCGGAAGGGCCAGCTGCCTTCTCTGGGCCCTGTGGGCGATCTCTGGTCATCACAGTGATCCAGGGGAGGGCCTGGAGCCAGGGCATTCGCTCCCTGTCAGGGGCCAGGCTCCAGCCACAGATTTCCAGCTTCAGCCCCTCACAGCAGCATCTCGTGAGGCTGGCGGTGCCCAGTGGACCATGCTTTTTGGAGACTGGGGCTTGAAAAGCAGCCTTCTGAAGGAAGTCAATGTAGAGGATGAGTTTGCTTTGTTCAGACCCTTGGGTAGTGGTGGTGAGGAAACCCCCTGGAGCAGGTGCCTAAAGTAGGGGGTGAGCGTCTTGGGTCCAGGATAGGGCTGAGGCCTGGGCCAGACCTTAGATCAGGCAAACTCTGCACAGCCTCCACCTCTAGGGACCCGGTCTGCCGATCAGACCCCTCTGCCCTGCTCTTCTTTGGGATAGTCAACTCCATCACTTACCCTCTGGGGCATTTAATTCTTAGCAGTCTTTGTTTGCTTGTTTGTTTGTTTGAGACACAGTCTCATTCTGTTGCCCAGGCTGGAGTGCAGTGGTACGGTCTCAGCTCACTGCAACCTCCGGCTCCTGGGTTCAGGTGATTCTCATGCCTCAGTCTCCCGAGTAGCTGGGATTACAGGCACGCGCCACCATGGCTGGCTAATTTTTTGTTGTTGTTTTGTTTTTTGTTTTTTGTTTTTGAGAAGGAGTCTCGCTCTGTCGCCCAGGCTGGCATGCAGTGGTGCGATCTCGGCTCACTGCAAGCTCCGCCTTCCGGGTTCATGCCATTCTCCTGCCTCAGCCTCCCAAGTAGCTGGGACTACAGGCACCCACCACCACACCCGGCTAATTTTTTATATTTTTAGTAGAGACGGGGTTTCACCATGTTAGCCAGGATGGTCTTGATCTCCTGACCTCGTGATCCGCCCGCCTCGGCCTCCCAAAGTGCTGGGATTACAGGTGTGAGCCACCGCGCCCGGCCTAATTTTGCATTTTTTAGTAGAGACAGGGTTTCGCCATGTTGGCCAGGCTGGTCTCGAACTCCTGACCTCAGGTGATCCACCTGTCTTGGCCTCCCAAAGTGCTGGGATTACAGGTGAGTCACTGCGCCTGGCCCTTAGCAGTCTTATTTCAATAGTTTGAAATACAGAAACGGGCTCCACGCAGCAAAACCTTGTTTCCTTTTCTCCTGTCACATGGCATGGGGACCGGCCCCCAGTCATCTGCAAGGGGGAAGGCTCTGTGCCCCAGGCCCCGGGAGCTCAGAGAGGGAAGGGTACTGATCAGCATTCTGGGTTCAAGGAAACACGTTTCCTCTGAGAGGTCAGGGAGGGGCTATATCTCAGCAGAAGGAATTTAAATGTAGAGAACATCACAAATTACACCAATATCAACAACACTCCAATGCACCGAACACCTACTGCAGACAAGGCATTGGGCTTCCTGTTGGAGATGCTGAATTGGAACTTGTCGGAACTGGCTAAGAACCCAGCCCCCTGCGCTCTCCCAACGTCCTCCCTCCTTCTTCATCCCAGGGTGGCACGTGGTCGCCCTGGAGCCCCCCAGCTGGGAGGAGGATTTGACTCTGCTGCTGGTGCCGGTCAGTCCTCAGGTTTGCCCAGGACAGAGTGGTTTTGTTTTCCGGGATGCAGGACTTTCAGTGCTAAAACCAGGAAAGTCCCAGGCAAATCAGAAAGTTTGGTCACTGTAGGAGAGTGTGCTGGGCCTGCAAGATGCCCCTGTTTGAAGGAGACAGGCTCACAAACAGGCAATCACAGCAAAGCAGGTGAGTCTAGGCTAAGGGGATCACACAGGAGGGGGAGGGCTGCCTGGTACACATGCACCTGGGCTGAGTCTTAAAAGGAGGATATGAGCCTTCAGAGAAAAGAAACCATTATAGACATAGGAGCAGGAGGTGCATGAGGCAGAGACTTCAGGCCTCCCAGGATCTGTGCGAGACTTTCTTTAGGCCCTGCAGACCTCAATGATGCAGATTCTAAGGCTGATCTGTGCCCCCTCCCCTGGGGTTGCACCCACCCTTTCTGGAGCCCACACAGGCTGTCGATTTCTTACACACGGTCCTGGCTGGCTGGCAGCCTTTGATGTGCACTCAGGGAACTGGGCAGGGTTATCCTGGGAGAGGTGGTGAGCCTGAGACCATGAGGGAAAACTGCCTTCATGGGGGCAGAGTTCGGGAGTGGAGAAAACGGTGGTGTTGGAAAATTCCCAGAGCCTGAATTTGGAGACCTTGACCCACTGCAGAAATCCGTGTCTAAGGAGTGGAATTCTACCCACCCTCCCGCCCCCACATTACATGGTGATGTAGGGAGTGGTGGGCACGTAAGTAAAAGAAGTCATCTCTCAACTGTTCCCAAGGATTTGTACACTATTTATTTGTACATCCTGTTTTGGGGCCAAATGTCCTGATACAAACAACTTTGGCTTCTAGAATTCTAGGCCAAAAAGTCCTATCTGATAAGATCCAGGCACGTTACTCTTGGATGACCATCAAGCTCCCACCTTCTTGAGTGCGACCCAGAGGTTTACCATTGGACTCCCCAGCCCTGAAACACATTAAAGGTCAAACCTTGTCCTCAAAGTCTCTTGAGTTCTCCTTGTGATGACTGATAAGGCAATAAGGTGGTGTCTCAAAGTGTGCCTCGGCCCGTTTGTATCACAACTTCCTGAGCGGCTCACTACAAGCACTATTCCAGGCCATGTTCTAGAAATACTGAATCATAAGCACTGGGGGTGGGGCCCAGGAATCAACATTTTGAACAATCACCTTAACAGATTATTCTGCTTAATGTGAAAATTCTCTCTTGGGGGCAGTTGCTATTTATTTTAATAAAATACAATTTTTATGTCAAGGAAATTCATCTCCACTGTAAAATGTCCAGGATCCATCTAACACAGCATTTCTCAGCCTCAGTATGAATGAAATTTCGAACCAGATAATGCTTTGTCAGGTGCATTACAGAATGTTGACCAGCATCCCTGGCCTTGAGATGCCAGCAGCATCCTGCAGTCATGACAACCAAAAATTTAAAAAAAAAAAAAAATGTTGCCAGACATCACCCAATGTCCCCAGAGGGAAAAATCCACCCCCTCTAACTAAAGGGGCTTCCTCCTAAAATCTGACGTCAGTCCAGCGTAAGGAATATGCCTCTCCATTCTTGGAATGACCTCCGCCAGGCTCCGCCCACACTGACACCGGTCCTCCTCGCCAGTCTCCAGCTGCGCATGCGCTGAAGCCAGTTCCCATCCTCACTCCAGCCGGGTGTCCTGCCTCCCTTCCCATCGCCCACCCTCCCACCTCACCACTCTCCTTTCCTGCCCCATCGCCAAAATGCCCCACCATCCAGCCCCGTAGGACTATGGAAGAACAACACAGCCCACCCACTTACGTGGGGTGCTGACGGGGCTCCAAGGAAATGGCCTCTGGGGAAGAATTCTCCTTTTGTAAAAATGGAGAATGTTTATTTTTGTTTTGATTATAAAGTGAACATGGTCACAGCTGAAAATTTGGCAAGTACAGAAAAGTATAAAGGTCGCTCAAAATCCCACTGCCCAGCCAGCTGACACTGATGTCTAGGAGGTGTCCCACTTTGGCTCTTATTGGCTCCTGGTGTGCGGACAGGGGTCCCCAGGTAGACAGAACCTCTGACCAAGGACAAAAGGAGGCATTTGCTCTTCCAGGGTAAGCATCTGTTTTATTCAGATCTGTGTGGCTCAGGGGCTCCAGGCAGCCCGTTTCGCAGGAGATTCAGCACCTAGTGTCTTCCTGACTCATTCTTCCAAGAACCTGCTCCTGCAGGTGGAACATCAGAACTCGTCCTTGATGTCAAAATGGGGCTGGTCTTCAGGCTTGAAGTCCAGGTTAGGGCTGCCATCCTCATTGAGAATTCTCCGGGCTGTGTAGCCAACGATGGGGTATTTGGCTTTGTACACTTTGGTGAAGACCTCATCCAGGGCCTCCAGTTCCTTGGCCGTGAGACCCGTCTTGGGGAGAAAAGCACAAGAAACACAGGAGATGGGGTAAGGGGATGGTGTTTGGCACTGGCCTTTCTCCATCCCTGCCTTGCCCACATCCCTAATGCAAGAGAAAAGGTATCTCAACAAACCAAATAATGGACAAATGGCTTAAGAGACATTGCTGTGTGGGGCAGGTGGGAGGGTATAACATACGGGGAGCAATGCTTCATCACACTTTGCAGTTTGACTGATGCAAGGATGAAAGACTCCAAAGAGCACCATGACCATGCTGGGGTGGGGCAGGGCATGCCCTGCTGCATCTGCATCCCCTTCCTTCCCCCACTTAATTCTCCCTCTCTCTACACTCCTCCCATTATACATTTGGCACCTTCCCCTTTCTTAAGTTCTTCATTTTTGTAATATTGTTACATTCATTTTGTTGTAAGTTTGGCTCATCTCAATTTATCTCAATGTCAGTTTGATGTTGAGCACTGTTGGGGGAAATTCCAGCCTTACTGTTGGGATTATTTAGACCTTGAATAGGTTTTAAAAAAAAATTTTTTTTTTTTCTTTGAGATGAAGTCTCACTCTGTTGCCCAGCCTGGAGCACAGTGGCACGATCTCAACTCACTGCAACCTCCGCCTCCTGGATTCGAGCAATTCTCCTGCCTCAGCCTCCCAAGTAGCTGGGATTACAGGCACATGCCACCACGCCTGGCTAATTTTTGTATTTTTAGTAGAGATGGGGTTTCTCCATGTTGGCCTAGCTGGTCTCAAACTCCTGACCTCAGGTGATCCACCCACCTTGGCCTTCCAAAGTGCTAGGATTACAGGCATGATCCATCACTCCCGGTCTAAAAAATGTTTTAATGCTATCTTCTCCTTCACAGAAATATGAGCATAGAGGGAGACCTTTCTTCCCAATCTAGATCATCCACAAATCTACCAAGCATGGCCTGGGGAATGGGTCTCAGAGACTAATAGCAAGACTGTAAGGGGCTGAGGGGACGGGGTGGCAGGTACAGATCATAAGGAGCATTAGGTTGCCAAAGCAGGTTGGGGCCAAATTGTGATGATCACTGAGTTGGATCACAAGTTCGTAAGAGTTTGGACTTAACTCTAGGCAACAGACAGCCACGGAAGGTTTCTGAGTCAAGGTGACACGGCAGGATAATCTATTTCAAGAAAATGCCTAGCCACCACACCAAGCGGACCACAGGGGTAAATAAGCCAGTTAGGAAGCCTTGCTCCTGCCCAGAGGTAAAAAAAAAAAAAAAAAAAAAAAAAAAGAAAGAAAGAAAAAAAGAAAAAGAGAAAAAGGCATGGACAAGGAGGTAGAGCATTTTAACAAAGGCTTATAATCTGGCTCACAGTGTCATAGGTGAGGTCTGCAGGATCCAAGGACATCTTGGCTACCCCTCTAGTGGAGTCCTTCCCGGTCAAGGCATTGTAAGGGGCTCCTCGTCCATAAAACTCTGTAGTGGGGAGGAAGGAAGAGACGTGAGTGTGGGTTTACATGCAGAGTAACCTGGAGCCTGCACGTGGGGGGCTCCCAAGGCCCCTACCCAATCCTAAAAAAGGCTCCAGGCTCACAGAGAGGCCAAACAATGGCGACATAAAGTCCAGTAAGCCACCCCAGCCATCAGGTTGGATTCCATTCATTCTAAATGTGAAATAAGTCACACATGCAGGCTGAGCAGGGATTTTCAGAAAATACAAAATGAGAATAGTCCCCCTAAAACTTTTTTTTTTTTTTTGACAGGGCCTCACTCTTGTCCAGGCTGGAGTACAGTGGCACGATCTTGGCTCACTGCAATGTCCACCTCCCAGGTTCAAGCGATTCTCCCACCTCAGCCTCCAGAGTAGCTGGGACTACAGGCATGCACCGCCACGCCCAGCTAATTTGTGTATTTTTTGAAGAGATGGGGTTTCATCATGTTGCCCAGGCTAGTCTTGAACTCCTGAGCTCACATGATCCACCCACCTTGGTCTCCCAAAGTGCTGGGATTACAAGCATGAGCCACTGTGCCCAGCCCCACTCTCGCTCTTTTTTTTTTTTTAACCTAAGTGTTAATACTGAGAAAATAGTCTCTTAAAAATATAAGAGACGCAGGCTGGGTGTGGTGACTCACGACTGTAATCCCAGCACTCTGAGAAGCCAAGATGGGCGGATCATTTGAGGTCAGGAGTTCAAAACCAGCCTGGCCAACATGGTGAAACCCCAGCTCTACTAAAAATACAAAAAATTAGCTGGGCATGGTGCTATACACTTGTAATCCCAATAACTCGGGAGGCTGAGGCAGGAGAACTGCTCGAACCTGGCAGGTGGAGGAGGTCGCATCACTGCACTCTAACCTGGGCGACAGAGTGAGACTCTATCTCCAAAAAAAAAATTAAAGATGCAAACAAGAAAAATGTTCCTTCTTCTTAAATGTTGGTGGAAGCCAAATCTATTTCCATTCAGCAGTGTTTGTTATCAAATAATAGATGAACCAATATAAAACTACCTCCAAGATATCATTAGTAGTTACACTAAATGGCACTAAAATGTTCTGTAATGTACTATAATGCCAACTCTTTACTAAAGAACACTTCTCGGCCGGGCGCGGTGGCTCACGCCTGTAATCCCAGCACTTTGGGAGGCCGAGATGGGCGGATCATGAGGTCAGGAGATCGAGACCATCCTGGCTAACACGGTGAAACCCTGTCTCTACTAAAAAATACAAAAAACTAGCCAGGCGAGGTGGCGGGCGCCTGTAGTCCCAGCTACTCGGGAGGCTGAGGCAGGAGAATGGCGTGAACCCGGGAGGTGGAGCTTGCAGTGAGCTGAGATCCGGCCACTGCACTCCAGCCTGGGCGACAGAGCGAGACTCCGTCTCAAAAAAAAAAAAAAAAAAAAATTAAAGAACACTTCTCTCATTGCTTCAACTAGGGTAAATCATCAAGTTTGAATTTAATTCTACAGGCAATGGAAAGCCATGGAAGGCTTTTGAGTAATATCATCATCAGAGGAAAAAACCCCTACTGAAGTAAAACACTGACAAAGATTAACTCAATCTGCTCATTTAAAATGGAAGGAAGGCCAGGTGTGGTGGCTCACGCCTGTAATACTAGCACTTTGGGAGGCCAAAGCGGGTGGATCACGAGGTCAGGAGTTCAAGACCAGCCTCGCCAAGATGGTGAAACCCCATCTCTACTAAAAATATTAAAAAATTAGCCGGGGGGTGGTGGTGAGTGCCTGTAATCCCAACTACTCAGAAGGCTGAGGCAGAGAATTGTTTGAACCCGAGAGGCAGAGTTTGCAGTGAGCCAAGATCGTGCCACCACACTCCAGCCTGGGTGACAGAGTGAAACTCTGTCTCAAAATTAAATTAAATTAAATTAAAACTAAAAAAAATAAAATGGAATGAAACAGACTTACCTAATGTTCCCTCCCTTTCCTCACACCTCCAAGTGCTGCTCACTCTGGCTTCTGTGCTCCCTGGAAATGAAGATTCAAAATGCCACACCACTTACCCTTTCCGGAGGTGACATCAAACACCACTCCCTTCACTGCCAAGTAGATGGGCTGATCTTCCTAGAAAGCAGGGGAGAAGCTGTGAATAGGAGGGGAAGAGCTGGCTCTTCCAGTGCAACTTAGTTAAATCTTCTCCCATCACAAGCTGAGCAAAGAGCAGTGGGTCAAGTCCCAATGGCCTTCTGTTAAGCCTGGTCCTTGGTGAGCTTGCCACCTGCCTGGGCAGCGTCATGCCCATGCACAGAAATTTGGAAAAGTCATAAAGTCTCATGACAAGAATGTGGCAATCCTCTCCTTTATAAAGAAAATCAGGGGCCGGGTACAGTGACTCCCACCTGTAATCCCAGCACTGTGGGAGACCAAGGCGGACGGATCACCTGAGGTCAGGAGTTCAAGACCACCCTGGCCAATATGGCGAAACCGTACCTCTACTAAAAATACAAAAATTAGCCGGCCATGGTGGTACATGCCTGTAATCCCAGCTGCTCGGGAGTCTGAGGCTGGAGAATCACTTGAACCCTGGAGCCAGAGGTCGTAGTGAACCAAGATCATGCCACTGCACTCTAGCCTGGGCAACACAGTGAGACTCCATCTCAAAAAAAAAGAAAATCAGGAACTGAAGCAACTTCATGGAGATAAAAATTCAAAAGAATAGTAAATGATGAATTACTTATCAGTCCAAATTTCCTTTCTTCTTCATCAATAGTCATACATTGATGTAACTGATACGAGCGATCTATTTTATATTTTGCTTCTTATAGGTAACATTCCTTTATATAAACATTCCCACCAAAATGACTGTCACTTAACCAGCTCCATGGGGCCCCATCTCTTTTTTTTTGAGACGGAGTTTCGCTCTTATTGCCCAGGCTGGAGTGCAATGGCGCGATGTCAGCTCACTGCAACCTCCGCCTTCAGGGTTCAAGAGATTCTCCTGACTCAGTCTCTTGAGTAGCTGGGATTACAGGTACCTGCCACCACACCCGGCTAATTTTTGTATTTTTAGTAGAGACAGGGTTTCACCATGTTGGCCAGGCTGGTCTCGAACTCCTGACCTCAGGTGATCCACCCACCTCGGCCTCCCAAAGTGCTGGGATTACAGGCATGAGCCACTGCACCCAGCAGTCTCCTTTTTTTTTTTTATCAATAAAATCTTTATCTCCTCCTTAAACTACTTACTTGAAGGTGTGAGTGCTAAGAGGAAGTCATATTAAAGGGGAAGAAAAGAATGTTTAGTGTTTTTGAGGCCTCAGAGTGACATAGATACCTCACACACATGCCACACAGAGGAATGGTCTTATCAGTAAACAGAGCATGCTGTGGTGGAGAGTTCTGACCCGGTATAGATGGACATCCAAGGATAGCAGAGTCCCCAGGGACAGACTCTCAGGCCCAGGAAATGGCAACTGAGAAGGTGGAGGGTGGGTGGAAGGCTTAGGAGTATAAATGCAGACGCAGGAATAGAAGTGACACAGAGACAGCCAGGCACGGTGGCTCCCAGCACTTTGGGAGGCTGAAGTGGGCAGATCACTTGAGGTTAGGAGTTGGAGACCAGCCTGGCCAACATGGTGAAAACCTGTCTCTACTAAAAATACAAAAATTAGCCGGGTGTGGTGGTGGGTGCCTATAATCCCAGCTACTGGGGAGGCAGAATTGCTTGAACCCAGGAGGAGGAGGTTGCAGTGAACCAAGATCACATTACTGCACTCCAGCCTTGATGACAGAGCAAGACTCTGTCTCCAAAAAAACAAAACACACACACACACACACAACACAAAATAAAATCAGCCACTGCACTGTAGTCTGGGTGACAGAGTGAGACTTTGTCTCAAAAACTAAACATAACTAAAATAAAATAATCTTGTGAGGCAGGTATTACTATACCCATTTTATAGGTGAAGAAACTGAGGCTTAGAGTTTACATAACCTGTCAAAGGTTTCTCTGCTGGTAAATAAAAAATCAGGAGACTCATACCTGTCTGATTCTAAGCCTTTGCCCTTCCTAGGGCAATTCTTCCTTATTGAAAACTTGAATGCCAATCTCTGGCCTGCAATTTGTAGACAGTGAAACCCTGCTATCATAACAGGTGTGTGACAAGGCAAAAGCTACCGGTGAACATGTGCAAGCGATATCTCTACCTATCGGGGCAATTTTAACAAGAGTTGAAGAAAACAAGGTCCAAAGAAAGGCACTTCGGAACACACTACCTTTTTTTGCCTATTTTCATTTTTGTTCAACACACTCACTCTGTAACCTGTTATCTACAGGAGAGGTCCTCAAAATCACTTCCTCTATACAACCCTTACTAGAATTACTGGGAGAATGGAGTTTTAAAGAAGCACCAAGGAGATGCTGTCCAGATTTTTTTTCTTTTTTAAAATAGAGACAAGGTCTCACTATGTTGCCCAGGCTGGTCTCCGACTCCTGGGCTTCAGTGATCTTCCCAGCTCGGCCTCCCAAACTGCTGGTACTACAGGTGTGAACCACCACACCCCGCCCAGATTTGTAGCAAGCATTCGAAGAGAACTAATATATACCAAAGATTTTTCTATTCCCATATGTGAATGATTTAGGGAGCCATGCTATGGGATCACTCTGAGGCCCTACGATGCCTAAAAGGAAAGAACTGGCTCTTGGTGTGGTAGATCCAGAAGACAGTGTGGTTTGTGAAAGACACCAGCAGCCAGGACACCCATGCTTCACGGATTTCCCATCTGAAGCTGCCACTGGAGAACCACACAAACCCCTGCATGGGTGTCTGAGCTCTCTCACCTTGAACCACACAGCGGGATGTGTGACTGATAGAGGCGGGTCTGCCTTGGCTCTCATCCAAGAAAGAAGGTTTTATATACAGTAGAAACAAGTCACTCATTGCTAGATGTTTCAGAAAGACTTGTTACGCAGTCTTGTTATACAATCCACAATCCCACAGCAGAAACTCTTGGGGATCAGATACGTTTTCAATATGAGAATTTGTCAGATTTTAGAAAGGTGTTATGGGGAACATACCAAATATGACGCAATACCTCTAGGGAGGTACAAGGCAACACCCATAATCAAACATGTTAGTATTTCTCCAGTGAAACATGAACATTCACACTAAATGGGATAAAGACTAACGTAGACTCGTAGCAGCTCCAACAAGGTTCTGTCATCAAGTGATTTTAGATCAAGTTGGGTTTTGCTGTCAAATGACTTGTGAAAAACAAAAATGTCTAGGTTTCAGAACTTACTAGATTTCTGTAGTGCACGAAAGGACTGCGGACCTGTTATAATGACTCTTGCTTGTATCTTTAAAAAGATAATAAAACTAATAGTAGCTAACATTTATTAAGGCTTACAGTGCTGAGCCCTATTCCAGGCCTATGCTAAGCCTGTGCACACCACCATCTCATTTAATGCGGCACTCACAAAACACCTGCTTAGAGGAGGAACTCTTTTTTTTTCTTTTGGTAGAGGTGAGGTCTCGCTATGTTGCCCAGGCTGGTCTCAAACTCCTGGTCTCAAGCAATCCTCCTGCCTCGACCTCCCTAAGTAAGTGCTGGGATTACAGGTGTGAGTCACCGCTTAGGAACTCTTATTATAACCATTGTGATTATTTATTTTATGTGTCAATTTGCATAGGTTACTGTACCCAGTTATTCAATCAAATACTCACCTAGATATTGCTGTACGGGTATTTAGAAGTGTTTAACATCTACAATCAATTGGCTTTATATAAGGAGATTATCCAAGATGATCTGGGTGGTCCTAATCTCATAGTTGAAAGACCTTAACAAGGCTGGGTGCAGTGGCTCACCCCTGTAATCCCAGCACTTTGGGAGGCTGAGGTGGGTGGATCACAAGGTCAGTTCAAGACCAGCCTGGCCAAGATGGTGAAACCCTGTCTCTATAAAAAATACCAAAAAGTAGCCGGGCGTGGTGGTGGGCGCCTGTAATCCCAGCTACTCGGGACGCTGAGGCAGAGAAATGCCTGAACATGGGAGGTGGAGGTTGCAGTGAGCTGAGATCGCACCACTGCACTCCAGCCTGGGAGAAAGAGCAAGATTCTGTCTCAAGAAAAAAACAAAAAACACAAAGACCTGTGGGCTACAGCATCTGCTTCTGCCTGAGGGCTTCCAGCCTGCCCCTTCTGATAGCCTACCCTATATATTTCCAACTTGCCCAGCGAGCCCCCGCGATCGTGTAAACCAATCCTTATTGATAAACCATTTCTCTATCTATATATAGTTGACCCTTGAACAACACAGGGTTTGAACTGCATGGGTCCACTTATATGTGGATTTTCTTCCACCTCTGCCACCCCTGAGATAGCAACACCAACCACTCCTCTTCCTTCTCAGGATGCAGACCTTTATAATGATCCACTTTCACTTAACAGTAAATATATTTTCTCTTCTTTATGATTTTCCTAAGAACATTTTCTTTTCTCTAGCTTACATTACTGTAAGAATACAGTATATAATACATATACAAAATATGTGATAATCAACTCTATTCTTGGGTCTTGTGGTCAACAGTAGGCTATTAGTAGTTAAGTTTTGAGCCAGGCATGGAGGCTCACCCCTGTATTCCCAGCACTTTGGGAAACTCAGGTGGAAGAGTTGCTTGAGCCCAGTAGTTCGACACCAGCCTGGGCAACACAGGAAGACCCCATCTCCACAGAAAATTAAAAAGATAGCCGGGTGTGGTGGTGCATACCTGTAATGCCAGTAACTGGGGAGGCTGAGGTAGGAGGACTGCTTGAGCCCAGGAGGAGGCTGTAGTGAGCTGTGTTCCTGCCACTGCACTCCAAGCTTAGCAACAGAGTGAGACCCTGTCTCAAAAAAAAAAAAAAAAAAAAAAGAAGAAGAAAAAAGAAAAAAAATTGTAGCTTTGGGGGTAGTCAAAAGTTATACATGGCTGGGTGCACACCTGTAATACTAGCTACTTGGGAGGCTGTAACAGGAGGATCGCTTGGGCCAAGAGTGCCAGGCTGTAGTGCACCATGACTGTGCCTGTGAAAAGCCACTCACTCCAGTCTGGGCAACATAGCAAGACCCTGCCTCCAAAAGAAAAAGTTATATGCAGATTTTTGACTGCATGGGTGTCGGTACCCCAAACTCCTGTATTGCTCACGGATCATCTGTATAGATATAGATATCCAAATGGTTCTGTTCCCTAGTGAAACCTTGACTAATGCAAGTATCTTACAGATGAACAAAGTAGAGACTCAGAGAGGTTTAGTAATTTGCCCCAAATCACACAGCAGAACAGGAACCCAAAACCAGGTATGATCCAATGTAATACAAATTGTGACACTTCTGAGTCAAAGGGGGTGTTATTAATAATTATCCCTGGATAACAGGCATAGACTAGAACAATCTAGGTCAAACAGCTCAGCGTAGCTTGAACCCACTGCACTCAACTGCCTCTCTCATCCCACACTCCCCTCCTCTCTCTGGCTCCTTCCTTCCACCTACAGAGATCCTCAGGCTCCACTCCCAAAACAATTGTTTCCTAACCCTGTTTTCATCTCAAGGTCCTCTCTCTGTTTCCCTCAGTTAAATTTCAATCTATAACATCAACATCAAAAAACCAAGGGTCTTTTCTCAGTCCTCATCTTGCAGTTCTGGCACTCTTGCTGGAACCTCAGTGGTGAACTCTCTCTTTCCTTAGATTTTGTGCCAGCGGTCCCAAAGATCATCAGGTCAGTTGGAGAGTCCCTAGAAGGAAGATTCCAAGAACTCAGCATATAGTTCTACTCACAGCTGGCAAGGAAAAACACAGAGGTAGAATCTAGGGGAATCTATGTGTAGGTTTCCTATGCTCTCTCCCTCCCATGAGGAAAAGCACACTCTTCCCCCAGCAACAAAACTTGACAACGTGTGCCATTCTTCTGACAGAACATTCTTCTGCTAGAGATGCCCATTAGACTCAGCACAAGAGGTTTTCAATGGGGGCTGGTCACATAGGGCACACTCTGCCTAGCATATACAGTGTTCAATACTAACCTCACCATCTGTATATACAGCCTAGGCAAGTGAGCCCACTCTTATTGGGTGAGAAATCTAGACACCAGACAAGTCCCACCCTTGCAAGCAGGATTTTCTAAGGAGAGCAGGCCTGTCACGTTAACTCTTTTCTGCACAGATGCCTGGACTCTGAACCATCTGGTTCCCTCTACTAATGGCAAAAAGGCATCCCTTAACATCCTCACATCCCAGCCATGTCTCCCTCCCTCGGTGTCCTCACTGACTCATGGTTCTAAACGGCCTCTTCACAAATGATGCCCAAACTGGCGTCACTGCCTAAGGGCCAGGTTTCTGACACCCCCTTGCAATCCCAGTCCATATAAGGCCAATTAACTCAGGAATTAGGGAGACCAGGCCAGAGGGTTTTGAAAAACATCAGGCCCCTTCCAGCTCTACCACTACCAGGTGGCAGGCCTCAGTTTTCTTATGTGTAAAAGCAGGAGATGGGTTCCTGCCAGCTCTGAAATGCTATGGTACTATGACCTCACCCCAATGCCGTTCCCCCGCTCGGCATTTAATATCAGCACCCCAGTGGTCCTTGTCATGAGCAGCATCTTGCTGCCACACGACACAGCCATCGCACCAGTCCCAACCAACCCAGGTGGACAGGTGGTTGTGAGTTTTCTGGACGCCTCTAGACTATTGATTGACGTGTGTGGGTGTCTGTGTGTGTGTGTGTGGGTCTCTATTGACGTGTGTGGGTGTGTGTGTGGCGGGGGGGGGTCTCTAACCTGCAGTTCACCCTCTACGCTCGCTTTCAGCTTTGGGTGAGCCCCAGGGGCACAGGCATAAAAGTGGGTTTGAGGAGTCCGATGCAGAGGAGGCCTGGGATACAGGAGCAGGAAAAGGAAGTGCAGGCAAAGACTGGCTTATCCCAGGACCTGTCCCAATTCCTACCTAACCCAGGGAGCAGACTTTGCTTCCCTCCCTCCGTCCCCCGCCACTCCCCACTATGCATGGGCACAGTAAGCACCTCAGCTGATGCTAATATGAAAACCAGAAAGTTCTGAAGTCTGTACGCAGATCATCAACGAAAAGGCGGCTAGAGGGGGAATCTCCCGGGGACCGAGGGGGAAGCTCAGGGTGGGGTATGCGGGCAAAGCGGGGCGCTCCGACCGTTGAGGACTCGCCCTCAACCCTCGGCCATCCGTCGGGGCCTAGATATAAGAGGCCCCGCCCGCCCGGGCAGAGCGCGGAGCCGGGTCTCCGGAAGGGGGCGCCCGCCGCGGGCCGCGCGTCCCCCAGGCTTCCTGGGCCGCGGGCGCCTCCTGGGTCCCAGCTCGGCTCACCGCAGACCGGACGCGATCCCCGGTCCCTCGGCCGGTGCCGCCCCGCCTACCTCCTCCCCGCCATAGCGGGCCAGCTCCTCCTCGGTAAAAAGACGCACTGGGGGCCCCCGCTCGGCAGGGCGCGGAGTCTGCCCAGCCCGGGCTGTGGGCAGCCCCGGGGCCAGCGCTAGGACCAGGGCCAGCGCTGCCAGCGGCCGCAGCCGCCGCCCCGGCGCGGGGCCCGCCATGGTGAGCGCGCAGCGCTTGGCAAGGCCAGCCAGGGCGGCGGGGTCTCAGCACGCCCGCCCCGCGGCCGGGAGTCCCGCCCCGCGGCCGGGAGTCCCGCCCCGCGGCCGGGAGTCCCGCCCCGCGGCCGGGAGTCCCGCCCCGCGGCCGGGAGTCCCGCCCCGCGGCCGGGAGTCCCGCCCCGCGGCCGGGAGTCCCGCCCCGCGGCCGGGAGTCCCGCCCCGCGCCCAGAGCCGGCCAGAGGGCGGGGAACCGATAGCCCCCGCCCTCCGCGCGCCTCCTGCGCCTCGGGGTGGGGCTGGCAGGGCTATTCGGGCGGCGCGGCTGGAAAGCTGGGAACTAGGATTGTAATCCTGAACTCCTAAATCCAAACTGCAGACTGGAAGTTACCAAAAAATGTCACAGTGGTTCCTTGATCAGATACAAAGATGACAGAGCCCGACATACCAGGACCTGGAAAGGTGTATTTCTTTTTTTTTTTTTTTTTTTTTTTGAGACGGAGTCTCCCTCTATCACCCAGGCTGGAGTGCAGTGGCCGGATCTCAGCTCACTGCAAGCTCCGCCTCCCGGGTTCACGCCATTCTCCGGCCTCAGCCTCCCGAGTAGCTGGGACTACAGGCGCCCGCCACCTCGCCCGGCTAGTTTTTTTTGTATTTCTTAATAGAGACGGGGTTTCACCGTGTTAGCCAGGATGGTCTCGATCTCCTGACCTCGTGATCCGCCCGTCTCGGCCTCCCAAAGTGCTGGGATTACAGGCTTGAGCCACCGCGCCCGGCCACAGGACCTGGAAAGGTGTATTTCTAAAATAAGACCCCTGCTTTTATTTTTGGCTGACTTTTTTTCTTCCTAGTTGTGTTTAAGTTTCTGGTTCCCAAGAAGATTTTTGCAAAGGGTAGGGTGCTGTCACCGATATGCCCTGAAATAATAATAGCTAACATTTGTGCCAAACTTTGCTCATTACTTTATGCAACAAATATTTTTTGAGTACCTGCATGTACCAGGTCACTGGGGACTCATCACTGAAGAAGACAGATCCATGCCCACGTGGAGCTTACATTGTGTGGGCAGATAGACAATAAGATTCTAAGTATTATGTTAGATGGTGGTGAATACTAGGGAGAAAAAGCAGGGCAAAGAGATAGGGAGCACTGGGATGGCCATTTTATTTTATTTTATTGTTATGTATTTATTTATTTTTGACACGGAGTCTGTCACCTAGGCTGGAGTGCAGTGGCACCATCTCAACTCACTGCAACCTCCACCTCCCGGGTTCAAGTGATTCTCCTGTGTCAGCCTCCAGAGTAGTTGGGATTACAGGCACCCACCACCATGCCCAGCTAATTTTTTTTTTTTTTTTTTTTAATTTTTAGTCAAGATAGGGTTTCACTATATGCTGGCCAGGCTGGTCTTGAACTCCTGACCTCAAGTGAACCATCCACCTCATCTTCCCAAAGTGCTGGGATTACAGGCTTGAGCAACGGTGCCCAGTTATGGGATGGTCATTTTAAATAGGCAGGTTAGGGAAGTCCTCACTGAGAACATGGTATTTGCCTAAAAATCTACAGGAGAGGAAGGAGGCGGTCTAGAGGGAAGAGCACTTTGGTCAAAGTAACAGGCTCATAAATGCGGAGGAATGAGGATACCCGGCTTGCTGGAGGATCAAGGGAAGGTAAGAGGGATAGATGAAGTCAGGAAGGAAGTGGGTAAGGGAGTCAGGGTGGATCTTGGAGGCCTCACAGGTTATTTTGCAGACTGGCTTTTACTCTGAGTAAATGGAATAGAGGAATTAACAGAAAAGGGGTCTCATTCCAGACCCAAGAGCAGGTTCTTAGATGTCCGCGGCAAAGAATCAGGGCAAGTTGCAGAGTATAATAGTTAAAGTAGTTTATTAGAAATTATTCCATTTCTAAGCCGGGCGTGGTGGCTCACGCCTGTAATCCCAGCACTTTGGGAGGCTGAGGCGGGCGGATCACAAGGTCAGGAGATCGAGACCTTCCTGGCTAACATGGTGAAACCTCGTCTCTACTAAAAATACAAAAAATTAGCCGGGTGTGGTGGCGGGCACCTGTGGTCCCAGCTACTCGGGAGGCTGAGGCAGGAGAATGGCGTGGGCCCGGAAGGCAGAGCTTGCAGTGAGCCAAGATCGCGCCACTGCACTCCAGCCTGGGCGACAGGGCGAGACTCCGTCTCAAAAAAAAAAAAAAAAAAAAAAAAGAAACTATTCCATTTCTAATAATAGTACTACTCTATTTCTGAGTAGTATACTTGCTTGCAAGTAGTAGTAAGCAAGTATTGCTTATATAGGAGCACCTCTGCCTTCAATGTAATGCTTGCTTTTATAGGGCTACAACTAGTGTACTTTATTACAAAGGCCTATGATCAGCTTGTGACAGACTATTAGTATTGTTATTCTCTTGTGTAACTATTGATTTCAGGGAAAATTTATGGGTGTACTGTTATCTTTAGAGTGAAACTCTTTTTTTTTTTTTTTTTTTTTGAGACGGAGTCTGGCTCTGTCACCCAGGCTGGAGTGCAGTGGTGCGATCTCCGCTCTCTGCAAACTCCACTGCCTCCCGGGTTCACGCCATTCTCCTGCCTCAGCCTCCCTAGAAGCTGGGACTACAGGTGCCCGCCACCACGCCTGGCTAATTGTTTTGTATTTTTAGTAGAGATGGGGTTTCACCGTATTTGCCAGGATGGTCTCCATCTCCCAACCTCGTGATCCGCCCGCCTCGGCCTCCCACAGTGCTGGGATTACAGACATGAGCCACAGCGCCTGGCCTAGAGTGAAACTCATTTTTAAACTAAGAATACCTTTTTTCCATTATCTCATTTCCTCAACCATAAACATCTTGTGAAGAGTGCCTATCTTCCTGGGAAAGTCACCCAGCAGATTTGGCTTTATCTGACCTTTATTCAAGATGGAGTCACTCTGGTTAGGACACTTCTGACATAATTCCGTCCTCCTTTCTACAAGTAGACCCTTAATCCTAAGGGGTGTAGGGGGACAGAAATCCATCTTTAGTAACTTCTTCAAGCTGAACAGAAGTGATGATATTCCTGCCTAACCATTAGGATCCCTTTGCCTAAAGTAGAGAGCTAGCCAGTCAGAGAGCATCTGTATAGTGAGGACCAATCCTACATAATTCTAAGTCCTGGAAAAAGGTGAAATCTAGAAAATTAATGTGTTGAATTTAAAGAAGCATTGAGTAAGCATAACTTTTATTCCTACATAAAAAGTACAATGCAATATATTCCACAGCACAAAACAGAATGGATAGAATTATCCCAAGCATGCTAAACAAAAAAGTTTTCGAAGGACTAGGCAGCTGTTAGAACCAAGCTGATATGGGGTCAACTGACAGCATGTCAACGGCAGAGATATGGGTGTCAAAGTCTTTTGTGGCCTGAGTAATATTATGTGAATAGTCTGGAATATATACATAACATTCTGTTTTGATTATAGTACAAGTTCCCCCTTTGAGCTGCTGTTAACACGTCCAGAGCCATAGGTTCATAAGGCTGTCTGTCTAATTTGAGATGTTTCTTCAGTCCAGAGGGTAAGGGCATGGGGTATATTATTGAAAACTGCAGCTGTGTTTAGCTACGGCTTTGACTTGAAGCTCCGTGTCAATTGTGGCTGCCTGTGGGGAGAAGATAGTGTCAGACCTCTGAGCCGAAGCTCAGCCATTGTAACCCCTGTGACCTGCACATATATGTCCAGATGGCCTTCAGGAGCCGAGAAGTCTGGAGTAGCAAAAAAAACACAAAAGAACTTAAACAGCCAGCTCCTGCCTTAACTGATTGACCAATCTTATGACATTCCACTGTTGGGAGCAAGCCCCCCAAAATCTGCCCATAAACTGGCCCCAAAACTGGCCATAAACAAAATCGCTGCAGCACTATGACATGTCCATAATGGCCCTAATGCCCAAGTTGGAAGGTTGTGGGTTTACGGGAATGAGGGCAAGGAACAACTGGCCCGCCCAGGGTGGAAAACTGCTTAAAGGCATTCTTAAGCCACAAACAATAGCATGAGTGATGTGTGTCTTAAGGGCGTGTTCCTACTGCAGTTAACTAGCCCAACCTATTCATTTAATTCGGCCCATCCCTTCGTTTCCCATAAGGGATACTTTTAGTTAATTTAATATCTATAGAAACAATGCTAATGACTGGTTTGCTGTTAATAAATATGTGGGTAAATCTGTGTTCAGGGCTCTCAGCTCTGAAAGCTGTGAGACCCCTGATTTTCCACTTCACACCTCTATATTTCTGTGTGTGTGTCTTTAATTCCTCTAGCGCCGCTGGGTTAGGGTCTCCCCAACCGAGCTGGTCTCGGCAAGTGGCGCCCAACGTGGGACCTCAAATCCAGGCCAAAGGGTCACCAGAGTAACGGTTGGAACGGAAAACTAGCTGGAGGACACCCAAGTACTCTTAAAGTAATCCCCGTGGTGAGTAAGAAGGGGAGCTCAGAAGCATCAGGGTAACAGTGGGACAGGTTTGGGTTCTGGTTCGTTTCACCTTTGAACTTTTTAACACTGATAATGAAGAGGAACAAGAGTATAGCAAAGTAGCAGAAGAGATTACAGAGCATGTTTATTTGCCAGCTGAAGCTAAAGTGGCAAAGGAAGGAGAGGTTCATCCCTACCCTTCTGCACCCCCTCATTATTATTTTGAAGAAAATGACCCCCCAGATCTTTTTTTCCCAGAGGACACAGGGCAAAAAGTAGTTGCCCTAGTGACTGTTTGAGCAGCACCTTGAGCAACTGCTCTTAGTTCTATTCAGGCAGCAATTCAGCAAGCTAGACGAGACGGTGATTTAGAGGCCTGGCAGTTCCCTATTAGAATACACCCCCCAGATCAAGAGGGAAATATTATAGCTACATTTGAGCCTTTTCCTTTTAAATTACTCAAAGAATTAAAACAAGCAATAAATCAGTATGAACCAGGTTCTCCTTTCATCATGGGACTGTTAAAGAATGTTACTGTTTCCAGTCAGATGATTCCTACCGACTGGGATGCTCTTACTCGAGCTTGTCTAACTCCTGCTCAGTTCTTACAGTTTAAAACTTGGTAGGCAGATGAAGCTTCCATTCAGGCTGCTTGCAATGCCCAGGACCAACCTCAAATTAATATAACTGCAGACCATCTTTTGGGAGTTGGTGGCTGGGCTGGTTTAGATGCACAACTGGTCATGCAGGATGATGCCATAGAACAGCTTAGGGGGCTGTGCATTAGAGCTTGGGAAAAAATCACTTCAGGTGGAGAACAATACCCTTCCTTTAGTGCTATAAAACAGGGACCCAGAGAACCATATGTTGATTTTATAGCTCGGTTACAGGAGTCTCTTAAAAAGATGATTGCAGATTCAGCTGCTCAGGATATAGTGTTGCAGTTATTAGCTTTCGACAATGCTAATCCCGATTGCCAGGCTGCTCTGCAACCTATTAGAGGGAAAGCACATTTAGTTGATTATATCAAGGCCTGTGATGGTATTGGAGGTAATCTGCATAAAGCTACTTTGTTGGCACAGGCAATGGCAGGACTGACAGTGGATAAAGGAAATACTCCATTTCCTGGAGCTTGTTTTAACTGTGGGAAGCATGGTCATACTAAAAAAGAACGTAGAAAAAAATTAGCAAGTCAGGCCACCAGATAGGGGAAAAAAGAAAACTGTTGAGCCTGAGATATGTCCAAAATGTAAAAAAGGAAAACTCTGGGCTAGTCAGTGTCACTCTAAGTTTGATAAAGATGGGAACCCGATTTTGGGAAACGCCATGAGGGGCCTGTCCCAGCCCTGTTCTAAACCAGGGCATTTCCAGCTAAGGCCATTCCCTCACCCTTGAACAACGTCTGTCCTCTGCCACAGCCTGTAGTGCCACAGTAGATTTATGCTGCACAAAAGCTGTGAGCCTTCTGCCTGGGGAACCCCCGCAAAAGGTCCCAATAGGAGTCTGTGGACCCTTGCCAGCAGGGACAATAGGATTACTTTTAGGAAGGTCTAGTGTAAGTTGAAAAGGCTTACAAATACATACAGGAGTCATTGATTCAGATTACAATGGGGAAATTCAAATTGTTATATCTACTTCTGTTCCCTGGAAAGCAGAGCCAGGAGAGAACATAGCATAGCTCCTGATTGTGCCATATGTGGGAATGGGAAAAAGTGAAATTAAATGAACAGGAGGATTTGGAAGCACAAATAAACAAGGCAAAGCAGCTTATTGGGTAAATCAAATTACTGATACACATCCTACCTGTGAAATAACTATTCAAGAAAAGAAATTTTAAGGTTTGGTAGATATGGGAGCAGACATTTCAATAATTTCTCTGCAGCACTGGCCGTTCACATGGCCAATTCAATCCACTCAATTTAACATAGTTGGAGTTGCTAAAGCCACTGAAATATATCAAAGTAGTTACATTTTGCATTGTGAGGGGCCTGATGGACAACCTGGGACTATTCAACCAATTATAACTTCTGTACCTATACATTTATGAGGAAGAGATTTGTTACAACAATGGGGAGCACAAGTTCTAATTCCAGAACAATTATATAGCCCTCAAAATCAACATAGAATGCATGAAATGGGGTGTGTCCCAAGGACTAGAAAAAAGTTTGCAAGGTTTGAAAGAACCGCTTCAAGCGGAAAAACAAAGTTCCCACCAAAGATTAGGAAATAATTTTTAATGGCAGCCACTGTTAAGCCTCCAGAACCTATGCCTTTAAAATGGTTAACAGATAAGCCAATTTGGATAGAACAATGGCCGCTAAGTAAAGAAAAACTGGAGGCTTTAGAGAAATTAGTTGCTGAACAATTAGAAAATGGGCACATAGCTCCAACATTTTCTCCTTGGAATTCTCCAGTTTTTGTAATTAAGAAAAAAAATCAGGTAAATGCAGAATGTTAACTGACTTAAGAGCCATCTATTCAGTTATACAACCTATGGGAGCATTACAGTGAGGATTGCCTTCTCCTACTATAATTCCAAAAAAATGGCCTTTAATTGTCATGGATTTAAAGGACTGTTTCTTTACTATCTCTTTAGCTGAGCAAGACTGTGAACGGTTTGCATTTACAATTCCTGCTGTAAACAACCTGCAGCTGCTAAGCATTATCGTTGGAAAGTGTTGCCACAGGGCATATCAAACAGCCCAACAATTTGCCAGAGGTTTGTAGGGCAAGCAGTTGAACCTACTCGTAAAACATTTTCACAGTGTTACATTATTCACTATATGGATGATATACTTCGTGCTGCCCCCACTCGAGAAATATTAGTCCAATGTTATGATGACTTGCAAAATTTGATTTCTCGTGCTGGTTTAATTATAGCTCCTGTCAAAATTCAGACTACTACTCCCTACTCCTACTTGGGGACCTTAGTAAATGACACTACCACCATGCCACAGAAAGTAGCCATATGTAGGGATAAATTAAAAACATTAAATGATTTTCAAAAATTACTGTGGGATATTAATTGGATATGACCTGCTCTAGGCATTCTTACCTATGCCACGAGTAACCTGTTTTCTACCCTTAGAGGAAATCCTAGTCTCACTAGCCCACGGCAATTAACAAAAGAGGCTGAGGCAGAGTTACAACTGATTGAAAAGCAAGTCCATAAAGCTCAGATAAATAGAATAGGTCCAGAGAAGACTCTAGATTTGCTAACTTTTTCAACTCAGCGTTCACCTACTGGTGTTATTGTCCAAGAAAAGGGCTTAGTAGAGTGTCTTTTTCTTCCACATATTACTTCACAGACTCTAACTCCTTATTTAGATCAAATCGCTACTATGATAGGGATTGGGAGAACTTGGATTGTTAAATTACATGAACATGATCCCGGAAAAATTATTGTCCCTCTCATGAAAGCACAAATACAGCGAGCATTTATAAATAGTCTTACTTGGCAAACCCATTTAGCTGACTTTGTGGGTATTCTCGATAGTGGTTTTCCTAAAACGAAGCTGTTTCAGTTTTTGAAATTAACTAATTGTATTCTCCCTAAAATAACTAAATTTAAACCAATTGAAGGTGTTGAGAATGTTTTTACAGATAGGTCTAGTAATGGTAAAGCTTCTTATTTTGGCTCAAAAAGTAAAGCTTTCCAGACATCCTATACTTCAGCTCAAAAAGCAGAGCTTGTAGCAGTGATTGAGGTATTGACTGCTTTTTATATGCCTATTAATGTGATTTCTGATTCTTCATACGTGGTTCATTCCACACAGTTAATTGAAAATGCTCAGTTGTGATTTCATACAGAAGAACAATTGATGACAAAAACAAAAAAGGAGGAGAAATAGGGATTATAGGACAGCCCACACAATTGAATCTAGCATTATTTGGTGAAAAGATCCAATAACGAAAAGGCCCAATAATAAAAAAAATTAAGAAATAGGTAAAATAATAACTTGGGGTAGAGGTTTTGCTTGTATTTCTCCAGGCCAAAATCAACAGCCGATTTGGATACTATCCAGACACCTAAAACCTTATCATGAGCCAGATGCCGAGGAAGAGACTCTGGGAGCATCCCGAGGACCCCCCAGTTGCAGCCATGTTGAGACTAACGCTGAGGAGGACCCCCAACTGTCACGAGCAGCATGCGTCGAACACAGCCACCCACCTGGGACAGATCAAGAAGCTGTCACAGATGGCAGAAGAAAACCTAAGGAAAGCCAGACAACCAGTCACAATGACCTTGAGCATTCCTTCAATAAGGGCTGATAATAATGCCTGGATGCAATCACTCTGACACAGTTACACATGCTTTCTGATCTCAGTATTTACCATAATAAATCTGCTCCTATAATTGAGGCATACTGCCCTTAAAAATCTGTTTTGTAAACAGGATTGGACCCAGTTGGAAAAAATGAACATACTTGTTTAGGAAGATTGCATCGCAGAACAGGCAGACTTGTTGCAAAATGATTCCTATGGAATCATTATTAATTTGTCCCCTAAGGGGATGTTTAGCTTGAATTGCACCTCTCAGTCTGCATGCCACGGTCACACTATGTTCAGATGATCTGAACAAAATGGTCAGATGGTAGAAATGATAAGAAGTACAGCAAAAGTTCCTATTATCTGGAACCATGGCGATATAGTGGTACCTCAACTTCAAATGATATGGCCCGCTCTAGGAGCTTCACATAAGGATTTGTGGAAACTATTAAATGCTCTTAGTAAGATCAAAATTTGGGAAAGAATAAAAAAGCATCTAGAAGGACACTCTACAAACTTGTTTTTGGATATAGCAAAATTAAAAGAACAAATATTTAAAGCATCCCAGGCACACCTGACCTTAATGCCA
Organism: Macaca mulatta; assembly: GCF_049350105.2. NCBI lineage: Eukaryota > Metazoa > Chordata > Mammalia > Primates > Cercopithecidae > Macaca > Macaca mulatta. Next base: position 70,161,603 of record NC_133406.1, on the reverse strand, counting down.
GGAACTGGAGCGCTTAAAGGAGCTGCAGACAAATTAGCAGCTATAACCTGTTAAAATGGATAAAAACACTTGGAAGCGCTGTGATTTCCATGATGATGGTGCTTTTAATCTGTGTTGTTTGTCTCTGTATAATCTGCAGATGCAGATAAAGTAGCTCACCATGACAAAGCTGCCCTTGCTTTTATCTCGTTGCAAATCAAAGAAGGGAGACATGTTGGGAACAAGCCCCCCAAAACCCGGCCATAAACTGGCCCCAAAACTGGCCATAAACAAAATATCTGCAGCACTATGACATGTCCATAATGGCTCTAACGCCCAAGCTGGAAGGTTGTGTGTTTACAGGAATGAGGGCAAGGAACACCTGGCACGCCCAGGGTGGAAAACTGCTTAAAGGCATTCTTTTTTTTTTTTTTTTTTTTTGAGATGGAGTCTCGCTCTGTCACCCAGGCTGGAGTGCAGCGGCCGGATCTCAGCTCAGTGCAAGCTCCGCCTCCCGGGTCTACGCCATTCTCCGGCCTCAGCCTCCCGAGTAGCTGGGACTACAGGCGCCCGCCACTTCGCCTGGCTAGTTTTTTGTATTTCTTAATAGAGACGGGGTTTCACTGTGTTAGCCAGGATGGTCTCGATCTCCTGACCTTGTGATCTGCCCGTCTCGGCCTCCCAAAGTGCTGGGATTACAGGCTTGAGCCAAAGCCACAAACAATAGCATGAGCAATGTGTGTCTTAAGGGCATGTTCCTGCTGCAGTTAAGTAGCCCAACCTATTTATTTAATTCGGCCCATCCCTTTGTTTCCCATAAGGGATACTTTTAGTTAATTTAATATCAATAGAAACAATGCTAATGACTGGTTTGCTGTTAATAAATATGTGGGTAAATCTGTGTTCAGGGCTCTCAGCTCTGAAGGCTGTGAGACCCCTGATTTTCCACTTCACACCTCTATATTTCTGTGTGTGTGTCTTTAATTCCTCTAGCGCCGCTGGGGCGAGCTCAGCATTCCACCATTATGACTTGTTCCTGCCCTGCCCCAACTGATCAATCGACCTTGTGACATTCTTCTTCTGGACAATGAATCTTATGATCTCCCCACCATGCACCTTGTGACCCCCTCCTCTGCTAACAATAGATAACCACCTCTAACTGTAACATTCCACTGCCTACCTCAGTCCTATAAAGCTGCCCCTCTCCTATCTCCCTTCGCTGACTCTCTTTTCGAACTCAGCCCACTTGTACCCGAGTGAATAAACAGCCTTGTTGCTCACACAAAGCCTGTTTAGGTGGTCTTCTATACGGACACACATGACAGATAGCCAATGGGTAAAACAACCAAGAAGTCTGCTTTTGTCACTTATGATTAGCTCTTACAGTTTCCCAGTTAGATGGAAGAGATTATAATCTAGTGAGGATACATCCTGGGAGATGAGGATGACCCTATGTACATCTTCCAGTCCAATTATAAGTCATGTATGGCCAGCCATGTGACCCACATGCCCATAACCAACCCCAAGGAGAAATATAAGCACCTAGCCATAAAGACTCATCTTGCCATCCCATCCACATTTGGCTAGTTACAAGAAGTGTGCAATTATAGTGTTGGGGTAGTAACCATTCCATATTACAGGTTTCAGTGTGGTGATCACTGCTATTGTCTTTCAAAGCATAGGGGCACTCTGCCTAATACCTGAACTTATACAGCTGTCATTCATTCATCATGTACAGTATAACCTAAAGTCAGAGTGGAGTTTAATTTTCTGATCAAACTAAAAAGAGGCTTCTTTGTTTCACGGTGGGAAGGGAAAGGGCTGGGCCCTGTTTTTCAGTAGAAGGGAAAAAGGGTTGTCCATTTACCCCAATCATAATAATTTCCCCATATGCTCATAGTGGCTGGCAGGATGTGCCAGGGCAGCCTGAGGTGGAGGAGGCATTAATTCTGTGCATACCCAGCAATCAGTTTTGTTGTGTAGGGAGGCTAAAGTTTGTGCCCATTTGGCAAAGAGATTGCTTCTTAGCTGGTTCCAATACGTGTGCAGAATTAAGATGTTAATCCACATCTTTAAGTTACTCATCCTTCTTGTTTCTCCTGAGCAGGCACCAGAGATCAGTGGTTGGTACACAGGAATAAGTGAGATCAGTCTCTTATGTTCCGGCAGCCTGTGGGACTTCATAAGAAATGGGTTTAATTCAAGATAAATGAACCCAGCTGCTTATTCCTTGAAGTTTAATTGCAGTTGGGGTACTTTGTACAAGTACTTTGGGGAAAGTTGATCTAATGGAGACCCTTCCTTCCAAGTTTTTAATAGAACCCAGTTTCCTGGCTGAATTATAACATGATCTTCTTTCTTAGTTGGGGGAGGAAGTCTCTGATTTCCATATTCAAGAGCTTTTTGCAACTGACCTAAGTTAATAACATAGTTCTGTAATTTGAAAGTATCTATATCGACTGGGTGCAGTGGCTCATGCCTGTAATCCCAGCACTTTGGGAGGCTGAAGGGGGCAGATCATGAGGTCAGCAGTTCAAGACCAGCGTGGCCAACATGGTGAAACCCCATCTCTACTAAAAATACAAAAATTAGCCAGTCATGGTGGTGGACCCCTGTAATCCCAGCTATTCCAGAGGTGAGGCAGGAGAATCACTTGAACCCGGGAGGCAGAGGTTGCAGTGAGCCGAGACTGCGCCATTGCACTCCAGCCTGGGCGACAGAGTAAGACTCCATCTCAAAAAAAAAAAAAAAAAAAAGTATCTATATCTACTAGGAAATCTGCAGTTAAGAAAGGACTTCCATACATTTTTTCGAAAGAGCTGAGCTACAAGTTTCCCTTAGGGGCAGCCAAAACTAGCAACAAGGTCATGGGCAATAGAGACAAATAGGTTTCTGATGTTTCCTGGCATAACTTGGCAAGAGTTCTCTTTGAAGTTTGATTGGCCCTTTCTACTTTTCCTGCAAACTGTGGCTTCCATGCTGAATAAAGGTGATACTGAATTCCTAGAGCCAATGATATATTTTGGGTTCTTGTTGCTGTGAAAAATGGGCCATTGTCACTCTATAAGCTTTTAGGCAGCCCAAACCTAGGGATTATTTCCTTCAATAAAAATTTAGAAATGTCAGTTGCCTTTTCAGACCAAGTAGGAAAACCTTCAATCCAACAAGTAAAGGTATCAATGAATACTAATAAATATTTGAATCCTTCCCATGGGGGTATTTGAGTGTAGTCTATTTGCCAGTCTTCACCTTGGTGTGTTCCCCTGTGCTGAACAGGCTTTGCTAAAGGAGGAGGTAAAGGTTGATTATTTGGGTTATTTTGGACGCATAGTTCATAGGCCCAAGTCCCTTGTTTTACTGTTTTAAGAAGGTCTTTTCCTATAAAAAGACAAGACATCAATTGAAATAGGGAATCTCTTCCCAAATGAGTAGAGTCATGCACATGTTTAACCACTTTGCATTGATCAGCCTTTGTACATACAGCATGTCATTTTCATTAATTAGCCATCTGGAAGGGTTTCAAGTTAATCCATGGGTTTTAGCTCATTCCTGTTCTCCTTTAGTATACTCTGGCTTTATCATCACCAGGGCAGGGGGTACCGACATGCCCACAAAGTTGATTGGCTCCCTTAATGCAGCTGCCTTGGGTATAGCACCTGCAAAAGAATTTCCTTTTATTATAGTGGAGTCTCCTTTCTGATGCTCCCTGCAGTGACTCACAGCAACTTCCTTTGACAGCAGGACAGCATCTAGTAGATTTAAAATTTCCAAGTGGTATTTTTATATGGGAACCCTTAGCAGCAGTTAGGAATCTCCGTTCCTTCCAAATGATAACATGAGCGTGAAGACCAGAAAGGCATACTTGCAGTCAGTGTAAATGTCCATTCTTAAATCATTTCCCAATTGAAGGGCTATGGTAGGAGCCACTAACTGCTTCTTTTTTTTTTTTTTAGAGATGGGGTCTCACTCTGTCACCCAGGCTGGAGTACAATGGTGCAATCTTGGCTCACTGCAACCTCCGTCTCCTGGGTTCAAATGATTCTCCTCCTCAACCTCCCGAGTAGCTGGGATTACAGGTGCCCACCACCATGCCAAGCTAATTTTTGTATCTTTAGTAGAGACTGGGTTTCATTATGTTGGCCAGGCTGGTTTCAAACTCCTGACCTCAGGTGATTCACTGACCTCGGCCTCCCAAAGTGCTACGATTACAGGTGTGAGCCACCGCACCCAGCCAATTAACTCCTTTTTGAGCAGAGCTGGAAGCTGTTAGAGCCTGGGCTTTGTTTACCTCATGCTGACTGGCAACAACCTACCTGGCTCTTCAGTTTCCCTGATACATAAAACTGCTCCCATTTGTAAACCATTCTATTTCAGGATTACCTAGTGGCTCATCTTTTAAGTCTGCCCAGCTGGAATAAATTTGCTCCATAACTTGCATGCAAGAATGATCTAGAGGGTCCATAGCCTCAGGCAGATAAGTAGCCAGGTTTAAGGTTTGGCATCCTTTAAGAGTAATAACAGGAGTGTCTAAACAATAAAGCCTGATACTTTAATAAGCATATCTTGGTTATCTATAGGTATCCTTTGGCTTCTAGAACCTCTTATACTTGGTGTGGTGTCAAAACTTCCAGATCTTGCCATAAAGTTAGCTTCATCTACCAGAAAAGCAGTTGCTGTAACTGCTCTGAGACATCTGGGCCATCCTGAAGCCACATGGTATAATTGCTTAGAAAAGTATGCCACCATTTAAGGGATATCTCCTAGTTTCTGGACAAGAATGCATAGGGTTGTTGATTGTTTTTCAGCCACTTAAAGGAAGACTGGTTTGTCAAGACTGGGGATTCCTAAGGCTGGAGATGTACTCTTAGAGAGTATTAAAAGCATGTTTATAATTGTTACCCCATTCAGAAGGATCTGAGTCTGCTCCTCATAGAGCCTCATCTAAAGGCTTGGCCATATGCCCAAATCCGGGTACCCGTAAATGGCAGAATCCTGCCATCCCTAGGAAAGCCCATAATTGTTTTCTAGTTTGGTGTTCTGGAACACCCAAAATAGCTTCTTTTTGTACCAGGGCTATTGCCCTGGTGCCAGGAGTTAAGACGTATCCCTAATACTTAACTTTTTGAGTTGAAATCTGGGCCTTGGCTGGGTATAATAGCTCACACCTGTAATCTCAACATTCTGGGAGGCTGAGGTGGGAGGATCACTTGATTGAGCTCAGGAGTTCAAGACCAGCTTGGGCAACATGGCAAAAGTGTCTCTAAAAAAATTAAAAAAAAAAATTATCTGGGTGTAGTGTGTGCACCTGGTGTCCCAGCTACTTGGGAGGCTGAGGTGGGAGGACTGCTTGACCCCAGGAGATGGAGGTTGCAGTGAGCTGAGGTCACACCACTGCACTCCAGCCTGGGTGACAGAGCCAAACCCTGTCTCAAAAAAAATAAAAAGAAAAGAAATCTGGGCCTTGTACAGCAAGAGTCTATATACCCATTAGTTCTCAGAAAATTTAACAATGTAATGGTGTTATTGTCTGAGTCCCTTTTGGTTGGGCTAGCAATAAGCAGATCATTAAGTACTGAATAATGGTGCCCTTATCCAATCACAACATTTTAAATTATTTTAGCCAGCACATTTCCAAATAAATGAGAGGTATCTCCAAACCCCTAGGGAAGAACTGTCCAAGTTACTTGAGAAACTAAATGACTATGTGGGTCAGTCCATTCAAAAGCAAAGATGAATTGCAAGTCAGGGTGCACCAAAATACAGAAAAAGGCTTCCTTAAGATCTAAGATTGTAAACCAATTAGCATACCCAGGGACCTGGGCTAACAGCCTATAAAGATTGCATACTATAGGATGTATGAGAACAACAACCTCATTGACAACAAGGAGGTCTTGAACAAATCTATAGTCTCCACTTGTCTTTTTAACTGACAAGATTGGATTATTACAGGGAGACTCAGAGTCTCAGCAAACCAAATTGCAGAAACATATTTATTAGTGGCTGGATTCCTCTTTATGCCTCTGTTCGCAGAGGGTATTGTCTTTTCCAGGGAATATGAGACACCAGGTTTAAGTTAAATACAAACTGGAGGGGTATTTAATGCCCTCCCCAGAAGTTAAATGTCCCAAACCATAGGATCTATTTGGGAGGTTACTACAACATGCAAGCTAGCTGAATCTCTATTAATTTTTCTCCATTGTTGTGGAGAGAAGTAAAAGCAATTCCTCATCCACCTTGTAATTTCTGAAAGAGACTACAGTTTGAAGCTGAGTTAATAAATTTCTTCCCAACAGAGAGGCAGGGCATTCAGGCATTAAAAGAAAAGCATATGAAGTTGTGAGCCGAGATTGTGCCACTGCACTTCAGCCTGGTGACAGAGTGAGACTCCATCTCAAAAAAAAAAAAAAAAAAAGACAAGAAACGCATATGAAAAAACAGTCCCTGAAGAGCAGCTTAGAGGATGCTAAAACAGCACCTATGAGCTTGTCCATTTATCCCTGTGACCATATAGTCTCAGAATGATAAAACCTCTTCATACTGCATCAAAACAGAGCAAGCAGCCCCTGTATAGAGAAGGAAATTAATATTGTTACCTGCCACTTCAAGGGTTACCCCAGGATCCTCCAGATATATGGTTTTGTTGCCCAATGAGAGCTGTAGTGGAGGGTCTTGAGCCCTGTCAGTCTTGGTCTTCAGCACCTAAACCAAGGATGTCTGAGCAAACCCAAGAGTGAGTGGTGTGCATTCGCTCTTCCCAATGGCCAGTTTTCTTACAGCAAGCACATTAATTTATATTCAAGTTGTGGTGATCTGGAAGCCCAGATTGGGGCTTTCTGCCTTCTAGCTTCCCTTGCCAAGGCTGAGAAGTGTAAGGGCAACCCCCATGTGGGTGGCAAACTGAAGGCCACAGCTAAGAGCTGTCCCTTTTGAGAAAATGTCTTAAGTTTTCCTCCTTTCTCTGTGTTGTCCTTGTTATTAAAAACCATAAATGCCATGTCCCAAAACTGGTTCATAGTAGTCTGGGTACGCAAGGTTGCTTTTTGCAGTTTCCAGTGGATATCAAGAGCAGACTGAATTATAAAATGTACCCCCAATCAGGTTTGCCCTTTTGAAGTGGGATGAGTATATTTCCTAATTACCTCAATTGTCCCTGAAACAAAGCCAGATTCTCATCTTTACCTTGGGTAACTTCCTTCACGTTATCATAATTAACAGGTATTTTTCATACATGTGTTTATCCCTTCTAATAAACAAGTGATCATGTGATCTCTCCTCTCTGTCTTCACTATTCCTTTGATCATTCCATCCTGGATTTTGATCAGAAACTGCAATACCCCAGGCCCTGTAGATAGTACGATTAGAATTGTGGGATAGCATTTCATTTCTGTGTGTCCTAGCTATTCCCAAAATCCATTGCTTTTCTTCCACTGTACAGCAGGTGAATTACAAAATATGCAAATCCTGCCAGGCTAAATTATGTCAGAGTTAGTTTCTCAAATTCATCTATAAATTTTCCTGGGTCTTCAGAGAAACAACCAAATTTTTCTTTGCATAATGCCAAATCAGACATAGAAAAAGGGACCCATACCCTTATAGTGCCCTATTCCCATTTGCCACTTTTCTAAGCAAAGATTTTCCTTTGAAAGTTGCTAAGAGGCTCCACTATGGGTAGTACTGGTGGGGCTGGGTTCCTCAGGGAGTAACGGGTACAGAATAGGACTGAGTCTCTCAGAAGGAGGTAGATGTAAAATAGGGCTAGAGGGTAAGGAGGAGGAGTTGAAGAGGTCTCAATAGAACTACTAGAAGGGCTAGAAGGGACAGGGGCAGATACACCTGAAGCATTGAAACTGACCGAGGCTTGCATTGAAAGATCATCTAGAATATCTAATTATTTTTCCTCTTTTGTTTTCATTAAACATGCACATGCTTGTTGTAAAGTTTTAGCCTGACTAAGCAACAAAAATGTTTGAACGTATGGTATTTCACCCCATTTTCCCCCCTGCTTGCAAAACAAATCAAGTTGAAGTATACTATTAAAGGCTGTAGTTCCATTAGGTGGCCATTTTTCTTGACTTTCCAAATAACATTATTATTATTTGGAATAATAACATTATTATTTGGCCCTATTAGGGCCAAACAATATTACATAAAAATAAAAATTTCTTTTTCTTAAGCCCACCTAATTTAAAATGGTCCCAGTGCTCTAATATGTTACCCTAGTGGCGAACTTTTTAGGATTCAGGCTGTGTTACCCACGAGGGGAGCAGGTAAAGGCGAAAGTAGAGATCATCATGAATGAGATTGTACTGCCACTGGCCGAGCTCCGCTAAAAAGGATGAAAGAGCTTTCAGAGCCAAATGAGCAAGGGAAAATGATCCTGTGGTCACTTTTTTTTTTTTTTTTTTAAATGAAAATAGAGACAAGGTCTTGCTGTGTAGCCCAGGCTGCTCTTGAACTCCTGAGCTCAAATGATCCTCCTGCTTTGGCCTCCTAAAGTGCTAGGATTACAGGTGTCAGTCACTACACCCAGCCCCTGTGGTCACGTTAATTCAGCTATTCATATTACCCAAATAATAAGTTGAGCCATTTGCACTAGAGAGACCACAACAGGGGACTTGACAAAAGAAATGTCTCACTAAGCAAGGGAAATGACACAGACCCAGAAAGGAATGTCCAGGCTCAGGACAGTGATGGCAAACAGGAGGAGACTTACATGGTCTTGCTGTCTGTAACCAAGAAGTAAAAGTCATTTGATTAATGAGCAGATGAAGAGGAACTGCTAAAACCGAATCTCCAATTCCCTATCCTAGAGCTGTTTGTCTACAGGGGACTGGCATAACTGCTGCCTGGCTCAATCATATTGCCCTGGAATTTTCCATTTAAAATGTGTAAGTACTGGCTGGGTGCGGTGGCTCACGCCTGTAATCCCAGCACTTGAGGAGGCCGAGGTGGGTGGATCACTTGAGGTCAGGAGTTCAAGACCAGCCTGACCAATATGCCAAAACCCTGTCTCTACTAAAAATAAAAAAATTAACCAGGCATGGTGGCACACACCTGTAGTCTCAGCTACTCGGGAGGCTGAGGCATGAGAATCGCTTGAACCTGGGGGACGGAGGTTGCAGTAAGCTGAGATCACACCACTACACTCTAGTCTGGGCGACAGAGCAAGACTTTGTCTCAAAAAAAAAAAAAAAAAAAAAATTGGAAGTACCAAGTTTCAATTAATCTTTTGAGATAAGGGGAGGCGATAAATAAACCATGTAAATGGGCTACATATAGGGAAAGTAAATCTTGCAGAACCGTTCATCCCCAACGTATCTTAACAGTATGCGGGAGCAGACAGGTGAAGAGCCGATAATCTGAAGGCAAATGAGGAAAGTGAAAGTAAAAAAAAAATCACGACTGGTCAAGTGAGGCCTCTGAAAAGCAGCAGTAAAACACAGCAGTAAAGCATAGACAGCAAGCAGGAAACTGGCAGGTAGCAGCCTTTAATGAGCAGCCACGTGTTTGCAAGGAGGGCTAATCTAAAGGGAGTAATGGTTAATATCCCGTCACGCTGAATCCATATCCAGCTATGAGGATGTGGAGGGCCTCCAACCCTTCCTAGTTGGACCTCTAACTCAGTTTTAGACAGGTGCCCCTGTCCTTTACCAGTATAAAAACATATTCCGGACGGGCGCGGTGGCTCACACCTGTAATCCCAGCACTTTGGGAGGCCGAGACGGGCGGATCACGAGGTCAGGAGATCGAGACCATCTTGGCTAACACAGTGAAACCCCGTCCCTGATTGTCATTTTCTACTTGAACCGAGACATATTTTTCCAAAGCACTTGGAATCAGTCACCGGCAAGAAAAATGGAAAGTATTCTTTTTCAAAAGATTTTATTTTATTTTAAGTTCCGGGATACATGTGCAGAATGTTCAGGTTTGTTACATAGGTAAACGTGTGCCATGGTGGTTTGCTGCATCAACCCATCACCTAGGTATTAAGCCCTGCATGCATTAGCTATTTATCCTGATGCTCTCCCTCGCAAAATAGAAACTATTCTGAACAGAACAGAATGGCTGAATACAGGGAGCCAGTTACACAGGTGATGAAAGAAGTTAAGACAATAACCCTGAGGCAACCCAGAGAGTATCAACAGCAGTAGTCACCATTCCAGCCAATGGAAGGGTAACAGTGGCGTTTATTTATTTTTATTTATCTTTCTTGAGATGGAGTTTTGCTCTTATTGCCCAGGCTGGAGTGCAGTGGCACGATCTCGGCTCACTGCAACCTCCACCTCCCGGGTTCAAATGATTCTCCTGCCTCAGCCTCCCAAGTAGCTGGGATTACAGGCATGCGCCACCACGCCCAGCTAATCTTTGCATTTTTAGTAGAGACAGGGTTTCTCCATGTTGGTCAGGCTGGCTTCAAACTCCCGACCTCAGGTGATCCGCCCACCTCAGCCTCCCAAAGTGCTGGGATTACAGGCATGAGCTACCACGCTGGGCAACAGTGGTGTTTATTAGAGTCTATGGGCCTGGGTTAACCTGGCTGAAGCTAGGACCACAAAAAGCCTTTGTATCAGAGGCTGGAGCCATGGAAGGGAAACTGCAAGAGGCAGAGAACAGGGAAAGAAAAGCCCTAGCTTCTCCCTTGCCCTGACTCCTGAAAGTGCCTCCTGCTAAGGTATAGATGTAAATGATTGCCAGCCATTATTCTAGAGGTCACAAGACATTGCAACTTCCCCAATTACTCCTGCAGATAACATCACTATTGTAGAACCTCAGTTTGGCTTTTTGAAATGTCTTTTCAGGGGCCGGGCGCGGTGGCTCAAGCCTGTAATCCCAGCACTTTGGGAGGCCGAGATGGGCGGATCACGAGGTCAGGAGATCGAGACCATCCTGGCTAACACGGTGAAACCCCGTCTCTACTAAAAAAATACAAAAAACTAGCCGGGCGAGGTGGCGAGCGCCTGTAGTCCCAGCTACTCGGGAGGCTGAGGCAGGAGAATGGCGTGAACCCGGGAGGCGGAGCTTGCAGTGAGCTGAGATCCAGCCACTGCACTCCAGCCTGGGCAATAGAGCGAGACTCCGTCTCAAAAAAAAAAAAAAAAAAAAAAGAAAGAAATGTCTTTTCAGGTTTTTTGCATGTCTGACACTGATGGCTCTACCTGGACCCACCAGTCACTCCTGTGGCCCCACCCAGCAGTGAGTAAGCTCACTGGAAGACCATTTCCCACACCCCTATGATTGCAACCCCAGCCAATCAGTAGCAAGCACCCATGGCCTAGCCACCCGTACCCCATCCCACAAACTACCTTTGAAAACCCCTGGCCCCCAAATGCTCGAGGAGATTGATTTGTGTAATAACTCTGTCTCCCTGTGGCCTCAGTCAAACTCTTTCTTTACTGCAATGCCATGGTCTCAGTGAATTGATATTGTCTATACAGCAGGCAGGAAGAACCCATCAGGTGGTTACACTACATGACCCCAGTTGTCCTCTCCACTGACACTGCCTTCTGCTTGTGCTTCAGCCTAGAGCCTGTGTGTCGTACCTGTGCCTTCTGCCTGTACCCACACAGACTATCATGTGCTGGTCCCTTCTTGTCATTCAGGTCTCAACTCAAAAGTAACTGCCATCAGGAGGCCTCTCTTGACATCCCCCAGATATATTAGCATCCTACCACCCTGGCCCATGCCTTCTATCTTTTTATAAGGATGAGTCATATTGGATTGAGAGATCACCTTACTCCAATATGACCTCCTCCTAATTACATCTGCAATGACCCTATTTCCATCTAAGGTCACATTCTGAGATACTGAGGTCTAGGTCTTCAACATATTTTGGGGGGACACAAGTCAATTATAACAGGAATCTTTAGGGTATAGATGATAATTCAAGCCATGAGGCTAGAGGTGACCACTTCACTAGCCCCTACGGAGTTCACAGAAAGGAGATGGAAAACTAGCTTTGGGGCTGGGCATGGTGGCTCTCGCCTATAACTCCCCCAGCACTTTGGGAGGCTGAGGCAGACAGATCACTTGAAGTCAGGAGTCCGAGACCAGCCTGGCCAACATGATGAAACCCTGTCTGTACTAAAAATACAAAAATTAGCCAGGTGTGGTGGCAGGTACCTGTAATCCCAGCTATTTGGAAGGCTGAGGCAGGAGAATCACTTGAGCCCAGGAGGCAGAGGTTGCAGTGAGCCAAGATCGCCGCACTGCACTCCACCCTGGGTGATAGAGCGAGACTCCATCTAAAAAAAATCAAAACAACAACAATAACAAACTTAGCTTTGGGAAAGGCCACCCTATAGAGTTGAGGTGAGGAGAAGCCAGCAGAGAGGCTGAGAAGGAGCAGTAACTGTAACTGTAATAGGCCTGTTGCCTGATGTGTGCAGCAAGTCAATATGCCAAGACAGGGGGTTGCAGTAGAAAAAGAGGCTTACTAATAGGGCCTCCAATCAAGGAGATGGAGGGGAACCTCAAATCCTCTCTCAAGGAGTTTGGGGCTTTTCTAAGGGTTTTTAAGGAGTAGGCTGAAGTATGGAGACTGCTGATTGGTCAAAGAGAGCAGGACGAAATCATGGGACAGAGAAAGAAGCAGCTGTATTCTCATGCTGATTCCATTCCTCTGTTGGTGTCTTCAAACTGGTTGGTGTCAGCTGTTTCACTGGAATTTGTGATCTGAAAAACATCTTAAGCAATTTTTTTTTTTTTTTTTTTTGAGACAGAATTTTGCTCTCGTCACCCAGGCTGGAGTGCAATGGCATGATCTTGGCTCACTGCAACCTCCGCCTCCCAGGTTCAAGCGATTCTCCTGCCTCAGCCTCCTGAGTAGGGAGGCTAGGGAGGCTGGGATTATAGGTGCCCGCCACCATGCCTGGCTAATTTTTGTATTTTTCGTAGAGATGAAGTTTCACCATGTTGGCCAGGTTGGTCTTGAACTCCTGACCTCAGGCAATCTGCTCGCCTCGGCCTCCCAAAGTGTTGGGATTACAGGCATAAGCCACTGCGTCCAGCCTTAAACAATTCTTAAACAAAAGCCTTATGATTCTAATGTCAGAAATCCTACCTATAGGAGTAGTGGAGATGCAAATGGTCAGTATCTAGTGCCACATGACTTTTGGTTACAAGGAAGTGGGTCAAAATACAGCCTGATTAATGCTTAATTATAACTCTATTTCTCTGCAGAATTCATGTTAACCCTGTGAGGAGGGCTTCAAAGTGAGGTAGGAGCAGGCTGGGAGTGTGTGGTGTCCTGGAAGCCAGGGAGGAACATGTATCAAGGAGGAGGGAGGATTAACCAAGTCCACTGTGGCTGATAAATCAAGAAAGAGGAGAATGGGAAAATGGCCATCTGATGTGACAACACTGAGGTCACTTGTGACCTTGACAAGCACTGTTCCAGTAGAGTGGAGGGGAGTAAAGCCTGACTGGTGTGTGCTCATGAAGGAATGGGAGAGAGGACCTGGGGGAAGCAATGACAGAACACTATTTACATTTTTATGGTCTGTCTCTTCACACTTGCGTGAAAGAGCCACAAAAGCTAGGACCCAAGGGTATCTTATCCATTTCTGTATCCCAGTGCCCAGCACATTGTATTTGTTAAGCCATATTTTATAGTTTATTAACCAGTATCTCCTTCAAATGTGGGAGCCCATAATCTTCCAGTTTGGTCACACCAACAAAGACTAGAGAGGAATGATAGGGTTGGAATAGAATTCTCTGGTTCCTTCCAGCTCTAATATTCTATGATTGTGTGAACTTGTTCTATCAAGTACCATTGTAATTAATAGAGTAAGGAATTTTTTTTTTTTTTTTTTTTTTTTTTTTTTTTTTTTGAGACGGAGTCTCGCTCTGTCGCCCAGGCTGGAGTGCAGTGGCCGGATCTCAGCTCACTGCAAGCTCCGCCTCCCGGGTTTACGCCATTCTCCTGCCTCAGCCTCCCGAGTAGCTGGGACTACAGGCGCCCGCCACCTCGCCCGGCTAGTTTTTTGTATTTTTTTTAGTAGAGACGAAGTTTCACCGTGTTAACCAGGATGGTCTCGATCTTCTGACCTCGTGATCCGCCCGTCTCGGCCTCCCAAAGTGCTGGGATTACAGGCTTGAGCCACCGCGCCCGGCCTAGAGTAAGGAATTTAATTAGTGGTCTGCTGTTGTTAATTTGTTTGGTAAGCAACTGTTAAATGAAATGACTGGAATCAGTGTTCCATTCATAAATTCAACAAACATTTGTCGAGTGCCTACAATGTGTTAGGCACTATATATAATGTCCCATATAACAGATGTAAGAGCAGAAGGCCTGGGATGGGGTGAGTGGTCAGGAGAGATGATGGGGACCTCCCACTGCTAATTCTGCAGGAGGTCCAGGGTTCTTTGATGTGGCTGGTGCTAGTCTGCTTATCACTGAGGAGAGAAGAGGCTCCCAGTGGCCTGAGTGGAGGGGTTACCAAGCTGCAGCTGCAAGGGACACAGAGCAGCATTCACCAAGGCACAACAAGCAGCCTCTATCTGCTTCACGACTGAGGAGCTGAGGGCCCCCACACAACAGCTGTTTCAGGCAGTGGGAGGAGAGGAAGATGTGGTCTTCAGGTCCACCCTGCCACAAGACCAACACCAGATTTTACGCCACATCTAGGGCTTGAGGCTTCTTCTGTGGCTGAACAGCGTGTTTGGGCTTTCTCTGCACGATCCTTTCTTTCTGCTTTCATAGGCCTTGTCAGGCAGGGCAGGGTTTAGCAGTTGCATTCTAAGGCGAGGAGAGGAGCATTGCATGACCTAAGAGGGTCAGAGCCAGGACAAGAACCTAGGGGTACTCCTGGCCCTGGAATAACGGAGAGAACATGGGCTCCGCAGTCTACCCCTGGATGAAATACTCTTCATTTGATTACCGCTCCACCAGCATCCTTTCTGAAACAAAGTACCTCAGTTTCCTCATTTGTAAAATAGGGAGAAAAATGTCCTCCTTACAGGGTTCCTTGCAGAATCAAGGGCATAATGTGAGTGAGAGCGCTTTGTAACTAACATACAACGTGCTCTCCAGACATTTGTTACGGTTTTAAACCGCCAGGCAAAGCTTCCTCTTGCAGTTACAGATTAGGGGCTCCTACTCATCTGACTTTGTTCCACTTTCCACTCCTCTTCTCCGTCCCTCCCCTTCCAACAAAGAGAGGAAGTGAGAGACGCAGAGGCACGCGTCTAAGGACCAGTTTAGCTGGCCCAGGGTCACATGCAAGATTTGCCGCCCCACGGGGTGAGAGCCGGTGTGAGGGGCGCCCCCGTCCAGAACTACATTACCCATCAACCCTTTCGCGGCTCCCGGGCGGCAGCGACCAGGCGCATGCGCCGAGTACCGCCACGCCTGGTCTCCGGGACACCCCTACGGACCGGATTCGCCTAGCTGTGCCGGTAGGTCCAGGTGCAGCGGCCGCAGTGCTGCCTCCCGGCGCCGCGGGCTGTGGCGGTCTCAGGTGTGCCGAAGCTCTGGTCTGTGCCATGATCCGGCAGGAACGCTCCACATCCTACCAGGAGGTACGAGGTTGTGAGAGACGGAAGGGAAGTTTGAGGCGGAGGAGCAGGGTCCCGGGGGTCTGGGCGGATGCGGGCCGGGGTTGTCGGGGCTGCGCGGCAGAGGGCTCTTCCGAGGGACGGGCGGGTGCGTCGAGGGAGGGCTCCGGGGGTGCAGAGGAGCGGCCCAGGGGCAGGAAGGAAGCGGGGCGGCGGAGCGGGCGCCCAGCCTCCTCCATATGCTGCGGGTCTCATGGCCGAAGTCTAGAGTAGGGTCCCCGGCGCCGCGACCCGTAACCAGCAGGTGAATGATTGAAGCTACCTGAGGCCCAGCCTTCCGCGCTCCGGGGCGGAGCGGCAGCCCGGTGGCCCCGAGAAACCTGGCGTTCTTTGCAACAAGTGGAGCGCCCGCGCCCTCCTCCCAGCGAGAGCTGATGCGCGGTCGGCATCGTCGGCATCCTCCCCCTCCAAACCTAAGGCCTCGCGGTCCCCGCGGCTGGTGACAGGATTGATTACCTGTTTTTTGGTGACCGCCTAACTTTGAAAAAGTGCCTTCATGGACTTTGCTGGTTCTCGCTCTTCTTCGTCTCTCCCTCCAGCCTCACCTCCTCCCACGACTTTATCACTTTCCAGTTCTTTGTCTCTACCCTGTCCTGCGCTGCAGGCTGTGCGTCCAGCGCTTCCTCCAGGCAAGCCCTGCCTCCTGACTTCTCCAGCTATGTTAGCGAAACTGCCCTCCTCCTCCTCCTCCTCCACTTCTCGGGCCCCAAACCTTGGTCATCTTTGGGACCCATCCTCTTCTGTGCCCCTCCACCGTGCCCCCTCAGTGGCCAAGGTCAGGCAGTTCCAGATCGGTCCTCCTCCAGTTTGTGTCCTTGTGTTTGCTGTAACCTCTGAGTGTGATACTGTGTTACCATCGCTCCCTTCAGTCTCTTATACTCTCCAGATTTACCTTGAGGCCCTGCCTTGACCTCGGAGCATTCCTTTTTTCTCAGACCTGACGCTGCCCTTCGTCTGCCCAGAAGAGTCCAGACTTCTCAGCAAGCTCCCAAAGCTCTGTACAGCACAGCAGCCATGTCTACCATTACCTTTGCCACCTCCTTACCCACCTAGGGTCTGGCCACAGTGGAAACTCAGTTTTAAAATGTGCTTCTGCCTCTGTGCATGCACTCACTCCATTTCTTCGTCAACCCTTCGCCAAGCTCCATTCGGTAAAATGCCCCCAGAAGTCAAGGGCTACCGCAAGTTCCATGTGCTTCATAGGGGTCCACTTTCCAGACCCGTCTGGCATTTCTGTCTGTCCTTCTCATACGAACCTGCTGCCTTCAGTCTTAGTCAATAGTTACTGCTGTACATATCTCCCTTTGTAAAAGACTGTGATTCACGGAAGGGCTGTGTGGACTATATAAAGCAGGTGACTTAGCCCTACAGTGGAGGGAGAAGCCAAATTGAAGGTAGATAAGATCTACCTAAGGCTTGCCATTTTTTAGTGTAGGATCTCGGCTGGAACCTGGCCTTGGACAAATTTCTATATTTCTCCTCCCATCCCCTTTATTCCATCTGTTTTCTTTGTCTGAAAGGAGTCTGAGGGATTTTAACCAGTGCTGTGGATTCCATGGCCCCTAGATTCTGTACCCTGAACAGCGGGGGAATCCTGGGGAAAGAGATGTGTCTGAAAGTTTTTAGGTTTAGAGGGTGTGGAGCACAGTGGATAAATTAGGGATTTCAAGTCAGAAAGCCCATGTTCGTGTCCTGGCTGTGCCTCTTGCCATTTGTGTGACTTTTATTGAGTCACATAATTTTCTGAGCCTCAGTTTCTTTGTCTGAAAGATGAAGATAATAAAAGTCCCTACCTCTCAGGGTTGTTTGGGGATTAGATAAGTTGGTGTGGAAAGTGCTTGGCTCAGTGTCTGGCAGATAGTGACCCCACAGTGAATGATAGCTCTTTTTAACAGGGTGTGGGCAGCTCCCGTGTCTAGGGTGCTTTGGGGGTCCTGGCTTAGCAGGAACATGTGCCTCACTATCCACACATAGCCGGCCTAGCAGGGCTTATAAAATGTTTATTAAAATATAGTCACTTATCCCGCTTGCAGGGCCAAGGCCCAGGGTAGACACAGTTTCTCTTTGGAGGCATTTTCAAGGTGGAAGGCACTGGAAGGGTGCCCTCCCCTTGCCTTCTTCAGAGGCCTGTTCTGTGGTGCCTGTCTCTCCCTTCTTCAGAGAAAGGGGCCACCCAGAGAATGGCCGGCATCTTTCTTGCCTGAACCGTTCTGTGAGTGTACCTAGCTCTGAGTAGGTTTATTTGCTGAGAGGGGATTTTTCCCTGGGGAGGGTGGGATATACTGAGAATTTGGCCAGGGGCAGACAAGGATGCAGGCTCATTATGGCTGCGGGTAGTCAAGAAGGGAACTCAGTGGGAGTGTGTTAGCACCTGGGTCAGGGTCGACCTGGGTGAGGCTTGGATCAGGAAACTTTGAGACTTCCCAGGACTAACATCCTCCTCTCCCTTTGGCCAGTGAGACCTCTGGGACCCCTTTATCTGTGCTCCCACTGGTGGCTTATATCTCTTGGTGCCTTCACCAGCTTCCCTGCCCTTTCCCACTGGTTGCTTTTCTTTTCTTTCTTTTTTTTGAGATGGGGTTTCACTCTTGTCACCCAGGCCGGAGTGCAATGGCGTAATCTTGGCTCGCTGCAACCTCCGCCTCCTGGGTTCAAGAGATTCTCCTGCTTCAGCCTCCCAAGTAGCTGGGACTACAGGTGTGTGCTATCATGCCCAGCTAATTTATATATTTTTAGTAGAGATGGGGTTTCACCATGTTGACCAGGCTGGTCTCGAACTCCTGACCTAGGTGATCCGCCCACTTCGGCCTCCCAAAGTGCTGGAATTACAGGAATGAGCCACCGTGTCAGGCCCTGCACCTGGCCTTTTCTTTTGTGCTTGGAGTGCTTTAAATTGGAGATTTTGCCTGATTCTAAGGGGCAGGAATGGAGTCGTGGAGAGGGAGATAGAAGAATAGATGCATAAGAGCTGTTTTTCACTTGTCTCTTGGAGGTGAGTTTTTAATGAAAATGTCTTGAAACCTTAAACACTAATGCTGTGAACCTGAGAAAATGCTTGGGAAAACTGTCCCCTCTTCCTCCCAATTCAGGGATGGCTTCTCTTCTAAGCTCTGGTCTTGACCTCTCTTGCCCTCCTCCTTAATCCTACAGAGACTTGTTGATTATCATGGTATCCTTTCCACCCTTCTACCCTTCTCAGTGGCATAATTGTCCCCATTTGACAGGTGAGACCATTGATGAAGTGAGGTTGAGATTGCTGGCTACCAGGCTGCTGATTGTAATTAGCACCTGTCCCTGTGATGGATTGCCTGCCTGTCCTTCCTGCTGTGTGTTGCCATTTGCAGCCCAAGTCAGTGGACTTCAGCCAGAGTGCCACAGAGAGCTCTGACACCACCTTCACTGTTCCCTCTTTTCTCTCAGCAGACTCTAAGCCGCATTTCCTCTTCCTTTGGGAAGTGGTTAAGACCGTGGGCTTTGGAACTAGACCAACTTGGATTTGACTCCTGGCTATATCTTTCCCTTTATGGCCATGAGAAATATTGTGAGTTGAATTGTGCTTCCTTAAAAAAGATATGTTGAAGTCCTGACCCCAGGTACCTCAGATTGTGACCTTGTTTGGAAATGAGGTCATTGCAGGTGTAATTAGTGAAGATGAGGTCATACAGGAGTAGGGTGGGCCCCTAATCCAACATGACTGGTGTCCTTAAAGATGATGACCATGTGAAGACACAGAGAGAGCACACCTTGTAAAGATGGCAACGGAGAGTGGAGATTGGATGCCTCTACATGCCAACAAACTCCAAGGATTGCTGGTTGTCACCAGAAGCCAGGAGAGAGGCATGGAACAGATTCCCTCACCACTCGCAGAAGGAGCCAACCCTGCCAACACCTTGATTTCAGACTTCTAGCCTCCAGAATTGTGAGAGAAGACATTTCTGCTGTTTTCAGCTGTTTGGTTTGTGGTACTTGGCTACGGTAGTCCTAGGAACATAGAGGGCAGACAGTTTCTTGAGCTTTCTGAGCTTCAGTGTCCTCATCTGTAAAATTGCTGTAACGCATTCTACATCATGTGGTTTTTGGTGACGATAAGTGAGAAGCAACTTCTGCTTTCTTATTCTAGTCTAGAAAAGCAAGGCTGACATAGCTGACCCGTCTTTGCTCTCTTTGCTTCTCCCTTTAGCTGAGTGAGGAGTTGGACCAAGTGGTTGAGAACTCAGAGCTGGCAGACGAGCGGGACAAGGAGACGGTCAAAGTCCAAGGTCCGGGTGTCTTACCAGGTGAGTGGGTTTGGTGCTTTGCTGTGCTGTTGCTGCAGCCAGATGCCCCAGTCCAGGCACCTTGCCAACTGTGGGAGAGGAGGACCCCCCTTCCCTGCACCCTGGTGTCAGGTCTCAAGTATTGCCCTAGTTTTAAAGCCATACATATTTAACCAGCCTTGGAACAGAGGATATGTCTAGGCTGGTATCCGCTCTTAATTCCAATTTGAGCCACTTCCTGAGGCCAGGTCATTGCATACAATGGCAAATGCTTTGAATCGCTGCTCTTCTGTTCCTCTTTCCCTGGAAGCTGCTAGCAAATGAGCCGCTAATATCCAGGTCAAAGAAGATCTAATAGGCACCCCCTTTCAAATACAAGGCCTATCCAGTAATGCTGCTCAGTTGGGTAAGCAGGGTCCCATCAGTCAGTTGGTATCTTATGGAGCCCTATGGCAATGTTTGACACTGCTGACTACTTCTTCCTCCCGGATACACGCGACTGCCTTAGCTTCTGTGATGCAACACTTCTCAGGCCACTCCTTCCAGGCTCCATTGCGGTCACTCTCCAGCTCTTGGACATGGAATGTTGGTTGCAGGCCCCTTTCTCTCAGTCTCATAGGCAGTTCCACCCAGGCCTGCTCCCCTGCTTCAGCTACTGCTTGCTCACACATGACTCCCATATTTACATCTCCAGCCCAGAGATTACCTACAAACTCCAAATTTATATATCTTGTATTTCCAACTGCCCATGTGATAGTTCTGCTTGGATCTTTCAAAGCTTCCCTCAACTCCACATGTCCAAAATTGACTTCATGATCTTCTCAGTCCCAGCTTGGTCCTCTTCCAGTATTTCCTGTTTGTAGGAATGGTACTACCACTTACGCAGCTGAACTTCAGAGCAGCTCTCCATTCCTTCCTTCCCCTTATCCCCTTTTTCTCTGGCCCTCAGTCATGCTGATCTTTTTTTATTTTAGGCCTCATTCCCTCTCACCATAGGGCCTTTTTGTTGTTTTATTTCTCTGCCTGGAATTCACTTTCCTTCATCACGTAGTTAATGCCTAATCATTCTTCAGCTTTCAGCTCACTCATTTTTTTCTACAGAGCCTTCTCTAACCTTCTGGCCAGATTACCTCCCACCCTCCAGCACTGTCTCATAGTCCACACGCCTCTCCTTTCCAGCTATTGCTGTTGGAATGGTGTGTTTGTTTGTCTGACTAATGTCTGTCTGTTCTACTACAGCAGTCCCCGACTGTTTGGCACCAGGGACTGGTCTGGGGAAGACAGTTTTTCCACAGATGGAAGTTGGGGGATGGTTTCAGGATGAAACTGTTCCTCAGATCATCAGCCATAGTTAGATTTTCATAAGGAGGGTACAACCTAGATCCCTTGTATGTGCAGTTCACAATAGGGTTTGCACTCCTATGAGAATCTAATGCTGCAGCTGATCTGACAGGAGGTGGAGCTCAGGCGGTAATCCTCACTCACTGCTCACCTCCTACGGTATTGGCCCTGTTCCTAACAGGCCATAGACCCATATTGGTCTGTGGCCTGGGATTTCACTAGAATGAAACTCCCTGAGGGCAGAGACCAGTCTGTTTTGCTCACCACCCTAGCCTTGACCACACCATAAAGATTTGTTGAGTGAATGAATGAAGCCCCAGCCTGACTTCAGCTTCTTGGGTGGATCCCATCTGTTTGTGGGAGAGGGGAACAAGACAGGAACTAATGTGATTCTGCCTGCTCCTTAGAGAAGACTGCATGGAAGGGACTGGGCATGGTGGCTCATGCCTGTAATCCCAGCACTTTGGGAGGCTGAGGCAGGTGGATCACCTGAGGTCAGGAGTTCGAGACCAGCTTGGCCAACATGGTGAAACCCTGTCTCTACTAAAAAATACAAAAATTAGCCAGGTGTGGTGGCACGTGTCTGTAATCTCAGCTACTCGGGAGGCTGAGGCAGGAGAATCGCTTGAACCCAGGAGGCAGAGGTTGCAGTGAGACGAGATCATGCCACTGCACTCTAGCCTGGGTGACAAGAGTGAGACTCTGCCCAAAAAAAAAAAAACAACAACAAAAAACTGCCTGGAAGGAAGGAAGCTGGAAGGGCAGCTAACACTTCCTGACTGCTTCCCCTGTGCCAGGATCTGTCCTACCCCATTGCCCCATTTAATTCTCACATCAACCCTGTGAGGTGGTTATCCTCCTTTTACAGATGAGGCCCCCAACCTTAGGGAGGTTGAGTAAAGCATGGGGAGGTCATATAGCTGGTAAACACAGACTGAATCAAACTCTGCCCGACCCAGTGGTGTTTTCTTTTTTTTTGAAACGGAGTCTCACTCTGTCACCTAGGCTGGAGTGCAGTGGCACAATCTCGGCTCACTGCGACCTCTGCTTCCCAGGTTCAAGTGATTCTCCTGCCTCAGCCTCCCGAGTAGCTGGGACTGCAGGCGCGTGCCATCACACCCGGCTACTCTTTTATTTTTAGTAGAGATGGGGTTTTACCATGTTGGCCAGGCTGGTCTCGAACTCCTTATCTCAGGTGATCTGCCCATCTCGGCCTCCCAAAGTGCTGGGATTACAGGTGTGAGCCACTGCACCTAGCCTACATCAGTCAGTGGCTTATAAAAACTATTTTAAGTGGTGGTAATCCCAAAACTTTGGAAGGCCAAGATGGGAGGATCTCTTGAGGCCAGGAGTTTGAGACCAGCCTTAGCAACAAAATGAGATCCTGCCTCCACCAAACAGACAAAAACCAAAAGCACTCAAACAAAACAATATTTTAAGCATTCTTTTATTAAAGCCCAATATGTAAAAGATAGTGGCGTGGCTAACCCTGCCTCTGACATGAGGCATTTCCTCTAAAGCCCTAAGGCTCCCGGGAGAACAACTTGAAAGACCTGTATATTAGTTTTCCATTGTTTCTATAACAAATTACCACAAACTTAGTGACTTAAAGAAGCACAAATTTATTATCTTATAGTTCTGGAGGTCAGGAGTCCAAAATAGATCTCACTGGGCTAAAATTAAGCTGTCTTGGCAGGCCTGAATTCCATTCCAGGGGCTTGAGGAGAGAACCTGGTCTTTGCCTTTTCTAGCTTCTGGAGGCCTCCTGCATTCCTTGGCTTGTGGCCCCTTCCTACAGCTTCAAAACCAGCAGTGGCTGGTCGAATCTTTCTCACATCACTTTGACGCTGACTTTGCTGCCTCCTTTTCCCATGTTGAAAGGGCCTTTGTGAACACATCGGACCCACCCAGGTAACCCAGGATAATCTTCCTGCTTTAAAGTCAGCTGATTAACAACCTTAGTCCCATTTGCTGCCTTAATTCCCCTTTTCCATGCAACTTGACATATTTACAGGTTCTAAGGATTAACACTTGGACATCTTTGGGAGCCTATATTCTGCCTACCACACCATGCACTACCCTGTTGCCCCCAACCAGAAGTGCATAGATGGAGGTAGGAGGAAGAAGAGGAGGGGGGCCAGACTTGGAAAGATGAGGCTCGCCTTTGTGTTTCCTTTCATAGAGAAGTGCCCAGGTAAATCAGGAGGTGGCCCTAATGACCTTGGACCTTAGCAGCCTCTCTTTTGCCTCAGATTCCTGAGGCTGCAAAGCCGGGGGTCAATCAGAATAGGAAGCCAGGCCTCAGGCAGAGCAAATTTTGGGAATCATTTTCATGATTATTAAGTAAGTCTGTTATGTTGACCTGTGACTAGCGATCTTGGATATTACAACTGTAAATGTTTGGGAAGTTCAACTGGCAAGAGCATTCCCACTTGCTTTGGGGGAACCAGATGGGCTAGGCTCATTCCTTTCTAAATCACGGAAGATCCAGATCTCAGGAGTCTATTTGGCTGGGTCAGTAGTGAGTTGGCTCAAATTTGATGGACTGATACAAAACTCTCAGAGCTCATTTCTTGCCTCTGAGTCTTTTTTTTTTTTTTTTTTTGGAGACAGTCTCGCTGTGTCAACCAGGCTACAATGCAGTGGCATGATCTTGGCTCACTGCACCCACCACCTCCTGAGTTCAAGCATTCCTTATGCCTCAGCGTCTCGAGTAGCTGGATTATAGGCACTTGCAATCATTCCTGGCTAATTTTTGTATTTTTAGTAGAAACGGGGTTTTGCCATGTTGGCCAGGCTGGTCTCAAACTCCTGACCTCAAGTGATCCGCCCTCTTCAGCTTCCCAAAGTGCTGGGATTATAGGCATGAGCCACCATGCTCAGCCCCTTTGAGTCTTATAATAATAATAATAATAATAATAATAATAATAATAATAATGGTAACGATAGTGGTTGCCATTTTGAGAGTGCTTTCATGTACTAGGCCTGTGTAGGGCTTTTTTTTTTGAGATGGTACCTTGCTTTGTGGGCTGGGCTACCGTGCAGTGGTATGATCATGGCTCATTTCAGCCTCCCAAGTAGTTGGGACTGTAGGTGTGTGCCACCATACCTGGCTAATTTTTAAATTTTTTTTTAGAGACAGGGTCATTCAGTCTTGCCCAGGCTGGTCTCAAACTCCTGGGCTCAAGTGATCCTCCTACCTTGACCTCGCAAAGTGCTGAAATCACAGGTGTGAGCCACCGCTTCGAGCCTGTAGGACTTTTTATATACACTTTATCCTGTAATCTTCACGGCCACTCTGTGAGGTGAATGGTTAGTCCTAGTTTATAGATGAGGAACCCAAGGCACAGACGTTAAGGAACATGCTCAGAGCTCATAAGTGGCAGGGCTCAAATCTGCACTCAGGGCTACCTCCGAAGGTGTCTTGACTCTGGCTCAGTTGTTCCTAGATGAGAGCTTTCCTGCTCCAAATTCTCCCTTCCCTGTAGCAGATCACTTCAGGACTGCTTCACTTGTTATGCCAAGTGCTAACACCACAGAGAGGGTGAGTAAGTTCCTCCAGGAGCTCAGACACATAGAGACAGAAGGCCAGTTACCAAAGAAGAACTTGAGCCTTCCTTGACTTCCCTGATGAGGTCCCTTTCTCCCTGTGATATGCTTTCCTTTGTAACAGTTAACACAGTTGATAGGTCACATTTATTGAGTTTAATTATTCAGTTAATTGTTATCCACCCCTTGGCAGTGCCCCACAAGTTCTGTGAGGCACACAGATTTTGTCTTCTCCTCCTTTACTGTTACTCCAGTGCCTAGTGTGGAGTGTAGTGGTAGTGTGGAAGTATGACTCCGTAGAACTCAGACTTCTATGGAGTATGAGTACTGTAGGTACTCAGTACTTATTTGTCCTATGGGGGAGAGCAGTGGGGATTTAGAGCAGGACAGCATCTCATCTAGGAGCAAGTGAGCCAACTGGAATGAATGAATGAGGGCCAAAGAAATGGTAGAGTCAGATGCTTCAGAATGAATGAAGTGGCCTGGCCCTGTGGCTCACACGTGAAGGGGCTCACGCTGTGGCTCATCCTAGCACTTTGGGAGGCCAAAGCGAGCAGAACACCTGAGATCAGGAGTTCGAGACCGGCCTGGCCAATGTGACGAAACTACGTCTCTACTAAAAATACCAAAAAACTAGCTGGGCATGGTGGCGGGTGCCTGTAATCCCAGCTACTCGGGGGGCTGAGGCAGAAGAATTGCTTGAAGCCGGGAAGTCAGAGGTTGCAGGGAGCCGAGATTGTGCCATTGCACTCCAGCCTGGGTGATAGAGCAAGACTCCATCTCAAAAAATAAAAATACAAAAATTAGCCAGGAATGGTGCATGCCTGTAGTCCCAGCTACTTGGGGGAAAAAAAAAAAAAGGAAGGAAGGCTGGCTGGTTTGTGAAGGTGGGATTACTCTGAAGGAAAGGTAACACGTAGGTGAAAAAGAAGAGACTGGCTAGGGAAGGGAGATTACATGAGCAACTGTATAGAGATGGGAATAAAATAGGACATGTTGGAGATCATGAATAACACGGTGTGGTTGGGGCAGAGGGCTGGTGAGCGAAGTAGAGGGAGGTGAGGTAGGAAAGAGACTTGGTCAGATTGTGGAGGGGTCTGAGTGTCAGGGTCTGTACATTATCTAGTAGGGAGCAGGGGGTATTTAAAAGGATTGGAACAGGACAGTAAGAGGAGTAAAGTGGGGATTCAAGAGATGAATGTGGCTGGTTTAAGGCAAAGGGAGACAACCATGCTGCGGCAAAGGCTGATGTGAGAGGCTGCTTTGCTGTAGCGGAGGGGGAGAAGGAAAAATCAAAGAGCATTCTTAATTTTGAAGCCAGGCGGATGGGAGAATGATACTGCATAGAGATGAAGCCTAGAGAGGCAAATGGCTCAGAAAAGAAGATGGCCAGGTGTGGTGGCACGCCTGTAATCCGAGCACTTTGGGAGGCTGAGATGGGTGAATCATTTGAGGCCAGGAATTCAAGACCAGCCTGGGCAATATGGCAAAACCCCGTCTCTACAAAAAACACAAAAATTAGCCAGGCATGATGGCATGCACCTATAATCCCAGCTAATTGGGAGGCTGAGGTGGGAGAATCGCTTGAGCCCAGGAGGCAGAGGTTGCAGTGAGCTGAGATTGCACTGCTACACATCAGCTTGGGCAACAGAGTGAGATCCTGTCTCAAAAAAAAAGCCTATCTGTTGTTGGCATACTGTCAGTTGAAGTCGAGATGGCCCAGAGGCAATGACAGATGCAGGATGGACAGGAGAGAAGGGAGGGCTGGAGTTGTGCAACCTGGAGAAATCCCATGGGGGCAGGGTCACAGGAACAGATGGAAAATGAGCAGGGGGGCTATGAAGACTGAGCCTCACAAACATCCCCATTTGGGGGACAAAAGAGGAGCTGGGGCTGGAAAAGGAATTGAATGGAGGGCCTGGAGGTAGGAGCTGCAAGAAAGGAGGACAGTGCAGCAGAGGTTCAAGTTAAGCACCCAAACATGCGGGGTTGTAAATCAGTTTTATTCTCTGGAATACATAATTCCCTACCAAAATGCACTAAAAGCTTTAGTCTATTCATTTCCTGTCTATCAACTGAATCAGAACCAATTAGTATTCTGTTCAAAGGGAGAAATGACATCAGACATGCTAATAGAATAAGCACTTTCCTACATCAGAGATGTAATCAAACTGAGGAAAACCCTCGGTTAATTAGTCATTACAATCAGTTCTCCATGAAAACAACTGTATATAATGGGATAGACAAAAAATTCATACATTGGACCTTATCAAAATGAAAACCTTAGCTGGGCATGGTGGATCACGCCTGTAATTCCAGCACTTTGGGAGGTCGAGGCGGGTGGATCACCAGAGGTCAGGATTTTGAGACCAGCCTGACCAACATAGTGAAACTCTGCCTCTGTTAAAATACAAAGTCAGCCAGGTGTGGTGGCCCATGCCCGTAATTCCAGCTACTCAGAAGGCTGAGGCAGGAGAATTGCTTGAATCTAGGAGGCGGAGGTTCTAGTGAGCTGAGCTTGTGCTGTTGCACTCCAGCCTGGGTGACAGAGTGAGACTCCATTCCCCTCCCCCACAAAAGAAGACCTTTTGTGTATCAAAGGACACTATCAAGAAAGTGAAAAGACAGCCCACATAATGGGAAAAAGTATTTGCAAATCGTATATCTGATAAGGGACTGATATTTAGAATATGTAAAGAACGCCTACAATTCAACAATAGAGACAAATAAAACTCAGTTTAAAAACGGGCAAAGAATCTGAATAGACATTTCTCCGGAGAAGATATACAAATGACTGGGAAGCACATGAAATAATGCCAACATCATTAGTCATCAGGGAAATGCAGCTCTAAATCACGATGAGATACCACTTCACACCCACTAGGATGGTTATAATTTTTAAAAATGGATAATAAGTTTTGGCAAGGATGTAGAGAGATTGGAACCCCCATACGTTGCTGGTGGGAATGTAAAGTGGTGCAGCTGCTGTGGAAAATAGTCTGGCAGTTCCTCAAAAGGTTAACTACAGAGTTACCATATGGGCCAGCAATTCCACTCCTAGGTGTATATTCATGAGAAATGAAAACTTACGTCTACATGAAAACTTAAATCTCCCAAAAACGTGTACCTGAATGTTCATAGAAGCTTTATTTGTAATAGCCAAAAAGTGAAATAAGCCAAATGACTATCAGCTGATGCATGGATAAGTAAAATGGTACATTCACACAATAGAATATTATTTGGCAATAAAAGAATAAGGAACTGGCTGGACGCGGTGGCTCACACCTGTAATCCCAGCACTTTGGGAGGCTGAGGTGGGTGGATCACTTGAGGTCAGGAGTTCAAGACCAGCCTGGCCAACATGGTGAAACCCCGTCTCTACCAAAAATATGAAAAATTAGCCAGATGTGGTGGTGTGTACCTGTAATCCCAGTTACTCAGGAGGCTGAGGCAGGAGAATCACTGGAACCCAGAAGGTAGAGGTTACAGTGAGCCAAGATGGTGCCACTGCACTCCAGTCTGGGTGACAGAGGGAGACTCCGTCTCAAAAAAAAAGAAAAAAAAAAGAGAATGAGGAACTGATGCATGCTGTAACTTGGATGAATTTTTTTTTTGAGACAAGATTCTTTGTTGCCCAGGCTGGAGGGCAGTGGTGCCATCTCGGCTCATTGCAACCTCTGCCTCCTGGGTTCAAGTGATTCTCCTGCCTCAGCCTCCCAAGTGGCTGGGATTACAGGCATGTGCCACCATGACCAGCTAATTTTTGTATTTTTAGTAGAGACGGGGTTTTGCCATGTTGGCCAGGCTGGTCTTGAACTCCTGACCTCAGGTGATCCTCCCACCTCAGCTTCTTAAAGTGTTGGGATTACAGGCGTGAGCCACCACGCCTGGCTGTATCTTGAAAACATTATATTAAGTGAGAGAAGTCAGACACAGCCACATATATGATGCCCTTTATGTGAAATGTCCAGAACAGGCAAATCCATAGGGACAGAAATTAAATTAGTGGTTGCCAGGAAAGAGGAAGTAACCACTCTCAGGTATGGAGTTTCTTTTTGGGTAATTAAAATTTTCTGTAATTAGATAGTGGTGGTGGTTATACATCTTGTGAATATACTAAAAACTGCTGAATATATTTACTTTAAAAGGGTAAATTGTATGGTATGTAAATTATATCTAAAAAAGAAGACACAAAATTGACCACACTAAACAACAGAAAAAAAAGGTAGGCAGAAAATTCAGAATGCCTCTTAGCTCAGTGCTCCCTGCAAGGTGGAGTTTCACAGGATTACAGCAGACAGCCAAGCCCCTTTCCTCTGAATAGAGGTTCCATGATATTTTCAAGAACTGAATTGCCCATCACAGATCCCCTTAGTGGATAAACTTGCATTCTGGGACAAGTTCAGGGTTTTTGAAGGAATTCTGTCATGGGTTTTACAAAGCATATAAACTACCTTTCCCTGGGACATCTTGTGCATTATTTTTGTCTTCCTACTACCCTGAGTTTGCATTCATTTAAAGGATGTGTACTTTTAAAGCACATTCATCCAGTTTGCCACAAAAAGCCAGTGTTCAGTTTTCTCACTACAGAGTGCGTGGGACATTTTATCAAATAACCAGCACCTTTTTTTTTTTTTTATGATAAAGTATAATGGTGTCTAGTTTTAGAATTGGAGTGTTACTTATAGCAAGTGTGGAGGATAAGTAAATAGTTTTACAGTTTTTATTTAGATCACACTCCTATTTGTGGATCAAGAAGAGCCCTGTAAAGAAGCTAAACTTGGCTTCTGTGAGTAAAACAGAAGAGAAGACTTTTGGTCAGTGTTCCCATGAGAGTAATTTGTTCCAAGTACCTCTACCAGATGAGTTGCAGTGATGGAATTGGCATGTGACCTTTTTGTTTTATTCCTATTTTTAGAATTTTCAAGGACATGTAGGGAGAACTTCATCTCTTTCCCTAGCCAAGGCCATCATGAAGGCAAAACATTTCAAATCATGTTTATCTGGCTTAATGCAGAGTGGATACACCTGTCCACAAATGCCAGTTATTGTTCCTTTTTATTATATTGTTCAGCCCGGATGTAGTATAGAGTTTGTCTTAGAAGTTTTCTGGGCCAGGCGCTGTGACTCACCCCTGTAATCCCAGCACTTTGGGAGGCTGAGGCAGGCAGATCACCTGAGGTCAGGAGTTCGAGACCAGCCTGGCTAACGTGGTAAAACCCTGTTTCTACTAAAAATACAAAAAATTAGTTGGATGTGGTGGTGCATACCTGTAATCCCAGCTACTCGGGAGGCTGAGGCAGGAGAATCGCTGGAACCCAGGAGGCGGCGGTTGCAGTGAGCCGAGATTGCACCATTGCATTCCAGCTTGGGCAACAAGAGTGAAACTCCATCTCAAAAAAAACCAAAAAAACAAAAAAAGCAAAAAAAAAGTTTTCCAGGTCAGGTACAGTGGCTCGTGCCTGTAATCCTGGCATTTTAAGAGGCTGAGGTGGGTAAATTGCTTGAGTGCAGGAGTTCTAGACCAGCCTGGGTGACATGATGAAACCCCATCTCTACAATAAATACAAAAATTAGCTGGGTATGGTGGCACGTACCTGTAGTCCCAGCAACTCAGGAGGCTGAGATGGGAGGATTGATTGAGCCTGGGAGGTGGAGGTTGCAGTGAACCAAAATCATGCCATTGTACTCCAGCCTGAGTGACAGAGCCAGACCCCACTTGAGTCCAGGAGTTCAAGGCTGCAGTGAGCTATGATCATACCAGTGCACTCCAGCCTGAGTGACAGAGTGAGACCCTGTCTCTTAAAAAAAAAAGAGAAAAAGTATTTCAGACTTCTCTACTTGTTACGAAGTTATATTATTTCAATTACATCTTTTATTATTGATGACTGTAATTTTAAATATTATTGCTCACAGTTGTATAGGGAAAGAGCATTGGGCTAGGAGCCAGGACTCTAAGACTCTCTCATTCCGATTGTGCCAGTTACTGGCTGTGGGATCTGGATTGTTGTACAAAGAGTAGAGTTGGGCCAGATGGCCTTTTAGGTCCCTATCAACTCTTAAAAATTAGATTCAGATGTTATGCAACAAATCAGTCACTTCAGAGTTCCTTCAGTTTTATCTTGTGATCTTTTCAAACCCCATTAGAATGTAGTCGGCTGGTACTCATTGCCACTGCAGTTATGAGCAGCTCATGACAGTGGATGTATTTTCACCCACCAGGTTTTGAAGGATACCCATGGTCCCATTTGGACCGTGGGAGTTGGTTGTACCTTCCAAGCTAAATAGCTATGGGTGGGTTCCTGTGCATAGATCCTGTGGCCCTGCAGCCCAGCTACAGCTGACTGCTCAGGGGTCAGCACCCAACAAAGGGAGGCCATCTATAGGCTGGGCATGAAGGAGGTCAGTGTCTTGTGAGGTATCTGGTGGAACACCCTATACAGGATACTCTCTGGGGGAGAATTTGAATGCAAGACTCATGGAGAAGGACTTAGTAAAGTGGAGCAGGGTCATGAGAGAAACATGTAAAGAAGGCAGAGAGCAAAGGCATGAAGGAGCAGAAACTGACCAGTGTCTATTAGCAATAGGTAGAGGCAAAAGTGAAATCAAACACAAAAGAAGCTGAGATGAGAAAGAATTGCTTTAATTCCTTTTGGACAACTAGAGCTGCTGTGGACCTTGGTGGCTTAGCTCTCAGCTATCCATTGGGTTTCCTGGGCTCTCACTTATCCTTGTACCTGTAGGGTAAACCTCCACTGCCCATAGTAACTTATTCCTTAAAACCTAAAGGGGCCTCACAGACGGTTCTGGAAATTGGCATTCCTGTGTAAAGTAAAAACTTTCTAAAGTATTTTGCCAAAAAACAGCAAGGAACATTCATTGGTTTATAGTTTTACATGCTTAATTGCACTAATATTCTCTGATGGATTGAGTTAGCATGGCAAGACTTAGTTCATCTATTATTTGGGTTATTTATTCATTTGACAAACATGGAAACATTACATGCCTACTATGTGAAAGACACTACATTCTGCCCTGCCTCCGTTTTATTTTCAGCATATATCTTTTCAGATTTATTTTTCAAAAGAGATTATAGTTCTATGATCTTTATTTTTGCTATTTTCATAATTGAGCACTTCATTGTTTGAAGGGTAGAGGGTACATTCTGTTTCTTTGGTACCAATAATTGTTACCATTGAGCAGGCCCTATGTAATGCATTTTGCAACATTCTCTCATTTACTTCTCTCAAAAATCCTGTAAAATGGAAATGATAAAAATGTAAGGCTTTAAGAGCACTGAGTAACTTGTCTAGGATCATGGAGTAGTTAGTAGCAAAGCTGCAGCTGGAGCTCAAAACTCTGACTCTAAAGCTCATGCTCTTAACCACTGCACAGTATATCTGCTCTTTCAGTCAGAAAATAAATGAATAATGGAAACCAAATTATTTCTTCCTTAAAATTCTCCTTGTGGTTTAGGTGCAGAACTAACATGACCCCCTCCACAGAGTCTTTGCTGATAACTGCCCCTCTCCCTGTGCTTCCCATTCTTCCTCCAGTTGAAGGAAACCTAATGTTTTATACCCTTACATCTTTCTGAATTCTGTAGCACTTTGGATCAGAGACCATCAGTCCTTCATTTGGTATCTCCCTGAAGCACCTAGTACAAAATCTTGCATGTAGAGTTGGTGCTTGATCTTGTATAAGTAAAGAATGAATTATTTCCTTGTCTTTAGCAATCCAGGAGGCTTGGATAGTTCTGTGCTGCGCCTGCTTTTGTGCTTTAAATAAAGTAAAATGAAATAGTTATGAGCAGATACTCTTTTGTGTCTTTGTATTTGAAATCTGCTATCAAAGCATATGGTTGGGTTTTGTTGTTAATCCAGACTGACAGTCTCTGCTTTTTAATTGGATGGTTTAGTCCATTTACATTTGATGTAATTATTGATATGGCTGGATTTGACTACCATTTTGCTGTTTTCTATTTGTCTTGCTGGGTTTTTTTGTTTGTTTCTCTGTTTTTTCTTTATTGCAAGTTATAAACCTTACAATATTGTTGAGTAATTTCTGCTGTAGGCAGTCTTAACCTTTTTTTAAGTAGCTTTTTGTTTTACTCACTTATTTAACATTTTCAGTGCTCTTTACATCTGAGAGTTACCATCTAAGTGTCAATTCCTTTTAGCTCTCAGAATTTTTGTTAGCATGCATTGTAGTGCAGGTCTGCTAGTGATGAATTCTTTCAGCCATTGTGTTTCAAAATATCTTTATTTCATCTTCATTTTTGAACTTTTGCTGGTTAGAGAATTACACTGGTAGACGAAAAATATTTTTTGTTTCAGGCATTTAAAGATGTTCCGTTGTCTTCTGGCCTCCATTATTTCTGTTCAGAAATTGGTTGTAGTTAGTATCAGTGCACTATATGTAATATATATCTATGTATAGAGATATATATATATATTTTTTCCCTCACTGCCTTCAAGATTTTTCTCTTTTCTTATACATTAGCAGTTTGACTATGATTTGCCTCGCAATTTTTTTTTTTTTTTTTTTTTTTTTTTTAGTTATCCTGGTTGGCATTTATTGAGCTTCTTGGATCTGTAAGTTGATGTCTTTCTACAGTTTTGGGCCATTGTTTTTTTCAGATTTTTTTTTTTTTTTTTTTTTTTTTAGATGGAGTTTTGCTCTTGTTTCCCAGGCTGGAGTGCAATGGCGTGATCTCAACTCACTGCAACCTCTGCCTTCCGAGTTCAAGCGATTCTCCTGCCTCAGCCTCCCAAGTAGCTGGGATTACAGGTGCATGCCACCATGCCCAGCTAATTTTTGTATTTGTAGTAGAGACAGGGTTTCACCACGTTGGCCAGGATGATTTCGATCTCTTGATCTTGTGATCCACCTGCCTCAGCCTCCCACAGTGCTGGGATTACAGGTGTGAGCCACGGTGTCTGGCCTCAGATATTTTTTGTGACCTATTTTCTGTCTCCAGTTACATGTCATTACACTGCTAGATACTGTAACAATTATCTGGGCTCCATTTTTTTTTTTTTTCCTTTCAATATTTTCTTCAGATTGGATAGTTTCTGTTGATTTAACTTCAAGTTCACTGACTCTTTTTCTGCCATCTTTTGCTATTAAAATATACAGTGAACTTTTTACTTCATTTATTTCTTGTCAGATCTGGAATTTCCATCTTTTTTTTTAAATTTAATGAAACATTTTTACAGTGGTTAGATACATATAATGTAAAACTCATCGTCTTACCTATTAAAATGTATAGCTCAGTGATACTAAGCACATTCATACTGCTGTGCAACCATCACCACCATCCATCTCCACAAAGCTTTTTCATCCTGCAAAACTGAAATTCTATATATTTGGCTGTTGTTATTAGTTTCTGTTTCTCTATTGATCTTGTCTTTATTCCTTATTCAGATATTTTCCTTTAAGTGCCATAAAGTTCCTCTCTGCTAAATTGCATCACTGGGTTATCTTGGTGTTGGTTTCTATAGATTGCTTTTTTCTTGAGTATGGGTCACATTTTCTTGTTTCTTAGCATGACTAGTGATTTTTGATTGAACACTGGACATTATGAATGATGTAGAGATTCTAGATTCTGTTATGATCTTCAGAAGGGTATTTTTTTTCCTTGGCATATAGTTAGTATGGCAAGATTTAAGCTCAGCTCTAAACTCCTATCTCCACTGCATTAGCCGTAGTTGAAATCTCCATGCAGTTCTTTCAATTTCCAGTTGTTACTTTGTGCTGGCCCCCTTGGGTTCTCCAGCCAAGGATCTGAACATATATTTAGTTGCCGATTTGGGAGTTTCACCCCCTATGTGGCTCCCTCCCTTTCAAGGTTTCGTCTGAACTTTCTGGCTGCCCTTCCAGCCCTGAACTTTGTCCCTGTCACTCTGAACCATGCCTTATAGGGATTGGCATGTATTCTTAGGCAAAAAGCTACAGATGTATAAATCTCACCAAGTACAGTTCTCTTTCAAGGGTAGCCTCTCTTTCAATTTCTACCTGCTTTTGATCATTCTCTTAGTGCCTTCAAATAATTTAAAATATGTTGTCCAAAGTTTATAATTGTTGTCTGTGGAAGGGTGATGTGACACTGCTACTCTGTCACTGTTGGAAGCCAGATGCCAAGCAGATACCTTTTGGGGCCTATGTTCAGATGCTTTCCTTGTTCTCAGCCTTGTGCAAACCTGGGCTGTGGAGGAAATAGGGCTTCTTCTCAGGGAGTTCCATTTTCAGCTGAGGAGCAGAGAGGGCACAGGGAACCCTGTGGGAGTATCTTAGTCAGCTCGGACTGCTGTAACAAAATGCCACAGATGAGTAGCATAAACAATAGAAATTTATTTCTCACAGTTCTGGAAGCGAGAAGTCCAATATCAAGGTGCCAGCAGGGTTGATTTCTGGTGAGGCCTCTCTCTTTGGCTTGCAGACAGCTGCCTTCTCATTGTGTCCTCACATGAACTTTTTTCCTGTGTGCTTGTGCTCCTAGTGTCTCCTCCTCTTATAAGGATTCTGGTCCTATTGGATCAGGCCTCATCCTTATGGCCACATTTAACCTTAATTATATCCATGAAGGCCCTGTCTCTAAATATAGTCACACTGAGGGTTAGGGCTTCAACCTGAATTTGAGGGTAGGGGATACAGTTTTGCCCATAACAGAGATTAATCTAGCTTCTAGTCTCAGGATTTTGTGAGGGAGGTAGGGGAGACAGAGTTGTGTTGTACCAATGGCATCAGGACATGTTTAATCAGTCACCATGTAAATGCAGAATGTTCCAGGCATAGCATGAAGGGCTAAGGATTCAGTTATGGATAAGACTGGCCCCCATCCCTGCCCTCATGGAACTCACAGCCTAGGGGGAGAAAAAGATGTATAGACATGACATTGCAGAGTGATGAAGTAGGGGACATTCAGGAAGAAGTGCCCAAATAAAGGTTAGGGGTCAGGAGAGGCTTTTTCAAGAAAATGTCTGTCTTTCTTTCTTTCTTTTTTTTTTTTTTTTTTGAGACAGAGTTTCGCTCTTGTTGCCCAGGCTAGAGTGCAATGGCACGATCTTGGCCCACTGCAACCTCCGCCTCCTGGGTTCAAGCGATTCTACTGCCTCAGCCTCTTGAGTAGCTGGGATTACAGGCATGTGCAACCATGCTCAGCTAATTTTGTATTTTTAGTAGAGACGGGGTTTCACCGTGTTGGTCAGGTTGGTCTCGAACTCCTGACCTCAGGTGATCCGCCCGCCTCGGCCTTCACAGTGTTGGGATTACAGGCGTGAGCCACTGCGCCTGGCCTATAAAATGTCTTTCTAAATTAAAATGCTTCCATGAAAGGATAGCGTGACCAAGCTACTCTGTCACTGTTGGAAGCCAGATGCCAAGCAAAAAGCTTTCGGGGCTTAGGATGAGTGAGGCGTCAGCTGTGGAAGAAAAGAAAATCAAGCAGAGGCAATGGTAAATGTGAGAGGCTCCCGGGTTGAGCAGGGCACGCCAGAAGAACAGAAAGTCGATGAGGAGAGGTAGAGCTGGGAGAATTGGGGAAGTGGAGTGGTGAGGGATAAGGCCAGAGAGGTAGGCTGTTGGATTGTAACTGCCTATCCCTCTAGAGAGTAAACTCCTTTTTTCTGTTCTGTTTTTTGCTTGTTCTTTTAAAATTTTTATTTATTTTTTTATCTTTTATCTTTTTTCCTTTGAGAGTAAACTCCTTAAAGACAATGAATAAGTCTCCTTCAGCTTGGTGTCCTCTGCCTGGCAGAGAAGCTGTGTAGTAAATGTTTACAGGTGCCCTTTGTTAGGATTTGTGGGGGTGAGGTGGAAAGGTTGGGCGTGCAGGTGACCTCACCTCCTTGGTGAGGTGGGCAAGGGCCTGGAGGTTGCTGACCATCTCTGGCTGTACCTTGTCCCTGTGTCCTGGGTCACGTGGTGTTTTGTTGTTGTCAGGCCTGGACAGCGAGTCTGCCTCCAGCAGCATCCGCTTCAGCAAGGCCTGCCTGAAGAACGTCTTCTCGGTCCTGCTCATCTTCATCTACCTGCTGCTCATGGCTGTGGCCGTCTTCCTGGTCTACCAGACCATCACAGACTTTCGTGAGAAACTCAAGCACCCTGTCATGTCTGTGTCTTACAAGGAAGTGGATCGCTATGATGCCCCAGGTAGAGCCTGCCCCTGGGCCAGGCATCAGGGCCCCAGATCTAGGGTGTCGGCCGGCAGATACTCCCTGAGCTGCCATTGTATTTGTGGCACTATGAGCAGGGCAGAGGAGTCCAACCAAGCATAGTCTAGGTATAGCGTCTACACCCAAAGAGCTGCTATTGGGAGTGTGGTACATGCTGAGGAGAGAAATGAACAGAGCCTAGAGTAGCTATTGCAGGCTACTAGAGGGGTCAGGGAAAGTTTGGCAGAGAGGTAGGATTTGAGCTGGGCCTTGAAAAGCACATAGATGGGAAGAGAGTGTCTTTGGGATGGGGATCAGCAGAGCAAAGGGGTGTCTAGGGAGGCAGAGGGCTTCTCTGGAGAGGATGAGACTAACTTGGCTGGGGCCAGAGGGCAGGGATGAGGAGAAGCAGGAGTCAAGGCTGGACTGTGGGGTGGGGAGGGTGATAGGGGAGGTGAGACCATTCAAGGTAGACAGGAACCCTGCCTGGAGAGGGACTCCCAGGCCACACTGGGTATACCTGTCCCACTGGGGTGTCTGGTCCCTGAGTGGGAGTCCGCTCTGCTACAGAGCAGGCTGTCTGCTCTGGGCTACAGGCTGGCACTGGATGCTCTGGGGGCTGTAGAGTAAATGAGGAGGCATGAGCTGTGTGACTTTGGCCCTGTCTACCCAGTGTGTGCCACCTGCTCTGTCCACAGCTGCCCCTGAGTGACCTGCGGGAGGGCCTGCTCACATGGCAGAGTCAGAGTCCAGGTGCCCTCTCTCTGGGGCTTCCTGCCAGCCTCCAGCAGAGTCAGTTGTGCTGGTCATGGCTCCTCTGCCCATCTCTTCCTGTCTTGTGTTTGTCCCTCTTCTCTGTGTGTCTGCTTGAGTCTTCTTTATCTGGAGGTTTTACTTTCTCTGTGTGGTCTCTTAGTCTCTCTGAAGTCTGTCTCTGATACCGTGTGCTGCCGTCTTAGCATTGCTGCCCTTGAGGCTGGACAGCTACTGTCCGTAGAGGTGCCTGGGCTGGGAAGAGGGAGGGACTCTTGGGATGTGACTCGCACACTTGGGGCTCCCAGTCTAAGAGACAAAATGAGTTCTGAGGAATTCCACAGCTTAGAGCCTCCCAGCGATTCTGCAGGTGGGTGTTGGCCCAGAGGGATGGCACAGCGGGGCTGAGTCAAGAGACACTCCCTCGGAGGGTGTGGAACAAGGCTCTGAGGGGGACCGGGTTTTGATGTGGGCATCAGGGTGGCTGGATCCCAGGTTGGCCAGGGGCTTACTGAGAAGGGGCTTGTGCCCTCTGCTAGAGCGGGGCTTCCTGATGCCAGGGGATGTGGCTTCTCACCCTCTGCAACCCTTTTCTTCTCCCTTCCCTGCAGTCATCCAGGAAGTCCAGAACATAGGTTGTTGGTAGATGTGAGATGATTTCAGGGATGTGGTCAGGACTGTGATTTCTGACACTTGCTTTTCCTGTTTGTGCCCCCAGGTATTGCCCTGTATCCCGGTCAGGCCCAGTTGCTCAGCTGTAAGCACCATTATGAGGTCATTCCTCCTCTGACAAGCCCTGGCCAGCCGGGTGACATGAATTGTACCACCCAGAGGATCAACTACACGGACCCCTTCTCCAATCAGACTGTGGTAATTCCTGTCTGCCTGAGCTGGGTCTGGGCAGCTGCTCCGTTAGCCCCACACCCCTTCTTCCACTCACTCAGTGTGGGGCCTCGGTCCCCAAGCAGACATGCGGCTGTGCCACGTGGACACTTGGCTGTGGTTGGCTCGTTTGCATTCAGGGAGGACAGTGAGGCCTCCAGCCTTTGCTGAGTAATGCTCAGGGATTCCTGACAGTGCGGTGAGACCCTGTCCCCGATGGAAGAATGACAGGGCTAAAGGGTGGGGCTGGTGGGATATAGCGAAGTGGGTCCCATACCTGACCGCTTGACAGAATTGCCAGGATACTTTTTGAAAATACAAATTTCCAGGTTCCATGTGAAGCCAACCGAATTATAATTCCTTAGGTGGGGCCTGGGAATCCGTAGTTTGAAATAAATATGCCAGCGTAAAGGAGTGCTGGTCTGGGGACAACGACTCCTGGGCCCTGGGCTGGCCGTATTGTCATA
Organism: Macaca mulatta; assembly: GCF_049350105.2. Taxonomy (NCBI): domain Eukaryota; kingdom Metazoa; phylum Chordata; class Mammalia; order Primates; family Cercopithecidae; genus Macaca; species Macaca mulatta. The sequence goes on along the minus strand of NC_133406.1, from coordinate 70,122,666 downwards.
TACAACAGCACGGCTGGGAAGGATGACTAAGGGATGGGGTTCGGAGTGCCCTGGAGGAGTGGCACTGCACGGGGTTTCAAAGGCAGGGTAGGCGTTTTTGATTTACATCTCATTTCCTTGCTTCAGAAAGGATTGAAAGGGGCTACAATAAAGTTTTCCAGATGAAATTGGGAAGGAAAGGTTTTCTAGGCAGAGGAAATTGCACCATGACCTAAAGGGAAGAGACGACATGTTGTACTTGCGCCTCTAGGCACAACTGCAGTTGGTGGCGAGATGTTTCATAGGGTCAGGAGCGCTGGAAGACTAATGGGTGATGAAGCTGTGGACAGAGTAATGGCCAGATGAGAAAAGAACATGCATCGTGCTGTAGAGCCTCACTTGCTCCCTTGGGTAACAGGGAACGGTTAGTGGGTTTTAAGATGAAAGAATCACACTAATATTTTTTCGTTAGTATGTGTATGCTAGGCCCCCTCCTAAAATTCTGCTGAAATGATTCTGTAAGGAACGAGCTAAAACGGACTAGAACATTAATAATAGCTTTGCACATAAGGAAAGGATATCACCAGTGGACCAGACATTTTGAGGAACTGGTATAAAGTATGAAAAAGAGCTTGGGCCAGATTGGTGGAGCAAAGAAATTAGAGAAAACCCTAACCCAAAAGAGATGCAGGAGAGACCTGCTGGAGAGGTACAAGCTTTCCTGCCAAACCCCCAGCTTGGAATCAGCGCTGTTAGAAAGCAGGGTAGTCATTACTGGACTGCCTGTTGGCTGGGCCAGACACACCCTGTACCCTCCCCAGGTATGCAGAGCCGCTGGGGATGGTTGCTTCTGGGTAAAAGACCCTGGAACCATTCTCTACAGAAGCTAAGGGAAGATTCTTTGCTTAGGCATAGGAAACAGAGCAGACTTCTACAATGGAAAAGGAGAGAGAACTAAAGGAAAGGACTCTTCCCAGAGTAAAACACACTGGAATACTCAGTGTGCTTCCACAGAGCATACTTAGCTTTCCCATGCAAGGGAGAGGCCTATTAGAGAAACAGAAATTTACTACTTTGGAAGAAATCAAAACCCAGACCTATACTAGTCAACCTAATCCTTCATTCATAAATAAGAATGGAGAATTAATGGTCACTAGACATTTGCATGAAACCAATGACAGAAAAAGACCAAGATGGACAAATAGAATGGACTCTAGAATAGGGAAATGGAAGCTAATTAAAACAAAAAGGAAAACAACTTTTAAACAATTCCAATGTGGAGTTATATGTATAATAGAAGCTCTCTGTCTGGATTCCCATCTCCCTTCATCCCTCTGTAAAACACACTAATGAACACTCGTGGCTGCTTCCGGCCCACCAAGTGCCTGTTCTCTGGATGCCCTCTTCTCCTCCCGCAGTTGAAGGGTACGCTTACGAGGAGTTAGTGAGGGTCAATTCCAAACCCGTGTAGGCCAGTTGCACTTGTTACAATAGTTACATGATTCGACTAAATAGTGTAAAAACCCTTGAAATAGGGGCACAAAGAGAGAGTTGTTTTTATGGAAATGAAGTTGAATGCAGCTACTAGCCCCCGGCTCTGAGTGATGGTTCGTCTCCTCCATCAATTCCTTGAAGTCCACAAGCTATAAACTAACAGAGAAGTTATCTCCTCCCTATCCACCAAGTTTCCTACCCAAACCAGCGTATAGCAGTGGAGGAAGAACACAATGAGAGCAGTAGAGCTCCCGTTTGGAAAAGGATGAAGGGGAAGGGCCCGCAGCTCTGCTCTGCAGCAGTGCTGGAACCCTGCAGGGTGGGACCGGTGAGAACGCCTTCTTGGCATGAAGTAAGCTCCTTGGTTTGAACCTGTTGCTGCCCTCAGAAAGAGACTCCTATGTGCTCTGGCCTTGTCCCTGGAACTTCTGCCTTGGTGGTAATGCTCTGTGGCCATATCTGAAGTGGATATTAGAAAATACGCCCTCCCTGGTGGCTGCACAGCTTGTGCCACTCACTTCCTGATTGTGTGAGCGGCTTTAGGGCTAAACAATCACAAGCTGGGAGGGTGGATTCTTACCCGCCTCCTCCTCCCATTGCCTTTGTTTGCAGTGAGATTTCAGAAACGTGTAGGCTTCTGGCTGTTCGCATCTAATCAAGTCCATGTGAAAGTGACCCTAGTGGAGGGTCTCATCCTGTTATATTTGTAACATCTTTGGAATTTTGTGATTTTCTGGTGCTTTCTTTCATGCTCTCAATTTAATGGTAGTTATTTTTTATCAAATGCTCTGTCTGGCACAATAAGGTTTGCCACCTTTCCAGCCTGCGGGATCCTTATCTATTTCCTTACTGCCCGCCATTTTCCCACCGCCCAAATGTTTGGCTGATGCCTCATTTTTAGATTTTTTTGCAACCATGAAACATTCCAGTGTCAGTTAACAAATTGTGTATTAGTCAGAGTATAAGCTAAGCTACCGAATAAAAACAAAACCTGCAAATACGGTGGCTGAGATGAGGGAGAAGTCTCCTCCTCTCTTTGAGAACAGTCCTGGCATGCAGGCTGTGTGGCATAGTGGCCAGTGCTGCCTCATAGGGTGGTCCAGCCATGACTTTTGTCTTGTCACTGTGCTGTCCCCTGGGCATTGTTCTGGTCCATGTGGGCAGTGTGTGTGTGTGTGTGTGTGTGTGTGTGCGCGTGCACATGCCCACGCCTGGGAAGGTGAGAAGTGGAGGGCAAGCAGTTCCCTTTTCAGGAAATGGCATGGAGTTGAATGAGTCTCCTTTTCTTCCACACATTAGGAACTTCATCACATGGCTACATTTGAGGGCAGAGATGAGGCTCCAGCAGGGGGAGTGGATTCTGCTGAAACCTGGGTTGGGAAAGCTGTTCTAGTACTAAAGGAAGAAATGGATAATAGAAACCAGGGACAGTGCTCTCTGTTGCATACTTAAAACGAAATGGCACAGAAAGGTTGAAAAATAAGTAAGATGGACAAAGCTGTCTTTGGAAAATGCAACGAAGACCAGAAGTGGCAATATTAATAGTCAGTGTGGAATTCCATATGAGTTGATGTAAAATACATTTTTTTCTAAAGTTAATCTACAAATTCAGTTTCCATCACAGTTAAAAGTCCCAGTGGATTTTTTTGTGGAACTAAGCAAGCTAGTTTTAAAGCGTACTTAGGGGAACACGTGTTCAAAAATAACCAAGACAAGTTTGGGGATGGGGAAGACTAGTGGGGAGGGCACCAGCCCAGATCTGGGAACAGTGGAAAACCACAGGAATCAAAGCAGCATAGTACTGGACAGAGACAGACAAATGTGTGGGCTCTGCTAGGGCCAGGAGCAGACACAGATGTTGGTTCTATATTGAATTTAGTATAGGATAAAGCAGGGAAGGGAAGAGGCTTTAAAACCTGTCTCTATGCATTGTTTGGGAAGTAGGAGTTAGAGCCCTATTTCACACTATATGCAGAGCTTAAAGCCAGATATATAAAGTATGTAAATGTAAAAAAGGTTAAAAAATGCTATAAAGAAATAGAGGAGAATATTGGCATAATTTTGGCTTTCGTCAGCAAACAAAACCCAAAGCTATAAAGAAAAGGTTTCTTTATGGTTTATAGGTTTATAAGTTTCCCTATAGTGCCTTCCCTACCAGTCTTCCCCATCCCCAAACTTGTCTTGGTTATTTTTGAACACGTGTTCTTCTAAGTATGCTTTAAAACTAGCTTGCTTAGTTCCACAAAAAAAATTCACTGGGACTTTTAACTGTGATGGAAACTGAATTTATAGATTAACTTTAGAAAAAAAGGTTCATAGGTTTCACTACATTAAATTTAAAGTTTCCATAGGACAAGTGACATTGGAAACAAAGTTGAAAGAAAAATGGCAGACTGGAAGAAAAGATTGGCACACGTAACAGATGAAAGTGAACATCCTTGCTAAATTAAGGGCTTCCATAACTCAAACAACCAATGAGAAAAGTGGACAGAGAATGAGCTGCATTCAGCTCTGGTTGGGCATCGTGTGGGGGAAGCTCCCCAGGAATGAGCATGAGTCCCAGCCCGGGCCTGTTCTCGCCTGAACAGGAGGGTCTGGCTAGTGGTCCCTTTGGAGACCACTGGGCAAGGAGCTATGGGCTTTCCAGTCAGTGCTTCTGCCCTCAGACCCAGAGACCTCTGTGTGCTTTCCCAGGACTGAGACTCTGTCCTTTGTCTCTCTGCAGAAATCTGCCCTGATTGTCCAGGGGCCCCGGGAAGTGAAAAAGCGGGAGCTGGTCTTCCTCCAGTTCCGCCTGAACAACAGTAGTGAGGACTTCAGCGCCATTGATTACCTCCTCTTCTCTTCTTTCCAGGAGTTCCTGCAAAGGTGGCCTTTTAGAGTTCACAGTGGGCTTACTGTCTACTTTTGATCTCATTCCAGCCATGTACATCCCTGGGCTAGAGATGGAGGGCTGAGGGCAGGGAAGGGAAGGGACATTCCCCGATGACTCATTGGCCCAGGAAGGGACCTCATGAGCTCGGCTGGTCCACTCAACGTCTTATCACAAAGTTAAGCGAAGCTGGTGTGGAGGAGCACGCTGGCTGGCCATGCACATAGTGCTGACTGGTTCTGGAGAGATCGTTTGGTCTCGCCATTGCCTGGGGCTGCTGAGGAGTAGGGGAAGTTGCCTTTGATTTGTAAGTCCTCTTGAGGGCAAGTTCTTGTGTGGTTCCTTGGTTCCAGTCCCCACCCCTCCAGTGTGCACAGGACCCACGTCTTGCCCCTAGGGCTCAGTGTGTGTTTGCCTGAAATACAGTTGGCCCTTGAACAACTTGGGGTTTGGGGTGACCAAACTTAACCACTCCTGCCTGTGCAGCCAAAAATTTGTGGATAACTTTTGACTCCCCCAAAACTTAATTACTAACAGCCTACTATTGACAGAAGCCTTACCAATAACATAAACCACACATATTTTGTGGTTATATATATCATAGACTATATTCTTATAAAGTAAACTAGAGAAAAGAAAATGTTATTAAGAAAATCATGGCCAGGTGTGGTGGCTCACACCTGTAATCCTAGCACTTTGGGAGGCCGAGGTGGGCGGATCACAGGGTCAGGAGATTGAGACCATCCTGGCTAACATGGTGAAACCCCGTCTCTACTAAAAATACAAAAAATTAGCCGGGTGTGGTAGCATGCACCCGTAGTCCCAGCTACTCAGGAGGCTGAGGCAGGAGAATTGATTGAACCCAGGAGGCGGAGGTTGCAGTGAGCCTAGATTGTGCCACTGCACTCCAGCCTGGGCAACAGAGCGAGACTCCGTCTCAAAAAAAAAAAAAAAAGGAAGAGAAAATATACTTACTCTTCATTAAGTGGAAGTGATCATTGTAAAGGCCTTAATCCTCATCGCCTTCATGTTGAGTAGGCTGAGGAGGACGGGGATTGGTCTTGCTGTCTCAGGAGTGGCGGAGGCGGAAGAAAATACGTGTGTGAATGGACCCGCCCAGCTCAAACCTGTGTTGTTTAAGGGTCTACTGCATCTCTAGTATGATGATGGAAGCTCCGCCACCTCTCTTAGTCTTTGATTTACAGGGATGAATGTCCCCTGACCATCAGAAAGTTCCTGTCTGCTCCACACACACTGCGTTGGGGTCACACCGTGGAGCCTAGAGGGCAGGAGAATTTTCTTCATGTGCCTGAGCTGAGAGAGACTCAGTTCCAGGTCCGGCTGACCACAGAGGCTCCATTCAGAGCAAGCGGGGAGGCAGCTACCGGGGCAGCGAGGCTGCTCCCCAGTGGACGTGCAGCGAGCTGCCTCCATTCCACACCACTACTGCTTTGTTCTTCCACCCTAGAGCCTCTGCCTTAGCATTTTTCCCCCTTTCTGCCACCTAGAATTCCTCCCTTCCCTGCTTCAAGCTGGCCATCTTGCCTTCCTCCTGGAAGGCTTCCCCCGGGATCCCCCCCGACTCCACACTCCTTTTGTGAGCTTCCTCAGGACGCTGCTGCAGTTTTTACTTGTTTTTACGTTCGCTTTGATTTTGCTGCATCTGCACTGTCTTGGGGCTGATGCTGTAGGTGTCCCACCTGGCTGAGAGTTCCCCAAGGAACCCTCTTCCCCTCTTTGGGCTTTCCAGAGGGAGCTGACAGGCCAGTGAGGGCTTCCTCAGGCTCTGCTCAAGTCCAGAGTTCTCTGAGGAGCTGCGAGCGCCGTGTTCTGAGGAGCTTCTGCCAACTTCATTGCCGACAGCTTTGGTAGCAGTAGATAGGAATGATGGGAGGAGGGAGGAGGATTTCTCCCACTGGGAGCTTCAGGGATCATGTTCCTGCCTTGAGGCCAGTGACAGCTCCCCCTCCATTTGGAAACGAAACGGAGAGAAAACTGGGATGGGCCTTGCTTTTGCTGGTGACTGACAGCCCTGCTGAGGCAACCACAGTTTGGAGAGGAGGCAGGGAGTGGGCAGCATCCTGGTTGTGCCAGCAAGGAAACCAGCTTGCAGTGGGGGCTCCGACTCCTGCTGCCAGACCTGGATTGACGTGCATCTTCCTTCTCCTTCCTTCCTCCAAGCCCAAACAGGGTAGGCTTCATGCAGGCCTGTGAGAGTGCCTATTCCAGCTGGAAGTTCTCTGGGGGCTTCCGCACCTGGGTCAAGATGTCACTGGTGAAGACCAAGGAGGAGGATGGGCGGGAAGCAGTGGAGTTCCGGCAGGAGGTAGGTGGCTCTGGGTTTGCTCGAAACTGCTGGTGACTTTTCCACATTCAAGTCTGAGGTGGAGGGAAGCTTTGCAGAGAAGGGTCCTTTGAGCAGGGCCTTAAGGGTGAGTAGGCCTTGGTCAAGATGAGAAGGGACCCCCATGGAGGGCTTCATACGCTGTGCCAGAGAGTCTGTGTGTGCTTCTGCAGACAGCGCACATACCGGCCAGTCCTCACAGAATGCATGTGTGGGGCAGAGATCACTGCGGCTTGCAGAGAGGTCAGTAACTCGTCCAGTCGTGTCTGATGTCCTGTATCTAGCAGCACTGTGAGGGGCTGGCAGTGGCATAGCAGATTGATTATTTGCAGGGAAGAGAGACTAGACACAGTAGTCCCAAGTGTGCATGTTGATCCTTTTCCTAAGGTCCTCTTCAGCTCTCATGGGTGTCACAGCAAGAGATGCCAGCTGTATCTCCTGGCTGCTAGGCCAGTGGGCTGAAAGCTTTTTGTTCATTTTTGCCATTAGTAAAGACTTTTTGAGCATATACTCCATATACATACAACTTTGCAGGTGATATAACATACTATTATTGTCCTAATGTTATATACATTTTAAACGTTCAAAAACAGAAATGTTAAAAGGATGAGATAAAAATAAATACTAAAAAAGCTAGTCTTTTCCTCCTGTATCCCAGTGGCTCATGATGCTCATTTGGAGCAGAAGGACACACTCCAGCCAACTAGGCTGTCACTGGCCAGAAGTCAGGTAGGAGGGGACTGTCTTGGATTAGTGGTAAACAGGGTCCTTTCATGAGCCCTAGCTCCTCAAACTAGTCCAGGCTGGATACTTGGAAGAGGCTCAAAGCCAGTTTTCTTCGAGGAAGCAAGGCTATTTTTCCTGCGTTGGGAAGTGGCAATCCCTCCCGGTGATTGGACCTTACAGTATTCCTGTTTTGTAAGATAACTGTTATCTCCCAGATTTTTACATCCAAATTTGCTCCAAGAAATTCAAGTCCTTTCTTATCTGGCCCCACAACAGCTCTGAGGAAGGAGACTGTGTTCACTTACCTAAGTTCAACCCCACCTACCCTGGCTCTTCTGGTAGCTCCCACTGTGATTTGAAACCAAAGGGTGAAAACCCCAGTGAACCTTTACATTTAAGAAATGTTAGTGTCTTTTATTACTGTCTAAATTGGAAGTCTTTTGTTGGTGTTATGAGCTCCTTTGAACACAACTAACTAATGTGTTTTAAAATCACATTTTAGAGTTTAGAATGCTCTCACATAGGCATGCCCCCGTACTGTAGTGACGTAGGCATTTTGTTCACCTTTGCGGGTGGCAAAGCTGAGGCTCAGCTTCGATGATGGATCCGAGCCTCTGGGTGGAGCTGGTTTCTGCCTTTGCTACCTGTCTGCTCTCCCTTACGCCACACAGCCTCTTTAGTAATTGACTACCAGATCTCACCAAGCACCTCTACTCAGTATTTACAGGGAATGCTCAGCTGTGTGGATCTATGCGGCTGTGCTTTGTCCCTGTAAACTTGAAGGGTTGAAACAAGGGTTGAAAGTTCAAACAAATACTTGGTCTGAAAACCAAGTATTTTGAAATTTGGGATTTTTATTGCTTTTAATTGTGAGTCTTACATGGTAGTTTGAATATGGTTTATTTTTTATTTTTTTTTGGAGACAGAGTCTTGCTCTGTCCCCCAGGCTGGAGTGCAGTGGCCCGATTTTGGCTTACTGCAACCTCTGCCTCCCAGGTTCAAGCGCTTCTCTTGTCTCAGTGTCCTGAGTAGCTGGGATTACAGGCGCCCACCAATACGCCCCGCTAATTTTTGTATTTTCAGTAGAGACGGGGCTTAACCATGTTGGCCAGGCTGGTCTCAAACTTCTGACCTCAGGTGATCTGCCTGGCTCAGCCTCCCAAAGTGTTGGGATTACAGACATGAGCCAACATGCCTGGCCTGAATATGGTTTAATTGTGAGTACAGATACCTAGTGACAAATTTCAGTGACAATCCCAAACACCTATTGTACATCACAGATCCCATTTCCCCAGAGAACTGTGGAAACCAAGGTAAAGCCTTGGCTCTGCTACCAGTGTCAGGATCTTGTATATAGGAGGTTTTTGCCACTCTGTCTCCAAAAGATAGTGTGAGGAGAACCACAGTCTATGATCCCCTGCCTACTCTCTCTCCTTTCCCCGGACACAGGCGAGGGAAGGGCACACAGAGGTGGTAACACTGCTTTCTCTCCTCCATATCTAGACAAGTGTGGTTAACTACATTGACCAGAGGCCAGCTGCTGAAAAAAGTGCTCAGTTGTTTTTTGTGGTCTTTGAATGGAAAGATCCTTTCATCCAGAAAGTCCAAGATGTGAGTATTATTTAAGATTATGATAGCAAAACTCCTGCCCTGAAGCATTTTGGCTCATTCTTGTAGACTGATAAGTCTACCTACCTGTCCTCATCTTTTTTTCATAGCACAAATCGCTTGTAATTTATATGTATGGCATCAGTGTTACGTATTCTTTGTGTTTGGTCTTGCCTTCATCACTAGACTTTCTCTGTAAAGGAGGGGGACTTTAATTTTGCTCATCATAGTTTATCTGGGATATAGTGGAGTGCTTAGCGCAGAGTAGCTGCTTAGTAGTAATGTTCATTGAATAAATTGAGTAGAAAGCATTAAGTTGCTACTATACAGGTTACTGCAGTTGCAAGTTATTCTTTTTCTTAATGGTTCTCTGTAGGATAAATACTACTTGTAGTAAGAACAAAATGGTACAAATAATTAACAAAGCATTAATTAATGCCATATTTTTAAAAAATTGATAAATGTACATATTTATGTGGTACATGTAATATTTTGATAGATGCATACAAAGTCTAATGATCAAAAATCAGGGTAGTTGGGTTACCCATCTTCTCAAACATTTTTAATTTCCTTGCATTGGGAACATTCTTCCAGCTATTTTGAAATATGTAATACATTCTTGTTAACTATAATTGCTCTACTGTACTATCATGTCATCTATCTTACTGTATTTTTGCACCTATTAACCAATTTCTCCTCATCTCTGCTTCCCCCAACCCCTCCCAGCCTCTGGTAACCACCATTTTACTCACTACCTCCATGGGACTCACTTTTTTTTAGCTCCCACATGAGTGAGAACGTGTGATATTTGTTTTTCTGTGCCTGGCTTATTTCACGTAACATAATGTTCTCCAGTTTCGTTCGTGTTGCTGCAAATGACAGGATTTCATTATTTAATGACTGAATAATATTCCATTGTGTATATATACCACATTTTCCTTATCCATTCATCCTAAGTGTTGATGGACACTTGAGTTGATTCCATATCTTGGCTGTTGTGAATAGTGCTACAGTAAACATGGGAGTGTGGACATCTCTTTGATACACTGATTTTCTTTCTTTCTTTTTTTTTTCTTTTTTTTTTTGATTTCCTTTCTTTTGGATATGCACCCAGCAATGAGATTGCTGGATCATATGGTAGTTCTAGTTTTAGCTTTTTGAGGAACCTCCATACTGTTTTTTCATAGTGACTTTAATAATGTAAATTATTACATTAATCATAGTGTAAATTATTACATTAGTCATAATGTAAATTATTACATTCCTACCAACAGTATACAAGCATTCCCCTTTTTCCACATCTTCACCATCATCTGTTACTTACTGTCTTTTTGCTAGTGGTCATTTTAACTGAGGGGAGGTGATATAACCTTATTTTGGATTTGGTTTGCATTTCCCTGATTGATTAGTGTTGTTGAGCATATTTTCATACGCCTTTTGGCCATTTGAATGTCATCTTTTGGGATAAATGGCTATTCAGATCTCTTGCCCATTTTAAAATTGGATTATTTGGCTTTTTTTTGCTGTTGAGTTGTTTGAGTTCCTTATATATTCTGGTTACTAATCCCTTGTTGGATGCATAGTTTGCAAATAATTTCTCTCGTTCTGTAGGTTGTCTCTTAACTTTGTTGATTGTTTCCTTTGTTGTACAGAAGCTTTTTAGCTTAATGTAATCCCATTTTTCGGTTTTTGCCGTTGTTGCCTGTGCTTTTGAGGTCTTCCCAAAAACATCTTTGTCCAGACCAATGTCCTAAAGTATTATTCCAGTGTTTTCTTCAAGTTTTATAATTTCAAGTCTTAGATTTGAGTCTTTAATCCATTTTGAGTGGATTTTTTAATATAGTAAAAAATAGGGTCTAGTTTCATTCTTCTGCATATGGATATCCAATTTTCCCAGCACCATTTATTGAAGAGACTGTCCTTTCCCAATTGTATTTTCTTGGTGCCTGTGTCAAAAATGAGTTGGCTGCATATACATGGATTTATTTCTAGATTCTGTGTTCTGTTCCATTGGTCTTATGTGTCTGTTTTTATGCCAATACCATGCTGCCTTGTTTACTATAACTTTGTAGTGTATTTTGAAGTCAGGTAGTGTGATGCCTTCAGCTTTGTTCTTTTTGCCCAGGATTGATTTAGCTATCCGGCATTTTTTGTAGTTCCATACAAAATTTAGGATTTTTTTTCTACTTCTGTAAAGAATGTCATTGGTATTTTATAGGAATTGCATTCAATCTGTGGATTGCTTTGGGTAGTGTGGACATTATACTAGTTCTTCCAATCCATGAACATAGGATATTTTTCCATTTTTTGTGTCCTGTTCAATTTTTTCATCCCTATTTTACAGTTTTCATTATAGAGATTTTTTACTTCTTTGGTTAAATTTATTCCTAGGTATTTTATATTTTTAAAGCTATTGTAAATGGGATTGCTCTATTTTTTATTTTATTCTTGCATTGCTATAAGTTTTTTAGATTGTTTGCTGTTAGCATATAGAAATATTCCTGATTTGGGTGTGTTGATTTTATATCCTGTGACTTTACTGAATTTATCAGTTCTGCCAGTTTTTTGGTGGAGTGTTTAGGTTTTTCAAAGTACAAGATCATGTCATCCACAAACAAAGACAGTTTGACTTCTTTTCAATTCGGATGCCCTTTATTTCTTTCTCTTGTCTAATTGCTCTGGCTAGGACTTCCAGTATTATGTTGAACAAAAATAATGAAAGTAGGCATCCTTGTCTTGTTCCAGATCTTAGAAGAAAGACTTTCAATTTTTCCCCATATGATGTTAGCTTTGGGTTTGTCATGTATGGTCTTTATTGTTTTTAGGTATGTTCCTTCTATACTCGGTTTGTTGAGATTTTTTTTTTTTTGGACACAATTTCATTCTGTCTCCCAGGCTGGAGTGCAGTGGCATGATCTCAGCTCACTACAACCCCTGCCTCCCAGGTTCAAATGATTCTTGTGCTTCAGCCTCCTGAGTAGCTGGGATTACAGGTGCACATCACCATGCCCAGCTAATTTTTGTATTTTTAGTGGAGATGAGGTTTCGCCATGTCAGCCAGGCTGGTCTCAAACTCCTGACCTCAAGTGATCTGCCTGCCTCGGCCTCCCAAAGTGCTGGGATTACAGGAGTGAGCTACCGTATCCGGCACATTGAGAGTTTTTATCATGACAGTATGTTGAATTTTATTAAATGCTTTTTTACCATCTATTGAAATGATTACATGATTTTTGTTCTTGATTCTGTTAATGTGATGTGTTACATTTATTGATTTGCATATGTGAATCATCCTTGCATCTCTGGGATGAATCCCACTTGATCATAGTGAATGATCTTTTTAATGTATTATTGAATTCGGTTGACTGATTTTGTTGAGGACTTTTGCATCTGTGTTCATCATGGTATTGGCCTGTGGTTTTCATTTTTTGTTGTGTCTTTGTATCAGGGTAATGCTGGCCTTGCAGAATGAGTTTGGAAATATTCTTCAATTTTTTGGAATAGTTTGAGTAGAATTGCTATTAATTTTTTTTTAGTGTTAGATAGAATTTAGCAATGAAGCCATCAGGTGCTGGGCTTTTCTTTTGTCACTGCCTCTATCTTGTTACTCATATTGGTCTATTCAGGTTTTCTGTTTCTTCATGGTTCAATCTTGGTAGACTCTGTATCCAGGAATTTTTCCACTTCTTTTAGGTTTTCCTTTATTGGCATATAGTTTTTCATTAAGTCTCTAATGATCCTTTGTATTACTGTGGCATCAATTGTAATGTCTTTTATTTTGGTCTGATTTTATTTATTTGGGTCTTCATTCTATTTTTCTTAGTCTAGCTGAAGGTTTATTGATTTTGCTTAACTTTTCAAACAACTAACGTTTCTTTTTTTTTTCTAAAACGGCGTCTTGTTCTATCACCAGGCTGGAGTGCAGTAGCGCAATCTTGGCTCACTGCAACCTCTGCCTCCTGGGTTTAAACGATTCTCCTGCCTCAGCCTCCCGAGTAGCTGGGATTACAGGCACCCGCCACCATACCCGGCCAATTTTTGTATTTTTAGTAGAGACAGGGTTTCACCATTTTGGCCAGGATGGTCTTGATCTCTTGACCTTGTGATCTGCCCGCCTTGGCCTCCCAACATGTTGGGATTACAGGTGTGAGCCCCTGGCCTGGCGTCAAACAGCTAACTTTTCATTTAAGTTTCAGTTTCATTTATTTCTGCTCTGATCATTATTATTCTGGTAAATTTGGGTTTGGTTTGTTCTTTTCTAGTTCTTTGAAGTGATCATTAGCTTATTTGAAATCTCTACTTTTTTTGATGTTGGCATGTATTATAAACTTCCCTCTTAGTACTGCTTTTGCTGTATCTCATAGGCTTTGGTATATTGTTTCCATTTTCATTTGTTCGATAAATTTTAAAATTTCTTTCTTAATTTCTTCATTGACCTTTGGTCACTACGGAGCATCATGTTTAATTTCCATGTATTTGTACAGTTTCCAAAATTCCTCATTATTGATTTCTGGTTTTATTCCATTGTGGTCAGACAAGATACTTAATATGCTTTTGATTTTTCTGAATTAGTTGAGACTTGTTTTGTGGCCCAACATATGGTCTCCCCTGGAGAATGTTCCATGTGCTGATGAGAAAAATGTGTATGCTGTAGCAGTTGGAGTTTTGAGATGGAATCTTGCTCTGTTGCCCGGGCTGGAGTGCAATGGCGCGAACTCGGCTCACTGGAAGCTCTGCCTCCCGGGTTCACGACATTCTCCTGCTTCAGCCTCCCGAGTAGCTGGGACTACAGGCACCTGCCATCATGCCTGGCTAATTTTTTTGGTATTTTTTAGTAGAGACAGGGTTTCACCGTGTTAACCAGGGTGGTCTCAATCTCCTGACCTCACGATCCGCCTGCCTTAGTCTCCCAAAGTGCTGGGATTACAGGCGTGAGCCACCGCTTCTGGCCGGATGAAATGTTTTGTAAATGTCAGTTAGGTCCATTTGGTCTGGAGTATAGTTTAAATGCAATGTTTGTTGATTTTCTGTCTAGATAATCTGTCCCACTGTTGTGAGTGGGACGTTGATGTCCCCTACTATTATTGCAGTCTGTCTCTCTCTTTAGATCTTTTAATATTTGCTTTATATATTTGCTTTCTCTGATATCGGATGCATACATATTTACAGTTGTTATATCTTCTTGTTGAATTGACTCCCCCATCATTACATAATGATCTTTGTCTCTTTTTCCAGTTTTTGACTTGAAGTCTATTTTATCTGCTATAGGTATAGTTAAACCTGTTTTTTTATTTACATTTGTGTGGGATGTCTTTTTCTATCCCTTCATTTCTTTTTCTTTTTCTGAGATGGAATCTTGCTCTCTCACCGAGGCTGGAGCACAGTGGCATAATCTTGGCTCACTGCAACCTCCACCTCCCAGGTTCAAGTGATTCTGCTGCCTCAGGCTCCCGAGTAGCTGGAATTACAGGCATGCGCCACCACACCTCGCTCATTTTTGTATTTTTAGTAGAGACAGGGTTTCGCCATGTTGACCAGGCTGGTCTCAAACTCCTGCCATCAAACAGTCTGCCCACCTTGGCCTCCCAAAGTGCTGGGATTATAGGCATAAGCCATTGCGCCTGGCCTATCTCTTCACTTTCAGTCTGTGTGTCTTTCTAGGTGAACTATATGCTGTATGGCAGCATACAGTTGAGTCTTGTTTTTTAATAAATTCAGCAATTATGTCTTAAGAATTTGGTCCATTTACATTCAATATTATTACTGATAGAGAAGGACTTACTACGGCTATTTTGTTTTTTGTTTTTTGGTTTTGTAACTTCATTCTTCTCACTGTCTTTGTGGATAAATGATTATCTCTTTAAATTCCTTACTTTTTTATTATGTCCATTATAGGTTTTGGCTTTATGGTTGCCATAGGGCTTGTAAAAAACATCTTGCAGTTAAAACAAGTTATTTTAAACTGAGGACAATTTAACTTTGATCACAAAGAAACAAAAAACATTTACAACTACACTTCAACTCCATACTTCTCACATTTTGACTTATTATATCTATTTATATATTATTATATCTATTTATATTTTTGTATTGCCTGTCTCCTTTTTTGTTTGAGATGGAGGCTTACCCTGTTGCCCAAGCTGGAGTGCAGTGGCCCATCTCAGTTCACTGCAAGCTCCGCCTCCAGGGTTCACGCCATTCTCCTGCCTCAGCCTCCCGAGTGGCTGGGACTACAGGTGCCTGCCACCATGCCCAGCTAATTTTTTGTATTTTTAGTAGAGACAGCGTTTCACCGTGTTAGCCAGGATGATCTCGATCTCCTGACCTTGTGATCTGCCCACCTTGGCCTCCCAAAGTGCTGGGATTACAGGCGTGAGCCACTGTGCACGGCCTGTATTGCCTGTCTCTTAACAAATTGTATTTTTTTTTTTTTTTTTTGAGACGGAGTCTTGCTCTGTCGCCCAGGCTGGAGTGCAGTGGCCAGATCTCTGCTCACTGCAAGCTCCGCCTCCCAGGTTCACGCCATTCTCCTGCCTCAGCCTCCCGAGTAGCTGGGACTATAGGCGCCCGCCACCTCGCCCGGCTAGTTTTTTGTATTTTTTAGTAGAGACGGGGTTTCACCGTATTAGCCAGGATGGTCTCGATCTCCTGACCTCGTGATCTGCCCGTCTCGGCCTCCCAAAGTGCTGGGATTACAGGCGTGAGCCACCGTGCCCGGCCAAATTGTTGTAGTTCTTATTTTTGATCCATCTTTTAGTCTTCATACTAAAGATATGAATGGTTTACACACCACAGTTACAGTATTACAGGATTCTGAATTTGTCTGTGTACTTATTTTACCAGTGAGTTTTATACCTTCAGATGATTTCTTGTTGCATGTTAGTGTCCTTTTATTTCAGATTAAAGAACTGCCTTTAGATTTTCTCATAAGAGAGTTCTAGTGGTGATGAATTTCCTCAGATTTTGTCTGGGAAAGTATTTCTACTTCATGTTTGAAGGGTTCAGTAGCTTTGCTGGGTACAATATTTTTGGTTGGCAGTTATCTTTCTTCCCCCTTCAGCACTTTGAATATGTCGTCCCACTTCCTCCTGACATGTAAGGTTTCCACAAAGAAGTCTGCTGCCAGATATATCAGAGCTCCTTTATCTTGTCTGCTGCTTTTTTCTTACTGCTTTTAGGATCCTCTCTTTGCTTTGACCTTTGAGAGTTTATTATATATTTTAGTGTGGTAGTCTTGCTTGGGTTGAATCTACTTAGTGTTCTTTGACCTTCTTGTACCTGGATATTCATATCTTTCTCTAGGTTTGGAAAGTTCTCTGCTATTATTTCTTTGAATAAACTTTCTACCTCTGTCTTTTTCTCTACCCCCCTTTTAAGGCTATTAATTTTTTTTTTTTTTTTTGAGATGGAGTGTTGCTCTGTTGCCCAGGCTGGAGTACGGTGGTGCGATCTCGGCTCACTGCAGGCTCTGCCTCCTGGGTTCATGCCATTCTCCTGCCTCAGCCTCCTGAGTAGCTGGGACTACAGGCGCCTGCCACCACACCCGGCTAATTTTTTGTATTTTTAGTAGAGACGGGGTTTCACTGTGTTAGTCAGGATGGTCTCAATCTCCTGACCTTGTGATCCACCCACCTCGGCCTCCCAAAGTGCTGGGATTACAGGCGTGAGCCACTGCACCCGGCTAAGGCTATTGACTCTTGATTTAGCCCTTTTGAGGATATTTTCTAGACCTTGTGAGTATTCTTCATTTTTTTTTTTTTAATTTGTGTATTTTCAAATAACTTGTCTTTAAGCTAATTCTTCTGCTTGATCAATTCTGTGTTTGAGGCACTCTGATGCATTTTTCAGTTTGTTAACTGTACTTTTCAGCTCTAGGATTTCTGTTTGAATTTTTAAAAATGATTTTAATCTCTTGAATTTCTCTGGTGAATTTCTGAATTGAGTCTTTGTGTTTCATTGAAGTTCCTGGAGTTTCCTCAGAACAGCTATTTTGAATTCCCTGAGTGGTCACGCACCTCTGTCTCTCCTGGATTGGTCACTGCCATCTTATTTATTTAGTCTGTTTGATGAGGTTGTATTTCTCTGAATTTTTCTGGTGCTTGTGGATGTCTGTCTATGGGCATTGAAGACTTAGGTGTTTATTTCAGTCTTCACAGTCTGCCCTTGTTTATACCTATCTATCTTCAGGGGATTTTCTACAAATTGAAAGGTGACTGATGATGAGTTCCCTAAGCATGTAGTCACTACAGCTGTTTCAGCACTAGAGGGCAGTCTAAGCCAAGTTACACTGTGACTATTTTGTAGACTTCTACATGTCCAGCCCTCATGTACTTGGGAAGAAGGATCAGAGAGAATGCCCTGGGGGTTCCCAGGCCAAGTCCCTTGCTTACTTTGATCTCTTTCCCTCAAGGGGAAGGAGTCTTTCTCTGCTCTGAGCTGCCTGGAGTTGGGGAGGGTAAGGCAGGTACTTTCATGGCTGTCACAGCTGGCACCACTTTGGGTCCCTCCTAGACCAATGCAATACTGGGATTTGCCTAAGGCCACTTTAGTCAGCCAGTGGTGAAGCTGGCTGGGGTTTGGATCCATCCTGCTAGGGTGGTAGATTGCCTTTTGGCCAGGGTGGGTTTAGAAGTGCCATTTGGGAGCAATGGCCTATAATTAGGGGATTCAGGATTCTTTCTGGTGCTGTGTTTTACTGTGGCAGGACTGGTACTAGATTCCAAGGCAAAGTCCCTCATACTGTTCCCTCTCCTTTGCCCAAGCAGGAGTGTTCCACCATGTTGCACTGCCTGGAGTTGAGGCAGCTGGTGTCATGCTGGATCACACCCCAAACCCACAGACTCCCAGCCCAATGCAGTACCAGGGCTGTGGTTACTACGGCCTGGCTGCCACTGAAATTATTTGGGGCCCAAGGCCACTTTAGTTTATTGTAAAGTGGGCCCAGACTTGGTTTCCTCCCACCGGGGTGGCAGATGCCCCTCTGATCTGGGGTGGGCCTAATACTCTTTTCACGGGCTCTAGCCTGGAATCAGGGCCTCAGAATTCTGCCTGGTGCTCTGTTCCCCTGTGAAGTTCCAATGCAAAGTCTGACTCGCCTCCCTCTCCCAAGCTCACAGATTCTCTCTGCTGCACTGCCTAAGGTCGGGGGAGGGGTGGATAGGCAGTGTGAGACCCTCCTTTCTACTCTCTTCAGTGTGTCTTTTCCTGTTATTATACTAAACCAGATACTGGGATATCTCACCTGATTTTTTGGCTCTTGTGTAGATACTTTTTTACATGGATAGCTCAGTTTGGTGTTGCTGCAGAGGACTATTGCTGGAGGGTTCTCTTTAGCCATCTGGCTCCACCTCCTCTAATGTCAAATTCTGACTCATGACCTTGGAAGGGGAGAAATAATTGGACAGCTTTGCTAAAGGAACATTTAAGACACACCGTCCACCAGAGCCAGGCCCAAATCTAGTATTAATTGGCATTCAGGTCATCACAATATGTCCTGATGTGATCGTGGTTTACAGGAAAGTTTCATAGCTGAGACCCAAACGTGTAAGCTTCCAACCCCAGGTGGGGATTCCGTGATATGGATGTGCTTGCTCTGCTATCACCCACTACCACTATTCATTATGGACTGGCAAGGCTTTGTATGAAGAGGGATGTGCAGAGGCTTATTGCATCAAGACAGGGGGAGAAGGGCTTGCAGCTCGTTGGGTAAATGTGTGATAAAACATTTTTTAACCTACTATATTCAGTATGAGGTACCTATTATGGGCCAAGTGGAGCCCAGTACCCAAGGCATGCTGTACTCAGCTTCACAACAGTCTTTATATATAAACAGTGGTGGTATCACCATTTTTACATGTGAACACTGAAGTGCATACTAAAGTCACCCTGCTAAATTGAGCTTGAAAGTATTTTATTTGGGAGGCTGAGGCAGGCAGATCACAAGGTCAAAAGATCGAGACCATCCTAGCCAACATGGTGAAACCCCGTCTCTACTAAAAATACAAAAAATTAGTTGGCCATGGTGGCACGTGCCTGTAGTCCCAGTTACTCGGGAGGCCGAGGCAGGAGAAGTGCTTGAACCTGGGAAGCAGAGCTTGCAGTGAGCCGAGATCGTGCCACTGCACTCCAGCCTGGGCGACAAGAGCGAAACTCCGTCTCAAGAAAAAAAAAAAAAAGAATCAAGACTGAAGCAAACCAGTAATCCTATGTTTGTTTCTGTTTGCTTCACAGATAATCACTGCCAATCCTTGGAACACAATTGCTCTTCTCTGTGGCGCCTTCTTGGCATTATTTAAAGCAGCAGAGTTTGCCAAACTGAGTATAAAATGGATGATCAAAATTAGAAAGAGATACCTTAAAAGAAGAGGTCAGGCAACGAGCCACATAAGCTGAAGTCACCTCGCGTTGTTTATAGAACTGTCCACATCAATGGGAGTTGTCATCACTTCCACTTTGTAAACTGAGCTATCAACAATCCTGTACTCACTTGAAGAAATGGGGCCTTGCTGAGAGGAACAGCATGTCAAACTGGAACTTCTAACCTCGCCCCAAAAGAGGCCGTGTAGAGCCTAATAGAAGAGAGCTAATAGATAACCTACACGTTATTTAAATATTTAAATTATTAATAAACTTTCTAAAGAGCTGGCCAATGACTTTTTGAATAGGGTTTGTAGAAGATGCCTTTCTTCCTGTTTGGTTCATTGTATTGTATTAGGTTAAGCTCTACTAGGGTAATGAAGGCTCTACTTTTCACTTGTTAAAAGTAGACAAAAGAGTGTGATTTTCTTTTTCTAAAAATCCTATCAAGACGTGCAAGTCATGCTTCGGAGCCTATGCACTGTACACAGAGGCAAAACCCTATGACTTTGGCGTCATCTGCTGTTGATGTCTAGCTTCTGACATGCTCTTTGATATGTTAAATGTTAAATGAGACTTTAAAGCTACTAGAAACTAGTAATTAAGTTTCTTAATGGGCTGACTAGCCACCTACTTGTCTGGCTAGAATGTTGGTTGATGTATGAGTTTAGATTAACACTCAAAAGCACTAAGGACAGATGTACATACTAGGTGCCTACTCAGTGTATTTTGATGATTTCATTAACAGGTAAATAAAAGGTTAATACAAAAGGAATGAGTGTGACAGTATGCATATCTGCTCAATCATCGGGCACAATTATTTTCATTTGGTGACTTCCAAAGACAAAAAGGTAGTATGAGTCTGGACTCCCAAGATGGATGGATCTGACTCCCAAGGTATGTTCTAACTGCTTCCAGGGAAGGGTTTGTTAGGCATGGTGACTGATGGCAGGTGTCCAGGAAGAGTGACCTGATGCCCCCGAGTAAACTGGGTTAACTCTTTACTGTGTCCACAAAACTACCCATCACCTGAGGAAGGGGCACACGCAGTATGACTCTCAAACAGCTTTTAGCCTAGCCTTTGACAGAGATGAGTATGCATTAAAAAAAAAAATCTATTTTTCACATTAAGGTTCTAAAAATTGTTTCTGGAGTTTTAAATTATCTCTGTGCCTGTTGCTTCATAGAGGACTTGGTAGCATTTTTTAAATTTTGTAATCTGGCTTCTGATAATCCAAAGGGAATAACTCAAATGTTTGAACAGGCATTTTAAATGGGAAGAAACTGTTTTTTGATTGAATGATTAAAAGTGAACTGTATAAAGAAATATTCCCTGCCACTTTTCTGCTCCACAGAAGCATGAGAATTCAAGTTTTAGCCTAGGTCTCTTTATAAAATCTTATTTTATTGCAGGGCAAATGCAAAGCCAGGCATAAAAGCTTACATTAACAGTACTGATAAAAAGGGGGGGGTATGTTTTTTTAAAGCATGTCTAACAATCTGTCACTTTTATTTATTTTTTCTTTTTTTTCTTTGGAGACAGAGTCTCACTCTGTTGCCTAGGCTGGAGTGCAGTGGTGCTATCTCAACTCATCGTAACCTCTGCCTCCCAGGTTCAAGTGATTGTCCTGCCTCAGCCTCCCGAGTAGCTGGGATTACAGGCACGTGCCACCTCGCCTGGCTAATTTTTGTATTTTTAGTAGAGACAGGGTTTCACCATATTGGCCAAGCTGGTCTCAAACTCCTGAGCTCAAGCAATCCACCCGCCTCAGCCTGCCAAAGTGCTGTGATTACAGGCGTGAGGCACTGTGCCCGGCCAGTCACTTTAATATTACTTAAATATCTAATAAAATTTGTTTCAATGAACATACTATATTCTCTATATTGTAGAAAGTTGAGGTCGGGCATGGTGGCTCATGCCTGTTATCCCACCACTTTGGGAGGCTGAGGCAGGTGGATCACCTGAGGTCAGGAGTTCGAGATCAGCCTAACATGGTGAAACCCCATCTCTACTAAAAATGCAAAAATTAGCCGGGCGTGGTGGTGCGTGCCTATAATCCTAGCTACTTGGGAGGCTGAGGCAGGAGAATCACTTGAACCAAGGAGACCATGCCACTGCACCCCAGTCTGGGCAACAGAGCAACACTCCATCTCAAAAAAAAAAACCAAAAAACAATAGTCGAGAGACCTATTAAATGTGCTTTCATTTAAGCACGTAATTAGGAAGTCAACGATTTTACCTTTTCAGAGAGAAAAACCTTTATTAGCTGTAACCTGTCAAAATCTACTCTGGTTGCTCTTCAGTAAAAGAAATATACCTTCTACAGAATAAGACATTTAGACATAACCTTCACTTTCTGGAAAGGCAGGTGCTTGCCTTTTCCTTCTGTTTTGTGTAGGATCATCATTTTTAACTGTGCTGTCTCCCAGCTGTCAGCAATACTGGCTGACCCTGGGTGAGTGTAGAGAATCTGGAAGGAACACCTTAACCTGATGGCCATGACAAGATGACTCTGCAATACCTACTACTTGAGAAAAATAAAATATGAGCTATTGTTGTAAAAGGAAGAATTCTGGTGTTCTTCCTTTTGGTACAGTGCTTTCATGATGACCTGGGAGTAGTGTACACACCCTGTACTAGAGTTAATATTAAAGCAGAAGTAAACATCAGTAGTGGATAACACTTTATTACAATAATGTCTGATTTCTTTTTTTTATGAGACAGAATCTTGCTCTGTCACTCAGGCTGGAGTGCAGTGGTGCCATCTTGGGTCATTGCAGGCTCAAGCGATTCTCCTGCCTCAGCCTCCCGAGTAGCTGGGATTACAGGCGCCTGCCAGCATGCATGGATAATTTTTATATTTTTAGTAGAGACAGAGTTTCACCATGTTGGCCAGGCTGGTCTTGAACTCCTGACCTCAGGCGCAGGTAATCAGCCCGCCTCGGCCTCCCAAAGTGCTAGGATTACAGGCGCGAGCCACTGCGCCCAGCCAATAATATCTGATTTCTAACTGTGCCACAGGCTCCCTGCTCTTCACTAAAAGTGCTATTTATTATGGATTATGAAAAACTAGCTTCAAAGTAAATTAAACCTATCCTGTTAACATACAAGGACATGAAAGATGATGGAAGGATATCCTAGAACTTAGAATTTTATGCAAATGTTCTGTAAAACATATTTTGGTAAAGGGCTAGAAGACTCAACCTTGGCACACAATCTTCCTATTTTTAAATTAGACTTCATCCCACAATTTGTCTTAAAAGTTTCTATAAATATACGTATGTATGTAAAAAGGGGGGCAGGCTTCTGTATGCCTAAGCTTAGAGCTAAAAGAAGCAAAGATGACATAAGGCAAAATACAAACATAGACTTTATTAAATGCTGCTCAATCCCCCAATGAAGATCTTTCATTACAAAACAGTTTTCCACACAACTGCAAGTTAAGAGATTGGAATGGTACTCTGATAACAAAAGATGTGAGAAATACTTGACCAAGTAAAAACATACAAGACCTCTATATAGTCAACCTTTTCAGAGCTCTACAGAGGAAGCCTACTGCATTTCCTTTAAATAAAGCCAGGCAGTGACAACTAGTGCTCTGTATCACCACACTGTGGGACTCAAAGCCTCCATCCCTGGGTCAGGAGGGACTAGGTGAAGGGCTGGTCGTGAGGACTGGAAAGGCCCTGCCTTCAGCCTTTGAGAGGAAGAGGAGGAATGAATTGAGAGGCAAGCTGGGTAATTCACCTGAGCTGCCTCTACCCATCTGTTACCACTCTGGGGAATTGCAGAGGAAGGGGGATATTCATGAGGAACAATCTGAAGAATTTTGGTTTACTTTCCCAGCTTTTATTTATATTTTGTGCTTTAAAAAGCCTGGAGATTTAAGGTTTTGCCTAAATTCCAGAGTACAGTAATATATTTATTGAGGGAGGGGTTAGGGCAGGTAATTCCCCCCATCATATTTCTGGGTGAGACAAAGAGAAGGGTAAGGATGATACCTTAGTTTTATTTTAGGAAGTATTCTTTTTCCTAGGATGTAACTAAGGTTTGCAGCAGTGTGAAAAGCACATTATAAAAGGGAAAAATATACAGAGCAGACTACCATATCTATGTGCAACACAATCAAAGAAGAATTCAAGTCATAATTCTTACCACTCCCATAATTATCTCACTCATATCATAGATGATAAAATTCATTCATTTCTGTGAAACTTCAGAAGTGACACAATAAATCCAATGATTAGACAATGGTTACAATATACTGTGGCCATGATACAGCACAGGGCTACGTTTAGTCCATATATTTTTCCATTTACAGTTGCCAGAAAAAATTGGCCTTTTAATTATATTATACTGATGAGGTTTGTTTTGTAATTTTTACATATTTCAAAAAAGCATACAAAACTGTGCCTATCCGGCAGAGGTGGGAGGCTTTTTTTTATTCGGCACTTGTATTGCTGAGAATACTGTGCATGTTGTAAGCACTATTCTGTTTTTCTAGAGCTTTCTTTAGCTTTAGCTCCTCTAATTTTTTCCATAATTCTTCACGTTCCAATTCCTTCTTTTTCTCTCTGTAGATAAACCAAAAGTTTTGTAATCAGAAATTATTTCAGAACCCAAAGAGAGGTGCTATTTGACAGCTTACTGGAGAACACATTACTCACCCACATTTCACTTAAATCTGTCTGCTAAAGCTTTGGAGTCCACTTACCTGGAGCACCTAATTTCTTCTTGTCACTCTCCTAAATGTACGGAGTCTGCATCTTCTGTACCAGCTAGATATTACTACTTGCTTTCTGTCCCCTACACATTATCACTACAACACTGTGCTTTATAGTCAACAAGGTACTTACACGTTAATTTTCTCATGTTAACATCTTGCAGTTGTAGTAGTCCAATCACTATTACAAAGGCTGAAGGGGCTGGCCACTAGGTCAGTAGGAAGCACTTCCTTCACACCAGGCAGAAGCCACATCATTTTTGCCACTAACAGCCACATCTCTAGCCACTAACCAGTTTGTATCTTACTATGTCCTATCTTTTACATGTCAAATGAAAATTTTAGTTTCAGTAATCTCTCTATAAAACAAAATGAAAGTCAAAATATTTCATACGTCGTTTCAACTACTTAATTTCAGTTCTAAGGAAAACATTTCCGAATAACTTGGACCAGTCTATTCTGAAAGGCTACATGAACATGTAAAACATAGGCTTATAATTCTGCAGTTATGAGTTAAAAGGACAAATCCTTTTAAAGGATTTGCTGATTTATGCAGATAAGAAAAATTGATTATATTCTTAGTCATGCGAAATATGTATTTTTCAAATACAAGTTTCCTATGATCCTAGTCATCTTATTTTTCTTCCCATTGCTTCCTGAGGCTCAAAACATGTACTTAATTTCTATTCCTGCCTGAATGCTGCTATTTAAAGCAAATAATGCATAGAGTTAGTTATTAATGGGCTAGATGGCTTTGAAGAAAGGCTATCCATTTTCTTATTTAAGATAACCATAACTAGGAACTTGTCAAAATAGATGAGCTTTTCTAAACAGAACAGGTAATATGCTTACTAGAAGTAAATGGTAACTATTATCCTCAAATGATGGGTGGGCTCAGGTACACTGGTTACTAACCACTTAAGTTTAAGAAAGCGCTTCTTGAGTTTGAAGTAAACATATGAGAAGAAAGTAATTTTTGAAAGATTATCTTATAGTAATTTATGAAATTCTCAAAAAGAAGTAATCACTAAGCCATGTTCCTAAAGGCTGATATATGCTAACATTTATACTCTAAAATATGTATTATTGCAAGGAACAATATATTAATAGTACCCTAAGCCATATCATTATGTGAATTCCCTCTTCCCAAAGGAGAACTATGCTGACATTAAAATACCACCTTCTGATAATCCATAGCCTAAGAATTACCTACTGCTAACAAAGAACACTTGAAAAGTAAAGCTCACTCTGGAAGCCCACGTGGACAAAAAGGATTTCCGTAAATGCATGGATTAAAAAATCAAATTGTACAAATTGATATTTAAAATTCAGCATAAATTATATTTCATATGCAGATGCTAACAGACTGAGGAAATCTAAGGCTCAGAATGAGATAAACAGGATTTATGATCCACATTAAAATCATAATCTAACCATTAGAGGAAGTAAATTATGTAACTACCCTCAAAAATAGATGTTACTGCTTTTTCTGCTTTAACAAATTTATAAAAATACTGGGGCTAGTTTATCTGGAAATGACTTATGTGTTAAGAGACTTTCACATTGTAATTTTTACTATAAGGTAATTAACTTCTTAAATATCAAAATCTGAACTGAGAGCAGATACCTTCCTGAACTGAATCACATTCAACATAAAATGTAGAGAAATTTTGTAATTCAAAATATCAAATACCTCTGTCTTTCAGCTTTGTATGAGCTAGTAAGGTCATCGAAAAGCTTGCCATTCATTTCCATTAGGGTTTTCAGCACATTGTATACCAGTGCTACAATGGTCCTGAAATGAAAATGAGCCAGTCCTGAGTTATGATACTGCTAACAGAGAGGAAATGTTAACACTATGGTCTCTAAAATGGTTTAAAGGTTGGCTGATTCATTTAATCCATTTTAGAGATGATAAAACTGAGGCTCAAGAGGTTTGTAATATGCTCAAGGTCATACAGCAAGTGGTGGTAGAGAGAGTCTAAGAAAAATCTTTTCCACTTTATCATGCTTAAATTGTAGTTAAAAATGTTCACTATAGTTATCTTCATTTCTGCTTTACAGTCTCATGTCTGAAATCCTGAGTAACAACATTAAAAGATGAAAAAGATCCAATTACCAAAACTTATAAGAAAAGTAGAAAGCCAGATAAGGATGTTAAAGAAGTTAGAATATATTACCCTTAGCACTTCGGCTTTCCCCTAGGACAGTGCCACTTATAGAGGTGAGACTATACACTGGGAGCAGACCAACACAACTCTGCATTAACGAAGTAGTTTGTGCATCCTCTGCAAATGTTCAGTTGGTCTCTCCAACAGGGTTTCACCACACTCTGGTGCAGAATGGTATACCAGATAGTCCACCCTCCAGGGAGATTTGCAATTTTAAATTGATATGAAGGCTGGGCACAGTGGTTCATGCCTATAATCTCAGCACTTTGGGAGGCCAAGGTGAGATCATCACTTGAGATCACGAGTTTCAGTCCAGCCTGGGCAATATACTAAGACCTCAAGTGTCCAAAAAAATAAAAATAAAAATTGGCTGGGTATGGTGGTGTACACCTGTGGTCCTAGCTACTCGGGAGGCTGAGGCAGGAGGATTGCGTGAACCCAGGAGTTTGAGGCTATGGTGAGCTATGATCACACCATTGCACTCCGGCCTGGGCAACAGAGCAAGACTGTCTCTAAAAAAAGTTAAAAAATAAATTGACATTAAGACCACATAGTGAAGAACATACACACACATTTATAACTTGATAAAGGTATATGTATATAAAATACAAAACAGAATACAACTGATGTTAACCTTGGAGTAACTTCCAAATCTGTAATAGGTTTCAGGTATGAGTTAGGAAATCAATGACAAAAAGGTTTTAAAAAAAATAAAGAAAGAAAAATAAAAATACGACCTATATAAAAGATACTTACGGATTCCAGTGTTCTTTGGAAATTTTGTACAAACTGGCAAACATAATTGGCAGAATTTTATCAATGTTCTCCTCAATCAAACTAAGAATATATTCATTATTCCAGAAGTACAATGCCCTTTCTGCAACCTAAAAAAAGACATTTAGAGAAATGTCAAAACTAAAATAGGAAAGAAATACTAGTGTAAAGTAAGGGCTTCACTGAAAACATCATACCTGAAAATGAGAACTGGATACACACTTGGATATCTGCTTGAAAAGTGGCTCTTCAATTTTTTTGAACTGTGTTGGTTCAATGACATCTAAGATTTCTTCAATTTCTCCTAAAAACATCACCTAGGTTAAAAAAATTTTATTTTAAGAAACATGATAAATTATGTGAAACTAATATAGAAACCATACAAATGAGAAGGTTAATCTGCAGAGTATACAATGGGCAAAAAAAATGTCTGGGTGGCACAGAGTTTATTATAGCACAAGTCTTCTACCAAGTCTGTGTACATCTCCCGCTCGTTAGCAACAGCAATACAGCTAGCCCAAAGCAGCATAGCCCTGGGATTGACAAGTTCTAGTAAAATGCACTACATTTAGTGAACAAAACCCACCTCTTTCTGACTGCAGGTTTTTGGCCAAAATTTCAGCAGTCCTCTGATCACCTGCGAAAAAGAAAAAGTTTAGCGTGAATTTAACAATGAAGCTAGTTAATCCCAGGGTATTTTCCATAGCTATGATTATATCAACACTCATTCTGAAGTAAATCAATATTGCTTAATATATAAGTGTATAAGCAGACTTTCTGCTCAGCTTTAGAATTTTATTAATTCAACAAATATTTACTGAGTGCCTACTATGTACCAGATATTGTTCTAGATGCTAGGGACACACTGATGTATAAGATAGATGAGGTCTCTGGTTTTCATAGAGCTTACATTCTAATGGAGCAAGACCAATGCAAGTGATCAATTAAACACATAAAAATTTAATAGTATGTGCTGCTACTTTTTTTTTTTTTTTTTTTGAGACAGAGTCTCGCTCTGTCGCCCAGGCTGGAGTGCAGTGGCCGGATCTCAGCTCACTGCAAGCTCCGCCTCCCGGGTTCACGCCATTCTCCTGCCTCAGCCTCCCGAGTAGCTGGGACTACAGGTGCCCACCACCTCGCCCGGCTAGTTTTTTGGTATTTTTTAGTAGAGACGGGGTTTCACCGTGTTAGCCAGGATGGTCTCGATCTCCTGACCTCGTGATCTGCCCGTCTCGGCCTCCCAAAGTGCTGGGATTACAGGCTTGAGCCACCGCACCCGGCCAGTATGTGCTACTTCTAAGAAAATAAAGGAAAATACAAGTTGGTGGGGTAAGAGGGAGGTTATTTTAGGGAGAAACCTTAAGGAACAGATGATTCCTGTTATTTAAACCAGTATGAAGCACAAAAAAGAGCCGGACAGCTTCCCAGTCTATTTCATGGCTAGTACAATCTTTATAACCAGAATACAATGAAACAAAAGAGACTATTCTTATTTATTTATTTATTTTGAGACGGAGTCTCACTCTGTCGCCCAGGCTGGAGCACAGTGGTGTGATCTTGGCTCACTGCAACCTCAGCCTCCTGGGTTCAAGCAATTCTCTGCCTCAGCTTCTCGAGTAGCTGGCATTATAGGCGCCTGCCACCGCACCTGGCTAATTTTTGTATTTTTAGTAAAGACAGGTTTCAACATCTTGGCCAGGCTGGTCTTAAACTCCTGAGCTTGTGATCTACCAGCCTCGGCCTCCCAAAGTGGAGACTATTTATTTAAATAAACATAGTTGAAAACATTTGCATTAAACTGAATCACAATAGAAGAATGCTATATGCCTAATTGTAACTTATTCCAGAAATGCCAGGATGGTTCGATTCATAGGTTAAAGGGGGAAATAAAAAACAGATCATTTCAAAAGATTTTCAAGTCATTTGACATTTTTAATTAACTATATATTCTGATAAAAAAAATTAGTAAGCTAGAACTAAATGAATTTATCAGAAACCACCAGTAATCATTCTACACAATGATTTATTAGAGACAGGCTGTAAAACCATCTAGTCCTGGTGGTTTTGTGGAAGTAGATCTTTGATAGCTTTTTAGGTTACTTTATAGTCTGTCTGGTTCAGTAATGTGGAACACTAATTCAAATTAAAATTGAGAAGAATATTGTTTTGGAGATAATCCAGTAAGATAACAATGTGATGAATAATGTTGGAAAGGAATACCAGAATTACAATTACTTGTGTAAATATATATTTATATATCCCCTAAAACTTAAAAAAAAAAAAAAAAAAACCTGCAAGTTACTAGAGTAGGAAAATTCAGTATGTGGCCACATTAAAAAATATGTATATAAAAATCAATACCTTTATAAAACATCAGTAAAAATCAGATGAATAATAAAAAAGGTACTTTTCATAAGAACTGTAATGTGCATAAAGAATAAATTTGCAAGAAATATTTAAGACATATGAAGAAAAGTATAAAACTTTACTGAAGATCATAGAAGATTACAAATACAGTTATATGTCATTTAATGATGGGGATACGTTCTAAGAAATGTGTCGTTAGGCAATTTCATCATTTAAACATCGTAGTGTGTACTTACACCTAGATGGTATGGCCTACTACACACCTAGACTGTATGGTGTAGCCTTTTGCTCCTAGACTACAAACCTGTACAGGATGTTCTTGTACTGAATACTGTAGGCACTGTAGGCAGTTGTAACAACAGTATTTGTGTATCTAAACACAAAAGGTACAGTAAAAATATAGCATTATAATCTTATGGGATCACCATTTTTCTTTCTCTTTCTTTTGGAATCACCATTTCTCTCTCTCTCTCTCTCAACATTTCTCTCTCTTTTTGATGAGGCCTCACTCTGTTGCCTAGACTGCAGTGCAGTGACATGATCAGAGCTCACTGTAACCTTGAACTCCTAGGCTTAAGTGATCCTCCTGCCTCAGCCTCCCAAGTAGCTGGGACTGCGGGTGTATGCCACTGCACCTGGCTAATTTTAATTTTTTACTTTTTGTAGAGACGAGGTCTTGCTCTGTTGCCCAGGCGGTCTTAAAGTCCTGGCTTCAACCAATCCTCCTACCTTGGCCTCCCGATGTGCTGGGATTACAGGCATGAGCAACCATGCCCAGTTCCATTTTTCTTTTTTAAGAGACAGTCCAGTCTTGCACTGTCAGCCAGGCTGGAGTGCACTGGTGTGATCACAGTTCACTGCAACCCCCTAGGCTCAAGAGATCCCCCTACCTCAGCCTCCCAAGTAGCTGGGAATACATTCCTGAGCCACCACGCCTGTCTCGGACTGCCATTTTATATGTAGCCTGTTATTAAACCAAACATCATTATGCAGCACATGACTGTAAATAAGTGAGGTGGTTCAATAATGTGCAGATATTATTTTTCCTGTACTTGATTTATAAGTAAATTTAATTTCAATCAAATGCGAATTGAATTATTTTTTGGAACTAGAAACATTTATTCTAAAATCCATAAATATAAGCAAATGACAACAATTGTTTTTTTGGTGGAGGGAGTTAATAGAACAGAACCTATATTATGGATATCAGCAACTAAAACAAGATGATATTGGCAAATAAATGGAGAGAAAAGATATATATGAGTATCTAGACATACTCATGTATATATGAGTTTTAATATATGACAAAGGTGGCCTTTCAGTTCCATGGGAAACAGTGGTGGTCCTGGGACAGGTAGTTCACTATTTAGAAAGGAAAAATGTAACAGGCTCCTTTGGTTGGCAACCTTTTATGATGACCTCGAGGATGAGCTTGTTTCCTGTCCTCACACCCTTGTGTAATCCCCTCTCCTTAAGTGTGAGCTGTCTAGTGTGACTTGCTTCTAACCAACAGAATGTCACTTCATGAGTAAGTTACAAAAGATTGTGACTTCTGTCTTACTAGTAGACTCTTGCTGTCTTGGCTTTGATGAAGTAAGGTGCCATGCTGGAGAAACCTAGGTGACAAGGATCTGAGGGCGGGCTCTAGCCAACAGCCAGCCAAGATCTGAGGCTCTCAGTCCAACATAACATGACAAACTGAATTCTGCCAACATACATGTGAACTTAGAAGCAGATCCTTCCCCATCTGACACTTTATATGAGACCCAATTTCTGGCCAACACTCCAACTGAAGCTTTGTAAGAAACCCTGAAGCAGAGAGCCCACCTAAGCCATGACCAGATTCTTGATTCACAGCAACTAAGGCAACAAATGCTTGTTATTTTTCCTCCCAATGGAACTATATTTTCCCAAAATGTTGCAGATCAGTTACAGCAAACAGAACTGTGACCATCACGGAAAACTGTCACTCTCGGCTTCTTTTTGACCACAGCAGCTACATGGAAGCAGCTGCAGCTTTGATAAAGGCCATAAATGCTTGCTATTTTAAGCCAATAAATTTTGTGATCATTTGATATGCGTAATTGAAAATGAATGCAGGCCAGGCATGGTGGTTCAGGCCTGTAATCCCAGCATCGATCCTGAGATCGATACCAGCCTGGGCATCATGGTGAAACCCCATCTCATCTCTACCAAAAATACCAAAAAAAATAGCTGGGCGTGGTAGTGCATGCCTCTAGTCCCAGCTACTTGGGAGGCTAAGGTAGGAGGCTCACCTGAGCCTGGGAGGTCAGGGCTGCTGTGAGCCACAATCATACTACTGCACTCCATCCTGGGTGATGCAGTGAGCTCCTGTCTCAAAAAAAAAAAACAACCCAAAACACAAACAAAAAACCCAAATGCAGTTCCTTACCCTCATCATACACAAATTTCAATGTCGGATAGTACTGAATAATGAACAGTGGGTTGACTAGTGGCCCCCAAAAAGATGTCAATGTGGGCCAGGTGCAGTGGCTTACAACTATAATCCTAGCACTCTGGAAGGCTGAGGCAGGCAAACTGCCTGATTTCAGGAGTTCGAGACCAGCCTGGGCAACATGACGAAACCCCGTCTCTACTAAAAATACAAAAAAAAAAAACAACTAGCCAGGCGTGGTATTGCGCGCCTGTTATCCCAGCTACTCGGGAGG
Source organism: Macaca mulatta (assembly GCF_049350105.2). Lineage (NCBI taxonomy): Eukaryota > Metazoa > Chordata > Mammalia > Primates > Cercopithecidae > Macaca > Macaca mulatta. Next base: position 70,090,564 of record NC_133406.1, on the reverse strand, counting down.
CTGAGGCACGAGACTGCTTGAATCTGGGAGGTGGAGGTTGCAGTGAGCTGAGATCGTGCCACTGACTGCACTCCAGCCTGGGCAACAGAGTGAGTCTCTGTCTCAGAAAAAAAAAGAAAAGAAAAAGATAAAAAAATTATTTTGGGGCTCAAGTTAGATTTTCTTGGAATAAGAAAGGTGTTTTGTTTTGTTTTGCTTGTTTTATAAAAATGCAGCTTTGCGTGGAAGGAAAGGTTTACACTGCCAAAAAAATGAAAGTTTTGAAAGTCATGCCGACTCTTCATTTTTTTCCTCTTTACATGGAAACTTAGTTGTAATGAATATTTAGTTAATTCTTTCACCCTGTACTTTTTTTTTTTTTTTTGAGATGGAGTCTCACTCTGTTGCCCAGGCTGGAGTGTAGTGCTGTGATCTCCGCTCAGTGCAACCTCCGCCTCCTGGGTTCAAGCCATTCTCCTGCCTCAAGCAATTCTGCCTCAGTCTCCCAAGTAGCTGGGATTACAGGTGCCCACCACCATGCCCGGCTAATTTTTGTATTTTCAGTAGGGATGGAGTTTCATCATGTTGGCCAGGCTGGTCTTGAACTCCTGATCTCAGGTGATCCGCCTGCCTCAGCCTCCCAAAGTGCTGGGATTACAGGCTTGAGTAATAAATGAACAAAAGCTCTGAGCTAGTTATAACTTGTAGAAAGCTTTGATATGAATGCTTGCTTTCCAGAAAATTAGTATTAAGGCTCAAACCCAAGTAATATGGCACTGGAATGGCCTATGTTAGAAACTGCAAGATCTCTGTATCGAGAGATCTTTATGAGTTGGAAAATATTTTCCTTTCTTAACCCGGGTATTTATCTTCCTCTCTCTCCTCATCCTGCTCCTATTTTCATTAACCCAGCTCAGCCAAGCCAGATAAAAGCTGAGTAACTGGCCATCATCCCTTGCCCTAATCGTCAAGTGCTTTTGTGGTTTTTTTTGGTGCAATCTTGGCTCACTGCAACCTCCGCCTCCAGGGTTCAAGTGATTCCTGTGCCTCAGCCTCCCTAGTAGCTGGGATTACAGGCACACACCACCATGCCCAGCTAATTTTTTTTTTTTTTAAGTAGAAATGGGGTTTCACCATGTTGGTCAGGCTGATTTTGAACCCCTGACCTCAGGTGATCCGCCTGCCTCAGCCTCCCAAAGTGCTGGGATTACAGGCATGAACCACTGTGCCCAGCCTCTATCTTCCATTCTTTAAAAATAAATCACCTGTCTTACTTGTCCACCCCAAATTAATTAAAATTTTATTTGTATACTATTTACCAAGCATGAACCATGACTTTTCAATATGTGTTATTATGGGTTTTCTTTTTCTCAATTCTAATGGGAGTTATCATGGATTTGTATTAAGGTTTTACTTTTTTCTTTTTTTTTTTTTTTTAAAGACAGTCTCACTCTGATGCCCAGGCTGGAGCACACTGGTATGAGCTCAGATCACTGCAGCCTACGCCTCCTGGATTCAAGCAATTCTTGTGCCCTCACTATCTGAGTAGCTGGGACTGTAGGCCCGTGCCACCAAGCCCAGCTAATTTTTGTATTTTAACTAGAGACAAGGTTTCACCATGTTGGCTAGGCTGGTCTCAAACTCCTGGCCTCAAGTTATCTGCCTGCCTCAGCCTTCCAAAGTGCTGGGATTACAGTTGTGAGCCACTGCACACCCAGCCAAGTTTGAATCAACTTCAGAGGTTTATGTGGTTTCATTTGTAAATATATGATTTTTAATTCTCCTGAATTGTCTTTAAAAACTGTTTACAGCTAGCTGGGCGTGGTGGCTCATGCCTGTAATCCCAGCACTTTGGGAGGCTGAGGTGGGCGGACCACGAGGTCAGGAGATGGAGACCATCCTGGCTAACACAGTGAAACCCCGTCTCTACTAAAAATACAAAAAATTAGCTGGGTGTGGTGACGGGTGCCTGTAGTCCCAGCTACTTGGGAGGCTGAGGCAGGAGAATGGAGTGAACCCAGGAGGTGGAGCTTGCAGTGAGCCGAGATCACACCACTGCACTTCAGCCTAAGTGACAGAGCGAGACTCCGTCTAAAAAAAAAAAAAAAACAAAACTGTTTACAGCGGTTTCTAGAAAACACTGTAAATCTAGAAGTAAAAAAAACTAAAAAAATTAAGGAGTAGAAAAATGTCTTTTGTTCCATTACACAAAGTTCAAGTGAAAGGGAGAATACTAAATATATAATTTTTTCAAGCATCCCTAGGGATAGCCTGAGAAGGCTCATAATATAGTAAAAATACATATATATTTTAGTTTTAATCCTTCAAACCCTTTGCTATTTACTAAATATTCATTAGGCTGCTGCTAAAGTGATTGTGGCTTTTGCCATTACTTTTAAATCTTTTAAAAGCACCAACCTAATACTAGGTAAATATTTAGATTTAACATGCCTAGAAAGCACTCTCTCAAAATACTTATACTTCACCAAGGTTAAAAAGTTTTCTATGCTTTTATACTTTTCTGTTTCCCCCTACTTCATCTTTTGTTTTTCTTGAATCATCAGTAAATTTTCATAACTAATTATGTTTTCACTCCTGAATTTTCATTCTAGAGGCAAATAACAGTAGAATTAAAAGACTAAGTTGCCTTGCTGGTTCATAAACAACTTTTATTCCAAGATTACATCTTAAATCACCAAAAGCAAGGAAATGTTTTCTATCCCTATCAAGTGGTTTATCGTTAATGAGTGGCAAAAATTCTATTATTAAAAACAAAACAAAATTCAAGGGAGTAGTAGTTTTGGGACCCTCGAAGTATGCTTTAATTCCAGAAGGTGAATGAAGATTTAAAAGATTATTGGTGAAGACAGTATGCATATAAAATTTCACTGTGGTCATCTGATCCTATCATTGTACATCTTAACTACTACATATTAATAGTAGTCTATATTTTGGTTATTCAAGACATATAACCATGAGAACTCTCCCCTCCTAACCCCTTCTTTGAATGCAGATTAATCTCACATTTCTTCTTCTAAATGATTTTAGCTTAAGGTACATTATTTTACTTAATAACTATAAAGGCTATAAAAAGAAAGCTACAATGAAATGCTATTAATGCAGACCAAAAACATGAAAATACATAGAACACTTACTGGCTCTGTTAGTGTTGTATCTTTCTCCAGGAACTGTACGACACAATATGCTAGCTAAAAGGTAAGGGACAGTTTATAAATATTACTGAGTGAGATAACATTTAATAATGTAGGATTTTTTTATATTTAGCCAATATTTTTTAGACTACCTCATTTTGACAAATTATTTTGATATATAAAAATATACTCACAATTGTGAATGAAATTGTGAAATACCTCAGTCATGAAACTATACTCACAATTGTGTAACTTTTTAGCCTTGAAAGTAACTTCAAGTTTAAAAAAGATTTTTTGCAGTAATTTCTGACTATAAAGTTAACTGAAGTAAGACTAGAGCTAACAATTTAGTTTTTCAGCATGTTTCTACATATATACCTATGCTGATATATTATTCTCTAAATATTAATAGAAGAGACCAAAATCTCTCTAACTAGGTCTAGGTTATTGCAGCTGGAAGAAACATTCTGTAGATATGTGGGATTTATTGGAAGTCACATATTAGGTCAAGGCCTGGACTAAAATATGAGGAAAGTGTGTATCTTACACTTAAAGTGTAAGTGTAGATACAGAAATTAAATAATTGGTCTTAACAACTAAATATTTTAAAATGATAACAAAAATTTGCTTTGGGTAATTTTGTAAGCAAACTGCTTATACTTAAAACTGTCATCTCAGTATTTCTCAATTTCTCTGCCTTTATATTTGCCTTTGAAATAATATTCATTTCATTTGAAATTTTTCTGAAACTTACCTGAGCATGAAACAAAGCTAATCCTTTTGCAGTATGCATAGGAATAAGAACCTTCATTAGAAATTGTTTATGTTCTGCTTTCAGTGGCAATGCAAAGCCATTGATAATACTGGAGGGAAAAAAAGGCAGGGGAAGGGTTAAGTAGTTACTACTTTGTTTCTAAAAGCTGTCATATCCATGAGTACATAAGGAACAGTGCTCTGTTTCAATCCTGGTGTTGTATGACCGTTCATCTTCAAACTACTTTAGGAAGACTATTACTATGAAGTCTGTTCCTCTAAGTCATTTGATGATTCCAAAAGAAAATTAGGACTGTCAGTTAATTCCCAAGTAATTTCTATCTTTATTTTCTATCAAACCTGTCACTTTATGCGATGTTGCCTTTATTTTTCCCCCCAAGGCCCCAGGAGAGTCAGTATCATAATATTGTTAGAACGTTCAATATTTTCTGAAGTAAATGGGTAGTTTTTCTTACTTTGTTGGATAATCTGAAATTAAGAAGTAGTTCTCTCCACAATCATTTTCTACTATTAATAAAGGAAACTAAAATCATTCTCTAAATAGTAACAGAGGCCGGGCGCGGTGGCTCAAGCCTGTAATCCCAGCACTTTGGGAGGCCGAGACGGGCGGATCACGAGGTCAGGAGATCGAGAGACGATCCCGGCTAACACGGTGAAACCCCGTCTCTACTAAAAAATACAAAAAAATAGCCGGGCGAGGTGGCGGGCACCTGTAGTCCCAGCTACTTGGCAGGCTGAGGCAGGAGAATGGCGTAAACCCGGGAGGCGGAGCTTGCAGTGAGCTGAGATCCGGCCACTGCACTCCAGCCTGGGTGACAGAGCAAGACTCCGTCTCAAAAAAAAAAAAAAAAAAAATAGTAACAGAAGGGTCTAAAATTCTCTTAATACTAATACGTAGTGAATAAAGAAGGCAAAATGTTATGGCAAAAGGTAATAAGAATTCAGTTGAGGCTGGGCGTGGTGGCTCATGCCTGTAATCCCAGCACTGTGGGAGGCTGAGGTGGGTGGACTGCCTGAGGTCAGGAGTTCAAGACCAGCCTGGCCAACATGGTGAAATTCCATCTCTACTAAAAATAAAAATACAAAAATTAGCTGGGCGTGGTGGCATGCGCATGTAATCCCGGCTACTCAGGAGGCTGAGGCTGGAGAATTGCTTGAACCCGGGAGGCAGAGGTCGCAGTGAGCCAAGATCGTGCCATTGCACTCCAGCCTGGGCAACAAGAGTGAAACTCCAACTCAAAAAAAAAAAAAACAAAAAAAAAAACTTCAGTTGAGAAACTATGGGCTCTACATTTAAACTCTAAAATATGACATAATTTCTTCAACCCCAGCTAAGATTTTAATACATAAAACATTCAAAGTTACTTCTTAGAACAAAAAAACCTGACCTACCTTCCTAATATTTCAAGAAGTTCAGCAACACCATTGAAATGTTCTGTTTCATATATAAACCTAAATTTAAAATAAAGACAGATGTAATCAAAATCAAACTTCAGAAAACTAAGAGAAACAGGCAGGAGGGTGAAGAAATCAATCCAAAGGACAGCTATTAGAAACACACAAGCATGTTTTGGGTCTTATCAGCTCTTTTGCCCCAAACCAATTAATTCATATCAGTCTTACAAAAGAAGATCTGTTTCCTAATGAACTACATATGCCTTTGCCAAAACTTGCCATATGTGAAGATAACAGATTGTCATTTCACCTGGAATATTCAACTTAATTTATAAGAAAGATAAGTTTTCTCAAAGAAATACTTTTTAAAATAAGAAACCTCTAATTATAGGGAAATCCAAGAGAAAAAGGCCCATATGTAATAAAGCCATTTTTAATCAGAATTTCTTTAAACCTGTAACTATATAGGCTGCATAGCTTTCCAAGATTAGGGTTGCCTTTAAAGCAGGGAGACATAAATAGAATAGGGTAGATATTTGAAATGGGCTTAGGAAGTGATGACAGAGAACTGCAGAAGGATACTCACTCTAGAGAAGGCAGGTGTTACTCATCTCTAATTGTTGCAATGTGGGAATAGTAACCAAATTTTGCCAGATCTTCAATTAATTAAAACAAACCAAACCTTAAATGTGGCTGTTGTTATGAAATCTCCTGATCTGAAGCAACTACTTAACAGATTAATATTTATAAAGTACACTTGGCTCTCTGTATCCACAGGTTCCATATCCGTGCATTCAATCAACTACAGATCAAAAATATTTTTTAAAAATAAATACAAATTTAAAATATAGAATAACATATATTTGCATAGCATTCACATTGTATTATTATAAGTAATCGAGAGATAAAGTATACAGGAGGATGTGTGGACGTTATATGCAAATACTATGCCATTTTATATAAGGGACTTTGGATTTTAGTATTAGCAGGGGCCTTGGAATCAGTCCCTCACAGATACTGAGGGATGACTACAAGCAAATGATAGGCCCCACATAAGAGGATTGCTTGAGTTCAGGAGTTCAAGACCAGCCTGGGCAACATAGTATACAGACCTTGTCTCTACTAAAAGTCAAAAAAAATTAGCCAGGCGTGGTGGTGCACACCTGTCGTCCCACTACTTGGCAGGCTGAGAGAGGAAGATTGCTTGAGTCTGGGAGATGGGGGCTACAATGAGCTATGTTCTCACCACTGCACTCCAGCCTGGATGACAGAGTAAGACCCTGTCTCAAAAAACAAAGACAACTTGAATACAAGAAGATATGTAGGAGGAAGAAGTGCAATATACAATAAATGATTAATTTACCTGAGGAAAATGTTGTTAATTTGTTTTCTGATGAATGCTCTTAATCCAAGAAATTTCCCATAAATTCGGTGCAGAACAGTCTTCAGGAAGTCACGTTCTCTGGGATCTTCACTATCAAAGAGCTCCAGGAGCTTTAAAAGAAATCTGAGAAATTACTTTTAAAAAATAATTGAGCTAAAGCTTTATTCTAATTTTGATTTGAAAGATTATCCATGACATCTTTCAAAAATTTTTTAGAGTTCTGCCTTACCACACTGACTTTATTCTTGCTAAGTAATGAAGTTGAGGAAAAGCTTAGGGAATATTTCTTCTCACTTATTTCACTTCAAAATATGACATTTACAATAAATATAAATATTTCAAAAAGTGGATTTTTCTTTATCTTCCCACTGATTTTAAAATTCCATCCTACTCTTGAATACTAAACAGGCTCACAATTTTGGAGTGTTAAAATTTGGGATTTTTAATGCTTTTTGAAAGTCAAAACTACATGGAAAATCTTTTAAGTTTTTAGATTGCAAGTCATCAAATAGTTTAAAAAAATCCATGTGTAAATGTATATTTCTAGTTTAATAGAAAGATGTACACATACTAAGACTACTTTTTGTGAATTTACAATAAATTCAAGATAGTTACCATGCCAACAGTTGAAAAATTAACGTTCAGTTATTAGGATAAAATATTGGCAGATACATACTAATAGAATAGAAATCAGATATAAAATAACACTAGAATAAAAGATGAGGCCAATTTTTTTTTTTTAAAGACAGAGTTTTGCTCTGTAGCCCAGACTGGAGGGTAGTGATGCAATCACAACTCACTGCAGCCTCGACCTCCTGGGGTCAAGAGATCCTCCTGCCTCAGTCTCCCAACTAGCTGGGACTACAGACGCATGCCACCACGCCCAGCTAATTTATATATTTTGGTAGAGATGGGGTTTCACCATGTTGCCCAGGCTGGTCTCAAACTCCTAAGTTCAAGCAATCCGCCCTCCTCAGCATCCCAAAGTGCCAGGATTATAGGCGTGAGCCACTATGACCAGTCTATAGCTTTTTCAGCTTAGCAAATAGCTAAAAAATTTTAAACCAGTTCCACAATCAGCACTGTCCTATACCTCAACTGGCCCAATCAGCGCACTCCTATATTCTGCACAACTTTTCAGCAAAACCTGAGAGAAGAGACTTTTGAAAAAGTTAAAGTCAAAATCTCAAATTTCCATTTACAATGGTAAAGAAACTTAATTTCTTCTGTCAAAAAAACCAATATTATATTTTAAACATTGAATTTTCTTAGAAAAATATAAAATACTCTCTTTAGAGTACAAGTATCTGTAAAGCTGTCAAGGAATTTTATGTTCTGAACTTTCGTGTTTATAATTACAATAAAGATAGCAAGCTCTAAACCTCATCAGAAGTTCTTATTCCATTTTGTTTTGAATTATATATAATTGCTAACACATGCATCTGAAACCACAGTGGATGACTTAAGTCATATTTATATCTCCCAAAACAACTGACATACTTATAGTTTCCATTCTTTGTTTGCTAGGCTGTTGAGGCCCTCATGAGACTCCAGCAAAAAATATCTATGGAATATGAGAATTTTTGTTACTATACCTAATAAGTTCAGATCAAATTATTCTAATTAAAAATGGCAGCCAGGCAAAGTGGCTCTCAACTGTAATCCCAGCACTTTGAGAGGCCAAGGCGGGCAGATCACTTGAGGTCAGGTATTTGATACCAGCCTGACCAACATAGTGAAACCCTGTCTCTACTAAAAGTACAAACAAAAATTAGCCAGGCATGTCGGCACACCTGCAGTCCCAGCTACTTGGGAGGCTCAGTCAGGAGAATCGCTTGAACCTGGGAGGCAGAGGTTGCAGTGAGCCAAGATCCAGCCACTGCACTCCAGCCTGGGCAACAAGAGAGAAACAGCCATATAAACTGCTAAAAGCAATTACTGGGCCCTAGCTTCTCAGATAATTCAAACATTTAAAGTAGAAGGTAGAAATAGATCCTGCTCCACCAGTTTTATTCTTGCTGCCCTCACACCACAAAATAATACAGCAGCCTAAACACCTCAAGCTCTAGACTAACAAAGCACTAAGGCAAATGTTCCCCTCAACCTGTTATTGTATTAAATACAATTTCTTTTTTTTTTTTTTTTTTTTGAGACGGAGTCTCGCTCTGTCGCCCAGGCTGGAGTGCAGTGGCCGGATCTCAGCTCACTGCAAGCTCCGCCTCCCGGGTTCGGGCCATTCTCCTGTCTCAGCCTCCTGAGTAGCTGGGACTACAGGCGCCCGCCACCTCGCCTGGCTAGTTTTTTGTATTTTTTTAGTAGAGACGGGGTTTCACCGTGTTAGCCAGGATGGTCTCGATCTCCTGACCTAGTGATCCGCCCGTCTCGGCCTCCCAAAGTGCTGGGATTACAGGCTTGAGCCACCGCGCCCGGCCTAAATACAATTTCATATGGCATTACTAGACCTCCCTACTGTATCCCACACAAGAGCTGCACAAGGAAATAAACAGGCGTTCATTTACAATTACCAAAATAACATAACTCCATTTAATCTAATTTTAGTCATGATTAAAATGTATATGTTACTGTTAATACACACCTAATATTTCTTTATAGTTTATGAATAGCTACTTCAATGGTTCAAGGAAATATTTTAGGCTGACAATGTTCTTCATTTATCAATCTTTCACAGCAACTGCTCAGAATACTTTATATGAGGTCAAGGGTAGTTACGAATGACCAAAAATGAGCTCTAAACATACCAAACTCACATTCGTAGAATCTTTATCATAGGGCACATACAAAGTAGTCTGAAGGATAGGAAAGGTCCTTGCAATGATTTTAATCCTGGCCTCAGCATCAAATTCCTAAAGAGGCCTGCATACTCAGGCCTAGAAAGGCTTAGTCTACTTCACAATTTTCTTTGGGGCCGGCCAATTCTATATAGTTAAAAAGGGGCCTTTAGGCCAGTGCAGTGCCTCACACCTGTAATCCCAGCACTTTAGGAGGCTGAGGCGGGAGGATCCCTTGAGGCCAGGAGTTCAAGACCAGCCTGGCCAACATGGTGAAACCCCATCTCTACTAGAAATAGAAAAAAAAAAAAAATCAGCAGGGCATACCCGTGGTGCGTGCCTGTAGTTCCAGCTACTTGGGAGGCTAAGGCAGGAGAACTGCTTGAACCTGGGAGGTGGAGGATGAAGTGAGCTGAGGTTGCACCACTGCGCTCCAGTCTGGGCAACAGAGCAAGACTCCCTCTCAAAAAAAAAAAAAAAAAAAAAAAAAAGAGGCCTTTAAATTTTTGAAAAGGTTTTGAAAATATATATTCTTAGAAATTGTGAATATGTAGGTTCTAAAAATAACAGCTAATAACCAGTTTATATAAAGAAAAAAGGCATCACAATTTACCTCCTTATATTCTTAATGATTCCATTTTATCTGTGGTTTAGAAATTGGGTGGTGGGATGCTTAGGTGCAAAAAGGAAAGAAAAAGGGAAAGGTAATTGATACTTAATGACAGGAAAGGAGCCTAAAGCCCAAATTCCTCACAATGATTCTATTCTTTTTTTCCCCTGTCATTTCAAAGTCCCAATGCTTAAAATATATGTCAAGTTCAAAGACTTACAAATGTAAAACAAAAGATTTCCCTTGGATTGAATGGTAATACCAAATTTTCTTAGATACTGCAGAAAGGCTTGTTTTTCTGGTATTTATAAAATAACTATGATACTTTAGGATTAAATAGGATAATCTGATTGACTTCATTAGACGCTTACCCTTGATAAAAATACTCATATTCTCAGAGCTACTTCACTTTTATTCTAATTGTTTGGCAGTAATATTAAGTGCTGTCAAATTAAAATAAACCATTAAAGTTTTGAAAGACTACTCTATTTTAATCATAAGTTAATAAATCATTGCTAAGATGAATATAAGAGAATCTAAGACAAAAGAGTTCCTTACCTGTTGTACGAATTTCTGATCAATGTATCGCTTTGCAATGCTAGGCTGGAAATCAGGGCTCTCCAAAAATCTCAAGAAGAATTCATATACCAACTATGAGAGAAAGTCAAATAAAAGCTAAGATGATGGCTATAAAATATTACCCTAAATTATCACTTCATATTAAAAACACACCTGTTCTTACCAACTTAGTAGGGAGATTTCAGGTCTCATAATGAGATCTGAAAATGTAATGAGTTGATAAAAAAATTTTTTTTAAAAAATTCATGCCTGTACTCCTAACATACTTTAGGAAGCGGAGGTGGGAGAATCACTTGAGCCCAGGAGTCTGAGACCACCCTGGACAACATGGTGAGACCTCTGTCTATACAAATAATCAAAAAATTAGCCAGGCATGGTGGCGTGTGTCTATTGTCCCAGCTACTGGGAGGCTGAGGTAGGAAGATCCCTGGAGTCTGGAGGTCAAGGCTGCAGTGAGCCGCGATTGTGCTGTGTCACTGCACTCCAGCCTGGGCAACAAAGTGAGACTCTGTCTCAAAAATAAATAAATAAATAAATAAATAAATAAATAAACCCAGAAACTATATATTCACAATTTGGTTTCCTAACATGATAAACTTTGAGATTTATTTATTGCTTTACATAACTTGATGCAAAACGTTAAATTACAGGAGCTAAAAAAGAAGGACAATGCCTATAAAATTAAATATTTCTTAATGAAATATATTCCTATTTTGTAATCCATACTCACTAGTAACAGGCTCCTTCCCAGTGGACTACTACCTATCTCAATTTAATCACTACAGAGTCTCTTAAATGCAGAGTCAACAACCCCCAGATAAGACAGGCAGTGTAGCCAGGCGCGGTGGCTCACGCCTGTAATCCCAGCACTTTGGGAGGCCGAGGTGGGCAGATCATGAGGTCCGGAGATCGAGACCATCCTGGCTAACACGGTGAAACCCCATCTCCACTAAAAATACAAAAAATTAGCCAGGCGTGGTGGTGCGCGCCTGTAGTCCCAGCTACTTGGGGGCTGAGGCAGGAGAATGGCGTGAACCCGGGAGGCGGAGCTTGCAGTGAGCCGAGATCGCGCCACTGCACTCCAGCCTGGGCGACAAAGTGAGACTCCGTCTCAAAAAAAAAAAAAAAAGACAGGCACTGTATTATTAATTTTTAAAAAGAAAGGAAAAGAAAAACTTCTGGTCTTTCTATAAAACCACAGTAGGAAAACTAATTAAATCAAAACCAGCATATCCTATCCACACTTGAGAAATAATGAACCAAATTACATAAGTACAGGGCTAGGGAAGAAATGTCTGTGTACCAACCACAGCAAATAAACTAGAAGTCACAGCAGGCCTTCTATAAAACTGCTAAGCAACCTACAAGTAATAGGAAATGTGCATTTGCTACCACAAATCAGAATTAAATACTTGGTTGAGCTTGTCACTATCACACCTGCTTTCAAGGAGAAAGGCAAATATGACTAAAGTTTTTTTTATTGTAACCTAATAGCTATAAAAAGGCAGAAACTTAGACCAAAATGTATCTTATTAGCTATTAAACAATATTATATCAATTTAACACCCTAAAAATTAAAAAGGAGGATTCTATCCCAAAGCAAAAACAGTCATTCAATAAACATTTAGGTAGCCAGTTAGATTAGATGCAGAAGGAAGAAAAGGGAAAAGAAAGATTGCTACGCTAAATTAATAGACGTTATAGCAAACAAAAGCACTACCAGATCTAGGCCTTATCATTCACCAAGTAACAACACATTTTTATTACAGTGAGTTCAGTAACATTCTATGGCTAACAATGGTTTGGGGATCTGAGCAAATACAGTTTTGCCTGATGTATCTCTGCCCAACTGTGGAAAAGGAGTGATGCTTATCTGGTCTAATGTTACCTAATATTTTGTGTTTATTATAAATTAAGGATATAACAAGAAATAAAACTTGATAGCAATTTAAGTTTTTATTCATAGACAATTTTCTAATCAAACAACAATAAAGATAACAGATAATTTTGCTTTGGGGTATACACATGCAAAAAGATACACAAAACTGATCACGGAGTGCTCTGAAAAGTCGGCACAGTCTCATGGACTGCTATGCAGTTTCATTAATGGCACAACTTACTCACTCAATGCCTATTTTCATGTCCAGTACTGGGCTACGTATAGTATGAACAGACATTAGGGATAGTATGGCTTAAAAAGCCCATTCACTACACAATAATTATATTACGTGGCACAGACTATAAGTGCAGGAGCTATTTAGAAAAGGGCTGTATCACTGTGGAAAAGGTAGGAAAAGCTTTAAGGAGGATATGCAACTTGAGCCCTGTATTTGTTTCGATTCTGGATCCTCAGGAAGAGGATGGCTTTTATTTTATAGAAAGGTAGCAGCATGTCTTGATTGAAAAATATATATATTTATTTATTTTTAGAGACAGAGTTTCACCATGTTGCCCAGGCTGGTCTCGAACTCCCGGGCTCAAGCTATCCACCCGCCTCAGCATCCTAACGTGCTGGGAAATCAGGTGTAAGCCACCATGCCTGGCCTTTTTTTTTTTTTTTTTTTTTTGTCTTTTTAAGCAGCATGTCTTGAGATCAAGAGAGTGCAGAGTACAGGTTGATGGTATGGAATTATAGACTCCAAATCTTTATGCAAATCCCTGGAGATTCCATCATAAGGTGGGATCAGGTTAAACATGAGCCAAATGTAGCATGTATTAGCCTATCTACTCTCCCTTCTTAAGATCTTCATCAGAAATATAGGGCCTAAGGCTTAATAGTTTTCAGAGTAATAGCCTGTCCTATGGGAGACTTTTATGACATCAAGCTACAAATCAAACTGAATTCTCTAAACCATATATATAAATTGAAACCTGTGCCATTCACGAATACCACATATAATTTCTTTGATAGTTTTCATCTACATTATTTACCTGACACAGTGAACATTAGGTGATCAGTCAAAATTAGCAGCAAAATGCTGTTATGCTGCCAACTTAGCACCACTAAAGAGATGATGACAAAAAGTTACTTAAATACATATTGAGGGCCAGGTGCAGTGGCTCACACCTGTAATCCCAGCACTTTGGGAGCCTGAGGCGGGTGGATCACCTGAGGTCAGGAGTCCGAGACCAGCCTGACCAACATGGAGAAACCCCATCTCTACTAAAAATACAAAATTAGCCAGACATGGTGGCGCATGCCTGTAATCCCAGCTACTTGGGAGGCTGAGGCAGGAGAATCGCTTGAACCTGAGAGGCAGAGGTTGCAGTGAGCCGAGATCACTCCATTGCACTCTAGCCTGGGCAACAAGAGCAAAACTCTATCTCAAAAAAAAAAGAAAAGAAAAAATTATTGAATAGTTATCCCAAATAGAGGTAGAAGACACACTAGTGACCTACAGAGCTGGAAATCTTCAAAATGGAATAATCGAGATTATGCTTCTATAAAATTTATAAAATTTATCCTGTCCCAGTGTCACTCTCTATATACCCCATCCTACATTTTAAAAAATGTATCACACCCTAACATAGAATGTATGCCAATTATTTTATTATTATTTTGTTCTTCTCTGCTAGGATGTAAGGGATTTTGCTTAGTTCAGTACTTTACCCTCAATGTTTACAAAAATGCTTGACGCACAACAGATGCTTACTGAATGAATGCAAATCACATTTGTTAAGAGGTTGTGTTTCTATGTAGTCACTGAAGTTTTTCTATGGTCTTATTTTCTTTTTTCTTTTTCTTTTTTTTTTTTTGGAGACACAGTCTTGCTCTGTCGCCCAGGCTGGAGTGCAATGGCGCAACGTTGGCTCACTGCAACCTCCACCTCCTGGGTTCAAGCCATTCTCCTGCCTCAGCCTCCTGAGTAGCTGGGATTAGAAGCGTGCACCACCACGCCTGGCTAATTTTTGTATTTTTAGTAGAGACGGGGTTTCACCATGTTGTTCAAGCTGGTCTTGAACTCCTGACCTCATGATCCACCTGCCTCAGCCTCCCAAAGTGCTGGGATTACAGGTGTGAGCCACTGCGCCCAGCCTTCTATGGTCTTCTATACAAATAACTTGCTCCAAGAATCTAAGAAACAATGTTGCAAAGAAAAACACACATTTCACCAATGAATTCAGTTCACTAATAAAAAGGACAAACTTCACCTATGTTCAATGTATGGCTAGTCCTTCTACTTCTGTACACCAAAAATACCCTAAAAAATGAAAGATAACTAAAAAGTATAGGGAATTGAGGAGTGTAATCTTACCCTCCTACTCAGTTCTGACCATGTCTTTCCTAAAGGAGTTAAAATAAAACATAAAATTCTGGTTTTCACCATTAAAAAGACTTGGGAGAAGTTCCAACAGAAAACAGCATGGATGATTAAAGTATCTGAAAAATAAGACCTATACAGAAAGCGAAAGGAATAGAAATGTTTGGTTCAGAGAGGCAAAGACTGAGAAGCAAACTTTAATGATCTACAAGTACCTAAGAGGCTGCTTTCAAGTAATACAGGTGACCAATGTTTTCCAACCTCTATTAAGAGGAAACTAACGTAAATAAGGTTTTTAACTGATTTAATATATAAAAGAATTCATATAAAAATTAATGCATACTCAACTATATATTACATATTAAGCACCCAAAAAGAACATTGCCTGGGATAAGGTAAACATTAACAAAATCTTAGTTTTTTAAGAATCTGTTTTTCTCTGTAATCCTTGTGAAAACAATAGATTCTGCATAAACCTTGAATAGTTTAAATACAGTCAGCCTAGGTTTTTTTCTTCTGCTCTTTCATTCATAAGAACTAAAAAGATAATAACTATTCACAATTAAAAAGGCCAAAGCAATAAAAGTATTTCTTAACCTTATATAAAAGATATTCCTTTTTATTTTTGTGCCTATAAAGTTAGTGCATTAGGCTATGATTCCTACCATTTTGGATTCTTAGCCCGTGAAAATATTTAAAATATAGTATATGGCCAAGAGTTATTTGAATGTAAAGGTGTACACTGTAAAACATGTATGTTGCCAGTTTAAATTTCTAATTATATTGCCCAAACAGAAAAGCTCTCTAATCCCTAAAACACAAGTTATTCCTAAAAAGATCTATGTTCTAGGCACTATCCTACACAATTAAATCTTAATTATCTGTGCCACTAAAGTAATTAATAAAAGAAAGTGAAAATACACAATCTGCCTGTATTCCAGGCTAGTACAGCAGCCAAGTGTCCTAATTATCTAAAAGTGCAGAAAATTAATATATTGTTAGTCCTCAATAGAAAGCAATAATACTTAGGAAAGAAATGAGAAAATAATTTAAAACTGTTGTACATTAATAGTTACCATATGACACTTAATAAATTAGAAGATATAACCTATCCCCTAATACTGAAATGACCTTCCTTGTGTTCCTTTATCTCTTTTTATTCCATTATTTCATTGCTCATTAGTATTTCCATTACAGTGTAAGAATAAGTAAAAAGAGATAAACTTTTATTAGCACATGTTTAGAAAATTCATGAAAAGGGTGGGGAAAACAAAGGCTTGAAAGGTTTTGAGATTACTTGTAATTACTCTCCCTCATTAACAACTAATGTTTATTTTCCACCATAACAAATTAATTTCTAGTATCTAGGATCTCATAAGCTAAATGTAAAATGTAAACTGTTAGTACAAAACAAAAGAATTCCAGGTGAATTAAGCACACATTATAACAGCAGAAGAAACTTTCATTGAGCAAATTTCTTCAGTGCTACAATTCCCTATAATCTGTCAGAGTAGCTTTAATATTCCATCTAAAAAAACTTAAGATGATTAATAATGTAGCTACATGTACTGACAAATCCTATAAATCAGGTCACTTCAGTATCTACCAGTTTCTGATGTCCTTAGACCATTTAATTGCCAAATTTAAAAACTGTAGGCCAAATTTTGGTTTCTAGAAATTTTGGTTTTTGGAAGGATTTTTTAACTATAAACATATATATCTGGGGCAGAGCCTTTTAATCAAGGCACCATAGATGAATGAGAATTTCTTGTATCTCTGGGAATTTGTCTTGAGAGAGAACTACTTCTCAAAAATCATATTTTGGGATGGACACAGTGGCTCATGTCTGTAATCCCAGCACTTTGGGAGGCTGAGGTGGATGGATCACTTGAGGTCCGAGTTTGAGACATGCCTGGCCAACATCTTTACTAAAAATACAAAAATTAGCTGGGCATGGTGGCAAGCACCTGTAGTCCCAGCTACTCAAGAGGCTGAGGCAGGAGAATCATTTGAACTTGGGAGATGGTGGTTGCAGTGAGCCAAGATCACGCCACTGCACTCCAACCTGGGCAACAGAGTGAGACTCCATCTCAAAAATAAATACATAAATAAAAAATAAAAAATCATATTTTGAAAGCAACTTAGCACCTCCTAAAATGTTAAGAACCACTGGTTTCAGGGAATTTAAATAAAACCTCAAATCATACCAGTTAAAAATGGAAAGCATATTGTCTACTTGGCTCAATTTCCACTGTTACTTTCCATGAGCATATAAATATATCCTAATGAAAACACTTTCTTTAATTTTAAAAATTCAAAGACCAAGGGGTCTCTTTCAGACCATTCAACTACATCTGATTAAAAAACCAGCTAATGAGAATTTTTCATTATCAGCTTGTCAACTTATCAGCTAATGAGAATTTGTAAAACCTTTGCATATCAAATACAGCATTATTAATTTTATACCAACTATGGAACAAAATTTCATATAAACTTGTGTACAGTTCTATTAAAAAATAATTTACCACTTTGGATTTTCTAGTTCTGTAAGCTCTAATGTGCTGACAGATCTTAAAATTGTTATCAGTTTTCACTAATCCTAGGACTCCTCTCCATCTTATTTGGATGTATAGGTGCTACACAGAATGAATAAATTAATAAATAATGAGGCAGAATACTGCATAAAGTATCCCAAATGATATAAAATATAATTTTCTTTCTCTCATCTTTTTTTTTTTTTTTGAGACGGAGTTTCTTTCTTGTTGTCCAGGCTGGAGTGCAATGGCGCTATCTCGGCTCACCACAACCTCTGCCTCCTGGGTTCAAGCGATTCTCCTGCCTCAGCCTCCTGAGTAGCTGGGATTACAGGCATGTGCCACCATGCCCGGCTAATTTTGTATTTTTAGTAGAGACGGGTTTCTCCATGTTAGGCTGGTCTCGAACTCCTGACCTAAGGTGATCCGCCCAGCTCGGCCTCCTAAAGTGCTGAGATTACAGGCATGAGCCACCACGCCCAGCCTCTCTCATCTTTTTATAATAACAGAAAATGTAAAGGTCACTACAAAATATAAGTACTTGCAAAATTAAAAAAAAAATCAGCAAATTAATTGGCATTAATACCTAGAATCCATATATAAATGAAGAAAATTGAACAGAGCCCCAGAGACCTGTGGGACACCAGCAATTATAGCAACATACACATAAATGGGAGTCCCAGAAGATGAGAGAAAAAGGGCAGGAAAAATATTTGAATAATGACCAAAAATAACTCAAAGATTATGAAACATTAGTTTACATAATGAATTCTAATTGTAACTCAATAAACAACAAGTAGAATAAAGTCAAGAAGATCCACACCTAGATACATCATAATCAAACTGACAAAACTTAAAGAGATAACGTTTATAGCAGCAAGAGAAAAATGACTTTTCACATACATAATGAAATCCTCAGTAAGATTAATGGCTAACCTGTCATCAGAAAACCATGGACGTAAGAAGACAAATGGGATGACATGTTGAAAGAAAAAGACTGTTAGCCAAGAATTCTATATCCAGCAAAACTCTCCTTCAGAAATGAAGAGGAAATTAAGACATTCCTAGATAAACACTGAAAGAATTTGTCATTAGCCAACCTGCCCTACAAGAAATACTAAAGAAATTCCTTTAGGCGGGAAGCTGAGGTGGGCAGATCATGAGGTCAGGAGACAGAGACCATCCTGGCTAACATGGTGAAACCCCATCTCTACAAAAAATACAAAAAATTAGCCAGGTGTGGTGACAGGCACCTGTAGTCCCAGCTACTCAGGAGGCTAAGGCAGGAGAATGGTGTGAACCCAGGAGGTAGAGCTTGCAGTGAGCCTAGATCACACCACTGCACTCCAGCCTGGGCAACAAAGCGAGACTCCATCTCAAAAAAAAAAAATTCCTTCAGGCTTTTGAAGAAATAAAAGGACGCCATACAGTGTCTCAAATCCACAAAGAGAAATAAAGAGCACATGTAAAGATAAATACACAAGTAAATATAAAAGACAGTATAAATGTATTTTTATTTATAACTCTTACTTTCCTCCTTTACAAGGCCAACTGCATAAAGCAATTACTGCAAAACTGTGTTGGTGAGCACATGATGTGTAGAGGTATAATTTGTATGACAATATCACAAAAAAGTGGGGAGTGAATAGATGTATACTGCGCCAAAATTTTGTATACTATTGAAATTAGGTTAGTATTAAACCAAACTAGATTGTCTCAGAATGCTAACTGTAATCCCCAGGATAGAGAGAGAGAGAGAGAGAGAAAGAAAAAGAGAAAGAAAGAGAGAGAGAAAGAAAGAGAGAGAGAAAGAAAGAGAGAGAGGAAGAGAGAAAGAGAGAGAGAGAAACAGAGAGAGAGAAGGAAGGAAAGGAAAGGAAAAGGAAAAGGAAAGGAAGTAAAAAAAAAGTTAAATATAGTTAAAGAACAAAGGAATGAAAATGGCACCCTAGAAAACACCTATTTAACACAAAAAAAGTAGTGGAAAAGTGGAGGAATAAAAAAGACATAAGTCACAGAAAACAAATGGCAAAATGGCAGTTGTAAAGCCTACCTTACCAGTAATTACATTAAATATAAATGGTCAAACACTCTAATCAAAAAGGCAGAGACTATAGAAATTATTTTCAAAACATGATCCAACTGCATGCTGTTTACAAGAGACACACTTTAGATTCAAATAGATTAAAAATAAAAGGATGGAAAAGATATATCATACCCAGAGTAACCAAAAGACAGCTGGAGTGGCTACACTAGTATCAGACAAAATTAACACAGAAATTGTGACTAGAGACAAAGGACCTTTTCAGGGCCATCTATAAAGAATATATAACAATTATAAACTTATATACACTTATCAACAGGGTCCTAAAATACATGAAGCAAGAACTTACAGAAATGAAGAGAGAAACAGACAAGTCAATAATAGAGACTTCAGTCCCCCTTTAAAATAACAGAACAGACAGAAGATTAACAAGGAAATAGAAAACTTAAACAGCACCATAAACCAACCAGACCTAACAGACTTCTACAGAACACTGTACTTAACGGTAACAGAACACACATTCTTCTTAAGCACACATAAAACATTTTCCAGGACAGACTCTATATTAAGCCACTGTATATGTCTCAGTAAGTTTAAAAGTATTGAAATCATACAAAACATATTCTCCATTCTGCAATTATAGAGGCAGTAAAAAAGAAAAACTTTAAGAAAAAAAGTATATTCTCTAAACATACTGGAATAAAATTAGAAATTAATAACAGGGAAATCTGGGAAAATCACAAATAGGTAGAAATTAACACATTCCTAAATAACTAATGGATCAAAAGAAAAATCACTTAGGAAATTAGAAAATATTTTGAGCCAGGTGTGGTGGTGCACACCTGTAATCCCAGCACTTTGGGAACCAAGTGGGTGGGCTGCTTGAGCTCAGGTGTTCGAGACCAGCCTGGGCAACTTGGTGAAATCCCATCTCTACTAAAAATACAGAAATTAGTAGGTGTCGTGGCACACATCTGTAGTTGCAGCTACTTAGGAGGCTGAGGTGGGAGGATGGCTTGCACCCAGGAGGCAGAGGTTGCAGTGAGCTAAGATCACGCCACTTCACTCCACTCCAGCCTGGGTGACAGAACCAAATGCCGTCTCAAAAAAAAAAGAAGAAAAAGAAAGGAAAACATAATGTATCAAAATTTATTGGTTCAAGCAACAACTTATACATAGAACTGTTCATAACAGCTCTATTCACAGTAGCCAAATGATGGAAATAATTTAAATGTCCATCAACTGGTAAGTGGATAAACAAATGTGGTATATCCATACAATGGAATAATTCATCCATAAAAAGGAATGAAGTATTGACACAGATGACATTTATGATCCTTGAAAACATTATGCTAACTGAAAGAACCCAGAAACAAAAGCCCACATATTTCATAATTTCATTTATATGCAGATACCAGAATAGGCAAATCCAGAGACAGAAAGCAGACTGGTAGTTATCAGGGGCTGTAAAGAGAGGGGAACGGGGTGTGAGTGCTAAATGCCAATGGGGATTCCATTTGGGGTGATCGAAAAGTTATAGAATTAAAGAGTGGTGATGGGTTATACTGCATGGCGAATGTACTTTGTGCTACTGAATTGTACACTTTAAAATGGTTTAAATGGTAAATATATATTAAGTGTATTTTATTATAATGAAAAAACATTGAAAAACAGTATTTGCATGAAAGAAAATAATGTTAAGAAAACCATAAAAGTTAAATATTTTACACAGACACTCAGAATCTAAATGAGAAAACCATGATTTCTGCAGAATAGCATAAATATAAAAACTGCCAATATGTAATTATGTTCCATACCTGTATGTGAGGCCAAGAGGCCTCAAGCGTGGGTTCATCCTCTTCTGGATCAAAATCCGGATTATCACTTGGAGGAAGTGTACGGAAGATGTTAGCACTGATCTGTAATGAAAAAATAATTTTATGTTCTTTGTTGTATGTGTAAATGAATTCGACAATTGAAAATGAAATATTTTAAAGATCACTTTAAGAAAAAAGTTATAGCTGTAAGCTTAGTTCAAAATCTATAAACCTCTCCAAGATACAAAGAAGGCAGGTGTTTGTTTCTCTCTTTTCTCTTATCCAATAACTTTGACTTCCTCAGACCTAAGCTCCTGAAGATTAGATATAGCCTCTGGATTAATCTTCATTAAATCATAAATTGTTCTTTCCGAATTTTACTCAAAAAGAAAGAGGGGGCCAGGCGAAGTGGTTCACACCTGTAATCTCAGCACTTTCGGAGGCCGAGGGGGCAGATTGTCTGAGGTTAGGAGTTCAAGACCAGCCTGGGCAACATGGTGAAACCCCATCTCTACAAAAACATAAAAATTAGCCAGGCGTCATGGTGCATACTTGTGGTCCCAACTACTGGGGAGACTGAGGCAGGAGAATTGCTTGAGCCCAGAAGGCGGAGGTTGCAGTGAGCCAAGATCGTACCACTGCACTCCAACCTGGGTGACAGAGCCAGACCCTGTCTCCAAAAAAAAAAAAAAAAAGACAGAAGGGAAAGGGAGAATATAGACGAAGGGAGTAAAGGGAATTCGAGGGAAAAAGTTATTAATTCTACTTATCTTTAATTTGATTCATTTCATCTTTCTACAATTCCTCCCATATTCCAACCTGGCCATATTCTATACTTGCCTTATAACTCAGAGTTTGGTAAAATATCTCCATTCTTATACATACCACACTAAGAGAGAGGTGGGCGAGGGTAGAATGCCTTCACTATTATTATAAATGTGTTTATAATACTTCTTGATGATTTAATTTACTGTATTTCATCTCATCTACTTTGAGACTTTTAAAAAACATATTAACCACCTTGAAATCAGGATGTTCTTCATTTTAGATCCAGTGAAATACAGTATTTATAATTTCATGCTTTGCATTATCTTAGTACTAAGGTAATATATATCCTTTTTCTCTAGCAAAGGATAGACTGTGATCTCAATCTACAATTTTTTAAAGAATAATGAACAGACTGATAGACCAAGTAGTTTAATAAATATTTAAGGCCCAACTACTAAGGGGCTGATCATTTTGAGATAAACTATTCCAGAGGTAGAGGATAAGACAAGAAATTGCAAGCAAATTCCCAACTATTCTTATGAAGTTGCATCTTTGGTACACAAATTACTGCTAATAGTCAATTACTATAACCATAAGACTTAATAAGAATAACCTAAAATTTCATCAGCCAGAACTCAAAGCCAGTACTTGAGGGCAAAGCGAATAAACAGTTTGATGGACATCAATTTCACAAAGAGTAGCAGCAAGCCATCGATAAAATTTGAAAACAAATATATCTCACAAGAGCATAGAATTTGTCCTTGAGATCACACTTATTATTGTCAGTAGTAAAAGAAAAAGTTAACCTTGTAGCTACTAATAAAATTAACCGTATATAACAAATATTCAGAAGAGCTTCAAGAGTCTAAATGGGTAAGATGACTCAAGTATTACTTAGATATTAAATTAAGTACTCATAAATTTTTTTTTTTTTTTTTTTTTTGAGACAGAGTCTCGCTCTGTCGCCCAGGCTGGAGTGCAGTGGCCGGATCTCAGCTCACTGCAAGCTCCGCCTCCCGGGTTCGGGCCATTCTCCTGTCTCAGCCTCCTGAGTAGCTGGGACTACAGGCGCCCGCCACCTCGCCTGGCTAGTTTTTTGTATTTTTTAGTAGAGACGGGGTTTCACCGTGTTAGCCAGGATGGTCTCGATCTCCTGACCTAGTGATCCGCCCGTCTCGGCCTCCCAAAGTGCTGGGATTACAGGCTTGAGCCACTGCGCCCGGCCTAGTACTCATAAATTTTTAAGAAACCAACAATATATACCTACTATGTGCATACAGAAATCAAAATAAATTTAAGAAAGCAACAACAAACACACAACTTTTTACTTGGGCAAAGAAATTAAATCCCATAATTTATTAGTATATAGCAAATTTGACTCAAATATTTGAGACTTTCAATATCTGTCAACAATTTTAGAGATTAATTCCCGACTCTAAAAATTCTTGAATATAAGCCATTTGAAATCAGTAACAGTAGGAAATACTGCTTTTTCTCCCTGAACTTTTTGGGGGGCCGAGGCGGGCGGATCACAAGGTCAGGAGATCGAGACCACGGTGAAACCCCGTCTCTACTAAAAATACAAAAAATTAGCCGGGCGCGGTGGCGGGCGCCTGTAGTCCCAGCTACTCAGGAGGCTGAGGCAGGAGAATGGCGTGAACCCGGGAGGCGGAGCTTGCAGTGAGCCGAGATCGCGCCACTGCACTCCAGCCTGGGCGACAGAGCGAGACTCCGTCTCAAAAAAAAAAAAAAAAAAAAAAACAAAAAAAAACCTTGAAGAAGTCCACCAGTAATTAATATTTATGTTCTCAAACTATCACTTCCTTTTATTGTCTGTGGGAGTTTAAGCCAATTTCATTTTGATTAATGCTCTCTCTATACCCAATCTTTAAATTTTTTTGAGGCTGGACATGGTGGCCCATGCATGTAAAACCAGCACTCTGGGAGGCCGAGACAGGAGGACTGCTTGAGGTCAGGAGTTTGAGACCAGCCTGGGCAATAAGCAAAGCTCCACCTCTAAAAAAAAAAAGAAAATGAAAAAATTAATCGGGCATGGTGGTGCATGCTTGTAGTTCTACCTACTCAGGAGGCTTAGGCAGGAGGATAGCTTGTGCCCAGGAGGCCAAGGCTGCGGTGAGCTATGATTACGCCACTGCACTCCAGCCTGGGAAAAGAGACAGACTCTTATATTTTTTTCTTTTTTTTTGAGACAGGGTCTCATTCTGTCGCCCAGTCTGGAGTGCAGTGGCACAATCTTGGCTCACTGCAATCTCCGCCTCCCAGGTTCTTCAAGCAATTTTCTGGCCTCAGCCTCCCAAGCAGTTGGGATTACAGGCATCCACCACCACACCTGGCTAATTTTTGTATTTTTAGCAGAGACGGGGTTTCACCATGTTGGCTAGACTGTTCTTAAACTCCTGACCTCAGGTGATCCACCCGCCTTGGCCTCCCAAAGTGCTGGGGTTACAGGCGTGAGCCACTGTGCCCAGCCAACTCTGTCTCAAAAAAAAAAAAAAAAAAAAAAAAAATTGAAGGCTTTTATTCTCTTTAAAGAAAAAAAAAAAACCTCTGTAATAATCGAAATTTCCTAATTCCTTTTGAGAGGTCTTCTACTACAGAGTGATGAAAGAAAACCCAACTACTATATTAGGGCCAAACTTATCTTTCCTACTACACATTTGGTTCTTCCCTGAGAACATATATTAGGCAAGGGGAAAGAAATGAAGGCAACTGTAGGTTATATTTATATTTGCTTTTAGCTTCAATACCCTGATATAAGTTTAAATTATATACTCAGTGACAATCTAATTAGTCCAACTGGATTTATTTATTTATTTAGAGATAAGGTGTTGCTCTGTCAAACCAGGCTGAAATGCAGTGGTGATCATGGCTCACTTCAGTCTTGAACTCCTGGGCTCAAGCGATCCTCTCACCTCAGCCTCCTGAGTAGCTGGACCTAAAGGCTCATGCCACCATGCCTGGCTAATTTTTTTATTTTTATTTTTAGTACTTTTTGTAGAGATGGGTCCTTGCTATGCTGCCCAGGCTGGTCTTGAACTCTTGGCGTCAAGTGTTTCTCCCACCTCAGCCTCCCAAAGTGCTGCGTTTACAAGCATAAGCGAGCCACTGCACTGGACTAAATGTTTGTATTTTGTTAGTATACAATAAAATACAAAAAAAAAAAAAAAAACTCACAAATACTAAACAAAATCCTACTGTTTGATAGAAAATAAGGTTGAATTACTAATAAACAGCAAGAATCCTAAACAATCTTACTTCAAAAAAGTTGGCTGTAGTTTTTTTTCACATCAGATATTCCATTTATTTATCTTCTTAAAGATCCTTTCAATTAAAGTGTTATACCTGACTCCCTTACCCACTACTTAAATGTGGAGATCCCTAGTCTTTCATCGGTCTTCCCTTTCCCCTTTAAAAGTTCTCAGTAATGGCCAGGTACAGTGGCTCACGCCTAAAATCCCAGCATTTTCGGAGGCCGAGGCGGGTGGATCACGATGTCAGGAGTTCAAGACCAGCCTGGCCAAGATGGTGAAACCCCATCTCTACTGAAAATACAAAAATTGGCCAGGCATGGTGGTGATGGGCACCTGTAATCCCAGCTACTCAGGAGGCTGAGGCAGAGAATTGCTTGAACCCGGGAGGCAGAGGTTGCAGTGAGCCGAGACTGCACCACTGCACTCCAGCCTGGGCTACAGAGTGAGACTCCGTCTCAAAACATAAATAAATAAATAAAAATAAATAAATAAAAGTTCTCAGTAACTATTCACCTCCATGACGTTAATTACCTATCGATCTGTATAATCCCAGGCCTAAATCCTTCTCTTAAGCTCTAGATCTGCACTATCCAATATGGGAGCCACCAGCCACTGTGACTCTCTCAATTCCCAAACTTGTATATGCAATGATGGTATCATTGGAATGGATGGGATAATCTTTCAAATGAACTATTTTTTAAAATTTGGGGGATGTATTGTACATTTATTTAAAATCAGTCTCATTAATCCATTATTATACCTCAGATCTTAAATTTACATACATCTGAGGAACATAAGTCTAGAGGCTTACCATTTTTACTATATCAGAATACGCTGATTCAACAATTACACCACGATTAGTTGAAACATACTCAACCAGTTCATTCAGTGTTGCTCTTTTAATTTCTTTGCTCTTCAAGTCTGAAACAGAGTCCATGAAATCAAACAGTATACAACACTGCTGCAACTTCTGACAGAAAAGATCTTGTTGTTCATTTGAAGTGGCATCTATAAATAAAAATAAAGAAAAACTTAGAAATAACCTACTCAGAAGTTACTTTTATATATTTATTAATTTTGTAGAAGCTATTCACATATGTAAAACTTCTTCCAAAAATCTAGTGAGAAATGTGCCCATCTAACCCCATCATTCAGGGATTCATACTGGACCCTTCTCTCTCTCTGATTACTCACAATCAATCATTAAAAAAATTGTTTTAAAGAAATGTGATCTTGCTACGTTGCCCAAGATAGACTCAAACTCCTGGGCTCATGTGATCCTCCTGCCTCAGCCTCCAGAGTAGTGGAGATTATGTGCCACCATGCCCAACTAATCATTAAATGTTATTGATTCAACGTCTTTAACATATTTGAAATCTATCCTTGTCACTCCCATTGTCATTTCAGACTCTCACCATGCCTCATCTGGACTACAGCAATGATATTCTAATTGCTCCTCTTTTCCCATAATCATTACCACTCCTGACATACCCTCCAAACTACTTCAAAATGAGAGTCGGTGTGCTCAAGTTCCATGTTTTTCAACGATACTCCAATAATTAAATAATAAAGTTCAAACTCCTCTGGGCTGTATACAAAGTGCAGCTGTCTACTGTCAAGAGTCATCTCTTAACCTTTCCAACATGCCTTTTCATTTTCGTTAAACCATACTCTATGCAGTTCCCCGAAGGTTACACAATGTTTCCTCTGTCTGGAATGCCCTTCTTCCCACATTCCCACCCCAGGAACACTACCTACTTATAAAGTTTCAGCATAAGTCCCTTCTTTTTTTTTTTTAATTTTTATTTTTTTGAAACAAAGTCTTGCTCTGTCGCCCAGGCTGGAGTAGTTTTCAGAAGCTTTTCTTATGGTACTGAAGCTAAATTGGTTGGTTTATCCACTTTTACCCAAATATGTTTTAGGTGCATATCCCTATTATAGTATTTACTGTGCTTTACAGCAATTATATTTTACATATTCAGCACCCCTCAACTAAAAGCAGGAACCAACAGCCAGGCACAGTGGCTCACACCTATGTAATCCCAGCACTTTGGGAGGCCAAGGCAGACAGATCACTTGAAGTCAGGAGTTCGAGACCAGCCTTGCTAATATGGCAAAACACTGTCTTTACTAAAAATACAAAAATTATCAGGGTGTGGTGGCGCGTGCCTGTAATCCCAGCTACTCCGGAAGCTGAGGTAAGAGAATCACTTGAACCTGGGAGGCTGGGGTTGCAGCGAGCCGAGATCGCACCACTGCATTCCAGTCTGGGCAACAGAGACGACGTCTCAATCAATCAATGCAGAAACCAAGTTTTATTTATCTAATTATTTCTGTCTTTCTATCTCTCTACTTCTCTTTATCTTTCTAGTATCTAATACAATACCTGGCATATAATAGGTACTCAAAAAATGGGCCGGTGTGGTGGCTCATGCCTGTAATCCCAGCACGTTGGAAGGCTGAGGCAGGGGGATGACTTGAGGTCAGGAGTTCAAGACCAGCCTGGGCAAATGGTGAAACCCCATCTCTACTAAAAATACAAAAATGAGCTGAATGTGGTGGGGGGCACCTGTAATCCCAACTACTGGGAAGGCAGAGGCAGGACAATCACTGGAACGCGGGAGGTGGGGGTTGCAGTGAGCCGAGATAGTGCCACTGCACTCCAGCCTGGGCCACAGAGTGAGACTCAAGTCTTGATTTAAAAAAGCTTATTGTTTTATATTCTACTTATTACAAAAATACGGACACATCGTATCGATTTGATTCTAACAAATGTTAAATCCTTTTGTATCTAACCTTCAAAACCATAAAACTTCAATTCTGAACTTCCATATCTATAAACAAGGACTTCAATTAGCTCAATCACTTAAGATTATTGAACTCCTGAGAGTAAAATTTAAAAATTCAACTCTGATATTTAGCTCATAATATACAAAACTATTCTTCCATTCAAAACCAGTACATACTTTATATAAAGATACAGGCAAAAATCTTCGTAAAGATGGTAACCTAATCAAGAATGCCTATGCTTTGTAATTAACTCCAGGGCAGGAAGCTAAAAGGTAAAATTACCTTTCAATTATATTCAAGTTGCTGTCCTTAAAAAAGCTGATTTAGATAAGGTACTGCTGAACTGTAGTAGGTCAGGTATTCTAAGCATGTTCACACAAAGTCACAAGACATAAGGCACATTCTTTTCATTGGTCAATTATTATTAAATAATTTTACAATAAAACAAATGTGGATATATTATAAAGAACAGCAAAAGTCACATGATTTTTGAAGTAAAAATATGAAGACTTGAATTTGCTGCAGTTCATTTGTGGCTATGCCAGTAAAATAAGATAGCTCCACACTTACAAAGAACTTATATTTAACACTTCCTGTTCCAAAATCAATAATGACTCTCTGCTTTATGAAGGCTAAAGTCTATAATCCTAAGATTGGCATTCAGAGTCCACGTAATATTGACATATATGACATTTTTCACTACCAATTTGGTAGTTTTTGATTCAGGGTCACTTTTTTTTTTTTTTTTTTTTTTGAGACGGAGTCTCACTGTGTTGCCCAGGCTAGAGTGTGGTGGTGTGATCTCGGCTCACTGCAACCCCCGGCTCCTCCCAGGTTCATGTAATTCTCCTGCCTAAGCCTCCCAAGTAGCTGGGATTACAGGCCTGCACCACCACGCCCAGCTAATTTTTGTATTTTCTTTTAGTAGAGATGAAGTTTCACCATGTTGGCCAGCCTGGTCTCAAACTCCTGACCTTGAATGATCTGCCTGCCTCGGCCTCCCAAAGTGCTGGGATTACAGGTGTGAGCCACCACATCCTGATTCAGGATCACCTTTTATGAAACTGTTCTTAGGTGGGAATATTTTGATTTTTGATTAAAAAATATTTGATTTAAAAAAATTAAATTTGCAGCTATTTTTAATACTAAGTAATATGTCAAACAGTTGTCTTTATCCCAGAATTAAAATTAATTATATTGGGGGTGAAAATGAAGCATGAGCCAACATACATGCTACATATAACCAGCAGTTTATGTTTACTACCTTTTTTTATCCCAAAATGGCCATTAGTCATTCTAAGCAGAATCTGCTGCTTCTCTGTAAAATCAGTTGTTTCTTGAATGGCCCTTTTCTTAAATCTTCTGGGGCTTTTTACCCTTAAAGTTAAAATGGTTATGTGCATTTAATTTCCATTAATAAATGATGTCTCCTAATACTTAATTTATTTCAACTAACAAAAAGATGTCTGCTTGATATTACCACTTAGTTTGAAAACTAAAGATGGACACCTCTGCTTATGTATGTACTACACACTAAATGAGATACATGTTGACTATGTGGGCTATAAGAATCCTTCTCAATCCATAGTGTACAGGAAATCCCTATAGTTTTGTCAGTTATTCAGTAGTATCTTTATAGTTATCTATTTTCAAAGATATCTATATCCTTAATATATGGCTTTATTTTATAATATATATCTTTATAATTAATATAAATTCCATAATGATGACTTGGTGAAATAGTTGCCATACCTTGAGAGGCTGCATTCTAACAGAGTTTTAAGATATATTTTAACTCTTTCTCCCTAACGCTAATAGTAATACAAACTCACACAAGATCCCACTTCAATTATGTGAATACCTTATATAGCCAGTCCTCTTCTCTCCTTCCTCCCACTACCACCTCCTCAATGTGAAACCAGCTCTCTTAATCTCTAAAGGCCGTGTGTTTGTTCAAAGTCTTTTCCCTACCTGAAATACTTCACTAGATTTCCTCCCCTATCTTTCCATATCCTACTTGCCCTTTAAGAACAAACTTAAATCTCACATTCTCCACAAAATTTCCCTTAGGTAGGTCAGGATATAATGATCTCTCCCACCTCTCATGATCTATAGTGTTCACAACCTCAATTATGTATTTGAGTACCCATTATCTTTAGGCCTATATTCAACAGATGTTTCTTTCATCAACCACCAAAAGATTTCAGGCTCCTCAAGGGGAAGGATTATTCACTGAGCAGGGTTTCCTTTTTATTTCTTTTTTATCTAGGATAGGGTATATAAGGAGTTAATAAATACTTACTTGATGCTTCAAAAAACTCTCTGAATTTAAAGAATAAAGATACTGCACTGAAAAACAGTCTACTGAACAAGGAGAAGTTCAAAATTGGTGCTGGCTATTAACAGTGACATAAATAATGAATTACTACAACATGCCTATGTTTAAGAATTAATAATGCCGCGTGCGGTCGTGCCTGTAATCCCAGCACTTTGGGAGGCCTAGGCGGGCAGATCACAAGGTCAGAAGATCAAGACCATCCTGGCTAACATGGTGAAACCCTGTCTCTACTAAAAATACAAAATATTAGCCAGGCATGGTGTTGGGTGCCTGTAATCCCAGCTACTCGGGAGGCTGAGGCAGGAGAATGGCATGAACCTGGGACGCAGAGCTTGCAGTGAGCCAAGATTGCACCACTGCACTCCAGCCTGGGTAACAAAGTGAGACTATGTTTAAAAAAAAAAAAAAGAATCGTAATGACCATTTTTATGAACAATCTACCTTGATGGTAGAATTAAATGGATTGAGATAACAATCATGAACATGAGTGCATATATTTCAAGGTGAAATACAAATGGAAAGTCTGTTTTTCTAACACTACAGGCTAAGTAGCCTGTGGCTAGCACAAAAAAAGACACAAAATAACTTTCAGGATTGGAAAATACAGTCATGCACCGCATAACAAAGTTTTGTCAACAACAGACTGCATATGTAATGGTGGTCCCATATAAACCGTATTTTTACTGTACTTTTTCTTGTTTAGATACACATATACTTACTTTTCAAATTGCCTACAGTATTCAAACAGTAACATGCTGTGCAGGTTTGTACACAGCCTAGATGTGTAGTAAGCTATACCATTTAAGTTTGTGGAAGTATACTCTATGATGCTTGCACAATGACAAAACTGTCTAATAATGAATTTCTCAGTACATAGCCCCATCATTAAGCACAATCATAGTAGGTTTAAGAACATGTTACTCTTTTTTTTTTTTTTTGAGACGGAGTCTCGTTCTGTCACCCAGGTTGGAGTGCAGTGGTACAATCTCTGCTCACTGCAACCTCCGCCTCCCAGGTTCAAGAGATTCTCCTGCCTCAGCCTCCCAAGTAGCTGGGATTACAGGCACTCACCACCACGCCCGGCTAATTTTTGTATTTTTAGTAGAGATGGCATTTCACCATGTTGGTCAGGCTGGTCACCATCTCCTGACCTCGTGATCCACCCGCCTCAGCCTCCCAAAGTGCTGGGATTACAGGGGAGAGCAACCATGCCCAGCCCCATGTTACACATTTTTTATTTTATTTTATTTTATTTTTTTTGAGACAGAGTCTCGCTATGTCGCCCAGGCTGGAGTGCAGTGGCCGGATCTCAGTTCACTGCAAGCTCGGCCTCCCGGGTTTACGCCATTCTCCTGCCTCAGCCTCCCGAGTAGCTGGGACTACAGGCGCCCGCCACCTCGCCCGGCTAGTTTTTTGTATTTTTTAGTAGAGACGGGGTTTCACCGGGTTAGCCAGGATGGTCTCGATCTGCTGACCTCGTGATCCGCCCGTCTCGGCCTCCCAAAGTGCTGGGATTACAGGCTTGAGCCACCGCGCCCGGCCTACACATTTTTTAAAAAAGACTTTTTCTGGGCACCTAACTCTTGGGTCTCCTCCTCCAGAAAGAAATGAATGTTTTTCCATAGCTTATCCATTCAGTAATCCATTTCTTAGCCTGAAGATGCATTTAAATTTGTTTTTGTGTTTTCTCCCCCAGAACTATATCCCAGCATTACATAATGCTTGGGTGGGATAGGTCACATCTGAATTCTCCCAAACATCAGAAGTATTTAGAAGCAGTTAATGTTACAACTCCACTGGCTCTGGGTTAAAACAGAAGTTTCCAATTCTTGATTATTTTTAGGTATTATGATATAGAAAGATCTTTTCCTACTAAACCCTTCCCATTAAGTACATAACGTCTATTGAGCAGTCTGCTGTGCTCCATATTAAAATACAGTACTACTGCTAACGTTAGTACTTCATTCCAAAGACAATTCTAAGTGTTTTATATGCACTAATTTCACTCTCACAACAATCTTTTGAAGCAAATTCTGAAAGAGATGATTTCCTGCCTTCAAAAGACTAGAAGCAAGTTGAGAAGGGAAGATACAGAACACAGAAAGTAATGCTATCAGGCAAAACGGAAAAGGTACTACCACAGTATATATTTACCACATCTATACTGACTACTCTCCACACAATCTGGAATCAAAAAGAATTCAAGAGTGCTTACAAGATTAAATATAAACAGAAAAATTAAAAATGAAATCAGAGGGCCGGGAGCAGTGGCTCATGCCTGTAATCCCAGCACTTTGGGAGGCTGAAGTGGGCGGATCACGAGGTCAGGAGATCGAGACTATCCTGGCTAACACGGTGAAACCCTGTCTCTATTAAAAATAAAAAAAATTAGCCGGGCGTGGTGGCGGGAGCCTGTAGTCCCAGCTACTCAGGAGGCTGAGGCAGGAGAATGGTGTGAACCCGGGAGGTGGAGCTTGCAGTGAGCCCAGATCCTGCCACTGCACTCCAGCCTGGGCAACAGAGCAAGACTCCATCTCAAAAAAAAAAAAAAGAAAAGAAAATAAATTTAAAAAATGAAATCACAATTAATTAAATGCAAGAAAGCTTTACAAGATATTTGACTGCTATATTTAAGGGCTTTTGTTTTTACTAAGTTTCTTGGCAGCTAAGGTAAAACAGTTGTGAAGAGTAAGCCATACTGTAAACGGTTAAATGAGAGAAGAGAAGCTGCTGTTATGTACTGCTGGTTGGCCTACTTGTAGGTTCAAGACATGCAACATTTTTATATAGGTCAAAAACATTTTTATGGTAGTTATCCTGTAAGAAAAGATGGTAATCATAGTTTTCATTATTTAAAAAATTACGAAATATTTTGCATTTGTAGATGCTTAATATGTCCCAACTCTAGTACATTTGTGAAACAGTAACACTGAATTTTCTCATAAGAAAAAAGAGCAGAAAATATAAATAGGTTGAAAAAAGATCAGCCTATCTTCTTGTTATTTTTCATAAACATGAGTAACAATCTGTAAGAAAAAGAGCACATAGGCCAGGCATGGTGGCTCACGCCTGTAATCCCAGCACTTTGGGAGGCTGAGACGGGCGGATCACCTGAGGTCAGGAGTTTGAGACCAGCCTGGCCAACATGGTGAAACCCCACCTCTACTAAAAATACAAAATGTTAGCCGGGCGTGGTGGTGCACATCTGTAATCCCAGCTACTTGGGAGACTGAAGCAGGAGAATCGCTTGAACCCGGGAGGCAGAGGTTGCAGTGAGCTGAGATCACACCATTGCATTCCGACCTAGGCAACGAGAGCAAAACTTTGTCTCAAAAAAAAAAGAAAAGAAAAAGAACACATAATAAATCTGTTAAATGTAAAAAGCACAGACAATATCTGCACTGGCCACTTTATTCTTCAGCTTCTCTGTTTTAAGAATTCTTGCAAATGAAGTCTGTCATAATGATGTTTCAGTCTGGCAATTGGGCTGATGCTGATTATCCATTTGCCATTCTCACTACGGATGATAACATCCATTCTGATTCCTACGGTGACAGCTTGCTCACCTGGCATTCTCCCTGCAAGAGATGCTGATATTTTCTATCAGAATTTCACTTAAAGGTTTAAAAATGAAAACGTCTTTAGAAACAAACAAGTTCACAGGAAAAATTCACACCACCTTACAGCGCTGCATCATCAGCAACTAGAGTTGTGGCTGACAAGGTAACTTTTGGATCATGCCCTGAGTACTACAACACAGTAGTTTGCTCAGTCACTCTGAATTTAATTATTATAAGAGGTCCAAGTTTTGTTGGGACAATTTTAACCAGGTTTTCTTGAACCGATGACATATATCTGTTTCAAATGGATGCTGATTTCTTCCAAAATGTATAAACAAATGAGTAAATAAGGGATGCGTATTTAAGGTCCTAGTGACCTCTATTTAAATGAAGAGAATGTCGTACATGTAAACTTATAAGTATACAGTTGATCTGCATTATCCATGGGGACAAGTTCCTGGACTCCCCTGGATACCAAAATCTGAGGATGCTCAAGTCCCTCATGTAAAATGGTCTAGTATTTCCATCAACCTATGCATAGCCTCCTGTATACTTTTTTAAATCATGTCTATATTACTTACACCTAACACAATGTAAATGCTATGTAAACAGTTGTTATACTATATTATCTAAGGAATAATGAGCTGAAAAAAAGTCTGTACATATTCTGTATAGACTCTTCCTCCCTCCCCTGGAGTATTTTTGATCCAAGGTTGGTTGAATCCACAGATATGGAACCCACAGATATGGAGGGCCAACTGTATTTTGGTCTTCCCAAGTATTTACCAAGGAACAATTCAGACTACTATCTACTATCATGGTATATCATATTTAACCATTTCCAATGCCTTAAGTCTTTGTGTTGCCTCAAGGAAATTTGACTACGCACTTACTTAATATATGTAATAACCTGCAGCATCAATTTGTGGTCATCTCTTCAGCATCAGAGTTAGGATTTATTAAAAGCATTCTTCCAAAAATAAAAAATAAAATTTAAAAACAGCATTCTTCTAGAAAATATCACTAAATCCACAATATAAAGAGCTCTGCATGAATATTATGAAAGGTACAACAAACTGCACAATCTAGGAATTATCTTTTTAAAAAAACAGATATGCTTTGCTTTGCTAAATACATAATTAATTTAAATTTGGCTAAAAGATGTGTTTTTAAAGCACATTTTAAACTGTATTTCAATTTATTATGACTGCCACTTGATCTCACTAAAGATAATTCTCAACACTGTAAAAATCCCTGCATGGCCTCAAGCCAAGGGTGACTCAAGATAACTCTAGGGAAGGGCAGAATTTCACCTCTGGAGGATTATTAACACACCTTTTAAAACTCACAAAAGCCCTGCTAGGTTTTTCCTAAATTCTTACGTTTTTTTCAATACTCAACTTGAAAATATATCTGGCTCACACTTTTTTTTTTTTTTTTTTTTGAGACTGAGTCTCAGCTCACTGCAACCTCTGCCTCCCGGGTTCAAGTGATTCTCCTGCCTCAGCCTCCCAAGTACCTGGGACTACAGGTGCCACTACCACGCTCAGTTAATTTTTGTATTTTTAGTAGCGATGAGGTTTCACCATCTTGGTCAGACTGGTCTCAAACTCCTGACCTTGTGATTCGCCCGCCTTGGCCTCCTAAAATGCTGGGAATATAGGCATGAGCCACTGAACCTGGCCCTGGCTCACATTTTTAAGAAACACTGCTCTAGTATACTGTTTTTCAAAGTGTAGGTTGCACACCATTGGCGGGCAGTAAGATCAAGTTAGTGGGTCACAACCAGAGTTTAAAAAAAAAAAAATCAGAGTGCATTGCACGTAAGGATATTATGTCATGGAATTATGTAAGTTGTGAAGTAAAATGTATTTCTCACTATAGTTTACAGTCAAAAAGAGTTTGAAAACCATTGCTTTACAATATGTGAAGTACTTCAGGTTCCCACACTACACAGCATGCCCAAGATCATAAAGCAAATTTGTACTGAAGCTAGGACTTAAACCACCTAGAATGTAAGGTGAACAAGTATGAGAATACTGTTTTTGAAATATCAAATGTTCCTTTAAAAGCTGTATCCTAAATCGTTACCCATTAGAGATTCACAGTACATATCAGTTAAAAATGGCAATTTTGTTTATTTTCTCTCCTTCTCTCTAAAATAAAAGTAGACCCCCCCCACCAAAAAAAAAAAAAAAAAGATAAAAACCCACAGTAACAGAGAACAGAAGAATAGGCCCTTAGGCAAGAGACTTCAACAAATTTCAGGGAAAACTCAAAGTAGGTGGAGAAGTGGTAACTGGCAAAACTAAGAGGAAGTCACGTCCTAGAATAAAAAGAAGGGGGAATACAGACAAGGGTCCTACAGAAACTTCAGATTAGCGGGAATACAGACAAGGGTCCTACAGAACTTCAGATTAGTTCAAGATTAAGAAATATCTAGTGAAACAGAGGAAAGGATCAAGACATGAACTAAAATGGGGGATTAAATAAAAGTCTGGATTTGCTGAAGAGTCTACCATCCCATTCCAAAAGACAGTCAAGCATTCATGCTTCAGGCAAGAAAATTAGAAGGTTCTTCCCTACCGAAACTGAATAGTGCCAGAGGAGGATTCCTACATTCCAACATTTAACTAGTTCCCTAACCAATTACTCTAAACAAAACCAGATAATCAATAAACCCCAACCAACTCTTACAGTAATTTTTTGTTTATCCATACATATTAATGGAAAATAAAGGATCACCAGACATTCAAGGAAAAACTACAACATGACATAAAACCAAATACAGAGAAAAACATGATCCCAAAGGGATAATTCAGCACATCACTGAAAATTCAGATGCCCAGGAGAGAAGAATAAAAGCTTTCAGATTTAAAAAAAAAAAAAAAAAAAGTCATCCACAAAGGAATCAGAGGTTAAATATCCATGGAATTTCTTATCAGCAAAAAGTCATGCCAGAAGATAATGGGGCTATCCTATTAGAATTCTAATGCCAGTCTAGAACTCTATAACTAGTCAACTATCAATTAAGTACAGAGGTTCAGGAAGGGCATTTTTAGACATGTTCTGGATTAGGCTTTGGCTTAAGGAAATGTTATGGCTGTTTGATCTTCTATTCAGACCACTCAAACTTTCTCCAAATCAGCAGTAAGACTGTTCTGCTTTCCTATCATGCATGTGGTCACTGGAGTAGCACTTTTAATGTCCTTCAAGAGTTTTTCCTTTGCATTCACAACTTAGCTATTTGGTACAAGAGGCCTAGCTTTTGGCCAATCACAGCTTTCAACATGCCTTCCTCACTAAGCTTAATCATTTCTAGTTTCTGATTTAAAGTGAGGTGTGAGACTCTCCTTTCACTTCAACACTTAGCAGCCATTGCAGAGGTATTTCATTGGGAATAGGGAGGCCCAAGGAGAGGAAGAGAGACCAGGAAATGGCTGGTTGGTGGAGCCGTCAGAACACAAACAATACCTACTGATTAAGTTTGACATCTTATATGGGTATGGTTCATGATGCCCCAAAACAATTACAATAGTAACATTAAAGATCACTAATCGGAGACGACCATAATAGATAGAATAATGCAAAAGTTTGTAATATTGCGAGAATCTCCAAAACGTGACACAGACACACAAAGTTAGCACATGCTATTGGAAAAATGGGACCAACAGACTTGCTCAATGCAGGTTTGCAAAAACCTTCCATTGTTTTAAAAAAAATAAAACCCACAATATCTGGGAAATGCAATAAAGTGAAGCACAATACAATGAGATGTATGTATACTTCATATTTACATAAAATGAAAATATCAGAGAAATAATCTATATAGTTGAGTACATAGCCTGGCTTATTTCAATGACTCATTCAATATTAGCAAACTTTGTGAGAATTTTTTGAAGTAAATTAGAATTTTTAGGAAAATGCTGCAAAGAAGTTTTACATTATGTTCTTGAATGTCAATTTATGAAACCTACTTAGGAAGACTGTACAACTAAATTAAGAGGTCTTCAAGACAAGTTTGGGTGTTTTAACTCTGTGTAACATATATCTGACTACAGAAATGTCACGCAAAATGAAACCTCATTCTCAACCATGCAGGGATGTTAGTATACCCTCAAAAGAGAGTAAGTCCAGTTTCCCAAGGAGCTTAGTGTTCATGATGAATTTTCAATGTCTGAGTCTATTCCTCTGCCTTACAAACTCAGCTGTTTTTTAAAATCATACATAACACAAATTCCCCAAGCTCACAAAACAGTAATAAATACCAATTTATTAATCCAGGATGAGAAACTATTCCCCATATACTATATTAGAATATTCTGATTATGTGTTCCCATAGGAAACTTATAAAACAAGCCAAATCATAAGCATAATGATGCCTGGGGTATTCATTTTCTATTCTTAGTAACAAATTATCCCAAAACTCTGCGGCTTAAAACAATTAATGGGCTGGGCGTGGTGGCTTATGCCTGTAATCCCAACACTTTGGGAGGCTGAGGCAGGAGAACTGCTTGAGCCCAGGAGCTGAAGACCAACTTGGGCAACATAGCGAGAACTTGTCTCTACAAAAAATTTAAAATTTAGCCAGACTTGGCTGGGCACAGTGGCTCATGCCTGTAATCTCAGCACTTTGGGAGGCTGAGGCGGGCAGATCACTTCAAGTCAGGAGTTGAGACCAACCTGGCCAATATGGTGAAACCCCATCTCTACTAAAATACAAAAAAAAATTAGCCAGGCATGGTGGCATGTGCCTGTAGTCCCAGCTACTCAGGAGGCTGAGGCAGGATAATAGCTTGAACCCGGGAAGCGGAGGTTGCAGTGAGCAGAGACTGAGCCACTGCACTTCAGCCTGGGCATTGCAGCGAGACTCCATCTCAAAAAAAAAAAAAAAATTAGGCTTGATGGCACACACCTGTAGTTCCAGCTACTTGGAGGCTGAAGTGGATCACTTGAGGCCAGAGGGTTGAAACTGCAGTAAGCTGTGATCATGCACTCTAGCCTGGGCAACAAAGCAAGAACCCATCTTAATTTAAAACAAAACAAAACAAAACAAAACACTACCTTTCTCAATTTGTGTCAGGGATTCAGAAAGGACAGAACAGGAATACCTTATCTCTGCCCCATGATGTCTAAGGCCTCAGCTAAAGGACTAGAAAGCTAGAGGATGGAATTCTGAGAAGGCTAAATCACTCATATGTGTCTGGTAGTTGATGGCTTTTGACTGACAGACTACCTGGGGCTAGTACCAGAACCTCCAACATATAACCTCTCCATGCGGTCTGAGCTCCCTCCTAATATGGTGACTGTGTTCCAAGGGCAATGAATCTGAGAAGTCTAATGAAAAACAAGCAAGGCTCTTATGAATATAATTATAAAACATTCTTGAAATGTATTAAAGAGATAAATAAATGGAGATATACTATATTCATGGGTGAGAAGAATCAATGTTTTCCCCCTATGAATCTATACAAGGAACACAATTCAGATTAAATTCTCAATAGGGTATTTTGGTGGAACCATTAGAGTTGTTCTTAAAAATGCGCCTGGAAAAATAAAGTGAAAAAGAATAGCCAAGATGATTTTTAAGAAGATGAAGAAGGGAAGAGTCATCTTACCACATTTAGTAATTAAAACCACATGGTATTGTGCAGGAATTTACAGACCACTGAGGAAAAAAAAATAAGGCACTTAGAAACATGCCAGCATACACATACAAAAGGTTAGTATATAATAGGGCTGGTGTTTTAAAAAAAAAAAAAAAAAAAAGGCAGTAGGAAATATTTAAAATTCAATAAATTATTCCAACTACTCATATGAAAAAAATTAAAATTAGACCCTTCACACACAAAAATTAGTCCCAAGAGAACTAAAAAATTAAATGTGGACAAGAAATTGGTATACAGAGTGTACAAAAGAACACCTACAAATCATTAAGAAAAAAAACAAAATCTATAGGAAAAAAAGGTCACATGAAACATAAATGACTGATAAGCATATGAAAAGATATTCAACCACACTGGTAACCAAAAAAATGTAAGTATGTATGAACGGTATACATGAATTTATACATGAAATGTCATACATCACTTTATACCTATTGGGTAAGAATGACAAAAAGTGTGGGCAAGACTTCTTCTAGAAGACTAACCTTCCCACTGTAAACTACTAAAAACTGAACAAAATATATAAAACAATAGTTTTCAGATGCTGGAAACAGGCAGTAGAGGACTGTGATCCCTGTGGGAAGGAAAACAAAGCCCCACAATCACACCAGCTTCCTACCTGCTAGGGCTCTCCAGAAGAGAGAAGGCACAGGAAAAAAAAATCCCTAAAAGAACAAGCAGATTTAATGAGCAAAATAAAGACTACAGATAGGGCTACTGAGGTGGCTAGGATTTGCATAGAAAAGTATTAAAGAGAAGGCAACTATACAGAGAAGGAACTTTCTATTTTCTCTATTTATGTTGAAGTGATACTTTTTATTTTATTCTATTTATGTAACAAAACTTTTTTTAATGTAAAACCAGCCTTGCATTCCTGGCATAAATCCCACATGATCAAAATATTGCATTCTATTTATATATTTCAAATTCAATTTGTTAATATTTTGTATACAACTTTATTGTTCAAGTTGGGCGTGGTGGCTCACGCCTATAATCCCAGCACTTTGGGAGACAGAGGCGGGTAGATCACGAGGTCGGGAGATCGAGACCATCCTGGCTAACACAGTGAAACCCCGTCTCTACTAAAAATACAAAAAAATTAGCCGGGCGTGGTGGCGGGCACCTGTACTCCCAGCCACTCGGGAGGCTGAGGCAGGAGAATGGCGTGAACCCGGGAGGCGGAACCTTCAGTGAGCCGAGATCCCGCCACTGCACTCCAGCCTGAGGGACAGAGAGAGACTCCGTCTCAAAAAAACAAAAAACAAAAAAAAAAGACAAAAAAAACTATGTTCATAAGGGATGTTGGTCTATAATTTTCTTGTAATTTCCCTCTTGGGGTTTTAAATTAGGAATCAGTCAAATAGGTATGCAACTATTCAGATTTTTGTTTCTTCTTGTGTCCGTTTCAGAAAGCTGTTTATTTCAAGGAATTTTCCCATTTCCTCTTAGGTTTTCAGATTTATTCGCATGATTATGTACCTGAAAGCTATGAAGTCCTAAATAAGGCGAAAGTACTAATTATTACTACAAAAAAAAGCTAACATTGTAGTCCAGAGGGATATCAACTTCTGACAAGACAAGGTGAGAAGTTCCACAGACCTACTCACCAGGGAAACTGATAGAAGTTATGTTTAAAACAGCCATTTTTATAGCCTCTGAAATGGTCCTAAGGGCAAACAGCAAAAAAACATTTATTCAGGAATATCTATGAAAATTTGGTTAGAATAGCAAGAGCTAGTGGTACAGTCATGCATCACTTAAAACGACAGAAATACATTCTGAGAATGCATCCTCAGGCGGTTTCATCATTGTGTGAACATCACAGAATGTATTACACAAACTTAGATGGCACAGCCTACTACACGCCTAGGTTATATGGTAGAACCTACGACTCCTAGGCTACAAACCTGTAAGCATGCTACTATACTAAATACTATAGGCAATTTGTAAGTGTATCCAAATATAGAAAGGTATGATAAAAAATATGGTATAAAAGATTTAAAAATGGCACTTAACATGAATAGAGCTTACAAGACTGGAAGGTGATCTGGAGGAGTAAGTGGTAAGTGAATGTGAAGGCCTAGGACATTATTGCACACTACTACAGACTCTATAAACTGTATACTTAGGCTACCCTAAATTTATTGAAAACATTTTCTTTCTCCAATAATAACCTTAGCTTACTGTAACTTTTTTACTTTATATAAACTTTAAAATTTTAGCTTTTTTACTCTTTTGCAATAACATAGCTTAAAACACACACACTGTACAGCTGTATAAAAATATTTTTTCTATCAGTAGTCTATAAGCTTTTTTCTATTTTTCAGACTTTTTAACTTTTCAAACTTTTTTGTTAAAAACTAAGACACAAACACATATTGGCTTAGGCCTACAGACGATCAGGATCATCCACATCACTGTCTCATCTCCACATCTTCTAGAAAACCTCCTGAAGGGCCTGCCTGAGGCTGTTTTACAGCTAACTTTTTTTTTACTTTTTTTTTAAATAAGTAGAAGGAGTACACTCTAAAATAATGATAAAAAATAGTATAATAAATACATAAGCCAGTAACATTTATTATCAAGTATTATGTATTGTACATAATTGTATATGTATATATACTTTTATATGATAGTGCAGTTGGTTTTTTTAGACTGGCATCACCATAAACACGTGAGTCACACCTTGTTCTATGAGCTAAAGCTACATCACTAGGGGATAGGAATTTTTCAGCTCCATTGTAATATTATGGGACCACCATCCTATATACCACATCATGGACCAAAACATCGTTATGCAGCACATGACTATATTTTAACCAAGACTGCTCCTTCCCCCTTGGCTCTGCTATGTAGAAAGGCAGCCGAGAACACAGGGATCCTCCTCTACTTCTAGCTCCCAGACATCTTTAGGTAAGGAGTAGGACATATCAGCATTTCTCATCCTTTCCACAGCTACTTATTGTTGCTAAGGATAAGTTCTAGACAAGTGCATCTGAAAGGCAGGCCTCCTTTCTTCTGCCCAACCTCCACGCATGGGGCAGAGGCTCTAACTTTTGTGCAACACTGCTAAAAAATACTGAGGCCTCAATTACCTTTGCTCTCGCCTATAAAGTGGTGATTCCACACTGGAAGAGGCAAGCCAAAAAGACCTCAGGCTACTGCCCCCACTTTCCCCAACTGCTCCTAAAGCAGGGTTTCAGAGAGAAGCATACAATTGTCCCCACCCCTAACTCAGAGCCTTGACTCTAGAGATTTTGCCTGGGGGGAGAAGTAGGCCATAAAACAGTTAGCTCTTCATCTTTTCTCAGAACAACTGACTTCTTTACAACAGGGCATTAAAAAAA
This sequence comes from Macaca mulatta, assembly GCF_049350105.2. Lineage (NCBI taxonomy): Eukaryota > Metazoa > Chordata > Mammalia > Primates > Cercopithecidae > Macaca > Macaca mulatta. The sequence continues at coordinate 70,047,504 of NC_133406.1, read as the reverse complement.
AAGTTCAAGCCTAAGGGTACTCTTAAAAACAGTGGAGGTTTTGGTGAAAGATAATGGTGAAATTTGTAAATTCAATGAGGATACAGACTAAACTGTAGGCTATTTTTCAGGAGAGACCAAAAAAATAAAAAATAATAAAAAATAAAAATAAAACCCAGCAGTGTGGATGTTAGAACAAATATCACCACACACTGACCTTGGGAACTATTCCTTCAAAGGAGCCTGGATTTGATTGGATTAATCCATAGAACAATGTGTGCCCCAAAGCATTATTGAAAACAATTGAGAATCAGCTGAAAATCAATGGAACTTAACAGCTGGCAGTATGGTCAGGAAAAGACAAAGAGAACCCTGCCAAAACCACTGTCATCCCAAGGTGCCTGGGCATATCCAAAGCTGTACCTCTCTGAGGAACAAGATCAGAGGCTTTACAACGTATGGGGGAAAACTACACCCAGTCACTAAACAAATAAACAAGTGACAATAACAAGGTTGATACCCAGACTTGCTACCATATATTATTTAAAACAGCCGAGTCCAACCCTTAGGATGCGAGGACCTTTTTGCTTATCTGTGGTGGTGGGTATCACAAAAATTATGCATGGACTGTTTTTTTTCTTTTAGCTCGTCAGCTATTGTTAGTGTTAGTGTATTTTATGTGTGGCCCAAGACAATTCTCCCAATGTGGCCCAGGGAAGCCAAAAGGTTGGATACCTGTTATTTTAAATGTCCAGTTAATAACAAAAGGGACAAAGAAACAGGAAAAGTATAACCCATGTGCCAGAAAAAAAGAAGGTTGTAGAACCTGCTTGTGAGAGTGACCATATGTTGGATTTAACATAACATATGACTTTAAAGTAGTCATTATAAATATGTTCAAAGAACTAAACTATGATTAAACAGTAAAGAAAGGTACGATGACAATGTCACATCAAATAGAGCATATCATAAAGAGATAGAATTTACAAAAAAAAAAAAAAAGGAATCAAATGCAAATCCTGGAGTTGAAAGACATAACAGCAAAATAAACTAAAGGGACCCATGAGGAGATGCGAACTGGCATTAGAAAGAATTGGGGAACCTGAAAATACATCAATAGAAATTATGCAATCTGAAGAACAGAAAGAAAAAAGAATGAAGAAAAATGAACAGATTCAGAGACCTGTAGGACACCATTAAGTGTAACAACATACAGCCGGGTGTGGTGGCTCACGCCTGTAATCCCAGCACTTTGGGAGGCCAAGGCGGGAGGATCACCTGAAGTCAGGAGTTTGAGACCAGCCTGGCCAGCATGGCAAAACCCCATCTCTACTAAAAGTACAAAACTTAGCCAGGCATGGTGGCAGGTGCCTGTAGACCCAACTACTCAGGAGGGTGAGGCAGGAGAATCACTTGAATCTGGGAGGCAGAGGTTGCAGTGAGCCAAGATCATGCCACTGTACTCCAGCCTGGGCAACAGAGCAAGACTCCATCTCAAAAAAAAAAAAAAAAGTGTACCAACATAATGTATTGAATAACACAAACCTAACACAAGAAACTCCAAGAAGGATAAACTCAACAAGATCCACAAATAAACATCACGGTAAAAATGATGAAAGTCAAAGACAAGGAGAAAACCTTGAAAGCAGCAAGAGAAAAACAACTAGTTACTTTCAAGGGCTAAGATTAACAACTAACTTCTTAGCAAAAACAACTGAGGCCAGAAAACAGTGGAATAACATATTCAAAATGCTCAAAGAAAAAAAAAACTGTTACCAAAAATCCTGTATCCAATAAAACGATCTTTCAAAACTGAAGGCTTGGGAGCTGAGGCAGCTGGACTGCTTGAGCTCAGGAGCTCAAGATCAGCCTGAGCAACAGTTGAGACCCTGTCTCTACAAAAAATACAAAAATTAGCCAGGTGTGGTGGCAGATATTCTGAGGCAAGAAGATAACTTCTTAGAGGCTGAGGCAAGAAGATAACTTGAGCTCGAGAGGTAGAGGTTGCAGTGAGCCAAGATTGCACCACTGCACTCCAGCCTGGGCACTAGAGTGAGACCTTATCTCGAAAAGTATTTAAATCTTTAAAAAATGAAGGCAAAGGCCGGGCACGGTGGCTCACGCCTGTAATCCCAGCACTTTGGGAGGCTGAGACGGGCGGATCACGAGGTCAGGAAATCGAGACCATCCTGGCTAACACGGTGAAACCCCGTCTCTACTAAAAAGTACAAAAAACTAGCTGGGCGTGGTGGCTGGCGCCTGTAGTCCCAGCTACTTAGGAGGCTGAGGCAGGAGAATGGTGTGAACCCGGGAGGCGGAGCTTGCAGTGAGCCAAGATTGCGCCACTGCACTCCAGCCTGGGCGACAGAGAGGAGAGACTCCATCTCAAAAAAAAAAAAAAAAAAAGAAGGCAAAATGAAGACATTCCTAAATAAATAAAAACAGAGAATGTTTTGCTAGCTGGTCTACCTTATAAGAAACACTAAAGGATTTCCTTCAGACTCAAAGCATATGACCACCAATGATAGTTTGAAATCTATATTTAAAAACACAGAGCACCAGTAAAGGTAATTATGTAATTATAAAGTACATTATAAATGCCTAGTTTTCTTTCTTCTCTTACCTGATTTTAACAGCCATTACATAAAATAGTATTATATAATGTATCGTTGGACGGTTAATATATAGAAATATAATGTATTTGCTAATAACAGCACAAACGAGGAGATGGGAGGAAAGTTGTGCTACATTAAAGAAATATCAGGCCGGGCGCGGTGGCTCAAGCCTGTAATCCCAGCACTTTGGGAGGCCGAGACGGGCGGATCACAAGGTCAGGAGATCGAGACCATCCTGGCGAACACGGTGAAACCCCGTCTCTACTAAAAATACATAAAAAACTAGCCGAGCGAGGTGGCGGGCGCCTGTAGTCCCAGCTACTCGGGAGGCTGAGGCAGGAGAATGGCGTGAACCCGGGAGGCGGAGCTTGCAGTGAGCTGAGATCCGGCCACTGCACTCCAGCCTGGGCGACAGAGCGAGCCTCTGTCTCAAAAAAAAAAAAAAAAGAAAAGAAATATCTACTGGCCGGACGCGGTGGCTCACGCCTGTAATCCCAGCACTTTGGGAGGCCGAGGCAGGTGGATCACAAGGTCAGAAGATCAAGAGCATCCTGGCTAGCATGGTAAAACCCCATCTCTACTAAAAATACAAAAAATTAGCTGAGCGTGGTGGCGGGCACCTGTATTCCCAGCTACTCCAGAGGCTGAGGCAGGAGAATGGCCTGAACCCAGGAGGCGGAGCTGGCAGTGAGCCGAGATCGCGCCACTGCACTCTAGCCTGAGCAACAGAGCAAGACTCCGTCTCAAAAAGAAAAAAAAAGAAGAAATAACTACTGATGGTAAAGTAATAATTATAACAATATATGCTCGGGGTTGTAACATTAATAGATATTATATAACACTAATATCACAAAAAAGGAGGAAAGGAAATAGAGGTATATAGGAATAATGATTCTACATCTCACTGGAACAAAGCCTGTATAAATTTGAAGCTGATTCTAACAAGTTAAGATGTATATAATAAACCTAAGGGCAACCACTAAAAAAAAAAAAAAAAAAAAAAAAAAAACTCTCAAAAATATGTAGTGAAAAATAATCATTACACAAGTTTAAATGCTGCATTAGAAAACATTCACTTAATACTAAGGAAAACAGAAAAAGAATACAATAAAATAGAAAAAAAAATACAGAACAAAAAAAGACATGAGGTACGGAGAAAACGAAAAGTAAAATGGCAGACATAAATCCAACTATATGAACAACTACATTAAGTGTAAATGGATTAACCGGAGGGGTGCGGTGACTCACACCTGTAATCCCAGCACTTTGGGAGGCCCAGGCAGGTGGATCACGAGGTCAGGATTTCAAGACCAGCCTGGCCAAGATGGCGAAATCCCGTTTCCACTAAAAACTACAAAAAAAATGAGCCAGGCATAGTAGCAGGTACCTGTAAGCCCAGCTACTCGGGAGGCTGAGGCAGGAGAACCGCTTGAACCCTGTCGGCAGAGGTTGCAGTAAGCAGAGACTGTGCCACTGCACTCCATCCTGGGAGACAGAGCGAGACTCCATTTCAAACAATAAATAAATAAATAAATGTAAATGGATTAACCAAGCCCATCAAAAGGTAGAGACTGTCAAACTGAATTTTTTAAAAATGATCTAAGTCTCCAGAAGATACAATTTAAATTTAAAAATACAAGTAGATTGAAAATAAAAAGATGAAGAATATATCATGCAAACAACCACAAGAAAGCTGGAATGGCTATACCAATATTAGATAAAATAGACTTTAAAAAATAGGTAACTGTTTGACATATACAGACAAAACAGACTTTAAAAACTTTTGTCTCTTATATCTTACACAGACATGGATATATATCAAACTATATATATTTTTAAAGTCTGTTTTGTTTAATATTAGTGTGGGATATGATGAGGTTTCTCTTCAAATAATCCGATTAATCTTTTATTCTTTAATTCATAGTTACCTCCCACTCAATTTTTCTCCTTTTTTCTTCTTTTCCCTTCTTGCCTTTGTTAAATGCCCAGGCCCTCCACACTACAAAGAGTTATCAGTACCAGCTCACATTCCTTTCCTTATTTGGAAGGAAGACTAACTTTCTGGCTCATTACAGATACCCCTTCCCCTGTTCCCTCCACTTTCCTTTACGTGCCCACCCTATCTAAAAAAAAATAAAACGTTTAGCCAACCAGGATTAGTTTAGATTGTACGACCCAAGCCCGGCCAATGGGGAAAGGGTACAGGGGCAGGACTTGCGTCAGGAATAAAGGCTCTTTGTTGCCCCTTTGTTCAGGTGTGCTCTCATGGCAACTGGCCAGGGAGCCACCCCTCTGCACATAAGTAAAATTGCTTTGCTAAGAATCCTTTGTTCAAGTACTCAATTTCCTTAGGATTTTGAGCATTATTCCTAACATTAGTATAGCCACTTCAGTTTTCTTGTGGTTGTTTGAATATATATTATTTTTCATCCTTAGATCTTACTTAGATATAAATATCATTATATAAATATACTCTTTATCTCATATCTAAAGAGCGTCATTTTGTAATGATGGAAGGGTCAGTCTCTCAGGAAGAGGGTAACAATTATAAACATATTTGCACCTACTAACACAGTACCAAAATATATGAAGAAAGACTGACAGAAACAAAGAGAGAAACAGAAAATTCAAAAGCAATAATAGTTGAAGCCTTCAACACCTCCTTTCAATAATGGATAGAACAATTAGGTGGAAGATCAATGAAGAGACAGAAAACTTTGAACATACATGAATTAACTACACCTAACAGGTGTCTATGGAACACTATAGAATTTATACTCACTATATAACACTCCACCCAACAACAGAATATATATTCTCAAGCGCATATGGTACATTCCCCAGGACAGACCAGACCACATACCAGATAGTAAAACCTCAAAAATTTCAAAAGAACAGAAATACAAACTATGTTCTCTGACCACAAAGGAATAAAGCTAGAAATCAGTAACATTAAAAAATTGGGGGCAGGGCATGGTGGCTCACACCTGTAATCCCAGCACTCAGGGAGGCAGGGGTGGGTGGCTCACGAGGTCAGGAGATTGAGACCAGCCTGGCCAACATGGTGAAACCCCATCTCTACTAAAAATACAAAAATTAGCCAGGCATGGTGGCGTGTGCCTGCAGTCCCAGCTACTCAGGAGGCTGAGGCAGGAGAATCGCTTGAACCTGGAAGGTGGAGGTTGCAGTGAGCCGAGATCATGCCACTGCACTCCAGCCTGGGCAACAGAGACTCCATCTCAAAAAAAAAAAAAAAAAAAAAAACCTGGGGCGGGGCTTGGTAGCATGAACCTATAGGCTCAGTTACTTGAGAGGCTGAGGCAATGAGGATCCCTTTGAGGCCAGGAGTTAAGAGGCCACAGCGTACTATTATAGCATCTGTGAACAGTCACTGCACTCAAGCCTGGGCAACATAGTGAGACCCCATCTCTCTCTTTTTTTTTTGAGACAGAGTTTTGCTCTTGTTGTGCAGGCTGGAGTGTAATGGCGTGATCGCGGCTCATCTCAACCTCCACCTCCCGGGTTCAAGAGATTCTCCTGCCTCAGCCTCCCAAGTAGCTGGGATTACAGGCATGTGCCACCACCCCAGCTAATTTTGTATTTTTAGTAGAGATGGGGCTTCTCCATGTTGGTCAGGCTGGTCTTGAACTTCCGACTTCAGGTGATCCGCCTGCCTTGGCCTCCTGAAGTGCTGGGATTACACGCGTGAGCCACCGCACCCGGTTTAACTTCTCTTAAAAAATAGAAGTTAAAACATTTTTGGGAAATTCAAAAATATTTGGAAATTCAATGATTCTTAAACAACTAATGGGTCAAAGAAGAAACCTAAAAGAAAATAAAACATACATTAAGACAAATGAAAATGAAGACATAACAACCAAAATTTAAGGGTGTTTAGAAGGATATAGCTGTAAATGTCTATATAAGAAAGAACAAAAGATCTTAAATTGGAAACCTAACCTTTGCAATTATAAGTAACCCAATAACAGCCAAAACAATCCTGAAAAAGAAAAACAAAGTAGGAAGATTCACACTATCACATTTCAAAACTTACTACATAAAACAAGTAGTCAAGACAGTGTGGTACTGACACAAGAACAGACATATAGATCAATGGGACAGAATTGAGAATCCAGAAATAAAACCATCTGCTAATTTTCAACAAAAAGGCCAAGATCATCTAATGGGGAAAGAAGTATTTTCAACAAGTGGTGCGGAGATAAATGTGATAACTACATGCAAAAGAATGAATTTGAATCCTTACGTCTTACCCTATATAAAAATTAACTCAAAATGGCCAAAGACCTAAATGTAAAGGTTAAAATTATAAAATTCTTAGAAGAAAAATAGGGGTAAATCTTCATAACCTCATATTTGGGAAAAGATCCTTAAAAAATGACTCCAAAAGCATGAGTAACAAGAAAAAAGAGAATTTAGACTTAATCAAAATGTAAAACATTTGTGCTTCAAAGGATACCACCAAGAAAGTGAAAAGACACAAGGGACTTATATCAGGATATATAAAGAATTTTTACAACTCGATAAAAAGACAAATAACAATTCAAAAGTGGGCAAAGGATCTAAAGAGCCATTTCTCCAAGGAAGATATACAAATGGCCAATAAGCATGTTCAAAGACACTTGACATCATTAGTAATTAGGGAAATGCAAATCATAACCATAAGGAGATACTACTTCACATTCATTAGGATGGCTATAATCAGAAAGTCAAAATAAGAAGTACTGGTAAGGATGTGGAGCAATGAGAACCCTCATATACCACAAGTGGGAGTGTAAAATAGTGCAGCCACTATGGAAAAAACTGTGGCAATTTCTCAAGTGACTAAGCCCAGAATTACCTTATGACCAAGCAGTTTCACTCCCACATGTATACTCAAGAGAAATGAAAACATATGTCCACACAAAAACTTGTATACAAATGTTCACAGCAGCATTATTCACAACCAAACAGTAGAAAGAACTGAAATGTCTATCAACTGAGGAATGGATAAATAAAACATGGTATAACCATACGATAGAATATTATTCAGCCATAAAAAGGAATGAAGTCCTAACACATGCTACAACATGAATAAATCCTTGAAAACATTATGCAAAGTGAATGAAAGAAGTCTATTATGAAAGACCACATACTATAATACTCCATTTACATGAAATGTCCAGAATAGGGAAATCTAGAGACGGAAAGTAAATTAACAGTTGCTCAGGGAATCCTGAAAGGAAGAGGGGGTGATAGTTAAAGGGCATGAGATTTCTTTTTGAGATGATGAAACTATTCTAAAATTGACTGTGGTGGTAGCTGCACATGTCTGTGAATATACTAAAAGCCATGGAATTGTATACTTTAAATGGGGAATTACATGGTATATGAATTATACCTCAATAGAGCTGTTTAAAAAATTTAGTTCAGTTCTGGTCTCTAAAATACTTTCATATCAAATATCCAAAACATTGCTGAGAGACAGTAAAAGTTTAAAGATCAATTGCAGCAATGCCACTGACCAATAATCACATAAACTTCATTCCACCACCAATACATTCTACACAACACATACATAGAATCCACTAGTTTTGTCTTTATGCTGCCTATAACTTATAATACTAAATTAGATTAATAAAAATTTTCAAGGAACATGTAAATGAAATCCCAAAACCAACACATAAAATGAAAAAGAGGTAGTAATAATAACTTATTAAGATGACCACAGAGGGCTGGTTTTAAGAACAGTTAACCGAATTTTTTTTAATACCATACAGTAAGATAATTTGTAGTTTTCCCCCTGTAATGCGGTTTTGCTTGTACTGTTTCAAATGCATCTTTCCAGAAAACCTAATCTCTATTCATTCCTCTCAAGATTTCAAATACCAAGTAGAACATTGAAATTTTAATATATTCATTATCATAAAGCTTTCCTTTTCTTGCCCATCTTCATTAAGTCAGTGATAAAATAAACTTCTGAGGTGACAACCAAGTTATTTCAAGTTGTCCATTGTTAATTCTCTACATTTAATGATAAATAATTCGAAGTAGCAGGTATCATTTGTAACAAATAATAATTTTATAGCTATAATTTTCCTTAGAGGAAAACATCCCTAATTACTGCTGCTAACATACTTGAAATCTAAAGTAAGATCTCATATAGGATTCATGCTACAAATTATAGAACAAGCACTGTATCATAGCAACCCAGCAATACCACTACAGTGACACGCTGAGGATGCAATCCAAGATTCTAATTTAAGAAACTGGCACAGAATATAGGACATGTAGCTTTTTTTGGCAATACCCCTAGAACATTAATAACTAAAAATCTAAAATCAGCTTTTATTTGAAACTTTAGAGAGCAGGCTATTATAAAGTAACAATGGAAATGTTTATTAACAAATGATTCACAGCACTGTGACTAAATATGACTTATTAAGGTTCTGTGATTTCATTAAAATTGAAAATGGTGGGAAAAAAATTGTAGACATCACATTTTAGGAAATTTGAACACACACGTACTACCAGTTTGATAATGTTCTAATATATAAATGTATGCATTATTTTAAGAAAACCCCTACAATACTAAAACTTTCAAGAACATAAATATTTCCATGCTTTAATCAATTACCATTCAAATGCAAGTATATCCGCAACTACTGCTATTTTTTATTTCAAAAAATTAACTGGGCTGGGCATGGTGGATCACGCCTGTAATCCCAGCACTTTGCGGGGTCAATGTGGGCAGATCACTTGAGGTCAGGATTTCGAGACCAGACTGGCCCACATGGCGAAACCCTGTCTCTACTAAAAATACAAAAATCAGCCAGGCGTGATGGCTCGCACCTGTAATCCCAGCTTCTCAGAAGGCTGAGGTAGGAGAATTGCTTGAACCCAGAAGGCAGAAGTTGCAGTGAGAAGATTGCACCACTGCAATCTAGCTTGGGTGACAGAGCGAGACCCTGTCTCAAACAAACAAACAAAAACAAACAAGGTGTTCAATTCTCTAGAGCAGAACCTAAGCTCTACAGATGTCCCACTTCCTTCTACCATCAGCATAGATGGGCTTTGGGATGGTGGTGGTGGGGAAATCCAAGAACCCTGAAAATTACATAAAGTATTATATACATATTTTAAAATGGCACATTCTTTAAATTGGATTTTCCAAGAGATTCACACATAATCTCCATGAAATTAAATACTAGTACTCTTAGAAATTATTTCCTTTCCTTTAAACATAAGAAACTTATAACCAAGGTTTCAAATGAGCTGGTTCAGTATTTCCAGAAATAAAAACTTTATTCACAAACAATTCTAAATTGATTCTAATATTTTTCATTCAGAAATTTGCTATTTGTAATATTCTATTAACAGAAAATAATAGGCTATTGAACAATACACACAGTATGATCCCACTCATGGGTAAATATGAGAAGATGCTCAAAAATTTAAAAGAGATTTCCTCTGGGTGGGAATTTTTACTTTCTACCATTGTAAGATTCTCCTTTGAGTTGTTTTAACAGTGAGTCTATAAGTTTTTACAAAAATAATACATAATGGGGTAGTTTAAAATATGACACTTCCCATTACATATTCTTTAAATGAGTTTATTTTAGAAAACCATGAAAACTGAGATTCGCTTATGACTCACAGCAAGTATTGTATTATAACCTAAAATAGTCATTTCTGTTCTATAGAAGTTACTTCTCTAGATCTTAAACAAATTAGTTCTTAAAAATATACAGAGTATCCAGGTGATCCAAATTAAAAATAGATTATCAAAACAGATGAAGTACCAAAACCAATGACTAGATACATGGCAGCTAGGTGAAGGCTGAGTTATTTTTACCTTTCCTACATGAATAATCAAAATTTCTTATGGGCCGGGTGCAGTGGCTCACACCTGTAATCCCTGCACTTTAGGAGGCAGAGGCAGGCAGATCACTTGAGGTCAGGGGTTCGAGACCAGTATGGCCAAAAGGGCAAAACCCTGTATCTACTAAAATACAAAAATTAGCCGGTTGTGGTGGCAGGAGCCTGTAATCCCAGCTACTTGGGAGGCTGAGGCAGAAGAACTGCTTGAACCCAGGATGTGGAGGTTGCAGTGAGCGGAGATGAAATCACTGCACTCCAGCCTGGGGGACAGAGCAAGACCCTGTCTCGAAAAAAAAGACAAAAAAAAAAAAAAAAAAGTCTTATGAAGGCAATATGACTGTGGGAAATAAATGCATCTTAAAAGCACTTCATTGTTATATTTGCTACTTTATGTTCACTCTGGATTCAAAATCAGGTTGGTTCATTCACTGGAAGCACAAATGCATGTGGAAAACTATTTGAGGAGATGATATCTAACTTTAATTTCAGCTTGTCTGGAAGTTTTAGTGGAAGAATAAAATCAGTCAAGTGGTATATTAACCCAATTGACTTTTATTTCCAAGTCTCTGTTATCTTTACCTAACTTTTTTCCTCTCTCAAATTGAGAAGAAATGATCAGAAAGATAGTACTATGCTAACGTGGAAGAGTATTTTAAAAAGTTTTCAAAAACTTTCTGTAAAAGGGGACCAGAATATGCCGAACATTTCCAAAAGAGGCAAAAATAAGTAGATTCTAATCAGTTCTTGATAATCTACAATAATTTCTTCAAGTTAATTACAGATCATTATAACTTTGAGTGGTGACTCCAAAATCTAACTGTGACACAAATGTGCTGAATGATTAACAATTCACTTCATCTTATTTCTCAGTACTCATTCATAAAACAAATGCTCTCATATTTTTTTGAGAAAAACTTTAGGTTACCTAAAAAGGAGAGAGAGGACAGTGCTAAAAAGAAGACCTCAAAGAAGATCAATGAAGCATTTTTATATCAGAAGAATTTAAGAAACAAAAATCCCTTGCTTTAACGGGTCTTAGAAAAATCTACATTCAATACTGGCTTACTTGCCCAGCACCTATAGTCTAAAGGTCTAAAGACTATAGTCTATAGATTTAGTCTTAGTCTTTAGTTAGACTAAAGACTATAGTCTAAAGACTTACTCATTCAGCTTTTACAATTTCTACTCACCTTACACAAATCTCATCTCAAGTTATCAGAAAGAAACGTACTGGCTGGGTGCCGTGGCTCACACCTGTAACCCAGCACTTTGGGAGGCCAGGGTGGGTGGATCACGAGGTCAGGAGTTTAAGACCAGGCTGGCCAACATAGTGAAACCCTGTCTCTACTAAAAATACCAAAAAAAATTAGGGAGGCGTGGTGGCAGGTGCCTGTAATCCCAGCTACTCGGGAGGCTGAGGCAGGAGAATCACTTGAACCCGGGAGGCGGAGGTTGCAGTGAGCAGAGATTGTGCCACTACACTCCAGCCTGGGCGACAGAGTGAGACTCGGTCTCAAAAAAAAAAAAAAAAAAAAAAAAAAAAAATTTTTCTCTTGATAAGGTTCTCAATTATAAATATTTATCAGTTGCACTCTAAGGAAATAAGGTACTAAACTTTGCTTCAGTCCAGGCAACAAACATCTTCCATTTAACAGAGGAATCAGCAACCAACTGAGAAGAGCAAGTCATACATGACCGGCACAAGAATATAACCTACCTAGGTTTTGGTGTTTTCATCTATAAAATGCTAACCAGTTTAGTGTTGCAGGTAAACATTACTCAGTTATAAATCATCCTAAAATTGTAAATTATTTTATGATATAAAATGATGTTTTTCTTTCAATCAATTTAACAGCTTTTGCTTCATTCTTTCATTCAATAAATATAAAACAGCACTGACTATCTAAATGCTGTGTAGGAAGATATGGCTCTTGGGTCTCAAAGCACTTATAGTCTAAACACAAAAAGCAGGCACTTTAAGTAATTCATGCAACTTGTCCCAGCAAGATTTTGTGATCTTCTTCATGCACATAACAATGACATCTTCTCATGCAGTGTACACAGAAGACGTTCTATTGAGTAGGGAATAGATAATCCCAATTTGGCCAGGAGACTATGTGGCCAGCAACCCAAACTATCAGTGCCTTCTTATAAGCAAATCTGAAAGTCTTGGCAGGCCATTAAAGAATATAGTTAAAGACTATACATAAAGAAACATTAACTATATTCTTTATATTATTTATATATAAATAAATATATATTTTTATATATAAATATATAAATATATATATTTATATATATATGTTTACAAGTCATAGAAATTACCAAATGGGCACTCTTTGATTCACATATGCAGTGGTCTATTTTATATTTACAACTGGGTTTCTAAATGGCATCTCAATTTTAAAATTTCCAAAATACAACTCTGGATTTTCCCTCTATACCTGGTTCCCCCTCCAGTGTACTCCTTTCTCGCTGGTGGGACACATTCCTATCTACCCAGGTGTCCAAGCTAAAGCATCTGAGAGAGTCATCCTTGACTCCTACACCTCTGCCTTTCCATCTCCTCCCAAACAATTCATTAACAAGGTCCTATTTAAGATATATCTCAAATGCATCTTTCTGTCTCTATCTTGGGCTACTACCCTAGCCCAAGTCACGTAATGTCTTACCTGGCTTATTAATCTCGTAACTTGTCCTCCTAAAAATCTTGTTCTGCTACAATGCATTCTCTACCCAGTAGAGATAGTAATTTTTAACTGCCAAACTTTCCGAAAGAGTTGTCCATACTTACTCATTCAGCTTTTACAAGTTCCACTCACTATCCACCTTACACAAATCTCATTTCACGTTATCAGTCCTCCAAACGCCTCTCATGTCACCAATGTTGCCTAAAGACTAACAAACCCATGGAAACTTTTCAGTTCTCATTGGGCTTGTCCACAGTTATCCACTGTTACTACTTTCCCCATCCATCCTCCAGTTTGTAAAGACTCTCTTCCCCTGACAGCCTCATCTCCACTCTCTCCTGTCTTCTGTGGCCTCCACTCCAGCTGTCTCTCTTGGCTCTTGGTTGTACCTTTTCCCCTTACCCATTATCTCAATGTTGGTATTCCTTGGCGTCTTCTCATTCTATCCATTTTCAGTGGGCAGTCATTTCTACTTCAGGTGCTTCAAATGCCACGTATAAGCCAAAGACTCTCAAATTACCTCTAGCACATTGCTTCATATCCAAATAATCCACCTTCCTACTAGGCAGCTTCACTTCAATTTCCCATGGACACTCGACCTGTCCAAAAAATAACCATTATCTTCTCCTCCCAAATCTAATGTCTCCCCGCTTTTTCCCTTTCAACTGCTATTATACATCCAGTTGCCCAAGTTAGAAATGTATCATCGATGATTGTTCCCTCTCACCAGATTTTGCCTGTGATACCACCCCATCCCCACTTGGACAAGCACCTTTATCTCTTGTCTGAATTACCGTGTCAGTATCCTCACTAGTGTTACTCACTCTCATTTCCCAATACACTCTTCATGGTACTGTAAGGTATAAATGCAATAAAGTGCCTACATCCATTCTTCAACATAGCAACAAGACTATGCACTAGGCCCTAAATGTTGTTCCACTTCTCTAGTGATATAGAATGTATCACATAGAGATATAGAATGTAACCTATATTCTAGATCACAGCCGTAAACCGCTGGTAATTCCCAAAATATACTACGCTGAATTACCTCTGGGTCTTCATATATTGTCTTTTGGGTGGACCTCTTAGCCCATCTATCTTGGCTTAACACCTTCTGGCCTTTTAGATGGCAGTTTACCTGTCACTTTCTCCAGGAAACTTGCCCTGATCTCTCCCCTACCACACCAAAACAGGACTGAGTCCTTCACCTACTCCCTTAACATTTTAGAGCTTATTCTTATCATGACACTTATCACATTACTTGAAACTGCCTGCTTACAAGTCTGTATTCGCCACCAACTATAAACTCCTAAAGACGTTAAATTTGAAAAGAAAAAGCATTCATAATTTTATTCACTTTACTAAGCTTTAATCTCTGCAGTGGTTCACCAAAATTTTATGCACTATGGAAAACCAAAGAAAGGAAAAGATTTCAGTACTAGATTTTTGAAAATAAAGTGTGTGTCTAATTTCACAGCAAACAAAATCTTTTGCCTCTGGTCAATTTAAAGAAAAATGGTAGGGCAACTTTGTTGTTGTTGTTGTCGTTTGTTTTAATAAACTCAGAAACATATTCCTACAGAAGTTATGTCTTATTTTACTTTCAACTTCAATAGATATTTTTCTTTAGAAAAGCCTGTCTGAAAAGTTGTTTTAAAAATCTACTCGGCCGGGCGCGGTGGCTCACGCCTGTAATCCCAGCACTTTGGGAGGCCGAGACGGGCGGATCACGAGGTCAGGAGATCGAGACCATCCTGGCTAACACGGTGAAACCCCGTCTCTACTAAAAAATACAAAAAACTAGCCGGGCGAGGTGGCGGGTGCCTGTAGTCCCAGCTACTCGGGAGGCTGAGGCAGGAGAATGGCGTGAACCCGGGAGGCGGAGCTTGCAGTGAGCTGAGATCCGGCCACCGCACTCCAGCCTGGGTGACAGAGCAAGACTCTGTCTCAAAAAAAAAAAAAAAAAAAAAAAAAAAAATCTACTCAGTTTTGCTAATCAAAATTCAGGAGTTATAACAAAAACTGTCTCACCTTTTTCACTTTTATCAATTTAGAGGCAGGGGATTAACAATGAGTTCAAACAATCATTGACTTATGGTAATAGCTATAATTATGGAATATCCTTGATACAATGTGAAACGAAGGCAAAACCAATTAGACAAAATATACAATTTTTTAAAATCTGCGTTCTGCTGAAAAAATACACAATTTTAGATTTGATACTTTCCTCCCTACCTTAAAGAAAACTTCTCTGATGAAATGGCAAGATATTTACTAGAATAACAAGAGTGAAATCAATCCCCAAGGGAGGCTAAACCAGAATGACTTCTGAGATCCCATTCAGCACTGGAAAGCTCAACTAGATATAACACACAGTCAGGTTATAGTAGCTGCAATTAGCATCACCATTCCAGTAGGAGGAGTGTGTTTCCAAAAAATCCCTTGTCTTCAGTATCCAAGTTAGACTACCCTCACCAAAAAAAAAAAAAAAAAAAAAAAAAAAAAATCCCAGTATGTTTCTTCAGGAAACCCAATCAAAATTACGGGATTTCTAAAATTCTTCATTACTCACTTAAAAGGCCCACATAAATAAAATCCTTCAGGTAACAGTTCAAAAAGACAGATATAAAAACGAGGCTTGAAACTGCTTATTAGTCAACATCCTGCTCAGAGAAGTAGAGTTTATTTTGCATAATCCCAGTCTGTCATGTACAACTCTTTCAGCAAAGCATTTAGATTCCTTGTTACATAATAATACACTAAAAGTAATTATATATTTCAAATCTGTTCCTTTTACCTCCCTTCAAGGACATCCTTATAAAAAAAGATTGCATCTCAAACTTAGAAATTACTGCAAACAAATTGTTTCAGTTATTTTATATACACATGTCCACCTCTAGGAGTCAACCCAGTATTACTTTTCCTCACACATTTTATACAGTAACTTTCATAGCAACAAATCACTCAATAATGTTACATGTCACTCATACTGTTCATTGGCAAAATACAAATAATCTTTTGTTTTAAACCTACATTTACTATTTACTGCCAAGATATTAAGGACCCAGAATTCATTTACTTTAAATCAAGCTTGTCCAACCCACCTTATTTTGCTGTTGTTGTTCTGTTTCATTTTGTTATAGGCTTTTAGCATCCTGAAGACATAGTTTTTAGTTTCTGTCTCTAGTGATAAGCAGAAAAGAGGGATGAGGAAGGGGCTTTACTGGCACAACCAAAAACAGAAACTAAGAACCCATGACTGTATTCTCTCCCTTGGATACCCCTGTTTTAAATAATCCTGAATCCGTTTTAGGCATAAATATATTAAAACCAAAAAACTGGGTGAGGCAGTGATTCACACCTGTAATCCCAGCTTTTGGGAAGCCAAAGACGAAGGATCACATGAAGTCAGGAGTTCAAGACCAGTCAGGGTAACATAGCGAGAACCTGTCTGTACAAGAATAAAAATAAAAAACAGCTGGGTGTGGCAGCACACACCTGTAGTCCTAGCTACTTGGGAGAAGTGCTTGATCCCAGAAGTTTGAGGCTGCAGTGAGTTATAATTGTGCCACTATACTCCAGCCTGGGTGATAGAGCAAGACCCTGTTTCAAGAAAATACAGAAAACCAAAAAACAAAACAGAAAAGAATCAATCTCTGGTAGACAGCACCAAACATCACTAAAAGCAGCACAATCAACAAAGGAGAAGGGGTGACTAGAAGAAAACCAACAGATAATTTCTTCATCAAAACCGTGATTCTGTCTCTATGACCACATTGTGCACAAAATACTGTATTTGGTACCTTAACAGGATTTGAAAAAACAGATAATAACTTCTGCTTTCATGGAAAAATTCACCATCTCATTCTGGAGAGACAGCATCACAACACAACAGCTGAACACCCACCCAAACAACAAATCAACTAACACAAGTATCATTCAAACTGGTTATCAGAAAAGACAAAGACAAAATAGGAATATGGAATATAAGCAGCCCTGAGTTCTCACTGCCCTACCTTCGATAAAAAGCTGTGGTCAAGATTAAGTTAGAAGATAGACACGCAAAACACTCTGGAGAAAAACATTTCTTGATGTGAAATAAAAATAAGGCATGACCAAAATGAAGTAAAGTTGAAGAATAGTTCCTTTGTTCAATATCTTGTATTTAACACATACAACAGTAGTATCAGGTCTAGATCTTCAAGAAACAGAACAGTGTTGTGAGCATACAGAGGAAACTAGTTTTACATCCCAAAGTGGTTGAAATCATTACTTACTATCCTGAACGATGGGATTAAAATTAAGCAAACCTGTATCATATGTTCTCAGTTTTATTGCCAGCTCCAAAAATCACAGAGAAAAGAAAACTGACGACCTTACATCAAATAATAGTTGGGCTTTAATTATGGTAATGACAACAAACCAACAGAATCATCCCATCATACCTAAAACTCCAGAATCTAATGGCACTATCTCCCCTTCAGGAAAGTACTTAATAAGCCATAGGGGGCAGCAAAGTTAAGAGAGTGAAATGTAAATAGCAGGAGGTGAAGCCAGGGCAGGAAATGTTAATAGGCTGGGTAATGAACCGTGAGTATCAGAGAGAAAAGGACAAAGTCTCAATTAATGAATTAAATCAATAGAAAGACAATGCTAACCCAGTGATTCTCAATCCTGGCTGCACGTCAGAATCACCCTGGGAACTTTTAAAAATACTGTAAGTGGATTTTACCTTAGGCCAATTAATTTACAGTCTCTTGGGGATGTGCCTAGGTATTGATTTTTTGTTTTGTTTTGTTTTAAACGCTCCAGGTATAGGCCAGGTGCAGTGGTTCACGCCTGCCAGCACTTTGGGAGGCCAAGGCAGGCAGAACACCTGGCGTCAGGAGTTTGAAACCAGCCTGATCAGCCATGGCGAAACCCCCATCTCTACTAAAAATACAGAAAATAGCTGGGCATGGTGGTGCATGCAAGAGAATTGCTTGAACCTGGGAGGCAGAAGTGGCAGTGAGCTGAGAGATCGTGCCACTGCACTCCAGCCTGGGAACAGAGCGAGAACTCAGTCTGAAAGAAAAATTAAAAAATAAAAAAAAAAACCCTCTCCAGGTATAGCCAGTATTGGGAACCACAGTGCTAAACACATAAAAACAAACTAGTCTTTATCTCCAGCTTTTTACAAAAAGCTAACTTTTAAAAATGAAGCACAAAAATCTAAATGTATTATTTTTGTTAGTAAACCTGTCTTTGAAATCCAAAGCAGCAGTAACCCCTTAAAGACTAATTCATCTTTGTAATTTTATCAAGAGAAAAATGTTATTCTTGCAGGTGAAAATGGCTAAACTGAAGCTAAAAAGAATGAGTCATCACTCATGCAGGAAGACAACTTAAATCTACTGTTTACATGACAGTAACATACTACAATGGTTACATTATTTTGCCAAATACATTTTATTGGATTAGCACTTTATTCAATTAGACACTTCATAAAATAATCCATAATTAACAATTCGATAAGATAATGAAATGGAGGGAAGGAAGAGATGATCCTAAACAGGAATTCTAAAGATGTTAAAATAGGTTTAAATAGGAAAGTTTTTCCTGTATGTGACGACTAGCAGTGAACACTTTATTTAGCAATTTCTCTTAAATATATCCTAAAAATGTTTTAAGTTTTTTAAAAATAAATCTTCCAGAAGAGATATCTCAGAAAATAGTCCTAAAATGACTAAAATGTTATTTCCCTTTGTAAACAATTTTCTTAACATCTTCAGATGAATCTGAACTCTCCTCTAATGGTATCCCAATTGTGTTTAGATGGAATGACAGTAACTTTGAGAAGATCTATAAACCTTAAAAGTTGAGTGAGTAGTACTATTTTCTCTCCATGAAAAGGTTTAGCTATAGAACTTAAGATAATGTCAGTGTTCTTGTTCCACAATTACCTTAGATCACCTACTCTAGAAAACACACACATTTTACTCCCTAAAGATAAGGAAGCACTGCAATCAACACCACTATTACTGGCCTCAATACCTCCAGTGGGACCCAGTTGTTAAGAAAGAACCAACAAAGAATCTGAGTGCTACTGGGGAAAGTTTTATCTCTTCTGAAGGGGATTTCAATCTCAAAGCCAGTTTCAGCTTGATCTTGCTATTTATTTCCTGGCTGTCTCCTATGAGGACTGCATATCTATACAATTCTACTGGTTAGTCAGATTTCTTCGCTTGGTAAAAAAAATCTTACCACAGCTTTTAATATTTTAAAGAGTCTGACTTAATCCTAGTTCCATTTCTACACTCATGCTGAAAGATGTTACAGCTGCACTTCACATAAATCATATCTGAAAACTGATTATAAATAAAATCACACTTTAAATACACTAGGAAAGTTTACCATTTAAGTAAGTAATCCTATTAATAATCCTTCATTTAAAGATATTTTTAATCTGGATTTTCAAATATTTAAGAGAATGGGAACTAACATTCTTTGCCTATTTTTAGGTACTTAAATTATTTCCCTTAATCCCCACAGACCTGGGGAGATTGAAGGTATTATCCCCATTTTATAGATAAGGAAAACGACTTAGAAAGATTAAAAATTTACCTTCGACCCAGGACTAACCCCAAAGACCCAACTCTATGACACTGCTTCAAATTTACGTAAAACAGTTAACAGCACAAATACTGAAATCGTTTAACCAAGGTCCCAGTGTCAGTTGCAACATCATCCAGATAAGTAATCACAGGCCAGAAAACTTCTTTTTAGGCCTCACCTTTCTCATCAATAAAACGGGACTACTGATCTTGCAAAAAGTTCAGGGATGACCCAACGAATAGGATGTTTGTAAAAATACATTGAGCCACGGATTATCAAATAACAGTATTACCCTTAATAGGTGTGAAAAAGCAGGAGATACACAGGTATTAAGGGTTACACATCTTTGGATTGTTTCACTTGGTATGAACAATACTGTTCTATAATTTAAGAAAATGTTTTAAGGTAAAATAATTTTGAAATGCTAAAATGTTATATGAATGTAAGGCATCAATATAAATGTAAGGCATCAACTACTTTACCAAACCAGTCCTTCCAGAATCTTAAACAAAATAGGTTAAACAGACTGAAAAGCCTTTTAACAAGGCTTGTTTATTAAATACTTTCAATTACAGAACAATTTATTCTGAACATTGTTGCCATTAAAATCCTACAACCCACTTACCAAATGATTTTGCACAAATACTTCTTACAGGTGAAAAGGTTGGATTATTTTGTTAATCCTTACTATGCTTTGAGGAAAACTAGATGGCACTTTTCCAGTTCAGATGCATGTGGTCAAAGTGTAACACAAGCAGGCTGGTATAAACACTTAAAAGATCTTGGAGTCCATGGATATCTGAATCACTCCACAGTAAGATGGTATTTCAGAGGAGGAAGAAAATTCTCTTTCATACACATACTAAAGGGCTTTCCACTGGTTTTGTGAAGGCCACAAATGGAAAAAACTACCACTCACAGAAAAAACACAACACTGTGGTATCAAGTACACTGCCAAAGTTCCAATTGAAGCAATTGAATGTCTTTTTTTTTTTTTTTTTTTTTTAAATCACTTTCAAGCATTTTGGCATCTGGAGTAAAAGAAGTTGTTCTTATTAGTTTGTAATCCAAGTAAGGGTCTTATTTCCTCAATTAAATTTGCATAAATTTATCCTGAATACATAATTTTCCTTATGATGAATACTGTATTTTCATGCAAATATCTACAATTAAAGTTCCAATTTACTTTTTTCTTTACTAGTGACCAAATACTATATGGCACCTTCAACCTGTTGAACCCTACATCATATAACTTAGATGATTACTGACTCTATCCATATTTTTGCCAGGTTTTTAAAAGCAAAATGTGGCCAGGCGCGTTGGCTCACGCCTGTAATCCCAACACTTTGGAAGGCTGAGGTGGCCCAATCACCTGAGGTCAGAAGTTGGAGACCAGCCTGACCAACATGGTGAAACCTCATCTCTACTAAGAATACAAAATTAGCGGGTCGTGGTGGCCCATGCCTGTAATCCCAGCTAGTTGGGATTAGTTCGGAGGCTGAGGCAGGAGAATTGTTTGAATCCGGGAGGCGCAGGTTGCAATGAGCCGAGATCGTGCCATTGCACTCCAGCCCAGGCAACAAGAGTGAAACTCCGTCTCAAAAAAATTAAATTAAATTAAATTAAATTTAAAAAATAAAAATAAAAAAAAAAAAGCAAAACGTATCAAAGCTGCATCTCCTGGCCTGAAAACAACCAAACGTTTAATATTCAATTATTTTTATTAAAGTATACTATTAAGAAGTACAATACTAAGAAACTAGAATATCTTACTAAAAAGCAAATTAAATAACTATGAAATAACCCTAGCACGAAACCTTTAAACTACATAGTTTGACAATTTAATGAGGAAAAAAAATCAGTAGTGTAAAAAAACTATGATATTTTAAATAAGTGTAAAATTTAAAATCTATGAATAGCAAAGACGATATTCTTTTATAGCTATGACATCATTCAAGAATTAAAGTCTTGGCAATGCCTATCATTACAGTCTACCATTTTGCTATGTAAATTTTAACAATTTTTGTATGCTAAAGAGCAATCAAATGATAAATTCGATAACACAGACTAATCATATCTCTAAACCTCTTTTCAAAAGCCAGTTTGATTCTAACGGTGAGATGTCATGATTTAGAACCACTCCAAGAGTCAGGGCAAGGTAGGGTCTCAATAGGGTTCTGGAGCTGTTGTAGGTCAGCTGTGATTTGATCTGGGTTTTCTTTAGACTCCTTGCCAAACTAAGGCTGGATTCACAGGCCCAAAGACAAATGAGAACCAGACTGGCCTTGAAGGAGATGCTGTAGCTTTTTCAAATGAATTGAAAAATCTGAACATCTGATGATATGGATCTCCGTCAGGTTGCAAATTTTATTTAAAAATGTAGGAGCATTATCATCTTGTTCCATCATTTCTATCTCATAAAATGCAAGGACATTATTAAACATACTGAGTAATACACAAAGAATAAACTAGAACACCAGGAAATAACATCGAAAATCCTCTAAACCTAGTAGGAAAAGTGAGCCAAAAAGAGTGCCAAGTTCTCCTGCAAGGCATTAGGCACGGATACCAATTTGAATTCCTGTACAAACCTACAAAGTCCCTGGAATCACTGCCTGGCAAACTAAGTTCCCATTCGATTGCAAAGCAACACTACCTACTTCTTTATATTTCCAAATAGACCGTGTGTATCATCTCAGACAACAGAATATTTTAAATATTTCTGTTCTTTGAGCTACAGGATACCATTTAAACCTAACGATCCAGTGAATAAGATACTACACTGGTCAAATTTTTAGGCTTTTTCTTTATAAATACATCCAAAGGCCAGCTAACTCTTCGCCGATGTTTGCATTCGGATTCCTGGTTTGATGACTCTTAGGGGCAATCAATGGGAAGTGGAGTTGAGAAGAGGGTGGGTGCACACGGCTTTATAACTGTAAAAGTAAAGGACTAGCTAAAAGTGGCTGAACAGAGGAGCTGACACTCGGGAAAGTGAAGGTCGGGGAAGGTTCGTGCGGTTGTTAAAGCAAGACCGGGAAAGGGCAAACCTGGAAGAAGAGTGAAGGGCTCTACCTCGCGGGACGCAAAATAGGAAGTGCAGGTTAAGCAAGCGCGCAGGTGGGGAGGGGTGTTGGCCTCCCCTAGGATGGAAAGAGTTCAGGTGGAGAATTAGAAGGAAAGAGCCAAGACTTCACAGAAAACCTGTTTGAATAAGGAGGAGGGGGTGAGGGGACGCCAAGGCATCGTGGGGAACTCGGCTCACACACTAGGAGTCCCAGCTGAGAGAAGCCCAGAAGGAAATGGCTCTGCTTGCGCAGAGGCAAGCGTTGCCAGCCCCTGCGCTCGCTCCCGGGGCTGCGCCCTCGGAGGTTACCTTTGAGCTGGGGCAGCGGGTGCAGCTCTGCCTGGCTGCCCTGGCTGCGAAACTGCGACGAGCCCTGGGAGCGCTTCTGCCTCTGCGCCTTGCGGACCGATTTCCGGGTGAAGCCGTCCACTTTCTCCGAGGCCGAGATGGCGGCGCTGGCAGCCCCCGCCGGCGGCGACGACGACGACATCTCCGCGGCCCTGGCGCTTGGCAGCTCCGGCTGCTGCTTGCAAGGCACGGGCAGCGGCGGAGACGGCAGGAGGAGGCGGGGGAGAGGCGCGGGGTGCTCGCGCCCCTGCGCCCCGGCCCCACGGCCCTCCGGCCCCGGGACGCCGCCGAGCTTCTCCTCGCCGCCCGCCAACGCCTCACGGCCACATCTCAGCGCCGGAGGTTCCTGGTCCCCGGCGCGCGGCGAGCTCCCGGGGCTGACGGAGGGAAGGGCGGGGGCGGAGGGGGGTGAAGAAGTTGTTGACTCCGGGCGCGCAGGGCGGGTGGAAGAGAGCCCGAAGTTTAGACAACTGAGGCGAGGGCACCGGGGTGCTGGCGCCAAGCGCGCCTCTCGTTGCTTCTGCCCCGGTCGCCAGCCAGCCGGTCGGCCAGCACCTCAGTGGCCGCTGCCGGCGTAGCCCGCCCTGCCTGGAGCCTCCTCCCGGGGCGCTGCCATCGCGGGTCCCCTCGGAGCCACTGCCGCTGTGCCCACTCTTCCCGGTCAGCGCCGGCCCCTCATCACCCGGGGCGCTGCCCCGTAGCCCCGGCCCGGTGCGTGCACACACTCCTCCTTGCCGCGCTGGGCGGCCCGAACCCCCTCCCCCACGCGCCCGTCGGCCGCCCACGGAGAACCCCCGGCGAGCGACCGCTACAACTTGAGAAGGTGGTTGGTACAGACGAGCGGGGAGTGTGTGCGCGTGTGCGCGCGCTAGGGCGCGCGGCCCGGGGAGGGGCCTCGCGAGGGGTGGGGAGGGAGGAGTTTGACTGACAACTTCCGCGGGGTCCCGCCCGCCTCTCGGTGCGGCGGCGGGGGAGGGGGCGGGAAAGCATGCCAGTCTTGTTAGCCAATCGCACGGCTAAGCGGCAGCGACGGCGTGAGGTGCGGCCTCTTGAGGCAGAGGAGTGGGGCGGGCTGTGTGACGGGCTTTGGCCACAGCCAATCGTAAGTGAAGAAGGCGAGCGGGGTGCCCCTGCGTCACAACAAATGTGGCAAATCTCTTGGGAGGGAGGGGAAGCGCCCCTCCGCCAGCTGGCACTTTTGCGCTCATGCGCGACTGCTCCAGGCTGTCATTGCTCTCCGGGCCGTCTGCGAGAAGACCGGGAAATTTGAGAGGGTGCGTTCAGAGAGCAAAATTGAGCGCCCCTTCCCTTCGCTCTCCTCTCTGCTGGCCAGTGAGGAACTGAAGCGATTGGTGGGGCGCCGGAGGGCTGGGGCGCGAAAGAGCGCCAGGTGTTATGCCACTGAAAGGGGGCGCAGCAAAGGTCGGGTGGCGAGCAAGCAGTGTGATTGATGGGCGAGGGAGCCCTGGGGGAGGCGAGGAGTTGAGCTCGTCCAATCGTTGCGAGGTACTGGACACCTGGGCGGGTCTTGGCGCCTCACTGGCCCCCAACCGCGTAATTGATAGTTGCGGAATAAATTTGTAGTTCTTGGGAGGTTCGGACTCCGCAACTCCAGAGAGCTACTCTCGTGTGGGGTTTGAGCAGTATAGCATCTACTGCTTCAAAGAGTTCTGCAAGTCCACGCCCTCTAAAAAGAGAGTTCTCATTCCCAATTTAGTATCCTGCTAATTTTCACCCCTCCTTGAGCCAAAGGCCCTCGACTACTCCAATGAGAAGAGTACAAATTCATTGGTCAGTGGTGTGTAGATATGGAAGCTTGCCATGTACTCTTACTGGAATCTCTTTCTTGGAGATTCCGTCTAGATTTTGAATTTCTTAAGGATAAGGACTGGTCATCTTAGTTTTTTTTGTGCAGTGCTTTCCATACAGCGGCCATTAATAATTATTAATCTGAACAGTCTGCCTCCCTTTGCGGCAATAGACCGAAATCTGTAATCCCCTCCCTGGAACTCCAGACCTTTTCCTTTCAACATAATAAAAGTAGTTGTCGTATATTTAAACGAAGCCACCTGATGCATATGTACAGAATATTTCAAATTTGGTAGGAAGTTGAATTCTAGACCTAGAACCAAACATACTATCCTCAAAACGTTTCCTCCTTAAGATTTGCTGGTTGGTGAAATTGTACATAATCTTCCCAGTCAAGGAGGTTCAAACCTCAGCAGCGTTTCTGACACTTTTCGCTTTCTCACATAGTCAAGCTCCAGATCATGTTAAATCTACTTTCACAATTGGCCTTTCTCCCAGTGTGTACAAAGACCACCAAACGTAGTTCAGGGCTTTCAAACTCACTGCCACATCAATCTTTTAAGATCACTTTTATCTTACCTGCGTGTTTGAAGAACCACCCAATACCTGCAGAATAGAGTCCAAACCCAAGGCCCTCTGCAATCTGACTCCTGTCTTTCCAAGTGTAAATTCCTACGTGTGCCCACACAAACTCTTTTTAGTTCAGGCACATCGTTCCACATATTGATCCCCTAAAAGAAGTTATGCATCCTCAACACTTAGTCTTTGCTGTTCCAACATCTTGAAATAATCCACTCTTTTTTTTCTTTTTCTTTTTTGAGACGGAGTCAGCTCTGTCACCCAGGCTGCAGTGCAATGGCGGCACGATCTCGGCTCGCTGCAAACTGCGCCTCCTGGGTTCAAGCGATTCTCCTGCCTCAGCCTCCCGAGTAGCTGGGATTACAGGCACCTGCCACCACACCCGGCTAATTTTTTGTATTTTTAGTAGCGACGGGGTTTCACCATGTTGGCCAGGCTTGTCTCGAGCTCCTGACCTCGTGATTCGCCCACCTCTGCCTCCCAAAGCGCTGGGATTACAGGCGTGAGCCACCGCGCCCGGCGCACTTTTTTTTTTCCATCTTTTTGAAATTTCTTTTCTTCAAACCCCCTATCTTTTACGAAGCATGACAATCCAGCCAGAAGTGATGCCTCCCTTTTTTGTATTCGTATTGTATTTAGTGTCCACACCGCTCACAGCTATCATCACATACTGTCTGACATGGCAGACAGTATCCCTTTCTCCCCTGAAAGTTTGTCAACACCAAGAGAGCAAGAACTCAGTTATTTTACACCTCTGTTTCCCCCAGTGAACAGAGGATAACAATCACATTTTTAGTTCTCAGCAGCAGAATTTCTGAAAGTGTGGTTACTGGATCACCTGCATCAGCATGCTCTGGGGGGTGCTTATTGAAAATGCAGATTCCGGCCGGGCGCGGTGGCTCAAGCCTGTAATCCCAGCACTTTGGGAGGCCGAGATGGGCGGATCACGAGGTCAGGAGATCGAGACCATCCTGGCTAACCCGGTGAAACCCCGTCTCTACTAAAAATACAAGAAAATTAGCCGGGTGAGGTGGCGGGCGCCTGTAGTCCCAGCTACTTGGGAGGCTGAGGCAGGAGAATGGCGTGAAACCGGCGGGGCGGAGCTTGCAGTGAGCCGAGATCGCGCCACTGCACTCCAGCCTGGGGCACAGCAAGACTCCGTCTCAAAAAAAAAAAAAAAAAGAAAAAAGAAAATGCAGATTCCTGGACCTTCCCCCGGCTCCCCCCCACCACACAGAATTGTAACCTATGGGAAAAGCACTGAGAAGTCTATTTTTAATAACTTCCCTAGGTTATTCTTATGTACACAAAAGTTTGGAACTACTATTCTCTAGTCATCTGGAAGTTATTAAAAATAGATTGTAAATGTCTATAAGTCAGGAGTAGTATTATTTATAATAATTTACATAAAATAAGAAAGCGAGACAAATAGTAGAAAGAAAATCAGTACAGGCCGGGCGCGGTGGCTCACGCCTGTAATCTCAGCACTTTGGGAGGCCAAGGGGGGCGGATCACGAGGTCAGGAGATTGAGACCAACCTGGCCAACATGGGGAAACCCCGTTTCTACTAAAAAAATAAAATAGCCGGGCGTGGTGGTACAAGCCTGTAGTCCCAGCTACTCAGGAGGCTGAAGCAGAAGAATCACTTGAACCCGGGAGGCGGAGGTTGCAGTGAGCCAAGATAGCGCCACTGCACTCCGGCCTGGGCTACAGAGTGAGACTCGGTCTCAAAAAAAAAAAAAAAAAGAAAAGAAAAACTTAATACAATAAAGCAAATTCTGTAAGTCAATACAATAAATCATATTCCATGTTCATACTGGAATATGATATATAATAGATACTGGTTAGAATAGATAGAAAATACTGGAAGCAAGTTTTGGGGAGTCTTGGAACCAGCAAAAACCATCTGGACTTTGTCTGAAACAGCCTCTTGGGGAATAATTTTGAGCATAATTTTAAAGATCAAGTCAAAACCTGAAAAAAGAGGCTGGCGTTCCAGATCAAGTCACTATGCATTTTCCAGGGGGAAGAACAATAGCCCAAGAATCAAAATGCCTGACTCTGTGTTACTTATCAATAGAATGACCCTGTCCAGTGACTTTTTCCACATGTGTACATCAGAACAACAATAACAAAAAAGACAACCTGCTTCACAGGGCTGGCATGAGTTTTAAATATGACCCGAGAAAAAACACTCGGGGAAATAAAAATTATGCAGATGAAAATGTTATGCATACATGTATATCAAACATTTATTTTCCGACCACTATTTTGAGTAAATAAGGTATCTGAGTCCTAGACAGAGATTTGGTCACTAAGAATCATCTAATAGAAAACTGCAATGACAGTACTAATCTGTATGTGCCCCTGAAGCAGAAGAGTGTCTTTGATTCCATGTCATAGAATTTCTGATCCTTCCCATATGTGAAGCTCCTTGGTCAAGAGCAATTTAGAGGCCAGGACTGCATCACTAACAAATTCCTTGGATGGTTTGTGCTCACATTACTTGACTTCCTTAGTTTATAAACGTATATACACTTACCTTATTCTTTTGTTGAGAAAAATGATGCAAGAAACAGTAATATCCACAACATCAAAATAGTGGTTGTGTAATGGTTTTAAAGAGCACATCCTGTACAGAGAGTGTTCTTTTCAAATCACTGTGAAATTCTCTAAAGCATATCCAAGCAAAATTTCGACTGTCAACATTCTCTTTCCTTAAGAGTCATGATTCCCAAACTGCTCCAATAGAACACCAGACCAAGGTGCCAGATCTACAGAATCAAAGAGTAGTAGTATTTTCCAAATTTACACAGAATTTCTCACATGGCCAGGCACAGTGACTCACGCCTGTGATCCCAGCACTTTGGGAGGCCAAGATGGGAGGATCACTTGAGCCAGGAATTCAAGACCGGCCTGGGCAACGTGGCAAAACCCCATCTCTACTAAAAATACAGAAAATTAGCTGAGCGTGGT
This sequence comes from Macaca mulatta, assembly GCF_049350105.2. Classification (NCBI taxonomy): domain Eukaryota; kingdom Metazoa; phylum Chordata; class Mammalia; order Primates; family Cercopithecidae; genus Macaca; species Macaca mulatta. The sequence continues at coordinate 70,018,969 of NC_133406.1, read as the reverse complement.
GGTGTGCACTTGTAGTCCCAGTGACTCAGGAGGCTGAGGTGGGAGAATCACCTGATCCCGGGAAGTCGAGGCTGCAGTGAGCACTGATGGTGCCACTGCAGTCTAGCCTGGTCAAAACAGTGAGACTTTATCTCAAAAAAAAAATTATCTCATATCTCTTTAAAATGTTTGTGTCTTACTACCACTTTACTAGAATCAAAATCAAGATACTATCTGACTTATAAAAATACGCTAATTTTTAGTGCCTCATTTCTCTTTATTTAAATACATTCACATTATTTAAAATTCAAAAGGAGTAAAAGGGCAACAGGAAACAGCTCACTCCTACCCATGCTTCCCAACATCTAGTTCCCCACTTTGGGGACAACCACTGCTATCAGTTTCTTATATATGTTTCCAGAGATATAATGTGTTTAATTGCTTAAGGCTTAGCAAATTCACACTTCAAGAAGCTGCAGGAGAGAGCACCAAATCCTAACTGCTATTCCAGCAGAGAAATTAATATTGTTAAAATGTTCATACTATCCAAAGCAATATATAGATTTAACCCAATCCCTATCAAAATTCCAATGGCATTCTTCACAGAAATAGAAAAAGCAATAAAATTCATTTGCAACCACAAAAATTCCCAAATAGCCAAAGCAATACTGAAAAAGGAAAAGTTAGAGGTATCATACTTCCTGATTTAAAAGTATATTACAAAGCTATAGTAATCAAAACAGAATAGTTCGGGCATAAAAACGGACACATAAACCAGTGGAACAGAATAGAGAGCCCAGAAATAAATTCAACTGTATATGACAGTCTCTTCCATAAGGGTGCTAGGAAAACCATACATCTACATACAAAACAATGAAATTGGACCTTTATACCATACACTAAAATCATCTCAAAATCAGCATAGGGAAAATGCTCCTTGACATTGGCCTTGGCAATGATTTTTTAAAAAATTATACCAAAAACTCGGTACAAAAGCAAAAATAAATAAATGGGACACATCAAACCAAAAAGCTGCATGGCAAAGGAACAATCAACAAAATGAAAAGGTAACCTATGGAATGGAAAAAAATATTTGCAAACCACATATCTGATAAGGGGTTAGTATCCAAAATGTATAAAGGACTCTTACAACTCAATAGCAGAAAAACAAATAACCTGACTGAAGGCTGGGCACGGCAGCTCACATCTGTAATCCCAGCACTTTGGGAGACCGAGGCAAGCAGATCACTTGAGGCCAGGAGTTTGAGACCAGCCTGGTCAACATGGCAAAACCCTGTCTCTACTAAATATGCAAAAGTTAATCGGTTTTGGTGGTGCACACCTGTAGTCCCAGCTACTTGGGAGGCTGAGACATGAGAATCACTTGAACCCAGGAGGCAGAGGTTGCAGTGAGCCGAGATAGTGCCACTGCACTCCAGCCTGGGTGACAGAGGGAGACTCTGTCTCAAAAATAAATAAATAAAAATGGACAAAAGACCTGAACAGACATTTCTCTAAAGAAGACATAAAAATGGTCAACAGGTGCCAGGCACGGTGGCTCATGCCTGTAATCCCAGTACTTTGGGAGGCTGAGGTGGGTGGATCACCTGAGTTCAGGAGTTTGAGACCAGCCTGGACAACATGGTGAAACCCCGTCTCTACTAAAAAAAAATACAAAAAATTAGTCAGGCATTATCGTGGGTCCCTGTAATCCCAGCAACTTGGGAGACTGAGGCAGGAGAATCCCTTGAACCCAGGAGATGGAGGTTACATGAGCCGAGATTGCACCATTGCACTCCAGCCTAAGAAACAAGAGTGAAACTGACTCAAAAAAAAAAAAAAGGTCAACAGGTATATGAAAAGGTACTCGACATCACTATCATCAGGGAAATGCAAATTAAAACCACTAAAGATATCAGTTCACATCCATAAGGACAGCTATTACTAAAAAGACAATAGGCAACAAATGTTGGCAAGGGTATAGAGAAAAGGGAACCCTAGTACACAATTGGTAGGAATGTAGAGTAGAATCATTATAAAAACCGCATGGAGTTCCTGAAGAAATTCAAAATAGAACTACCTTATGACCCAGCAATCCTTCTAGTAGATGTATGTCTAGAGGATATGAAATACCACTTGGTAAAGATATGTGCATTCCCAATGTTAAGTGCAGCATTATTCACAATAGGCAATACGTGGAAACAACCTAAATGTCCATCAATGGACAAACATACAAAGAAAATGGTATGTACGTGTGTGTATAATGGGATATTATTTATATATATAATATATATACACACATGCATTATATGCATTATACAGACACTTTATATATGTTATATATATATATATATGTATATAAAATGGAATATTATTCAGCCCTCTAACAAGAGATCCTGCCATTTGCCACAACATGGATGGACCTAGAGGATGTTATGCTAAATGAAATAAGCCAGACACAGAAAAATATTGCATGATCTCATTTATATGTAGATTAAAAAAAAGAGTTCAAATACACAGAGAATGAAACAGTGGGATGCAGTGAGGAAGAGGAAATGGGGAGATGTAGGTCAAATGATGCAAAATAGCATATATGTAAGATGAATAAGTTTAGAGATCTAATGTAGAAGGAAAGTTAATAAAAACTATTATATTCAGGGTTTTTTGTTAAATAAGTAGATCATAGCTGCTCTTGTCACAAAAAGGTAACTATGTAAGAGGGTAGGTCTATCAATCTGCTTCACTAGAGTAACCATTTTACTCTCTACTTTTCTAGATTTTTTTTTTTTTTAAGAATTCTAATTCCATATTGTCTATCTGGCCATTTTACAAGTACAAGAACATATTGATATGATTAGAAGTCGTGGTTTTCAATTGCTGCCATTTTTGCTTTTTAACTTTAAACTTACTTTAGTTAAGCGTATTATGATTCACTTCATTTGTTGTGGGCTACTGTACAGGCTATTGTGTTGGTCAGCCAGGAGCTTAGACTAGGCCAGTGGCAGTAGAGATGGCTAGACTGGAGATTTATTTTGGACGAGGAGTATATAGGATTTGCAGATGGACTGAATGTGGGCTGTCGATACAGCAGAGGTATTATTAAATACCCAAAGCCTGCTCCGGTAGTTACACTTTCTGATTATCACGGAATCATCTTTCCATAACTATGAAATCTTTTACCCCATCTAAATGGGCTGTAGTCATAAATGTTCAATAGCCCCTGGTCTACCCAGTTCTTTACCTGTATAGATGAGGAACCAGGACATAGTTTGAAGGGGCTCAACTCATGCCAATATACCCTTGCCCTTGCAGAGTGGCACGAAAGAACCTGATGTTAGCAAACTCTCCACACTTTAATTCAACCCTGCAAGCATTTTCCAAGTGCCTTCTGTTTGTCAGGCAATATGCCAGTCACTAGGAATGAAGAGGTAGATAAGGATGGGCCTTAAAATCAATCTAGTGAGGAGGGACAACATAAACAAATGAACAAACAATTATCAGAAATATTTTTTGTGGTGTGGTGGCAAAACAGTGGAATAAAGGATCTAATTTGGTTTGGGAAGAAAGAGAAAATTTAACAGAAAAAGTAATGTTTGAAGTCAGTCTTGAAACAAAACAAAGGCCAGGCTTAGTGGCCCATACCTGTAATCCCAGCAGTTTGGGAGGTCGAGGCATGTGGATCACCTGAGGTCACGAGTTTGAGACCAGCCTGATCAACATGGTGAAACCCATCTCTACGAAAAATATAAAAATTATCCGGGTGTGGTGGCATGTGCCTGTAATCCCAGCTACTCGGGAGGCTGAGACAGGAGAATCGCTTGAACCTGGGAGGCAGAGGCTGCAGTGAGCTGAGATCACGCTATTGCACTCCAGCCTGGGCAACAAGAGCAAAACTCCATCTCAAAAAAAAAAAAGACCTGTAATCCCAGCACTTTGGGAGGCCGAGACGGGTGGATCACGAGGTCAGGAGATCGAGACTATCCTGGCTAAGACGGTGAAACCCCGTCTCTACTAAAAAATACAAAAAACTAGCCGGGCGATGTGGCGGACGCCTGTAGTCCCAGCTACTCGGGAGGCTGAGGCAGGAGAATGGCGTGAACCCAGGAGGCGGAGCTTGCAGTGAGCTGAGATCCAGCCACTGCACTCCAGCCTGGGTGACAGAGCGAGACTCCATCTCAAAAAAAAAAAAAAAAAAAAGAAAAGAAAAGAAAAGAAAATTTTCATATGGAGAAGACCAAAAAAAGAAGAAAAATGCCTGCCATTCAAGAAATTAGCTTACCACATTTCTCCGTCACTATGAAGATTTCTGTATCTCAATGAATTTACTTATTCCACACAACTATTACCAAAAAGTAAAATTTCGTTGCAAGAAGAGAATATATTATGCCACACCTTGTGTCGGAATTTGACCTGGAAGTTGATGGGCAAAGAAAAAGTAGAGATTAACTTCAACACATAACTGTCCTCTGGGCATATCATAAAGAGCAGTGATTGCAAAAGTGCTATATGGTTCCTTCATGTTCCTCTAATATGCATGTTTTATGTAAATCTATAAGTGGTCTTCTGCTTTCATCCATCTGAAGGCAGCATCTAGTAGGTTTTGAGGCAGTCCCTGTCTTAAAATACCTAGCTGCTGAATGTCAGCAATGTATTTTCTCTCATTGGCTTACTATTTTGGATCAAATTACTTTGAAAATCCTACAAACTCACTATTGTCTTCTATGTAAGGTGTTGTCTACAGTTTGATAAAATAATACTGGTAGTACTAAGAGTTTTCAGGAATTATTAAATTGGAAATTAATGTTTTCAGACCCTATGCTTTGACTTCTATAGCAAACAATATGGCTTTTTCAAAAATTTGTGTGTCTGTAGGTAAGTGTAAATATAATCTTGGCCAGGTGCAGTGTCTCACGCCTGTGATCCCAGCACTTTGGGAGGCCAAGGTGGGTGGATCACCTGAGATCGGGAGTTTGAGACCAGCCTGGGCAAGATAGTGAAACCCCACCTCTACTAAAAATACAAAATTTAGCTGGGCGTGGTGGCGGGTGCCTGTAGTCCCAGCTACTTGGGAGGCTGAGGCAAGAGAATCACTTGAACCCGGGAGGTGGAGGTTGCAGTAAGCTGAGATCGTGCCACTGTACTCCAGCCTGGGGGACAGAGGGAGACTCTGTCTCAAAATAAACTAAATACACGTATAATCTCTAACATAAATTTAACACCTATATGCTATATGCTAGGCACCATTCATATAAAGAATCTGGCAGAAAGAGATCAAATGAGATCCCCACTTAAAGTTTCTCTCATCTATGTGACACTCCTCTTTTTTCCCTTAGGAGTTTGGTCTTGGTGACTTCTGCCATGTTCAGGAGCAATTTTTTGTATTCTAGGATCTCTGGAGTTCTCCATTCTTATAAACATCAGTGGAAATTCAAGGCTGTCTTTATTCACTCTGTACAAAGACATTTACAAAAAAATGAAATTAGAATGGATTAGCATAAGATCATTATTCTTACCTAGCACTTTAAAAATTTTGTGTTTATGGAACTTTGGAGCCTACTACCTAGAAGGAAAATGAGATTATCAAGAGATGTAATGGTGCTTAATGTTTTCTTTTCATTCCATCAAAAAGCATTAATTAACCTCCTATAATGTGCCTGGCCTGTTCCAGGTGCTTGGAGTATAGTGGTGAATGAGATGAAGTCAGCCTGCATGGAGCTTGGCTCCAATGACGAAAGCGCACGTCAATTAAAGTTCAGATGTGGAAACAAAGCAGGGAATATGTACCAGAGGAAACACCATGTGACTGCACACACAGACCTTCAAAGCTGCTTAGGAGAACCTCTAGGGTGACCAACTCATCCTGGTTTGCTAGAGACTTTTCCAGTTCTAGTACTGAAAATCCCATGTCCCAGGAACCCCCTCAGTTTTGGGCAAACGAGGATGATTAGTCACTCTATGAACTAAACATGCAGCAACACATTTATTCAAGGCCCACTATGAGAAAGGCCCATGGCTAAACACTGTGGCCTCCACCCTAAGAGAGCACAAGCTCTAGGGTAAGAGATGACATGAGGCATGCATTCACAAAAAGATAACTTCTCATTCAGAACACTATTTGATGAGAGCCAAGATAGAACATTTGGAAGGAGGTCATAGGTGGTGTACGTGCTCAGGTGGAGAAGACAGAATTCAAGCTGGACCTGGAGGTTCAGGCATAATTACATAAATAGAGAAAAGGATAAGAGAGAAGGGAAAGCACTATCCAACTGCTTACTGCATGCCTCTTAAACTCGAAGTTTTCGAATTACTATGTTGACATCCTTCTCCCCTCTCTGTCTCACTGTATCGCTGTCCACCAGTCCACAATGGGAGAAATGACATGGAGGTGTGGAAGTGTAAAGAACAAGTATGTAGATGGGAGATTAAAAGATGTATTGACTGGAGAAGATGGTTTTTGGAGGTAATAGTGGGAGGGAAAACTGGAAAAGGTACAATTATGTACTTATTCAACAAATGTTCAGTGTTTATTATTGGCTGTTTTCTGGTCTAGGTTCTGGGTATAGAAAGGAAAAAAAAATACAAATCTTTCATTCAGAGAGTTTGGAGAGGGAAAGAAAAAGCCCTCCAAACCCCATACCCACCACAGATAGTATCATAAATGCTGTGATAGAGATAAGCACAGAGGAGGAGTACAGAATCTCTGGCGTGGAGAGCAAGAAAGGCTTTCTAGAGGAAGATGCTCTAGATCTGAGAATTGAAAAACCAGAAGCAGTTAGGAAGACAAAAAAAGAGGAAATCATTCCAAGCAGTGGGAATATAACTTCTAAGGTGCAGAACCCTGAGCGAAGGGGCTACATACGGAAATCAAAGGAATTTGGTATAAGCTTTCTTCAGTGGGCAGAAGTTGTGTCTATTGAGGAGGGCAGAGTGGGTCATGAAGGGCTTTGTGTGCAGTTATTGGGCTTTATCCTCAAGTCAGTGGGGAGACACTGAAGGATTTTAATAAGCAGGAGAGTGGCATGATCAGATTTGCATTCTAGAAAAATTACACTGTTGGCAGTGTGGAGGATGAACTGATTACAGAGGGCAAGGCCAGAGAAAGGGAGACCTGTGGGCCAGAAGACAAATAGTAAGAGTCTGTGTCAGGCATCTGAGATGGAATGGCAAGATCAGACTCAGGAGATATTGTAAATAAATAAAACGACTTAGTGACTTATTGGGCATAGATAAGGGTATGGGACACAGAAGAGCAAAGGATGATTCCCAGGTATCCAGACTGAGTGACTGGTGGGCAGCAATGCCATGTAGTGAGACAGGGAAGGGAGGAAAAGGTGGACATAATAAGTTGGATGCTTTGAGAATAAGCAGTTGGATAGTACAGGCTTGCAGGAAAGGGATCTGTACTGAAGGTAGAGATCTGGTAGTCATCAGTATACAGATAGGAGATGGAACTCTAAGAATACCCTTGTTCTTCTGGGTGGAGTATATAGAATAAGGAAAGAGGGTGAGAAAACCCCTGGGGTACCCTTACTTGAGGACACTGCAGAGAAAGAAGATGGTATCAGATTATGGAGTGTCACCAAGTTTGGGCCTGATCCTGAAGTCAGTCGGGAGATGCTGGAGACTATTTGAATAGAAAGTGTCATGTTGAAGTAGTGTTTTAAGATCACCAGGTGAAGGCAATAGAAGCCAAAGAGATTGGCTGGAGATGATTACAGGTGTCCAGGCAGCCAGAGCTTGAATGAGTGGTGCTAAACAGTGTGTGTCAGTGGCACCCATGGAGTTTTCCAAGCTATAACTTCCTGGCTCCCCAGTGGACATGAGAATCTTGGGGTAGAAGAGGCAAAACGTGTAGTTTGAAAAAAATCCCAAGTGATACTCCAGTCCCCTCCCACTATCCTATCCTCCATTCCTTGGTGATGAGTGGCTTGAACTGAAAATGGCCTTGGGAATAGATGTGAGAGATACTACAAAAGAATACTACTCTAGAAAGATTTGACTAAAGGTGGAGGAGAGAGGTGGCAGGTCAAAGAGGAGAATTACAAATGATGCCAAGGTTTTGAATTGGGTGACCAAATAAACTGAGGGCCTTTAACAAAAGTCCAGTAGCTGATCCAGTTTTCTTTTGTGGGAGGAGGTAGAGAGGGGTGTCAGAGGAAGGAAGGGAAAGAGAAGCAAACATGAGTCTGAGGTTAGAAATGTTGAGTTAAAAGAGCTTTTTAAGGTCGTTGAAGCTGAAGAGCTGGATCTTTATTTTTAAAAAGAGGTGATGACATGTTGTATATTAATTTGGAGAAAGAAGACGACTAGAATGGCTGACAGCCTGGCATAGGCCAAAGCAAAGAAGGAAATTACACAAACAACACAAGCCTCTTTTTCCTCTTTAAGGAAAAAAAAATCATGACAGAAACAAATGGTCAAAAGATGGCCTGTCATGTGCCTCTGCGTTCTCCAGTGCCAAACGGTCAGTAGAACTGCACTGGAGAGGACCAGACCCAGGGCAACCCCTTATATCTGCTGTGGCTGTGGGCCAAAGATCAGGAGCAATGCAGCCCTCACTCTGGGCACACCATGTGCACACACACAGACACACACACACTCACCCTGTGTTCTAAATTCTTAACCACCTTCTAAGCAAAACTATAGCTAGATCTTTTTATGATGCCTTTAGAGAGGAAGAAAAAAAATCAATTTACCAACTGAGTACCTCCTCCTAGTTTCAGGCAAGATCTATGCAAAGTCTTCCAGCTTTCCCAGCTTCTTGATTAGTTAAGGCCTCTTCTTACACTCAGCAGATAAGTCCAACTCCCTCACACTGAATTACAGTGATTGTTTCTCAGCTTACTTTGGGTCAAGGATATGGGCTAGGACTGGAGAATGACCTTAGCCTTTCAGACTGAAAGATGCAGTTTCAGTCCTTATACACATTGGGCATGTTTCAGTGCGAATTATTTGCATATTGGCCTTAAGAGAGAAAGTACCACATCAATTCAGTGATTTAATACAGCACTATATCCTTCTGGGTGCTAGGGAAGCAAAGTTGAGGAGGACACAGCTTGTGCTCTCTTGGAGTTTACAGTTTCATGATGAAGAAAAGTCAAGCACACAGAGAATCACTGTATAATTCAAGAAGAGAAGAGATGTACCAACAAAATGCAATTGGGGCTAAAGGAGGAAAAATAATATTATGATTGGGAAATGAAGAACAAGGGACAGGGAGGAGCTGGAAATTTAAAATTGACTTTGAAAAGTGCACAGAATTTCAGTGGGTAGCTAGGTAGAGGAAAGGAGAATATTCAGGTAAGGGAAACAGCATGAGCAAGGTCACGAGAGAGGAATATGTGTGGCATATTTGGAGAAAAGCAAATAGCTTGGTTTGGCTGGGGTATAGGAAAAAAGTAGGAGATAAAGCTAGGAACATAGGTCGGGGACCTACTGCAGAGGACTTCAAATGCCAGGGTGAGGAGTTTGTACTTAATTCTTCAAGTAGTGGGAAGCTATTGAAGACTTTGGGGCAGGACAGCAGTTGATTAGACTTGGATCTAAGAGGTTTTAATCCCATATCTGTTAACTGGGAGTAAAAGAGGGGAGAGGCTACAGACAGGACAAAATTTTAGACATGTGTTTAACATGTCTGTGCACTCTCTGAATAAAGATGCTCATTAACACTTGGAATGAGGGTCTGAGATTCAGGAGAAAGGTATGGTTAAGGTCTTTGTAGCCTTAGTTTCTTTACTCTGAGGATTGTTTTGGGAATCAGAAGATAATGCTTTGAAAAACACATATAACAGTTCCTGACTCGTAATGGGCACGTGAGACAGATGTGATGGTACTTGTGGCAGTGGTAGCGTCGGTAGTAGTTGTACAGTTAGTTCTTCCTTGTAACCCTTTTGTTCTTCCCAGAATTCTGCCATGAGTTCAGGAAACAAAACCAAATGGCAAACTCTTGCTGTAGCCAGAATTGCTCTTCTCCTAAGATGACCATGGCTGTATATTAATTGAGTCAAGCAGTTGTACTGGCTCCTTTTCCGCCACCCCCCCACCTCCCAAGATAACCCACTCTACTGGGAAAACACTTAGCCTCTGGCAAATAGAGTCCTGTTGAGTGTCTCTGGTTTGTCTGTTGCATTCAGACACAAAAGCTCAGAAAAGCTATAACCCTGGATGGAAGAATGAGTGGAGCTAAAAACATGTAAAATGCTTTTTATTGTTTAGGGATATATAGCTCATATAAATATATGCATACACACACAATTATATATATATGTATATATTTCTAAACATTCCTGTATATATAATGGGAATTGAAAACACCAAATTGAGAAAACTGGTTACTTCCTAGAAGGCAGGCAGGAAGGAAAATATAAATGAGAGGGATACACTGAAGGCTTCAGCTGTATCTGAATGCTTTATATTTTTTTCAGCTAGGTGTTGGATTGATGTGTGTTTATTATATTATTCTCTAGAGTTTGTATGTAAGAAATGATGTGTATATATAATATATATATTTTTAATTTTGGAATGAGAAAAGTAGGGTCTCTACATTTTAGAAATGATGAGCTTGAGCTGATATTTGGGCACTTACAAAAGGGGAAATTGAATATGGAGAGAATCCTTTTCAGCATGCATTTGATCCAGCCAGCAGATGACTGCCAAGCCTCATGCACCACAGTAGGAATCCCCAAAAGGAGCTGAATAACGGAAAGCCTCAAGCCCTACCCCTAGAGGTTACCCACCACAGGAAAAGTGACACTGAAGTAGCACCAGCAGAGGAAAAGCTAGAGGAACAGATGGTTGCTATAACAAAGCAAGGGAAATGTAATTCCTTAGATGCTTGAGGGGAAAAGCATAGATTAGAAAGTAATCTGTCAGTAGCAGCAGGGAAGAAAGAAAGAGAAGATACTTGGACTTCTCTGGAAAATACTTGTATTGACTTATCAAGAACAATTCTAGCAGTGCAAAAACCGATTACTATGAAAAAACTTCTACTTCCAGACGTGAAAAGTAACTGGAATTTGACTTGCCCTCTCACTGGCAACAACTAGAAAATTGGCCATAATATACGAAACAGTTGTTTTCATTGTACAATACACAGTAAGGAATTGTGATCCCTGAGAAAAGAGAAAGAAATGAAAAGATCGCTACAATATTCCTGGCTTTCTGCCTGGAGGCACTTTCCAGACCACAAAGAAGGGGACCCAAGTAGACATGACAATCCTGCTATGATGAGGACAAAAAAGATCAGAGTTTGAGGAGACTGAGGAGACTGGAATTTGTGAGGCAGAGTGCCAGAGAAGACAGAGGTATGCAGAGAAAGAGCTCCAGAAATCTTGAGCCCCCTTGAGTCCATGCAACTCCATGACACTGGGCAAAAATAAATAAATAAAAAAACTCCTAGGGAGCTGTAAGCTAAACAATTTCCTGAGCTCCCACTGGGCTGGGAAACATTCCAGTTCCAACCAGGGAGAATGGAAAGACCTTGTTGAACCTTTGTGGCATTCAGAAAAGACCCCAGAAGGGCTTCATGGTTATGCAGTAGGGCTAAACTAGCCCTAAAGTAAAGGCTACTCTAGACCTTCCCTAACCAATCTTAAAAGCAAGCATCAAAAAAGATCAAACTGATCTGCTAGTTTTGACCAGACGCCAAGCCATATAGAAATCCAATATCCAACATCCAATCAAAAATCACTAGATATCCAAAGAGAAGGAAAATGTGGTTCATAAACAAGAGAAAAAAAAAATCAGTCAACAGAAACAGACCCAGAAATAATAGAAGAATATGCGATTGGGTAACAAGAGCTATAAAAAAGCTATTGTCAATATGTTTAAGAATTTAAGGGAAAACCTAAAAATGTTGAGCAAGACAAACTATAAAAAAGAATACAATGGAATTTCTAGAGCTGAAAAGTACAATGTCTGAAATAAAATATTCATTGAATGGGCTTAACAGCAGCTTAAATAATGAAGAAGAAAAGATCAGTGGACTTGAACATATAGCAATAGTAACTGTCCACATGGCAGAGAGGACGAAAACGAGAAGAAGAAAAAAAAAAGACAGGTTGGGCACATTGGCCCATGCCTGTAATCCCAGCACTTTGGGAGGCTGAGGCAGGAGGATCACTTGAGGCCAGGAGTTTGAGACCAGCTTGGCCAACATGGCGAAACCCTGTCTGTACTAAAAATACAAAAAAAGTTAGCTGGGTGTGGTGGCATGCACCTGTAGTCCCAGCTACTTGGGAAGCTGAGGCATGAAAATCGCTTGAACCTGAGAGGTGGAGGTTGCAGTGAGCCGGAGGTTGCAGTGAGCCAAGATTGCACCACTGCACTCCAGCCTGGGGGACAGAGTGAGATAGCCCATTCGATGATTTTTAAATTTCAGATATTGTACTTTTCAGCTCTAGAAATTCCACTGTATTCTTTTTTATAGTTTCAATTTTGCTCCTCAACATTTTTTATGTTTTCCCTTAAATTCTTAAACATATTGACAATAGTTTTTTTAAGGCTGGGCGTGGTGGCTCACGCCTGTAATCCCAACACCTTGGGAGGCTGAGGCAGGTGGATCACGAGGTCAGGAGATCCAGACCATCCTGGCTAACATGGTGAAATCCCGTCTCTACTAAAAATACAAAAAATTAGCTGGGCGTGGTGGTGGGTGCCTGTAGTCCCAGCTACTTGGGAGGCTGAGGCAGGAAAACGGCGTGAACCTGGGAGGTGGAGCTTGCAGTGAGCCGAGATCGTGCCACTGCACTCCAGCCTGGGCGACAGAGCAACACTCTAGGAAGAAAAAAAAAAAAAAAAAGTTTTTTTATAGTTCTTGTTAGCCAATCGCATATTCTCCTATCCAAAAAAAAAAAAAAAAAAAAAGACAAATAGAACCTCAGTGACCCATGAAAAAATGTCAAATGTTCTAAAATAGTGTAACTAAAATCCTAAAAGAGGACTGAGAGAACACAAATACTATTTGAAGAAATAATGGCAGAACATTTTTCAAATTTGATGAAAACTATAAACTCATACATTCAAGAAATCCAACAAACCCCAAGTAGAATAAAAATCAATTTAGGTAGAGAAGGCATTCTGAGTATTTTTAATAATGGAGTGATTTTCTGAATGGACTGGACCTAAAGGCACTAGTGCAGGGAGGAGAGGGAAAGGTTTGCAAGATGGAGGGAACTGTACAACTTTTGAAAAAGTGGAAACCCACCTACAAGGCACAAACACTAAAAGATAATAAAAGAGAAGAGATGGACCATCTGGAGGAATCAAATACTTCGAAGGTGCAGACAAACTGCAGAGTAAGGAGAGAAAGTCATGAGAATAAAAGAATAGAGTGGCATCTCCAGCTTTCAGCCTTTCCTTGTTCCCATACCTCATTTTTGGACAACAGTCATCTCAGAACTGAACTTGAAGCTGCATTCTTTTCTGCTTTTTCTTGCCTTCATTGAGCCTAGGTCTTTGTCTGTCTTTGGATCACAACAATTAGAAGTGGTTTATGCTTCACTTGTCTCCTTTCACTTCTAAGTAGACCCATGCCTCCCCTTTCAGCCTCTTACTTGCCTGGAGTCTTGGTGGGATCTCTTGACCCAGTTTATAGACCTTGAACCTGGTAGGCCACAAGGATATCTCCTAGCAGCCAGAACGCCTTGTTTGAGAGGCAATGAGGGGTTGAGGAAGGGATACTGACTTAGAATCAGGATTTGAATGATAGCTCCTCAGCTTCTGCCGCTAAGAGACATTCTAGAGCTGTGTTGTCGAATATATGTTAGCCACTAGACAAATGTAGCTACTGAGCATTTGAAATGTGACTGTTGTGACTGAGGAATTGAATTTTATATTTAATTTTAATTTAATTTTAATCAAAAACCGGAGACACTGAAAATCATTTTTCCGTTAAACACAATGTGGAAAATATTGTTATATTGTAACAATAATATAAATAATTAATATAAACAATAATATAAATAATATATAACAATAATATAATTAAAATGCTTATTTTAATTTTAATTATATAATAAACTAGGTTTTTAGTTTAAAAAATGAGTATGGAAAATTTTTAATATTTAAAATGAAGACATTCTACTGATACAGAATTGAATAGGGATTCAGCAGCTAGTAAGTACTATGACTGGACCATAAAGAAAAGAGACTGGGCTGTGCACAGTGGCTCACGCTTGTAATCCCAGCACTTTGGGAGGCTGAGGCGGGCGGATTCCCTGAGGTCAGGAGTTCAAGACCAGCCTGGCCAAAATGGTGAAACCCCGTCTCTACTAAAAATATAAAAATTAGCCAGACATGGTGGTGTGTGCCTGTAATCCCAGCTACTCAGGAGGCTGAGACGGGAGAATCCATTGAACCCAGAAGGTGGAGGTTGCAGTGAGCCGAGATTATGCCGCTGCATTCCAGCCTGGGTGACAGGGCAAGACTCTGTCTCAAAAAGAAGAAAAAGAAAAGAGACTGGCTGGGTGCAGTGGCTCACGCCTATAACACCAACATTTTGGGACGCTGAGGCAGGAGTTTGAAACCAGCCTGGGCAACATAATGAAACCCCATATCTACAAAAAAAAAAAAAATACAAAAAATTAGCCAGGCATGGTGATGCACACTTGTAGTCCCAGTTATTTGGGAGGCAGAGGTGGGAGGATCACTGGAGCCTAGGAAGTTGAGGATGCAGTGAATCATGATTGGGGCACTACAATCCAGCCTGGGTGACACAGCAAGACACTGTCTCAACAAAAAAGAGACTGGAAGAAGTCAAGTCACAAATTTACGAAGCGAACAGCAATTGCAATTTGCTGCAGCAGAGCAAAATTTAAAAGCTATTTATTTTATTTAAAAAAATAAAGATAAAGTAAACAGGCCGGGTGCAGTGGCTCACGCCTGTACTCTCAGCACTTTGGGAGGCCGAGGCAGGTGGATCACTTCAGGAAAGGAGTTCAAGACCAGCCTGGCCAACATGGTAAAACCCCATCTCTACTAAAAATACAAAAATTAGCCAGTCATGGAGCACACGCCTGTAATCCCAGCTACTCGGGAGGCTGAGGCAGGATAATTGCTTGAACCCAGGAGGTAGAGGTTGCAGTGAGCCAAGATGGCACCACTGCAATCCAGCCTGGGCGACAGAGCAAGACTCCATCTCAAAAAAAAAAAAAAGTAAACAATAGTACAAGACATTTTCAGCAAATATATAGTGAACTTGATAAGACATTTGCTCTCAACAGTTAAAAGAGAACCAATATTGGTTGCCTGAAATTAGAATTATATGCCCAACAACTATTTTAAACAATTTTTCGCGGGATCTGAGCATATAATGTTGGCCTACTATAAGATGACTTAGATTCTTACACAAAAAAGAAAGTCATTTTTAGATAGAGAGGTAATAAAAGAAATTATTTTAGTCATGGATATATTAGTGGAAGAGTATAAGAAAAAATGTAAAATACATTTTACAAGAAGTTAAAGCATGGTATAGCCATTATGGAAAACAGCACAGAGGTTCCTAAAACAATTGAAAAACAGAACTATCATATGATCAAGCAACCCCATTTCTGGGTATATATTCAAAGGAAATGAAATCAGTATCTGAAAGAGATATCTGCACTTCACTCACTGCAGCATTATTTACAACTTAAGTGCCCATTGATAGAGGCATTGATAAAGAAAATATGATACACACACACAGGAATATTATTTAGCCTAAAACATAAAAGAAAATCCTGCCATTTCTGACAACATAGATGAACCTGGAGGACATTATGCTAAGTGAAAAAAGCTAGACACAGAAAGGCAAATAATGTGTGACCTCACTTATGTGAAATCTAAAAAAATCAAACATAGAAACAGTGAGTTGGCCAGGCATGGTGGCTCACGCCTCTAATCCCAGCACTTTGGGAGGCTGAGGCTGGTGGATCACCTGAGGTCAGGAGTTCGAGACCAGCCTGGCTAACATGGTGAAACCCTGTCTCTACTAAAAATACAAAAATTAGCTGGGTGTGGTGGTGTGCACCTGTAGTACCAGCTATTTAAGAGGCTGAGGCAGGAGAATCGCTGGAACCTGGGAGGCGGAGGTTGCATCGAGCCGAGATTGCGCCACTGCCCTCCAGCCTGGGCAACACAGCGAGACTGTCTAAAAAAATAATACTAATAGGCCAGGTGCGGTGGCTCACGCCTGTAATCCTAGCACTTTGGGAGTCCGAGGTGGGTGGATCACAAGGTCAGGAGTTTGAGACAAGCCTGGCCAACGTGGTGAAACCCTGTCTCTACTAAAAAATACAAAAATTAAGCCGGGCGCGGTGGCTCACGCCTGTAATCCCAGCACTTTGGGAGGCCGAGGCGGGCGGATCACAAGGTCAGGAGATGGAGACCACGGTGAAACCCCGTCTCTACTAAAAATACAAAAAATTAGCCGGGCGCGGTTGTGGGTGCCTGTAGTCCCAGCTACTCGGGAGGCTGAGGCAGGAGAATGGCGTGAACCCGGGAGGCGGAGCTTGCAGTGAGCTGAGATCCGGCCACTGCACTCCAGCCTGGGCGACAGAGCGAGACTCCGTCTCAAAAAAAAAAAAAAAAAAAAAAAAACACAAAAATTAGCTGGGTGTGGTGGTATGTGCCTGTAGTCCCAGCTACTCGGGAGGCTGAGGCAGAAGAATCGCTGGAACCTGGGAGGCAGAGGTTGCAGTGAGCCGAGACTGTGCCACTGCACTCCCGCCTGGGTGACAGAGTGAGACTGCATCTCAAAAATAAATAAATAAAATAATAATAATTAAAAATAAATAAAATAAAAACAGTGAATTGAATGGTTGTTACCAGGGATGGAGGGTGAGGGAAATAGGGAGATACTGGTCAAAGGGTACAAACTTTCCTTATAAGATGAATAAGTTCTGAAGATCTAATGTATAGCATGATGACTATAGTTAATAATAATGTAGTGTATACTTAAAATTTGCTAACAGAGTATATCTTAAGTGTTCTCACCACACACACAAAAAAGGTTGTTATGTGAGGTGCTAGTATGTTAGCTTGATTGTGATAGTTATTTCACAATATATATGAAATCATCACATCGTGTATCTTAAATATATATGATTTTTGCCAATTATACCTCAATAAAACTGGGAGGAGGGGAATGAAAGCCCTTCAATTAACCTGCCAAACAATTGCCTATTGAATACAAAATTTTTCTAACTATATCAAAGTTCAATTGATTTAAGTTTTGGAAAATTACAAGGACTTTCTTCTACTTTGAGAAGTTATATAAGAGGCACTGCCCAACTAATACTTTGAATGTGTTTTGTCTTAAAAGGACTTTCAAACTTATAAAAAACAAGTATTATTATTTTGCAGCCTTTTTAGTGAACTGACTGGTGTAGATGTTTTTGAGTTTTTTATTCCTGTCAAAGAAAACAGTCAGCTAGGCCGGGTGCGGTGGCTCAAGCCTGTAATCCCAGCACTTTGGGAGGCCCAGACGGGCGGATCACGAGGTCAGGAGATCGAGACCATCCTGGCTAACACGGTGAAACCCCGTCTCTACTAAAAAATACAAAAAACTAGCCGGGCGAGGTGGCGGGCGCCTGTAGTCCCAACTACTCGGGAGGCTGAGGCAGGAGAATGGCGTGAACCCGGGAGGCGGAGCTTGCAGTGAGCTGAGATCGGGCCACTGCACTCCAGCCTGGGCGGCAGAGCGAGACTCCGTCTCAAAAAAAAAAAAGGAAAACAGTCAGCTAGATAAAACACAGATGCTATCACAAAGAAGGGTGCTTTAGCTATGTTAAGTCAAAAGTCTAGATTTATTATCATTTTAAAGCAAGAAACTGTATTTCTTCTATGACTTTGTTGCTCTTATACATATTGAAGATATTTATGTTCAGTTTTCTGAACAGTGTCATGGTACAGTTGTTAAATATATGTGCAAATGCTATGAATCATCAGCTTGTGGAACTGTAGAAATACATGAAAGAAAATAAATGTAATGATCTTGTGCTCTTTTCCAATGCCCATTGGTTGACTAGTGGAGAGATCTTTACAAAGGTTTAATGTACTGTTAATTCTCATTTAAAATTTTCTTGAAACAAAAGGAATACTCTCCAAATATTTAATAATAAAAGACCAAAAACAGCAGTGTGATTTTGTTTTCTCATTGATATCACACAGCATATGAATGAGCTAAATTTGAAGCTTCAAGGAAAGGAAAAGTCTTATCTGTGACCTAGCTAGACAAGTACAAAAATCTATGTTTAAACTGAAATTTTTCATAATAGAAATCAATAACAATCTTATACATTCTTCTAACAAATTAACATGCAAATTTTCATTATAATAAAGAGCATTATGCAAATTTGTTGCAAAACTAAGAAGATATGAATATATTATAATAATTGATGAATGTATCATTTATTTTCAACTTATGTAATACCCCTTTGAATTCAACTTTAATAATACTGAGTTGACACAAGAGTTACTGAATTAAATAGACATAATTTGAAACTGATAATAGTTTGCTTCAAAGTCAAGTTAATTCTTCTAAAAATAAAGAAACCAGATTTGACAATATGGATGCAAATGTTAAAATTATTTTTGGTACTCAACTTAGTTATTGGAAAACTTTTAAGTATGTTTGGAATAACTTGGGTATGTGAATCTATTTTTTCAACTATAAAGTGTATGAAATATACAGATCAAATATTTCTGATGTAAATTTAGCATTTGAATTGAAATATGCTGTAAGTTTAAAAATACTCAATTCAGAGATTTCACATTAAAAAGAATATAACATATATTTAATAATTTTTAATACAGATTACATGTTGAAATAATATTTTGGTTGGGCATGGTAGTCCAAGCTACTTGGGAGGCTGAGGTGGGAGGATCTCCTGAGCCCAGGAGTTTGAGGCTGCAGTAAGCTAGGATTGCACCATTGCACTTCAGCCTGGGTGACAGAGCAAGACTGTCTCTAAAAACATAAAACATAAAAACGAATTTTAAAATACTTTGGAGATATTTGGTTAAATAAAATACATTATTAAAATTAATTTTACTTGTTTCTTTTTATTTTTTAATGTGGCTACTAGAACATTTAAAATTATGTATATGCCTCACATTTGTGGCTCACAGTACATTTCTATTAGCAGCTTTGCTTTAGAGGCTTCTGAGGCTGGGCTCTGAAACTAGACTGCCTGAATTCAAATGTCTAGTTTCTGACATTCCTTAGTTGTATACCTTAGGCAGGTGTTTTATCTCCACACTTCAGTTTTTCCCATCTAAAAATGGGGTTAACAAGAGTTTTTACTTCATAGAGTTATTATAAGAATACTTAGTGTCTGGCATATAGTAATTACCATGTGTAATTGCTATTATTATTATTAACTATGTGATCTTGAGAAGTTCCTTAACCATTAATTTACCCATATGTAAAATGGTGATAACATTTACCTCACAAGACTACTTCTTTTTTTTTTTTTTTTTTGAGACGGAGTCTCGCTCTGCCGCCCAGGCTGGAGTGCAGTGGCCGGATCTCAGCTCACTGCAAGCTCCGCCTCCCGGGTTCACGCCATTCTCCTGCCTCAGCCTCCCGAGTAGTTGGGACTACAGGCGCCCGCCAACGCGCCCGGCTAGTTTTTTGTATTTTTTAGTAGAGACGGGGTTTCACCGTGTTAGCCAAGATGGTCTCGATCTCCTGACCTCGTGATCCGCCCGTCTCGGCCTCCCAAAGTGCTGGGATTACAGGCTTGAGCCACCGCGCCCGGCCAAGACTACTTCTTGAATTAAGTGAGATATGATATATGAGATTGCTTGGCAGGAGGTAGGTGATCACAACATTGCTGAAACTTCCAGATCTTTGATGGTATTCAGAAGGTTCTGGAATCTGGCTCATCTTGCCACTCTTAAATTCAATTGTGTTTGTGTGTTTGTGTGTGTGTGTGTGTATGTGTGTGTGAGAAAAGTTGTAAATTATAAGGTGCTCTTTAGTTGTTAAACATTATTTTTATTATCCCCTACCATAAAACTCTCTCTCCAAGTATATGTTCCCTAAACTTGCCTTACTTAAAGCCTTCCTAGCCGCACTCGCTTACCAGCTAGACTGAAAATTTGCTTTTCCATGAGGCCCTCACCGTGAATTACAGCCCCAGTATGATCTAACCCTCTAAATTCCTGAAACATTTCCCACCCATTGTATATTGTTGTCAGTTAATCCTATACTACTTTGTATTATTGTTTAATATTATCATATGTATGTCTCCCTGGTCAGGCTACAGTGACTGTTTTATAACTTGTGAATTTCCCAACAGCATATGATCATTGCTCAAAAAAATATTTGGCCACCAAGTGGGAACATTTGGAAAAGTTAGAAGGAAAAAAGGAGTTTTGACCCTGGAGATCTGGTTATACTCTGCAAAGGACAAAAAGTGTCACGGGATAGAGGGAGTTTTATGCAAAAGTTTGAGATAAGCTTGAAAGGGCTGAATACAGTTGATATGGAAAAAGAAGGGCGGAGGTGGTGGTTAAGGACAGAGCAGAGATTAGGAGCAAAGTGGACACCTGCCTTGCAGGACAGTCCTGGAACTCAAAGCAGAGCTCCGTCTTTCCCATGGTTCCCCCAACAGCTATTTCCAGCCACACCCAATTTTAGAAGGTGCCACAAGACCTCATCCAATCAATTATCTTGCCAATCTCAGGCAACTTATTCTGAGAGTTACCTTCCTCTTGCCCTGGGAGCTTTCCCCACACTCAGGCATTTAAAATGTTTTGAAATTCTTTCTTCTGCATGAAGGTTTTGCTGACTGCCTGACAGTGAATGAAAGCAGGTGCCCTACTCTACTGCCTTCTGAACTCATAAATTCCTCCTGGTACTCTATCAGGAGAAAATACCCTACCACCTGAGTCACTGCAGAATCTACCATCTCTAAACACAGTGCCTACTCCATAACATGATGAATTGATGTCACCAAGTTGATGCTTGTTTGGGCCACAGTGAAGGAAAAACACAGCTAACATGGAGAAAAAGAAACTGCTGTTCAACCGTGACTCATGGGCTTACCTCACAACACAAGGTTCAGGTTTGTTTTGCATTTTTGTGGCTCCAAGGCGATAGTGAATTGGCAAGGAGAAAGGGAGACAGCATGGTGGAAGTCAGGAGAGGTGTGATTCAGTTCTTGTCACCAACTGCAGTATGAATTGGGCTGGGTATGAACTCATTTGAGTTTCAAAAATACAGAGTGCCTTACCGCCTCAAAATTTTATTATTCAAAGTTAGTCTGTTCCCACTAGGCATGCTGCCCCAAAGACAATCACACCTGAAAGGGTCTGACACGATCCTTGGGAAAGGATCACTAATTTCTGGGGAAGTAGGACATGCCAAGTCTGGTTACCTTGGCCACCTGGCTCAAGAATGTGGAACTAACAGAGACCCAGCATACATGACTAGGGACCCAGCTGGCTTGATCTTTCACGCTGCTCTTTTTTTTTTTTTTCTTTTTAAATCCAACCAGGTTCAGCCAGACTCCTCCTCTCTCCTTCAAACTTTATTCCCAGCCCCAGGTCAAAATCTGATGACATAATTAGGCACCCAGTAAGTGTTCTCTGATGCTGATTTTTAATGAACTTGGACAATGCTGCTTCCTGTTTTGAAAGAGACAAACACATTTGAAAAGCTAGCCTGTGCCCCCAGTACCCACAGCATCTTGGAAATCAAATGGGCAT
Source organism: Macaca mulatta (assembly GCF_049350105.2). Lineage (NCBI taxonomy): Eukaryota > Metazoa > Chordata > Mammalia > Primates > Cercopithecidae > Macaca > Macaca mulatta. The sequence goes on along the minus strand of NC_133406.1, from coordinate 69,997,297 downwards.
TTTAATCACTTTAGAGGCAAAACAATCAGATATAAATAGGTTAAAGTTCTTACAACTTTAAGAGGGCGGCTGTTGAAAAATTTGGTAGCAGGATACTATTGTGAAGCCAAAACTAGTACTGGCTGATCGATCGATCGATCTATCTATCTATCTATCTATCTATCTATCTATCTATCTATCTATCTATCTATCTATCCATCCATCCATCCATCCTACCTAGTCACAGATTGTTCTGGGCTAATATCAAGATTATGAGGCCTGGTGAGGTAGCTCATGCCTGTAATTCCAGCACTTTGGGAGGTCAAGGCAGGAGGATTGCTTGAGCCCAGGAGTTTAAAATCAGCCTGGGCAATATGGTGAGAACCCATCTCTACAAAGAATGAAAATATTAGCTGGGTGTGGTGGTACATGCCTATAGTCCTGGGTACTCAGGAGGCTGGGGTGGGAGGATCACTTGAGCCCAGGAGGTTAAGGTTGCAGTGAGCTGTGATTATGCCACTGCACTCCAGCCTGGGTGACAGAGCAAGACCTTGTCTCAAAAAAAAAAAAAAAAATTATGACTATGCTGACTGTAGTCTACCATTTTCCTGATATTTTGGAATGGCAGATAAAAGATATTTGTAAGACTTCGATTGGCATCTTCCTAACAAATCACTTCTCGGTCTCCTGGGTAACTTTAGAGGGCACTTTGGAGTTAATTCTAGGCCGTTTTAAGTGCCACACCAGGCCTGGTGATGTTCCTTAGTGGAAGTAGAATTAGGCTGACTTTCCCAGTATTTTTGGTATGTGTTCAATAGTACAAGAGGCATGAGGAAAAGGAAACGTTGGAGGTAGTAGGCTTACTGGGAGAAAGGGTAGACATTGAGAAGGGGTGTGGTAGTTATTTGCCATAAAAGCTGTTTTATCTTCTCACCCTATATCCATGACTACAACTCAGGATTAAATGCTAACACTATTATTTCCTTGCTTAAAACCTTTCATCTGAACAATGCTTCCCACTGCATCCTTGGTCTGACATTCAAATTCAAATTGGGTTCTGCCTGTATCTTCAAATTCATTTCTCAACACTCCCTGTCACTAAACATTACTTACAGTTCCCAATGAGATGGGAACTCTCTTTTATGCCTTTCAGATTGAGCTCTAGGGTTGCCTTTTTCCCACCTTCTTTAACATCTATTTTCTATGTGTTCTTTAAGATAACTCAGGTGCCACCATCCGTGACACCCTCCTGAGCTCAGTCTCCCTCCTCTGTTACCTCTGAGCACCGCAGGCAGATCTCTATCATAGTCACAGGATACTGTAATCATCTCTTTGCTTTTTTGTCCTCAACTAGACTGGATCATAGACTCTTTGAAGGTAAAACTATTAAGCATCATTATATTTCTGTGACTTGTACAATGCCAGTCACTTGTAGAAACTCAATAAATGTTGATGAATTAATTAATTTGGTATAGATTGGGGGGTAGAACCATCCCAACCAACTGGCGTTGCACAATGCTATAGACTAGAGCTGGCCTCATCTCCAGTTCTCTCCTGGGCACTGGCCTGGAGCTCCACTGGCACCCTAGGAGCTGGGTCCTGTGTCTACATACAGACTCACATTATTCTCTCCATCTAGACTTGGAATCTCCAACTCCAAGCTCCATTCTCTCCCTCTTTCCTCTTTTGGAAATTCGTTTCTTTTTCTTTTTTTTTTTTCTTTTCTTTTCTTTTTTTCTTTTTTCTTTTCGAGATGGAGTTTCGCTCTTGTTGCCCAGGATGCAGTGCAATGGTGCGATCTTGGCTCACCGCAACCTCTGCCTCCCAAGTTCAAGCGATTCTCCTGCCTCAGCCTCCCGAGTAGCTGGGATTACAGGCATGTGCCACCATGCCTGGCTAATTTTGTATTTTTGGTAGAGATGGGGTTTCTCCATGTTGGTCAGGCTGGTCTCGAACTCCCGACTTCAGTTGATCCACCTGCCTCAGCCTCCCAAAGTGCTGGGATTACAGGTGTGAGCCGCCACGCCTGGCCAGAAATTTGTTTCTTGTTTAAATCCACTTGGTTCTTTTCCCTTTGTCTCTCTGCCCTCCCACAATTATGTACACAATGTTTTGATTGCATGTTTTTGTCTGTTTTTGCATGCATGCATGTGTGCCGTCTCCTCCAAAGTTCAGGCCAAAGTTCACAGACGGCCATGGCTTTCCACCAAGCCCACTGCAGTGCTGTGTGCACAGTGGAGGTTGCCTCCTTCACTGGCCCAGAGCCTGTTTGGGATCATTCACAATCCCTACAGTCTGTAGCCATCTGTACAAGAGGCCAGTTTGTATAGCTTTTCCTCATAGTATTCATTTCCACTGTATTCTGTGTCCTGTACTGGATCTGTGCTGAGTTACTGAACATAAAGATTTCACTTCTGTCTCGGAGACGTCTGATGAGAAGGTGGTGTGTCGTGACCTCAAACAGCTCAGAACAATTAAACAAAATGTGATATCTCAACTGGATTGGAACACTTCTACCATTTCCCAGGAATACCTTTTGGGAGAGAAGGAGTAAATTTGGAGCTGGGCCTTTCAGGGATTGGGATTCACTGAGATACCAGGTCTCTTCTATTGCAAATAGAAAGCAGTTTTCATATAAGGGTTGTAACTCTTGCCCATCCGTCTGCAGAGCACATGCTTTTATGGGTTATTTATTAAAAAAAAAAAAAATTAAAGAGTTGTGTTAAACCTTTTTTTTCTCTTTTTTTTTTTTTTTTTGAGACAGTGTCTTGTTCTGTCACCCAGGCTGCAGTGCAGTGGCACAATCTTGGCTCACTGCAGCCTTGACCTCCTAGGCACAAGTGATCTTCCCACCTCGGTCTCCTGAGTAGCTGGGACTATAGGTGCACACCACCATGCCCAGCTAATTTTTAACAAATATTTTTTGTAGAGATGGAGTCTCACTATGTTGCCCAGGCTGGTCTCAAACTCCTGAGCTCATGCATTCCCCCTGTCTCAGCCTCCCAAAGTGCTGGGATTACAGGCATGAGCCATCACGCCCAGCCTAAGCCATTTTTGTTCTCATCCAATGGTCTGAAGTTGAGAACCGTTGGTCAAAGTTAGGAGTGCTGCCTGTGACACTGGAGTAGATGGAAGTACACTGGCCCACAAAGGAATCAGATTCGTGACCTTGGCCCTATTACCACTAAACCAACTAGGATGCTGGCCCAGAGGCCTGGCAAAGATGGAGCTTGGCCACAACTCCCTTGAGAAACAGCAGGCTACTCTGCAGATGACCAGTTCCAGATCCCCATGGTTTCTGGGCAGTCTTACCCCAGGTCCCTGTTGACCAGCTTCCCCTCACCCCAAATGGCTTCCTGTTTGAAATGGTCTTCCTACTTCATCAGGTGGGAATAAGTCAAGATAAATGCCACTCAAGCATATGTCAAGATGGTTAAGAGGAGGGGACTGGGAACTAGGTACATCTGAATCTGCACCCCAGTGCTGCTGCTTGGTGCTACCTGGTCTTGGGCAAGTTGCTTCACCTGTCTAAACCTTATTTCCTCATGTGTAAAAAGGGGATTGTGATAGCTGCTACTTCATGTGTTTGCTGGGTGATTAAATGAGAAAAGGCATGTAATGTGTGGAGGACTATGCTTGGAAGACAGTAGGTACTCACTTGGTGGTAGCTCTTCTTCATACCTTCATAATATTGTGAATAGTGATAAGAAGAAGCCATATTGAAAGTGATTACAACTAGATAGGGCCACGTTGGCCATGCTCTCAGGACACAACCCCAGTCACTCCTGCCTGCTTTCTCCCAAGGTGACCCAGTTAGACAGTGGCAGCTTTGTTGGGGGCTGCTGAGTGAGGTGAAAATCCTGGCCTGCATCAGGCTGCCTGGGCATGACGCCTGCGCCAGCAGCCATGGGAGGGGAGCAGAAGGGGCAGGGGAGAAAGAGGGTGCTAGTGGGAAGGCTGGGACTTTGAGGAGGAAGTGGGTTTGTGGTAGGGAGAGGGTGGGGTAAAGAAGAGGGATGGGCAGAGCTTGAGAGATTTTTAGCAGGAAGGAAGGCAGTTGAGCAAAAAAAAAAAAAAAAAAAAAAAAAAAAAAATCCACTTGTGTCTTATTGGCCTCTTGCTGTCATTTGCTGAAAATGAGGACTCAGATAAACCAACACAAGTCTTCTCGGGTATCACAAAACTCAGGCCTTTCTCTTTTTGTGTCTTTTGTGGGGCATAAGAGAGGTGTGGTCTTATCATTGTCCTATATGCAGCTCCAAAAAAGAAAAAATGGGTTGTGTTTTTCAGATGGTCAGACCATCAGACCAAGATCTAACATGCTTTTTTCAGCCTAAAAGTCTTGTTGCACAACCTGGTGGTATTTCCACAGGCAATTGAAGTAACTCTGCTCTTGAAATCCTGCCCCATGTGACTTTTTCTTGTTTGTTAGCCCAGTAACTAAATAGTCATGACAGGAAAAGAATACCCCTGTTCTGCGAGGCAGGGACCTGGGAGGTCAGCAGCACCCCGTGGACATCTCCAGGGAGGGCACATTACATCCTGTGTACTTGGGACGGGGAAACAGAGCTGCTCCCGACTCTCGGGGGCCTAGCTTAATGCTCCGTGTCGTTCTTCAGCCACACAGTTATCCAACCGAGAGGCAGCTGGGTGTAGACAGAATGACTCTAGAGCCATGCCCCATGGAACACTGAGCAGGTTCTCCTATCACAACAGGAAGCAAAGTCACAGGAGAGCAGGATGTCAAAAGCGAGGTTTCTTCAGCACCTGTGGAGACACCAAATTGCCTCCTCACCCTCCCCCATAGTTTCATCTTTGCTAGACCACTCACTTTCCCAGATTCATTTTCAGACCTTCATCCTCAAACTTCAATCAGGTTTTTATGGGGAAGGGGCCGGGGTGAATGATTTCACCCCAGTGGATCTATTTGATTCCTCATCTCCTCATCTCACCCCTGAAATGGCCTATTGTTTGGAACAGTCTATTGTTTGAAATATCTCAGCTTGGCTGCTCTGTTTTCACCTCATTTTGCACGTTCAAAATCAACCCCTAATCCTCATCTCCCAAATCATCTGAGTTTCCTTATTTCCATTAAACAGGACTGCCATTTATCCTGTTGTTCAAGTACTACTTTGCCTCACCCATACTAGCTTCATAAATGGTCACCAGCAGATTCTGCTGATTCTTGATTCATCTGAAATGTCCCTTGTCACTGTCAATCCTATACAATGCAAGCTCTTATCACTTCCTCATGCCTGGACCTGGGTAACAGCCCCTTACCAGACCTCTCGGACTCATGCCAGCATTATCCACATTAATCTGCCTGGAATACAGATTGCATCACTCTCTTTGCACAGAAGCGTCATCATTGACTACAGTACAAGGTCCAGCTGAGCACTCAGCCTGGCATTCCCTACATTCTTCTGCAGTCTGGCCACTAACTTCCCCAGGCAATATCCCACCTCCCCAAAAGATACCCACACTCCTGCCATGCTGTTTTAATACCACGCCCCACCTGGTATGGGAGATGCTAACACACAGGAAGGGAGAGAGGGAGGGAGGGAGGAAGGGAGGAAGGAAATGCACAGCTCCATCTCTCCCGCAAATCTTTCTGCAGTGGCTGTAGTCCTTGCTACTACCCCTTGTCTGAACTCCACCATTAGTGTCTATGCCATTCATTAAAAAACAGACAAGCTACAGGTGATGCGCAGGTGTGTTTAAAAAAAAAAAAACAAAAAAAAAAAAACAAAAAAAACCAAGCAAACCACTTTTATTATAAAAATTTCCAGACTGACATAAAAACCCCTATGACCCCATCGACCAGTTTCAATAGCCATCAAGTTTGCCATACGTATTTAATCTATCCTCCCTTTACCTCCCCACCTTTTTGCTTTTTGGCTGAAGCTTTTTTTTTTTTTCTTTTTTTTGAGACAGAGTCTCACTCTGTACCCCAGGCTGGAGTGCAGTGGCACGATCTTGGCTCACTGCAACCTCTGCCTCCTGGGTCCCAGTTCAAGCAATTCTCCTGCCTCAGCCTCCCGTGTAGCTGGGATTACAAGAACGCGCCACCTTGCCCAGCTGATTTTTGTATTTTTAGTAGAGATGGGGTTTCACCATGTTGGCCAGGCTGGTCTTGAACTTGCCTGACCTTGAGATCCACCCGCCACGGCCTCCCAAAGTACTGGGATTACAGGCGTGAGCCACTGCGCCCAACCTGCTGAAGCATTTTAAAGCAAATTATAGGCATTATGTCAACTTACTCCCAAATACTTTAGCATATATCTTAGAAAGGGTATTTTCTTCTATCACCACAATGCAAAATTGGATAATACCTTCTTATGTACAGTCTATATTGAAGTTTCCCAAACTGTTTTTTTTAAAAGTTCATTTTCAGAACCCAGTGCAGTGGCTCACACCTGTAATCCCAGCACTTTGGGAAGCCGAGGCAGGCAGATCACCTGAGGTCAGGAGTTCCAGACCAGCTGGCCAACATGGAGAAACCCTATCTCTACTAAAAATACAAAAATTAGTCAGGCATGGTGGCGGGCGCCTGTAATCCTGGGCACGGTGGCTCACACCTATAAACCCAGCACTTTGGGAGGACTGTACTTGGTTATGTCGTTGAGGTCTCTTTTAAACCACCCCCGCCTTTTTTTTTTTTTTTTTTGAGATGATTTCTTTTTTTTTTTTTTTTTTTTTGAGACGGAGTCTCGCTCTGTCTCCCGAGCTGGAGTGCAGTGGCCGGATCTCAGCTCACTGCAAGCTCTGCCTCCTGGGTTCACGCCATTCTCCTGCCTCAGCCTCCCGAGTAGCTGGGACTACAGGCACCCGCCACCTCGCCCAGCTAGTTTTTTTTGTATTTTTTAGTAGAGACGGGTTAGCCAGGATGGTCTCAATCTCCTGACCTCGTGATCCGCCCGTCTCGGCCTCCCAAAGTGCTGGGATTATAGGCTTGAGCCACCGCGCCCGGCCGATGATTTCGTTCTATCACCCAGGCTGGAGTGCAGTGGCACAATCACTGCTCACTGCAACCTGAACCTCCCAGGCTCAAGCGATCCTCCCACCTCAGCCTCCTGAGTAGTTGGACTACAGACATGCACCACCATGCCTGGCTAATTTTTGTATTTTTTGTAGATACCGGTTTGTTGTTGTTGTTGAGACAGAGTCTCATTCTGCCACCTGGCTGTGGTGCAGTGGCATGATCTCGGCTCACTGAAGCCTCCGCCCTCCAGGCTCAAGCGATTCTCCTGCCTCAGCCTCCAGAGTAGCTGGGATTACAGGTGCACACCACCTAGCCCAGCTGATTTTTATATTTTTAGTAGAAACAGGGTTTCACTATGTTGGCCAGACTGGTCTTGAACTTCTGACCTCAAGTGATCCACCTGCCTCGGCCTCCCAAAGTGCTTGGATTACAGGCCTGAGCCAACATGTCTGGCCCAGGATTTTGCTATGTTGCCCAGGCTGGTCTCTAAGTCTTGTCCTCAAGCAGTCCTCCCGCCTCTGTCTCCCAAAGTGCTGGGATTACAGGTGTGAACCACCACGCCCAGCCCTTTAACTCCTTTTAAGCTACAATAGTCTCTCCTCTACTTTTCCCCTCAAGTTAATTGTCCTGTAGAATGTCCTGCATTCTGGATCTGCCCTGTGGTATCATTTATAGCCTACTTATTACAATCCTAATACCTTGTCTTGATCTTTTTTTTTTTTTTTTTTTTTTGAGACAGAGTCTCATTCTGTTACCCAGGCTGGAGTACAGTGGCAGGATCTCGGCTCACTGCAACCTCCACCTCCCAGGTTCCTGCCTCAGCCTCCTGAGTACCTGGGATTACAGGTGTGCGCCACCATGTCCAGCTAATTTTTGTATTTTTAGTAGAGGCAGGATTTCACAATGTTGGCCAGGCTGGTCTTGAACTCCTGACCTCAGGTGATCCGCCCACCTTAGCCTCCCAAAGTATTGGGATTACAGGCATGAGCCACCACGCCCGGCCTTGATCTATCTTTGATCTAACTTTTGTATATGTAATTATAGACTCCCAAAGAAAAAGTCTCGTGTGTGAGTATGTGCAAATGAATGCATATGTGTGTACAAAGAGTTTTCCACATACTACATCCTCAATAAACACCCAGTGAACAACATTTATTAAGTCTACTACCTGAAGAATTGTGTACTAGGGAGAAATATAGAGAAAAAAGGAGACAGATTCCTAACCTTGGTGTTTCTAGTCCTGTTTATACAGGACAGTGGTTCTCAAACTGAAGAAGGCTTATTACAAACACAGACTGCTGGGTCCTACCCCCAGAGCTCCTGATTCAGTAGGCCTGGGATGAGTCCTGAGAATCTGCGTTTCTAATAAGTTCCCAGATGTGCTGCTGGCCTAGGGGTCAATCTTTGAGAACCGTTAATATCAGACATGAGCTTCAAAAAGTCTCCCACAGCCCCTGGTGCCCAGGCCACTTATACAGTACTGATTCCCTAGGCTGCCACTTCTGAGGTCTCTCTGAACTCAGTGAGTGGCCTGATTGTCCAAACTTTCTGGTAAGAAGGAGCTACTGTGAAGATATGTCCTCCTGGTGGAGAGGGGTAAGACGATGGTGCTGATAGTAGGGTAGAAAAGTGGCTTCCTGATACAGATGAAAAGGGTCAGCTACGTTTTTTGAGTCCCAAAAAGTCTGAAAGGCATGATGGGCAGCAAAAGCCTTTCCCAGGCCAGATCCTGATAGCTCTGAGCAAGGGTTTCAGGGCATAAAGGGTATGCCTGCTCCTTTGCCTCCTACAGTAATTCATGCCATCCCTCCACAGGACTACTGCAGGGCAAGATGTGACTCAGGCTTTTTGCCACTGCTTCTGCTCCAGTATCTGCCATCCAGATACGGAACAAAAAGATGTCCTTTAGAAGCAGTGGGCAAAATGAAAAGAACTTTAAAGTCTTTTAAAAGCATCCTATTAAATTGAATCAAAGTGACTAAGTAAAAAAATGTTGTTATTTTGCTCAATGCTCCCAACTAGACTTTTTTTCTATCTCAGGCTTATTTCTTTTCCTGTAGACAATAGCTGTTTCTTAGTTTTCCTCATAATTCCTGTTATTCTTTCTATCTCCTACCTTATTACTGGGGGGCAGATTCCTTTTCCTTTCATCCACCCCTTATATTTGGACATTTCCCGTGTTCTAAACTCAACCTTCATCTATTCTCACTAATAGACTCTCTTTGAGAAACATTATCTACTTTTTTGTTTTTGTGTTTTTTGTTTTTTTTTGAGATGGAGTTTCTCTTCTGTTGCCCAGGCTGGAGTGCAATGGTCTAATCTTGGCTCACCGCAACCTCTGCCTCCTAGGTTCAAGTGATTCTTCTGCCTCAGCCTCCCTAGTAGCTGGGATTACAGGCATGCGCCACCACGCTCAGCTAATTTTGTATTTTTAGTAGAGATGGGGTTTCTCCGTGTTGGTCAAGCTGGTCTTGAACTCCTGACCTCAGGTGATCCCCTCGGCCTCCCAAAGTGCTGGGATTACAGGCTTGAGCCACCTCACCCAGTCCATTATCTACTTTTATAGCTTCAGCTTTGCACTCATATGTTCATGGCTCCCCAAAAAAAAATCTCCAGCCCAGAACTCTCTCTTGAGCTCAGACCATCATGCTAACTTCCTGCTGGATGTCTCCACCCGATGACCCACAGGTACCTCCAACTCAGTACATCTAATCCAACTTATTTTCTCCATCCCAATACTTACTTCTTATCCCCTTGCTTTATATCCTATCCCTGTTCCTCCAAACTCAGTGATGGCATCAACATTTCTCGAGTTGTTCAAGCTTGAAATCATGGAGTTCTCTTTTCCTCACCTACCCTCTACCTAATTGTTCATCAAGACCCCTCTTTTCACTCTTGAAATATCGGGATAATTCATAATCTTCTTGCAATCTCCCCTGCCTCTGACTTAGTTCCAATCCTTATCATCTCTTTCCTGAGTAACTGCAGTGTAATAATGATAGCTGCTATATATTGAGTGCTTACTCTGTGTCAGAAACAGTGCTCAAATCCTTACATACCAACTACATCTGTTTTCTGCTGCTATAAAAGGATACCACAGACTGGGTAGTTAATAAAGAACAGAAATTTATTTGGTTCATGGTTCTGGAGGCTGGGAAGAGCAAGAGCACGGCACCAGCATCCAGCAAGGGCTTTGTGTTGCATTATCCCATGGCAGTAGGGCAAGAGAGTCTGTGAGACAAAGAGAAAGATGGGGACTGAATTTATTCTTTTATAAGGAGCCTATTCCTGTGATAAATAGCCCACTCCCATGATAACAGCATTAATCTATTTACAAAGGTGGAGCCATAACTCAATCACCTCTTAAAGGTTCTATCTCTATGAGACCATCCTGAGCAACGTAGCAAGACCCTGTTTCTACAAAAAAAAAAGAAAAAAAGAAAAAAGAAAAAGTGGAAAAAAGGCTGGGCGCGGTGGCTCAAGCCTGTAATCCCAGCACTTTGGGAGGCCGAGGCGGGCGGATCACAAGGTCAGGAGATCGAGACCATCCTGGCTAACACTGTGAAACCCCGTCTCTACTAAAAACACAAAAAACTAGCCGGGCGAGATGGCGGGCGCCTGTAGTCCCAGCTACTCGGGAGGCTGAGCCAGGAGAATGGCGTGAACCCGGGAGGCGGAGCTTGCAGTGAGCCGAGATCGCGCCACTGCACTCCAGCCTGGGGGACAGAGCAAGACTCCGTCTCAAAAAAAAAAAAAAAAAAAGAAAAAAGAAAAAGTGAAAAAAAAAAGTGAAAATTAGCCAGGTATAGTGATGTGCATCTGTGGTTCCAGTCTCAGTTGGGAGGCTGAGATGGGAGAGTTGCTTGAACCTCGGAGGTCAAGGCTGCAATGAGCCGTGATTACACCATTGCACTCCAGCCTAGTCAAGAGAGTGAGACCCCATCTCAAATAAATAAAAAATAAAGGTTTTACCTCTTAACCCGTTTAATTGCAATTAAACAGATATTTTTGCCAATGGCAATTAAATTTCAACATGAGTTTTCAAGGGGATATTCAAACCATACATATACCTTATATTTTTCCTTTTTGTTTGACTGTTTTACAATAAATATTATACCATAATTACTAATCAATGGGGTAACTATTATCATCCCCATTTTATAGATGAGAAAACCGAAGGCTTAAAAATACTAAGTAACTGGCTGGGCGCATTGGCTCATGCCTATAATCCCAGCACTTTCAGAGGCCAAGGTGGGCGGATCACCTGAGGTCAGGAGTTCGAAACCAGCCTGGCCAACGTGATGAAACACCGTCTCTACTTAAAAAATACAAAAATTAGCTGGACGTGGTGGCGCACACCTGTAATCCCAGCTACTCAGGAGGCTGAGGCAGGAGAATCGCTTGAACCCAGGAGGCGGAAGTTGCAATGAGCTGAGATCACGCCATTGCACTCTAGCCTGGGGGACAAGAGCGAGACTTCGTCTGAAAACAAACAAACAACAACAAAAAAACAACTAAGCATGCCTAAGATCTCCTGCTTTCTGGTAAGTTGTGGAGACAAGAGCTTGTATTTTTAAGCTCTGCCATGTAGTGATGTGGTCCCGACCTTGGTGGCACTCTAGAATCCCCTGGGGAGCTTTTAAAGACTACCATTTTCCCAGCCTCAACCCAGACTAACTGAATCAAAATCTCTGAGGATTTGGCCTGCACTTGGGTATTTTTTTAAAACCTGTTTAGGTGATTGTCATGGGCAGTCAATACTGAGAACCCTTGTATGACTCTTTGTGTGCAGAACCACTTTCTCTACTCCAATCCCACTCCACTCTGAATCTTCCTCCAGACTGCTGTCTAATTGTTCTTTTAAAGCACCGCTATGATGATGCAACTGTCCTGCTCAAGCACCTCCAGTGGTTCCCTTCTGCCTGTACGATAGGGACAAACATCCTCAGTGGAGCAGCCAGACCCTTCTCAGTTTACATGCCCATCTGTGAGCCACTCTTCCCTTACTCTTTTTTTTTTTTTTTTTTTTTTTTTTTTTGAGACAGAGTCTCACTGTCGCCCAGGCTGGAGTGCAGTAGTGCAATCTCGGCTCACTGCAACTTCCACCTCCCAGGTTCAAGCGATTCTTCTGCCTCAGCCTCCCGAGTAGCTGGGCTTACTGGTGCCCACCACCACACCTGGCTAATTTTTTGTATTTTTAGTAGAGATGGGGTTTCACCATGTTGGCCAGGCTGGTCTCAAACTCCTGACCTCAGGTGATCCACCCGCCTCGGCCTCCCAAAGTGCTGGGATTACAGGTGTGAGCCAAAGACTTTCCCTTACTCTTTACCTGCATCTACACCACACACTTGAGATTTTCAATACCCTTGTACATGTTATTTGCTCAGCCTAAAGTGGCCTTTTCCCCTTCCTTCCCATCCCACCCAACCTTAACTCCCTGACAAACAGCTCCTCCTTTTCCTTTGAGACACAGTTACAATGTTATCTCTACAATTTCCCCAGGTAGTATTAATGGATTCTCTTTTGTTCTCTTTGTAATTTGCCTAATTGCTCTGAATTGCAATCATGTACTTACACATTTGTCTCTTTCAAAAGACGAGCCTCAAGAAGATCTGTGTCTTGCTCATATTTTTACCCCCATGGCCTAGTCCATGTCAGGCACTCAGTAAATGATGAAAGAATGATCCTTGCCCAGCTGTGCTGCCTACTGTCACCTGGTTCTATCAAGCAGTGGTCAAGAACAGAGTCCCCAGAGTAAGATGAGTCCAAATCCCAGTTCTGTTCCCTTACTAGCTGTGTGGCTACCCACTTGAGACTAACCTTATCTACTCCTCTCTGGCTTAGTCTTCTCATCTGTAAAATGGGAATAGTGATAGTACCTACCTCATAAAGCGGCCATGAGAATTAAGTGAGGTTAATCTATATCAAGGGACAAGGGACCAGCACAATACTTAACACACAGCAAGCACTCACTCTCCATTGTTATTATTATTAGCTTAGAAAACAGCCTTCTAATATATTGATACCACTTATGGAAAATTACATCTCTCTCTCTCTGTGTGTGTGTAGAAATACATGGGAAAATGTCCACTAAAGTGATACTTTATGGTTTTTTAACTTATATTTTTCTTTACTGTTTGACTGTTTCACAATAAATATCAATTTTTATATATACACTTAGCCACTTTAACTCCCAGAATACACCCATACATACACACAAACACTCCAACCCATAATATGCATATACAAACTGCACCAACACACAGACACAACCACATATACTCCCTCAGGAGGCAGAAACTCTGAATTCAGATGTGACCCAAGCTCAGGGACATTGAAAACATGCCTACATAGTGGGAATGTTTAGACTTTAGGCAATCTCTGGCTCACAGCCAGTAGCGGAGCAGGCACTCCACCAGCTCTGGAATAAGAAAGTGGCATTCCTATCCATCCAAGCCTTCAAGTAAACACCCAACCTGGATGTCTGGAGACAGACCCCCTTATGAAATGCAGGTCATGGAAGAGAGACCCATCTAGGCTGATTTCTCTCGCTGGGTGGAAGTGTGGAGGTGAGCAGTGGAGGGCTGGACCCACCGCACAACACACAGAAGAATGCTGGGAAGTTAACTATCTTTCAGACCGTGCTGTTCAGAGGAAAAGGAACTGTCTAACTACTGTCAGAAAATGATTTACTTTTAATCCTAAAAGCTTAGGAAATGCTAGAAGAACTGGATGGATGGAGCTAAATCCTACATTTTAATTAGAACTTCCTTTTTCTTTCACTGAAGAAGAAAACTTGTGATGACTTTTGAACTGGCCTTAGTGCTTAGACTGCAATTTCACTATAGTTTTACATCAAATGTATTATCATAATTAGCCTACTCCATGTTAAAATGTATTGTGACCAAGAAATATCAGATGCCACAATGACTTCCAGAAATCAAACCTGCTTCTGTTGCCTCAGAAATGAGGCAAATCTTTGGACCCATGTACCAACCCTGACATTTGGAGAAGAATCTGGGGAGATCCGTAGCAAACAGAACAGAACTCTATCCAAGGTTGAAGACTCTTATAGGTGAGCACCGGTGCCAGGCCCCTGTTATACACCCAGTTTGGAGTCAGGTAGGGAGAGTACAGCATCGGGAAGAACTTATAGCTCCCCGACTTAAGGCAGCAAAGAAAGGGGGAATCCTTTTGCTTAAAAAGACAGGGTCTCAGATTGGGTGTGGTGGCTCATGCCTGTAATCCCAGCACTTTGGGAGGCTGAGTCGGGTGGATCACTTGAGGCAAGGAATTCGAGACCAGCCTGGCCAACATAGTGAAACCCTGTCTCTACTAAAAATACAAAAAAATTAGTCAGGAGTGTGCCTATAGTTTCAACTACTTGAAGAGGCTGAGACAGGAAAATTGCTTGAACTCAAGAGGCAGAGGTTGCAGTGGGCCAAGATCTCTCCACTGCACTCCACTGAAACAATTAGAAGAACGTATCTAGCATTCTTTCTTGGTGTGTGGAGATCCTGTGTCGAAGTTTGCAGAAATATGTAACTGACCAGGACTACCATGTACAGACACAGAGATTGTATAATATGTGATCTATACAACCCACCTTCCACACTTAGAATGTGTGCTGCACAACTTAGCACTGAATTATATACTGTCTCCTGTAACACAGATGATCCTAATCATTACCAGGCAAATGAGAAACAATTCAGGCAATAAATGAAGAGAAAGTAGCATTAATAATAAATATTTTACTAACTTGCAACTTCCTCATGTGAATCGAGACCTCAGCTTTTCTTCTGCCACCTCAAATTTCCCAGTTCTTTCTTTTCTAAAATTGAGGTTTATGTATGTAATTACACATCATAAAATGTACCATTTTAAGGTGTACAATTCAGTGGCTTTTAGTATTTCACAACTCTGTGCAACCATCACCACTATCTAGTTCCAAAATATTTTCATCACTGAAAAAGACACCCCTACCCATGAAATAGTCACTTCCCATTAATTCCCATTTCCTCCCAACCCCTGGCAACCATTAATTTGCTTTCTGTCTCCATGGCTTTGTCTGTTCTGGACATTTCATATAAATGGAACCAAATATATGGCCTTTTATGACTGGCTTCTTACCTTAACATGCTGTCAAGGTGCATCTATGTGGTTGTATGTATCAGTGCTTCATTCATTCTTCCAGTTATTTCTGGGCATCCCAGATGATGGTTCTCATGCACTCAGGCCTAAGTCTGCTCATGCATATCTGCCCCCCAGAAACCACCTGGAAGAAAGGCCTCAAAGCTGCTCCCTCTGCCCCGAGGATGACATCTCAGAGGATGTCATTTACCCACATGGGTTTCCTCTCCTGGTATTCTTCAAACTGCAAACCCTGAGGTGTCAAATGATATTCAGTTCCCATCAGTCCTCTCCTCTCTGCACTAGAGATACATTCTATGCAGACGTGGGGACACTGTCTCTCCCTGCTTGAGTGCTGCCCTCAAGAACGGCATTACGCCATTCTTGCATTACTAAACAAACAAACAAACAAACAAAAAGCCAACCAACCAACAAACAAACAAAAAACCTGAAGCTGGGTAATTTATAAAGAAAAGAAGTTTGATTGGCTCACACTTCTGCAGACAGTACAAGGAGCATGGTGCTGCCATCTGCTTCTGGTGAGGGCGGCAGGAGGTTTACAATCATGGTGGAAGGCAGAGCGGGTGCAGGTGCCTCACATGGCGAGAGCAGGAGCAAGAGAGAGAGCCAGGGGAGGTGCCACACACTTTTAAACAACCAAATCTCGTGAGAACTCTCTATCACTAGGACAGCACCAAGCCATGAGGGATTCTCCCCGATGACCCAAAGACCTCCCACCAGGCCCCACCTCCAACACTGGGAATTACATCTCAACATAACATTTGGAAGGGACGCCGGGCGCGGTGGCTCACGCCTGTAATCCCAGCACTTTGGGAGGCCGAGGCGGGCGGATCACAAGGTCAGGAGATCGAGACCATCCTGGCTAACACGGTGAAACCCCATCTCTACTAAAAATACAAAAAATTAGCTGGGCGTGGTGGCGGGTGCCTGTAGTCCCAGCTACTCAGGAGGCTGAGCCAGGAGAATGGCGTGAACCCGGGAGACGGAGCTTGCAGTGAGCCGAGATCATGCCACTGCACTCCAGCCTGGGCGACAGAGCGAGACTCCGTCTCAAAAAAAAAAAATTTGGAAGGGACATCCAAACTCTATCACCTGGGTCCTTAGGAAGGCACCATCTTCAGTTTTTAATTATGTCTCCTTCTGGTGTCTGAAGACAGGTCTGCACTTCCATTCCCCCATCTCTCTCACTCACTCTGATCCTAGAGACTTGGGTTGGGAGGGAGCCCAAGACAAAACAAACTCCCTGTCTTCAGCTAGGTTCCCTCAGAAGCACTTCTTAAGACAAGAATTGGTGTGGAAGTGATTTTTTTAGGATGTGTTCCCAAGAAAAACCAGTAGGGGTATGGGAAGGTGGAATGAGGAATATGTGGAATCCAGAAAAGGATGTGGAATCCAGAAAAGGATACGGAATCAAGTGAAATCCCACAGAGGGTAACTTGAGCTCAGTTCCACAGGGCAGTGACAGTGTAAGTGAGACCTCAGAGTGGGGTGTCTACTCACTGCACCTGTCAGTCAGTGGGTAAGGGCTTCTCTCTGGATGTGTAAAATCCAGACCCTTCAGCTCTCTGTGCCTTCAAGCAAAGGGGATCCTGGCAGCCTGAGATCAGCCCTTTGACATAGAGATGCAGGTGCTGGCTGTTAGAAGTGAAAGCACACATTTCTGCTATGCTGATTCTCAAGGTTTCTTTTTCCAACAAATGTATCAGAACCTCCTACATCACAGTGCTGAGCACTTAGTATCTGTAATAGATAGACGGACAGAGAGAAAGAGAGAGAAGGAAAGAGAGAGAAGCTCCACTAGAGGCCTAAAAGTAACTTTTTACAGTCATAATTTTCTTTTGAATCACTTGAAAAAATAAGAGCACATTATATACATCTCTGGCTAACTCTTCCACTTACTGTACATACTTTGGCATGTGCAAAAGAAAAGGAAACCAGTAGCTGCTATATGGTTGACGTAAAGAAAGGAAACACAGGCCAGGTGCATTGGCTCAGGCCTGTAATCCCAGCACTTTGGGAGGCCGAGGTGGGTGGATCACCTGAGGTCAGGAGCTGAAGACCAGCTTGGCCAACATGGTGAAACCCCATCTCTACTAAAACTACAAAAATTAGCCATGTGTGGTGGCGCACGCCTGTAATCCCAGCTATTTGGGAGGGTGAAGCAGGAGAACTGCTTGAACCTGGGAGGTGGAGGTTGCAGTGAGCCGAGATTGCACCACTGCACTCCACTCCAGCCTGGGTGACAAGAGCAAAACTTCATTTCCAAAAAAAAAAAAAGGAAACACAGACACTCAGGGAAATCTGCTTCATGAAGTTCCAGGTGACGAAGTTGATTGTTTCACTTTGTTAGTGTCCAGTGTTTGATAAGCCAGGGATGCATGATAATGTTGTACTTCTCACCCTGGGTATTGGAGGAGGCTCCCTCTCTGGTGTCTGGAATGAATCTTATTTTCTTTCTTCTTCTTCTTCTTTATTTTTTTATTTTTTTATTTTTTATTTTTTAATGGAGTCTCGCTCTGTCACCCAGGCTGGAGTGCAGTGGCACGATCTTGGCTCACTGCAACCTCTGCCTCCCAGGTTCAAGAGATTCTCCTGCTTCAGGAGAACCCAGGGAGCAGAGAACATAGCTCTGTAATTAACTTGGGATTGCTGCCGAACTTCTTTGTTTTTCTCTTTCCTCAGTTGCTTTGCCTCCCTCCCAAGGTTGATGTAAAGATTATATCAACGGATATAAAAAGACTTTGAGAAACAAGGTGTAATATATTATTTTAAATAGTTTTTGGATTTTTACAAAGAAATATCAGGTAATGGAGAAGAAAACATTCAAAGAATGAGACTGAGAAGGTTCCCTTGAGTCCTCAATGAAGTCTCAGTCTCAGTGGGAATTCACCATGACCCCAGATCTGGCCTGTGACTGTACATTCATTAACCCCACCATTAACAGCTACTTTGGACCTTTCAGGCAACAGCTGGACTAATCAATAAAGGTCCATGAAGGGTCTGTGGCAGAACTAAGGTCAGGAGAGAAGGCAAAAGGGGAATACAAGATAGAGTGAGGGGGGAAAACAGAGGAAAACGGATGAGAGAGAGAAGGCAGCGGTCTGGGTGAGGTCTGGGGGAGGTAAATGCATTAAGAAGTAAGGAGTAAAGAACAAAGAGGAAACAGAGGTGACCATGCTGGACAAGGACAGATACCATTAGCAGCTCTTCCTGTGACATTCACAACCTGGGCTTCTATAGTAGAGGCCACATCAGTCACATACTCTTCACAGCCCTGTTCCCAACTCTCAACCTGCCTTTCTAAATTATTTAAAGGGAAAAGAGTTGGGGAGGGTCTCCAAGAAAATCTGACCTTGACCCCCACAGTTCTCCAGCAGGTTTGGGCAGAAGGTGGCTAGGAGAGCCCGGAAGCAGAGCCCTGATCCGGCTGGTAAACAGAGGGCCCTCAGTGAGCATGCCAGCCTGTAAATTGTCCTTTTGTTTTGCAGGCTTTACCGAACACGGTTTTATTTCATGTGACTGTGCTATTTCAGGAGGAGTAAATATTGCCGGCGGTCTGTTTAAAAAGACCAATGACCTGAAATGTTGTGGGTTTTTTTGTCTTTTCTTTTCCATTTGAATTATCTCCAACAGGCAGGCTTGCCCAAGGATCGTGCAGTTTTAACTCACTGGCTTTTGGTTATAACTTTCCCTTTTTGTCTCGTGATATGCTGGACTGGCAAACAAGAGAGCAAAAGATATGAAGATAAAGAGGCGAAGAGCTGACCTAGGCTCCAGGAAAGAAGTGGGAGATGTCCAGGGTGTAACCCGGAAGAGGGTAGGGAGCCATAGGCTCTCTGCTGCCTTCACTGTTTCCGGAGCTGGTATTTGACCTATAATTATAGTCTCTTTCCTCTGATTTCCTCTGTGAAAATAGCAACATTCAGACTAAGCGCAGAGTAGAAAAAACGCACTGCATAAAGGATCAAGGATTTATAAATACGGTCAAAATTACAGGATTGTTACTCCCGTGGTTTCGTTCTCTGAGAGAAGGTTGGGAAGAGACAGCACAGTTCTTCAAACTTGACTCAAGTCCTAAAATACCTAGGTTTGCCTCTTTGGGGGCCAAGTCAGGGAGAGATTCACTGCAATTATTTTTTCACTGGATGTCAAAACATTGTAAAAATGGATGTCCCTGGCCAGGCACAGCCCACTCGCAGGATTTTCATTTTCACTTCTTAAGAATTCTCACTCATCATCTAATTGTTCTCCCTCCTCATCAAACTTATTATCTCTAAGGAGTAGCTAGGGGTGAAGGATATCCTGGTCTTAGCCCACTACCTCCCAACCTTCTAAGACCTGCTTTTCCCCTAGACAGTGTGTTCATGTTGGAAACATCATGTTCTTAGATGACCCAGAACCTGGTCACAGCTGGAACACACATTGGCCCTCCCATTGGGATTTCTTAACTTAGAACAAGTGAAAGATCAGCTAAGTTCATCTCTGATGATAGAAACTGTCCTATGGAAATATGGCCATGGAAATGGAGACAGCCTGTCTGCAGTAAAAGAGAAATGAAGCAACCACGAATGAGAAAGACATGCACAGTAGAGACAAAGGCCGGCACAGTGAAGTCCCTGGTGCTTGTGGTTCCTGAGGCCCAGCTCCATGTTCTCCTGACCTTTTCTTAGTTTGGATACTCAACCTTTCTATGGACTCCATAAGCTAATACATTCCCTCTTTTACTAAACTAGTTCAAGGGGAATTTCTGATGTGTGTAGCCAAAAGTCTTAACTGATGCAATACAGTTAATGCCAAGGATTCTCCGGGAGAGTTGACAAAGTAATATGATCAGTGCAGCATCTCAAAACTGGTTTCACAAAAGGGTTAAGAGCGATGTTTATGGTATGCCGGCTTTGAACAACTATCACTACTCTACTTTTCAGAAAGATAAATGTTTGGAAGAGGAATGAAAATATTCCAAGCAGCATTTATGACCCAACAGCTGAAGAAGAGGAGGGGACATGGAAAAACCCTTGTGGCCTGGCCTCTGCCTTCATGTGGAATCACATATATGATTTCTAGGTAGGAGACTTCTAGCAGGGACTGCAAGAATTATTTTCCCAGCACCCATCACAATGTCGTAACTCTCAACATTGGATCTGCAATCAGTTAAAACCCATGTTTTCCTCTCAGAAGAATAGTGACTGAAGCAGAGTAACTGGTTAGCATGACAACCTTTTCTACTCTTAGAGTTGGTACCTCCACGTGAAATGATTCCAAGCCTCTCTATGTGTCAATGAGGCAAATATAACAGCTTGTCATGATGGTGTAGAAAATGCCCTGGACTGGGCCGGGTGTGGTGGCTCACGCCTGTATTCCCAGCACTTTGGGAGGCCAAGGTGGACGGATCACCTGAGGTCAGGAGTTCGAGACCGTCCTGGCTAACACGGTGAAACCCCGTCTCTACTAAAAATATAAAAAATGAGCCAGGCGTGGTGTTACATGCCTGTAGTCCCAGGAGAATCACTTGAACCTAGGAGGCGGAGGTTGCAGTGAGCCGAGATCATGCCACTGCACTCCAGCCTGAGCGACAGAGCGAGAGTCCATATCAAAACACACACACACACACACACACACACACACTCACTCTCACACACACACAAGGAAAGAAAAGAAAAAGAAAAAGAAAAGGAAAGAAAATGCCCTGGACTGTGTCCTGGGACCTGGATTCCTACCATAGTTTTGCTACCGAGCATTTATAGAACTAGCTAAGCCTCTTGGTCCAGTTTCCTCATCTGCTAAATAAGGAATTGGGCTAAATGATCCCTAAAATCTCTTCCAGCTCTCATATGCCATGGCTCTAAGGTAAATTACTAGCCTAGAATCATTCTCCAGAATGAATACTATTTGCTTTCCACCAAAAACAAGGGGAAAAAAGGGAGAAAGAACAAGAAATTCAGATATTTTGTTTTCTCGTATTTAAGGTGAAATGATTCTTTTTATAAAATTAAGATTATTTCTAACATCATTAGATCTTTTCAAAATAACAGGTTTATTACATAAGAAATGTATATTTACTATAGAAAAATATAAATACACATAAGCAAAAAGAACTTAAATAACCTAAAATCCTTCCTATCAGAGACAACCTCTATTAATATGTTGATATATAAATGAAAATGTTTTTCTATACACACATATACATTTTTCCTTCTGAAAATAGGATCAGACTATTCATTCTGTTTTTCAAGTTGATCCTGACATTTAGCAACATACTGAAAAAACATCTTTCTATGTTAATAAGTATACTTATATAGCATTGATGTTAACAGTTATATGGTAATCTGTTGTTTAGGTATATCACCTATGGCTGGATAGTTACATTTATTTTTCACTATTAACAATCTTATAAATATACTATGTGCAAACATGTATGTTTTTTAAGGCTTCTGAGTGCACAGCCAGCAGCAATTCAGCATAAGTAGGGAGGAGGAGCTGTCACATCCTTCTTTGTAGATCCATGCACTAGGCAATCTCTTCCTAACAATCAGATGGTTGCAGGGAACCATTTGATTCCCCTATGCCACGTGACTCCCACCATCCTGGTCACAACTGATTGGATTGGCATCCCCTTCTCCCCTAAAAGCAACCATCTGGGAGTGGCCCAATGCCTATGAGGGGGCAGGAGACCCCTTCCCTGAGAGGGATTCCTACCCTGGGTGGTGGGTGGACAAGCTGAGCAGATTCTCCCTCAAGTCACTGAATACAACACACACAAGAGGCCTTTAGTCAGCAAGGGCAGGAGCAGGCAATAGTGGATTCCCCACAACCTCAGAGAGGAAGGAATTCTTTCCAGTGTGATTCTCAGAGCCACCCTCCCTGGCTCCAGCTAGTTTAACCTGGAGGGTGAAGGGATGGCCTCCAGAGCCAGAGAACCCAGCTTTGGATCCTGGTTCCATCACCTCTTAACTAGAGGATCTCTGGCTAGTCCCTTTGCCTCTCTGATCCTGAGTTTCCTCTTCTGAAAACGAGGAGATCAACACCTACTACAAAAGGTCACTGTGAAAACTAAACAAAATAATATATTAAAAAGGCTTTAGAAGAATGCCTGGTATAGAATAGGTAGTATTATGCCTCTGCCAGGAAGGTGTGTTTTACCTAGAACCACAGGAGTTTAAAGAGTGCTATAGGTCACTGATACCTGCAAGGACAAACTGGTGACTTCAGATACCCTGCTATTATTAGTTTACTTTTTAAGTGATTCAATTTCCTGCACCAGCTTGGCAAACTCCTTGAGGGCATGGGCTCTGTCTTCTGTTCCATTCTACCCTCCACTGCGCCTTCGAAGGGTATAAGCTCCCAGTCTGTGATTGATTCTGCTGATTGGTGAGAGTGTCTTTTCCTTTTTGAGCCAGCACAGCCAGGTTGAACCAGCATAGTGGGCAGCTGGCCCGGCAGCCTAGCTGTCCTCCCTCCATGACAGCCTTCCAGAAGTAACTCTCCCTGGAAGGCAGGCAGAACACAGCGGCCCTCAGCAGCAAGCGGAAGCTTTGTGTTCAAAGCAGAGCCAGCCAAATTCTTGGGACTGGAAGTTGTCACCTATTTCAGTTTGCAGGCTTCAAAAAACATCCCCATCGAAGCTAACCCAGAACCTCCTATAGCATGTGCCAGGGCTGACAAAATGTAGAGGTGCAAGTCTGTTTTAGGGACTCCTCCCTTCAGGAAGGCCTGCTTCCTGAGAAGGCCTGAAAGTCACACGCCCTGGCTTCCCCCTCTGGTATGTCCTGAGGCTAGAACCCCAGACAAATAGGGAATGAAATCATGAAGTCAGTGAAAGTTGTAGGTACTTCTCACCCCTTCCGCCCCGCCGAACTTGCCTGCTGGCCTACCTAGGCCACCAAACATGGGCCCTGAAGGCCTAATTGCCCAGCAGCTACCAAGACCTGGCTTCACACAAGCTGGAGAGAGGCTCAGCTAAACAGGACAACTAGAGAGGAAGGAGATCCTGAGTAGCAGCAGCAGCAAGTTTGGAGCTAAAGGTGTCAGAGCACAGGGATTCAAACTTTTTTTTTTTTTTTAATATTCCTCTGTGCTGGGTATTAGACTGGGTGTGTGGCGTAATAATATGAAAAGCTAAAACATAGTACACACCATCTGCTGATTACTATGCCAAGCATTTTACACATATTAACTCATTTAATCATTATCAAATCCATTGAAGTAGGTAGTATTATTATCTCTATTTTACAGATAAAGAAACTGAGGCACAGTAATTTGTTTAAGGTCTCACAGCTACTAAATGGCACACCTGGACATGCACATAATTCTACTGTTATGGTTTGAAACTGTCCCCTTCGAAACCCCCCTGTTGAAACTCACTCCCCAGTGAAACAGTATCAGGAGGTGGGGCCTTTATGAGATGCTTGAGTCATGAGGGTTCCGCCCTCATGATTGGATTGACTAGTCCATTCCTGGGTTAATGGATAATAGGTTATCATTGTGTGAGTGGGTTAGTTATCACAAGAGTGTGTCTGTTATAACCAAGTTGGTTCTCTCTCATGAGCCCCCTCACCACGTGATGTCCCAAGCTACCTTGGGACTCTGCAGAGAGTCCCCACAACAAGAAGGTCCTGACTAGATGGAATCCTTTGTCCCTGGACTTCTCAGCCTCCAGAACTGTAAGAAATAAATTCCTTTAAAAAAAAAAAAAAAGTACCTAGTCTCAGATATTTAGTTATAGCAACAGAAAGTGGACTAAGATACCCACTGGAAAGCTTTTCAGTTAAAGTATAAATATGATCATCTACACATCTATACATTTAATTCTCATAGTAAGTCTATAAGCTAGGTTAATGTGGTCTCATTTTACAGATGAGAAAACTGATGGTCAGAGAGGTTAAATATGTTCAAGTTCCATAAGCAACAAGTGGTGAGTATCATGCCAGGCCTGTGTGGCTCCACCACACCCTGACACAAAGAGAACACCTTGCAAAAGAACAGGAAAACGCTTAATGGGCTTAGGAAAGGAGGCCACTGCAAAACCACAAAAATTGGGAATATGCTACCCTGCTGGAGGTAGCACCCAGGCACAGCAAAGGGTGGAGGCTCCGGAACCAATCTGATTACTTGCCCCATTGCAACTTTCAAATCACACCAATTAGCCATATTGGTGAACTGATTTAAATCTGATAGTGGCAGGTTTCTAAATGCCTTTTAGAAAGGTGAACCTGGCAGTGCTTAAAAACTGGCTCTAAATGCAGCCATATCTCAAATAGAAAAATCTCCAAGCTTTACACTTTCTGCTCACTTTCTAAGCCGTCTAATTTTTGTTTTTTCTTTTCTTCTCTCCTTCCCAGTTAGGATAATTAAGATCTTAGAATCATAGACCTGGAAGGAAGTTTAGAGATGACTTAGTACCCCTCTGCTTGCTTTAAGGCTACTCACAGCAACAGTTACCTCCCTCTGTATGTTTAAACCTTTTCTCCCTGCCAGATGAAGGTTTGCCCTTGTGAATGGGGTTGAGTGATCAGCTAGTGGCAGAGCTATTTTAAGGCACCTGCCTGGAATCCCACAATGAAGGCTGATGCAGAAGCCACCTGCTTAAAGATGGCTTTGTCTACCGACCCCCTACTACCACCACCACCCGCCCAGGTCCTCACTGGGGAAGGCCAGAGGGTCTACTCTGCCTTTTCCAAACCTAAAGGAGCTCTTGGAAGGGTCATCAGGAATACAGAAAGAAATAGGATCTATTAAGGAACTAACATGCAAATAATGACAGATAAGATTGTGTTAACAGACTCTTGTAAGAAGTTTTATATGAGCACCCAAACCAAAAACTACCAGTGCCTTCAGGGATCCAGAAACTTCACCAAGGAGGATGCCCAGGAAAGGAACTGAGGCCCAGGGAAGCTGCAGGCCTGGGAGGCTACATGGTTTCTCCACTGAAGGCAGGCAGCGCTGGTTTTGCAACCTGACTTTCCCCTTGCTAGCGTGGGACTACAACCAGTGACACACCTTGGCATTCCCAGCCTTTATTTTCATTGTGCAGCTGTCTGATTGGGTGGGTCCCTACACTAAAATGGAAAAGATAATGACTACAAAATTGAATTACACCATAGACAGATTCTTTATCACCACCATCAAGCACTCACCGATTACCCAGCTCCTTTTAGATTGAGTGAGTTTGACCAATGGAGTGGAGGCATATACTAAGTTCAGCATCTCTGGGTCCCTCCCCACTGTAGCTAAGTTCCCAGCCACGGTACTGTTGAGGCCCTAAGTTCCCAGGGTGAAGATCTGACTGTGGCACCAACAGGCACATCAGGATAACAATAATCTTAGTCCCATACCAGTTGTTTCTCAACAGAAGCTAACAACTTACATTGATTAAATGTCTGCTAAGCATCAGGCACTGTGAGGAGTGCTATACATACATTGTATATATACAATGAATCAGGTACATTATTATGCCAATTTTTTTTTTTTTTTTTTTTTTGAGACAGAATTTTGCTCTTGTTGCCCAGGCTGGCATACAATGGCTCGACCTCGGCTCACTGCAACTTCTGCCTCCCGGGTTCAAGTGATTCTCCTGCCTCAGACCCCCAAGTAGCTGGGATTACAGGTGTGTGCCACCACATCTGGCTAATTTTTGTATTTTTTGTAGAGACAGGGTTTCACCATGTTGGCCAGGCTAATCTTGAACTCCTGAGTTCAGGTGATCCACCTGCCTCAGCCTCCCAAAGTGCTGAGATTACAGGCGTGAGCCACCATGCCTGGCCTATTATGCCTGTTTCACAGATGAGGAAATTTAAGAGATTAGGTCACTTGCTTAAGGTTCCCTCACTGAACCGTGAACTCCAGGAGACTAAGGACTGCTTTATTTCTGGTGCCTCCCTCACACCCAGAATGGTGCTAGACACAGGGAAGATGTTCAATAAAAAAAATGCTAAATGGATGAATGAACAAGTACTAAATGCTGAAGTAAAGAGGAATGTGTTCTCCAGAAAGAGAATGAGAAATATAAATGACCAAGCAGAGAGGAAGATATTCTCTAGGCTAACTAGAAGAACTGTAATTACAGCTCTTTTAACCTTCCCTTTCTCCGTGTAGGTTTCCCATTGAGTGTTTTCAATGGGAAATGTCTAACTGCACTGTGGGTGTACACCACGGCCGGTTGCTATTTTTGGAACACTTGTGAATCCTGGGCCCAGAGTCATGACCAATACTGGTGAGTCATACTCCCCATACAGAGCTCCCTACACACTGGCTGTCAGAAAAAAAAAAAAAAAAAAAAAGCAAAACAGAAGTTGCCATCTCGTCCTGTGCTCCAGCTGTCTCATTTTACCTTCTGAAATGATGGAGGAAGTTCTGCTGAGGATGGGGTCAGGGTAACAGCAGACTTCTGAATAACTCTGCACCCCCAGAAACCTGCAAAGGACACAGGCCCTCTTGGTGGTCTCCTCCTGGATACCTTGCTTTCTCCTGGAAGAGCCCTCCCTTCCACCCCGGATATCACTGTGAACCTGTAAGTGGCAGTACCTTCTTTCTGATAGGCAATGTCTACTGTGCCATCCTAGGCAGGTATAATACATAAAATAACCTGTCACCTGGGACCATTAGCCTCTTTAACAAAGGACAAATTTCATTCCATACTGGAGAGAAAGTGTCCTGGAGAGAGGAAACATGTTGACTTAAAGTCACACAAAGGTGCAAAGACCTGACGGTAGTCCTTTTTGGGGCAGAAAGAAAGCAGAGAGTTCAGGAGGATAGAACTCTCGATCACAGACTTGGGTACTTGTGGACTCTCATACAGGTTGGGGGTTATTAATTTTTTTTTTTTTTTTTTTTTTTTTGGAGACGGAGTCTCACTCTGTCCCCCAGGCTGGAGTGCAGTGGCGTGATCTCGGCTCACTGCAACCTCTGCCTCCCGGGTTCACACCATTCTCCTGCCTCAGCCTCCCAAGTAGCTGAGACTACAGGTGCCTGCCACCATGCCTGCCTGGCTAATTTTTTTGTATTTTTTAGTAGAGACGGGGTTTCACCATGTTAACCAGGATGGTCTCGATCTCCTGACCTCGTGATCTGCCTGCCTCGGTCTCCCAAAGTGCTGGGATTACAGGCATCAGCCACCGCGCCAGGCCCGGTTGGGGGTTATTCAGACTCCTTTGCTTAGCTATGGTAGATGGCTAAGTTTTTGCTTCCAAGTTCTCTTGACCATGAGACATGTAGAGCCAGGGAGGAAAGAGAAAACCCAAACCAGGTCACTGTTACCTGTGAATAAACACCTTGATCGAGTTCTGAGAAGAGGAGTTATGATACTAAAGGTTAAGTGGAGGTTTTCACTCCTCTTCAGATTTTGACTTTCATAACTCTGCCGTCCCTTTACTATAGAGAACTGAGAAAGAATAGTATTTGGGCATGTGAGGAGATTCCAGCTGCATAAGCAGATCATGAATGTTCCCAGTGCCAAGTCCTCAGCGAAGAGTGCCCCAGGAGTTTCATTCCTACTGACCGACCTGGGTAACGCAGGCATAAGAACAGAGAGAGAGGTGGTGCTTTTAAAAATAGATCTGACTTAGTAGTCTTTAAATAACTAAGGATTATGATATGGGAGAGGGCTACTTTGCATCTCTATCTCTGCTAAGAGGAGAACTTGACAAAATGGGCATGAAACTAAAGGGATTTGGGTTTGCTAAGTATAATGACTTCTAAAAGGTAAGAAAGCTGCTGAAGAAGAGTATTTGCTTCTCTGTAGCAGGATGGACTCTTACTTGACTGTGATGGTCACTGAAATGTAGCCTACCTTGACATAGAGTAAATTCTTGCTCTTCAAAGTGTGGTCCCCAGATCATCAGCAGCAGCATCACCTGGGAACTTGTTAAAGATGCTGAGGCCCCACCTTGACCTCCTGAATAAGAATCTCCTCTCAGCCGGGAGCGGTGGTTCACACCTGTAATCCCAGCACTTTGGGAGGCCGAGTTGGGCAGATCATGAGGTCAGGAGATTGAGACCATCCTGGCTAACATGGTGAAACCCTGTCTCTACTAAAAAATACAAAAAAATTAGCCAGACTTGGTGGCGGGTGCCTGTAGTCCCAGCTACTTGGGAGGCTGAGACAGGAGAATGGCGTGAACCCGGAAGGTGGAGCTTGCAGTGAGCCGAGATCGTGTCACTGCACTCCAGCCTGGGCGACAGAGTGAGACTCCGTCTCAAAAAAAAAAAAAAAAAAAAAAAAAACTCCTTTCTAACAAAGTTCCCAGGTAAAATGCCTGAACCTTATGAACTGAGAAGCACTGGGCTAAATGATCTTTGCAGATTCCTCCTGTGATGGTTAATATTGAGTTTCAACTTAATTGGATTGAAGGATGCAAAGTATTGTTCCTGGGTGTGTCTGTGAGGGTGCTGCCAAAGGAGATTAATATTTGAGTTAGTGGGCTGGGAAAGTCAGACCTACCCTCAATCTGGGTGGGCACGGTCTAATCAGCTGCCAGTGTGGCCAGAATAAAAGCAGGCAGAAGAATGTGAAAAGACTAGACTGGTTTAGCCTCCCAGCCTACATCTTCCTCCTGTGCTGGTTGCTTCCTGCCGTCGAATATCAGACTCCAAGTTCTTCAGCTTTGGGGCTCGAACTGGCTTCCTTACTCCTATTATGGGACTCATCTTGTGACTGTGTGAGTCAATCCTCTTAATAAACTACCCTTTATATATAAATCCATCCTATTAGTTCTGTCCCTCTAGAGAACCCTGACTAATACACCTCCTATTTGAGGATTTCATGAGCTGCCACTAGTTGAGAAATGGTGCAGCCCCTCTGGGGAGGGAGGCCTGGCTGCTAAGGAAGTGGGAGGCACACTGGTATTCTCCTCCCAAGCCACAGCTCTCCACATGCCTGTTGTACAGGGGAGAAAGTACACCTTCCTCCTCAGCCTCAAGGGTACCATAGCTTCGGGTCCTCTGAACACACGAGACCCCCTGTAGCAAATACCTAGGAGCCCAGACAGCTTGTAGAGATGATCTGTGCCTCCCTCAGACCCACGGAAGACTCCCAGAGCAAGGAGGGAGGTAGGCAGTCCAGTGGTCTCTGCAGATCCCAGCTCTCCTCTCACTTGTAAAAGCTATCTTCTTGCCTCCCTGGGGGCCACAGGTGACAGGGAGTGCCCAATTTCTCATCTATTGAAGAATCATAAACCAACTAATATGTTTTTTCCAGAAGGTTTTTAAAAGTCATTTTTATGTAAATTGTTCATAAATACCAGTGAGAAAAAGAACACCCAAAACTAATATAGAGAGTGAAGGGTCTCAAGACACAGTCAACAACCCTTTTGACTAAGAGGATCTAGTTCACAGACACACACACAGAGAGTGTAATCACCCTGCTGCTGATATTAACTACTGCCTTAGTCAGCTCAGGCTGCTGTAACACAATACCATAGACTGGGTGGCTCAAACAACAGATAATCAATTTTCTTACAGTTCTGGAGGTGTCTTATAGTCCAAGATCAAAGTACCAGCAGATGTGATTCTTGGTGAGGGCTCTCTTCCTGGCTTGCAGATGGCTGCCTTCTTGCTATGTCCTCACATGGACTTTCCTCGGTGTATACCCATGGAGAGAGAGAAAGAAAGAAATCTCTAGTCTGTCTCTCTTCCTGTTCTTATAAGGGCACTCATCCAATCATGGGGCTCTGCTCTCAGGACCTCATCTATTAATAGTACCACCAGGTTGGGGATTAGGTCTTGAACTTACGAATTTTGGAGGGACACAAACATTCATTCCATAACAACTACCAAAGTAGTAGACTTCAGAGCAATTATTTTCTAATCCATATTTTTCCCCTTAAATCATATGTTCCTGGCTAATACTGAGTGTCCTAAGACTACATGTTAGAGAAATAGAAAATTTTAGATTATCCATCTTCATAATAACTAGTAGTGCTGTAGAAATGCAGTTTGTCAGTCTCTAGGGTCTCTCTATTCTACCGTTTCAGGTAGGCTGTGGTTCTATGGTCAAGTCAAAGAGAAGCTGCACTGAGTATTTATTCACAGTAAGAACAGCAGTTGAGATCAGGGGCTCTAGAGCTAGAATGATCTGGGTTCAAATGTGATTCTATGACTCCCTACCTGTGACCTTTCTAAACTTTGATTTCCCCATCTATAAAATGGAAGGAATGATAATATCGTTTATCATTGTATATCACTATGTAGTTGTGAGGGTTGAGTAATACATGAAAAGCCCTGCCACAGGGTAGAGACTAAATACACAGTGGCTATTACCATTGTTGCAGTTGGTATCATCGGATGTGATACTTATGTTTTTCTAGCTCATATGTGCTTTTCTACTATCACGCCGAGATCTCCAAAGAGCAGGGATTAAGCTTCCCTCAACAGAATTCTTCTTGTCTTCTTGAGGTTATAAAAGGTCTCCTGCTTCAAGTAACTCAGGGAGCTGCCAATGTAAGGCTCTGCCCTTGTGGGGCATAAGAACTGTTGTGGTCACTTGCCTGTCTACTGGCCCAAAAACTCCTCCAGAGTCCTGGGCATAGCACAAGTTAGGCCTTCTTTTTAGGAAGCCAAGAGTCCTCCTCCACCTCCCCAAGCCTCTTTGCCCCACTCTAGTGAGCAGTGATCTTCACTCACACCTTGACTACCCACCGCCCATTTCCCCTTACATGACTCTTCACCCCTGAGCACATATATGTCATGTACTGGCCTTCAAGAGTGATCTTTCATTTCAGCTTTCATTTCTTCCAGGATTCCCCAGGATCAACCATCTGAGCAGATACCTTAGAATGTCCCCAGATTTCAGAGGTAAGTCACTAGTACTTTCCCAGAGTAGTAGACATCATTTCTGCCCTGCCCCTGTGGTCCTAACCATATCCAGTGACATCAAAATCTGGTGTCATATCTCATGGAAGACCCACACCCCCAAAGCCCTTCATCCTATTATACTGGATCCCTTTATCCAGTGCTCATAAACCACGTGAATGGCCTGGCCTGCTTGGTAAAGGCCTTGAGCCCAGCTCCTCTTTCAGCCACTCCCAATCAATCTGCCAATCATCTCTTCCAGGAAGCTTCCTGCCTTCTCTTCCAAGCCAAGCTGGATTAGGGACCCCTACATTGAGCTCACCCTGTACTTATCTCTGTTGTTAACCACAGTACTGGAATGATCTGTGTCTCCATCTGCCTCCCACACTAAACTGAGTTCCAGGAGGGCTGGGGCCATGTGTTATTCATCTCTGCATCTCTGGCATTTAGACTGTGCCTAATATATAGTAAGCATGCAGTACATGTTGAAAGAAATAAATAAAGGTGGGAGGAGGAAGGGAGGAGGGAAAAAGAACGATAGAAAGCAAGGAAGAAAAAAAGAAGAGGCCGGGCGCGGTGGCTTACGCCTGTAATCCCAGCACTTTAGGAGGCTGAGACAGGCGGATCACAAGGTCAGGAGATCAAGACCATCCTGGCTAACGCAGTGAAACCCCATCTCTACTAAAAATACAAAAAAATAGCCAGGCGTGGTGGCGGGCGCCTGTAGTCCCAGCCAGTCGGGAGGCTGAGGCAGGAGAATGGCGTGAACCTGGAAGGTGGAGCTTGCAGTGAGCCGAGGTTGCACCACTGCACTCCAGCCTGGGCGACACAGCAAGACTCCGTCTCAAAAAAAAAAAAAAAAAAAAAAAAAAAAAAAAAAAGAAGAAGAAGAAAAAGAAGAAAGGAAAAAGGAGGAAGGAAGAATAAGGAAAGAATCAAAGTCATAGGAAGAAGGAAATAATGAGAATAGGCTGGATCGAATTCTGTAGAATAATTCCCAATGGCCTTGAACAGTGAAGCTAAAGCCCATCCTCCTCTATATTTAATCTTCCAACATCTCCTTCTCTGTTATTAATATAAAAACAGAGTAAGTTTATATGGGCCCATTAAAATCATTGGCCAAATAATCATGATGGTACCTGGAGCCCTAGGTCATCAGAAACCCCTATAAAGTCCTATGTACTGACAGCAGGACATAAAACTATCATCAAACACAAACACTGAACCTTTTCCTGGTCACAAATACATGCTCCACTCAGTGGCCAAGGTCAGTCACTTCTTGTGTACATGAACCCTCCCTGGTCCGCCCCTGCTGACAAACATTTCCACACACATCCAAGGAGAATGGGAGAGGGACCAAAAAGCTCTTAGGAATTCAGTGACATAATCACCTTACAGGTATCACCACAAATGGAGAGGGGCAGGAACCCAGAAAGGCAAAAGGCAAAACAGAATAGCCGGATAATCAAGAAAATATTCACATGTGTACACACACACACCTACTCAACAGTTTAACTTCCCTAATAATGTTTTGCTCCGATTAATAATTAAATGGCCTGTGTACTTTGAATAGACGCCAACTACTTCTCAGCACGGAGAAGTGGTAGAGTGGTAGGACAGCCTGGAATGAAAATGAGCCAGTCCACCACATAGATAATCAAGAGCTTCTTGCATTCATTCCCTATATCTGCTCAAAATTTTTGACTCAAATTTTGTTTAAGTCAAAATTTTAGAGATTAGAGATGAGATGTGGAGAAAGTTCACTTTACCAACTTTGGTCTATTCCAGCCAATTCAGTCATTGTTCTCTCCACACAGAATAGAAGCAATAGTTTGACCCTTAAACCTGAGCTGAACTCTGTTGATTGTGTTTGGAGGACAGCTCCCCTTGGCTTTGTAGGCTAACCCCCATGTGTCCACTCTCTCCCTTCAGCAGATGCTCCCTTATGGATACCACTCCATCCCTCTGAACACAGTATATATTCCTCATGATTCATTGTGGTCAGGAATTTAATTACTGATCATAAATTATGTGGGAATTACCTTCCAAGGAATTGGGAAAATGAGTGTGATTGTAGGAAAAGATAATCTATTATAGATTACTTTTAAAATAATGTCAAATGTTAATCTTGTATATGGGAAGAGAGGAAAAGACTAAGTTAAAGTTAGCAGAAGGTCTGAGGGATCCCAACTAGTGCTCAGGTAAGGAGGGTGGGAAAGAGGGAAAGGAGAATGTGAAGGAAGAAGGCCTATTTGGACAAAAGGCACATCCCACATGGAATCATCTTCCCCAAATCAAAGGAGGGTGGGTGCTTCCCAGGAGGGCACAGTGTGACTCTCCAAGCACCCACTGGGCATGGAAGAAGGTGCCTGCCAGTGCCTGCCTCTTTCCCATTCTCCTTTTTCTTCCTTCTTCCCCTCGCCTCCTTTCCTTCCATCCACTTTCTTTTTCTTTTTGAGATGGAGTCTTGCTCTGTCGCCCAGGCTGGAGTGCAGTGGCACAATCTTGGCTCACTGCAAGCTCTGCCTCCCATGTTCAAGCAATTCTCCTGCCTCAGCCTCCCGAGTAGCTGGGATCACAGGTGCATGCTACCATACCCGGCTAATTTTTGTATTTTTAGTAGAGATCACCATGTTGGTCAGGCTGGTCTCGAACTCCTGACCTTGTGATCTGCCTGCCTTGGCCTCCCAAAGTGCTGGGATTACAGGCATGAGCCACCGTGCCCGGCCCCTTCCATCCACTTTTATTGACCACCTGTGTGTTAGGTGCTGTGAAGGTGGTGGGAATATAAAAATAACAGAAAAGTCTCTAATGTCCAGTCATTAAGCAGTAAAGCTAGTAACCAACAAGTTCAGCAAAGCAAACTATGCAACCATATCACAGAGCCTGTGTTAATAAATGTGGCCCAGTGTGCCTCAGTGGAGGCAGCAGCCATTTCCACCTGGCAGCCAATAGCTGATTTCAGTAACAATGTTGTTCTCAAAATTTCCCCACACCTACTGCTCTAGAATAAAATAAAATAGAGACATCACAACCAAATGCAAAGTAAGAATTTTGATTGGATCTTGTTTAAAAAAAACATCCAAAGTGCATTGACTTTGGAGACTCACAAGGGGGAGGATGAGAGAGGGGTATGGGATTAAAAACTACATATTGGGTACAACGTATACTACTTGGGTGATGGGTGTATGAAAATCTCAGACGTCACCACTATATAATTCATCCACGTAACCCAAAACCATTTGTACCCCAAAAGCTACTGAAATTTTTAAACACACACACACACACACACACACACACACACACACACACACATATCTGTTAGAAGACATATTGGGAAACATTTTGGAAAATTTTATATGATTTGGGAATTGGGAACCAGGGGATATTAGGTAATTATCATTAATTTTCTTAAGTGTAATAAAGGTTACTGTGAGTACATCAAAGGATGTTCTTATTTTCAAGAGATGTGTGTTGAAGTATTTAGGGATGATGTCTGTATCTTACATTGAAATAATTTAGTAAAAAACATATATTTGGTAACATGTATATAACTGTAGAATCTAGATGAGGGATTTCAGTGTCAACTGTACTATTATTTCAACTTTTCTATACATTTGAAATTTTTTATAATAAAAAATTTGAGGCCGGGCACAGTGTTTCACACCTGTAATCCCAGCACTTTGGGAGGCCGAGGCAGGCATATCATGAGGTCAGGAAATCGAGACCATCCTGGCTAATATAGTGAAACCCCGTCTCTACTAAAAATACAAAAAATTAGCCGGGTGTGGTGGCGGGCGCCTGTAGTCCCAGCTACTCGGGAGACTGAGGCAGGAGAATGGCGGGAACCCAGGAGGCAGAGCTTGCAGTGAACCGAGATCGCACCACTGCACTCCAGCCTTGGCGACAGAGCGAGACTCTGTCTTAAAAAAAAAAAAAGAAAAAAAAAGTCTGAATAAAAAATTATCTCCACTTGCTAGCCTGTTGTAATAAAGCCTTTAGTAGAATAAAGTCTTCTGTGTGTCAATTAGCTAATAAATAATCATAACTAACATTTGTCATGTGCCAGGCAATGCTGAGAGCTAGCGTGCAATAACGGCAGTATGAGCTTTGCTTTACAGAGAGGGAAACCGAGGCTTGGCAAGGTTAAGTTCTTATCCCAAGACACACAGATAGTAACTGTCAGGGCCAGATCCCAGCCTGGCTTTGATCTGGTTCTAAACTACCCACTCTTAACTGCCAGCTTCTACTGACAACCTTCTAGAAAAAACGCTGACATGCAATGTCTGGGTGAAGTAATGGTAACAGGAATCATTGCCATGAAGGGCAGTCTGTCAACTTGTGCGTGCAAACAACCATTCTAAGAGCCTTTCTTGCTTTGATAGGGAGAAAAAAGGCTTCGGGTGCTGCCAGAAGAGAAGAGGCCATCAGTGAGTGAGGAAAAGGCATGGAAAGAGGAAGGGGGGAAGGGAAACAGCCTCACCTTATAGACCTGCAGTTCTGTGGGGCAAATTAAAGCTGTAAAGCAGGTATTTTTGACTGGAGCAGCAGACAAATGTTTCTGTTTAGTAGAAAAGTTACTGCAATCAATGCTGTTCCACATCACTAATGAAGGCTGAAAAAAGTCACAGCTGAAAGGTATAATGGTGCTTTCTTCCAGAGGGCTGCTTAAGCAAGGTCTCATTGTGCCTGAAGTCTGTATTGCTTACTGGCCATTCGGGACGTGCAATGCGATTTAAGAGAGTGGTGCTGGGCTGCACTGAGCCAGCTATACGCTCTTACTCAGTCCCCTGTAGAACAGGGCCAGAGAGAGTGGAGGGCAGGGTGTGCCCAGCCAATTGGCCTCTATAGGAATTTCAACCATGACCTCAACCTTATTTGCTCTCTGCTCCAGTCTCCTGACTAACCAGCCTGTGCACGGCAGAGCCTGAGTTCCACAGCCAGCCTGGCAGGGCCACCATGTAACAGTCCAGAGTCAAGTTGCATTTTGCTTTTGGTGTATAAAATGCAAGAACTGGAGAAATCATGTAAAAAGTCAGGAGGAGGTAAGCATTCCAAGCACCAGCCTCCCTGGAATTCAGCATTAGAACAAAAGCCACTTCCTTCAGTGCCCTTTTCTTACAGAGTAGTTTTTCCTGTGAGGAGAGAGTTACCGCATAACACCTCCGTTAGTGGGATGTTCTGAGTTGTCGGGATTAACCATCGAGGCGGTGGGGTGAAGGGTCCCATTATGCAGAATGTGGGGACTGCCCCTGAGATGTTTTTGTTTTTAAAACAAACACAATTGTGCCAGCTGATCTCAGAAAATGTTTCTAGAAAATTTGCAGCCTGTGACATCACAGACCTTCCTTTCAGCCTCGGACCAGCAGCAACACACTCTGAAGTAGGTCTCAGAAGACAAAAAGCTGAAATCAACTCATGCTTCCTGCTACACAGAATCCACTGAGAGGAAAAGGAAATTTTACCCAAACTTCAGAAAGCTACAGAAATGACACACATTTTCACAATCCCAGAAGGAAAGTTGCATCTGAGGGGAATAAAAACAGAGCAATGGAAGAGTATTTGTTAAAATAAATGGCTTTCACAGGGCATTTTCTCTAAAAGTCTCCCTCGCCTCAAAGAGTACTCCTGTCTGCAGTCCCTCTTGCACGTCACACAGCTGTGGGCTTCCTGGGAGCTGCTGCCATCTCCTTGCCTAAAAGCCTCAGTGCCCCCACCCCCAGCCAACCCACCTGCCCCACAGCTGGTCTCCCTTTCTCTGGCTTCTTGGAGCAATAAGACCCCCTTCTCCCAGTGAGGCATCTTTCTGAAAGGTAAGTATGAACCCACTCCTCTCCTGCTCAAAAATAGTGGCCGGCTCTTGATCTCCCAAAAGATAGAAATGCACACTTTGGTCTGGTGTGGCGGTTCATGGTTCATGCCTGTAATCCCAGCACTTTGGGAGGCCAAGGCAGGCAGATCACCTGAAGTCAGGAGTTGAAGACCAGCCTGACCAACATGGTGAAACCCTGTCCCTACTAAAAGTACAAAAATTAGCCAGGCATGGTGGCATACACCTGTAATCCCAGCTACTTGGGAGGCTGAGGCAGGAGAATTGCTTGGACCCAGAAGGCAGAGGTTGCATGAGCTGAGAACGTGCCATTGCACTCCAGCCTGGGTGACAGAGCAAGACTCTGTCTCAAAAAAAAAAAAAAAAAAAAAAAAAAAAAAAAAAAAAAAGAAAAGAAAGAAAGAAAAGAAAAAGAAATGCATACTTTATTTGGTACCCGGGCCCTCATGACCTTTCTCCTGCCCACTTTTCCCAGACTGTCTGCTACCACATGGTATGTACAGCCTTTCTCCCGGTCACACGGACTCCTCTGAATGCTTGCCTGTCTTTCCCGTGTGGCATCTGCCTGTGCCTTTCTACTCACTGTCCACATGTCTAAAATGCTCTTCCTCTAAACCCACAGAGAAAACGTAACCCAAATGCCACCTCCTCGGTGGAGCCCCTCTGGAAGTTTCTTTCTCTCTCTGTCTCTCTCTCTCTCCACATACACGCTGCTTACCTTCCCAGCCACACAGGTATCACTCCCCTTTTCAGGGCTTTGCTCTGTTCTCTGTTCACAGATCTGCTACCCACACTAGTCTGTGAGCACTCCTTTGGGGACAGAGCCCATGAAGTGCTCATCTTTGTGTTTCCAGTTCTTAGCCCAGTGCCTGACACCTAGTAAGGTGCTTCATAATCTAAGTCCCCCAACCAGCAAGACCAAATTCTGCTATTTCCAAGTCATCCTCAACACTCCATAGGAAAGAGTTCTGCTACCACAGAACAATGTATTCTATATTGCCTATAAATTATTACATTTCTCTCTTCCTGGAGATACACACACACACACACACACACACACACACACACACACACGTATATATAGATATATAGGCGCCTGGCCTATACAACCTAAATCTTATAGAAACTCTT
Source organism: Macaca mulatta (assembly GCF_049350105.2). Classification (NCBI taxonomy): domain Eukaryota; kingdom Metazoa; phylum Chordata; class Mammalia; order Primates; family Cercopithecidae; genus Macaca; species Macaca mulatta. Next base: position 69,959,441 of record NC_133406.1, on the reverse strand, counting down.
GGCTTCTGTGTGAGGGACAAATGGAGTCAGTCTTTAGGCTAATATTTTTTCTATAAACTAAGATTTTAAAACAATTGATGTTGATATCTTAAAGGGTCAGTCAACAAATTAATCAACATTATCTCCTAAACAACAGCCAAGGACCAGTGGAAGGGTGGGAGAGAATAAAAAATGTGACTTCCCTAAAGTATATTATAGTTTAGCAGGACAAAATTTTTTTAATTCGATAATTTAAAAATTTTTTTAGAGACAGGGTTTTGTTCTGTCACCCAGGCTGGAGTGCAGTGGCACCATCACGGTTCACTACAGCCTCAAGCTCCTGGACTCAACACAATCCTCCCACCTTAGCCTCCCACCTTAGCCTCCCAAGTATCTGAGACTACAGGTGCACTGCAACTGCACCCAGCTAATTTTTAAGAATTTTTTTGTAGAGGCAGGTGTCGCTATGTTACCCAAGTGGGTCTCGAACTCCTGGGCTTAAGTGGTCCTCCTGCCTTGGCCTCCCAAAGTGTTAGGAATACAGGCAAGAGCCACTGTGCCCTGCCTGCATCCTAGAATATACTCTATATATACACATACACACACACACACACACACACATTGCACTCCAGCCCAGGTGACAGTGTGAGACTCCATCTCAAACAACAACAAAAAAGATTTAGGTTGTATATTCAGAAGTTGCAGGAATGCTGTGGCCTAATAGGATAAAAAGTCCTGGCACTGTGCCCTGGCCTCCTTCCCCATTGTCTGTCCTCTTGTTCGGCCTCTTTTCAGGCTGGGCTCTGCTCTCCCTTCCCAGGGCCAAAGGATTCAGAGGCAACCCAAGATTTACACATCGAATTCCTCGCCAATTTTCTTGCCATCACCCTTGTGGGGTCTGGCTCTCCGCTGTTGCAGCAATTTATTTATTTATTTATTTATTTATTTATTTATTTATTTATTTATTTATTTTTGAGACGAAGTCTCACTCTGTCACCCAGGCTGGAGTGCAATGGCATGATCTTGTCTCACTGCACCCTCCACCTCCCAGCTTCAAGCGATTCTCCTGCCTCAGCCTCCTGAGTAGCTGGGATTACAGGTGCCCGCCACCACTCCCAGCTAATTTTTGTATTTTTAGTAGAGACGGGGTTTCACCATGTTGACCAGCCTGTTGCAGTAGTATTAATACTTCATCAGCAGGACCTGCCACTCTTTAACCTTCCATGGTTCAGTGGCTGTAAGGAGAAAATTAATATACATTGCTTCTTCCAAAGTGACCCTGGAGAAACTTCTTTCCCCCCAGCTGTCACTACTTCAGAAATTCTAAAATGAGATTGGGGAAGATGAAGGATGTGTGAAAAATTCTCCCTTGGCTTCCACCTGCCACTTGTTATCACCAGCTATCTGAAGAGTCCAGTTGCCTGGAGGCCTTCAGCTGGGATAATGGTAATCTTTTTTTTTCATTTTTCTTTTTTTTCTTTTTCTTTTTTTTTTTTTGAGACAGAATCTCGCTCTGTCGCCCAGGCTGGAGTGCAGTGGCGTGGTCTCGGCTCACTACAACCTCCACCTCCCAGGTTCAAGTGATTCTCCTGCCTCAACCTCCTGAGTAGCTGGGATCACAGGTGCATGCTACCACACCCGGCTAATTTTTGCATTTTTAGTAGAGATAGGGTTTCACCATGTTGGTCAGGCTGGTCTCGAACTCTTGACCTTGTGCTCTGCCCGCCTTGGCCTCCCAAAGTGCTGGGATTACAGGCATGAGCCACCACGCCTGGCCTGGGATGGTGGTATTCTATGCAGTGTCTCCAGGCTGCCAAGTAGAGCAGTTTCAGAATGGCCTCAGGGTTGATGTCAACCAAAGGAAAGCAGCTGGTGTCTTTATCCATGACCCTCCTTCCATCTCCATGACCCTCCTTCCATCTCCATGACCCTGCATTATCCTCCCATGGCCATCCTGCCACAAACTCCCCCTCAAAGGCCTTAGCAGAGGGCCAAGAATTTGTTAGTTGAGGGAAAAAAAAACTTGTTTCAATGTCAAACTGACATTCCTAAGGGCTCCTGCAGCCTCCCCTACCGGAATCCTTCAGATCCTGGGCTTGAGTGTTGGTGAGATGGGAATCTAATCTGTGCAGCTGTGCAGTCAAGGAGTGGCCAGGTGTTCAGGACATGAGGACAGGGTCAGAGACTAGTTACTGGAGAGATGGACACACACGGGCCCAGGCCAGCCTGAGAAGGCCATTAAAAGTCCTGGTGTTGTGCCCCAGCCACCTTCCCCATTGTCTTTCTTAACAACGACATGATCACTGTTAACCAATGGTGGCCCAAACTTTTTTTTTTTTTTTTTTTTTTTTTTTGAGACGGAGTCTCGCTCTGTCACCCGGGCTGGAGTGCAGTGGCCGGATCTCAGCTCACTGCAAGCTCCGCCTCCCGGGTTCACGCCATTCTCCTGCCTCAGCCTCCCGAGTAGCTGGGACTACAGGCGCCCGCCACCTCGCCCGGCTAGCTTTTTGTATTTTTTAGTAGAGACGGGGTTTCACCGTGTTAGCCAGGATGGTCTCGATCTCCTGACCTTGTGATCCGCCCGTCTCAGCCTCCCAAAGTGCTGGGATTACAGGCTTGAGCCACCGCGCCCGGCTGATGGTGGCCCAAACTTAATTCAAGGTCCTGAGAACCCCTTCAAAGAAGGGGAGGAGCCAAGCAGGTAACAGCATCTCAGGGGTTTCAACAGCAGGGATTAGAAGTCAGACTGGGAGTGTCTGAGTTTTGGGGCAGGAAATAAAATACTGAATCTTAGATGGGAAATGCTGAATTATTAGGCAGGTGTTTGGTCAGAGCAGAATATCATAAAGCAGACTGGGAACAAGGACTCAGGATACTGAAGTCAAACCATGCTTACGAGCTGCAGAACTACCTTGTTAATGGGCTACAGGCTGAGAGTATCTCCTTCCTCCTACCTGGAACCAGGTCTGCTCCTAGACCTGGAGGCACAACTGACTTTGCAGGTGGAGCCCTCCCTATGCTAGAGGTCAGCACCTTAAGGATCAGAACCACGCCTGGCTCACTCTCCACTCAGTGAGTGCCTGATACATGGTAGGCACTTGATGAACACTTACTGAGTGAATGACCATTATGTATGTTTTTGGGAAGCTGGATCAGGATGTAGGCACAGCCTCTCTCCCCTAGAAAAGCAGAGTCTGTTCATCCTGAAAGTTTCACCATTACCAGATATCTGCCTGGACCTGTACAGCTCGAGCCGCTGGATTTATCCTGTTTTAACAAACGCATCGTGCTTGCCATGTGCAGCAAAAATACACCAATTTAATATTCAACAATCCTTTGAGGTAGGTATTTTTATTTTATTTTATTTTATTTTATTTTTTTTTCTGAGACAAATTTTCTCTCTGTTGCCCTGGCTGGAGTGCAGTGGTGCGATCTCTACTCCCTGCAAGCTCCGCCTCCCGGGTTCCCGCCATTCTCCTGCCTCAGCCTCCCGAGTAGCTGGGACTACAGGTGCCCACCACGGTGCCCGGCTAATTTTTTGTAGTTTTAGTAGAGACGGGGTTTCACCGTGTTAGCCAGGATGGTCTTGATATCCTGACCTCGTGATCCACCCACCTCGGCCTCCCAAAGTGCTGGGATTACAGGCGTGAGCCACCGCGCCCAGCCTGAGGTAGGTGTCTTTATTAACCCCGTTTAATAGATGAGACAACAGGCACAGAGAGGACAAGTAACTGGCCAAGGTTACACAGTGATGGAGCCTGACTATGACCCCAGGCATTCTGGCTCTAGAGCCTATACTCACAGAGACAAGCATAAAGGCCAGAGGGTCCAAACCCACCGCTATCCATGGTTTAGAATTGAATTTTGCAGCGTGGATCTCTACGACCTTCTAAAAGCCATTCACCATCCCTAGACATCCTGACAAGTCTGAGATGCTGGCGGTGACTCCGAGATATGGAAACAATTCCCACTGCCTTTGCTTGTCTCTGAAATGCAAACAAGACATGCATTGGTAGAGCATGACCTTGTAGGACAACTCCCTGGGGACTCCTAGACTCGGCCACCCATTGCACAGGGCCAGTTTCACAAAGGCAGGCATGTAACCTGTGGAGTCACACAGGTCTCTGTGCTTTGAAAGGCCTTCTGCTTGGTTTGATGCACTGCTATTGCCATCTTGAAATTCCCAATAATTTTTGAACGAGGGCTCTGAGATTTTTATCTTGTACTGGGCCCTGTAAATTAGGTCCTGCCTATGCTTGTGTGTTGTCCATTAGATTCATCCTGATTTCCTTTCTCTTGCCTTTCCTCTCTTGCCCACAGGAATCGGCCTCTTATAATCTCTGTAAATTCTTGACATTCTTAGGTGTTAGGAGAGCATGCAGGTCAACTCCAGTTCTTAAGAGTCTCTTATTCTAATCTGTTTCTTCTGAAGCTGATTAGGATTTTTTTTCATAACATCTTAGGCATCTGATACTCACTCCATCCCTCCCGTGCTCTCCCCATGTTGACTTCATTCCTCCTGCTTCTGATCTTTCAGCTCCCTGCCAATCCAGGAGCGAGATAAGGACTGTGAGGGCTGAGGCAGGCTGTTGGTAAAGGAAGCCCCAGCTGAAAGAGAACATCCACAGTCTAGATTAAAAGAGATTTAAAAGATATTAATGTGAGGATCTTGTTTAGATTCTGAGTCAAAGAAATCAACTGCAAAAAGACATTTTTTTAGACAATCAAGAAATTTTGAATATGAACTAGGTGTTAAAGAATGTTGACAAATTATGCTCTATTTTGTTGGGTATGAAAAGGTGTTGTGGTTACATAAGATATGCCCTTATTTCCTTTAGATGTCTGTATTGAAGTACTTAGGAGTGCTATAACATGGTGTCTAGGATTTGCTCTAAAATGCTTTAGGAGAAAAAAACTTAGGGTTGAGACGGAGAGACATGAAACAAATGTGATGAAGCATTGATGTTTTTTGAAGTTGGTGATGGACTTTCTTAAACTCTTTTCTTCATGTAGGTTTGGATGTTTTCATAATAGTTAAAAGCAAAAGAGCAGAGGAGTGACAGACAGAGCATCCAGACCACAATGTTTCCAGAAGAGTAGAAGCAGATGTTTACTGTTGTTCTGTTTCAGTGGCTCAGAGGAATCTCTCTGGTCTCTAAATGAGCCGTTTTTTGCTTGTGTGGATGACACAACTTTGCAGTTTCCTCTGAAACATAACCTTTTGGAGCTGTTTCAGTAACAGTAGGACTGGCTCCACTGAACCATCTCCCCTTACTCTCCTGCCTACTTTCTCTTATGATAAAGAGCTTATGAGGATTTGAGTAGAATAGGAACTACAGATGAGCAAACTCATGACCTTAATATATTAGCCTCCCTACAAACTGCCTCTAAATCCTGCTCCTCCTCTAAATCCTTGCCTCTAAATCCCGCTCCTCCTCTGGACCTCACTCAAGTGCTACCCGCTATGACCTTCTGTGACCACCTGATTTATCCTAATCCCTTCTTCCCAGTCGCCATGGCATTTGCAGCCCAGCATCTGGTATTTCACCCTCTATTTGGTTCTGAGTTGTTCTCAATCATTTTGTACGACCCAGTCTTCACTCCCCACCAGGTTGCAGTTTTCCATATCTGCTACTCCAACAGGTTTTTAAGCAGGCCTATTCCATGCTGAGCACATTGCAGGCCATTCATTCATAGGCTCATCCATTTATTCCTCCAATTCTGAGCGCTTACTCCATGCTAGACATTGTACTAGATGCTGGGAATTCAGCAGTGAACAAGAAAGACCCAGTCTCTGCCCTGGAGCTCCTTTGGTTGAGGTTGAGAGAAAGAGAGAGAGACTGATATTAAACAAATAATTGTACAACAAAGTAATTCATGACAGTTGTGGTACGTGCTGTAAACACAGCATCTGTAGTGCCCTGAGTGTGTAGAACAGGAGACCTGGCCTGGTCTGAAGAGTCAGGAAAGGCTCCCTAAGGAAGTGACTTTAGGAAGGGACTTAAAGGAAATATAATAATTAGCCTGGCACGGAGAGGGGAGCAGCATTCCAGGCAGAGCAAACAGCATGGGAAAGGCTCCTGGGGGAAGTAGCCTGGCATGCCAAAATAAGTTAAGTTTTACTGGCATGCAGAGACCATAGTTGAAAATGAGCATACTTTTTGAATTGAGATGAATGTTGAGATTTCTAAGCACGCTGGAAGCTGGATTCTTATTATCAGCTACATTAGGTTGTTACGGTAATACCCTCCAATTTATCTTGTCTCTGCATGCACGCTCCTTTGCAATGTGATTTTGCCCCTCTTCTCAAAAAGCAGTAGAGTCTGTTTTTCTACCTGCTGAATCTGGGCTTGGCTATATAACCTTCTTTGGCCAATGTGATGATAGCAAATGTCATGCAAACAGAGGCTCTTGCTTGTGGGAACCCTTGTGGCACCATGTCAACAAGCTGTTCCTGGCAGTACTACTTGAAGACGAGAGGCACTACACAGAAAGAAGCTCCAGCCATACCCACAGGCCTGGGATTCCACTGAGGCCAGACATATGAGCGAGGCCGTTCTAGACCATCCAGCCCCAACCAAACCAGTTCAGACCAGAAGAGTCACCCAACTAGCCACAGAATCAAGTAGAATAAACATTTGTTATTGTTATAAACTGAATGCTCTAGGCTTCCCAAAATTCATGTATTGAAATCCTACCCCCTAATGTGACGATAGTGGGAGATGATATTTGGGAGGTAATTAGGATTAGATAAGGTCCTGAGGGTAGAGCCCTCATGAATGGGATTAGTGTCTCCGTAAAATATGCCCAAGGGAGTTCATTCCTCCCTTCTACCAAGTGAGGACACAGCTAGAAGGCACCATCTATGAACCAGAAATCCCTCACCAGACATCAAATCTGCTGGTGCCTGATCATGCACTTCCTAGCTTCCAGAACTGTGAGAAATACATTGTTGTTTAAGCCACCCAGTTTATGATTTTTCGTTATAGCAGCCCAAGCTGACTAAGACAGCTTTTTTTTTTTTTTTTTCAGATGGAGTCTCGCTCTGTCACCCAGGCTGGAGTGCAGTGGCGTGATCTTGGCTCACTGCAAACTCTGCCTCCTGGGTTCACGCCATTCTCCTACCTCAGCCTCCCGAGTAGCTGGGACTACAGGCATCCACCACCACGCCTGGCTAATTTTTTGTATTTTTTAGTAGAGAGAGGGTTTCACCGTATTAGCCAGGATGGTCTTGATCTCCTGACCTCATGATCCGCCTGCCTCGGCCTCCCAAAGTGCTGGGATTACAGACATGAGCTACCATGCCCAGCCCATTTTAGAGACTTACATAAACAAACTGTGGTATAGTCATATGACAAAATACTATATTGCAATTAAATTGGATGAATTAGATATTTACATGTCAAATGGATATTCTCAAAAACATCAGGTAACTGTAGAAAATACATAAAACAAAATTATCTTCTGTATTTCTGTGTCTATCCAACTAGTCCAAGTAAAAAACATGGAGGCCAGGCATGGTGGCTCACATCTGTAATCCCAGCATTTTGGGGGGCCGAGGTAGGTGGATCACGAGGTCAGGAGATCGAGACTATCCTGGCTAACATGGTGAAACCCCGTCTCTACTAAAAATACAAAAACAAAATTAGCCGGGCGTGGTGGCAGTCGCCTGTAGTCTCAGCTACTCAGGAGGCTAAGGCAGGAGAATGGCATGAACACAGGAAGGGGGGCTTGCAGTGCCAACGCTCTCCAGCCTAGGCAACAGAGCGAGACTCCGTCTCCAAAAAAAAAAAAAAAAAAAACATGCATGGAGCAAATGGAAACTCACCCAACTCACTGTATTAGTTTCCTATTGCTGCTGTAACAAATCAGCACAAATGTAATAGTGCGAAACAACATGGAAGTCTACAGTTGGTAAGCAGGGCTGTGTTCCTTCTGGAGGATCTAAAGGAGAATACTTGCCTTTTCCAAATTCTGGAGGCTGCCTGCATTTCTTCGCTTTTGGATGCATCTTACCAGCCTCTGCTTCATCATCACCAACCTCATGCAACACCATGACATCTCCTTCTCTGCCTCTGACTTCCTGCCTCCCTCCAATAAATGCCCTTGTGATTATATTGGGTCCGGCTGGCTAACCCAGAATAATCTCCCCCATCTCAAAATCCTTAATTTAATTACATCTGCAAAAATCTCTTTTGCCATGGCAACATATTTACAGGTTCCAGGGGTTGGTAAGTGAACATCTTTTGGGCGGGGGAGTTGGGGGCAGGCATTAGTCAGTCATGATAGCGTTTAACTGAAGAGAGAAGGAGGAAAATAGGATTAGAGTGATGAACTAAGAGAACTTCATCTGCCAGGTTTTCTTTACTTTAAAAAAACTCATCGGCTGGGTGCAGTAGCTCACACCTGTAATCCCAACACTTTGGGAGGTCGAGGCAGGTGGATCACCTGAGGTTGGGAGTTCGAGACCAGCCTGACCAACGTCGTGAAACCCCGCCTCTGCTAAAAATACAAAATCAGCCGGGTGTGGCAGTGCATACCTGTAATCCCAGCCACTCGGGAGGCCGAGGCAGGAGAATCGCTTGAACCCGGGAGGTGGAGGTTGTGGTGAGCCGAGATCGTGCCATTGTACTCCACACTGGACAACAAGAGCAAAACTCCGTCTCAAACAAACAAACAAACAAACAAACAAAACTTAGCCAGGTGTAGTGGTGTGGGCCTGTAATCCCAGCTGCTCAGGAGGCTGAGGCAGGAGAATCACTTGTACCCAGGAGGCAGAGGTTGCAGTGAGCCGAGATCACGCCATGGCACTCAAGCCTGGGCAACAAAGCAACACCCTGTCTCAAAAAATAATAATAAAAGTAAATAAAAAAGTTATCTGAGACAAATATGTCAAATTGTCATTTTATGATTATGGGTGGTGTTAGAAAAAAACTGCCCCCAAAAGTTTCTTGGTACTGCCGACACTCCTCCTCAAACCTCACCAAGCTGCCCACCCCTCCCTGTAATGCTCTGCAACTCTTCTCCTTCCCACAAGCCGCTTTACATTTCTAAGCCCTTATCTAGGTGCCTTGGTGAAGCCCGCAGACTTCACTTTTTGCCGCGTCCTGGGAAGCATAAACAAACTAACTACACCCTCCTGTAATAAACGTCACAAGGTGATATGTGGCAAAATTAACCAGCAAACAACCCGGGGATGTGGCCACACCAAAGAACTCCGTCAAACTCCCCTCCCCAATAGAAACCCCTCATTCTGTAAGTTTGGGGCTGCCTCCTTTCTGACTGTTAAGCGGGCAGCCGGCAGGTTAATAAACTTCCTCGCCTAACCTCGGGTCTCTCTCTTGTACTTTGTCTTGGCTAACCTTACAGGTGGTATGAGTTGTATTATTCCCCGTACCATTCACTCTCTTTTTTTCTTATTTATTTATTTATTTTTTTTCGGAATTCCAAAGAAGATAGAAACGGGGTTAGGAAGGGAATTTTGGCCCTCCTGGTTCTTGTCATCCTTCTCCACTTCAAGGTATGTTGTGTTACTGTGTGAATCCACAAGGGAGGAATCAGACTTTCTTTTTGATAAAGGCAGAGCAAGACTTTGTGTTTTAGATCTACAATGCCTTAGAGAGCAGCTAGGTCAATGGTTATCAAATTGCCCTGGGAAGCCCCACCTGGGGCCATACTTCAAGAGGCTGCTGTGGCCAAAGATAAGGATTTCAAAGATTCCTCCTGCTCTTCCTCCACTCCTTCCATGCTCACCTTCCTTCAGTTAAAGCCCTTGCCTTGACCTGTTTTTATGTTGAAGTGCCACATAAGATGTCAGCATTTGAAATAATGTTCTGTTGTTTAACATGTAATAGCTCCCACGTAAAAGGAGGAGAGGCAAGTCCTTTAAGCTAGATGCCTTGTAGGAAGAAGAGACTGTACTGAGTCAGGTGCCCCTGTGCGGCAGGGAAGGAGCTAAGTCATTGCCAAGGGGACAGAGCCCCTGTGAAGGAGGGTCATATACATAAACTATATACAATGTGCATAGTTTAATATGCATGTACATACATACAAACGTACATACACTCAAAACCACGAATCCATTCCAACCTTCACCATTATGAGCCTGAGGAGCCTGGATTGAGACGGATAAAGTGACTTGCCTCACGTTGAGTACATAAAAGGTGTTACTATCACTTAGTAAATCTCTTTTACTAAGTCAGAGGCCAGGGTCAGAGGCCAGGCTGTTGTAAACCCACAGAGGAAAGCCTTGCAATTTTCCAGTAACTGGAATTGTTTTATCTGAAAATATTTCCTGGAGTCATGGATTCCTAGGGCAGGGGTGTGGAACTGAGGAAGGAGGGGGTGTTTCTTGAGGAGGAAAGATCCTTTGTTCATCCTCCTGCCTCAAGACGAATAAAGCAGCTGCTGAAAAGAGGGCTATCAGGAAGGAGAGGATAAGTCATAAATCTTTACATTTTAAAAAATAGCTTTAGAGGCCAGGCATCGTGGCTCAAGCCTATAATCCCAGCACTTTGGGAAGCCGAGGTGGGCGGATCACCTGAGGTCAGGAATTCGAGACCAGCGTGGCCAACATGGTGAAACCCCTCTCTACTAAAAATACAAAAAAATTAGCCAGGCGTGGTGGCGGGCGCCTGTAATCCCAGCTACTTGGGAGGCTGAGGCAGGAGAATGGTTTGAACCCTGGAGACGGAGGTTGCAGTGAGCCGAGATCATGCTATTGAACTCCAGCATGGGGGACAAGAGCGAGACTCTGTCTCAAAAAGAAAAAAAAAATAGCTTTAGAAATTCTGATTCCTCAGAGCTCCAGTGGACAGAGAGATGTCTGCCCTTTGCCTCCTTTTGTTCTCCCTTGCTTTTGTGAGCATATATGTGTTTTCTCATTCTGTCTTTCTGAGTCTGCTTTTTGTCTGCCTGTCTTTTGTTTTCCTTTCATATTTATTATATTTCATTTGAAGCGAAAGGACAGGGCCGGGAGTCATGCCTCCCCAGGCGTGAGGCGTGTGTGGGCTGTATCCCAGAGGAGATTTTCTTTGCCAATTGTGGAATGAAGACTGTATCAAAGTTCAGAGGATCCGCCAACACAGAAGAGAGAAACACCAGATGCTTGGGGCCTCTAGCAGAAGGAGCAACCCACCAATCCCAAGATACCTGCTTGGCAACGTAATGTGCTGTGCAATGTGCGGCAAGTTGTGAAGAGCCAGCATCTACTTCTGGAAGCTGTCCATCTGAAGTTTCTGAAAAAATTTTCATCGGCACCTGTCAGATGACTTGATTTCTGAGTGAAGAACTGCATGAAGATGTGCCTTCAAATCAGTCTTTTACATCACATTCAGGTGTCACTGAGAAAAGTGATGACTAACATCTCTTGGACATATACCTGCTGGGTATTAATCTTTATACTGGGCATTCGCAGATGATAGTGGAACCTATGGGTGGCCTACTCAACTTCTACTTCTCCATTCTTCCTTTTTAGCTAACAGAACCCGAATTTTGTGCATCTATTATTTCCTTTTGAAACCCAGAGAAAGGTGACCCCATTCCAATTCCAAAAGTAAGTATTGATTAGTCTAAGCCAGTCATGATATTTCCATCTCCCTTGCCAAGGACTTGTTGAGGAAAGGTCAAATAACAGAACACTGCCCAATGAAGCATGAAGGAAAGTTCTGGAAAAGAAAGGTTCTGTGAAAGAGACACAGAAAGAGATGACCTTTCTCTCTGTTTTTTTTTTTTCTAGATGAAATTCCTGAAATTCCTACAGTTATCTTGTTATCAACCTAAGGATGAATGTAACACCTACAGGAGGGTGGAACTGAGTATTCTCCCCTGGAGCCTGAGATATCTCTGGACTTCCTAGCATATCATATAATAATTTCTTATTGTGTTATATCATACTAAGTTGGGGGCTCTGTTACCTGCATCAGAAATCTTCCTCATAGCCATAGGTTGGTTCATTTAATCTTCACTGCTGTCCGTGTGGTATGTATCTCCATTTTATAGGTTAAAAAATGCATTTATCTTAATACAGCTAGTAAGCAGCAAAGCCCAAATTCAATCCAGTTCTGAGTTTTAAAAATCCCTAACATGTGGCTGGGTGCGGTGGCTCACACCTGTAATCCCAGCACTTTGGGAGGCTGAGGTGGGCAGATCACGAGGTCAGGAGTTTGAGATCAGCCTGGCCAACATGATGAAACTCCATCTCTACTAAAAATACAAAAATTAGCTGGGCATGGTGGCATGTGCCTGTAGTCCCAGCTACTTGGGAGGCTGAGGCGGAATAATCACTCGAACCCAGGAATCAGAGGTTGCAGTGAGCCGAGATCGCACCACTGCATTCCAGCCTGGGCGACAGAGCAATACTCAGTCTCAAAAAAAAAAAGAAAAAATAAAAGAAAAGAGAAGCCCTAACCTGTGTGTCTTAGTCCATTTTATGCTGCTATAACAGAATACCACAGGCTGAGTAATTTGTAATGAACAGAAATGTATTTGGCTCACAGTTCTAAAAGCTGGAAAGCCCAAGGTTCAGGGGCTGCATCTGGTGAGGGCCTCCTTGCTGCATCATAACACAGTAGAAGACATCACATGAAGAGAGTGAGCGCTCAGACTGGCAGCAGCGAGTCTTTTCACAGTCAGCATTAATCCATTCCTGACGGTGGAGCCCTCATGACCTAAACGCCTGCCATCAGGCTGCACCTCCCAACACTGTTGCATTGGGAATCCAGTTTCCAGCATACGCTTTTTAGGGGACATATTCAAACCATAGCAATGTGCTCATTTTATATCTGTAGGAGAGTCATGATTTTATCTTTTTTTTTTTTTTTTTTTTAAAGTTGCTCTTTTTTTTCTGATAAGAGTCTCACTCTGTCGCCCAGGCTAGAGTATGTGCAGTGGCATGATCTTGGCTCACTGCAACCTTCGCCTCCTGGGTTCAAGTGATTCTTCCGCCTCAGCCTCCTGAGCAGCTGGGAATACAGGTGCACGCCACCACGCCCGGCTAATTTTTGTATTTTTAGTAGAGATGGGGTTTCACCATGTTGGCCAACCTGGTGTTGAACTCTTGACCTCATGATCCACCTGCCAAAGTGCTGGGATTACAGGTGTGGGCCACTGTGCCCGGCCAAGTTTTTCTTAAATAAGAAGTATAGGCCAGACACTGTGGCTCATGCCTGTAATCCCAGCACTTTGAGAGGCCAAGGCAGGCGGATCAGCTGAGGTCAGGAGTTCAAGACCAGCCTGGCCAACATGGTGAAACCCCATCTCTACTAAAAATACAAAATACAAAAAAAAAAATTATCTGGGCGTGATAGCACACACCTGTAGTCTCAGCTACTAGGGAGGTGAGGCGGGTGGATCACCTGAACCGAGGAGGTGGAGGTTGCAGTGAGCCGAGATCGCCCCACTGCACTCCATCCTGGGAGACAGAGCGAAGTTACTTAAACATTCTGTGTCCCAGTGCCCCCATCTGTAAAGTGAGGATAACACCAGATCCTACCTGGTGGGATTCTTGTAAAGATTAAATAAGTGAATATATATATATAAATCACTTGGAATAGTGCCTGGCCTATTTGTAAAAGCAAGTTTTAGCTGACACTATTAGTTTTTTCCTCCTACAACACCTATTATTAATAGAATAGACACTGATAATTGAAATCACACAGTCTCCATGATCCATATGTTGCTTCGACAGAGATCGTATTTAGTTAATTGTCTCCCAGAGTTGGTGGCCAGTACCATTGGGTGCAAATGAGGACAGCCCAAAGAAGGGAGCCGTTCACAGACTGGCCTGGGGGTGTCCTGAAGCCAAATGAGGATGCCTTCCATGTTACTTCAGACTTAAAAAGATGAAAGACTTTGGGCTGTTTTTGCAACAGAAGCACCTATGACACCCCTGGGGTGGGTGCTGTCTATGAATGGCTCCCTTCTTTGAGCTGTCTTCACACCACTCCTTTTACATCTTGATTATGTACTTCTTGAAACACCTCACACTGTGCCTAGGACATAGTAGGTGCCTAATACATTTGAGCTACAATACTATGAACTCACCAAAGAAATCACTTTATGAAAAATAATAGCTGTCATTCACATATTTCTTTACAGAGCATTTTCCAAAACCTTATTTCTTAAATTGTCACAGCTTCTTTGATTATAAGGCAGGAAGGGAAAAATCTTACTATATTTTCCAGGAAACAAATAAATAAACTGAAGTCCAGTGGGCTTGAGTAGATGGCCCAAAGTTCGTCCAGTTAGTAGAAGTTTGGTCTCCTGAATGCAGGTTTCAGGTTCCAAATCCCAGGTGTTTCCTATTGCCTGGGGGAAAAACTGGGAAACTGTTGATTCCTCTCCTCCCACCATCCCATTTGCCCTCTGTTCAGTCAAGCCAGATATGGACAGAGCCACCTTTTAGAGAAACCATAACAAGCCACTCTTCTTTAAGTGAGTCTCACTGCCAGTGCAATCATAAGCCACTCCACACAGTCAACAATCATGGAGGAGATGCCAGGAACTGTGCTAAGTACTGGGGATATAAAGAGGAATAAGTCAGGCCAGGAACTACATTCTAGCACACCTGAGAGACAGAGGTGAGGCGTGTGCTGCCAGAGACAGGGTAGGAGGCAGCAATGGCCAGAATAAAGGCAAAATGTCAACAACAGCTCAGAAACAAGGAAACTCATAATGTAAATAACAAGGAAACAACTGCAAAGAAAGCTGAACTTGATTTCCAAGCCTCCCTCCTCTGTGCCCATTCCCAGGATCCGCTGTTAGAATGTCTTATGGCCAAAAAGATCTTGTAGTTTGACCATATCCTGAGCTAGAAGCAGCAGGGGAGATTTCCTCTTTGAGGGCTTCCTCCTCACCTGGACAGATGGGGGACTACTGCAGGGTATTTGGGGGTGGAATATGGGAAACAGGGAGGAGAGAATCACTGTGTCTGTCATCTCTGTAGACTAAGTCTCAGATCTCTTCTGGCTTGCCTGTGAATTATTGGTTTTGTATAATGTGTGTGAATCTGTGCATTTAATGCTGAGAATTAAATTGTTCCATTACAAGACTGTAAATCAAAGATTGAATGGAGGGAGATTCCAAAGTGATTCTTCCTCCTGATGGGGTGGGAGGGACCACCAGCACCACCACCACCACAAGGCCCACCACTCATAGGACTCATCCACCTCTTCAAAAGGGTGCAGCCTACGCGGGAGATTTTTATTCTACTGGCATGAAGGGAATACTCCTTAGGTTAATATGAAGGGTTCTAACTCCCAGAAATAGAAGTAGTTTATTCTGTAGTAAACAAGAAGCCAATGGACCCCTCCCTATGGCCTGTCTCTGTTCCAACCAGCTTCTCCACTACTGATATCTCTGAGCTGGCATCAATCCTCAGTGACCAGCTTACCAATGACCTGGCAGCTGTTCCTCCTGTAGAAAATTCAGTTCCATTCAGTGCCAGCTGGACAGCCCAGTTGCTCCCAAGGATGCTCCCAGAAGCTCTATTTCCCATGTTGTGAGAGACCTTGGTGTCAAACGAAGTGAGGGCTCCATCCTGATCACACTGGCTGACCACTGGGCACTGCTGGCCCTAAATTAATCCTTGCCACAAGCAAAAAGACAGCTATAATGATTTCCATCGCACAAATAGGGAAACTGAGGCTCAGAGAGATGAAGAGCCTTCCCCAAAGTCATATAACCAGCAAGGGACTGGGCCGAGTTTCATCACAGACCTGTCTGACACTGAAGCCCGTGCCTTTCCCACGACATCACTTGGCCTCTTGGTATTTTTGGCACCACATGGCTAAGGACTTAATATTCTGGTACACCAATGCCAGCCAAGGCAAGGGACAAATGTTGCTTGTTTGTAACCCTTCCCCCTCTTGGGAAAATAAGCCTGGGTCCTTGTATTTTAATGAACTCTCCTGGTGATTCAGTGGTTAAGGACCACTGAATTGGGCATTCATGCTATTGCACCGTAAGATTAGAGCGCTGACTCTTCAGGAACTTTGTATTCCTCATCTTGTTTAATCATCCTGAAAATCCTATCATGTAAAACTAGTTTTATATCCAATTTATTTATTTATTTATTTATTTATTTATTTATTTATTTTTTGAGATGGTGTCTCACTCTCTCGCCAGGCTGGAGTGCAATGGCGCGATCTTGCCTTACTGCGACCTCTGCCTCCCGGGTTCAAGTGATCCTACTGCCTCAGCCTCCCAAGTAGCTGGGACTACAGGCGCATGACACCACGCCCAGCTAATTTTTTTTTTTTTTTTTTTTTTTTTAGTAGAAACAGGGTTTCACCATGTTGGCCAGGATGGTCTTGATCTCTTGACCTCGTGATCCGCCTGTCTCGGCCTCCCCAAGTGCTGGGATTACAGGCGTGAGCCACCATGCCTGGCTATATCCAGTTTTTAGATGAAGACTCTGAGGCAGAGAAATTTCAGTAAACTGTCCAAGGCGGCTCATCTGGAAAGTGGCAGGGCAGGGTGTCAAACACAGGGAATACAGCCCCACAGACTACAGGCTCAGCTGCTATTCCACCTGGCCTCCCCATTAGGCCTGCTTCATTTCAATGCGGTCTTCTGGAGAAAATGCCTTTCCTCTGGTGAAATGAATTACCTGGTGGGAATAACTCACTAATTACAGGACTGAGGTTGATAGGATATTTTGAGACAAACAAAATGTGTGATATTTCCCTCCTCTTCCATCCCAGATCAGATGCCACATTCAGCCAACTCCTATACAGAGAGCCAGCCCTGCTGATTTCTGGCATTCACCTCCTACTTCTTTGCTATCTGAGTCTCCCATTTTCCCATACAGTTTTGCTCCCAGGAGTCCACCAGAAATAGTGGATGGGTGAAAATGAATAGCAAAAAGAAAGATTAAGAAGCAACCAACTGTGTTGGGAAGGAGTGATACTGTTTTAGATGGAAATTTGCCTGAAAATAGACCATTCAGTCACATAGACAGTAATAAGTTGTATGTAACCGCCAAACAATCATGCACATTTTATGCAAAAGTTCATATGCCCTCTGTGATATTTGGAGATGGCATCAGAATTTCCTAATATAGCCCAGTGGTTAAGAAATAGGTATTGAGGCCAGGTGCGGTGGCTCACGCCTGTAATCCCAGCACTTTGGGAGGCCGAGGAGGGCGGATCACCTGAGGTCAGGAGTTCGAGACCAGCCCGGCCAATATGATGAAATCCCTGTCTCTACTAAAAATACAAAAATTAGCCAGGCATGGTGGCAGGTGCCTGTAATCTCAGCTACTCAGGAGGCTGAGGCAGGAGAATTGCTGGAACCCAGGAAGCAGAGGTTGCAATGACCCAAGATCGCACCATTGCTCTTGAGCCTGGGTGACAACAGCAAGACTGTCTCAAAAAGAAAAAATAAATAAATAAATAAATAAATAAATAAATAGGTATTGAAGTCCATCAGACCTGAGTGTTGAGCACTAGCTTTGCTGATTACTAGCTACATGACCTCAGGCAGTACATGACTTCTCTGCCTGGGTTTCCTCCTCTATAAAATGAGAATAGTATAGTACGTGCCTCATGGAGAGGCTGTGAGAACTAAGTGAGTAAAGCACCATAGACCCTCCTTCACAGGGACTTTGGAGGGAAATCGTGACCCTAAGGAGAACCATTTCTCTTCTCTGCTTTTCTCTGTCCCCTTGGCAATGACTTATCTCCTTCCCTCTCACATAGGGGCACCTGACTCAGTACAGACTCTTCCTTCAAGGCATCTAGCTCAAAGGACTTGCCTCCCCTCCTCCCCTCGTGGGGAGCTATGTTCTTGGCTTTGAGACAGATTTCTTAAATTGTCTTCCACAGTTGCAAGTGACTCAACCGTTGCTTAGGGATTTAATTAACCAACAATAGAAGGCTTGAAAGAGGCAAGCCTCTGGGAACTTTGTCCCTTCCCTGGTTGGTTGGGAGTAGGGTGAGAATGAAACAAGGAACCTTCTAGAACCACACTATCCAATATGGTAGCCACTGGCCATATGTGGCTATCAAGCACCTGAAATGTGGCTGTCTGAATTAAGGTGTACTATAAGATACTCACCAGATTTGAAGAGTTCTATGAAAAAAGAATGTAAATATCCCATTAATAATTTTATATATCTATTACAAGTCAAAATGATATTTTTGATATATTGTTTTTATTTATTAAAACGTTTCTACTAAGTCATTTAAAATTATGTATGGAGCTGTTGAATGTCACTGTTCTAGAGTGTTCATGATTTAATAATGAATTAACAACATATTAACACTTTTTGAAAGTGACTTTAACACAGATCTATGTCTTAGTTTTGTGCTGCTATAACATAATATTTGAGACTGAGTAATTTATAAAGAACATAAATTTATTTTATCACAGTTCTGGAGGTTGGGAAGTCTTAGATCAAGGCACTGGCATCTGGTGAGGGCACTCCTGCTTCATCCTTTCAAGATGGAAGATGGAAGGGAAAAAAGTTGGGAGTGGGGGATGGGGAGAGAGGAAAGAGAAAGAAAGGTGAGAGGAAGAATCTAATTCCATGAGCCCTTTTTATAACAGCATTAATCCATTCAAAAGGGCTTGAAAGAGACAAGCCTCTGGGGCTAAACACAGCCCATTATGCCCCGCCTCCCAACACTGTTACATTGGGGATCAAGGCTCCAGCACATTAATTTCTGTGGCACGTATTCTAACCATAGCAATCTACTTTTACCTTTATGAAGTAGCTATTGTTATAAACAATGTTCAGGTAAAGGCAGCAAAGCCACAACCTATTCAGTGTTTAGACAATCAGCAGGCTTGCTTGCTGGGACAGATCTGAGCTGAGAGATAACCAGATGGAAGAACACTGACTGAGAGAGCAAAGCATCCGGCTTCTCAGGCTTGCTGTACTACTAAATTGCTGTCTGACCTTGGGCAAATTACTGTCCCTCAGATTCTTTACTTAAAAAATGAAGAGATAGGCTGAATTGGAATTTAAGGGTAGGAAACTAGTAGCCTGCAGGCTAAATAAAGCCAGAGATTTGTCTGTGTGTTTTGGCCACCTTTATTTATTTATTTATTTATTTATTTATTTATTTATTTATTTACATACTTTTAGGGAGGAGACAAGCACTCTCCTACAGACTGGGGTTCCTACCACTCCCCTCAGGTCCCACCTACAGTACCAACCTCAAAACCCTGGAGGCATTTGAGTTTGCAACCTTTGGCTGCCAATTTTAAACTCCAGGTGAATATGGAGCAATTGCTGACTTACTTCCACTTATGCTAATGCAGACCATTCAAAGACCTGTCCAGACAGAAAAGGGTCTTAGATGGTAGTTGCCAGTCTACTCCAGAACAAATTTCTATTTCTCTGTCTAATCCTCTTTTTATATGCTACCATCTTGAATTTCCAACAAAAGCAGCACCATATCCTCCTGTAGGACCAAGGAATATTAAACTCGAAGGAAACTTAAAAATAATCTATACAGGGCAAATCTTCCATTGTACAGATAAGGAAACCAAAAGAAACAGGGTGTATAGTGCTTTTATACTTGCATATGTCAGTGATTTTATCATCTTTTGGAAAATAAGATAAATAAGATAAAATACAATTATTTTATGCATATGTGCAATTCTTATACTTATCTGCAACTCCTTCATGTAAAATTTTTTTTACATCCAGGTAGAATTTTTCTTAATAAAAATTCAATGGGATGACTGGTTAGAAAAAAGAAATAGTAGTATAGAACTGCTTCTTTTTCTTTGTGATTAAGCTATATAAAACTCGCAGCAAAAAATAGGTAAATGTAACCCACGCAATGAAAGTAAATAGCAAAAGGATTGTAAAGCTCTGAAAGAAGTCTTTTTGCAGGGATAATAGCAATT
Source organism: Macaca mulatta (assembly GCF_049350105.2). NCBI lineage: Eukaryota > Metazoa > Chordata > Mammalia > Primates > Cercopithecidae > Macaca > Macaca mulatta. The sequence goes on along the minus strand of NC_133406.1, from coordinate 69,939,602 downwards.
TGGATGTAAGCTACTGCTTTTGCATATTAAACACAAGTCTTTGTCTCTGTCACCTCAGTAATGGGAGAAAGCAAAATCTGATTTGATGGGGGGAAAGGAAAGACCATAAATAAAGGGTGTGTTGTTTCCTGGGGGACAACCTTCCTAATGGCATTTTGCCCAGATGCCCTTTCTTCTTGGCTAAATCTCTTGGCCAGGATAAATTGAGTAATCAGATGAATGGTTGAGACCCCAGAAGCTCAAGAGAGACCAGAAAGTTGATCAATGCCTTCAGGGTCCAGACTTGAGCCAGTTCTGACTCTGTGGCCAGACTGGTCAGTGTTGCTGTTGAATAAACACAGTCATGGAAGCCCCACATGTGATCTCTTTCTGGAGAAACTCAAGGTCAGTGATGGAAGACAGTCGCCAGCAGGAGTTAGCTAGTCAGGAGTATCCCAGAAGTGTTTGAAGATGGGATCACTGCCGAAAACTATCCCCCACAATCTCTTGCCATGAGGAAAGTCTAACCTTAGATGCAAGGAGTAACTCCTTTTATTTTTCCCAGGCATACTGCACATCACTGTCATGACTTCTACACTCAGGAAGCCAGTGCCCCAAAAGGCAAAAAGACAGATCTGTTTCTTGTCACAGAAATAAAGAAAGGTAAATGCTGGAGATTGCCCTGGAGACTTAAGGAGTGACGGCAAAATGGCAAAAAGCAATCCAACCAACTGAAGTTCAGGAGATGATGAAAATCAATAATAAAATAGCCTGGGAGATATAGGTTTTCCCAACATGCTGAGTTCCATTTTTCCTCTGCTTATATACAGTCTCTCTAGCAGTGGGACCTTAATTATCTCCATTTCTCCAACAATCTACCCATCTTTCAGGATCCATCGGGAATCCTACTTCTCCCACGAAGCTTCCTCTAACCTTCCAACTCACGGGATTTCTGCTTTTATTATCTATATTGTTCACTTGCTGATATATTTAAATGTGGCCTCAAACTGCTTTTTAATATATTTATACATATGTACCTTACCTTCTCAACTAGACTGTAGGCGCTTCACAGGCAGAGCTGAGTCACAATGACTAGCTAGCTGAGCACAAGAACTTTCAAGAGGAACCTGGAATAGCAGGCTCTCTAGCAGCCACGGTCCCTAGGCTTTTCCATTTCCCCTTCCCTGCATGCCCTGGGCCTCTCTGCTTCCCTCCCAGCATGCCGTGGGCCCCTCTGCTTCCCTTCCTAGCATGCCCTGGGCCTCTCTGCTTCCCTTCCCAGCATGCCCTGGGCCTCTCCATATTGGCAACTTCTTTTTGGTTCTTTCTTATCCTGAGAACAGCCTTTCTCTGTGCAACTTCTTTCCTCACTAGAAGGCAAACAGAACCAAAGAGATGTTTATCTTTTTATATGAAAGATAAGGTATCAGAGAAATAATGCATTGTCAACTATGTAGGGAGGTTTAGACAGCAATTATCATTATTCAGATTATTGGAATTTTCTTAGAAAACTAAACCTTTTCCTGAACAGAGCTGAGCCATTAAAAAAAAAAAAGAAAAAAAGAAAAAAAGAAAAACAACAAAACGTTCCATAGCTTTCCTTTGGGTGTGGTTACCAGGCATCTGATAATTTAAAAAAAAAAAAACAAAAAACAAAAAACGCTGGGCACAGTGGCTCATGCCTGTAATCCCAGCACTTTGGGAGGCCAAGGCGGGTGGATCACCTGAGGTCATGAGTTCCAGACCAGCCTGACCAACATGGCAAAACCCTGTCTCTACTAAAAATACAAAGATTAGCTGGGTGTGGTGGCGCGCGCCTGTAATCCTGGCTACTCAGGAGGCTGAGGCAGGAGAATTGCTTGAACCCGGGAGGTGGAGGTTGTTGTGAGCCGAGATCGTGCCATTGCATTCTAGCCTGGGTGACAGAGCGAGACTCCGTCTCAAAAAAAAAAAAAAAAGAGAGAGAGAGAGATATGTACATGTGGTGTTTACATAGTCCACAAGTGAAATGCAGGTGGGCCCATAAAACAAGCATTAACAATAAAAATACAGCCTGTACTGAATTGTACACTTAAAAAATGGTTACAATAGTAAATTTATGGTATGTGTATTAGATGAGGAATAAAATGACCATTAAAATTAACGATGGAGTAAAGGTAGGCATTTGTTAGAAATTAAAATTGTGGCCGGGCGCGGTGGCTCAAGCCTGTAATCCCAGCACTTTGGGAGGCCGAGACGGGCGGATCATGAGGTCAGGAGATCAAGACCATCCTGGCTAACACGGTGAAACCCCATCTCTACTAAAAAATACAAAAAAAAAAAAACTAGCCGGGCGAGGTGGCGGGCGCCTGTAGTCCCAGCTACTCGGGAGGCTGAGGCAGGAGAATGGTGTAAACCCGGGAGGCGGAGCTTGCAGTGAGCTGAGATCCGGCCACTGCACTCCAGCCTGGGCGACAGAGCCAGACTCCCTCTCAAAAAAAAAAAAAAAAAGAAATTAAAATTGTACTTGGAACTCAAATGAAATTGAATATATAACTAAGTGCTGTATTTACTAGATGTCTGCTTTTATTTACATATTCTCTGCCTCTGAAAAAGAATATGAGGTGGCACTGAGAACAATAATATTATATAGTTGAATGTGTAACTTCATCTTTTTTCCTTAAGTCAAAATCAGAACGTGCGAAGTATTGTAGCCTGACTAATGAGGTAATGAACAAAGGAAGGAAATGGCCAACTCTGGCTGGGTGTCTTTGATGGGCACATCTGCAGAGAAAGTAAAACACTAGAGGCAGACCCTCCCTACTCAAACCCTTTTTAAAAACTTTCCCATTGTTTGTTGCAGCATTTCTCAGGCATATCTGACTTCACAACACTTTTTGTGTAAAAAGAAAAATTCTGGTAGAAGCTCATGAACTACATCATAGCAATGATAATAGCTAGCATTCACTGACTGATATTTACATGCCAACACTGTTCTAAGCACTTTATATACATTGCTGCACTTAATCCTTAAGGCAATCTGCAAGGTGGGCATTATTAACATCTCTCATTTTATAGATGAGGAAATGGAAGCACAGACAGACACAAAGTAAATTGTTCAAAGTCACAAAACTAGTAAGGGGTTAAGGTAGGATTTGAATCAAAGTAGTTTGGCTCCAAAGCCTGGGGGTCTTCACTACTGTTATGGACTTAATGTTTGTTCCCAAATATAGCTTTTGTTCCCCAAATTTATATGTTGAAGCCTGAACTCCTATGTGATGTTATTTGGAGATGGGGCCTTTGGAAGGTAATTAGGATTAGATGAGGTCATTAGGCTGGGGCCCTCATGATGAGATTAGTGCCCTTATAAGAAGAGACACCTAAGAGCTCTCCCCAAACCCTGCATGTGCACTTAAAGAAAAGGTCACGTGAGCACAGTGGGATGGTAGCCAAGAGAAGAGGACTCAGAATGAAACCTTCCTTGTCAGCACCTTCGTATCAGTCTTCCCAGGCTCCAGAACTATGAGAAATAAACTTCCGTTTAAGCCACCAGCCTATGGTATTTTGCTGTGGCAGCCAAGTGAACTCAAATAACCACTATCCCACACCGTCTTTCTACCCATCATGGAATTTCAGGGAATGGGTGTGTAAATATTTAGTCTACAACAAATCCTGACTAGCATAACAATACATGCTGAAACTGCACAACATAATGTGATTGACAAATACTACCCAGTCAGGTGATCAGGGAGAGATGATCACTGATTGGTAAGTGTTGCCCCCTCCCTTAAAGTTCCCACTATGCACAGGCATGGATACTTACTTCACTCACCATGCTTATGTGGACATACCATTTGTTTTCCTTTTTTTTTTTAGATGGAGTCTGGCTCTGTCACCCAGGCTGGAGTGCAATGGCGTGATCTCAGCTCACTGCAACCTCTGCCTTCCGGGTTCAAGTAATTCTCCTGCCTCAGCCTCCCAACTAGCTGGAATTACAGGCACCCACCATCAGGCCCGGCTAATTTTTGTATTTTTGTAGAGACGGGTTTTCACTATGTTGGCCAAGCTGGTCTTGAACTCCTGACCTCAGATGATCCTCCCTCCTCCACCTCCCAAAGTGCCAGGATTACAGGCATGAGCCACCACACCCAGCCGTGGACACACCATTTCTAAAGGCAAGTGGATACTGTAGGGTAAAAACCATTTAAGTGTATGCAGTATCTTTTAAAAAAAATATATCATTTTTAAGAATAATTTTAGATTTACAGAAAAATTACAGATAGTATAGAGAGTTCCCACATATCCACACTTAGTTTCTGCTATTAATGTGTACATCAGTATCATACACTTGTTACAATTAATGACCCAACACTGATATATTGTTATTAACTAATGTCCATACTTGATTTGTATTTTCTTAGGTTTTACCTGATTTTTTTTTTTTTTCGGTTGCAGGGCTTATCCAGGATGTCACAAGACATTAGTTGTTGTGTCTCCTTAGGCCCCCCCTGCCCTTTTTTTTTTTTTTTTTTTTTTTTTTGAGATGGAGTTTTGCTCTTGTTGCCCAGGCTATGGGGCAATGGCGCAATCTCGGCTCACTACAACCTCTGCCTCCTGGGTTCAAGCAATTCTCTTGCCTCAGGCTCCCGAGTGGCTGGGATTACAGGCATGTGAGACCACACCCAGCTAATTTTGTATTTTTAGTAGAGACAGGGTTTCACCATATTGGTCAGGCTGGTCTCGAACTCCCAACCTCAGGTGATCTGCCTGCCTTGGCCTCCCAAAGTGCTGGTATTACAGGCATGAGCCACTGCCCCCGGCCCCCTTAGGCCCCTTTTAACCATGATGGTTCCTCAGACTTTATTTGTTTTTTGTTTGTTTGTTTTGAGATTTTTTTTTTTTTAGATAAGGTCTTGCTCTGTCTCCTAGTCTGGGGTACAGTGGTGCAGTCACAGCTTACTGCAGCCTCATCCTCCCAGGCTCAGGTGATCCTCCCACCTCAGCCTCCCAGCTAATTTTTTTTTTTTTTTTGAACTTTGTATGGGTTCACAGTATATTTTTGACGACTTTGATTGACAGTTTTGAGGAGTACTGGTCAGGTATTTTGTAGAATGTTTCTCCATTGGGATTCGTCTGATGTTTTCCTTTTTTCTCTTTTTTTTTTTTTTTTTTTTGAGATGGAGTTTTACTGTTGTTGCCCAGGCTGGAGTGCAATGGTGCGATCTTGGCTCACTGCAACCTCTACCTCCCGAGTTCAAGCAATTCTGCTGTCTCAGCCTCCCAAGTAGCTGGGATTACAGGCTCGCACCACCACCCCGGCTAATGTTTGCATTTTTAGTAGAGACAGGGTTTGACCATGTTGGTCAGGCTGCTCTTGAACTCCTGACCTCGTGATCCGCCTGCCTTGGCCTCCCAAAGTGCTGGGATTACAGGCATGAGCCACAGCGCCCAGCAAAATTAAATTTCCAAGTGAATTCCTCCCTAGCACTTCTGATAAATACTGTTGAAGGACAAGCTGGGGTCCCTCAGAGGTAGAGGCCACTTGAAACTTTTATTCATCTGCTCACTCATTCATTCAGTATGTGAACTGCACCTCTGTGCCAGGCCAGCTGTTGTGTAAATACTTTATCTGCATCATTGTGTCATTAGATTTTTTTTTTTTTTTGAGTCTCACTCTGTCGCCAGGCTGGAGTGCAGTGGTATTATCTCGGCTCACTGCAACCTCTGCCTCCTGGATTCAAGTGATTCTCATGCCTCAGCCTCTCGAGCAGCTGGGATTACAGGTGCCTGCCACCACACCTGGCTAATTTTTTTGTATTTTTAGTAGACATGAGGTTTCACTATGTTGGCCAGGCTGGTCTCAAACTCCTGACCTCGTGATCTGCCCACCTTGGCCTTCCAAAATGCTGGGATTACAGGCGTGAGCCACCGCACCTGGCCTAAGTTTTGTATTTTTAGTAGAGACAGGGTTTCACCATGTTGGCCAGGATGGTCCCCATCTTCTGACTTCGTGATCCAGCTGCCTCGGCCTCCCAAAGTGCTGGGATTACAGGCGTGAGCCACCGTGCCCAACCTTTTTTTTTTTTTTTTTTGAGACAGAATCTCCCTCTTTTGCCAAGGCTGGAGTGCAGTGGCACGATCTCAGCTCACTGCAACCTCCACCTCTCAGGTTCAAGCAATTCCCCTATCTCAGCCTCCTAAGTAGCTAGGACTACAGGTGCTTGCCACCATGCCCGGCTAATTTTTGTATTTTTAGTAGAGACAGGGTTTCACCATATTGGTCAGGCTGGTCTTAAACTCTTAACCTCAGATAATCCATTCACTTCTGCCTCCCAAAGTGCTGAGATTACGGGTGTGAGCTACCAAGCCCAGCATAATTTTTGTATTTTTAGTAGAGGCAGGTTTCCCCATGTTGGCCAGGCTGGTCTCGAACTCCTGACCTCAGGTGATCCATCTACTTCAGCCTCCTAAAGTGCTGGCATTACAGGCGTGAGCCACTGTACCCAGTCTGTCTGATGTTTTTCTTGTGTGACTGAGATCATGGGTTTTTTAACAGGAAGATCACAGAGATAAGGTGCTATTTTCATCACATCATATCAAGGGTATATACTATCAACACAATTTATCACTGTTGATTTGGACCTTGATCACCTCCACTGTAAAGTTACTCCATCTCCTGCTTTTCATATTGCATTCTTTGAAAGAAAGTCAGTACAGTTGACCCTACAACAATGCAGGTTGGGGCACCAGGCGTGATGGCTCACGTCTGTAGTCCCAGCACTTTGGGAGGCTGAGGCAGGCGGATCACCTGAGGTCGGGAGTTCGAGACCACCCTGACCAACATGGAGAAACTCCGTGTCTACTAAAAATACAAAATTAGCCTGGCATGGTGGCACATGCCTGTAATCCCAGCTACTCGGAAGGCTGAGGCCGGAGAATCGCTTGAACCTGGGAGGCAGAGGTTGCGGTGAGCCGAGATCATGCCATTGTACTCCAGCCTGGGCAACAAGACAGAAACTCCATCTCAAAAAACAAAAACAAAAAAACAAAAAAACAATGCAGGTTGGAACTTCACAGGTCCACTTAAACACAAATTTTTTAAAAATAAATACAGTCAGCCCTCTGTATCCGCAGGTTCCACATTCACAACCAAATGTGGATGGAAAATACAGTATTGGAGAAATTTGAAACCAGCAGATAGGGAAGGCTGACTTTGTGTATGGCTAAGTTCTTCAGGGCCCACTTTGGGACTTGCGTATGTGTGGATTTTGATATCCGTGGGTATTTTAGGCCATTCTTGTGTTGCTATGAATAAATACTAGAGACTGGATAGTTTTTAAAGAAAAGAGGTTTAATGAGCTCACAGTTTTGCAGGTTGTACAGTCATGGCACTGACATTTCTCAGCTTCTGGAGAGGCCTTAGGGGGCTTTTACTCATGAGAGCCAAAGCAGAAGCAGGGGAATCCCATGGTAAAAGGAGGAGCAAGGGAGAGAAAGAGTTGGGGTGGGGTGGGGATGTGCCACACACTTTTAAATGACCGAATCTCATGAGAACTCACTATCACAAAGACTGCACACAACGACAGTACCAAGCCATGAGGGATCCACCCTCATGATCCAGACACCTCCCACCAGGCCCCCCTCCAGCATTGAGGGTTACAATTCAACATGAGATTTGGGCAGGAAAAAATATCCAAACCATATCATTCTGCCCCAACCTCTCCCAAGTATCACGTCCTCACATTGCAAAATATAATCATGCCTTCTCAACAGTTCCCCCAAATCTTAACTCATTCCAGCATTAACTCAGAACACCCAAGTAAGTTCAAAGTGTCATCTAGAGATGAGTTCCTTCACCTATGAGCCTATAAAAATCAAAAAATTATTTACTACCGTGATACAATGGGAGTGTAGGCATTGGGTAAACATTCTTATTCCAAAAGGGAGAAATCAGCCAAAAGAAAGGGGCTACAGGCCCCTTTCAAAACCCAACAGTTCAAAACTCCACAGGGTAATCATTAAAAGTTAAAGCTCCAGAATAATCTCCTTTGAATCCATGTCCCACACCCAGGGCACAGTGGCGCAAGGGGTGGACTCGGAAGGCGTGGAACAGCTCTGCCTCTGTGGCTTTATAGGGTTCAGCCCCCATGCCTGCTCCCATGGGTTGGAGTTAAATGTCTGCAGCTTTTCCAGGTGCAGGGTGAAAGTTGCCAGTGGATTTATCATTCTGGGGTCTTAAGGATGGTAGCTGCCTTCTCACAGCTCCACTAGCAGTGCCCAGTGGGAACTCTGCTGGGGGCCTGCAACCCCATATTTCCCCTCTGCACTGCCCTAGTAGAGGTTCTCTGTGAGGGCCCTGCCCCCATAGCAGGCTTCTGCCTTGACAGCCAGGCTTTTCCATATATTCTCTGAAATTTAGGGGGAGGTTGCCAAGAATCCACCACTCTTGCACTCTGCATCTGCAGGCTTAGCACCATATGGAAGCTGCCAATGTTTAGGGCTTGTATTCTCCAGAGCAGTGGCCCAAGCTATACCTGGGCTCCTTTGAGCCATGCAGGAGCTGGAGTGGCCAGGATGTGGGGAGTGGTGTCCCAAGAACATGCAGGGCAGTGGAGCCCTGGGCCCTGTCCATGAAAGCATTCTTCCTTCCTAGGCCTCTGGACCTGTGATAGGAGGGGCTGCTACAGAGGTCTCTGAAATTCCTTCAAGGCCTTTTCCCTCATTGTTTTGGATATTATCAATTTGCTCCATTTTATTTATGCAAATATCTATAGCAAGTGGTTGCTCCATAGCCTGTTTGAAATCCTCTCCCAAAAAAGCTTTTTCTTTATCTGCTGCATAGCCAGGTTACAAATTTTCCAAACTTTTGTGCTCTGCTTCCTTTTTAAATATAAGTTCCAAATTTAAGTCATTCCTTTGCTCCCACATCTAAGCATAGGTTGTTAGAAGAAGCCAGGTTATATCTCGAACACCTGGCTGCTTAGAAGTTTCTTCTATCAGGTATCCTAGGTCATCATCCTCAAGTTCAAACTTCCACAGATCTCTAGGGCAGGGATATGATACAGCAAATTCTTTGCTAAAGCACAACAAGGGTGATCTTTGCTCCAGTTCCCAGTAAGTTCCTCATCTCCATCTGAGACCTCATCAACCTGGCCTTTGTCCCTACCACGCTCAGTATTTTGGTCACAACCATTTAACAAGTCTCTAAGAAGTTCCAAACTTTCCCTCATCTTCTTATCTTTTTCTGAGCCCTCTAATGTCTTGTATTCTCTGTCTGTTACTCAGTTCCAAAGCTGCTTCCACATTTTCCGGTATCTTTAAAGAAATGCCCCACTTCTGGTATCAGTTTTCTCTATTACTCCATTCTTGCATTGCTATAAAGAAATACCTGAGACTGGGTGGGTACTTTATAAGAAAAGAAGTTTAATTGGCTCTTGGTTCTGTAAGCTGTATACGAAGCATAGCACCAGCATCTGCTTCTGGAAAGGCCTCAGGAAGCTTTTACTCATGGCAAAAAGTGAAGTAGGAGCAGGAACGTCACATGGCCAGAGCAGGAGCAACAGAGAGCGGGGGTGGGGAGAGGTGCCACACACTTTAAAATGACCAAATCTTGTGAGAACTCACTCACTATTGCAAAGATAGCACCAAGCCACAAGGGATCCACCCCATGACCCAAACACCTCCACCAGGCCCCACCTCCAGCACTGGGGATTACAATTCAACGTGAGATTTGGGCAGGGATAAATATCCAAACTGTATCAGAAGGATCCTGGGATATGTCCCTCTAATACATCAGAGGATGGGATAACTGTATATACAGCCACACTTAAGAAGCGGGGATTTATGCTCCCCATCCTTTGGGGTGGAGTAACTAATATACATTGTTTGAAATTCTGCATGGGAGATTTGTCTGTTATCCTCCGTTTACTTATTCACAAGATCTTTTGGTCTTAAGTAGATTTTATTATTTAGAGCAGTTTTAGATTCACAGTAAAACTGAGCAAAAAGTACAGCTAGCAAAAAAAAACCAAAAACCAAAAACAAACAAACAAAAAACAACCACAACAAACAACCCCCAACTAAAAGATGGGCAAGGGGTCTGAATAGACATTCCTCAAAAGAAGACATACAAATGGTCAGCAGGTTTACGAAAAGATGCTCAACATCACTATCAGAGAAATGTAAATCCAAACCACAATGAGTTATCACCTAATATCTGTTAGAATGGTTACTATAAAGAAGGCAAAAGATAACAAGTGTTGGTAAGGATGTGGAGAAAAAGGAACCCTGGACACTGTTGGTGGGAATGAAAATTGGTATAGCCATTATGGAAAACAGTACGGAGGTTTCTCAAAAAAATTAAAAATAGAACTACCATATGATCCAGCAATCCAGTTTCTGGGTATATATCCAAAGGAAATGAAATCAGTGTCTCAAAAAGATATCTGCACTTTCATGTTCATTGCAGCATTATTCACAATAGCTAAGATATGGAAACAGCCTAAAGTGTTTGTAGATGGATGACTGGAAAAGGAAAATGTGGGAGAGGGGTATGTGTGTGTATTCCATTGTGTGTATATGCACAATATATGCAATATAATGGAATATTTTTCAGCCTGCCATTTACCACAACATGGATAAACCTGAAGGACATGATGCTGAGTGAAAAAAGTTAGATACAGAAAGATAAATATTGCATGACTTCACTTATATATGGAACCTAACAAAGTTGAATGCATAAAGGCAGAGTAGAATGATAGTTGCTAGGGGGTTGGGGGAAGGGTGTTGGCCAAAGGGTATAAAGTTTCAGTTGTGCAAGATAATATGTTTTAGAAATCTCTTGCATAGCATGGTGACTATAGTTAAAAATACTGTATTGTATATTTGAAATTTGCTAAGAAAGTGCATCTTAAGTGGTTCTCACCACACAAAAGGTAACTGTGTGAGATATGCATATGTTGATTAGCTTGATTGTGGTAGTCATTTCACAATGGATAGGTACTTCAAAACATCACATGGTACACAATAAATATATACAATTTTTGTCAAGTGTACTTCAGTTAAGCTGGAAAAAAAAATACACAGTTTTCATATACTTCTGTCTTCTCTCCGGCAACATACAGCATTCTCCACTGTCAACATCCCATTCCCAAGTAATATACTGACACTATACCACCACACTGACAACATCATTACCACCCAAAGTTCATAGTTGACGTTTATTCTTGGTTTTGTACACTCTATGGGTTTGGACAAATGTATAATGACATATATTCACCACTAAGGGATCATATAGAATAGTTTTACTGCCCTAAAAATCCTCTGTGCTCCACCTAAACATGACACAATCATTACGGCCCAAAGTTCATAGTTCATGTTTATTCTTGGTATTGTATACTCTATGGGTTTGGACAAATGTATAATGACATACACTCACCATTATGGGATCATATCGGATAGTTTTACTGCCCTAAAAATCCTCTGTGCTCCACCTAAAGATTGCTTTCTCTCCCTTCCCCCCGACAATGACTGATGTTTTTAGAGCCTCCACAGTTTTGCCTTTTCCATCATGTCATATAGTTGGGATCATATAGTATATAACGTTTTAAGATTGACTCTTTCACTTAGCAATATGCATTGAGGTTCTTTCATGTCTGTTCGTGGCTTGATAGCTCATTTCTTTTTATCACTGAATAATATTTCATTGTCTGGACATGCCACAGTTTATCCATTCACCTACTGAAGATGTCTTGATTACTTTCAAATTTGGGCAATTATTAATAAAACTGCTGTAGACATACTTGTGCAAATTTTTGTGTACACATAAGTTATCGGTTCATTTGGATACATACCAAGGGCTTCAGTTGCTGAACTGTATGTTAAAAGTACGTTTAATGTTTAAGAAGCCTCCAAACTGTCTTCCAAAGTAGGTGTACCATTTTCCATTTCCACCCGTAGTGAATGCGATTTCCTATTACTCCACGTCCTTGCAAGCATTTGGTGTTGTCATTGTTTTGAATTTTGGCCATTCTAACAGGTATATAGTGGTATCTCACTGTTGTCTGAATGGCAATTCCCTAACGATGTATGATGTTGAATATCTTTTCATATCCTTATTTGCCATCTATATATCTTTTTTGATGAGGTGTCAGTTCGGGTCTTTTGCTCATTTTTAATTGAGTTGTCTTTTTATTGTTGTTTTAAGAGTTATTTAATATTTTGGATAACAGTCCTTTATCAGATGTGTCTTTTCAAATATTTTCTTCTAGTCAATGGCTTATATTCGCATTCTTTTGACAATGTCTTTTGCAGAGCAGAAATTTTTAATTTTATTGAAGTCTAGCTTATCAATTATTTATTTCATGGGTTGTGCCCTTGGTATTATACCTAAAATGTCATCTAGATTTTTCTCGTATGTTATCTTCTGGGAGTTTTATAGTTTCAGGTTTTCAGGCACACACCACCATGCCCGGCTAATTTTTGTATTTTTAATAGAAACGGGGTTTCAACATGTTGGCCAGACTGGTCTCGAACCCCTAACCTCAGGTGATCCACCCACCTTGGCCTCCCAGAGTGCTAGGATTACAGGCATTAAACAACGCACCCAGCCAACAAATATACTTTTAGAATGACCTGGAAGAACAATTTCAAATGTAAATTCTTGAATTTCTTGGAGTCCTGCCCTGAAATGTGGTGGCACAGGACACAATAACTTCCTTCCTCCACTTCTCTTCCTGCTTCTGGCTCTGTCTAACGGACCTCATGTGCAAGCCTGTGGATACTCCAGAATGTGGTCCAACCTCTGTCCACATGTCCTGCCAACAGCTGCCCCGAGGCCACCTCTCAGGCCCAGAGATCTCATGGTGGCAATGAGGCCATCCCTAAGGGGATGGGCCACAAAAACTCTGGGGGCAGGGTCAGACAGGGCCAATTGTCCAGAGCATTCTGGTGTCCTAGCTACCTGGAGAATGATCTAGAAGGGAAGGTGGGCGCTGGGTGGCCACGTCTCCTTGGCCAGGATCATGCATTCAGTGAGGAGAGACACAGCTGGAGGAAGCACAGTTCTCTGACTTTAATGCACATGTGAATCACCTGGGATCTTATTACGTAGGTATGGGGTGGGGCCTGATAGTCTGCGTTTCTCCCAAGCTTCCAGGTGCTGTCGATGCTGCTGGTACAAGGGCCATACTTTGAATAATTAAGGTCTAAAGCAGAGGCCCAAGGCGGGGGTCCTTTTCACCTTGGCAGAGGTGAAAAGGATGTGTTTGATAATTTAATCACTCCCGTGGATAAATTACCAATAGAACTTAGTATGCACTTAAAGTTACACAAAAACAATATATGTGCAACACAAATTTGAATGTAGCACCAATGCCTACATGGAGAATACTTTAGCACAACCAGGTGTCTCACAATCTTTGACCCTATAAGTTATCATGTTCTTCCCCTTCTTGTACCCTCTGACCCCTTCCTGTGTGTGGGTTCACACTGCATGACTCACTGACCAGGTACTTACATTTCTAGTAGTCTTCATTGTTCCTTCCGCAGATCCGTACAAACCCATTGCTTATGTTTCTTTTTGTTGTTTTTTTTGTTGTTTTTTTGTTTTGAGACGGAGTCTCACTCTGTCACCTAGGCTGGCATGCAGTGGCATGATCTCAGCTCACTGGAACCTCCGCCTCCCAGGTTCAAGCATTTCTCCAGCCTCAGCCTCCAGAGTAGCTGGGATTACAGGTGTGCGCCACCAGGCCCAGCTAATTTTTGTATTTTTCATAGAGACGGAGTTCCACCATGTTGGCCAGGCTGGTCTCGAACTCCTGAGCTCAGATGATCCACCTGCCTCGGACTCCCAAAGTGCTGGGCTTACAGGCGTGAGCCACAGTGCCCGGCCGCATTTCTCATACTTATTCATCAATTACTATGCTCTTTTCTCTCATGTGCTTCACCACACTCACAGTACATTACTCCCGGCACTTTCTGCAACAGACTTGTTACTTTTCCAGGCCCTTTTGCCCTCAGCCCTCAAGCCCACTGGGCTCAGCTGGTGCTGGTGCTGCTTCTCCGGCAGCTGCTGCCTCCTGTCTCTGAGCTCCCTGATACTGGAAGGAACCCTCCCGAGGCTTCCTTCTGGCACGTGGAGGCATCTTCAGCTAATTCCATGTGGCAAGTGAATCTATTTATACCTTTTGGAAACCTCATCATTTGGGCAGGAAGTGACCAACTTCCTGGCAAAGAACTCCCAAGAACATCTTCCCAAAGGGAAAACAGAGAAAACATATCTCTGACGTACATGTATGGTTTCCTCACTTTTAACTGGTCCCAGCCCAGCGGTGCGCCTCCAGACTGAAGAGCCTCTGCTAGGGACAGAAGCCCACCCTGGCTCAAGGACTTAGATGCAGCAGGTGTTTGGTCAGCCTCGATTGAATCTAGTTGAATTTCCTGCAGCTGGAAAACTGTTTCCTATTTACTTTCTGCTCCTGCCAGTCCTTTCACAGGGCACTGTCAAATATTGGTTAATGCATGAAGATCACCTTTTGAGGGCCAGGTGCAGTGGCTCATGCCTGTAATCTTAGCACTTTGGGAGGCTGAGGCAGGTGGATCACCTGAGGTCAGGAGTTAGGCCAACACAGTGAAACCCCATCTCCCCATCTCTACTAAAAATACAAAAATTAGCTGGGCATGATGGCGGGCCACCTGTAATCCCAGCTACCTGGGAGGTTGAGGCTGGAGAATCACTTGAACCCAGGAGGCCGAGGTTGCAGTGAGCCGAGATTATGCCACTGCACTCCAGTCTGGGTGACAAGAGTGAGACTTTGTCTCAAAAAAAAAAAAATCACTTTTTGCCTCAACTGAGGATTCAGTGTATGTCAGAAAGTTCCCTGCTGACTCAGAGGGCTCATGTAATGGGTACAGAGAGCGATGCAAACTTTCTTCTAGACAGGAGGGAATAATATGACATGGAGCTGGCACCCACCACCCCCACCCTAAACAAACTAACAAAAAACTCCTGCATTGACTGGAACACATGAGAACTTTGTCTCTGGAGTATGTAAAAGATGACTTTAGGGGTCAATAAACAGGCTGTTTCTGCATGGTGATGTATTGTAGAAGAACTGAAAACTACTGCTGCCTCTGTGACTGCTACAAATGCTGTGAGAGCTTACACTTTGGTAATGACTGCAGGTGAAATTACTGCTTACTTTGGTATCGTTTTGAGTTTTACAATATATATTTTTTTCAAATCTGCTACGCCATATTCTAATAGTCAAAGATGTGTCTCCAACTCAAAAAGGAAAAAAACCTGCACGTTGTGCACATGTACCCTAGAACATAAAGTATAATAAAAAAAAAAGAAAGAAAGAAAAAAAGAAAGAAAGAAAGAAAGAAAAGAACCACTGCACTACTACCTTACAGGACTGAGCAGGACTAGCCCCAGGGGCAAAACTGGAACAGGAGAGTTGGTCTCCAGGGAATACTTCCTTCTTCCTGCTACGACCTTCTTGCCCACTGTTGCTGGCTTGATCTCAACAATGCAGAAAACTTACTGTTCAACTGTTCTTTCTCCCAGGGTTAATGGTTTCAAGGTACAGTCCTGCTAACGTTAATGTGATTGGCCCTCCCTCACATTCCCTGTACATTTTCATGATGGCTCTCTGGTGCTTGTTGGGGTAGAAGACAGTTGAGGAAACCTTGGTGTGGGAAGTACTTCTGCACAGATAAGGTCTCGGGACCCTCCTATTCTATCCTGGCGTGGTGGTTTTTTTCTCTACGCAAGTGGTGCTTACTGCTGCTATTGGTCTGATGGACTCACCCATTGACTGAATTTCTGGGTGACAAATGAAGGTCCAAGGTTGATGTTTTATTTTATTTTGATACAGGGTCTCACTCTGTCACCCAGACTAGAGTGGCATAATCTCGGCTCACTGCAACCTCTGCCTCCTGGGCCCAAGCAATCCTCCTACCTCAGCCTCTCCAGTAGCTGGGACCACAGGTGTGTGCCACCATACCTTAATTTTTTTTCTTTTTTTTTCTTATAAAGACAAGGTCTCACTATATTGCTGAGGCTGGTCCCGAACTCCTGACCTCAAGTGATCCTCTTGCCTCTGCCTCCCAAAGTGCTGGGATTATAGGCGTGAGCCACCACACTTGGCTCATGTTTTCTATGTTCCTCAGCATGTGAAGCATGTTTATAGTAGCTGTTTTTAATGTTCTTCTCTGCTAATTTCATCATCTCTGCCACTTCTGGGTCTGTTTTCACTGACTGACTTTTCTCCTAGTTAAGGGTACTATTTTCCTATTGTGATGCATGCTTGGCAAGCTTTGACTGGTTGCTGGATATTGTGAATTTTACCTTGTTGGATACTAGATTTTGTTTTTTTTTTTTGTTTGTTTTTTGTTTTTTGTTTTTTTTTTGAGAGGGAGTCTCGCTCTGTCGCCCAGGCTGGAGTGCAGTGGCCAGATGTCAGCTCACTGCAAGCTCCGCCTCCCGGGTTGACGCTATTCTCCTGCCTCAGCCTCCGAGTAGCTGGGACTACAGGCACCCGCCACCTCGCCCGGCTAATTTTTTGTATTTTTAGTAGAGACGGGGTTTCACCGTGTTAGCCAGGATGGTCTCTATCTCCTGACCTTGTGATCCGCCCGTCTGGGCCTCCCAAAGTGCTGGGATTACAGGCTTGAGCCACCGCGCCCGGCCTGATACTAGATTTTGTTGTAATCCTTTAAATAATGCTCTACTTTGTTCAGTTAAGTTACTTAGATTTAATCTGATCCCTTCAAGGCTTGCTTTTAAGCTTTGTTAGGGTGGGTCCAGAGCAACAGGTAGTGTAGGGCCATTTAGTCCCACCACCACGACCATACCCTTCTGTGGACTCTACTCAATGCTCTGTGTGTGATGAGGTCTTTCCACTCTGCCTAATGGGAACTGAATTCTGTGACCTTCCAGAATGTGAGGTGTTCTTGCTTTTTTTTTTTTTTTGAGATGGAGTCACTCTGTCGCTCAGGCTGGAGTCAGTGGCGCAATCTCGGCTCACTGAAACCTCCACCTCCCAGGTTCAAGTGATTCTCCTGCCTCAGCCTCCTGAGTAGCTGGGACTACAGGTGCGTGGCACCATGCCTGGCTAATTTTTATATTTTTAGTAGAGACAAGGGTTCACCACATTGGCCAGGCTGGTCTCAAACTCCTGACCTCATGATCCTCCCACTTTGCCTCTCAAAGTGCTGAGATTACAGGTGTGAGCCACCGCACCCAGCCTGGTGTTCTTGCTTTCTATTGCCTGTATGTTTGTTTCACACAGTTTCATGTTGTTTTCTCTCCTACATGCACAGATCAGTACCCAGTCAAATTATCAACCTGCAGATCTCTGGAGCTCTCTTGCAGGTCAGATTCCTCCTCTCTGATATTTTGCCTCTCAAATTCTCGCCATCTCAGCATCCCTAAACTTCAGTCTCTCAACTCAGTGAGACCACGAGGCTCTGCTTGGGTTCCTCTTCCCCACACTGCAACCGGGAAACTGCCTGTAACCAGTTAAACTGAAGCAATCATAGGACTGAACTTGGTTTCCCCCTCCCTTCTTTCAGGGACACAATCCTGTGCTAACTAACCAAATCCTGAAACCGTTGTGTCATATAGTTTGTTCAGATTTTTAGTAGTTGAGGTAAGAAAGTAAATCCCTGGCTGGGTGCGGTGCCTCATGCCTGTAATCCCAACACTTTGGGAGGCCAAGGTGGGTGGATCACCTGAGGTTGGGAGTTCGAGACCAGCCTGGCCAACATGGTGAAACCTCGTCTCTACTGAAAATATAAAAAATTAGCTGGGCATGGTGGCAAGCACCTGTAATCCCAGTTACTAGGGAGGCTGAGGCGGGAGAATTGCTTGAACCCAGGAGGCAGACCCAGGTGAGCCGAGATGGCACCATTGTACTCCAGCCTGGGCAACAAGAGCGAAACTCCATCTCAAAAAAAAAAAAAGTAAATCCATGGAACGGAATCTATTATTTCATCATGGTGAGGAACAGAAGTTCTCTTAACACAGATCTAATTATATAATACATGACATTTTACATCATGATCTTTTCACTTAACAGTAGATTTTGGTCGTTTTTCCATTGTATTACATAATTGTAGTAGACATTATTTTAAACTATGTACTCATTCATTATCTTATTAAACAACTACCTACTGAGTGTCTTCTATGCTCCAGGCACTGGATAAAGCAGTAAAACAACAACAACAACAACAAACCCAAATAAAAACAAAACAAAACAAAACAAAACCGCAGGTAAGGTCACACTGTCATGGAGCTTTTACTCTAGTATAAAAGTAGAAGTAGCTACTACTTCCTAGTAGCGGGAAGATGGGAAAAAGGTAAGTAAACAGATAAATGAGCAAACCTTAGAAGGGTAAGTGCTATAAGATAGGGTGAGTGGGCTGGGCATGGTGGCTCACGCCTGTAATCTCAGCACTTTGGGAGGCTGGCGGGGGCGGGGGCGGTGGATCACAAGGCCAGGAGTTCGAGATCAGCCTGACCAACATGGTGAAACCCTGTCTCTACTAAAAATACAAAAATTAGCTGGGCGTGGTGGTGTACACCTGTAAACCCAGCTACTTAGGAGACTGGGGCAGGAGAATTGCTTGAACCCAGGAGCCGGAGGTTACAGTGAGCCAAGATTGTGCCATTGCAATCCAGCCTGGGCGACACAGCAAGATTCCGACAAAAAAAAAAAAAAAGAAAAAGAAAAAAGATAGGGTGAGTTTAGAGGGTGACTAGGACAGTTATTTAAGATGAGTGTTAACGGATCACGAGGTCAGGAGATCGAGACCATCCTGGCGAACACGGTGAAACCCCGTCTCTACTAAAAAATACAAAAAACTAGCCGGGCAAGGCGGCGGGCGCCTATAGTCCCAGCTACTCGGGAGGCTGAGGCAGGAGAATGGCGTAAACCCGGGGGGCGGAGCTTGCAGTGAGCTGAGATCCGGCCACTGCACTCCAGCCCAGGCGACAGAGCCAGACTCCGTCTCAAAAAAAAAAAAAAAAAAAAAGATGAGTGTTAAAATCATAGAAACCTTTCAGGTTTCTTCTAGAGCACTCCTCCTCAAAGTCACCTGCACAATGATCCCTGCATTAGATCCTGCCTCTAGGGAACCTGACCTAAGACAGAATATGCACCTTCTGAAGATTCCTGATTTACTACATCCTTATTGCTTAAGAATTCTATTTTTAGAAATACTATGTGCACTGGAGATAATTTGAAATTTACTCAATCACAATGAAAAGTAGGAAGCAGTTGAAGGTGTGGGAGGTGGCAGATGGGTAACTGAAGGGTAACTAAAGATCCTGAGGTAAAGAACTAATTGCAGCTTGATATGGTCTGAATGTTTGTGTCCCCCAGAACATTCATATGGTGAAACCTAATCCCCAGTGTGATAGTATTAGGAGGTGGTGTCTTTGGGAGATGATTAGGTCATGATGGTAGAGACCTCACTGATGGGATAGGTGCCCTTAGAAGAGAGACCCTGAGAGATCCCTTGCCCCTCTGCCATGTAAGGATGGCCATCTATGAACCAGGAAGCAGGCCCTCACCAGACACTGATTCTCCCACATGTCATGATCCTGGACTTCCCATAACTGTGAGAAATAAATTTCTGTTGTTTATAAGCCACTCAGACTATGGCAGTTCATTATAACAGCCCAATGGACTAAGACACAGCTGATGGCTACATGTAGAATTAGAGTTCTCTTGGGTTTGAATGGGTTAGGAACAGAAGTCTGTGAAGACTTTGGAATAACCATACCTAACTTTAAACCAGAGTAGGCCATTCGGAATCATCCAGGTGAACATGTTGTTCCTTTTCCTCAGCAACTATTAGAGCCTGCAGGTTACCTCTCTGGTCCCAGAACACATATCCCATTTTCCTTTAAAGAAGTCTGCCATTTGATCCAGAGGCCCGGTGGTTTAAGATCTAAGGATAAAAAAAAAAAAAAAAAAAACCAGAAACCCGAAAGCCAAGGGTGTGAGCAATGGTGAAAAGAAAGAAGGGGGCAAATTGAGAAACAAGAATGAGGCTACAGACTAGAGAAGGAAAACTCAGGGTAACTTGAAACTTCAGTCACAATTCTTTCTTTCTTCTCTGTGGGAGAAGATAGTCAAGCGGGAAAGTTGAAGATCGGCAGTGGCAAATGCCCCACCACTACCCTTCCCCACTCCCTACCTCCCCCATCACCCCACCATCTACTCACTTTCTGAAGAGAGGAGCCTGGGCAGAGTGTTTGGAAGTGCTCTCTTATTGAGAGTCTGGGCAGATTCCAACCTGGCATTCAAGGTAGATGGTAATTCCACTGCCAAGCTTTCTGAAGAGGCCAATATCTGAAGAGGCTGCGATCTAGAATCATTAACAAATTCAACCAAATGTTAAGAAAATGAGAAAGGACTCCATGCAGGTAGGCAGTCGGTCTTCCTCTGGGTTCTCGTGCTATCTTCATCTTCGTCAGAATCAGAATAGTAATGATTAAGTACACACCTGAATATACCCCTTAGGTGCTGAGAACATACAGTCCTTCAAATGCTGCCCTCACCTTAGGGAGGGCGTGCCCTTTGAGTTCCATTTTCAGGACTGTGATTGGGTTTTACAGGGCCAGTCACGGGTTATGGTAATAACTAACAATTGAACAGGACATTACAACTTCCAAAATACTTTCACAAATATTATTTAGCTGCCACTATCTTAGTCCATTTGTGCTGATATAACAAAATACCAGAGGCTGGTTAGCTTATAAATAGCAGAAATGTATTTCTCACTGTTCTGAAGTCTGAGAAGTCCAAGATCAAGACACTGGCAGACTCAGTGTCTGGCGAGGGCTTTCTGGTTCATAAATGGCAGTTTCTAGTTGCACCCTCACATGGTGGATGGGATGAACAAGCCCCCTTGGACCTATTGTATAAGGGCACTGATTGTATTCATAAGGGTGTGTTCTCATGACCCAGTCACCTACCCAAACGCTCTACCTCCTAATATCATGACCTTAGGGGTTAGGATTTCAATATATGAATTTTGCAGGGACACAAATATTCAGATCATAGCAACCACTCATCTGTATGGTAGCTACTCTTACTATTGTTGTTTTCGTTTTTTCAGACAGGTGCACTAAGGGTCAGAGCAATTCAGTAATTTGCCCAAGATCCCATAGCCAACAAGAGGCAATCCTTTTCTTCTGGCCTAAAATCTATACATTTCACACTCCATCCCCCTGCCCTGTCCCAATATCTGTTCACTGGAGTCTTCTTGTGTCCTGATACCCAGAGACAAGAGTTCTAAGATCCTAGAAAGGGCAACAAGGAACTGGCCATCCATGGGCTCCCCAAAACCTACACTCTCTCTCAAGGGGGACTTCCCATACTTGCTGGAAAAGGAACATTAAATCCCACCCTTTTTTTACTTTAAGGACAACTCTCAACTTTCTGGGCACAGAAAGCACTTCACTGTCTGCCTGATTTGCCCTCTCTCATTCCCAGGATGGAAGACCTCTCTAGCCAATGGGAAGATGGCAAGATGTGTGAATGTACCCTTGGGAGCAAAATCACGGAGGCTGTGTAATCCTCTATACATGTAGGGACTGAGTGTGGGTATCTCTGACCAGTGTGGATGTTGAGCACATTGTTTCATAACCCTGCCTCACTGGCTCCTCTCTCCCCTACCTCCAGAACTGCCTATCTAACTCATCTGTGGTGATGGAATGCTATTTCTTTCACATTACCCTAAATTAAGTATCATTAGAAAGGTAACTGCTATGTTTAAAACAAATAAATCACCTAACACATTCCAGAGATAAATTCAAATTATTTTTAGATAATCCATCCTTTTGGATTACCTAAACAACTGCTGCTTCCCCTAGTAGGAATAATTGAGAACTGAGACAAAAAGAAACTTAACCAAAATTTAAGCCAACTTGCAGACCAGCTATAAGGCTTACTGTGGAAGAAAATATATAATGATGGCATTTGGGAGTATGTGTCATCCCTAGGAACATGGTGGTGGTAATTTCAGCATTCGCAAAGCTCTGACTCATAGCAAAGCATGCTGTGCTGAGGGGATAGACCCAGCTCTGGATTGGACAGTTTCTAAGACACAGTCACCCAACAGGCCCGGGAAGCTCATTAATCCTCATCAGGGTGTGATTACTGTTGCTAACCCAAGCCAGCAGTGAACACAAATGCCCTGCTGAGATTCCCAGGCTGGGACGTGTGGGGGCAAGACTTGTCCAGGAAGGGATATAGAAGAGTCTCTACACTACACTATACTATGCTACAGATCCTCCTCCCATGCTTACAGAATAGAGACAGCTTAGTTCAGGGTAGAAAGGGCACCAGGCTGGGGTGGTGGCATGGGGGACAGGGGTCAGAGGCAGGATGGGTGGCTTCATCTCAGCCTTAGAGTAGTCATGCCTGCCATTCCTCAGCACTACCAAAGTGGGGTAAAGCAGCTATGCCTGTACCTGCAGGACTGTTGGCAAAACAAAGAGGACCCTCGAGGGTGATTGGAACTGGAAAATTCTGCTCCCCTGGTCAACACCACTGAACGCTGATTTTGGAGATCCTTGCATCAGTTGTGGAGGCAACCAGGCAGAAGTACAAGGGAAAGTGCCTACCCACTAGGAACTGTTGCTGTAGTGTGAGGGGAGTTCTGGGTCAAATGCCAAAGCCGCTAAAGGGGTTTGGGAACAGGCAGTGGAGGTTCTCCACGAACGAAAGCGCTCTTAAGTTCCTTCCATTCCTAACATTCTGTGATTCTGATTTAATGGGAGACTGGAGAAACATATGTTGAAAACACACAAATGCTAAGCAGCAAGAAATGTAGTGACAGAGTGAAGCCTCGACTTCCTGCCTTAAGCATGATCTTTATAGGTTGTGGTCCTCAGCAGGGCCCAGACCACGCATAGCAGAGTCGAAGACAGGAAGACGGTGAGGTTGGACATGGGACAAAGGGCGTAAGCGTAAGAAAAGACAGGTGGGTCTAGCTGAAAGTTCAGAGAGCTGTTGTAAAAGAGATTGGAAAGAGGAAACTCCAAAAAATGACTTCTTTTTTTTTTTTTTAAACTCAGAGGCTGGAAATCTCTTTTCTCCTGGAGAAGAGAAACTTGGCTGTTGTTTCATTTAGATATGAAGTTCTTCTAGGCTAAGATGATTCCACTCTTTCCCCTGAAAATGGTTTTTGGTGAGAGAGAGGTGGGTGCAGAGGATTCAGCGCTTCTTTGGACCTTGTCTGCAGTGACTGAGGCATCCCAGGACCCTGCCTCCTGTGGACCAAAAACCTGAGATGGGTTCCTCTCCTGCAAACACATATGCCGTTGTCATGTGGATGGACTGAAGATACTTTTGTGACTGCTCAGTAAATGTCTCAAGGGAAAATCATTTGGTGGGTAAGCTAGGAAAGGGGAGAGGTAACTAGAGTGTTCTAAAGCTAAGCAGATTCCAGCAAGCAGGAAGGTTTTCTAGAAAGGGGGAGTTCAAATCTGCTTGACTGCTGAAGGTGAGCTGTCTTCTGTGTCACGCATGACCTGCAAATGCATCCCCTCGTGTACTAACCTGATCTGCTATGGTGGTATGGCTCTTAAACATCCAAGTTGGTCAAACCTCCTTTGATGGATTAGAGCAAGCTAAGGATGTTTATTAAGCACCTCCTGCCTGAGGAGGCTTCATAGTACCTTGGAAAGTGCCTGAGTTCTGTGGCCAAAAGGATCCGGGTACAAGTCCTGCCCGGGCCACTTACTAGTCACATCTCCTTGAATAAGTTGCTTGATCTCTCTGATCCTGCAGGGTCCTTAGTTATAAAATGGGGACAGCCACTCACTTCACAGGGTTGGATTGAGAATGAAATCTGACTAAAGCCCAGAGGTAGTGCCTTGCGCATGTCGGTTGTGTTTCTTCTTGGCATTCATAATAAGAGCTGAGAAGTGAAATTTCGAAAGGAGAAATAGTAGCTAAGATCACACGAATAAAACTTCCAGTAGATAGATTTTTATTTTTCTTTTCACATTTCAGTATTATTTGTGAGTGTTCTTATATGAGAATGTTTCTGTCAGGGCTTAAATGTGTCAAACAAGAAAGAATCAGAGGAACCAGAAGTCTGGGTTTCTGCTCCAGCTGCTATTAACTGAGAGACCTTGGGCAAAAGCTTTCATCTTGTTGAGCCTTGATGATCTCATCTGTAAAATGGGAAGACTGGGGCCTCTCTCAAAGGGTTGTGGTTAGGATCAAATAAAATCATAAATGTAAAAGCCCTTGATGAACTGGGGGGAATGTGACACAAATGGAAGCTAGTTTTTGCATGTCAGATGTTCATTGATCATCTGCTGGAAGCATACATATTAACTGGGTTGATTTCCGAGGCAGTCTTATCCAGAATTTTTTTTTGTTGAGACGGAGTCTGGCTCTGTTGCCCAGGCTGGAGTGCAGTGGCGTCATCTTGGCTCACTGCAAGCTCTGCCTCCCGGATTCACGCCATTCTCCTGCCTCAGCCTCCCAAGTAGCTGGGACTACAGGCCCCCGCCACCACACCTGGCTAATTTTTTTGTACTTTTAGTAGAGACGGGGTTTCCCCATGTTAGCCAGGATGGTCTCGATCTCCTGTACTCATGATCTGCCCTCCTCAGCCTCCCAAAGTGCTGGGATTACAGGCGTGAGCCACCGCGCCCGGCCAGTCCTATCCATATTTTGGCTCACTCCAAGCTCCACCTCCTGGGTTCAAGTGATTCTCCCGCCTCAGCCTCCCAAGAAGCTGGGACTACAAGCGTGCACCACCACACCCAGCTAATTTTTGTATTTTTGGTAGAGACAAGGTTTCACCATGTTGGTCAGGCTGGTCTTGAACTCCTGACCTCAGGTGATCCACCCACCTCGGCCTCCCAAAGTGGTGGGATTATAGACATGAGCATCTGTGCCCGGCCCGCCTGCTTTTTCTTTGATCCTTCAATCCTTATCTCAGTCTCATCCCTCCACCAGGTTAAAGGGACTGAGACGCTGTTAACCTTATTGTGCCTCGGGCAGGCCAGATATTCCTGAATGGTCATTAAGGACTCAGGACCATGAGGATGATCACCACTTGATGGTGAAAGGGGCTTTTTCTGCTTGCTGGGAAAATCCTTTCAGGGCTCATGATGCTATAGCCAGCACTCCTTTGCTGTTCCCTGCCTTTTCTTCATCAAGCGTTATTTTAGGATAAACAAGGAAAGAAAAGATTCATGGGATATAGGTAATAGGACGTGACCACCAAGTTACTCCACCAACAAACTGTGCATGAAACACCTGAATACAACACAAAAGAAATGGTAGTGTCATTCTCCAAATCTCTCTTTGCTTTTTTCTCTATGCACCTCCCTGTCAAAAACTGCAGAGATTGTAGAGAAGAAGACTATAGCTATACAGCATGAAAACAAAAGAGGGGTGCAACTCCCAATCATTCTGCATTAATATGAGTTTACTGTCACTTGTTTATCTTGCTTTGAGCATAAACTACCTTGTCCTATCTATTTGTTTGTTTATTTATTTTTTTTTTTGAGATGGAGTCCCCCTCCGTCGCCTAGGCTGGAGTGCAGTGGCACGATCTTGGCTCACTGCAACCTCCGCCTCCCGGGTTCAGGCCATTCTCCTGCCTCCGCCTCCCGAGTAACTGGGACTACAGGCGCCCGCCACCATGCCCAGCTAATTTTTTTGTATTTTTAGTAGAGACGGGGTTTCACCGTATTCGCCAGGATGGTCTCAATCTCCTGACCTTGTGATCCGCCCGCCTCGGCCTCCCAATGTGCTGGGATTACAGGCGTGAGCCACCGCGCCCGGCCTTATTTATTTTCTTGAGATGAAGTCTTACTCTTTTCCCCAGGCTGGAGTGCAATGGTGCGATCTCAGCTCACTGCAACCTCCACTTCCCGGGTTCAGGAGATTCTCCTGCCTCAGCCTCCCGAGTAGCTGGGATTACAGGCGCCTGCCACCACGCCCAGCTAATTTTTGTATTTTTAGTACAGACGGGGTTTCACCATGTTGGCCAGGCTGGTCTCAAACTCCTGACCTCAGGTGATCCGCCTGCCTCAGCCTCCCAAGATGCTGGGATTACAGGCGTGAGCCACCGCGCCCGGCTCCTATCCATTTATTTGCATTAAAAATTAAAACCTTTTCTGGCCAGGTGCTGTGGCTCATGCTTGTAAACCCAGTAGTTTGGGAGGCGGAGGTGGGCAGATCACCTGAGGTCAGCAGTTCAAGACCAGCCTGGCCAACATGGTGAAACCCTGTCTCTACTAAAAATACAAAAATTGCCAGGTCATGGTGGCAAGCACTTGTAATCCCAGCTACTTGGGAGGCTGAGGCAGGAGAATCACTGAACACAGGAAGTGGAGGATGCAGTGAGCTGAGATTGGGCCACGGCTTCCTGGGGACAGAGCAAGACTCCATTTCAAAAAAAAAAAAAAAAGGCCTTTTCTAAAAATAAAATTATACATCCTTGTAGGAAATTTAGAAAATAAAGAAAATGATAAGGAAGAAAAAAAGAACACTTATAATTCCACCACTGATAATGTCTAGGGGTTTGCAGTCATAAAATGTAAATAATCTGTCCACAGTTTTCTATATTTTTTCACTCAGTTTTATGACATGAAAAATTTCCGATAATGCTAAAATTATCAGAAAAACAGACTTTAATGACTGTATAATGTCCATTATACTGATGAATCATAAGTTATTTACTAATTCTCTATTGTTCAACGTTTTTATTTTTTTCTCCATTAAGAATAACACTGCTATTAATATCCTTGTGCATAAGTGTCCGTGTCTCTGATTATTTCCTTAATATACATTACTAGAATAGAACTACTGGGTCAGAGTCAGAACATTTCTGAAAGTCTTGATATATGATGCCAATTTACCCTTAAGGAAATATGTACCAATTTACCCTCCCACTAATAGTGTATAATAGTAATATTTCAGCACCCCCTACTAAGAAGGCTGCATATTATCTCTATTTTAATATTTTCTATTTTAATGAGTGAAACTGATTTGCTTTGTTTTTATGTGGCCACCTTGCCCTGTCACTCCAGCTGTGGTACTCGTTTCTTTGTTACCTGTTGGTTAAGTGTGTATGCCCTGTCTACCTCCAAACAGAATTTGAAGTGGTTCTAACTAAATCATAAGCCCTTAAAGCTAGCAATTTCCCCTCTTTTTAGCTTAAGGTTTCTGTGGCTGGCACAGTGGGTTTCACATATTCAATATTTGATATGTTTGGAGGTTATTTTTGAACTCTATAGAAATATCCACTAACAGAATATTTTCTCTTTCGTGGATGCATATGGCTCTATTATGTCCCCTTCTCTCAACTCTCATCATCCTTACGGATATATTATGTAATTTAACGTTTCATTTTATATGTGTATAATTATGCAGTAGCTTGTTGGGAGGAAAAAACAAACAACAACCCGAAAAACCCTGTCTCCCTAGCTGGATTATCAGTTACTTGAGCTCAGGGAATATGTTATTTATTTCTCTTAGAAAAAACGAGCACAGCATTGTGCAAACACTGTGTGTGTGTGTGTTTCTTTGATTTTTTTTTTTCTTTTTGAGACAGAGTCTCACTGTGTTGCCCAGGCTGGAGTGCAATGGCACAATCTTGGCTCACTGCAACCTCTGCCTCCCGAGTTCAAGCGATTCTCCTGCCTCAGCCTCCCGAGTACCTGGGATTACAGGCATGCACCACCACACCTCGCTAATTTTTTGTATTTTTAGTAGAGATGGGATTTCACCATGTTGGCTAGGCTGGTTTTGAACTCCTGACCTCAAGTGATCCACCTGCCTCGGTCTCCCAAAGTTCTGGGATTACAGGCGTGAGCCACCGCACCCGCCCTGGTGTTTATTAAGGCATGACTTATCAGTAAAAGCCTTCTCACATTTATTGCACTCATAAGGTTTCTCTCCTATATGGGTTCTCTGGCAAACACTTTTTTTTTTTTTTTTTAATGAAACATGATTGTTTGTTATGTGTCAAGCACTGCACTCAGTGCTGAGGAAACTAGTGCACAGTCTGATAGAAGAGGTGGCATGTGGGGGCACGAGGAATGTGATGAGAGCTTTAGGAGAAACCTGAAGCCCCAGTTGGAGGAATCAAGGAGGACTTCCTGAAGTAGGCAGTGACTCACAAGAGTTAGCCAATAAATAATACAGCTGAGAGATTGAGCATTTCAGGAAGGCAGAACAGCATATGCAAAGTTACAGTAGACAAAAAATTTATTACTGGCTGGAGGAATATATTCAACATATTCAGAACAGAGAAAATTGCAGGAGGTAAGGCTGGAGAGGTGAGCAAAGTCCATTATGTGCACAGTGAGAATGGAAGCCACGGGTTTTGGCCTTCATCAGTGTGTATAGTGGTGATCCCATTAGCGTGAATACCCAGCTCTCACAAACTCTTGAGTCTCACTGGCTTAACTAAAAGAAGTCAAGATCCATGCAGGAAATCAAAGTTATTTTCAGAGTTTTTCCTACCAAATACTTAGGGAACTCTTTGGGGAGTACTTTTATGTTTTCATGAACCCATCTAGATTACCACTTGCTACCATGCCTAGCCAGGCTGCATTTCTGCAGTTCCAAGGCTTATTGATTTAACAGGGTACCAACACAAGGTTGGAACATTTTTCCTATTATTGGCATGAATACCTAGACAATTAGGCACATAATGTTGAAACTGGAGCATCACTGCTGCATCTGAAGACCAGACTTTATTGCCACTGCTCTAGTCAAGTGTGAAGGAAAATGCTCTGATTGGCTACAGGTCAATTAAGGTTCCATGGCAAGCCTGCTTTGGCTCCAAAATAACAGCTCTTTAAACCTCCATACAAGCCCCTGCAATGGTTGGAATGTTTGTGTCTCTTGAAAATCCATGTTGAAACTTAATCCTCAATGCAAGAGTATTAAGAGGTGGGGCCTTTTGGGAAGTGATTGAGTTATGAGGGCTCTGCCCTTGTGAATGGCACTAATGTCCTTATAAGAGAGGCTTCAGGCCGGGCGAGGTGGCTCACTCCTGTAATCCCAGCACTTTGGGAGGCCAAGGCAGGTGGATCACCTGAAGTCAGGAGTTTGAGACCAGCCTGGCCAACATGGTGAAACCCCATCTCTACTAAAGTTACAAAAATTAGCCAGATGTGGTGGTGGGTGCCTGTAATCCCAGCTACTGGAGAGGCTGAGGCACAAGAGTCACTTGAACCTGGGAGATGGAGGTTGCAGTGAACCAAGATCATGCCACTGCACTCCAACCTGGATGACAGAGTGAGACTCTGTCTCAAAAATAAATACATACACACAAACATACATACATACATACATACATACAAGAGGCTTCAGAAAGCTACCTGGCCCTTTTTGCCTCCTTTCCATCATGCGAGAACATAGCATTTGTACCTTCTGCTTTGTGAACACACAGCAAGAAGGCGACATCTTGGAAGCAGAGAGCAAGCCTCTAAATCTGCTGGCATCTTGCCCTTGGACTTCCCAGGCTCTAGACTGGAAGAAATAAATGTCTATTGTTTATAAATTACCCAGTTTTATAAATTACCCAGTCTGTGGTAAATTACCCAGTCTGTAAGAAATAAATGTCTATTGTTTATAAATTATATTGTTTATAAATTACCCTGTCTGTGGTATTTTGTTATAGCAGCAGCCCAAACACACTAAGACACCCATTTTCTCTCAGCACCCACATAGGCTGCCAAAGCAGCTAGGTGAGACAAGTTCCAGTACTGGGTTCCACAGTGAATCCAGAACTGCTTTTGGACGTTCTGGCTCAAATGCTAGGTTGGATCCAAGGGGCCAGATCCCTTCTGCTCTATGATAACCTACTTTTCAGCACCACCCACACCACCACCACTTTAATCATGTCTCCCTCAGGGCCACCCCAGTCCATCAGATGACTGAAATCCAACCAAGAACAAGGTTCAGACCTTTTCCTCATAGACCATACTGTTTAATCTGTGTGTAAATCAACGTATGTAAATGGACACATGGGGAGAAAGGAATTGAGTTGCCTAACTGTCCTTATCAAAGGCATCTGAACAGCATCTCCTGCCCAGACAACATACTTCACTTTGTTAAAACACCTGGACTTGGCCGGGCGTGGTGGCTCACGCCTGTAATCCCAGCACTTTGGGAGGCTGAGGTGAGCATATCATGAGGTCAGGAGATCAAGACTGTCCTGGCTAACACGTTGAAACCCCGTCTCTACTGAAAAATACAAAAAAGATTAGCCAGGCGTGGTGGCAGGTGCCTGTAGTCCCAGCTACTTGGGAGGCTGAGGCAGGAGAATGGCATGAACCCGGGAGGGGGAGCTTGCAGTGAGCCGAGTTCGTGTCACTGCACTCCAGCCTGGGTGACAGAGTGAGACTCTGTCTCAAAAAATAATAATAATAATAATAATAAAAACCTGTACTTTATTCCGTAGGCAAAGAACAGTCAATAAAGTTTTTATGTAGTATGCTAGAATGCTAATTATACACATTAATTGCTGATTGATATTGATAATACACAAAAACTCTCAGAAATTGATTAGAAAAGACAAAACTAGTAGAAATAGATGATATGAATGAAATGTAATTCATAGAAGAGAAATTCTAAGGATCTGATATTTATTTATTCATTTGAGACTGGGTCTCCCTCTGTTGCCCAGACTGGAGTGCAGTGGCGTGATCATGGCTCACTGCAGCCTGACTTCCCTGGGCTCCAGTGATCCTCCCACCTCAGCCTCCCAAGTAGTTGGGACCACAGGTGTGGGCCACCATGCCCAGCTAATTTTTGTACTTTTGGTAGAGATGGGGTTTCGTCATGTTGCCCAGAGTGGTCTTGAACTCCTGAGCTCAAGTGATCCACCCTCCCTGGCCTCCTAGAGTATTAGGATTACAGGCATGAGCTACCATGCCTGGCTAATAAATAGATTTAAAAGATGCTCAATATGACTATCAATCAGGGAAATGAAAATTAAGGTAATAACATAATATTACTTTGTACCCTTCAGATTGGTAAAAATTAAGAGTGAAAACATCTACTATTGATAGAAAGAACGAGGAGGAAATAGGTACTCATGTATTGCTGGGTGCAGTATGAGTTGCTACAAACCTTTTGGCAATTAGCAAAGACTATAAAATTTTAATACATTTGCCCTTCAACCTAGTAATCCCACTGCTGGGAATCTACTCTATAGAAATAAAAGCACCAACACACACAAAAAACGCATGTACAAAGGTGTTTATTGCTGCATTGTTTGTAGTTGGCAAAACACTGAAAACCAAGCGAAGCCCATCATTAGGGGAATGAATGAATAAATTATAGTGTCTTATACATGGGGAATTGTGTAGCCATTTAAATATATGTTAGATCTATATTAATGGACTTGGAGGGATTTCCATGAAATGTGATTAAATGGGGAAAGCTATATGCAAAGGTATAGATGTACTCTGAACCAATTTTCAGAAACTGATGACATCTACCAACAGCAAAACAAAAACCCTAAAACCGTTTGTGTGTGTGTGTGTGTGTGTGTGTGTGTGTGTGTGTGTGTGTTTAGGTACAGCCTGCTAGCTGCCTACCTAAATCTTTTATTTCTTTCTTCCTTACTAAGAGAACCTCCATTATTAGCGGTAGCAATGTGCTCAAACGTTTCTCTTCTTGCAGATAGGAATGGCCAGTGAAATTTAAGTGGAAGTTTTGGATGAAGTGTTGGATGAAGTTTAGGTAAAGCTCTTTTTGGCCGCTGGTCTTCCCCATTTCTTACCTGAAAAGGATGCATGGCTGGTGCTTTTATAGTCATTGTTTGACTTTGAAGATATGACAATGTGAAAGACTGCCAGGCACACAGTTTGAAGGAAGCTAGCTCCCTGATCACTTTGTGTAACCACCATAGCAGCCCTGGATGCCTACATACAAGAATAAACTCTAAAGTGATTAAGCCTGTGTTGAGTCGCTATTATGGGGAGCCAAATGCAACATATGATTATATGAGCATGAAGAAAAGGTATGAAGGTACACATACCAAGTTATTAGCACTGGTTACCTAGGGTGCAGGTGAAGCTGCAAGGAGTAGAAAAAGACAGAGGAGGGAAGGTAAACAAAAAAGATTACTTAAATAGAATGTTCTTGTAGCAGATTTTGCGCAGTAAAAAAATATTTAAAAAAATAAGATGTGCCCCTCTTTGAAAACAAAACAGCATTATGATTGTACTAGTGCATTTTCTGTTGCTTATAACAGAATACCTGAAACTGGGTAATTTATAAAGAAAAGGAGTTCATATCTTACAGTTACGGATCTTGAGATAGTCAAGGAGCCACATCTGGTGAGGGTCTTCTTGCTTGTGGAGACTCTGCACAGTCCTAAGGTGGCACAGGGTATCACATTGCAAGGGAGCTTAGCATGCTAAGATGCTAGCTCAGGCCTCTTTTCCTCTTCTCATAAAGCCACCAGTTCCCCTTCCATGATAACCCTTTAATCCACTAACCCATTAATCCATTCATCCATGAACAATGGCTCTGCCCTCACGATCCATTCATCTTTTAAGGCCCAAACCTCTCAGTATTGCCACACTGGGGATAAAGTTTCCAACACATGAAACCGGGGGAGGCATTCAAACCATAGCAATTAGATTTTGCCATCTGTTTACGATTATATATACCCTCTTTCTAGGCCTTCTTTGTTCCTAATTAAAATTGTTCCTCTTTCAAGGCCACTCTCTGACATCTGAATCCCAATGAAGATCACAGTTCAGACCCTTTTCTCATATGACTGATCAACATAAAAAGGTGCATGAGGCCGTGCGCGGTGGCTCATGCCTGTAATCCCAGCACTTTGGGAGGCCAAGGTGGGTGGAACCCAAGGTCAGAAGATCGAGACCATCCTGACTAACACAGTGAAACCCCATCTCTACTAAAAATACAAAAAAAATTAGCCAGGCGTGGTGGCAGGCACCTGTAATCCCAGCTACTTGGGAAGCTGAGGCAGGAGAATGGCATGAACCCGGGAGGCAGAGTTTGCAGTGAGCCGAGATCGCACCACCACTGCACTCCGTCCAGCCTGGGTTACTCTGTCTCAAAAAAAAAAAAACAAAAAGGTGCATGAAAGGATAATCACGAAAATGTTAGTGGAAGAATGAGGGTATCTTAGGGCGGTGGGATTTCAGGTGATCATTTCTCCCTCTTATTTTTGCGATTCTTTTTGTTTTTATATTGACCTTATAGTATCTACATAATCAGAAAAAAAAAAAAAACAATAAAGCTGTTTTCAGTGTGAAACAACAACAACCTAAGGATTGGAGTGAGGCAAGACTGGAGGCAGGGTCAACTACAATGGCATTTTAGCAATCCAGGTAAGAACTGATGATGGGCTGAGTGCAGGTAATGACAATGGACATATAGAGAGATGTAGAAACATTTAAAAATAATAAGGCAGTAGAATCCACAGGACACAGTGATTGATCGGGAGAGAGGAAGAAGGCAAGCTTTCTAGCTTAAGTAAGTGGGTGGAGATGTATGCTATTCTCTGACAGGGAACACAGGAGGAAAAGCAACCACTGAATGGAGGACATGAAGCATCTTCAAAATATTGAAGCCCGGTCCCCACTTTGAATACTTTAGGCAGTTATTTCCAGTGATTCCTAGCCACAGCCAGGGCTGAAAAATGCTGGTGAAAACCCCAACATGGGGCTCTCAGGGGGCCCCACACTTGAAGTGTGGACTGAGGACCAGGAACTTGGAGGCTAAGAAAACATGGCCAGGGAAAGAAAGGGAAACCAAAGAAAAGTATATCCTGGAAATGGACAGAGGCGGAAGTTTCTGCTGGTGCTCAATAAATATTGACTAGATGACAGAAGGAAGGAGAGTACAATGGTGTCAAATAATCCTGAGGAGTTGAGAAAGAGAAGGGTTATAATGTGTCCAATGGAGTTAGCCTCAAAGAGGTCACCTATGACCCTTCTGGATCTGTTTCTGTTGTTGAGTGAGAAGTGAGGGCAAAAATCAATGGTTTGACAACTGAATGGAAGAGGACAAGCTATCCTATTGAAAAGTGTGATAATACCTTAGAAATTACATTTACAAAACATAATTTGTGATATTGAAAAATACTTAGAATATAACACTAAGTGAAAAGCAGGATATAAAACATTACCTAAAATATATGATTCCAATTCTGGTATAAATTAGAGGCATAAGGAGCAGGGTTAAGATCTCGCTCTCTGAAGCCAGACTCTCTGGGATCAAATCCAGACTAGGCCACTGACTGGATGTGTAACCATGGTAAAGTCCCTCACTGGGTGGTGGTTAGCCTGGCATGCAGAAAGCGTTCAGTAAAATGTTAGCTACTAAATGCTGAACATAGATATATACACATAGAAGCAAAATATCCTCAGGTGGGGCAGGGCGCTGTGGCTCACACCTGTAATCCCAGCACTTTGGGAGGCCGAGGTGGGTGGATCACGAGGTCAGGAGATTGAGACCATCCTGGCTAACACAGTGAAACCCTGTCTCTACTAAAAATACAAAAACGTTAACTGGGCGTGGTGGCACGTGCCTGTAATCCCAGTTACTCGGAAGGCTGAGGCAGGAGAATGGCGTGAACCCGGGAGGCGGGGCTTGCCGTAAGCCGAGATTGTGCCACTACACTCCAGCCTGGGGGACAGAGCGAGACTCCGTCTCAAAAAAAAAAGATATCCTCAGGTGGAGAGATTCCAAAATGAGTGGCAGGGTTACAAAGTTTTTTTGTTTTTTTTTGTTTGTTTGTTTTCTGTACAGTTTTCTTTGTTTTCTAAATATTCTGTAATGAACATGTACTACTTTTATAAGTAGAGAAAAATGTAAAACAGTATTTAACAAAAAACAAGCTTTGCTGTTAAAGGAAAGAGAAAGAAAAGGCATTTTAGTCTGTTTTGTGCTACTATAACAGGATACCACAGACTGGGTAATTTATAAAGAAAGGAAATTTATTTCTCACAGTTCTAGAGGCTGGGAAGTCCAAAATCAAGGTGCTGGCTCCTTATGAGGGCTTTCTTGCTGCATCCTCACATGGAAAGCAGAAGGGCAAGAGAGAACCAACTTCCTCTTCGAATCCCTTTATTAGGATACATAATCCCATTCAAGAGAAGGAGCCCTCATAGCATAATAATCTCTTAAAGGCCATGCCTTTTAATTCTATCACATTGACAACACCTGATTTTTGGAAGGGACCCATTTAAACCATAGAATTGAGCAATAGCTACAGGGTATAGGATTAATGCTTCAAGTGCTCATGATGAGACTTCTGTTCACAGTTTTTGGGAAAGATCCTGAAAGGAGTTGAGGGTGACAACTGATGTAATTATTATTATTATTAATATTTTTTTTTTTTTTTTTGAGACAGTGTCTTGCTCTGTCACCCAGGTTGGAGTGCAGTGGTGCAATCTCAGCTCACTGCAAGTTCCACCTCCCTGGTTCACGCCATTCTACTGCTTCAGCCTCTCGAGTAGCTGGGACTACAGGTGCCCGACACCACGCCCGGCTAATTTTTTGTATTTTTAGTAGAGACGAGATTTCACCGTGTTAGCCAGGATGGTCTCGATCTCCTGACCTCGTGATCCACCCGCCTTCGCCTCCCAAAGTGCTGGGATTACAGACGTGAGCCACCATGCCTGGCCATAATGATGTTTTTGAGGAAAAAGGAAAGCATGAATGTGGTGTGGGGAATTAGTCTTTAATAGGACATCTCTTCCTGTGATTGGGGAAGAAAGAATTTGTGAGTAGGTATAAATATAATAATTTGTAGGTGCAGAAACAGGAGGCTGAGGAAGTTCATGACTGATAGCCTTGATGTTAATCACTGAAGCCAGCAAGGCTGTCCGCTGAGAGGGGGGTGTCTGAATATCCACAGAGGGGATGAAGGAGGAAACTGACACACAGCTGCATTGCCAAACAGCACTGAGAGGCTGGTGCTGCCTGGAGACGTGACTCTGCTACGGCCCTGACCTAGGTCACCCCCAGTGCAGCAGATACAGCCACGGTTCTGTCACACCGTTCTCGTGTGCTTGTGGCTTGCTCTAGATCCTTAACTGAGTTGCTTCCCATGGGAATTCCACTCCTCCCTCTCACATACAGAAATCCTACTCAGTCTGCAAGGCTAGCTCAGGTTTGTTTATTCAACTATTCAGATATTAATTTATCCAATTTCCAGTTGGTCTCTCAGAACCCCATGGCTTCTGGGTTCAGGAACTTGCAAAAGCTCCATCTCTGTCTTTTCTCTTTGATACCTGTGCTATCTGATCATGAAAGAGTCGTTTCAGGACAGAGGGCTTGCCTTGAAGTCTGACTTCCTGATGATTTTTGATTGGGGGCCAGTATTATATTCAGTCTGTGTGTGAGTGTACATGTGCTTCCTTTCCTTCTGCTATTAGGGGTTTAATTTACTGGAGGGGAAGCACCTGTAATCCCTGTTTGGAAAAATGTCTGCTTAATGGCAGTTCTCCCGGATGTGACCCACTTGATAATAAAAGTTCCAGTGGAATCGGTTCTCTCTGTAGCCCAGTTCATGTGAAGATATAATCAGGCATTTGGCCAGCTATTCTTCGATTTTATCAAGATCTCCAGCACTTCCACCCCTCCATTTTCTACCAACTCAGTGCATCTCCTGGCACATTTTTTTTTGTACAGCCCGCCTGAAACCCATGGCATATTTTCTGGCATTCTTGGTATCCAAACTCTCTCATCTTCCTGTCACATCTACTTTACAGAGTATCAGCTGTGAATCAATCCTGACATTCCTCCTGCTTCTTCGCCAAGACTACTGGGCCCTTCATCAGGGTCTAGGCTTTGGCTTCAGCATGGCCAGCAGCAAATAGTGAGGGAAGAATTTAGTCCTGATGTCACTGGCGGGAATCAGTGGGGCACCAGAACCAAGGACTGGCTCCAGAGTGGCCAGAATACTGGTTATATACAGGAAGATTGAGCAAATATATAAATGTACAGAAGATAATGAAAGCTGATTCTCTCACTGTGAATGAATAGAGTTACAAATATGGAAAGGGTCCTGCTGAGGAGCACCAAAGGAAATAAAAGTTAAAATTAAAAAGACAAAAATGGAAAGGGGAAGGCTAAAATAAACTCTGTGATGTTGGATTGGAATTGGAGGCATTGGTGAGGGCTCATGGTTTTAATAGATAGTTGTAGAAACAGATACAGGTGTGCATGTGTACATATATGTGAGTATATACATATATATGTACATTTCCTAGCTCTGTCCACTGAGAGGACAGGGGCCTAGAAGTAATGAATGATACTCTAGTAGCAATGAGCACACTAGTACCTAGATCCTGCTTTGTGAATATCACTTTCCACAAAAAGAATCAAGTCTCCTTAGAGAAATGGCTGATTTCAGGGGAAGGGCAGAAGACTATAAAATGAGCCTGGAACCTACTACCAGAAGTAACAAAGTGCTCAAAGAATGATGGGAGACATATCAAAAGGACACAAGAAGTAACTTAAAGGGATTTCCATTGACCAAATCTGGGATGATTTGAAGACTGAAAAAATAATAATAACAGTAATAGATCATATCACTGAATAAAATAGGAATCTGTGAGTCTATACAATTTTAACCAAAAGTTAACAATAATTTGTGGAGTTTATAACATATGTAGAAATAATAAAAGGCATTATAGCAATAGAAAAAAATACCAGAAAGGGAATAAATATAAGTATGTTGTTTTATGTTTCTTATCTTACACATGAAGTGGTATAATCTTACTTTGAGATATACCTGTGATAAGTGATGGATGCATATTATAACTTCCAGAGCGACCACTAAAACAAACAAACAAAAACCACCTGAACTAGCTCAAGAGTCAATAGAGGAGATAAAATGAAACCCTGATAATTTTCTTCTTGCTTTATACAAAAGAAAGCAGGAAAAGAGGCAAAAGGAACAGAGAACAGATAGGCTAAATTGAAAATAAATAGCAAGATAGTGGACATCAACTGTATCAATAATTACATTAAATATAAATGGTCTTAACACTATAATTAAAAGGCAGAGTGGATAAATAGGATGGTCTAGGAAAGCCTCGCTATGAAGGTGACAATTTAAAAAATACTGTAAGAAGAAGGATCAAGGATGCAGATAATAACTAGAATAAGAGTGTTCTAGACAGGTAAACACATACAAGATCCTGAGGTGGGTGCATTCCTGGTATGACAGAAGAACAATGAGCAGGCCAGTGTGGTAGAGCTAAGTGAGCGAAAAGGAGGTGAGGTCAGCCAGCTAATGGGGTAATAGATTAAACAGGACCTTGAAGGCCATTGTAAGAACCCCGGATTATACTCTGAATGAAATGGGAATCCATTTTTGATGGTTTTGATCCAATAAATGGCATAATCTAATTTGCATTTTTAATCTTTATTGCAATACAATTTTTTTGAGACAGGGTCTTGCTCTGTTGCCCAGGCTGGAGTGCAGTGGCACAATCATATCTCACTGTAGCCTTGACCTCCCAGGCTCAAGCAATTCTCCCACCTCAGCCCCCTAAGCAGCTGGGACTATAGGCACACACCACCACATCTGGCTAATTTTTTATTTTTTTATTTTTTGTAGAGACAGGGTCTCACTATATTGCCCAGGCTGGCCTCAAACTCCTGGGCTCAAGCGATCTTTCCACCTTGGATTTCCAAAGTGCTGGGATTATAGGCATGAGCTACCATGTCTTGCAATATAATTTGTACATAATAAAATTTGCCAATTTTAAGAGTACCATTTGATGAATTTTGACAAATGTATGGACTCATGTAACCACCACCACAATCATCATATAGAACATTTCCATCACCCTACTCTGGATCCTGTGCTGAGAAAGGCTGGAAGATGGAAGCAGAGAGACAAGCTGAAAGGTTACTGTGGTAATCTTGGTGAGAGATAACCATGGCCTAGATCAGGTGGCAGCAGTGCAGGTGGTGAGAAGTGGTCATAATCTGAATATATTTTGAAAGTAGGAACAACAGGTGTTTCTGAAAGACTGGCTATAAGGTCTACAATAAGTCGCAAATGGCTCCAGGGTTTTTGTCCTAGCATATTGAAAGGATAGAGTTGCCATTCATTGAAACAGGCAAGACTGTGGGAGGAGCAAGTTTGGTGGCAGAAGATGAGTCTGGGGTATTTTCCATTTAAAATGTGTAATGGATATTCAAGTGTAGGTAGTTTGAAACACAAATAAAGTGTCCAATTCATTGGAACAATCTAAGCAGAGGAGAGGTGTGAGTTAGAGAGAGATTTGAGAGAGAAACTATATCGGAAATAAACTACAATGTACCATCAGGAAAGGACAGCACTCTCGGGGTGTTTGGTGGTAGATACAGACTATTTCAACAAGGGAGTTGATTAGCAGACACTGTCCAGAAGAGAGGCTTCCTGGATTCTCAGTGACTGAAACATCCAGAAATATTCTTAGACTGTATATTGGTAAGTTATTATGTCCTCAGAGATTTGTAGGAATATCCCTCAGAACACAACAAGTTCTGATTCTTGAATAGGCCTTTTCCGAGTTGATTATTCCACACTTTACCACAAGCCCCTTGTGGAAAAGGTGCCCAGTTTATGGTGATAATTATTACAGAGTTGTAGAGTTAGAGCTTGGAAGATATCTTAAAGGTTCTCTTGGTCCCAGCCTCACACCCATGGCATGGCTGATAGATAATTAGAGTCACATCCAATGGAAATGATCTCACATCTCCCAGGCCGACTCTTCCCCTGATGGTCAACTCCATTAGAAAGTTCTGTCATGTCGGGCATGGTGGCTCACGCCTGTAATCCCAGCACTTTGGGAGGCTGAGGCAGGTGAATCACCCGAGGCTAGGAATTCAAGACCAGCCTGGCCAACATGGTGAAACCCTATCACTATTAAAAAATACAAAAATTAGCCAGGTGTCGTGGAGCATGTCTGTAATCCCAGCTACTGGGGAGGCTGAGGCAGGAGAATTGCTTGAACCCAGAAGGAGGAGGTTGCAGTGAGCTAAGATTGTGCCACTGCATTCCAGCCTGGGTAAAAGAGGGCAACTCTGTCTCAAAAAAAAAAAAAAAAAAAAAAAAAGAATTCTTTCTTGCATGAAGCACAAACATGCCTCACTGTCGTTACATTTTTTTCTGCATCTAAGAGACCCCGATGAATGCCTTACTACATTTAGCAAATGAGACTCAAAGTGCAAGAGCGTCAATGTGACCATAAGTTTCACCTTCATGGGGCCTGTCAAATGGTTTAGGTTTCAAAACTTAAGCCCTTGGCCTTCACTAAACCTTCCCAATATCTTCTGTCAAGAGGCTTCCTGGACTTTTGAAGAGAAAGTAAACCAAATGGGTGTTTGTTTCTCATCAGTGAAAGCAACGTGCTTGCAGAGGCCAGCTGGTCTATTTTTGTCTGTGGGTGGTGGATGGTTGCCAGGATTGAGCAGAGGTGTTTTCCTGTGGTAAAGACCAAAGATGGGGGTTGCTGGAGATGGTTCTTGACGCAGGAGAAGGAAGATTCCTGAACAGGATTCAGAACCTGGGAGCCTGTTGAGATGGTCCTAGGTCTACCTTCAAGCTCAGACCCCTCATTCGCTACCTCACTTGCATCCTTTTTTAATGTGTGCTCAGGGACTGCTAAGAGAGTCATTCCTCCCCTAATGGGCAGTAGCTATGAGGCTTTTAGTTGGGCCAGGTCTTGCAGGACACTCATCCTTCTGTATGATGGTCTCATTGCTGGTACCCTGGGTCCAAGTGTCCCCTACCCATCCTCACTAACAGGGCTCTGGCACTGCTTGTTTGGATGCAAATGTCTGGGGTAGGAGGATGTAACCACCTATAGTGGCACGAAATGCCCAGGAGTCAAGTTAATCGTAAGGATTCGGGGACTAACTCAGATGCAAAGCCTGAGAAACACGTTGTCCACACGCCCAAAGAATGTCTAGGGTTTTAGAGCCATGGATTTGAGACCCAGTAGAGCTGGGACTAAATGAAAGCAGTTTGGGAACAAGCCAATGTAGGGTCCTGGGTTATTTTAGCATCTGCACTTTCTTTAAGGGCCCACGTGTATGTGGGATATTCACAAGTGTGAATTCAGGGTGGTTTTTTTTTAAATCGAGATTTTTAAATATAGATTTTAAAAATATAGATAAAAATATGGATTTCTGGGCCTTGTCCTTAGAAATTCTGATTCAGTGAATCTGAGGGGGACTCAGAAAGCTGTCTTTTGAAAACTTTCCCAGATGTGTGTTTGCGAATCATCAGCTTAACGAATTAGAGGTGGGGCAGACACTTGTCTGTCAACATCCAAATTTCCTGTCCTCAGCCTCGGTGGTGCGCTTGTCTTCGCGTTTCTTTTGCCTACCTGGATGAATCCCGCTGCTTGATCACCTCCCTGCCCAGTCTTAGCAATTCCACAGGGCTGCTGTGAGGCTTAAGTGAGCTAATGTGTAAAGAGTGCTTAGCATAGGGCCAGTACTTAGTAATCACTCAATAAAAGCGGGTTGTTATTCTTATTATCTGTGGTTAAAATGATATGACAGGCCTGAGCTGTATGACTCATTGGACCAGGCAGTAATATCCCCTGAACACAGTGGAATTAGGTCAACCTCCTACCACCACTAATCCTGGCATCTCTCCTCCCCCAGTGAGCTTCCTATTTGGCCCTGTTGGGTTCTCACTTGGTGCCAGTCTGACTTTCTTGGGTTTGCTTTCTATTCTTTTGGCAGGACCCAGAGCAGGTGCAATCCCCTTTGTGTTTGTTTAGAAACTGCTCTTCAGCGGTTGAGAGGAGTTGGGCCTCCCAGTCACAGTGTTTTGGTGGTTTGTTTCCATTCCTCCTTTGTGGTTGTGTTTATGACTGTGGTACAACTACTTGGAACTGAAATGTAGTTTCTTTGGAGACAGGGGTATTCTGTAGACACAGTGAAATTCCTTGGACTTGGAGGGTCTCCAGAATGCAATACAATATCTCTAACTGGCTCTAGAACTACCCAGAGTGAATAGGATTCTATTGTTACAGCTAGAACTAGGGTGAATGAATGCAGGATTCTTCATTTATTCAGCCAATGTGTGTGAGCACTTCTAATGTGCCAGGCACTATACTAATACTGGGAAGAATAAAATAGCCCTGACCATTCCAGCCGAGATTTTCTTTGTTCCCTTTCCAGTCCATCAAGCACAATGCTGCCAGGTTAACCTTCACACACTCAGACTCACAGGTATTAACACTTACTCTATGTTAGGGTAAAAAGTTGGTTATGGGGCTGGGCGCAGTGGCTCGCACCTGTAATCCCAGCACTTTGGGAGGTTGAGGCGGGTGGATCACCTGAGGTCGGGAGTTCGAGACCAGCCTGGTCAACATGGCGAAACCCCATCTCTACTAAAAATACAAAAACAAAAACAAAAAAAATTAGCAGGGCGTGGTGGCAGGTGCCTGTAATCCCAGCTACTCGGGGGGCTGAGGCAGGAGAATAGCTTGAACCTGGGAAGTGGAGGTTGCAGTGAACCGAGATCACACCATTTTACTCCAGCCTGGGCAACAAGAGTGAAACTCCATCTCGGAAAAAAAAAAGGTTGGTAGGGTATAGTCCCTGTATCTCAGAAACACAAAATTATCCTATTTTAAGGCCTGTTTGGAATGAGTGAAATACATTTATTCTACCAAGTGCTTGGGACTAGAATAGAGTTATTATAGAAATGCATGGAGAGTACAGGAGCATGAGAACTAAATCTACTGCAAAGGAGTCATTTGCTGAATGCCTACTACATGCGCAGCGATAGAGAAAAACAGCTTTGGCTTCTGAGCTGAGATGTGTGGACTTTTGAGTAAAAGAAACCTGAGTTTGTAAACTGGATCTACCACTTAACAGCTGTGTGACCTTGGGCAAGCTCTTTATCCTCTCTGAGCCTCACATTTCTCGTCTATGAAGTGGAAGAAATAATGTCTACCACAAAACTTTATTGGAAAGGATAAGGGAGTTTTTTTTTTTTTTTTAAAGCTTTCAGTCTGGTAGCCTTTTGTTCTCATTTACCACCATATATG
Organism: Macaca mulatta; assembly: GCF_049350105.2. Classification (NCBI taxonomy): domain Eukaryota; kingdom Metazoa; phylum Chordata; class Mammalia; order Primates; family Cercopithecidae; genus Macaca; species Macaca mulatta. The sequence continues at coordinate 69,896,578 of NC_133406.1, read as the reverse complement.
AGTTCGTTTTTTGGTGCCTGACGGTTACCCTAGACCACGAGCTTTCCAAGGGTGGCGACTGTCCTATTCAGTTTCGTATCTACTGTGACTGTTGCTTGTTGAAGTGACTGTTTCCAGCTCACCTCTGGTTTCAGAGTCTGCCTACCAGAGACCCTCACAGTTGTTGCTCATGCTCGCATGCTGCGGCCCATGAGCCTGTGGTTAGGCTGAGTTGATTCTCACTGCAGAGGACAATATCAGTACTGGGTCATGGTGCAGGAAGCTGCCTCTGGTTAAGTTGCTCCTCCTCTCCTGCAGGTTTCTGATGTGCCCCTTCCATTTCAACTTCCACTCACACCAGGTTCTTGAACCCACTTGGCCCCAACCCCTCTCTTGGTGCCCATGTGGGCACTGTCTTGTCTGCCTGCTGCTGACTTCCTGCCTGGCCTGATTCACCAAATCCAAGGTCACCTGGCTCCCTGGTAGTCTGATTGGCAGCATTGTGTGCTTCAGAAGTTTGTGGTCACACAGGAGCCACCCCAACTGGGCTCTAGATCTCTGACCCAATGACCTACTGATCACCTTGTCATCAGCTTGGCTGCCCTAGTTGGACTCTGGTTCCACCCTGACCCACTCAACATACATGCACTGAGTTCTGAAAGTGTACCAGGCCCTGTGATAAGCAACACGCAAATGAATGACATGGTTCTTGCCTTGAAAGACACCTGTAACTGTCCCTGTCTTCAACATCCTCAGGCTAAAAATGATGTTAGAAAAAGAGTCTACAGCTGGCGAGATGACTGGTTGCGGGAAAACACCCTTTTCACAGTCACAATGAGGTTTCTTTGCCTGCTTTGATGAGTAGATAGCAGTGTGCCGTCTGGCAGAGAACTAGGGTGGGATCCTTTACCTGACCTGAAAGAACGCACAGACATGAAGCAGGTATAACGGAAGTGAGATATAGGCCGGGCGCAGTGGCTCACACCTATAATGCCAGCACTTTGGGAAGCCAAGGCAGGCAGATCACTTGAGGTGAGGAGTTCGAGACCAGTCTGGCCAACATGGTAAAACCCCGCCTCTACTAAAAATACAAAAGTTAGCTAGGTGTGGTGGCACACACCTGTAATCCCAGCTACTTGGGAGGCTGAGACAGGAGAATTGCTTGGACCTGGGAGGTGGAGGTTGTAGTGAGCTGAGATCACTCCACTGCACTCCAACCTGGGCAACAGAGCGAGACTCCATCTCCAAAAAAAAAAAAAAAAGGGAGATATAATTTCTGTCCTCACAGAGCTTGGAGTCTGTGGTAAGCAGAATAACAGCTCCTGGAGACGTACACATTCTTATCCTCAGATGCTATGAATTTACTATGCTACATAGCAAGGGGGAATTTAGATTGTAAACGGAACTGAGTTTGCTAATTAACTGACTTTGAAATAGGGAGATTGGCTGGGTGTGGTGACTCAGACCTGTAATCACAGCACTTTAGGAGGCTGAGGTGGGAGGATCCCTTGAGGTCAGGAGTTCAATGACCAGCTAGGCAACATAGTGAGACCTCGTTTCCACAATTTTTTTTTAAAAAACTTAACCTGGCATAGAGGCACGTGCCTATAGTCCTACTTACTCGAGAGGCTGAGATGGGAGGATTGCTTGAGCTCAGGAGGTCAAGGCTTCAGTGAGCCATAATTGTGCCACAAGCATTCCAGCCTGGGCGATAGAGTGAGACCCTGCCTCAAAAAAAAAAAAAAAAAAAAAACACACACACACACACAAAACAGGAGATTATCCTGGATTATCCAGGTGGGCCCAGTGGTATCACAGGGCCCTTAAACATGGAAGTTCAGTGTTAAATGATGTGATATGAGAAAGACTTGATCAGCAACTGATGGTTTTGAAGATGGCCAGGGAACCTAGGAACAAGGGCAATCTCTAGAGGCCCGAAAAGGCAAGAAACAGTTTCTCTCCTAGAGCCTCCAGAAAACACAGCCCTACTGACGCCACGGTTTTAGCCCAGTGAGAATCATTTCAGACTTCTGAACTTTAGAACTATAGAACAGTAAATGTATACTGTTCTAATCCACTGAGTTTGTGGTAACTTCTTATAGCAGCAGTAGGAAATAAATACAGTCCAACTGGAAAGATGGGAATTAAAGAAAGGATTACAATTCCAAGTGATGTGTGCAGGGACATGAGAAGTAGGGAATTCTGTGGGGATCCCCAGAAGGTCCCTCCCCCAGTCTTAGTGGGCACGGTGGTGGAAGAGTCAGCCAATGCGTTCTGGAGGAAGAGGGCTTGGTACCCTCAGGAGAAGGAAAGGAGCCAGGCAGGAAATCTGCTGGAACTGTGTGAGGAGGGCAATGACCTGATCCGTCCAAAGAGCTGTAGGAGGACCCGGGCTGTGAGTGAGGCAGGCGTGCAGAGCTATCTAGGTTGGTTCACCTGGGTTGACTCCTCTGCCTGAAGTTCCTCCCACATGAAGAGGAATTTGGCTGGAGTTCAAAATGTCAACGGTAGATTAATAAATTGGCATATTCATACAATGGAATGCAGTAAGTCTTTACAACTTCCCCGGTAGGTTCTTGGAAATTGAGACTTTAAGTGAAAAGGAGTATAATGAACCGAATTTTACCATAGGCTAATGGGTATAAACAAGAGGTTCCTTTGGCATATTTCTGGTCACAGAAACAGCTTCTAAATAAAGACAAAAACACTTCTAATATGAAATGTCTAAATAAATGTGAGCTATACGTACATTTAAGGAAGATTAATAAAATCAAGTAAGATCACTATTTACCTGTTTATTCCAGTTCAGGATCTCCGGTTGCCAGAGCCCATCCCGGCAGTTTGGGGTACAAGGCAGGAACCCACCCTGGCCAGGACACCATCCTATCACAGGACACACTCACACACACACCCACTCTCACCCAGACAGGGACCACTGAGGCACATGAACGAGCCTCACAGGGACAGCTTTGGCATGTGGGAGGAAACCGGAGTACCTGGAGAAGGCCACGCAGACATGGGAAGAACATGCAAATTCCTCACAGACAGCAGCCCTAGCAGAGAATCCATTTTTTTCTCATCAGTGTTATAATGAAACAACAACATTCTATGAAAATCTGCCATATTACACTTCAATTAAAAAGTTAATAAAAGTATTATTTTGGCCTGGCATGGTGGCTCATGCCTGTAATCTCAGCACTTTGGGAGGCCAAGGTGGATGGATCATTTGAGATCAGGAGTTCGAGACCAGCCTGGCCAACATGGGGAACCCCGTCTCTACTAAAATTTTAAAAAATGAGCAGGGCGTGGTGGTGCACGCCTGTGGCCCCAGCTATTTATTATTTATTTATAAATAAATAAATAATATTATTTTACAAAAAAATGTAAAAGGCACAAACTCTTTGACCCAGCAATTTTCACTGCTAAGATTTGCCTTCCACATATGCTCTCACAGGGGTTCAAGGGAATGAGGAAGGAGGCTCCTGCTGAATTCTTTGTAATAGTTAAAAACTAAAGGCCGGACATGGTGGCTCATGCCTCTCCAATCCCAGCACTTTGGGAGGCTGAGGCGGATGGATCTCTTGAGCCCAAGACTTTGAGACCACCCTGGGCAACCTGGCAAAACCCCGTCTCTACTAAAAATACAAAAATTTGCCGGGCCTAGTGGCGAGCCCCTGTAATCCCAGTTACTCCGGAGGCTGAGGCGAGAATCACTCGAAACCGGGAGGCAGAGTTTGCAGAGGTCATGCCACTGTACTTTAGCGTGGGAGAGAACAAGCCTCCATCAAAAAAACAAACAAACAAACAAAAAAGCAAAACCCCAAAAAACAAAAAAAACGAACTAGGAATAACTATTCATAAATAGATGATTTAGTTACAATTGAGGTATCTGTGATGTGCCATTTCATGAAACTTACTAAAAGCAAAAAGGCGGATTCATTTTGCCTGATAAATAGAGTGACTATGAGATTTATCCAAACCAGGATTCTTTTGAGAGTGGGAAGGGATTCTACTGGTAACTATACTGGGACAAAAACTGTAAACCAGGACTGGCCCAGGCAAACTGGGACATATGATCATACTACTGATAAAGAGTGATTGCCAAAGAAGATTTTTAGGTGAAGAAAGCAGATGTATAACAGTATGTATAGCATGATTCTGTTTGTGTTGTGTTGTGATTTTTTTTTTTTTTTGCAGAAAAGATACATTCTTATATTTGCATACATACTTTTTTATAAAAATGTCGCTTACCATGGTCGTATCTGAGGAGGAAAACAAATTCTACACTAGGCATTTATATTTATTTTACACTGGGTATTTAAGTTACTTTTATTACACTGGGTAATAAAATATGTGTTAGCTTGGGCTGCCATAACAAGATACCACAGACTGGGTGGCTTAAACAACAGAACAATTTTCTCAGAATTCTAGAGTTTGGAAGTCTGAGGTTAGGGTGCCAGTATGGTTTTCTGGTGAGGGCTCTCTTCCTGGGTTACAGACAGCCACCTTCTTGCTGTGTCTTCACATGGCAGCAAGAGAGAGAGAGAGAGAGAGATTTCTCTCTCTCCCTTCTTTTTATAAGGCCACCAATCCTGTCTGATTGGAACCCCACCCTCTGACTTAATTTAATCTTAATCTCCTCCTAAGAGCCCTATCTCCAAGTGCAGTCACATTGGGGATTAGAGCTTCAACATATGAATTTTGGGGGGACGCAATTCAGTCCATAACATTCCCTGAGAAAGCTGATTATATAATTCCAGTCCAAAAGCTGGCAGGCTGAAGACTCAAGAAAAGCCAATATTTCAATTCAAGTCCAAAAGCAGGAAAAGATTGATGCCCCAGTTCAAGCAGCCAAACAAGAGACATTCCCTCTGACTTGCAAGAGGGTCGGCATTTTTGTGCTATTCAGGCCTTTCATTAATTAAACAAGGCCCACCTGGATGATGGAGAGTAGCCTACTTGACTCAGTGTACTGACTCAAATGTTAATCTCATCCAGAAATACCCTCACAAACAAACCCAAAATAGTATTCAACCAAATATCTGGGGACCTCATGCCCCATTCAAGTTGACCCATAAAATTAACCATCACAAAATAGAAATTTGAATAGGTGCCTATATTATTTTCAGGTTTTTTTTTTTTTTTGGGACTGAGTCTTGCTCTGTGGCCCAGGCTGGAATGCAGTGCCACAATCTCACATCATTGTAACCTCCACCTCCTGGGTTCAAGCGATTCTCATGCCTCAGCCTCCTAAGTAGCTGGAATTACAGGTGTGCACCAACTCACCCAGCTAATTTTTGTTTTTTTTTTTTTGTTTTTTTTTTTTTGAGACGGAGTCTTGCTCTGTCGCCCAGGCTGGAGTGCAGTGGCTGGATCTCAGCTCACTGCAAGCTCTGCCTCCCGGGTTTATGCCATTCTCCTCCCTCGGCCTCCCGAGTAGCTGGGACTACAGGCACCCGCCACCTCGCCCGGCTAGTTTTTTTTTTTGTATTTTTTAGTAGAGACGGGGTTTCACCGTGTTTGCCAAGATGGTCTCGATCTCCTGACCTCGTGATCCGCCCGCCTCGGCCTCCCAAAGTGCTGGGATTACAGGCTTGAGCCACCGCGCCCGGCCCTAATTTTTGTATTTTTAGTAGAGATGAGCTTTCACTATGTTGGCCGGGCTGGTCTCGAATTCCTGACCTCAAGTGATCCACCCACCTTGGCTTCCCAAATTGCTTGGATTACATGTTTGAGCCACTCTTTCTGGCCACATATATTATTTTCATAATTAAAAAATGCAAATTTAAATAAAGTCATAGAAAGTCAAATACACTTTCATTTAGCAGTGTGCCCCAATCTTTCTCTGTTTCATAGGTTGGCTTCCTTGCCAATCTTTCCCCTCTTAATCCCAGCCTCATCTCCTCACACACCACCCAGTATGAATTGCAGCAGTTGCAACAGGAGGTGATGGGAAACATGTAGTAAATAAATAAACAGCTCAACCTCACAGATGATAAAAATCTCCCCCGGTTTCCAACTGGGACAATTAAAAAAGTAGAGGCTAAAATTTCCAGGGAAAGGTATCTTTAAAGCTACAACTCTTCACTCAGGTTGTTCATTTTTAGAAAATATTTTTCCTCTATATTCTAAAAACTACTGCAGGACAGTAAATTCTTCCTCCCACTCCTTTTTACCTTCTGCACTGAAAAGGGAGCACGTTTTAAAGCTTTTCTCCTTTAGATGATAAGTTCCTTCCAAGAAGAGAGCGGTTGAATTTTAGGTCATGTGTCCACCTACTTCCTGAAAGGAGGTCACTTCCTTAGTCCTTATTATGTCCCTGCCTGAGAGCAAGGGACGGGGACTGTTTCTTGGCTTGTTGGTTTGGTCAAACTGCCTTAGAGGGATCAAATTTGTCTGAAGACCTATTGATGTCCATGGATTTTTTTCTTTTTCAACCTTGAAAACTCTCTCAAGGAAAAGGAGAGGATAGAAACACCCAGATCAAAGGACAGAGAGGGTGGAGGTTGTTTGACTATTTCTATTTCCCTGAATAACTTTTTAATAGGAAGAATCCCTGTCAGACTCATTATGTTTCTGACTTTTCCCTACTCCTCATGATCACTTAGCTTTTCTGGCCTCAAAGAGCTTTCCCTCACAGTGAGGGGCAGGCGGTGGAGGGTGGAGGTAATAGCAGCAGTAAGTGGCTGAGCTAGGGTTTGACCAAGTCTGTCCTCCTCAAAAGCTTGAGACATCTCCACACATCTGGCCTATACCAGTTCGTTCTCTCTTCTCCTTTTTTTTAACCCCCTTTTTTTAGGAACAGGGTCTGTCCATTGCCTAGGCTGGAATGCAGTGGTGCGATCATGGCTAACCGCAGCCTAGAACTCCTGGACTCAAGCAGTCCTCTCATCTCAGCCTCCCGAGTAGCTAAGACTATAGGAGTGTGCTACCACACCCAGGTAATTTTTAATTTTTAGAGACAAGGTGTTGCTATGTTGGCCAGACTGGTCTCAAACTCCAGTCTCCAGTGATCCTCCCGCCTTGGCCTCCCAAAGTGTTGAGATTAGAGGCACGAGCCATTGCACCTCGCCCCCTCTTCTCCTCATGAGAATTCAGTATTCCTCCCTTCATGCCTTTCCTCAGCTCCTGTGTGTCCCTGCACCTTCTGCCCTCCACACCCCATTCCCATCCTCCCTTCCAAATACCATTCATTTTTCAGGGTAGACCAGTTCTACCTCTTATTCTTTCATGAAGATTTCCCTGAGCATTGATGTTATTCTAAAAAGATAGTGGATTTTAAAAACTAAAAAATGTGCAAAAGATGTTTATTGTTATCATTCATAATAGTAAAGTCATTGACTAGCTGTGGCTCACATACAAGCTCCCGGTTGAGCCCAGTGGCAGGGAGCCTGTTGTAGAAGCATTGGACTCTCCAAGCTGTTTTTCCAAACTGTGACCTAGAACAGCAGTAGGCAGGGACCAAACAGCCCAATGGACCCAGTAGCTCTTCACTCAGGGTGAAAGCCAAGCCAGTCATAACTGGCCTGATAGCAGAAGGTACTGGGAAAGAACAGGCTGCAGTTTGCACATCAAACCCCAAGCTGTTTTGCCAGAAATACAAAGGAGTCATTTTCTAAGAGGAAGTCAGCTCTTCCCGCTGCTTATCTGGTGCTACCAAAACAACTGTTGCTTGATTTATCAGGGCACAAGGGGATGGTGTGGTCTCAGAACAGAACCTGGCTGGACATTCATCCAGCCTGCTTCTCTAATTAGAGCATTCTGGCCTTTACCACCCAAACCCATGAGTTCTCATTTCCAGCTGTGTTCAGTGGAAAGAGAATCGGAACTTGAGTCAGATCATCATAAAATGTTAAGAAATAGAAGAAAATCAACAGGAATATTTGTCAGTCTTCCAAAAAATGACAATAAGGACAAAGTAGTCTCCTTTTATTTTTAGAATACACTGAATAAAACAAATGAAATTTATTTAATTTAAAAGATGAGCTCTTAATTTTGATATCATGGTCTTCCTTGTTCTTAATATTAAAATGGCATTTCTTTTGTGCAATGATGTTGATCATAGATGGTAGCTGATTTTTAAAACTCTTTTTTTTTTTCTTTTTGAGACGGTATCTCGCTCTTAACTCCCAGGCTGGAGTGCAGTGGCGTGATCTCAGCTCACTGCAACCTCTGCCTCCCAGGTCCAAGCGATTCTTCTGCCTCAGCCTTCCGAGTAGCTGAGATTACTGGCACCCGTCACCATGTCCAGATAATTTTTGTATTTTTGGTAGAGACAGGATTTCACTATGTTAGGCAGGCTGGTGGCAAACTTCTGATCTCAGGTGATTCACCCACTTCGGCCTCCCAAACTGCTGGGATTACAGGCATGAGCCACTGTGCCTAGCCTAAAGCTCTTTTTAAAGAAAGTAATGACTAAACTCCCTCTCTACTAAAAATACAAAAATTAGCCAGGTGTGGTGGCCTGCACCTCTAGTCCCAGCTACTCAGGAGGCTAAGGCAGCAGAATCACTGGAGCCTGGATGGTGGAGGTTGCAGTGAGCCCAGATGGCACCACTGTACTCCAGACTGGGTGACAGAGTGAGACTGTGTCTCAAAATAAATAAATAAATAAATAAATAATAATAACTACACTTGTAATCACAAAGTTTGGATACTGTAGAGTTAGGTAACTCACTAAAGACCATAGACATCTAGTCAGGAACAAAGCTAGATTTGAATTTCTGTTACTAATTGTGTTCTTCTAAGCCACAGAGATACTAAAGGTATGATTGGGGCAAGTGATTTTATATCCTGAGCTTCATATTTTGCTTCTGTAAAATGAGGGATAATGAAATCTGCCCTGTGTCACCAAGTAATAAAGAGGCTAAAATGAGATAATGGAGATGAAAGTGTTACAGTAGGTAGCCAAGCAGACATGAGCAGGCAGGAGAACACTGTCCCCCACCCCCACCAGGAAAGTCAGTGATCATCAGGTGATGGTCAGGCAGGTGTTAAACTCTCGCTCTCAGATGATAATTGGCCACAGCTGGCACCAGGGAAGGGCAGTCTACCAATAGATAGAAATACCTGAAATTGGTGATCAGCAGCTTCCCGATAAGATCTCAGGAGGTGGGTGAGTGGGCTCAAGCATGAGCACTAAGAGGTAAATTGATGGAGTTGGTTTTTTTTCGTTTCGTTTTGTTTTTGAGAGGGAGTCTCACTCTGTCACCCAGGCTGGAGTGCAGTGATGTGATCTGGGCTCATGGCAACCTCCGCCTCCCAGGTTCAAGCGATTCTCCTGCCTCAGCCTCCTGAGTACCTAGGATTACAGGCACATACCACCACGCCTGGTTAATTTTTGTATTTTTAGTAGAGACGGGGTTTCACCATGTTGGCCAGGTCTCGATCTCCTGACCTCATGATCCGTCCGCCTTGGCCTCCCAAAGTGCTGGGATTACAGGAGTAAGCCACTGCACTCGGCCTAATTTTTTTTATTTTTAGTAGAGACAGGATTTCAGCAATTTGGCCAGGCTGGTCTTGAACTCCTGACTTCAAGTGATTCGCCTGCCTCAGCCTCTCAAAATGCTGGGATTATAGGCGTGAGCCACTACACCCAGCCAAAATGACAAAGTTCAAGTGGCATATGACCTTTCTCTGGGAACACTTGACTGGTAAGGGAAGAATGCTCAAGTGAGCATGTGTACAGCTCCAGTAAACACACTACACATGTGGCCCTCCCAAGTGCTAGCAGGCCACTACACATTCAGACAGCCACCCCAAAGGAAGAATGAGGGGAGAAGGCCCCCAGAAGCGTGCCAAGGTGTAAAATCCCAAGTCAAAAGTCAAAACATGCACTTGGATGTCTCAAGTCACCCGCTTGGCCATTTTCCAAGTGTACTTCCTTTCGTTCCTGCTGTGAAACTGTTTTTTTTTTTGCTTTGAGACGGAGTCTCACTCTGTCACCCAGGCTGGAGTGCAGTGGCGCGATCTCGGCTCACTGCAAGCTCCGCCTCCTGGGTTTACGCCATTCTCCTGCCTCAGCCTCCCGAGTAGCTGGGACTACCAGGCGCAACGCCACCATGCCCGGCTAATTTTTTTTTGTATTTTTAGTAGAGACAGTTTCACTGTGTTAGCCAGGATGGTCTCGATCTCCTGACCTCATGATCCACCCGCCTTGGCCTCCCAAAGTGCTGGGATTATAGGCGTGAGCCACTGTGCCAGGCCCCTGCTCTGAAACTTAAACTTTCACTCCTACTCTAAAACTTGCCTCAGTTTCTCCCTCTGCCTTACACCCCTTGGTGGAACTCTTTCTTCTAAGAAGGCAAGAATTGAGGTTGCTGCAGACCTGTACGGATTAGCCGTCACTAACAAAAGGACTTTGAGAAGTAAAGTTTTTACATTGTACAGGAGCTTGGTGTGATTATGTCAGTCCATCCATTTTTGAGGCTCCAGCTGTGTGCAGATTATTTGCTTTGAAGGCTCTATTAGTTTCCTAGGGATCTCCAAACAAAGTTCCACAAACCAGATGACTTAAAGCACCAGAGACGTATTCTCTCAGAGTTCTGGAGGCTAGAAGGTATTGGCAGGGCCACGCTCCTTTATAAGACTGTAGCAGAGGATACTTCCTTGCCTCGTCCTGGCTTCTGGTGGCCTCAGGCATGCTTTGGCTCTAATCTCTACCTATGTCTTCAGGGGCTGCCTTCTCCCTGTGTGTTTGCCTGTTCTCTCTCTCTCTTTTTTTTTTTGAGACAGTCTCTCTCTGTCGCCCAGGCTGGAGTGCAGTGGTGCAATCTTGGCTCACTGCAAGCTCCGCCTACTGGGCTCAAGCAATTCTCCTGTCTCAGCCTCCTGAGTTACTGGGATTACAGGCGCACGCCACCACACCTGGCTAATTTTTTTGTATTTTTAGTAGAGACAGGGTTTCATCATATTGGTCAGGCTGGTCGTGAACTCCTGACATCAGGTGATCCACCCACTTCAGCCTCCCAAAGTGCTGGGATTACAGGTGTGAGCCACTGCACCCGGCCCTGCCTGTTCTTTTTATAAGGACACTGGTCGTACTGGATTATGGGGCCCACCCTACTCCAGTATGACCTCATCTTAACTTGAATTCATCTGCAATGGCCCTATTCCCAGATAAGCTCACATTCTGAGGTACTAGAGGTTAGGACTTTGACATATCTTTTGTTGGGGGGACACATTTTAACCCATAACAAAGATGACGTAAATTTTAAGTTGCATTTTAATGAACACCATCTGCTCTGACTTTAAGGAAAACAAATTTCTCCCTACCCTTCTAAGAAGAAACACTATAGGCCGGGTGTAGTGGCTCACGCCTGTAATCCCAGCAGTTTGGGAAGCCGAGGCGGGTGGATCACGAGGTCAGGAGATCCAGACCATCCTGGCTAACATGGTGAAACCCCATCTCTACTAAAAATACGAAAAATTAGCCGGGCGCGATGGCGCACGCCTGTAGTCCCAGCTACTTGGGAGGCTGAGGCAGGAGAATCACTTGAACCCAGGAGGCGGAGGTTGCAGTGAGCCGAGATCACGCCACTGCACTCCAGCCTGGCATCAGAGTGAGAACCCGTCTCAAAAAAAAAAAAAAAAAAAAAAAGAAGAAGAAACACTGTGAGGCAGAAACAAAGGGAACTGGGGTGGGGCGGGAGTGTGGTGGGAAGTTGAGTTTTAGTGGCAAATTGAAGCAGTTGGTTAATGAACAAACAAACTCCTTGGCTCCTGAGAGACGAGCATTTTAAAGCCCGAGTGGCAAATCAGTAGTAACCAAAGCTTAAAAGCAAACTCTAGGCAGCACTTACTCCACGGAGAGCTCTCAGCTGGAGGCGGCTCCCGGAGATTAATCTGCACTGCCAGGGAAGGGTGAAGGAACCACAGTTTCTTAAGTCAACACTCTTGGGCTTGAAGCAATATTTACTCAGGAGGATCTGAGTTGGGTTCTGCTCTGCCCAGAACTGGGCTGTGCAGTCCCACCTCGCCAGGCCCTGGGGCCAGTGAAATGACACCAGCGCTCTTCTTTCCTACCTGCAGGCCTCCGCTTCCTTCCCAGAGAGCTGTTTTGTTTTTTATCCTGCCTCAAAGGATAAAGGCAGCTGTGTTCAGTTCTCCAAAGGACTGGGCCAAGGGAGGACACGGTCAAAGCAGGGATTCTGAGACCTTGGGGAATAAACGGTCCCGTCTCCAGGAAGTTTGTGGACCCTGAAACCTGTTACTTAAGGAAGTCAGGGCCGCATTGTAACTTCTGCTAGCCGTCGGCACTTATGCCTTTTACGGGTCCTTCCTCCATAAGAACATATCAAATTATATTTTATATAACTGGTATAAAGAATATGATCCAGGCTGGATTCATTATTATCTATCCATTCTTATTACATCCTTTGTATTTTCCTGGTTTGAAATCAAATTAAAACATTTTTGTTGGCCCCTAAAATACTCTCCACGCTGTGCCCACTGTGCCTATGGACAGGTCAGCCCTGGAGAGAGGCTATTCTATTTTTAAGCATGTGGGTGTGGGGTCCAGTAGGAGGGGTGTGTGTGTGTTAGATCTGGGAGATGATTTGAAATCAGTCCAGTCTAGGCCAGGTGCAGTGGCTCACACCTGTAATCCCAGCATTTTGGGAGGCTGAGTCAAGCGGATCACTTGAGATCAAGAGTTCGCGACCAGCCTGGCCAACGTGGTGAAACCCCATCTCTATTAAAAATATAAAAATTAACCGGGTGTGGTGGCAGGAGCCTGTAATCCTGCTACTCAGGAGTCTGAGGCAGGAGAATTGCTTGAACATGGGAGGCGGAGGTTGCAGTGAGATGAGATTGCACCACTATACTCCAGCCTGGGTGACAGAGTGAGACTCCATGTTAAAAAAAAAAAAAAAAAAAGGCCGGGCGCGGTGGCTCACGCCTATAATCCCAGCACTTTGGGAGGCCGAGACGGGCGGATCACGAGGTCAGGAGATCGAGACCATCCTGGCTAACACAGTGAAACCCCGTCTCTACTAAAAAATACAAAAAACTAGCCGGGTGAGGTGGCGGGCGCCTGTAGTCCCAGCTACTCGGGAGGCTGAGGCAGGAGAATGGCGTAAACCTGGGAGGCGGAGCTTGCAGTGAGCTGAGATGCGGCCACTGCACTCCAGCCTGGGCGACAGAGCAAGACTCCGTCTCAAAAAAAAAAAAAAAAAAGAATTTAAAAAACATCAGTTCAGTCTAGTTAGAGGGGAATGATCAAGATGACCTTTTGAGACCCTTGTAAGGTGAAGGAATAAAGTTTAAGGTATCGAGCTGTTTCTCTTCATAGTTAGATGCTCCCATTTCCTCCTATGGACCCAGATGTATGTTCAAATATAAAGTGCATCTACCTTGTCAGTGGTTCCCTGTTGTCCAACTGTAGTATCTGGGTACCTTGCTCCACATCAGGTCAAAAAAGTGGATGAGGTTGTGCAAACAGGGCAATGAATGGGGAGAAAGTTGAGAGGAATTACCTGGACCACTGATCTGAACAGGGGCCCAGGATCTGACATTATTGCGTATCACCACAAATTTTTCCTTGCTGGGGTCCTAAAAAACATTTTTTCACTAGGACCAGAACTATTCACAGTTTTGAGCACAAAGCATTTCATCTTCCATCTAACCTTGTACTCACCTCCCTTCTCCTCCATCAAGGAAAACTGTGTCAGCTCTACGGAGTCTAGGAAGCACTGATTGAGTCACTTTAGACTAACCTAGAGATTGGCAACTTTTTCTGTAAAGGGCCAGATAGTACATGTTTTAGACTTCGTAGGCCTTACGGTCTTCGTTGTAACTACTTAACTCTGCTGTTAGAGTGGACAAGCAGCCATAGACAGTATGCAAATAAATGGGCATGGCTGTGCTCCAATAAAACTTTCTTTTAAAAAACAGACGGGGCCTGGTGTGGTGGCTCATGCCTGTAATCTCAACACTTTGAGAGGCCGAGGAAGGCGGATCACGAGGTCAAGAGATCGAGACCATCCCGGCCAACATGGTGAAACCCCATCTCTACTAAAAATACAAAAATTAGCTGGGAGTGGTGGTGGGCACCTGTAGTCCCAGCTACTGGAGATACTGAGGCAGGAGAATCGCTTGAACCTGGGAGGCGGAGTTGCAGTGAGCCAAGATCGCGCCATTGCACTCCAGCCTGGTGACAGAGTGCGACTCCATCTCAAACAAACAAACCAAACAAACAAACAAAAAAAACAAACCAGATGGAGGGGCCAGGCGCGGTGGCTCATGCCTCTAATCCCAGCACTTTGGGAGGCTGAGGCGGGTGGATCACTTGAGGTCAGGAGTTTGAGACCAGTCTGTTCAACATGGTGAAACCCTGTCTCTACTAAAAATATAAAAATTAGCTGGGCATGGTATGGGTGTGCACCTGTAATCCCAGCTACTCGGGAGGCTGAGATACAAGAATCACTTGAACCCAGGAGGCAGAGGTTAGAGTTAGCTGAGATCATGCCACTGCACTCCAGCCTGGGTGACAGAGCAAGACTCCATCTAAAAAAAACAAAAAAACAAAAACAAAAACAGATGGAGGGCCAGATTTGGCCTGTGGTTTATTGTTTGCTGAACCCTGAAGTAACCCATCTTTTATTTCCTGACCACATCATTTTCCTTCTTTCCAGAATATTTTTTTGAGTGTCTTTTATGTGCCATGTACTATGTTAAGTATGAGGCCTTGTTTTTTATATATATATATTTTTTATATATATAAAAAATATATATTTTATATATATAAAATATATATATATTTTATATATATATATAAATAAATTTTTTTTTTTTTGAGACAGTCTCATTCTGTAGCTTATGCTGGAGTGCAGTGACGCGATCTTGGTTCACTGCAATCTCCACCTCCCGGATTCAAGTGATTCTCCTGCCTCAGCCTCCCTGCTAGCTGGGATTACAGGCATGCTCCACCATGCCCGGCTAATTTTTGTATTTTTAGTAGAGACGAGGTTTCACCAGCCAGGCTGCTCTCGAACTCCTGACCTCAGGTGATCCACCCACCTCAGCCTCCCAAAGTGCTGGGATTACAGGTGTGAGCCACTGCACCAGGCCAAGGCCTTGTAATAGTTAAGTTTTCCTATCCTTTTTCTGGTTTCTTCAATAACCTCAGTGGCCTTGTTTTCTTCCATACTCACCCTGAGGCCTAATGCAGTGCTGAGCCGAGCATACTCTGGCTTCTTAGGATATTTATTGCTTACATTCTTCTAGTCTCAAAATCAATGAGGAAGGCATTAGTTAAATTCACTAAAACCCACCTATTGGTTTTTGGGGTTCAACCATCTTTCCTCTCAGGCCTCTGCTTTCTTTATGGAGCAACCTTCAGCTCTTGCCTGCAAGGCTTATCCTACAGAGCTTTGCTCTCTGTTAACTCTACTTGCCATTCATTTATTCAGTCAACAAATATTGATTGAGTGCCTACCAATATACTCTAGACAATGCTAGTAAATGTGAACATTTCCAAAACAGAAGATAAAATCTCTACCCTAAGTGTTTATAAACTGTGGTCAACATTGATGGCCCCCAATAAACCACATTTTCTGCTAGTCATATCCTTTTGAAGACCTTTCCCACATTGACTTGGGGATTTTTGTTTTTTTTTGAGATGGAGTTTCACTCTTGTTGCCTAGGCTGCAGTGCAGTGGTGTAATCCGGGCTTACTGCAACCTCCACCTTCCTGTTTCAAGTGATTCTCCTGCCTCAGCCTCCCAAGTAGCTGGGATTACAGGCACCTGCCACAACATCTGGCTGATTTTTGTATTTTTAGTAGAGACGGTGTTTCACCATGTTGGCCAGGATGGTCTCAAACTCCTGACCTTGTGATCCACCCATCTCAACCTCCCAAGTGTTGGGATTACAGGCGTGAGCCACTACACCTGGCCATGACTTAGGGATTTGTTGTGTGACTTCTTGGCTAGTGAGATCCTAACAAACATGAAACAAGTAGGTAAGCTCTTGCATATGGAGGCTCAACTTTTTGAAATACTCTCTTTTGGAATTCAGCCACCATGCTGTAAAAAAGTCCAGGCTAGGCCGAGCGTGGTGGCTCACGCCTGTAATCCCAGCACTTTGGGAGGCCGAAGTGGGCAGATCACGAGGTCAGGAGATCGAAACCATTCTGGCTAACACGCTGAAACCCCATCTCTACTAAAAATACAAAATATTAGCTGGGCGTGGTGGCAGGCACCTGTAGTCCCAGCTACTAGGGAGGCCGAAGCAGGAGAATCACTGGAGCCTGGAAGGCAGAGGTTGCAGTGAGCCGAGATTGTGCCACTGCACTGCAGCCTGGGTGACAGAGCGAGACTCTGTCTCAAAAGAATAAAATAAAAAAAGTCCCGGTTACCCTGCTGGAGAGAGAGGCTCATGTAGAGAGGCCCTGGAAGATGAGACCACACATGGAGAGATGGGACAATTAGTCCCTCTCTGTTATAATCTCCTCAGCTGAGGTGTCAGACAGGTGAATGAAGCCCTCTGGGATCCTCCCACCCCTGCTGAGCCTCCAGATGACTGAAGCTGCATGAGAAACATCAAGCCAACCAGCAGAAGAACCACCCATCTGATCCCAGCCTAGTCTAGGAGTAAATCAATAGTTGCTACTAAGTTTGGGGGTGGTTTTTCATGCAACAGTAGATAATTGACAGACTAATCAGGAAGAGAGGGGATACACACACACACACAGAATCCAGCCAAGAAGCCACACAAGGCCATAGCTACTACATCAAATACATGTACCAGCAATACAGAGCCCAAAGAATAGGGCAACAGAGCAGAGTAGGCTGGAACGAAACCATTGAGGAAGTGCACCGGGCCCTGACTGACAGCTAGGATTTGAATATATGGAAAAGAGCAACCTAAGCAGGGGACAGCTAGGGCAAAGGGTCATTGTCCCTGGATTATGTGCCTTTCAATGGAGATTCTGGGGGCTAAATGAGTCCCTAAGGACTGACTCTAATAATAGAGAACAGTGATGTGAGGAGTCATTTTTGTATACAACTGAGGCACCTCCCCATGTCTCTCAGAACACACACGTAGGTAGCAACCTACTCCACTTACTCATAAAGTCAGCCCTGATAAAAAATAATCTCTTACCATTTTAGAAACCTCCTAGAGCTAAATCCCCAGGACCCTAATAGAGGCTTCTCTTGAGAGAAATAGCCAGGAACAGCTAGATTTCTACCTTCTACTATATCAAATTGCTGAAGGCCAGGTCTTAGGGTCCCATTTTTCTCTCTCCTGGTCCATCTTATAATATGCTTTGGTTTCATGTTGTTAATCTCCTCTGTGAAGGCTAAATGCTTCTCTATCCCCTGACTTTTTGGTTTCCCAATGGCAACACCATCAACTGAGATGCAGAGCTGGACGATTACCACATTATATTGTAGTTGACTATCCACTTCTCTTCATCCTTACAAGATCCTCAAAGGCAAAGATGTCTTATTTCCAACTTTGTGTCTCTAATGCTTATATAGTAGCCAGCACATAGTAAGTGTTCAATAAATGTGCAATTAATGACTGAATTAGTGAGGAACCCAGAATACAGCCACCATAAAACCAGGCAAATTAGAGTGGAAACATCACCAGGCACAAATATCACTAACATTGATTGGCACAACTTTGTTGCAGATTCTGTGCTAAGCAGTTTATGAACCTTTTGTTCTCTCTCTCTTTTTGTTTAGAGGGGTTTTATTTCAATTTGGAAAGGTTAAATTATTTATCTGCAGAGCTGGAATTCAACTAAGCCCTTCTGTTCCCAAGTTCATGCTAGGTTTTCTCACCCTCCTGGATACTGAATACTGCCCAACTGCTCCTATGTGAGGGTTCACCAAATAGGGGCAGGAGATAGAGGGGAGATTCACAAGGAAATCTGAGATAATTTTTGCTTAGGCCTCAAGAAAGAACTTAACCCTGAGTGCCAGCTGAGGAGGATTAGGATGCAGACAGGAGAGGCCCTGAGAGTCTTTGCATTGGCACAAGGAGAGAGGCCTTGGCACCCAGCTTCAGTGGGAATAATAAGGATGAGTTCTTCCCAGGCTGCTCTTTTCTTTCTGAGGAACGAGTTCATGCTCTCTGCAAGGACCGACAGGCAGGAGAGGGCAGCCAGATCTGCCTATTCATAGGGTGGGGTGTTACCACTTAACCTTATTTCCCCAAAGTTTCATGATTAAGACCTGGAGCTAGGGGTGGGGCAGGGGCTTGGCACTGGGGATGGGGTAGACAAGGCACATTTGGGCTCATGAAGGGCAGGGTGGAGCTGGGCTGACTCAGTGGGGCTGCCTTTGGCAGGCAGAGGCAGATCTGAGGAAAATGTCTAACCGCACATTTGTGCCTGTAACTTTGCAGGCACCATTTGGCAGCTGCAGTGTGCTAAGGTCATCTGTGGCTTGGTCTCTGACATCCTAGGCTCAAATTTTAGCATGGCCATTTACTATCTTTGGCTCTGCCAAATCATTTAACTTTTCCAAGCTCCCATTTCCCCTTTTATAACCTAGGACCAAAAAGCTGGGCTGGGGTGACAAATAAATGGGAACACACACTGAATATCAGTTTCCCTCCATCTCCCTGTCCTGACCGCCTCTTGCTTGATATTAGCCAGAGGCTTAAAGGGGAGCTTAGTCAGGGCCACACTGTCAATTTCATGGGTCTCTTTTGCCTTCCCGGTTGCTTTCTCCATTAAAAAAAAAAGAGAGAAAGAGAAACTGTATTTTATGACTACACTGGTATAAAGATGATTATAATCCCAACTGGATTTATTACCTCATATTAATTATTATGTTCATTTTTCTTCTGATTCTAAAATAAATTGAAATATTTTTGTGGGCCCCTAAAAGTGTCAGGAGTCCTTGGTGCTAAGTTTCCTGTGCCTAATGGACAAATCAGCCCTGGTGTCAGGCCACAAGCTATTCCTGCAGGCTCCAGTCTTCTCTTTCTTTCTACATCTTTGAGTCCCGTTGCAATCCAGGTAGTTCAGGACAGTGAGTTCACAAGTGAGGGGGCCTTTTTCCCTCAGGTCAGTGAGTGTGTTGTTTCCCATGGCTGTCTGGCCATGCTGTGTTTCTTTTTCTACCTGGGAGTGTTTCTATGGTTGTTTTGGTGCATCTGCATTTCAGGAGGTAGCTGTTTTGGAGTGGAGTGGGGTAGTGTGAATTCCTAGACTATAAAGTCCCTGAAACTTTACCTGTTCATTCAACAAATTATTTTGCATATCGACTACATGCCAAGCACTGTTACAGGAATTGGAGATATCGTGCAATAAACAAAAACACAAAGTCCCTGGCTTCACGCACGTTACATTCTAGTGGAGGCAGATGGATAGTAAACAAAAATTGAAGGCAGGTGGTAAGTGCTAAAGCAGGGCAAAGGGGAATAGGGGTTGTGGGTGATGATAAGATGGGAGTAGAGGGCCAGGCACGGTGGCTCATGCCTGTAATCCCAGCACTTTGGGAGGCCAAGGCAGGTGGATCACCTGAGGTCAGGAGTTCAAGACCAGCCCAGCCAATATGGTGAAAACCCATCTCTAATAAAATTCAAAAATTAGCCAGGCCGTGCTGGTGCATGCCTGTAGTCCCAGGTACTCAGGAGGCTGAGGCACAATAATTGCTTGAACCCGGGAGGTGGAGGTTGCAGTGAGCCGAGATCGTGCCACTGTACTCCAGCCTGGGTGACAGAGCAAGACTCTGTTAAAATTAAAAAAAAAAAAAAAAAAAAAAAAAAAAAAAAAGATGGGAGTAGAGTTTGTTATGACTTATGTGATGGTCTGGAAACATCTCTGTGTCAAGGTGATATTTGAGCAAAGTCCCAAAGTAAGTGAGGGATGGAGTCATGCGGCTATCTGGGAGAAAAGCTTTCCAGGCAGAGGGAAAGGCAAGTGCACAGGGTCTGCGGCAGGAGCGTCCTTGGTGTGCCTGAGGAGCAGCATGGAGGCCAGAGGCTGGAACAGGGCTGGGGGAAGAGTGACAGGGGAGGAGGTCAGACAGGCGGCCCAGCGCCAGGACATGGAGGGCTTTGAAGGCTCTTGTAAAGACTTTAGCTTGTAGTCTGAGTGTGATGAGAAGCCACTAAAGGAATTTGTTAGAGAAGTGACATGAACAGACTTAGCTCTTAACAGGATCACTTTGGCTGCTTGCTTGGAATAGACGGGGCGGGGCAAGTGCAGAAGCAGGGAGGCCAGCTGGGGGGCTATAGTGTGTTCCAGGTGAGAGTTTATAGGGATTTGGACCAGAGGGTTAGCAGCGGTGTGCTGAGAGATGGTCAAATTGTGGAGGTGAAAGCAGAGCCAACAGGATTTGCTAGCAAATTAGATGTGGGGAACCAGAGAAAGAGAAAAGTCAAGGAAGACTGCAAAGTTTCAGACTGGACAAAAAGAATGGAATTGGCATGTACTGAAATGGGTTTACGTTTAGAGAGAGAGACTTGGCTGTGAACAAGTTAACTTTGAGATGCTTTTTAGACAGAATTGCCTCAATCTGAGGCACTGGGCAAGGCTTTGTAACCCCATATGGACCAGTCTTTGGATGTGGGCTGCCCCCAGTGAGGGGGTGTAGCATTGAGTCAAGGAAGCTCCCTTCAGCTGCCAGCAATTGCCCAGAGAGGGACACAGCTGTGAGCCATCAATAGTCAACACTCTTGGATGCTGAGGAGATGAGTGTCTTAGTTCTGAAGGGGGAATTTGGATGTTCTATCGCAGAGTCCCCTACAAACCACAAACCACTCCTTTCACCATTCACATCCATTTGCTTCTTATAATAAATTCACTCCATCTGGGAATAACTTCTCTAGGATTCTGCTTCGTCTATTTCCTTGGGAAACTTAAAGGTTAGCGGGACGAACTAGCCACTGCTTCCTCTGTCCCCTCTGCTGCAGCTAGTCTTGAGGCCACATCAACATTCTTCATCTCCCTCCTCTACTACCCATTCTAGAGTTCCCTCACCCTTCGCTAGCACCTCTGCTATTCCATACCTTGTGGTATGACCCAGACCTTCATCCCTAAGAATTCTTAGCCGTGGGTCACCATGCCCTTCTCAGATCAAGGCTGCACTTCTCCACTTACCTCTATAATTAGGAAAGGAAGTGTCAGGAGATATCTCAGTGGATTACATGAATTTGAAATTCTTCTCTGCCCTCACAGCATAACACAGCCTTATCGCCTTATGATCAGGGTCAATTACGTCAGCCTGTGTGGTCACTCCCTTCCTTATGTGCTGGTCTCTTGGCATGAGGAGTTTAGTGACTGGGCAGCAGCCATAGCTTACTTTACTGAAACTACTATACCTCCTCCTGGTGGAAGCATTCTCCCTTTGGGAACTAGGACTTCCAGAGTCACAGAAGCCAAAGTTGCAGAAATAGGATGCACAAATTCCTCCAGGAGGTCACTGGAGTGATGGTAAGTGGGTCTACGCCTTGGTTCCTGGACCTATGTATTCTGCCCAATGGGGACACAGTGTCATATCATGGTCGTTGATTTAGGATGACACCTGGAGGATGACACCTCAACTTTGTAGGATATCAACTCCAAGTTGGTACCTCAGCTGCATCTTTTTAAAATTTTTTAGTTTTTAATTTGTATGGATACATAGTATTTATTTATGGGGCACATGAGATATTCTGATACAAGCATACAATATGTAATATTCATATCAGGATAAATGCAGTATCTATCTCAGCACCATAGGAAAGGTTTTAAAAAATGGAGTATCTATCACTTCAAGCATTTATCATTTCTTTGGGTTATGAACCTTCCAATTGTACTCAGTTAATCTAAAATGTACAACAAATTATTGCTGACTGTAACAACCTTGTGCTATCAAATACTAGATCTTATTCATTGTATCTAACCATATTTTTGTACCCGTTAACAATCATTTCCCTCTCCCCCTCCTGCCACGACTTTCCCCACTACCTTTCCCAGCTTCTGGTAATTACCCTTCTATTCTCTATCTCCATGAGTTCAATTGTGTTAATTTTTAGCTTCCACAAATCAGTGAGAACATGTGAAGTTCGTCTTTCTCTGCCTGGCTTATTTCACTTAACATAATGTCCTCCAGTTCCATCCATTTTGTTGCAAATGACAGGATCTCATTCTTTTTTATGGTTGTACTCCATTATGTGTATGTACCACATTTATCCATTCATCTGTTGATGGACACTTAGGTTGATTCCAAATCTTGGCTATTGTGCATAGTGCTGCAATAAACATGAGAGTGCAGATGTCGCTTTGATATACTGA
This sequence comes from Macaca mulatta, assembly GCF_049350105.2. Classification (NCBI taxonomy): domain Eukaryota; kingdom Metazoa; phylum Chordata; class Mammalia; order Primates; family Cercopithecidae; genus Macaca; species Macaca mulatta. The sequence goes on along the minus strand of NC_133406.1, from coordinate 69,874,362 downwards.
TTTCCTTTCTATTGGGTGTATACTTAGCAGTGGGATTGCTGGATCATATGGTAGTTCTATTTTTAACTTTTTGAGGAACCTCCAAACTGTTCTCCATGGTGGTTGTACTAGTTTACATTGCCACCAACAGTGTACAAGGGTTCCCTTTTCTCCACATCCTTGCCAACATTTCCTATTGCATCTTTTGGATAAAAGCCATTTTAACTGGGATGAGATGATATCTTACGGTAGTTTTTATTTGCATTTTTCTGATAATCAATCATGTTGAGCACCTTTTCATATACCTGTTTGCCATTTGTATGTTTCTTTTAAGAAATGTCTATTTAGATCTTTTGCTTATTTTTAACTAGATTATTAGATTTTTCCCTATTGAGTTGTTCGAGCTCCTTATATATTCTTGTTATTAATCCCTTCTCCGATGGATAGTTTGCAAATATTTTCTCCCATTCTGTGAGCTATATCTTCACTTTGTTGATTGTTTCCCTTGCCATGCAGAAGTGGGGCTTTTTTTTTTTTTTTTTGGTTTGTTTTTTGTTTTTTAGAGATGGGGTCTCATTATGTTGACTAGGCTGGTCTTGAACTCCTGACCTCAAGTGATCCTTCCATCTTAGCCTCCCAAAGTGCTGAGATTATAGGCATGAGCCACTACACCCAGCCCTGTGCAGAAGTTGTTAATTTGAGGTGATCCCATTTTTGCTTTGGTTGCCTGTGCTTTTGGTGTATTACTTAAGAAATCTTTGCTCTGACCACTGTCCCCAATGTTTTGTTTTAGTAGTTTCATAGTTTGAGGTATTAGATTTAAGTGTTTTCTTTTTCTTTCTTTTTTTTTTTTTTTTTTTTTTTTGAGACAGTCTTGCTCTGTTGCCCAGGCTGGAGTGCAGTGGCACAGTCTCAGCTCACTGCAACCTCTGCCTCCTAATTTCAGGCGATTCTACTGCCTCAGCCTCCCGAGTAGCTGGGATTACAGGCGCACACCACAGCGCCCGGCTAATTTTTTTTTTTTGTATTTTAGTAGAGATGGGGTTTCACCGTGTTGCCCAGGCTGGTCTCGAACTCCTGAGCTCAGGCAATCTGCCCGCCTTGGCCTCCCAAAGTGCTGGGATTACAAGCGTGAGCCACTGCACCTGGCAAGATTTAAGTCTTTAATCAATTTTGATTTGATTTTTGTATATGGTGAGAGATAGGGGTATAGTTTCATCCTGCATATGGATATCCAACTTCTCCAGCACCATTTATTGAAGATATTGTCCTTTGCCCCATGTATGTTCTTGGCACCTTTGTCAAAACTGAGTTCATTGTAGATATATGGATTTATTTCTGGTTTCTCTACTCTGTTCCATTGGTCTATGTATCTGGTTTTATGCAAGTACGATGCTGTTTTGGTTATGATAGTTCTATAGTATAAGAGGTTGGGTAATGTGATTCCTCCCACTTTGTTCTTTGTGCTCAGGATGTCTTTGGTTATTCAGGGTCTTTTGTGGTTTCATATAAATTTTAGGATTGCTTTTCCTCTGTGAAGAATATCATTGATATTTTGATAGAGATATAGAGAGTTCATTAAATCTGTAGATTGCTTTGGGTAGTGTGAACATTTTAACAACATTAATTCTTCCAATCCATGAACATGGAATATCTTTCCTTTTCTTGTAGCCTCTTCAATTTCTTGCATCAATGTCTTATAGTTTGCATTGTAAGGATCTTTCACTTCTTTGGTTAAGTTTATTCCTAGGTATTTTATTTTATTCATAGTTATTGCAAATGGGATTACTTTCTTGATTTCTTTTTCAGGTTGTCCACTGTTGGCATATAGAAATGCTACTGATTTTTGTGGGTTCGTTTTGTGTCTTGCAACTTTACAGAATTTATCAGTTCTAATAGTTGGTTTTTTTTTTTCAGCTGCGTCTTTAAGCAGTCACTCCATCACTCTATCAGGCCAGGAGCTTTGGGGTATGAGATAGAACTAGTGCATACCATGGTCATGTGCCCACTTCCACACACCTTTTGCTGAAAAGTAAGGCCCTTGGTCCAAGCCAAGGTTATACTCAATCTTATGTCAGTGGAACAAATGTTCTCTGTAAACCCCTGGATACTGGTGTTGGCTGAGGCTTTACTGGTAAGAAAGGCAAATTCAAATTTGGAAGATCAATGTGGAATATGTTGTTTTAAAATTAAACTTTTATTTTTGAGATAATTGTAAATGCACATGCAGTTGTAAGAACTAATACACGTACCCTTTTTCCAGTTTCCCCCAAAGGTAACATCTTGCAAAACTGTAGTACAATATCACAACCAGGAATATGGGCATTGATACAACCACCCAAACTTATTTGGATTGCTCCAGTTTTACTTGCACTCATGTGTGTATGTGCATGTGTTTAATATCAAATTTTATCACATGGTAGGCTTGTATATCCACCACCACAGTCAAGGTACAGAACAGTTCCCTTCCCACAAGGATCCTTGTGTTTGCCTTTTATAATCACACTCACTTCTTCCTCCCTTTCCTGTCCCTAACCCTTGGCAACCACTAATCTGTTATCCATTTCTACAATTTTGTCATTTCAAAAGTATTTTAGAAAAGACTTAAAAAATGTTTAAGTTCAGGGGTACATGTGCAGGTTTGTTACATAGGTAAACTCATGTCACAGAGGTTTATTGCACAGATTATTTTGTCACCCAGATATTAAGCCTAGTACCTGTTAGTTATTTTTCCTGGTCCTCTTCCTCCTCTCACCCTCCACCCTCGGGTAGACCTCAGTGTCTTTTGTCCCCCTCTTTATGTCGATGAGTTCTCATCATTTAGCTCTCACTTATCAGTAAGAACACATGGTATTTGGTTTTCTGTTCCTGCATTCGTTTGCTAAGGATAATGGCTTCCAGCTCCATCCATGTTCCTGCAAATGAAATGATCTCATTCTCTTTTATGGCCACATAGTATTCCATGGTGTATATGTACCACATTTTCTTTATCCAGTCTAGCATTGATGGACATATGGGTTGATTCTATGTCTTTGCTATTATGAATAGTGCTGCAATGAACATATGTGTGCATGTGAGAATGCTTTATGTTCCTTTGGGTATATACCAAGTAATGGAATTCCTGGGTTGAATGGTAGTTCTGTTTTAAGCTCCTTGAGGAATCACCATATTGCTTTCCACAATGGTTGAACTAATTTACACTACCATCAACAGTGTATAAGCATTTGTTCCTTTTTATCTGCTCTCTGCAATCTTGCTAGCATCTGCTATTTTTTTACTTTTTTTTTTTTTTTAGATGGAGTCTCACTCTGTTGTCCAGGCTGGAGTGCAATGGTGCAATCTTGGCCCACCACAAACTCCACCTCCCGGGTTCAAGCAATTCTCCTGCCTCAGCCTCCCGAGTAGCTGGAATTACAGGCATGCACCATCAGGCCTGGCTAATTTTGTATTTTTAGTTAGACGGGTTTCTCCACGTTGGTCAGGCTGGTCTCGAACTCCCAACCTCAGGTGATCTGCCTATCTCAGCCTCCCAAAGTGCTGGGATTGCAGGCATGAGCCACCGTGCCTGGCCTATTTTCTGACTTTTTTTTTTTTTTTTTTTTTTGAGACGGAGTCTCGCTCTGTCACCCAGGCTGGAGTGCAGTGGCCGGATCTCAGCTCACTGCAAGCTCCGCCTCCCGGGTTCACGCCATTCTCCTGCCTCAGCCTCCCGAGTAGCTGGGACTACAGGCGCCCGCCACCTCGCCCGGCTAGTTTTTTTGTATTTTTTAGTAGAGACGGGGTTTCACCGTGTTAACCAGGATGGTCTCGATCTCCCGACCTCGTGATCCGCCCGTCTCAGCCTCCCAAAGTGCTGGGATTACAGGCTTGAGCCACCGTGCCCGGCCTTTTTTGACTTTTTAATAGCCATTCTGACTGGTGTGAGATGGCATTTCATTGTGGTTTTGATTTACATTTTTCTAATGATAAGTGATGTTGAACTTTTTTTTTTTTTTTTTTTTTTTTGAGGCAGAGTCTCACTCTGTCGCCCAGACTGGAGTATAGTGGCATGATCTCTGCTTACTGCAACCTCTGCCTCCTGGGTTCAAGCAATTCTTCTGCCTCAGCCTCCTGAGTAGCTGGGATTATAGGTGCATGCCACCACACCTGGCTAATTTTTGTATTTGTAATAGAGGTGGGGTAATAGAGATGTAATAGATTTTGTATTTGTAATAGAGATGACCATCATGTTGGTCAGGCTGGTCTTGAACCCCTAACTTTGTGATCCACCCACCTTGGCCTCCAAAATGCTGGGATTACAGGCATGAGCCACTGTGCCTGGCCCAATGTTGAGCTTTTTAAAAAACGTTTTTATGAAATGTTGGAACCATACAGTACAGAATTGACTCTTTTTATTCAGCATAATTGCCTGAAGATTCGTCCAAGTTGTTGCATTCATCAATAGTTCATTCCTTTTTATTGCTGAGTATCCCATGGTATGAATGTACCAGTTTGTTTAACCACTCGCCCACTGAAGGACATCTGGGCCGTCTCCAGTTTTTTGGCTGTTATGAATAAAGCTTCTATGAACATTTGTATACAGGTTTTTTTGTGAACATAAGTCTTCATGTCTCTGGGATAAATGCCCAAGAGTACACTTGCTAGGTCATATGGTAATTGCACATTTGGTTTTATTAAAAACTGCCAAACTGTTTTCCAGAGTTTCTATACCATTTTACATTTGCACCAGCAATGTATGACTGATCCAGTTTCTCCAAATCCTTGCCAGCCTTTGATGTTGTCATTATTTTTTAATTTTGTGTGTAGTGATATGTCATTATTGCTTTAATTTGTATTTATTTAATGGCTAATGATACTGAATATCTCTCTTCATGTGCTTATTTGCTGTCTACATATTCTCTTCAGTAAAATGTCTGTGGATATCTTTTGCACATTTTCTTTTTTTTTTTGAGACGGAGTCTCGCTCTGTCGCCCAGGCTGGAGTGCAGTGGCCGGATCTCAGCTCACTGCAAGCTCCGCCTCCCGGGTTCACGCCATTCTCCTGCCTCAGCCTCTCGAGTAGCTGGGACTACAGGCGCCCGCCGCCTCGCCCGGCTAGTTTTTTGTATTTTTTAGTAGAGACGGGGTTTCACTGGGTTAGCCAGGATGGTCTCGATCTCCTGACCTCGTGATCCGCCGGTCTCGGCCTCCCAAAGTGCTGGGATTACAGGCTTGAGCCACCGCGCCCGGCCTATCTTTTGCACATTTTCTAATTCAATTTTTTTTTTTTACTGTTGAGTTTTAAGAGTTCTTTATGTATTTTAGATACCAGTCTTTTGTTGGATATGTGCTTTGCAAATATTTTCTTCCAGTTATAGCTTGTCTTTTCATCCTTTCCACAGGGTCTTTCACAGAGCAAGTTTTTAATTTTGATGAGGACAAATTTATCAAAATTTTTTTTATAGATTATGCTTTTAGCATCAAGTCTAAGAACTCTTTCACTAACTCTTGGCAGAGCCCAAATATATTCTCCTCTGTTTTCTTTTCTTTTCAGATGGAGTCTTGCTCTGTCACCCAGGGTGGCACGATCTCGGCTCACTGCAATCTCCACCTCCCGAGTTCAAGTGATTCTCCCACCCCAGCCTCCTGAGTAGCTGGGATTACAGGCATGCACCACGACACCCGGCTAATTTTTGTATTTTTAAAATAGAGACGGGGTTTCCCCATGTTGGTCAGGCTGGTCTTGAACTCCCAACCTCAGGTGATCCACGTGCCTCAGACTCCCAAAGTGCTGGGATTACAGGCATGAGCCACTGTGCCTGGTGGTCTCCTCTGTTTTTTCTAAAAGTTATATAACTTTACATTTTACATGTATATCTGTGATTCATTTCGAGTTCATGGAACAGGTTTTAATCCCTAGTCAAGGTAAACTGTTATCTCTTCCAGAGTGAAGAAGACCCAGTGTAGTCAACTTGCCACCAAATGATTGGATTGTCTCCTCAAAGGATGGTGCTGTATTGAGACTGAGTAAGTTTCCGTTTCTGGCAGGTTGGGCATTTGCAGCAGCAATAGCTAGACCAGTCTTCGAGAGTGGCACTAATGAGTCCCGTGACAGAGGCTATCTGACATCAGCTGGCTGAGCCATTCTGCCTGCTTGGCTGATGCTTTCTTGTGGGAATTAACTTGTGGTGTGAAGATCTTCACACTTTGTAACTGTCTTTACACACACACACACACACACACACACACACACACACACACCCCTCTCAGACCTCCTTGCCCCCAATCCAATGTTTCACCTTCCAGGACCCTGACCAATACAGTCAAGCCCTTCACCACCACAACCTATGAATCTTTGTACTTTTTACCTCATGCAACTTCTCTTCCCTCATCAATGAATGACAGATGCATAGCAGCACTGTCTACGGGGAAGATTTCCCCTCACCACTGTCTTTCAGAGCTGCCCTGAAATGGGCTGAGAGGCAGTACCATCTGTGGCTTGACCCATACGTGAACCAAGGCTGGTGCTTTTTCCTCCTCTGTTGGCCGATCCTAAGGGACCACCCAGGTGGTCACAAGTGTGAGCTGCGGGAGAGGTGGTAGATGACACTGGTGTCTGGAAGCTTCACTGCCTTTCCAACCGAGGCTCAAAGTCAACACAGCTTCATTACCATATTCAATGGGTAGAAACAATCATAAATTTTCCCAGATTAAAGGAGGATGGAAATAGACTCCACCTCTTAGTGTGGGAATAACAAGGTTGCAAGATTGGAACTATCGGTCCGTCTTTGGAAAATACAGTCTGTCACAGGGTCTCTCTACTTTGACTGGTCAGAATTTGAATGATCCAAGCCCTACATGAGCTCTAAGGATGTTTGGCTTCCATCTCCTCAGTCATTGTTATTTCCCCTGCAGTTGTTTTTTGGCCTGGCCTTGTGGAGTGTCACCCTACGCATGCACTACTGGTATTCAGCTAGAGACTCAATGTTTTACACGGAGCTCTTTCTCTGTGTAGCTCCCTCCTCGCTGGTATTTTATCTAGCAAATTCTAGCTGATTTGGCTTCCCGGTACTCCAGTCTCTGACTCCTCAACTTGGGAAGACCACGGGGCTCTTTCTAAGTTCTCCTTTCCTGTATTGAAATCTGGAAGTTGCCTCCACAACTGTGGGCTAACCTCATTTGTTCCCTTCCCTGAGTGGTCACAGTCCTGCACTGCCTTTTGTCTATGTCTGGAAATAGCTGTTTCGTGTGTTTGATCCAGCTTCTCAGTTGTTTAGCAGGAGAAAGCAACTCCTGTTTCAGTTATTCCTCCATGAGTGGAAGCAGAGTCTGAATATATTGTGAAAATAAAGCCAATAGGGCTGGGTGCAGTGGCTCACGCCTGTAATCCCAGCACTTTGGGAGGCCAAGGCCTATGGATCACTTTGGGTCAGGAGTTTGAGACCAGCCTGGTCAACATGGTGAAACCTCGTCTCTACAAAAAATACAAAAATTATCCGGGTGTGGTGGTGCACACCTGTAGTCCCAGCAACTCAGGAGACTGAGGTGGGAGAATTGCTTGAACCCAGGAGGCAGAGGTTTCAGTGAGCCAAGATGGCATCACTGCATTCCAGCCTGGGCGACACAGCGAGACTCTGACTGAATAAATAAATAAATAAATAAAGCCAATAGGATTTGATTATGAGTTGGATATAGGTTGTAAGAAAAAGAAAGATATTGGCCAGGTGTGGTGGCTCAAGCCTGTAATCCCAGCACTTTGGGAGGCCGAGACGGGCGGATCACGAGGTCAGGAGATCGAGACCATCCTGGCTAACACAGTGAAACCCCGTCTCTACTAAAAAAATACAAAAAAACTAGCCGGGCGAGGTGGCGGGTGCCTGTAGTCCCAGCTACTCGGGAGGCTGAGGCAGGAGAATGGCGTAAACCCGGGAGGCGGAGCTTGCAGTGAGCTGAGATCCGGCCACTGCACTCCAGCCTGGGCGACAGAGCGAGACTCCGTCTCAAAAAAAAAAAAAAAAAAAAAAAAAAACCGAAAAAGAAAGATATTAAGGATGACTTCAAGCTTTTGGCCTGAAACTGGGAGAGGGACATTGCTATTACCTGAGGTTAGATCACATTTGGGGTTGTGAGGGTGGGTAAAATTAGGAACTCAGTTTTAAACATGTTAAATTTGAGATGCCTGTTAAACATCCCAGTGGGGATGTCAGCTTTGCAGTTGGCTATACAGGCCAGGCATTCAGGCTGGAGGCCAGGCTAGACACATAAAATCGGGAATTGTCTGTGTACAGCTGGTATTTGAGGCTGAGTCTGGATGAGCTCAATAAGGAAGTGAGTGTAAAGAAAAAAGACAGAAAAGATAAAGCCAAGCACTGAGCCCTGGGCAGTCTAATATTAAGTTATTTGGAGAGATGAAGAGGAACTCTTGACTGTGCCAACTCTCCCCCACTCATTGTCTCTTACACCCATGACTCTCCCCATCCTGTCTGCTCGGTCAGCCTTCTCTTGCCACCTTTCTGGCACTGACTTCTGCTGACCTGCTTTGTTCTGTGGCCATCCAGCTCCAGGCCTGACCAATCAGTTCCAGGGCTGGTTCCGGGCCTTGGAAACGGACTCTATCAGGACGGGTTTTCTGCCAAAGTATAGCCTGGGAATAAGGCAAATGGTCTGTGACTTCCAGAGTGAGCAGAGCCTTGTCCGGAAGCCCTTGCCAGTCTGTCCGTGGTGATGCCTCTCACGGTGAGAGCGCCAAAGAACAGGAAAAGGGAGATATATCACCCTAGACAGAGCAAGTAGTTTTTTTTTTTTTTTTCTTTTTTGCCTCAGATTCTGTCCTGGACAGTGTTCTGGTGTGGTTGCTTAGTAGTTGCACTCCATGTTATTGACCTCAAAAGATTAAGTGTACATTCCAAACATCCCCAGTTTCCCTATAGTAATTTATTACTGACTGGATAGTGGTAATTAATGTTAGCATTATTCATCCTGTCACATCATATGTAAAAAGAACCAAATGAGGACGTTTGCTGCAGTGCTATTTATAAAGGTAAAAATATTAGAAACTACCTAAATAACTAACAATGGGGGACTAAGTAAATAAGTATGACAAATCCATAGTATGCACTTAGTAAATAATTCTGCAGATATGGGAGATGTTTGTAACATGTTGCAGATTTAAGCTTTTTTTTTTTAAGAGATGAGGTCTGTCACCTAGGCTAGAGTACAGTGGCACAATCATAGCTCACTGCAGCCTCAAACTGGGGCTCAAGTGATCCTCTCACCTCAGCCTTCTGAGAAGCTGGGACTACAGGTGTGTGCCACCATGCCTGGCTAATTAAAAGTGCTCTTTTTGTAGAGACAGGAGGGTCTCACTATGTTGCCCAGTTTGGTCTCAAACATCTGGCCTCAAGCGATCCTCCCACCTAAGCCTCCCCAAGTGCTGGGGCTGGGATTACAGGTGTAAGCCACCACACTTGGCAGATTTAAACATTTCAATGGAGCAGTACAGTGTGGTGTTTAAGAGCACTTTAGCATAAACAGACTTGAGAATGTCATGACTTGAACTCTAACAATTAATGACTAGGTAGAGAAAATGAACCTGCAAATGAGACTGAGCAAGAGTAGTCAAAGACATAGGAATTAAGCAGGAAGAGTGTTTCATCATAGAAGACAAGGAAAGTTTTTTTTTTCTTTAAGAAAGACGAAATGGTCAATCATTCAACAGTGTCAAATGATGAAGAGCCAAGATGAGGCCTGAAAGGTGACCACTGTATAAAACAACACGAATGTCATTGATGACCATTGCAAGAGCTGTTCCAATACAATAATGAGAGCAAAAGTCAGATTGGAGCAGGTTGAGGGGTGAATGGGAGGTGAGAAATGGAAATAATGGAACTAGAAAGTGTAGAACTATTTTGAGGAATTAGAGTGTGTAGAGGCAGAGGATTTTTTTTTTTTTTTTACAGGGATATCAGCTTCTTTAAATAACCATGAGATGGATCCAATAGAGAAGGAATGATGAAATGCACAAGAGAGGAACTGGGTAATCTAGAGAGAAGGATGATGAAAAGGTAGGAGAAGATGGGATCTAAAACACAAGTGGTGGAGCAGCTCTTGATTAGACAGAAAAGAAACTCCTCAATTGCAACGGGAGGCAAGGAGGAGGGGTGCAGGTGTGGGTGGGTTTAAGCATTTGGTAACACAAGGAAGAACTCAGATTATGACATCTGTGGAGAGTGGGGGGTGGGGGGAGTGTCAGAGGTATCGGGAGAGTGCAGAAGGTTTGAAATAGTTGATTATAGTAGGAATGTGAGCTATAGTACTACATTTTCAGAGCACGGTTGTCATATTTTCGAGCATCCTTTGGTCCCATGTGGAATTGGTGATTCTGAATTATAGAGAAACCCATCTGCCTTATGGTGACTTTCTCTGGTAGTATTTGGTTGCCTTAGGCCAGGCATGGTGGCTAATGCCTGTAATCCCAGCACTTTGGGAGGCCAAGGTTGGTGGATCACTTGAGGTCAGGAGTTCAAGACTAGCCTGGCCAACATGGTGAAACCCCCGTCTCTACTAAAAATACGAATATCAGCCAGGTGTAGTGGTGCACGCCTGTAATCACAGCTACTCAGCAGGGTGAGTCAAGAGAATTGCTTGAACCTGGGAGGTGGAGGTTGCAGTAAGTTGAGGTCGCGCCACTGCACTCCAGCCTGGATGACAGAGCCAGACTGTGTCTGAAAAAAACCAAAAAAAAAGTATTTCGGAGGCCAGGTGCGGTGGCTCATGCCTGTAATCCCAGCACTTTGGAAGGCCGAGGTGGGTGGATCAATTGAGGTCGGGAGTTCGAGACCAGCCTGACCAACATGGGGAAACCCTGTCTCTACTAAAAATACAAAAAATTAGCCAGGCATGGTGGCACATGCCTGTAATCCCAACTCGGGAGGCTGAGGCAGGAGAATCCTTTAAACTGGGAGGCAGAGGTTGTGGTGAGCTGAGATTGCGCCAATGCTCTCCAGCCTGGGCAGCAAGAGCAAAACTCCGTCTCAAAAAAAAAAAAAAAAAAGAAAAGAAAAGAATAAAAGGCCGGGCGTGGTGGCTTACACCTATAATCCTAGCACTTTGGGAGGGCGAGACGGGCGGATCACGAGGTCAGGATAGCGAGACCATCCTGGTTAACATGGTAAAACCCCATCTCTACTAAAAATACAAAAAATTAGCCGGGCGTGGTGGCGGGTGCCTGTAATTCCAGCTACTTGAGAGGCTGAGGCAGGAGAATGGCATGAACCTGGGAGGTGGAGCTTGCAGTGAGCCAAGATCGCGCCACTGCACTCCAGCCTGGGCGACAGTGCGAGACTCCGTCTCAAAAACAAACAAACAAACAAACAAAAAGTATTTGGTTGCAGGAAAGAAGGAAGAAAATAGTTTCCTTCATCTGGGGGTGGGATTTAGCCAGAGAGAGGAGAGAATTTCTCTGCACTGCTTTGAGACCTGGGTAGATGGAGACAGCCAGCCACTCAGCTCTTCTGTGGAAGCACAGCCACAGGGAAGTGGGAGAGGGTGGTTCTCCATCCCCATAAAAGGAGGTTCCCTGCAGTTCACCTTCTAACTTCCTGTCCCTGGGAGAGCCCCCCCTTTGTTAAGCCTGACAGATTCCCCATGTAGAGCTCAATCCCCTCATATGCTGTTTGCTGTTTTTACAGGCTTGTCAGGAACAATCCTTTTCAGCCTTCAGAAAGGTCTTTTTTCTTGATCCATACTGTGCTTGGGAATGCACAGGAGGGCCAGGGGTGACTCCCTGAGGAAGGTCACTATTAATATCAAGTGAGGACAAAACAGCCTTCTTTAATGCTCCCAGCTCACATGATACTCCAATACAGCCCATAAGAAGCAAGGGGACTTCTCTTTCCTATGGCCCTTGGCTTCTGTGGGAAGCAAAATAGAATGGAGACACTTACTTTCCTGAGCTCTGTACTTTTTACCCAAAGAGACACAGGGCAGCCAAGTTAGAATTTGTGAATGTGTGGCCGGGCGCAGTGGCTCACGCCTGTGATCCCAGCACTTTGGGAGGCCGAGGCGGGCGGATCACGAGGTCAGGAGATCGAGACCATCCTGGCTAACACGGTGAAACCCCATCTCTACTGAAAATACAAAAAAATTAGCCGGGCATGGCAGCGGGCACCTGTAGTCCCAGCTACTGGGGAGGCTGAGGTAGGAGAATGGCGTGAACCCGGGAAGAGGAGCTTGCAGTGAGCCCAGATTGTGCTACTGAACTCCAGCCTGAGTGACAGAGCGGGACTCTCTCAAAAAAAAAAAAAAAAAAAAAAAAAAAGAAAAGAAAAGAATTTGTGAATATGTGACATTCCTAACTTGGTCTTTGGGCCAGAGCTGGTGCTGGGAAGGGAAAAGCTTAGGGAGGAGGATGGGAGGAGTGGTGGCATCAGGTTCCAGCTCAGCCACAGGCTCCAGCCATGCCTCTACTGCTCGGGAGACAGAGGAGTGAGGGCAAACATGGAAGGGTGGCTCTGCCGGAGGGTGGACACTATTCTCCAAGCAGACTGGCCTTGGGGAAGGAGCCAGTCACTCCCACTCCCACCTGGACATATACACCCCAACCGGAGAAAGGCTGCCCTGTGCATCCTGCATGCCTCTGTTACCTCAGGCCAGGCCAGGGACAACCCCATTTAATAAGAAGTCACTGGCCAACTGACAAGGATGGGGAGGTGATTTGTCATCTCTGGGCCTGTTCCTCATTTACAACCTGAAAATTGAACAGGGTAATTTCCTTTTTTTTTTTTTTTTTGAGACGGAATCTCATTGGAGGGCAGTGGCGCCATCTCGGCTCAGTGCAAGCTCCGCCTCCCAGGTTCACGCCATTCTCCTGCTTCAGCCTCCTGAGTAGCTGGGACTACAGGCGCCCGCCACATTACCTGGCTAATTTTTTGTATTTTTTTTAGTAGAGACGGGTTTCACCGTGTTCGCCAGGATGGTCTCGATCTCCTGACCTCGTGATCCGCCCGCCTCGGCCTCCCGAAGTGGTGGGATTACAGGCGGCAGCCACTGCGCCTGGCCGAACAGGGTAATTTCTAAGGCTCCTTTACTTCTGGCTATTAGTCTCTGGTTGGTCTGAAATGACACTGGGTTTAAATTATTTTACAGTCTTTGGATATCAAGGTCTTCACATGATTCAGCTGATAAGCACAGAGTTCCGACAAGGGTCCCAGGGCTGTGGGGAAGAGAATGATTTGGGGGGGGCTCTGCCTTGAAGAAAGGCCCTGACTCTACTTTGTAGGCCTCAGTTTCCTCAACTGTAAAATGAGACTCTGAAGTCTAGAAGATCTTTGAGATCCAGTTGTGGTTCTCTATGCTGAATCTCTGTCTTCAGGCAATTTGGATCCCCAGTGAAAACATACTTCCTGAGCTATTTGCTTGGCATGTGTGCAGTACTAGAGTGGAACACGGTCCCTGTCCTTAAGGAGCTCACAATGTATTTTAAAAAATAATAAGCCACATACATAGGAAAAACTAGTGTAATCCACATCCAAACGAAGAATAGAGACACCAGAGGATGGCTGTCTCTGGGTATACTGCGGGCCGGAGGAAAGCAGGCAGAGGCTGTGACTAGAGCTTGCTCACCCCATGACTTCCTGCTAACTCGGCTCTCAGAGGGGCGTGGTGGAGCCACAGTGTCTGGGTTCAGTCCTGTCTTCACTGCTTGCAAGCTTTAGGGAAGTTACTCAACCTCTCTCAGCCTCAGTTTCCTGATCTTTAGGATGGGGATAATAAAAGCATTGCCTTGCATCTTTGTTGTAAAGATAAAGTGAAATTATCCATGTAAAGTATTTAGCATAGTGCCCAACACATAGTTGGTGCTCTATAATGATTCCTTCCCACCCTGACCTGCCAGGAAGCCCAGCTGTGGGAATGACTCCAGATTAGGGAGGGTTCAATACAGCTGGCCAAGTCCAATATGACCCTGGCTTAGTGCCAGATCACTCAATTCAAAGTCTAAGTCCATGTCTAGGTAGGACTGGGCATCCTACCTAGAGCATACCATTGTCCTCCTGGCCTACAGGTAATCCCTGCTTTTCCAGGAGAAAAATCTAGGTGCAGATGGAGTCAGGGCAGGATGAGGACTACATGCAAATCAAGGAGTGTCAGGGGCTGGGTGAGGTGGCTCAGGCCTGTAATTGAAGCACTTTAGGAGATGGATGTATTAGTGAGGGTTCTCTAGAGGGACAGAACTAATGGGATAGAGAGATATATAAAGGGAGTTTGCTAAGTATTAACTCACAGGATCACAAGCTCCCACAATAGGCTGTCTGCAAGCTAAGGAGCAAGGAGACCTAGTCTGAGTCCCAAAGCTGAAGAACTTGGAGACCAATGTTCGAGGGTAGGAAGCATGCAGCATGGGAGAAAGATGAAGGCTGGGAGGTTAGGCCAAGTCTGGTCTTTTCAGATTTTTCTTCCTGCTTTATATTCCAGCCATGCTGGCAGCTGATTAAATGGTTCCCACCCAGATTAAGGGTAGGTCTGCCTTCCCCAGTCCACTGACTCAAATGTTAATCTCCTTTGGCAACACCCTCACAGACACACCCAGGATCAGTACTTTGCATCCTTCGATCCAATCAAGTTGACACTCGGTATTGTGTCCTCCTGCCTCAGCCTCCCAAAGTGCTGGGATTATAGGCGTGAGGTGAGCCACTGTGCTTGGCCTTTTTTGTATTTTTAGTAGAGATGGGGTTTCACCATGTTGGCCAGGATGGTCTCAAACTCCTGATCTCAAGTGATCTGCCCACCTTGGCCTCCCGAAGTCCTGGGATTACAGGTGTGAGTCACTGCGCCTGGCCTGTAGAGCTCTTGTGTGCAAAGTTAGCTCAATTATTAGGGAGTCACTTGAGCCCAGGAGTTTGAGGCTGCAATGAGCTATGATTGTGCCACCACATCACCATACTACAGCCTGGATGATAGAGTGAGACCCTGTCTCAAAAACAAACAAAAACAAAGAATGTCAGGGATTGAGGAAAAGAAGCAGCAAGATGATGGAGTACACACGGTAGAGTCAGAACAGGGCTGGGAGCTTGCTTAGGTACCTAAAATAGTTTTATCTGGATTTAGTGTGGAATCCTGGCTCCCTTTTTTAGTGTTTAGTTCCAGTATTTACTCAAACTTTTAGAGTTGCCCTATTCCAGACTCACATGCCCATCAAAGATGAGTCTGAAACTAAAGTGGCCATAGATGGTAGAGGACCTTAAATTTGTCTCCCTCCAACTTGATTTATGACATGAAGAGATCTTGATGCTGTGGCCAGTGGGATCCCTGGGTGTAGACAGCATCTGAATCAATATCTATGCAGAACAAGATAACTATATTGCCATAGAAGAAGATGCTGGCACCAAATTGTGTCCGTATGTGTTTGTTTTTGTTAGTAACTTCTTCTTTTTCTTTTTTTTTTTTTTTGACACAGAGTCTGGCTCTGTCGCCCAGGCTGGAGTGCAGTGGTGTGATCTCAGCTCACCACAATCTCCACCTCCCGGGTTCAAGTGATTCTCCTGCCTCAGCCTCCCAAGTAGCTGGGATTACAGGTACGAGCCACTGCGCCTGGCTAATTTTTGTATTTTTTTTTTGAGACGGAGTCTTACTCTGTCGCCCAGGCTGGAGTGTAGTGGCGCAATCTTGGCTTACTGCAAGCTCCACCTCCCGGGTTCACGCCATTCTCCTGCCTCAGCCTCCCATGTAGCTGGGACTACAGGCACCCGCCACTGCACCCAGCTAACTTTTTGTATTTTTGGTAGAGACAGGGTTACACCGTGTTAGCCAGGATGATCTCGATCTCCTGACCTCGTGATCCGCCTGTCTTGGCTTCCCAAAGTGCTGGGATTACAGGCTTGAGCCACCGCGCCCAGCCTATATATATTTTTTTTCAGTAGAGACAAGGTTTCGCCATGTTGGCCAGGCTGGTCTTGAACTCCTGACCTCAGCCTCCCAAAGTGCTGGGATTATAGGCGTGAGCCACTGTGCCTGGTCAGTTTTTGTTAGTAATTTCTTAAGGAAGGTTTGAGCCTTATGGTAAATAGTACCTAGCACAGTGCTTGGTGCACAGTGGACGTTAAATATTTTTTTTGATAAATGAATAAATGAACAAATGTATGATAGACAGTAAATACTGGCTGCCTATCTTGGTTCATATCTTTAAAAATGGAGATATTATAATCATGTGCTTTCTTCCATATATAAAGTTGATATTCCTGATTCACCATTCCTGAACATCTACTTTGTGGTGTGACATAGGCTGTAGTCCTGACCCTGCCAGTAATTATCTATGTGACCTCAAGTAAATGACTAATATTCTCTTGCTTCTTTTTTTTTTCCTGTTTAATCTGTAAAACGAGGTGGTTGAACTGAGCACATGCTAAACCTCCTTCTTGATCTGAACTTTTGAGATTATTCTATGGTTCTAAGATAAGAGCTGCTGTGTACAAAGTTGGCTCGACCACATAGGGACCAAACCTACCAGCCTTGTTCCATCAGCATTGTGCTTGGGCTTGAATTGGCTTAGAGTAGTTTAAAGCATCTTTAAACAGAGATCTACAAATCTCCCAGACTCCATCAAGGGGCTTTATAGGGTTTACAAACTTGCAGCCCCTCCTCACACTCTTATAAGTAACATTTTGTATATAAGCATCTTGTGAATTTTTCTGGGGTATGTGTCCTTAGGTTTCAAAGAGTCTCAAAAATGTGGATAACCTCTAAAGGTTAAGAAATCCTTCTCTGTCACCCAGGCTGGAGTGCAGTGGTGTGATCCCAGCCCACTGCAACCTCCGCCTCCCGGGTTCAAGTGATTCTCCTGCCTCAGCCTCCCAAGCAGCTGAGACTACAGGACGTGCCACCATGCCTGGTGAATTTTTGTATTTTTAGAAGAGATGGGGTTTTGCCATTGTTGGCCAGGCTGGTCTTGAACTTCTGACCTCAAGTGATCTGCCTGTCTTGGCCTCCCAAAGTGCTGGGATTACAGGCGTGAGCCACTGCACCCAGCCTGTTTCCAACACTATTGCATTTAATCTGATAAATGAGTAAGTCCCAGTTGTAGCCACAGAAAAACTAATGGAATTTAGAACACAGATCTCACCATTTCTATGCTTTAGACATTTTGCCTACAGGGAAGCCTGAAACCCTCTTGATTAATCAACGACAGAGAAAAATATAGAACGCTCTGACTGCAGGACAATTATCTCTGGGCACAATAGAATTCCACCCGATTGGGCTTATCACAGAAAGGAATCTGTCAGAAAGTTCCCCCAGTGTAGTGATGACCATTACCCGATGCAGTGATGTCCAGACTGTCACACAGAAGGGGTCCATACCTGTGGTCACAAGTGGTTTGGGTCTTACACTGGCACAAACCAGAGATCAGCAGGTGGAGGGTGGGCCAACTGACAGAGGCAGAGACTGTGGGGCTCTAATCACTGCTGGGCTATAAAGTTCTTTTATTTGTTGTTTTTTGTTTTTTTTGAGGCAGAGTCTTGCTCTGTCGCCCAGGCTGGAGTGCAGTGGCGCAGTCTCCGCTCACTGCAAGCTCCGCCTCCCAGGTTCAAGCCATTCTCCTGCCTCAGCCACCCTAGTAGCTGGGACTACAGGCACCTGCCACCACACCCAGCTAATTTTTTGTATTTTTAGTAGAGACGGGGTTTCGCCATGTTATCCAGGATGGTCTTGATCTCCTGACCTTGTGATCCACCCGCCTCAGCCTCCCAAAGTGCTGGGATTACAGGCGTGAGCCACTGCGCCCGGCCGCTATAAAGTTCTTATGACCATTCAGTGCAAACCACTCAATCTCACTGGATTCCAATTCCTTTCTTTCTTTTTTTTTTTTTTTTTGAGATGGAGTTTTGCTCTTGTTGCCCAGGCTGGAGTGCAATGGCGCCATCTTGGCTCACTGCAACCTCCCACTCCTGGTTTTAAGCGATTCTCCTGCCTCAACTACCCAAGTAGCTGGGATTATAGGCATGCACCACCATGCCCGGCTAATTTTGTATTTTTAGTAGGGATGAGGTTTCTCCATGTTGGTCTTGAACTCCCGACTGCAGGTGATCCACCTGCCTCGGCCTCCCAAAGTGCTGGGATTACAGGCGTGAGCCACTGCGCCTGGCCCCAATTCCTTTATTTCATAAGGGTACTTAATATGAGAGAAATTGAATTCCTAAGAAAAAATCCCAAGGAATCAATAGGACATACTTTTTAAGAAAAAGGTGGGTCAGTATATAAGAAATTAAGATATTAATGGCAACTCACCTAGAGTCCAGACTTGGGGGATCTGGAGGGGTCTAAGGAAGACTGGAGATTTAAGGGAACCAGATCTACTATGCAAGAGCCATGAGTATCCCAGGGCTGAGTCTTTGGTTTTATATATTTAGCAGAAATTAACCCAAAGGCTTGTCTCAAAGGTTCTCAGGGCCAGTTAGCTCAAGTTTCCAGAGCACTGTGCTCAAAGAATCGCAAGTTTGGCCTTTGCATATATGCGACAACTAATGTCACTCTGTTTTCACATTAGACTGAGCCCTAGCTATAGCCAGGAGCATCACTAGAGACACATGGAGGACTTACTGAGAGAGTGTGAGTGGCATCCCTGCCTTTGGAAACCAGCTCAAAGTCCAGTCTAGCTCAAACTGCACACCTTAACACCTCACGTTTGTATGTGTTCTGCATGTCATCATTTTAGGTGATTTTCAAAGATCAAGTCAGCAGCGAAAGTAAACAAGGCTCACTCCTGAGGGACTTCAGGCTGAGGCACTAGCCCAGTTGGGATGACCAATGGGATTGACTCCTTCAAGAAGTAAGGACTCCTTTAAGAAGTAAAGACTCAATTCTCCCTGTCTTCGGTGAAGTCACATAACTCGTCTTTTTTTACAGGGCCTACCTCTCTGGGCACCTCAGCCAGTGCCTGCAGGGCTGGTTATCCAGACTCGCACTGAGACCTGTCGCTGCGTGTCAGGCACACAGAACCAGAGGGCTGGGCCTTTGACAGCAGCTCCCAAAATAAGGTGCCAGGCCCTGCTTCTCACTTTCCCCTTGTGCCCTGTGAGCTGCTGGCATTGCCTTTGGAGTCATTACACAGCAGGCTGAATGTAGCAGAAATAGGATGCTGCACTGACTCAGGAGCCCAGATTCTTTCTCGGGCTGTCTTGCAAGCCTGTCCCCTGCACTGCAATGGGGGGGGCCCTGGCAGGGCTATGTGGGGCCATAACCTGGCCTCTCACTCTCACTTCCTGGCAGGGCAGTAATCCAGGACAGTGTTTCGCTGCTAACTATCCCTGGGCTTTTGCAGGTGTCTCTGTGACCCTGGGCTGTACAGCACCAGCTATCTGGTGAACACCCTTTCCTTACCTCCTCCATTCTTTTCACACACACTCCTTCCCCCTTCTCATCCTAAATGAAAACCTGGCCTGCCACCAGGCCCCACCTCTCCTCCTCGGGGTCAGAATAGGCTGACATTCTCTAACCTCCTGACCCCAGCTTCTCCAGACCCCAGTTTCCCCTCCCTTCTTGGGCACATCATCCTGTTTTACTGCCGGCTCAGTCCACTCAACTGTTCGCTGGTGTCCAGCACATTCTCTTACCCTCCTCAGTGGCTTAACACCTATCTGCCTTGTAGCTTTCATGGCAACTTAGCTTCATTATTGGTTTTGTTTTTTTTTTTTGAGACTGAGTATCACTTTGTCACCCAGGCTGGAGTGCAGTGGTGCGATCTTGGCTCACCGAAACCTCCACCTTCCGGGTTCAAGCAATTCTCCTGCCTCAGCCTCCTGAGTAGCTGGGATTATAAGCACCCGCCATTACGCCTGGCTTATTTCTTTAGTAGAGTCGGGGTTTCACCATGTTGGCCAGGCTGGTCTTGAACTCCTGACCTTGTGATCCGCCCGCCTTGGCCTCCCAAAGTGCTGAGATTACAGGCATGAGCCATCGCGTCCGGCCTCATTATTGTTTTCTAAAACCTACAAATGACATTAAATTCTGCCCAACCTGTCATTCACTGTAACAAATACGCTTTGGACATGGGCATCAGAATGGCCCATATCATACCAAATTCTTACAACCCTACTCTGACCACAAACATCTTAGCTTCTTTTTACTTGTCTGCTTCAGGTAATTCTTCCTCACCTGCTCACCCTTCCCAGAATCTCTTGCATCCTCCACATCCAGCCTGGATCCCTTGGCCTGCTGTTTCCAGGTGCCCGTGGGACCCACATGCTTTCACTCTTCCCTGGGTCGCCCCTGATGACTTCCCACCTTGGGTAATCCCTACCTCAGTTTTCTTTGGCTCTGCTCCCAGATTGCTGAGTGCAGCTGAAAACATACAAGCTCTCTGTGGTGTTGGAGCCTTCAACAACCCATTCCATTAAGACCATGTGTGTCTGACTGTCTTCCCCACTATTTGTACTTCAAGGTAGGGACTTTAGCACCCCCAGGATAATCATAAGAAGTTAAAATGTAGTACATGACTGGCACTTGTCTAGGCACCTTACATATAGTAATTCATTTAATCTTCCGATGACAACAGAGAAAGTACTGTTATTGCCTTTGTTTTTCAGTGAGGACACTGGGGTTCAGAGAAATGAAGTCACTTGCATAAGGTCACAAGATCAGTAGATGGTAGAGTCAAGATTATGGGATCTGGGTGACACGTTTATACTGTTCTTTTCACAAGAGCTCCATGGAAAGTTTGTTGACTTTCATCAGAGTTTCTGCTGCAGCTAGCAATCTTTTAAATCATCCCCTGTTCACTTTTAATTGGACTTATGTATATTTCTTTTTTTTTTTTTTTTTTTGAGATGGAGTCTTGCTCTGTTACCCAGGCTGGAGTGCAGTGGGGTGATCTTGGCTCACTGCAACCTCCGCCTCCCAGGTTGAAGCGATTCTCCTGCCTCAGCCTCCTGAGTAATTGGGATTACAGGCGTGCGTCAACATGCCCGGCTAATTTTTGTATTTTTAGTAGAGACGGGGGTTTCATCATGTTGGCCTGGCTGGTCTTAAACTTGTGACCTCGTGATCCACCTGCCTTGGTCTCTCAAAGTGCTGGGATTACAGGCATGAGCCACTGTGCCTGGTGGACGTATATATATTTCAATTCTGACTCTTTAATACTTCTGTTAAATTTAGACCAGAGAGCATTGCTCTCTGGTCCCAGTGAGCATCTAGACTCTCAGGGCATCCTTCCATGCTCTTCTTCCTTGTTTGACTGAATCACCTCCCAGATGAGCTTCCGTCAGGGACCCATGTGCCACAACCCCAGATACCTCCACTGTTCAGCTGGGCTGTGCTGTCCCAGTTCCCATTCTCTAGGGAAGACAGAAGACATTACAATTGTCATGATAGTTATTTAAAGTCATTTCCATGTCAACAGGTTTTGGAGGCTGGGCTTAAATACCCCCTCTGCCACTCACTACCTTCCATGGGCAAATCACTTAAATTCAAAGAGGTTTAGTTTCTTTCTCTCTTCTCTTTTTTTTTTTTTTTTTTTTTGAGACGAAGTCTTGCTCTGTTGCCCAGGCTAGAATGCAGTGGCATGATACTGGCTCACTGCAACCTCCACCTCCCGAGTTCAAGCGAGTCTCCTGCCTTAGCCTCCTGAGTAGCTGGGATTACAGGCATGTGCCACCATGCCTGGCGAATTTTTGTATTTTTTAGTAGAGACACGGTTTCGCCATGTAGACCAGGCTGGTCTCGAACTCCTGACCTCAAGTAATCCACCCCTTGGCCTCCAAAAGTGCTGGGATTACAGGTGTGAGCCACTGTGCCTGGCCTAGATTTAGTTTCTTTATCTGCAGAATGAGAATAATAAAGATACTATTAGGGTTATATTTATTAAAGAGCCTTGCACAGAGCCTGGCTCATATTAGGCACTGTAAATATTAGTTATTTTTCCTTCTCTTACCCCTACACCCCTCTCCTGTCAATTTATTCTCTGCAGATGATCTTTTAGGGTGAATTCTCTTAATTCCCTTTTATTTCTATCAAAAATTTCTCATTTATAGTACAAATTTCTTAAAAATGAGTTGGTACTTTTAAGGCAATTGCCTTTATCAGACTCTTTGTCATAGTAATTCCACTTCTAGGAATCTATTATGAATAAGTAGTTGGATATGTGTGTATAATATTCTATAACATAGTTATATCATCTTATATAATCTGTTATATTTAAATATTTTCCATTATAAGACTCTATATTCTGTGTTTTTTTTTTTTCTTTTGAGACAGACTCTCACTCTGTCACCCAGGCTGGAGTACAGTGGTGTGGTCTTGGCTCACTGCATCCTCCACCTCCCAGGTTCAAGAAGTTCTTGTGGCTCAGCCTCCTGAGTAGCTGGGATTACAGGCGTGTGCCACCATGCCTGGCTTATTTTTGTATGTATGTATGTATACATTTTTTAGTAGAGACGGGGTTTTCCCATGTTGGCCAGGCTGGTCTCAAACTCCTGGCCTTAAGTGACCCACTCACCTTGGCCTCCCAAAGTGCTGGGATTACAGGTGTGGGCCACCATGCCTGGCTTATATTCTCTGTGTGTTTTTTTTCTTTTTCTTTTTTTTTTTTTGAGGCGGAGTCTCGCTGTGTCACCCATGCTGGAGAGCGGTGGTGTGATCTCGGCTCACTGCAAGCTCCCCCTCCCAGGTTCACGCCATTCTCTTGCCTCAGCCTCCCAAGTAGCTGGGACTACAGGTGCCCGCCACCATGCCTGGTTATTTTTTTTGTATTTTTAGTAGAGACGGGTTTCACCTTGTTAGCCAGGATGGTCTTGATCGCCTGACCTCGTGATCCACCTGCCTCAGCTTCTCAAAGTGCTGGGATTACAGGTGTGAGCCACCATGCCCGGCCTATTCTGTGTTTTTATACACACAAAGATGTTCGTTGTGAAATTCCTTATCCTGGAAAAAAAAAATGCAAAGCTTCTTTGTATCTCTGCTCATTATTTCTTCATTTTCTCCTGCTTTTGAGAAATAAGTAACCTCTTTCCTCCCTAGTTTCAACTAAACCTTATTTTGTAAAACAACTTTTAAATTTTATTTATTTATTGTTGAGACAGCATCTCGTTCTGTTACCCAGGCTGGAATGCAGTGGTACAATCATGGCTCAGTGCAGCCTCAACCTCCTGGGCTCAAGTGATCTTCCCACCTCAGCCTCCCAAGTAGCTAGAATAGCAGGCGCTTACCACCACACCCAGCTAATTTTTACAATTATTTTTGGTAGAGACGAGGTCTCAACTATCTTGCCCAGGCTGGCCTCAAACTCCTGGGGCCAAGTGATCCCTTGCTTCAGCCTGCCAAAGTGCTAGGATTACAGATGTGTGCCACTATGCCTGGCCTGGCTTAAAATAACTTTTTTTTCTCTTTTTTTTGAGACGGAGTCTCGCTCTGTCACCCAGGCTGGAGTGCAGTGGTGCAATCTCAGCTCACCGCAACCTCCGCCTCCCAGATTTAAGCAATTCTCTGCCTCAGCCCCCGAGTAGCTGGGATTACAGGCACCTGCCACCACGCCTGGCTAATTTTTGTATTTTTAGTAGGGATGGGGTTTCACTGTGTTGATCAGGCTGGTCTTGAACTCCTGACCTCGTGATTTGCCTGCCTCAGCCTCCCAAAGTGCTGGGATTATATAGGGGTGAGCCACTGCGCCTGGCCAAAATAACTTTTTAAAATTACAATATTAACATATGCTTCTTGTAGAAAATTTGGAAAATGCAAGCAAAAGAAAAAAATCACTTGTGGTTTCTACTGACTGTGATTACAGTACATTTCAATGTATGTGTCTATATATAATTTATACCAAGCTTGTCCAACCCATGACCCATGGGCCGCATGTGGCCCAGGATGGCTTTGACTGTGGACTAACACGAATTTGTAAACTTTCTTAAAACGTTATTATTTTTTAAGCTCATCAGCTATTGTTAGTGTTAATGTATTTTACGTGTGGCCCAAGACAATCCTTCTTCCAATGTGGCCCAGGGAAGCCAAAAGATTGGACACCCCTGATTTATACCATTTATGTATTTATTTGGAGATGGGAGTCTCACTCTATTGCCCAGGCTGGAGTGCAGTGGCACAATCTCTGCTCACTGCAACCTCCACCTCCCGGGTTTAAGTGATTCTCCTGCCTCACCCTCCCACGTAGCTGGGATTACAGGCACACCTGCCACCATGCCCGGCTAATTTTTGTATTTTTTTAGTAGCGATGAGGTTTCACCTTGTTGGCCAGGCTGGTCTCGAACTCCTGACCTCAAGTGATCTTCCTGCCTTAGCCTCCCAAAGTGCTGAAATTACAGGTATGAGCCACTGTGCCCAGCCGATTTATACATTTTATAACAAAATTACATATTATACCTCTTATTTTATAACTTATGTCCTATTTTTAAAAAATCATTACAGTAGTATAATTTCTAACAGCCACATTTTAATTTATTTAAACATCCTCTAAGAATGTTGGAACTGTGTTATCCAGTGTAATACCCAATGTAATACCTACATGAAATAGGGGATTTTCTACTCGACCTTAACTCTGATGCCTAAGATCAAAATTCCTCCTCATGACCAAATTGGCTAAGACTGATGGGATCCCAGATGGTACTCACTTTACCTCTGAAATACCTCTAAGTTCATTATAATCTAATTCCCATACTAAATGACACTCCGACAGCACCATGACAGTTGATCACCATGACAATGACCAGAAGAAACCACAAAAGGACATAAAGGAAGGTAGCACTTCTTTTTTGAGTTCTCTGCCTATTCCTAGAAAAGACATGAATATTCCTCCCCTGGCTTTTAATGCCCAAACCTTTCATTAAATATACCCTGTATCTGTGACTTCCCAGCTCTCACAAGCTGATAAATTGGTTTATGAGTCAAACTCCCACTTCTCAATTCCATGGCCATTGAATAAGGCCTGCACTGCTAGACACTCACTTTTGGTTTTGTGTATTGGCTTTGTAGCACTTAACAGGGAGAGATCCCATTTTTGGGGCACTGGCTTTGTTGGTAACAGAAACATTTAAGCTGTTTCTGTTTTTCCAAGATTATATATAACACTGTGATAACTTCAACTGCATTTTTGGGCACTTTCTAAATTATTTCTTTGCCCATCTCTGTTCCTGATGCCATCCCTCCCAAACCTCCATTTCTGGGACCCTGAACTACTGCTTCACCTCTCCCATAGCATGGGCCCTGCCTCTGGCTGGCTCCTTCCCTTCTGCCTACAAACATTACAAACTTGGTGCAGGATACCTATTCTTCCAAACCCTCTCAGATTCTTCTGGCCTTTCCTGGCATCCCCAGCCACCCCTCTTGGCCTCAGAGGCCGGGCTCCTCCTCCTGCTTAAGGCAAAGTCCCCTTCCTTCCTGCTTCCCTTGTTAACCCCTCATTGTTATCTGGGTCTTTAAAACCTTCCTCTTTCTTGCCTGCTTTCTCCTAGCCCATGAACTGATCTAACCTTTCCCATCCCCAAGTCCTTTCTTGACCATGACCCCCTCCATACCCTCTCAGTGTCTGTTCTTCTCACTTCTCTTCTCAGCCAAACTCTCTGGAAATGTAAACTGCACTTGCTGTCTCCCATTCCCTGACACTGCCACTTGGCTCCAATCTTACCTTCCAGATTGTCAAATGCAATTGACATTATTTGTGCTTCATCCGGCTTGACTTTACTGTTTTACTCCTTGAAACTGTCCTGGACTCTCTCTTCCTAAAATAGCTTCTCAGTCACCTCTGTCAGCTCTTCTTTCTCTAATTACCCATAATGCTGGCCTTTCTCCACACTTAAGAAGACTTTAGTTTGCCATTTCAGGAGCATCTCTCAAAGCAGTAACATCCTCTCATGTGCACCATTGTTTTGTTTCAGGCCCACCTTCCGTACTGCATGGATCACTACAATCACCTCCTGATATGGTTTCACTGTGTCCCCACCCAAATCTCATCTTGAATTGTAGCTCCCATAATTCCCACATGTCATGGGAAAGACCCAGTGGGAGGTAAATGAATCATGGGGACGGGTCTTTCCCGTGCTGTTTTCGTGGTAATGAATAACTCTCACGAGATCTGATGGTTTTATAAAGGGGAGGTCCCTTGCATATGCTGTCTTGCCTGCCGCCATGTAAGGCGTGACCTTGCTCTTCATTCGCCTTCTGCCATGATTGTGAAGCTTCCCCAGCCATGTGGAACTGTGAGTCAACTGAATCTCTTTCCTTTATAAATTACCCAGTCTCGGGTATGTCTTTATTAGCAGTGTTGAGAGAAGAGAGACAGACCCTCTCATATTGTTATATTGTTTTATACTCAGAAAAGGAAAGAGAAGCAAAACTAAAGGCACGTAGCCCGGCACCTAGGAACTAGACCCGAAACCAAGGAACCAGACCTGAAACCAGGCCTGGGCCTGCCTGTCCTAAGCCTGGTAGTTAAAATTCCACCCCTGACCTAGCAACTGATGTCATCTATAGATTATAGAAAGACATTGTAAAACTTTCTGGTCTGTTCTGTTTCACTCTGACCACTGGTGCATGCAGCCCGTCACGTAACCCCTGCTTGCTCAATCGATCATGACCCTCTCATGCAGACCCCCTTAAGAGTTGTGAGCCCTTAAAAGGGACAGGAATTGCTCACTCGGGGAGCTCAACTCTTGAGACAGGAGTCCTGCCGATGCTCCTGGCCGAATAAACCTCTTTCTTCTTTAACTCGGTGTCTGAGGAGTTTTGTCTGCAGTTTGTCCTGCCACAGTGTGAGAAGAGACTAATACATCTCCTAACTGGGCTGCCTGCCCAATGTCTGGTTCCTTTACAATCTTTACATTAACCGTTTACATTACTATAGAACCACTTTTCAAAAATAAAAATCTGATTGTGCTTGTCCCCTGCTTGGTCATTCAGTAGTTGTTTAGTGCCTCAAGATAAAGCCCAAACTCAGTATGGTGGCAATGCCAGGCCTTTGTGCCCTACCCCTGCTTACCTCCACAGTCTCATCTCCTGCTGTTCTTTACATGTTCTCTCTGCTGCAGCCATCAGGGAAACTGGAATAAAAGAGTTCCTTAGACAGGCCATTCTTTCTCATGTCCTCAAACCTCTGTTCATGCTATTGTGCTATTTCCTTTGCTAGGATAATTCTTCACTTAAACATCTGGAAAATTTGTTTTTTCTCCAGAGTTAAGCTTAGAGTTGGCTTCTGTATGCAAACGTCCTGGGATCTCCAGGCTCATTTTAATATGCTCCAACAGCCCCCAGATCATGCCTTCAGAGCACCTGTCATTATGTTCTTGTGTTTGTCTGCCCTGTGAGTCCAGGAGCAAATTGAGGATGGGCCCATGTGTTGTCTTTGTTTAATGCAATGCCTGACACATAGTAGATGTTCAGTAAATAGCTGTTTAATAAGAGAAAGACTCCTCTTGTCTTGAAAGGAATTTACATCTACTGCTCATTTCCTAGCCACCTGTATTTTTTTTATTCCCAGCCATCTTTCATATCTATCATCCTACTGAAGTAGGTCTTGAGAAGGACAAAGATGTGCTTAATTTAGCCTTATTTAAGTTATCTTCATCAACTTCTCTGCAGCAGTGAACACCCACTTCTCAGAAACTTCTCTTCCCTGGGCTCCTGAGCTGACGCTATTTGAATTCTCTTTCCTTTTGATCTGCACTTTCACTGGTTGCCTTTCTTCTTCATGCATCTTACAACCACTATGCCAAGCACTAAAGCAAGCACAGGGGCAGACAGGTGGTGGTAGGATATGTGCAGTGATGTGCTGGTGAGCTAGCTCTCCAGAAAAAAATAAAAGACCCCGGTTTGTACCTTCTGCCTACTTCCATAGTGTAAATACTCTTGCCATGATTGAGTATTTACTTCTAAGTATCAGCCTACTAACACTTTAACAGCTCACAAAATCCCTGAATATTTAATAATTGGCCGTCACGAGTATAAGCCAGTTCCAGCACAATACTGGGTATAGAGAAATAAGTAAGACCAGTTGGATATTGAGGAGACTAGTCTAGTGGAGGAAATATATAAATAATTCTAAGACAAATGTGCTAAGCACTGTCAGAGTGTTGAAACCAGACACTATGGGGCTGAGTGGAAGGAAGCTATATTAGGAAAATCTGTGAAGAATTCCTACAGGAAGTGGTGGAGGGGTTGAACTGGATCTTTAAAAATGAGGGCTTAAAGGTAGTCCTAAGGTGGGAAAACTATTCCAGGCAGAGAAACATTTTGAATAGCAAAGTATTCAAGTGTTCAAAATATTCAAAATACCAGAATAGCAAAGAATTGAGGATAATGGCTAATAGATCAAGAGGACTGGGTGCAAAAACTGTAGGATACCAGCATGGATTCTGCCACTATCTAGCTTTGCGACCCTCTGTATCTTTAAAATAGGAATTTGATTTCTATGCCCCATTTCTGCATTGATTTGATGGTTGACCTTGAGGAGAGAAAGAAAATACAAGACTGGGGAAGAAGGAGAAAGGAGGAAATGCATATGATGTGGAGCTTTAACAGGCTGCCAAATGCTGCAGTGCTGGCAACGCTACAGGACCTCCCTCTGTTGGCCACCCCTTGCTGTCTTCTGGCTCAGTCCCAGCTATGAAAATCCCAAACCCCATGCTTCAGCCACAGCACATTTTACTGAAGGGAAAATTCTTTTCTTTTAAACTGAATGCATATACTAAATCCTGACAGTACATAGAGAGGCAACTTAGTTTATCCTTCTGCTTTGAGGGAACAGAGGATTCTCCTGTTTTCCTTAGAAAGCATCAAGAAGACCCACAGTCTCACTCCAGTAGCTTATTCCCTTTGAAGAACTGGTAGCAAGTCTATCTAGACCTCCCCAATGCCCACCTCTTGTCTGTCTTCTCTAGAGAACTATCTGATCTTCATTCCTTTTTAAAAAAACCTTTAAAATCATGAATCATAAAACATATATAGAAAAATGTATAAAACATAAGTGCAAGATATAATTATAGAGCAAACACCCATATAATCACTAACCAGGGCGAGAGACAGAACCTTGCCATAACCTAGGAAGTCCTTCATGTTACTACCCAAACACAACCCTCCAGAGGGAACTACTGTTTCATTATAATAATCAAATCAGGATTTTGTTTTGCTGTTTACCACCCATGTGTATTATTTCTCCATACTAGTTAGAATTTCCTGTCTTCTGTTAACACTTGATCTGAATGCAATCATATTGAATACATTCCTCTTTCTTGCTTCTTTTGCTCAACATTCTAACCATTCATTGGCATTGTCATGTAGCTAGTTCATTCTTTTCCATCTCATTGTAATATACATTTACAATATGAGTATTTCATAGTTTATCCATTCTACTGTGGACAGACATTTGGATTATTTCCAGCCTTTCGCTAGCATAAACAATGCTGCCACAAACATCTTTATACGTGTCCCAGTGCATGTGAGTTTCTCTCGGGTAGAAGGGTGGAATTGTTGGGTCATAGGGCATGTGTATCTTTATCTTCATTCTCTGCCGTCATATTCGGGGGTAAGCCTTTCTTCACTTTTTCTAAATTTAACTTCTGTGCTTTTGTTCCTGTTTTCCTATCACTGTGTTCATCAGTCTTCTTCCTGTGCTCTTATAACACACTCTCAGCACTGATTCTAGCTTCTAGTCCTGCATATTCCCTTCCTTCTATAGTTAACAATTGTTTCTTCTAAGGAATATTTTTTCAAATATTACTCTAGTAGGAAATGTATTTTGAGAGTTCTTCTCTTTTGAATATACTGACAATGGAAAGCACATATTTGATTGATGGGGAGGGCCAGAGGACAGACACTCTAGGATGGGAATTAAGACTGTGGGCTTTGAGTCAGACCAAATCCACAAGCTGCCACTTGCTACATATCCTTGGGCAAGTTATTTAACTTGTGTTTTAGTTTCCTTACCTGAAAAAAAAAATGGGGATAATAATTATACCCATTTATAGGGTTATAAGTGGGTATAGGAGTGTGCACTAAATCAAACAATCTACAACTTTGATTGTTAAGAGGTTTATACAATTGGTCTTCAGGCAGGAAGAGGAAAGACAGGCAGCACTGAGAATGCCTTCAGGTTGTATAGTGAGGATACATACTATGAGTTTCTATCTAGTGTTTATACCAAGTCTAAACTCTGTCCACTCCTCCTTGTGGAGTGGCTGGCTAGCGCAGGCAGTGAGATGCTGCCTGTGGCCACAGAATACACACAGTGAAATGAATTGGCCCATTTGGGAATGAAACCCACAATCCTGGGTTCATGCACTACTCAAATGAGTACAGTGGCCAAAATGACATAAAAAGGGAGAATATAAATGGGCTTAGAAATGCTGTCAACGTAAACAGGAAGGCAAGAGGACACCACAGGATAACTCAAATTAACAAGCTGCTCTAAACAGCATCCTCTCTTTGTGCAATTCATTGTACAGGAGAGTTGGCTGGAACAGAAACTACTCCTATTATAATTTTTTTTTTATCCTGCAGGCTTTCCGTATATAACTTCAGACTCTGTCACTTACATTTCTTGGTTTTAGGAGTTTTCCAAAGCCAGATACTTAATTACACGTGCAGCACTCCAAGGCCAATACCTCATTATCTAATTAGGGAGTTGGGAAGTGTTTATCATAACCACACTCAAGATATTAATGTTCGTTTTAACTTGTCTTCCTCTTTCTGAAGACATTGATTTTTGGACTCTGAGTCTCTTACTCCCATATAAAACTGTCTAAATCCAAAAGGGCTTTTGAGGAAGCAGCATTTCCAACTTGACATTAATGGTTGGGCTGAATGTTGCCTCTCATAGAGGCAACAATGCCCACTGGATTTTAATTTCTCAGTTCCTGAACCACTAATAAGTTATTTCACAGTTACATTTAATAAATCCTCTTTATGCTTCTTTTCAAATAATTCTTGGAAAATTGTGTTTGAATATATTGCAGGAGATGAGGGAAAGGTGGAAGAGAAATTAACAGTCATGCTGAATGATTATCAAGTGACATGGTATAACAATATTTGCTAACTCCACGTCAACATAGCAAGGCCAGATGGTTTAGTTTTGTTTCAGTAACATATATCATATGGTAATATATTGATAGAGAAAGGGTTGATTTGTATAATTGCTTTTAGACCTTGACTTCAGAAGTAAGCAAGGTTGTTACCAAGAAAAAAACAACCCAGCTCTTAACATCTTCATTTGAATTGATAACTGGCACAAACCCATGAAGGGGATACAAGGTGGCAGGACTATTTGCAGAAGCAGATACCAGCTTCTAATAAAAGCATGCCACATTCCTTAAGTTCCTGTAAATTGGAAACTAGGGTCCTTAATAGCATCAGTGGCAGCATAAATTCGATGCTTAGATGACAGCTGAAACCCCAGTGTTGGATTTATACATCAAAATATCAAGCAAACTTTCAGGGCTGGTATTTTCACACTGATGTGAGAATGGCAACAAGTATTATTGGCATCAAAAACAGAGTAGCCTGGGGAAGAATCTCATCAAGTGAGAGCGAAGAATCTAGTCTTCATTATACTTCAATGAAATGTTTTAATCTTCTTTTGTATCCTACTAACAGACAGCAACATGGCTTGTTTTCAGCTTTACCTATTTTATTTGTCTGCTCATGAGCAAGAGAGCACAATAGCCTAACAAGGGAGCAAGAGTTGGCTCTTGGCTCTAAAGACCAGCAGCTGCAGCTTCCTCTCTAAAGGTGATCACATCTTAAACAATGAGGCAGAGCTGGGGGCAGCAGTCAGGAAATGGGAGGGTGGGCTTTGTGTGAGCAAAGGCTTTGGTTTGTTTAAGAGTTCAGGATACAGATTTGAAGATTATGGTCTCTTTGAACAGTGGCTACAGGCCACATATGAAATAATCTCTGTAATTTTCATGTGTACCTGGTAGGACAAAGTCATGAATTTCAAACTTGATTTTTCCCCACAGACCTACTTGCTCCTTTTGAAAAGTGCTGGGACTGGGAGGCCCAGGCAACATTTATGCTTTTGTTGTTGTTTTTTAATTACCAGTTGATTCTGATTTGCGAAGACCTTAGCAGACTGTAGCTGTTAGTGGAAAGGGAACAGGAATGAGCTAAACTTTTATGTCCATGTATCGAATATGGATAATAACCCTTGCCCTCCATACTTTACAGCTAACAGCAACTGTTCCAATAAAATATTAGGTATTATGTGCCAGGCACTGTCCTAAAAGCTTTACGTGTAATAACCACAAAAATCCTTTTTTTTTTTTTTTTTGTGACGGAGCCTCGCTCTGTCATCAGGCTGGAGTGCAGTGGCACGATCTCAGCTCACTGCAACCTCTTGACTCCCTGGTTCAAGCGATTCTCCTGCCTCAGTCTCCCGAGTGGCTGGGATTACAAGCATGCACCACCATACCCAGCTAATTTTTGTATTTTTAGTAGAGACGGGGTTTCACCGTGTTGGCCAGGATGGCCTCCATCGCCTGACCTTGTGATCTGCCTGCCTCTGCCTCCCAAAGTGCTGGGATTACAGGCATGAGCCACTGTGCCCCTCCCCACATAATTCCATTTTAAGGTAGGAAACTGATTCACAGAAGAGTTAAGTAACTTGTCCACTAACACACAGGGCTTGGATTCAAAGCTAGACAGTGTGGCACTAGAGATCATGTTTTCAACCATTATTTATAACCTTGTAAGGAATTTAATAAAAACATGTATCCAAAAAGTATTTTACTTTGAGAAGTTAAAAGTTCTAAGCAGCAGCTGAATTAAGTTCCTGGAGGGAAAAGTAGGCTTCTAGACAGTACTTGCTACATAATAGCTGATTACAAAACAACTTTATTCAAAGGACTTGAAATCTGATCTTTGCTGTTTCTCTCAAATGCTGACTCTGGCCTCCTGAGGTATTATAAAGTGACTCCTTTGGCAACTGAAAATAAAGAAAGGAACTCTTTGCAGACCAGGTGCCTCACACACAGGGCTTGGCACCCAGGTGATATGTAAATGTTGGCTGACTTAAACGCCTTCCAATCAAAGGCATTTTGAAATATGCTATTCATATTTCACAAAATGGCTTGAATATAAATTATTCAGAATGTCAAAACAAAGGGGCATGTGGCAAGTTAAGGAAATTAAAGACAAATGGAGTATAAACGGAATATTAAACCTTTTACATTCAAAATAAGGAACCTGGTTGCATACCCTAAAAACCCTCTTTCCTGGCTTAGCAAGGGATGAACTTTAGGGATCAAATAAGCCTATTCTTTAGTAACATAATATCTCTCATTTGTGATGTTATATGCTTGCTGCAGGCATACCAATATAAACAAGCTGCTTAATATGCTCAGGTGATTTCTTCTTTAAAGGCTGAATTTATCTTACATCATTTCTCAACAACCCCTACACTTTTTAGCTTGTACTCAAACACAGCTCAGAAATAAAACAGGTTTTGCTACCACTTTAGGGATCAAAATGGTTACCTTATAACAAGCTAGGGTTGTATTCCAGGGATGAAAGCATTAAGCTGAAGTCCAACAAAATGTATTCAGCCTGCCTATAACTTCCAACGAATATCTAAAGAACTGATGCATAATCCAATTTTTTTTCCATAATCCCTGATAATTTTATGAGTAATGGGTTAATTGGTAATGTGGCATGATCCAAACCTAGGGCAGGCAAAGAATTCCCTGTGAAGACCTGTGTGAGAAGCAATGAGATCTACCCACAAGAGCTCAACTGGGCCTACATTTAGCCCTTTATGGAATTATGAAGCAGAAACCACTTGTGTTGAATTGCCATAGGGAGGAAATGAACTCAGTTTTTCTAGTACAATATTTTCACTCAGTCTCTCTTCTGACACACATTTGTAAAATGTTGCCCACACTACCTAGTTGTGGAATTGATTTTTCTCTGTGAGACTACTTGGCCTTTGCTTTAAGAGCAATGTAAAAGGAAGTCTGGCCCTCTTGGGACTAGGAAAAGCAGAAAAACAGAGTTAGTAAAAGCAGAAAAAAAGAGCAGCAGTGCTCTCAAAAAGCATTTGTTGAACCCACACACGACTGATGTTACGAACATGGCCATAGGCTAATTTCAAGCTGGGAGTTAAAGCTGTTTTAAGCTATTAGGGCTGGGGATGGGGATAATGGGCTGACCCTCAATACAAGAGTAGCTACACATGGTCTTGATCCATCATCAGTTAAATGTGCAGTCCAGATGAAGAAACATTTGAAGGGACTAGTCAGTCATCCTCACAAAATTAAATTAAGGGCCCGTGTTGAAACAGCCAAAAGCAAACTCTTATACGGGATCCTAGCAATAGTGCTTGGAATGTATTCAAATGGAAAAGTTTGTGCTGGAAATACTTGTTTAGAAAAAGAACTACATCACTCCACCCTCCTTTATCAAGTAATCCAAGCCATCTTAAATGCTCAAGGTCTGACCCAGGCAAGATGTTTTTTTATTAAAAGCTCTTTCAGCTTGAAATAGATTATAACTTTGGGAATAAACATTTTATTTAATGAACAAGTAGAAGGGATTCTTGACTACTATAGTTCTTTTGTGTAGACTGCTTCTAGGTAATGCAAAAAGCTCAGAAAAGGACATCAGATAAGGTAAAAGGCTTTATTATTCAGGATCAGCTCAAAGTCTGACACCGACACAGGCAGGGATAATTATCTCATTACAGTTGACCTTTGGCACCCATTTAAAAGTACTAGCTTTCCAAGTGAGACATATTATACCCAGTAGACTCTCGGTATAGTTTCTGACAGCCAAATGTATCCCAATTTCACTCAGTAGTGCTGCCAGGAGATGTGTAGGGATACAAACAAAATCACCTACTTTATCAATCTTTTTCTTTTTCATGGATTTTTCCCCCCATTGGCTTTCAAAGCAAGTGAGATAAACAGCATTACTGGCAGATATTGGTCATAAATAACATCTTTCCAAAGCCCAACAGTCAAAAAACAAACACTAGATATAAGCAGATTTCCTAAATATTCAGTTAAGGCTATGTTGTGCTTGGTTTTGACCAGAGCAATTCTATGGCTTCCTTTTATTTATTTTTCTCCCTGGATGAAACTATGCTTACTTGACCCATGCAATTTCAGTTGTTACAGCTTTAACTTATAAGATCAAAGGAATTAAAAAGTTGTCAGTAAGAATAGATTTTCAAATAATGACAAAAACCGACATAAAGTTACACAGTCCTCAGGGATATGGATAAAACAAAGTTTCATGATTGGAAGGAGGCTCCCTTCTAAGTACGTAGTACATAGAAAGTATGTAAAGCCTCTTTCTGTGAGGTTACAAAGGTGAAAAATATAAAACAATGGTTCAAGATCACTGATACATAATTGTTGCTTAAGGGGAGGGATGTTGAAGATATTTTGCACATTATTAACTTAGAGTCAGTCTATACACTCTCTGTATTAAATATCTAGAGAAAATTCTATTACTTTTCGGCTCAAGGCTATCTATACTAAAAGGCTATTGCTTTTTATGTACATGAAGAGAAACTCAAGGTTTATGTTTCTGGTTCTGGATTTTCAGTTAAAAGCTATATTCTGTTATAAAAATATCAATAAGAAATCATCACTTTTTTCTTAAAATGTGATGACTTATTTTTTTAAAAACATTGCAGCCCCTAAAGAACCGATGACTACACCTGAATTCAAACCCCAAACTGATTTTATAAAACATCTTCCTCTAGTAAATGGCGAAAATCACAACCTCCTGTAGAAAGTGATGTTGGGTTGGCTGACATACCAGATCGCTTGGTGAAAACATGGGGACCCGAAATTTCATACGGGAGATATATTTGAGAGAAAAAAGACAAACACAGCTTTCTGTTGTTGTTCTCCTAGTTTCTCCAAAGAGTTGACATTTATCACTGCATTTAAAATAAAGATGACTTTAACTCAAGAGACTGCATTTTAACACTGAACTGATATAAATGTACTTATCTGAACATCACATTTTTACACATACTTAAAAAAACCTCCACAAAAGCATAGTGAAAAGATTATGTATTTCAAATAAAATTATACATGTTGGAGGCAGAACAGAACCAGGGGTCTTCAGCAGAGGATTTCTTCAGCAGTCAGCCTTCACAGGCCTCATGCTGCAGCTGGCAGATACTTTTCACTGAGCATAGAAAAGTTTCAGGATAACAAGAAACTTGTTTTTTGCCTCCATGAACCGGGATGTCATTATTGTAGAGAACATGAATAATTTAAAAAGTGAAAACTATTCATTCAAAATGCTAGAGTGACAAATTTACTTTATGAAATTTAAACACAGCATTCATCCTGGGGAAGCTGCATATACATTATGGTAGCAGAACCAGATTAGGTACATTTCAGCATTGAAAATATTTTGTCTAAAAATGAAAAGGCAGCTTTCTTAAAGACCAGAGTTATAGAGTCAGTCTTGTATTTTTCATCTTATTTTAGTGGACCAAAGCTCAGTAACTCACTCAGATTAGAATCTATAATTCTGTTGAGTGTTCAGGACCACAGAAGTCCTCCTGGGACTTTCTATGGAAGTATGTGCAGATTTTCCTCATGGAGCTGGGAGTGATGGTGACCTAGAGGAAGAAAGTTTAGATTTCAGAGATTTCCTTGAAGTTCAACTGTTACCAAGTTATTACTAAGGTGTACCTTAAATTAGGCCGCCAGAAATTTGATTGTTTAGTTAGCCTACTTTCAGCTCCAAATACTTTTAATGGCAATGTCTTTTTGGCTAATTTGTACTGACTACAGTAAAAACTTAACAGATGATATGTAGGGAAAGAAAGCATAGACTTTTTATGTGAAAAGAAAACATTTACTAGCTAAGTCTCCTAATAAGAAATGAAGAAGTTACAATTAACATCCTTTTTGAAATAAATGAATAAATCAGCCCCCCCATTTATAAACAAAATAGGTATTCAAATGGAAGCTGTTACTCTCTTCTGAAGTTGACATTATCATCATATAAAGGTAAAAAATTTTTAAGAAATGTTAGCTTCAAATAAATTACAAGACCAACACACTATTTCTACCTTTTAAAGATTTTAAGATTTATTTATCAGTGAAAGTAGTTTTTCCTTGAAACTACTTTTCTGCTAACACATAGCTGAGACCAGCTCCCTTGAAAAAAAAAAAAAAATAGAAATTTTGGCTAGGGATAAAGAGCAGTCACAATTTTGAGAGAAGGAAAGATTCCTTATAACTCTTTTTTCTCCACTTTCTACAGCAAGGTCTTGATTGCAGTTTGTGTACTAAGTTGTCTTTAAAATGTATCAGTTTATTTTTCTAAAATTATGGGATAGGCCTTCATGAGAGCAGGTGGGGGATATGAACACTTATTAAACCAAAACTGGCCTAAGGTTGGTTATCTAGCTTCTGCCCTTTAAAATGGCAGATGATGCTGATCATGATCCCGGATTCTATTTCAATCATCCTGCCACCACTTCCATAACTCATAACAAGAGCTACTGTGAAGTATAGTGGAAACTTGGTTAACCCATCTCCCCTCAACATGCAAACAATAGAAGCTTTTTATTCCCTCTGACAGGTGCCCATAGCTCACCCAATGCTCTCAGCTACTTCTGCCTCCACCACTGTAATGAATCTTGTTTTTCAAGGTTCACAAACCTATTTCTGCCAGCAATCACTGATGACTGATATTATCTAATTTAAATATTAAGTCAGTCAATGAAATGAGTTCTAAAAAGATAAGTGACACTACACTGAATGTTAAAAAGAATAGATATAAGTGTCAAAAGTATTACTGTGGTGTGGCAAGATGATTATAAAAGACTGGGGAGAAGTCATAAAAATCTAGAAAGATTCTGTACTCAAATTGTTCTGTAAGTATCTAAGTTTCACTGTATTTTAAATAATCACAAAATGTAATTACAAACTGGAAATCTACTTATGGATGTTGGCAACTTTCCTATGAACAACAGCTTTATCTATAAAAAGAGGATGGCATACTGTCTAACAGGGGAGGGGAGATATTTTTGAATTGATATCCTGGAGCATGATGAGGGCTTTAGTGAATCAGGCAACAGGGCTGAGGAGTATGGACCCTGACAGGAGGGATTTTAATGGGATTAAGTAGAGTTGCCAGATAAAATACAGCACATCCAGTTACATTTGAATTTCAAACAAAAAGTTTCTTAGCATAAAAAATTTTTAGTTAAAATATGGCCCATGCAAAATTTTGTATTTATGTGCTAAATTTGGTAGCACTAGGAATAAATAGATTGCTTTCTTTAAAAAAAAAAAAAAAGCATCTTGACTTGAGACATCTGGGTGTCTGGCCTCTTTTAAGTTAGGAAATGTATCTTCCCACCACTGCTGACTTACCGGGCTTGGCGATGTCTTTCCGCTCTGTCTCCTGGAATTGGGTGTCTGGGATGATGGACTTCGTGGAGATGGATTCTCAGCCTTCCGTTTGGCTGCCATGGCCAACAACCAGTTTTTATTCTCTGGGGAACTATTCTCTTTGCCTACCATTTCAGACCCTTCTCCACAAGGTCTCAAAGGAAGAGGTAGCGTTCCACAGCTTTCTGAAGCATATGGACTGACAGGAGACAGAGGCTCTGAGATACTTGTACCAGCTCCTTCAATTTTGCTTGATTTGGTAGGACCTAGAGAGTCCTTACTAAGGTCTTCCTGGTTACCAGCAAGGCAGCACAGATCCAAATGAAGATTTTCAACTTGGCCATCAAGCTCAGTCACACAGTTACAACTCTTCACACACTTTTGTTTCACACTCTCCAGACAGCTTGAGTCTAGCCTCCTCTTTACTCTATTTCTAGACTCAGAGCAAGCCTCTGCTTGGGATGACTTCTGGCTCACGGGAATAAGGGCTTTTCTTGGAGACGTGATCTTAGTCTCGGAAGCAGGTGGAGTGATGGGTGGTGATGAGGAAGGTGTTCGGGTCACCCAGTTTCTAATTGACATCTTGAAAGATGAAGGTGGCTTGGGAGAGACGGAGGAGACAGAACCTCTTCTGTTGAGGGGAGACCGGGCCTTGGCAGGAGGGGTTTTAATAGAGAACGTAGGAGTATTTGAAGGAAGAGGGAGGTCTCCAGCACAGCTTGGGGCACAAGCTGCGGATGACGGGGAAGAAATGGATGCATTGCACTTTACCCTGGGGGCTTTGGCAGGAGTACTCTGGCTACTCGTTACTGTTACTGAAAAAGAGGAGAGGATCATGAAAATCAGAAGTGAAAGCCATACAAAGTCCCTAAATTCTCATCAAGAAAAATCATAGTTAACTTAATTATCTAAGGGTCAATTTGCCAGTAAGTAGGTTATATACATCACTTGATTCCAACCATACCCTTTTATCATTTCCAAGTCACCAATCTCCCAACTATCCCATTATAAAATATATACTTGTAAAAATCAACAAAATACCAAAAAACATAAAGAGAAAAAATTTAAAGCGCCTACATAAACCACGTTTAGCATACTTTCTATATTTGTGCATGTGATACATACTACATATCTCAACTTCTTTCTATACAAAAATGAGACTGATAGAAGGGGAAAGCGGCAGATAGGAGGCAGGACTAACTTGCCACTCAGAACAGAACAGCATGTGGAGACTCACATAGTGAACTCTGGCTCCAAGAACTACCGCAGGAACATATCAGAAAAAACAAAAGAATTAACAGATCCTTTGAAAGAAGTAGCTTGCTGCTGCAAAATCCATAAGACAGCAGAAAAATTGAGTGCCTGAAGTGTGAGAGGGCTCCCGAAACTGCATGCTTGGTTGAAGAAGACAACCATCCCTGATAGAGAACTGGTCTTCGGTCAAGGGTATATGAGCAGCTGTACTCCCCTGCTAGAACCTCCAAACAAATTCTCAAGGTCCAAAGTGTGAGAGGGTGGCTGTGCATGGTGGTTCACGCCTGTAATCCCAGCACTATGGGAGGCGGAAGTGGGTGGATCACTTGAGGTCAGGAGTTCAAGACCAGCCTGGCCAACATGGTGAAACCCTGTCTCTATTAAAAATACAAAAATTAGCCAGGCATGGTAGTGTGCACCTGTAGTCCCAGCTACTCAGGAGGCTGAGGCAGAAGAATCGCTTGAACCCAGGAGGTGGAGGTTGAAGTGAGCCAAGATCTTGCCCACTGCACTCCAGCCTGGCCGACAGAGCATGACTCCATTTCAAAACAGAAAACAGTGTGAGGGGTGAAAATCCACCTCTGCACACATCCTCAATGGGGAACCTGAAAATCCAGATCATAGGAGAAGGAGAACTGAAATAAATTTAGAGAGCCAAGCAAAATATATAAGTAGAAGCAGCAGCAGGAAGAGCCCTGTAGGCACTCCTGGTCCCCAGGGAAACCATTTCTGACTATTTCACAGGGGTCTTTGGAGAGGGCAGCCAATGGCATTGGGGAATGACCATAGGGAGAAGGAGACTTTCAGCTGAACTTTGTAATAATTTCAACTGAGCGTGAATTTTCCTGGGCAGAATCTGTGGGGGGGATGGGACAAACAGGAAGTGCACATATGAGCACAGAAGCCGTGGCAGGCAGATGGGCAAGGTCTAAAACCCCTGCTTGCTTTCTCGGGGGGGAGGCGTGTAGTCTAGGGCACGATATCCACCCTGTGCACTGGAGGCATGGATATAAATTTGATTCTGTTGGGCTGTTGGGGAAGCACGGCAGGAGTGAGACTGGCCTTGCTGGCTGTGGCCTGTCACTGCCGGCTTTCCCCTATTTCCCTGGTGATGTGTATGAAGCAGCAGAGGCAGCCATAATCTCCCTTAGAACATAACTTCATTGGCCTGTGAACCACCACTCCCACCACCCAGAGGCCACAGCAAGCCCCACCCAAGGAGTCTGAGCTCAGACACACTATCCCTGCCCCCACCAGATGGTCTTTCTCTAACCGCCCTGGTAGCCGTAAACAAAAGACATAAACTTGTGGGAGCTCTATGGTCCTGCTCATTGAGTAAGAAACCCGAACATTTATCCACGCAACCTTAGGGCAAGCTTATATCCCCGCTATACTACCACCGCAGTTGATACTCTCTTGAAAGCAACACCTCTGGGCTGGAGGCCAACCAATTCAAGCCATCACAGCAACTCAACAGAACAACCCTGCTCCAAGAAAGGAGAAAATAGCAGCTAATTCTACTGCCTGTAACATCTCTGCCAACCAGAGGTCCTGAGTCTGTCCATGTAATAACTTCAGTGCTAGTAGAACTAGCATTCAAGACAACCAGTGCACTAAACAAAACTACAACCAAATACTCTCACACAGTCCACTTCATCCCCTTGCTACCACCTCCATCAGAGCAGGTGCTGGTATCCATGGCATACAGACCTGAAGACAGATCACATCACGGGACTCTTTGCAGACACTCTCCAGTACCAGACTAGCACCCAGTAGCTCTGCTGAGTGGCTCGACCCAGAAGAGCAATAACAATCACTGCAGTCCGGCCCTCAAGAAGCCCCACCCCTAGGGAAGGGGGAGAGCACCACATCAAGGGATCACCCTGTGGGACAAAATAATTTAAACAGCAGACATTGAATCCCAGATCATCTGATATAGTCCACCCAAATGAGAAGGAACCAGAAAAACAATTCTGGTAATATGACAAAACAAGGTTCTATGACCACCCCTAAAAGATCACACTAGCTCACCAGCAAATGGATCCAAACCAAGAATAAATCTTTGAATTGCCAGAAAAGAATTCAGAAGGTCAATTATTAAGCTACTTAAGGAGGCACCAGAGAAAGGTGAAAACCAACTTAAATTTTAAAACAAAACAGGATGTAGATGAAAAGAATCTCCAGAGAAACAGATATCATAAATAAAAAACAATCATGACTTTTGGAAATGAAAGACACATTTAGAGAAATGCAAAATACACTGGAAAGTTTTAACAATAGAATCAAACAAGTAGAAGAAAGAATTTCAGAGCTCAAAGACAAGGCTTTTGAATTAACCCAATCCAACAAAGACAAAGGCAAAAGAATAAAAACTTCTCTGGCCTTGCTCGAGATCTAGACATCCAAATACAAGAAGCTCAGAGAACACCCAGGAAATTCATCACAAAAAGATCATCACCTAGGCACACAGTCATCAGGTTATCTAAAGTCAAGATGAAAGAAAAAATCTTAAGAGCTGGGAGGCAAAAGCATCAGGTAACCTGTAAAGGAAAAACCTATCAGATTAACAGCAGATACCCTACAAACTAGAAGGGATTAAGGTCTTATCTTTGGCCTTATTAAATAATTATTAGCTGACAAAATAATTATCAGCCAAGAATTTTGTATCCAGTGAAAGTAAGCTTCATAAATGAAGAAAAGATAAAGTATTTTTCAAACGCTGAGACAATTTGCCACTACCAAGCCAGCACAGTTTACAAAAACTGCTAAAAGGAGTTCTAAATCTGGAAGCAAAACCTCAAAATACACCAAAATAGAATCTCATCTCATAGTGGGGGACTTCAATATAGAAAGTCAACATAGAAACAGTGGACTTACACCCTAGAACAAATGAATTTAACAGGTTATTTACAGAACATTCTACCCAACAACTGCAGAGTATACATTCTATTCATCAGAACATTCATGGAATATTCTCCAAGATAGAGACCATATGATAGGCCACAAAACAAGTCTCGATAAATTTAAGAAAATCAAAATTATATAAAGTACTCTCTCAGACCACAGGGGAATAAAATTGGAAATCAACTCCAAAGGGAATTCTTAAAACCATGCAACATTAAATAATTTGCCCCTGAATGAACTTTGGGTCAATAATGAAATCAAAATCAAGCTGGAAATTAAAAAATTCTTTGAACTGAATGAAAAAAGTGACACAACCTAACAAAACCTCTGAGATACAGCAAAAGCAGTGCTAAGAGGAAAGCTCACAGCATTGAGTGCCTACATCAAAAAGTCTGAAAGAGCACAAATTGACAGTCTAAGGTCACACCTCAAGAACTAGAGAAACAAGAACAAACGAAACCCAAACCCAGGAGAAGGAAAGATATAACAAAGATCAGAGTAGAACTTAGTGAAATTGAAACAACAACAACAACAACAAAATACAAAAGACAAATGAAACAAAAAGCTGGGTCTTTGAAAAGATAAACAAAATTGATAGCCCATTAGTGAGATTAACCAAGAAAAGAAAAGAGAAGATCCAAATAAGTTCAATCAGAAATGAAACAGGAAATATTAACAACGAATACCACAGAAATACAAAAGATCATTCAAGGCTACTATGAACACCTTTATGCTCACCAACTGGAAAACCTAGGGAGATGGATAAATTCCTGGAAATATACAACCCTCCTAGATTAAACCAGGAAGAAATAGGAACTCTGAACAGATCAATAACAAGCACTGAGATTGAAATGGTAATTAAGAAATTGCCAACAAGAAAAAGTCCAGGACCAGATGGATTCACTGCTGAATTCTATCAGACATTCAAAGAAGAACTGGTACCAATCCTACTGAAACTATTCCAAAAGAGAAAGAGGGAATCCTCCCTAAATCCTCCTATGAAGCCAGTATCACTCTAATACCAAAGCCAGGAAAGGACATGACAAAAAAGAAAACTACAGACCAATATCCCTGATGAACGTAGATGCAAAAATCCTCAACAAAATACTAGCTAACCAAATCCAACAGTATATCAAAAAGATAATCTACCATGATCAAATGGATTTCAAACCAGGGATGCAGGGTTAGTTTAATATACACAAGTCAATACATGTGATACGGCATATAAACAGAATTAAAAACAAAAATCAGGCTGGGTGTGGTGGCTCACACCTGTAATCCCAGCACTTTGGGAGGCTGAGGAGGGCAGATCACTTGAGGTCAGGAGTTTGAGACCAGCCTGGCCAACATGGTGAAACCCCATCTAAAAATACAAAAATTAGCTAGATGTGGTATCCCAGTTACTTGGGAGGCTGAGGCAGGAGAATCCCTTGAACCTGGGTGGCGGAGGTTGCAGTGAGCTGAGATTGTGCCACTGTACCCCAGCCTGGGCAACAAGAGCTAAACTCTAAGAGAAAAACAAACAAAAACACATGATCACCTCAATAGAAGCAGAAAAAACATTTCAGAAAATCTAGCATCGCTTAATGATGAAAACCCTCAGCAAAATCAGCATAGAAGGAACATATTTTAAGGTAATAAAAGTCATCCATGACAAACCCACAGTCAACGTTATAGTGAATGCAGAAAAGTTGAAAGCATTCCTCATGAGAA
Source organism: Macaca mulatta (assembly GCF_049350105.2). Taxonomy (NCBI): domain Eukaryota; kingdom Metazoa; phylum Chordata; class Mammalia; order Primates; family Cercopithecidae; genus Macaca; species Macaca mulatta. Next base: position 69,830,185 of record NC_133406.1, on the reverse strand, counting down.
CCAGAAAAAGACAAGGATGCCCACTTTCACCACTTCTATTCAACATAGTAGTGGAAGCCCTAGCCAGTCACAGCCAGTCAGAAAAGAGAAATAAAAGGCATCCAAATTGGTAAAGAGGAAGTCAAGCTGTCGCTGTTAGCAAATGATATGATTGTATACCTGGAAAACCCTAAAAACTCATGCAAAAAGCTCCTAGATCTGATAAATGAATTCAGTTAAGTTTCAGGATACAAAATCAATGTACATAAATCAGTAGTACTGCTATACAGCAATAGCAAACAAGCTGCAAATCAAATCAATAACTCAACCCCTTTTACAATAGCTGCAAAACCAAAGAATATACCTAACTAAGGAAGTAAAAGACCTCTACAAGGAAAATTACAGAACACTGCTGAAAGAAATCAGACGACACAACAAATGGAAAAACACATCCTATGTTCAAGGATGGGTAGAATCAATGCCGTGAAAATAACTATACTGCCAAAAGCAATCTACAAATTCAATGCAGTTCCCATCAAAATACCATATAATTCCTCACAGAACTAGAAAAAACAATCCTAAAAGTTATATGGAACCAAAGAACAGCCCACATAGCCAAAGCAAGACTAAGCAAAAAGAACAAATCTGGAGGCATCACATTACCTGACTTCAAACTATACTACAAGGCTATAGTCACTCAAATAGCATGGTACTGGTATAAAAATAGGCACACAGACCAATGGAATAGAAGAGAGAACCCAGAAATAAAACTAAATACTTACAGCTAACTAATCGTCAACAAAGCAAACAAAAACATAAGGTGGGGGAAAGGACAACCCTATTCAATGGTGCTGGGATAACTGGCAAGCCACATGTAGGAGAATGAAACTGGATCCTCATCTCTCACCTTATACAAAAATCAGCTCCAGATGGACCAAAGACTTACATCTAAGACCTGAAACTATAAAAACTGTAGAAGATAACATGGGAAAAACTCTTCTAGACATGGCCTAGGCAAAGAGTTCATGACCAATAACCCAAAAGCAAATGCAAGAAAAACAAAGATAAATAGATGGGACTTAATTAAACTAAAAAGCTTCTGCACAGCAAAAGAAATAATCAACAAAGTAAACAAAGAACCCACAGAGTGGGAGAAAATCTTCACAATCTATGCAACTGACAAACGACTATTATCCAGAATCTACAAGGAACTCAAACAAATTGATAGGGAGTGCTGGGAAGGGAAGAGCATGGCCCCTTTAAATGATACAGAATGAGGGAAGAGAAGTGCTGGGTAGAAGGTGTGATCCCTGGCTAGGGCTCCATCCCCACGGACCTAGGTGAGGACAGGCATTTCCTGCCCAAATGTTGCATTTCCCAGACCACCTTGGCCTGCCACGCCCCCACCCTGTGCCTATAAAAACCCCCAAGACCCTAGCAGGAACACATGGTGACTGGATGTTGTGAGGAACGCATCAGCAGAAAAAGACACAAGTGGCTGCTCCTCAAGCAGACGTTGAAAGGAGCACGCTGGCGGAAGAGCACGCTGACAAGCTTCGGCAGGCTGGCCGGCCAGCAGGGCATCAACCGGTGGAATGATGCAGTTTGGTCGGGGCAGTCAGAGGAGAACTTGGGCCGCCAAGGGCCCAGCTCCAGGGGAAAATCATCTCCCTTCTGGCTCCCCCATCTGCGGAGAGCTACTTCTTCTGCTCAGTGGAACCTTGCACTCGAATTCTCCAAGCCCACATGTGATCCGATTCTTCCGGTACACCAAGGCAAGAACCCCGGGATACAGAAAGCCCTCTGTCCTTGCGATAAAGCAGGGGTCTAATTGAGCTAGTTAACACAAGCCGCCTATAGACAACAAAACTAAAAGAGCACCCTGTAACACATACCCACTGCGGCTTCAGGAGCTGTAAACATTCACCCCCAGACACTGTTGTGGGGTTGGAGCCCCACAGCTTGCGCATCTGTATGCTCCCCTAGAGGTTTGAGCAGCGGGGCATTGAAAAAGACAGCCACACCCTCACTGCACGTCCTGCAAGGGGGACAAGGGAACTTTTCCAGTTTTAAAATCAGCAAGGAAAAAACCAAATAATCCCATCAAAAAGTGGGCTAAGGATATGAATAACAGAAAATTCTCAAAAAAAAAAAAAAAAAAAAAAAAAAAAGATATACATAGGGCCATCAAACTTACGAAAAAATGCTCAACATCACTAATAATCAGGGAAATGTAAATCAAAACCACAATGCAATACCACCTTACTCCTGCAAGAATAGCCGTAATTGGGGTGGATGTGGTGGAAAGGGAACACTTTTACACTGCTGGTGGGAATGTAAACTAGTACAACCACTATGGAAAACAGTACAGAGATTCTGTAAAGAACTAAAAGTAGATATACCATTTGATCCAGCAATCCCACCACTGGTATCTACCCAGAGGAAAAAAAGTCATTATATGAAAAAGACACTTGCACATGCATGTTTATAGCAACATAATTTGCAACTGCAAAAATGTGGAACCAGCCCAGATGCCCTTCAATCAAAGTGGATAAAGAAAATGTGCTGTGTATATATATACCATGGAATACTACTTAGCCATAAAATGGAATTGAAATAATGGCATTTGCAGGAACCAGGATGGAGTTGGAGACCATTATCTTTTTTTTTAAACCTGTTGTCTCGCTATGTCGCCCAGGCTACATTGCAGTGGCACAATCTCGGCTTGCTGCAACCTCAACCTCCATCTCCCAGGTTCAAGCAATTCTCCTGCCCCAGCCTCCCAAGTAGCTGGGACTACAGGCATGCACCACCACGCCTGACTAAGTTTTGTATTTTTAGTAGAGAGGGGGTTTCACTATGTTGGCCAGGCTGGTCTTGAATTCCCGACCTCAGGTGATCCACCTGCCTCGGCCTCCCAAAGTGCTAGGATTACAGGCATGAGCCACTGCGCCTGGCCTGGAGACCATTATTCTAAGTGAAGTAGCTCAGGAATGGAACCAAACATCATATGTTCTCACTTACAAGTGGGAGCTAAGCTATGAAGATGCAAAGGCATAAGAATGATACAATGGAATCTGGGGACTCAAGGTGGGAGGCAGGTAAGGGATAAAAGACTACACATTGGTTACAGCGTACACCACTGGGGTGATGGGTACACCAAAATTTCAGAAATCACTACTAAAGTACTTATCCATGTAATCAAACATCACCTGTTCCCCCAAAACTATTGAAATTTTTAAAAAAGGAGAGATCACTATATATATACACTATTTAGTAATCTTTTATCTCAAGTCAATTTATTTGTATTATGTATATAGGCTATAATGTGATGTTTTGATACATGCATACATTGTAGAATGATTAAATCAAGCCAATTAACATCACTTCATATATTTTTGCGGTGAGAACATTTAAAATCTACTCAGCAATTTTCAGGTACATAGTACATTATTCTACTCTCTGCTCCTATGAGTTCAACTTTTTAAGATTCCACATGTGTGATCATGCAGTGTTTGTCTTTCTGTGTCTGGCTTATTTCTCCTAGCATAATGTCTTCCAGGTTCATTTCTGTTGTTGCAAATGACATTAACTTTCTTCTTTTTCAAGGCTGAATAGTATTCTATTGTGTATATACATCATATTGTCTTTACTGTTGATGAATACTTAGGTGATTCCGTATCTTGGCTATCATGAATAGTGCTGCAGTGAACACTGGAGTGCAGGTATCGCTTCCACATACTGCTATCATTTTTTTGGATATATACCCAAAAGTGAAATTGCTGGATCATTTGGTAGTTCTATTTTTAATTTTTTAAGAAACTGCCATTCTGTTTTCCATAATGGCTATACTAATTTACATTCCCACCAGTGTACAAGGGTTCCCTTTTCTCCACATCCTTACCAATACTTGCTACCTTTTGTCTTTTTGATAAAAGCTATTCTAACAGGTGTGAGGGGATATCTCATTGTGGTTTTGATTTACATTTCCCTGATGATTGGTGATGTTGAGAAGTTTTTCATATACCTGTTGGGCATCTGTATGTCTTCTTTTGAGAAACATCTATTCAGGCTCTTTGCCCATTTTAAAATTAGGACCAACCTGCTTCCTTAATGTATCGTGAACATTTCCCACATTAATACAGATTTACCTTATCATTTTTAACAGCTACAATGTATTCTAAGGTATAGGTATTCTACAGCACATTTAATGCTGCCATTAGCATTCTTATATATACTCTTGAGCAATGCTAGGGCAGAAAGGCACTGCACAGTGGCTCTCAAACAGGAACCCACAGATCTAAAATCTGGCACAATCACTTACTATGTGACTTGGGCATAACCCTTTATCTCCTTGGACTCAGATTCTTTATCTGTTAAATGGAGATAGTTTTTCTTTTCACAAGAAGCCATTCAATCAGTTACGTGTTTAGGTTATCAGGCCTCACATGGCTTTCCACTTTATTTTACAAATGACTACTATTTTCCACAAAAAAAAAAAAAAAAAATTCAGAATCTCAGTGCTTGCTCTCTGTAAATCAAATCAAACTTAGTAAATAGGGTTTCTGTGTGTGTACCCATCCCTTTGTTTACATACGATGGCAAGTACTTCAGGCAAATTTTTATGAACTTCATGCTTCTTCCCTCTCAGGCCCTACCACAGACAACACTTTCTCAATTTCCTTCTGAGCTTTCTAGATTGCTGAAATAGCATTCCTGTTGTCAGATAATAAGGGCATTTATTTATTTCTTAGTCACAAAGCCTTTGAATTGTTAACTATGATTTTTACCTAATTGCATTTATATCCAGCTGAATTTAGGATGGGCTGATATAAAAATGCAATCTCTCTTTTAGCAGAAATAAAGATTGGCAAGTATTCACTTTAGTCAGTTAATTATTCTGTCCTTTTTTACTCTGTGCTTTTCACTCCTAAAGCAGTCTTGCCTTGAGAGAGAGAGATTCTACAAATTGACTTTTGCTTAAACTTTTCTCGTCAACCATATGTTTAGAACCAGCCAAAATGATACGCTCTTTTTAATAAGGATCATTAATGAAAAACCCCATTTTGTCATAAGGTGCTATGAAAAGGACTTAGTAACAGGGACCTATTCATGAAGCCTCTGGTTATGGCTCTCACACTAATGCTCTAGAGCTTGATAACAGCTATTTTTTTCAGCAGAAGGAAGTTTTCATTTGTTGCACTCCTTGGTGCAGGTCAATAGTCACTGCACAGCTGCCACAGTCATCTGTCATCTGTTCCATTTAAGTAGGTCAAAGCGTACATCTAGGGCAGAAAGTTCTAAAATTTTATGAGTCCTATAATATGCCAATTAACAAGGCAGGATTGGAGAAGAAGGAAGAGTTGGGACAGGGACAAACCAGGTATGTAGGTTTCTGAAACTTGCATGGCATACACTGGAAGTATTTACTGATAGGGCTGGTATAAAATTGATGTGTTGGAAAGTTGGGGCATTTCCTCTTCCTTCAGGATGTCATGGTGAAAGAGGAAATGGACCATGGGGGTCAAAGAGATTTTGTTAGCTTTGAAGGTTAGCAAACGCTGGGTCAAATTTAGTGTGTGTGTATGTGTTTTTTAAACAGTAACTAGATTATAACAGTATGAAAGTTAATGGTAAAAAAATTCAACCAGTACAGAGGGGACGAGGGTAGAAACAGGATCCTCTTTTCAACTTTTTCATTTCACTTTTACATTCTTGTGCATTCCACAATTTTCTCTATGCCTATTTAGCATATACAAAGGTTATGTACTGTACCTTAAAAAACTCCAAAATACAAATGGATACTATATCTATGTACATGTTCTGCAATTTGCTCTTTTATTTTTATGTCTCTTCATGAAAGTACACATAGATGCACTGCATTATTTTTTACAGGTGCATTGCATGCCATTATATGAGCCTACACATTTAAATATGGCATGCCATTTTCTTTAGTACTTCATCTACTTAAGTAGACCAACTCCTTATTGACCTTAAGCAATATATGAAATTTGATGACATGGTAGCATAGATGGAGTTATTGCCCTAAATGCTTCCTAAAGTCAGTTCCTTTGAAGAATTATAAGGAGTCTACTAATAGTTTGCAGCTTCTTTCTTTATTTTTTGAGATGGAGTCTTGTTTTGTCGCCCAGGCTGTAGTGCAGTGGCATGATCTCAGCTCACTGCAACCTTCACCTCCTGGATTCAAGCAATTCTCCTGCCTCAGCCTCCCGAGTAGCTGGGATTACAAGTGTGTGCCACCATGCTTGGCTAATTTTGTATTTTTAGTAGAGATGGGGTTTTGCCATGTTGGCAAGGCTAGTCTCGAACTCCTGACCTCAGGTGATCCACCCGCCTCGGCCTCCCAAAGTACTGGGATTACAGGCGTGAGCCACCGTGCTAGGCCAGCTTCTTTCTATATGAGAGTTTGCCATCTGGCCTCAGCCTGCCTTTTCAGTCTTATCATGAACTTTGCTATTCTAGGATCATGTTACAGGACACTACTAGTTGCTTCCTGAACAAGCTGTGTACTGTCACATTTCTTTGTTCATGTGGTTTTCTTGCCAAGTCAGCTCCTCCTTTGTCAGGCAGAAATTCTTCTCATGTTTCAAGACTCTGATGACAACGTTAACTCCATTGTGAAGAATTCACAACTTCTTTCCTCTTCTCCCACAGAGGAAGTAGGTTCTCAGAGTCCCTTGTTTATACAGCTAATGGCTGTGTGCTACAGTTTTTGAATATGCCTCCTAGACTAGACTGTGAGCCTAGAGAGCAGCTAACAATGGTTTATTCATCTTTAGGCCCAGTGCTCCTATAGTGCCTAGCAAGGAATTATTAAACAATGTTTGTTAAGTTTCATTACTGCTGACAAGGATACAGGTGAGGTTCTAGGCATCAGAAAATTAACTCCATAATTATCCTGTTGACTTGTGAGACTGCAGCAATTGAGACAGAACAGGTAAGGTTTCCTTCTCTTTAGGATAAGGATAATCAACTTTGTCACTCAATAATGCTTAAATCAGAGGTTCTCAATCCTGGCTACATAACAGACCTACTTGGAGCTTTGTAAAAATACAGGTACTTGGCCTCCACCCCAGTCCTATTGAATCAATCACTGGGGATACATGGACTTGAAAAGCTCCCCAAGTAGCTATGATGCATAGCCAAGATTGAGGACTATTGGTTTCAGCAGTGCTATGAGATCTCTGGCTAAAACACAGGGAAAGAACAGTAAGCAATAAAGCAGGTGCCGGCTGGGAACAGTTGGGCAGGGGAAAAGAGGCTGTGTCTTGGCACTTAAACCCTTCCAGTTAATGTGTTAACTGGGGGGTTTACAAACCAGGGCCAGAAGTGAAGATATGCACCCCAGGATAGCAATGAAAGGTTGGTGTGGCAATTAGAAGCTTGGGAAAGCAGGGGAACATGATTTTCAAGATGGCAATGTGATTAGAAGCAGTAAATCTGTGGCTGGAAGCTGGCTTAGAGAGTCGAATGGTCAGTGTGCCAGCCTTTGGCACCCATGTCAGGTTGTTGCTTTGTAGTGCTCTTCAGAGTAACCCTAGCATCACCCATAAATGGGGTAATCTAGTATATGCATAACTCTTACTCTGATCTTAACCTGAACTTTTGCCTTGCTTTGTTAGGTTCTAAAGAAGGCAGTGCTGCAGAGTGGTTCCGAGCATGTGTTCTAGAGTCAGACTGTAAGCGTTCAGTTATAGACTCTGGTTCTACAACTTCATAGCTATGAGATTTTAAGCAAGTCTAACTTCCTTGACCTTCCATTTCAGTTGTTTTCATAATTAAATGAGATAATCCGAGTAGGTCCTTAGAACAATTATGCTAGGAGTCAATAGTGGCTAAACGTTGTTATTATTACAACTCAAATTTGGTCAATATGTAACTTTTTGGTGACTTGGCTTCTAAGAATAATTAATGGCACACTAAAAGTACATAGTTAAAAGCCAGATACTTTTCATCACAAATTTTAAAAAATGGTATAGTCATTAACACAAGAATTTCACCTTTGGGAATCTTATTTTAATGGGAAGGGGGACCCTAAATTCAGGGAGGAAAAATCTCCAACTTTTAAAATATTGGAAACAAATGTTTAACTACAATAGAATAGCTAGGTAAATTATGGAACATTTACTCAAGTATAGTATTTTAAATAGTGTTGCAAAAAAGATAACATAGAAAGTACTTAAGGCTGGGTGCTGTGGCTCATGTCTGTAATCCCACCACTTTGGGAGACTGAGGTGGGTGGACTGCTTGAGCTCACGAGTTGAGCCTAGCCTGGGCAACATGGTGAAACCCCACCTCTACAAAAAATACAAAAATTATCCAGGTGTGATGGTCAGAAGTCAGAAATAAACCCTCACATTTATGGTCAATTGATTTTTGGCAGATTTTTACTAAGGGTGCCATGACAATTCATTGGGCTAAAGAATAGTCTCTTTAACAAGTGATGGTGAGAAAGTTAAATATCCATATGTAAAAAATTAATTTGAATGCCTAACTCACCATAACACAAAAATAAACTCAAAATGAAACACAAGCCTAAATTTAAAAACTAGAAGAAAGCACTGGAGTAAATCCTTGTTACCTCAGAATAGGCAGTAGTTTCTTTGATTTAACATCAAAAGCATAAGTGACAAAAGAAAAAACAGATAAACTGAACTTCATCAAAATTATAAAGTTATATGTGTCTAGAGACACCATCAAGAAAGTAAAAACACAACCCACAGAATAAATCATTTCAAATCATTACATGATAAGGGACTTAGGTCCAGAATATATAAAGAATGCTTACAACTCAACAATAAAAAGACAAATAACCCAATTAAAATATGGGCAGAAGATCTGCATAGACATTTTGCCAAGGAAAATATATAAATGGCCAATAAGCACATGAAAAGATGTTCAACATCATTGGCCATCAGGAAAATACAAATCAAAACCACAATGGGATACTAATTCACACCTGCTAGGATGGGTACAATGAAAAAGACAGACAATAACAAGTGTTGACAAGAACACAAGAGAAATTGGAACCTTCATTTTAGGTGTTGAAAATATTCTAGAATTAGATTGTATTAATGACTACATAACTCTAAATATAGTTGACTCTCTGTATCTTGAGTTCTGTATGCTGGGTTCCACAGCCATGGATTCAGTTAACCACAAATTGAAAATATTAAAACAAAAATGTGAAAAAAGATGGTTGTGTCTGTACTAAACATGTACAGACTTTTCTTTCCTGTCATTATTCCCCAAATGATATAGTACAACAACTATTAGTATAGCATTTATACTGTACCAGGTATTTTAAGTAATCTAGAGATGATAAAAGCACATGGGAAAATGTACATAGGTTATAGGCAAATACTACAACATATATCTACAATCTGAGCCTCTGTGGACTTTGGTATCTGTTGGGGGTTCCTGGGTCCAATCCCCCATGGACCCTGAGGGACAACTGCATACTTAAAGGAACTGAACAGTATCTTGATTTAACCAAAATCATGACTTTGTATTAGGAGGATGAGGTGTATGAAGGTTTGATAGTGGTGGGACACAGGAAAGGGAGTTAAATCCTCATGCCACAAAGGAAAGAAGTTAATAAAGCTGAAAATTGCAAAAAATAAATAGAAATGCACAAAACTATTTAGAGGTCTAGACATACATATCAAAGAATCAGCAAAAAGATTTAAAAGAGGTTGCCTCTGGGAAAGGGAAACTATGAGGCAGAGGGTCTGTGGACTGCTATTTATCTTATTCACTCTTGTAGAACTATCTGACTTAATATAAAAATTAGCTGGGCATGGTGGTGTGTGCCTGTAATTCCAGCTACTCGGGAGGGTGAGACAGGAGAATCGCTTGAATCTGAGAGGCAGGGGTTGCAGTGAGCCGAGATCATGCCACTGCACTCCAGGCTGGGAGACAGAGTGAGACTTCGTCTCAAAAAAAGAAAAAAAAAAAAAAATTAAAGAAAGCAAAGAGCAAAAACAAATAAGGCAGCACCATCAAAGACTACAGAAACCAGACTTAGAGCAAAAGACTCCTCTGAAGTCTAGTTCTGCATCTTATAAGCAACTAAATAAGTCATTAGAAAAATGGGCCTGTATATTTTCCCTTTCTCACCTTCAATTCCCCATTAACCTTAGGCCTTGATGGCTGAAGTAAAATGAATCTTTAAGCTTAAACCTCAAGCTTAAAGATAACAAAGTCTGAAACAGTCACTGAGAGAATATAAGAGTAAATGGACAGGGAAATTGATTGTTGGCCAGTAAGAGTCAACTTCAGGCTAGCAGTAATTAATTGAAAGTGAGCATTCCACATGGTTGTGTGTTTACCATGTAAGTACAAATTGATACCCTGAGGATCCACTGTGGCTGGCTCATTGCTTGAAGATTTTTGCTCTTGGTTCACTGTTACTCTCTTCAACATCGTCTCTGTCAATTTGTGGTGATTAAAAAATCCATGTACATAATCTTTCCAATACCTTGGTTTCTCAGTTTCTTGACCTCCTTCTTCTATAATAATCTTGTCCTTTCACTTTCCTAAGCCACTTATTCTTGATCTTATTATTACTAATACCTGGAAATCTTCCATTATCTTAATTTCAGTCATCCCACCACTTATTTTCCCAGCTCCCTTTAGTATTTCAATTCCAATAATCTTTTATCCTCAATCCATTGATAGTACCACATTTACACTATCCCTTGGCCCCATTATGTCCTCAATTCCCCTCCTGACATAGTTTTGCTGTTTCCCCACCTGAATCTCATCTTGAATTCTCATGTATTGTGGGAGGGACCTGGTGGGAGGTAACTGAATAATGGGGGCAGGTCTTTCCCATGCTGTTCTCATGATAGCGAATAAGTCTCATGAGATCTGACAGTATTATAAGGGGGAGTTTCCCTGCCCAATCTCTTTCTTTGTCTGCCGCCACCCACATAAAATATGACTTGCTCCTCCTTGCCTTCTGCCTTGATTGTGAGGCCTCTCCAGTCATGTGGAACTGTAAGTCATTAAACCTCTTTCTTTTGTATATTGCCCCGTCTCGGGTATGTCTTTATCAGCAGTGTCAAAATGGACTAATATGCCTCCTTACCAAGGTTATATCCTATAGTCATAATCATCCTCTTTGCATCCACCCTCAACTTCCTTCTTCACTTGCATTGCTAAACCACATCCCTGGTTAAATCCAGCTCCCTACCTATAGTATACTTGTACTTGCATAGCAAACACAGAACCATGTGGAGTGCTCACTTTCAATTAATTACTGCTAGCCTCAAGTTGACTCTTGAAGCCCAACAATCATATTTTCCTGTCCATTTATTCCTCTATTTCTCTCAGTGACTATTTCAGACTTTCTTATCTCTTCTAAAATCTCTACTCCCTTTCTCCCTTATCCTTATTCACAGTTAATAACCCTGATTCACGTTTTAACATCAGAACAGAAGGAAGCTTCCATTAAGTTATGGCCATCTCATCTCTCCACCTCTCTCCCCACCATCTCTCAGTAGCCTACCTGCACCATGCTTATATAGTCCACCTTTTCTCCAATTACTATGGATCAACTATCCACGTTCCTGGCAAAGGCCTACCCTCCTACTGCGTATCAGATAGTATCCCCTCATGCTTAACATTGCTCTAGCAAATTCCCCTGCATCAATTTCCCCCTCTCTATACGATCCTGCCAATCACTGCGAAATGTTATATTCCTATTTTAAAAAAACCCAGCAAACTTCAACCCTGCTTCTTTCTCCAGCTACCACTTCACTTCTCTTCTTTCCTTTATAACAAAACTCCTTGAAAGAACTGTCTATACTTGTAGTCCCCAAGTCATACACATGAATGACACCAATCAGGCCACCATACCACCAAAATGACACTCATTAAGGTCACCAAATAACCCCTACAACTGCCTAATCCAATGGTCAGTTTTTAGGCCTCATCTTATTTGGTATGCCAGAAACATCAGATCAAATTCATTCCTCTCTCCTCTTATTTACTTGGCTTCCAGGGTACAACACTCTCCTAGTTTTTCTCTTACTTCTCTGGTTGTGGCTGCTCAGTAGGCTTTAATGGTATTTGTCACCTCCTCAACCTCTATACACCGGGGTACCCCAAGACACCAGGCCTAATTTTTTCTATCTATACCTATCTTCACCCTGTGTGATAATGAACCTCACATCTACAGTCTCAATCCTGAACTGCAGAATTGAACATCTAAATGTCTCCCTGACATGTACACTTGGGTGTTTAATAATCATATCAAACAACATGTCCAAATGGAACTCCAGCTGTTACCTCCCAAACTTGCTCTTCCTGCAGGGATATTTATCTAGGTTAATGAAACTCCATCCTTTTAGCTTCTTAAACAAAACCTCTGAAGTCAACCTTGATAACTCTCCCATACAGCCCCACATCTGATCCCTCAACATATTCTGTTGGCTCTGTCTTATAAATATATCCAAAATTGAATGACTTCTCATCATAGCTTCTGCTACTACTCTGGTCTAAGTCACCATCATCACTTCCTGGATTATCTCAATGGCTTTTTAAAAGTAGCTTTTTGCTTTTATCCCAACTACCTTACTATTTATCCTCAACACAGGAGTAAGAATGATCAAGTTAAAAGTCAAATTATGACACTCTTCTGCTCCAAACCCTCTGGCGGACTTCTGTCTATCAACATAAAAGCCAAAATCTCACAAGAATTTAATTTTCTACTACTATTCCCTCCCTTTCCTTTGCCTGCTCCAGCCCTAGGGGCCAGCCAAGCTAGCCTCTCTGAGGAAGAGAAAATATGCCAAGCATGCTCCTGCTTTAGGGCCTGTGTACTTTTATCTGCCTTGAATACTCTTCTTTAAAATATCTACATGGCTTACTATTTCACTTTCTTTACTCAAATGCCACCTTTTAATTGAGGCCTCCCTGGTCACCTAATATAAAATTTTGATAGCATACTTTACCCTTGCCCTTCTCCCTTTCCTATTTCCTTTATTCCTAAGCCCTTATTGTTATTTGACACAGTATATATTTTACTTTTTTATCTTGTTTATTGCCTCTCACACTAAGATGTTAGCTCTATTTACATCTTCAGGATTTTTAAAATTATTTTGTTCATTGCTGAATCCCTAGCAACTAAGAACAGGGCCCAGCACATACTGGGTGTTTAAGAAATACTTGTTGAATAAATCCACCACTGTAGTACCTTGTATAAATGATAAACATGGTAGTGCTTGGGAAGTACTTATCAAAAAGAATGAATGGCAAGAAGATACCAAACATACCAAAGCAAGATCAAATCTAGCTTATTACTCTGTACTATAGGATTAAACTAGTCAAACCATAAAAAACTTGGAAAGTACATGATATCCTTACCTAGGCCAGGTCTTGACTCTTTTTTCTTCTGAGAGGCCCAACCCACCATGGAAAATTTATCACTTCCTGGTTTCTCCTCTAAGCCTCTATTCAAGCGCCAGATTTTTAGTGTATTGTCATCAGAACAGGTAGCAATCTAAGAGGAAGCACCAAGAAGGGAATTAAGAAATTTTAATCAAAGATTCACAATACATTAAAAAAACAGGTGTGTCTTAAGGACTTGTGACTGGAGAATTATTTTGTCTAATAAACAGGATATAGAAAATAATATCTGAAAGATCATGTACATCCATTTCTTGCTTTCAGGAATCATTCCAGATTTCCAACAAAGCTGACTCTTTAGTTTCTTCTTCATATACATTCTACTAGTATGTCTTTTGTTAATGGTCATTTCTTATCTAATCTAAAGTTCTGCTATAAAACCTGGCTCTTTATTATCTTCTGTATAAATACAAAATATGTAATTAAGACACCCTTTTTACGCTTCTGTTAAATAATCAATCAGTTTATGTTACCAACATTCAATTTCTACAATTTTCTTCTGAATTCTGCATTTTGTGCCACATTGCTAAAGTAATGGCACCATTTGCAAGATCAGACTTGGCCCATGTCTCTAGTAGGCTGTGACAAGTAGAAGGAAACCATTCCTTTTGAAATTCTTTTTCAGATAGGTAAAGGAGCAATCTGGGAAAACAACAAGTTCACTAGGCTGAAAGAAGTTAAAAAATAACCTTTGCCCCTTTAAAAATATCTGACTATTCTCGATCTTGGTCCCAAGCCTTTTATGGCAGAGAAAGTCCAGCTTGAAGAGCTTGTGGCAAATGGCCACTGGTACCAGAGCTGTTCCTCAGCATTTGTTTATATAATTTCTCTATTTCAGTCACTAAAGAGAAAGAAAAAAAGAATACACGTTCTCTTAAGTCTTGGCCCCCAAGAGACTGGCAGCTTTTTCCTTTCCTTACTGGGAGGCCAAAAGAAGATACACATATTTAACTGTTCAATATGAAATGTTTGGAATCTCACAGTTCCTCTATAGTTTATTAACAATAGTTATTTACAGAGCATCTACTGTGTGTCTGGTAGTTTACATTCTTTATCTTATTTAATTCTCACACTCTAAAGGCTTTGTACTCAAATAATCTCATATGCAAAATGGGAATAAAGTTATTTGCCCAAAGTAACCACAATCAAATGGAGGAACTAGAATTTAAACCAAGCTTTCTCTTATTCTAAATGTCAGACATTAAAAACACAAAAACAACACAAACCATATCCTACTTTCCTAATTCTAGGCTTGGGATGAAATTATTTTTAAAAGACTTAAAAAAGTAGCCAATACATTAGTATAGATAAACAGCCCTGGTATTTCCTTTGAGCACAGGAAATAAGGATAATTAATATATGATGTCTGAGATGCATAGGGGTAAGGATAATATATGACGATTGAAAAAAGATAACATAATTAACTGAATAATTCGAAAATCATTCAACTTAGTAAGTCCATGAAGATGCAACACTCCATGTTAAAAGTAGACATTTCACTAGAAATTACATGGAATCTCAGAGAAAAAAACATCATTAACATGTAATTTAGGGTGATTAAAGTAATGACTGAAAAAAAAGAAAAGGTCTGCCATGAAGTTGAGCACAGAAATGGTAACAAGAATAAGGAGAAATCCACAGCAATACTGGAAGCTAGCAGGGATGCCACAAATATACCAGACCATGAGAAGTTTCTGGAAGATAAAAAACAGATGGGAACAATAGGCAACAAAACCTCAAAATGTCATACGTGAAAGGGGAGACCTCCACAGAAATAAGATGTCCTGTAAAACCCAGAATAACTCAAAGACCAGAGGCAATGGGGGTTGGGAGAATGACCGGAACTTGAGCTACTATTACATGAAATTCCAATATATACATAGGTTTTAATGTTTCTGGCCTTTCTACATTTTAGGGGTTTTTTTGTTTCTTAAAGTGTCGCTATAAAAAAATTAAAAGGTGGGCATATTGTCTTCTTTCTGGAGTATCTAAAACATTTCAGACCTACTTACATAGTTTAGCAACAGATAACCTAACATGTTAAGACTTCACAGTAACCATTTTGTTAGTCATATGTGAAAGCCCAAATGAGGCTGTCAAGATGTTACCTTTAATATACTACATTGATAGTATCTAAAAAGTAAAAAAGACTAGTTCTCACCTTAGATTGTATTTTTATCTTAGATTTTAATAGAAAACTTTAATTAAGTTAACAACTTAATTCTACATTTAGGAAAGAAATAACTCTATGGAACCAGAAATCTATCCTTATTTCACAGGGCATAATACCATTATGGTATGGGTAGAGAAAAGCAGAATATGCTTGAGTAATGTGAATATAGATCCTGGATGGCACCTAGATCTTTAAAATCTCAAACATAAAAATTTATATAATTCTCAAAACAAACCTTAGAAAAACCTATAAACCTGTGATCTACATTTTAAACCAACTATAGAGATTCATTTACAAACCTTTGTGAAGTCAGACGGACACCAGCACACAGACGTGACCTCTTGAGAATGACCCAGGAGCACAGTAGGAGGTTGCCAGGGTGTGGAGACCTAGTCCAATCAAAAAGAAACAAGTCAGCAAAGCAATGTTAGATTTCCCAGATAGAGGCCTTTGAATTCAGAAGTGTGTCTTAGAGAGTTTTAGGATTGTTACCAAAGGCCACTAGACCTGCCTAGATATAGTCTGGGGGGAAAAAAAAAAGATTTCCAATGGGCAATGAAATATTTCTGTTACTGATCTGGGAAAACACAATGAAAACAGCCAAAATAAGTAAATAATATGAGCTTACACACAAGGATAGTTCTTATTTCATATCAGGACAACCTAGCCATATATATTTTGACTAAAATTCAAGACTGGCATTGTCCCTCATTCCTTAGGTGGTAAACTTTCTGCAAGGATGTTATCCATCCTTAAGTAGTCAACTTGACAACTCAGTCCTGTTTTTACACAGCACAGACATTGTCAGATCTCTAGTCAGCTACTTCTAGGAACACTAAATTAACTGTGAAACTTGCAGATTTCCGAAACATGCTACCAGCTCTCTTGGGACAAAACGACGGTCTTCCTTCCAAAACAAGACCGTTCTCTTGTCCCAACAGAGCTGGTCAGTAACTTTTACCAAAACCCAAAGTTATACTCCTTCATTTTGAGTTGGATAACCTTCATTCTGAAGGGATATAAACTATATTTTACATGGCACTTTGGTATCCTTTCTGGAAAAACATTTTTTTTCCTCTAAAACTTTATTTCAGTTAATTTTCTGAGAGAAGTTTTGAATTTTCAAGTAAGTGTCACTCACATTTTAATAAATTTTAATGTAGAAAGAAGGGTCACATTGTACTGTCCTGTACACGTGACTAAGAATCGTATTTTTCCATCATCAGGTGCCACCAGTTATGTGCATTTAACAGCATCATACAGCTGACTCATTCAAGAGATGTCAATCTCTTTCATAGGCCATGGGAATTAATCAGCACAATAAGGAGTACAAACTCACATAACTATTATTAGCATGTGTGTTTCAAAAGAGCAAGGAGGTTGGGGCTGAGAGAAGTTATTCTCTTTCCATTTTCCTGAGGCTCTGAATCATGGCTCATTTGTATGAAGAAAGTGGAGGTGACTCTGGAATGATTATTTGTGGGAATGACTAAGTAAACTTAATAGATTCCCCATATTATAGTTAAGAGATCTGACACACTGATTGATAAGGTTATTCAACTCAATCATTAAATGGTTTAAATGGTACATATGCAATAATTCAAAAAGCAAAAGAATACAACGAGCAGAGTCTAACCTGTCTTGCTGAGTAAATTAAAATTTAACAAAAAGGAGGCTTTTTCCACATCCACAGGAACCTCACTTACTGCCTACTCCTACAATGGTACAGAGATAATTCGTTCTCACAAGGTAAAATATTTTAGAAAAGACTTTAAAGATCGTCTCTAACTATCCCAGCAGTCACAGAAATTTTCCTTTCCTCTTCCATTTGGGAAGGCCCCAGTCTATTAAGTTTCTCTTCACCCAAGTCCAAACAGGTCTGGTAGCAGCAAATTAAAAAGGAGAGGAAATCCTCAAGTCCTACTGAGCATCCCTGGTAGAAACACATTATTCTCTTCCATTGGTTCACCCTGCTTATTGCCTCTAGCTTTTAATTTCATGATATTGGTCCTTCCTCAGTTTCTGTATTATAATACCTAGAAGAACCTAAATGTGTACACCAAGGATTAAAATAAGTTTTCAAAAAACCCCCGAAATACCCACCAATAGAATATATGCACATTTTTGCATTTATCTATAGGGTTTCAGAGAAAAAAGAAACAGACCCATAAGAAAAACATTTTGGAATATGATAACAAGGTATCAATGACGACAGTAAAAGTCTAATCCAGGCACTTTACATAGCATTAAAAGTGGGGGGAAGGTTCCTCAAAAAGTTAAACAATTATATGACCCAGCAATTCTATTCTTAGGAATATAATTCTGTTCCTATACTCCCAGGAGAATTAAAAACCTATGTTAAACAAGAACTTATACACAAATGTTCACAGCAGCTTTATTCATGTCAAAAAATGTAAACAACTCAAATATCCATCAACTGATGAATGAATAAACAAAATGTGGTCTATCCGCACAATGCATATTACTTATATAACATGGATGAACCTTGATGATATTAAGTAAAAGACGTCAGACACAAAATGCTGATTTTGTATGATTCCACTTATACGAAATGTCTGGAATAGCAAATCCATAGAGACAGAATGAGGTTTAGCAGGTGTTGGGGAGGAAGAGGGGATTAGAGAGTGACTTAACTGTTAAAGGACACAGTTTTTTTTCTGGTGTGATGATGTTTGGGAATCAAACAGTGGTGATGTTGGTACAACACTGTGATTACAATAGTAAGTACTCCATTGTAAACTTTAAAATGACTAAAATGGTGAATTTTATGTTATATGAATTCTGTCTCAATGAAGAAAAGTTGAGGGAAGGGCATGTTATGGGTTAAAATGAGAAACGAATGTCTAACAAGTTTTTATGAACTTTTATGCTTTGATAGTTTAAGACTATCCTAGGGTATAGTATGACTACTTCAAGAAAGATTCATTTCTTCTAATGAGATTCAGGTGACTTTTAAATCCTTCATTTTTATTCAAATAAGTTTTTATTTATGTCCCTACATTATTATAAGAACATTATCATAATTATATAACTTCATTTTTTAAAGCTTCCTTTCCCTTTTAAGTAGGAAGAAGACTATTAAATCTAAGAGACATTTATATCCATGCATTTTGGAGATACTCAGACACAGAAGACTGTCCTCTCTTACATATTCTACCTTTTGTAAAATAAAGACTTCAATTCAAGGCACAAGGAATCCCAAAGTTAAATCTCCTAGAACTATGAAGGTACCTCTAGAAGTAAATGGCTCTAACCTACAGATCTCATAAAGTTATTCTGTGTACTGAAACATACAAAGAAGATCAGCACTTTTTCTCACAAAATCTCTTCTCTGCCCAGTTGGAAACCAAGTCTAATCTTTATTTCTGCCATGAGATCATTTACACTTCCTAAAGTGTCAGGCTCAACGTTTCACCAGTCAGTGGTAGAATGACTATGCCAAATCAGTTTATTTATAACCACTTCGATGCTATTCAGTGGCTATATCAGAAACAAACCAGAGAAAAGAGGATGGGGTGAGGGTGGGACAATAGTTAGGAAATAAAAAAGAAAAGGTATAATATTAAATCTTTTTAAGTCTTAGACCTCAATATCAGTCTGAATATATTATATTTCCCCTTTGCTGGGCAGTAGTGAGGATTAAAAAGCCATTCTTTTCTGTCTTAAGATACAAAACTCCCTTCTATTTTGTTTTCTTGTGCCCATGGGGTTTTGGCTTTTTAGCATAGAACAAATTCCAATACTTAAGATAATTCTGACTTTTTAACACGTAGAAGAGCAATCTAATAGCCTGGATATTCAGCTTGAATGGAATTGCTCTTAAAATACTACTCCTCCTTTTTTTAATCATGGAAAAGAGAAACTGAGCCACCTCACTAGGCAAATTCAATTTTAGGAGGTGCAAGCTTGCCAGGATCTCAAATATCAGAGCCTGTACACCGAGTTATGTGTGGACAGGCAGAAGAACATCACATCTGAACCACGTCATTCAACACTGACATGTGATCCAGCCTAGGAATTAAAAAAGGGTGACCCATGTATGTGGTAGCCACTGATTGGTTGTCTGAAAATGGCTTAGAAACAACGGCCAACTATATTTAGTGTATATCTTTAAAGGCAGGAAGTATTCCCTCAACCTTCATTCCCTGAAACAAAATTTTAAAAAGGCCTTTGCGCTAGAGAAGAGGAAGGAACTTTAAGAATTGTCAAGAAAACTTTACACACATACACATAATATATAATTGTACACATAATTATGTATATATATAATTTAAAAATTTATTAAGAATTTTAAAACTGTATCAAGAAAACTATACAACACACACGTAATTGTATACATAATTATGTACATATAATTAAAACTTATTAAGAATAATTTAAAAAGAATGATCAATGCATATTTTTTGAATTATTCTTTACATGCTTTTTGTTATGTTTGGAAAACAATTTTTTTTTTTTTTTTTTAAGAAGAAACAAACTTTAAAAGATACAGACCTGTGGTAGGAATAAAATCCTCTAGTTAAGTTGGGAGCCAAAGTAGAGAAGGAAACACAGGTAAGACAGTGAGCAAAGAAGAAAGGAAAAAGGTAGCAAAATAAGCATTAAGACCAAATTTGAAACTGAAAATTTAAAATATAAGAGCATTAATGCCAGTGACATAATATTGTTAAAGTTAAAATCTCAAGTAAGAAGAATACTCTAAAAAGGAAACTCCATCTTGTGGTGGAGTCTCAAGTATATATTTTATAGGCAAATTTTCATTTAAAAATATAACGAAAGAAATATGCTTGTAGAAAAAGGCAGGCCCAGCATAGAAGCATCTTAGATAGAGCAATATCTCCACCTTGTGACTATTTAGGATGTTGTCACTAAAATTTTAATAAAGCAGTGTTGCATTTTCGCAACTCTAGTTATATAGAAACCACTTTTTTTTGTACTTCCCTCAGGACTGGAAGAAATTAAGCTGAAGAATTATGCTTCATACTAAACAGGTTTTACCCCGTCCTAAAAAAAATTAGCAATATTACTTTCTAGAGCTTGGCAGGATAAAGAATGATACAACTTTCTCTTGAGAAGGGTTTGATACTATCAAAACTATGGGATCTATGAAGTTTTAGACGTTATGACTTTAAAACCCAAAATATGTGAACTCTAATCATTCAATTCACCAATGTCAAAGACATTAATGAAGTTACAGGGAGATCTAGAAGATAACTAATTCTTAGTCATGGGTAAACAATGCGTTAATGATTGTTCTCTGAATTCCCAGAACATTTCCATAATTAATTATTCCTTCAAGAGACAGTTTTCAGTAATAAGTGCTACCTGTTGTGTAATATTTTTATTTTCTCCACTGGGCTTCAAATGGACAGCTTTAAATTTCTTAGCTTACAGTAGACACTTTAGAATTACTGTTATTAAAAAAAGTTAATTAAAAGATTATTGGTCAGGTGTGGTGGCTCACCCTGAAATCCCAGCACTTTGGGAGGCCGACTTGGGCAGATCATGAGGTCAGGAGATTGAGACCATCCTGGCTAACATGTTGAAACCCCATCTCTACTAAAACTACAGAAAAAATTAGCCGGGCGTGGTGGCGGGCGCCTGTAGTCCCAGCTACTTGGGAGGCTGAGGCAGGAGAATGGCATGAACCTGGGAGGCGGAGCTTGCAGTGAGCCGAGATCATGCCACTGCACTCCTGTCTGGGTGACAGAGCGAGACTCCATCCCCAAAAAAAAAAAAAAAAAAAAAAAAAGATTATTAAATAATGCTATTAAATATATAAAAATCGGAGAAAGCAGCCATATCTACTTGTAGCCTGAAGATCAGCTACTTGTAACAAGAGAATAAAGATTAAATTAATCACACAAATAGTTTTGAGTTTCTGTTTTGTGCAAGGCTCCATGGGTGATTCAAACACAGGATCCTAAGGATCAAAATACTGTATTCTGAACGAGAGTTTGAAAACACAGGGCAGAAAGTCAGTACAGCATATTTTCCAGGATGCAGGAACAAAGTAGTTAAGGTTCTTACTACCCTCTGAATTCTCAATTCCTAATCATTTGTGAAACAGAGGATACAAATTGTCAATTTCTGACAAGCTATGGCCCTGAAAGTGTCATACATTCTGTAGCAGAGTAAGGTTTCAGCTATATTAAGAGCCAAGAGCAACCTTTACTAAATATCTGACGTAGGAATAGTAGAGTATGTGGTTACATTAAACTTACCTCATATTGGACAGAACAAATATTTGCAAGAATACTTCAGTCTAACATTTGTGGGTGAAGGTTAGCAGCTTACCTTCCATATGTAGGCAGCTTCATCACTTGAGCCACTGACTAAAAACTGGTCATCTGGACTAAGGCTGGATTTTACATAAAAGGTAGAGTTCTGGTGTCCATTGAAAATAGCCACTGCCAGAGGAAAAAAAACAAATTACTTGGCTCTCGTTATTTCTAGTGGTCAAATGGATATAGACAGCATATATATTCTAGCAAGTTTTATCACTGTATTGCCTATTGAAGCAGATGGTCTAGCTTTATCCATGAAATACAAGGGAACTGGACACTGGCAGAAAAACAAAACCCTAGAAAGAGGCTTTAGATTAGATCCAATCTCATGAACTCAGTCTGAATACTTGGTATGAAAATGGCGATATCAAGAGAAAAAAATTTGATGAAAACATTTCTTAAAAAAAGAATGCAGCCAACGTGCAACTGACAGTAAAACACCTTTATAAGACCCTCTCTCTCCAGCCCAGGGTAGGATTTCTTCCATTGCATAATATATTCATCTAATTTCCCCTTATACTTCAAGACTCTTGAGGATAAATTTTATGTCTTACTTTTTCTTCACTAGATTTTATAGTGCTTTGAACAGAGTAGATCCTCAAACATTTGTTCCATGAATAGGAAACAAACAAACAAACAAACAAACAAAACAGTGAAAAGTATCATTTGAGTTCTGGTTAAAACTTACTACTAGCTTATCTGGGATGTGAGAATCATTTTAATCCAGCATTTTAAGTAGGCTGAATGGTGGAAGTAGCTAGTGGGGTAAACTATGTTCATATGCAAGGCACTAGATTAGGTTTAGCCTTCTCACTATCAGTGGCAAAAGGGCAGGTAACCCAATCTAGCATACGTTCTTGATAGGTTCTTCTATCCTAAGAAGGTCAAAACCTGAGGCCTCTGACATTAGAACACTACTAGGAAATACAAGAGAAAAATCTCAATGTTTGGAGAATTTAAGGATACCTTTAGGCAGGAAAAAACAATCACACTCCAGAGAGAAAAGTATTAGTAGGCGACTTAACAGCTTTCCATAAGTGCTTACAGGAATCTCTTCCATTTTCTAGAATAAAGCTGGAAAAGAACTTTGTATTTATAGCTTTTAAGGAAAAAGCTATGCAGGCATAGCAAATTTCTCCTCACATCAGATATTTTTACTGTGAAAGTGAGGCAGGATATGAATCAATTTGTATACACCTATTATCACTGCAAAATAAACAAGCTCCTTTATTCTGAACATTGTTTTAAAACTGTAATTTTTAATCTTCCTCCACTCTGAACTATGAATGGAAAACTCTAGCCTGAATTTCCCACTATACCTGTAAGGATTTATTGCCCTCTGCTGGTCTAAGAAAGGCTGGTACGATATGCACTGTAAATGTTTAAACCTTGCTAAAAATCCTCCTAAAATGCATATTGGCTTTAATGAGCTCAATTTAATCTTGCAAAGTCATCCTCATGAACATCACTTAATATAACACCATAAATACAAAGCATGGTAGATCAAGTATCAAATCCAAGATCCTTTCAGAAGTTTTGAAAAGGACAAGTAATTACAAGATGTTATACACACACACACACACAGAGTTGTCATTCAATTTTTTTTTTTTTTTTTTAAGACAGGGTCTTACTCTGTCACCCAGGCTGGAGTGCAGTGGCAAGATCATGGCTCACTGAAGACTCAAACCTCCCAGGATCAAACCTCCTCCTACCTCAGCCTTCCGAGTAGCAGGACTATAGGTACATGCCACCACATTCAGCTAATTTTTTGCATCTTTGTCAAGATGGGGTTTTGCCATATTGCCATATTGCCCAGGCTGGTCTTGAACTCCTGGGGTCAAGCGATCCGCCAGCCTCAGCTTGGGTTTATAGGTATGAGCCACCATGGCCAGCTGTCATTCAATTTTTAAGGAACAAATTGATCTATTAATCTATTTACCTATCTATCCATCTGAGCAAATGAAATTAAATAGAAGCACACAAAAGGTTTACTAAATCATTAGCGAAGTGTTTGACGGCAGGACACTAAACTCAAGGCCCTTTTCAGTGCCACACTGCAGCAAAAATTATATAGAAAGAGCTCTTGTACATCTGATAATATAATCAGGATTAGGTTTTATCTTTCAAGGAAAGATTTTTGATTAACTAAATTAGCAGTTCTCCAAGCTCAGATTCCATTAAGGAAAGCATTAAGAAAGCATTAAAGAAACACCTCTTCCCTTTTCTAAACATTATTGCTCTTGCTTAGAGAAAATCAGACCCAGTGCAAAGCATCAGAAATGCCGACTATGATACTGCCACCAATACTAAAGTCCTAATAAGATTGCTTGGAGTGACCTTTGGAAACTTCTTTAAGATCTCAGCTAAAATGACAAGTTCTGGACCGGCACGGTGGCTCACACCTGTAATCTCAGCACTTTGGGAGGCTGAGGTGGGCGGATCACAAAGTCAGGAGTTCGAGACCCGCCTGACCAACAAGGTGAAACTCCGCCTTTACTAGAAATACAAAAATTAGCCAGGCGTGGTGGCGGGCACCTGTAATCCCAGTTACTTGGGAGGCTGAGGCAGAAGAATTGCTTGAACCTAGGAGGCAGAGGTTGCAGTGAGCTGAGATCGAACCACTGCACTCCAGCCAGGGCAACAGAGAGCAAAACTCCATCTCAAAAAAATAAAAAATAAAAGATTAAAAAAAAATAAATAAAATGACAAGTTCTGTACTTGAGGTTTCTTGTTTATCAAACCATTTCACTTTAGTGGAAGCTGGGTAACTCTGAGGATTGGTTATGGAATTCAAAGTGTTTTTGAAAGATCTATAGATGAGGAATAACCAGGCTACTAAGATGTAGCTTAAGAAATTGATGTTCTTAAAAATAACGTAACCCAAATAACTCTCTTAAAGCATGCCTGAGGCTGGTGATTTGGAAGAGGGAGGGGAGAAGATTAAAAAAAGAGGAAAGCATGCTTGAGAAACTTGGGTTTTCTTTTTAAAACTATCATTTATTAGTTGTAAGTATCAGATTCTATTTTTATAGTTTTGAGGGAAAAAAAAAGGCGAGGCTGGGGAAAACATCTAGAAATAAAAGGGCCTCTCTTTAACATTAAGGAGAAGGCTGAGATAGGCTAAAACTATTTTGGGGGTCTGAGAAATTCAGTCCCCTAATTTTAACCAGCAGCCCCTAAAGAGGACAAAAGCTGAGCAGAAGCACTTTGTCTACTCCACAGCTTATTAAATCAAAAATTGAGAGAATTCTAAATATAGGCCAAAGGGTATAATTTCAGGAGATATTCTCTATTAAAATAAAATTAAGTCACCATGTAAAGCACAATTCAGCTTACTTATGAAATCACAAGGAATGTACACTTATGAAATTATCACCGGATGTAATCAAAGATGTCAAAGTCCTCATATGGCTTAACAAGTTCAGTTTAGAAGAAAACCCATTGAATTATCATTACCAAAAAAAAGCCCATAATGGTTTCCTGGTAAGAGAATTTGAATGACTAATGTCTTACCTGGAGAAGTCTTCAACCCAGTCATATTGAACATGTAGATGTTATCGTCTGTGCAATTAGCAAATAAAGTAGAGCCAGTGGAATCCAAAATCAGACTTGAATATCCTGGAAAAAGTAAACTTAAGTTAGCATGTCCTGATGATGGTGAGTAGATTTGAGGTAGAGACAAAACGTACAGACAAAAATAGATCGTTCCTTAAGAAGAATCATCAGAATTCTTTGTCCCCAAAATATACACAAACCAAAAACATTCTTCTGAGTTTTTATCTTTTGAACTTCACATATTAGAATTTTTCATATCAATGTTACTGGAAACTAGCCTAATGTTTGTTTGTTTGTTTTTAACAAAAACTCATATCTCCCCCAAAAGACCTATACAAAGGCTTACCAAGTTTTCGAGTGCTGCTACCTGGGTACAGGAAAGACTTGGATGCTATAGGTTCTTGTCGATAAGCAGTATAATTCTTACGTAAATCCCATACTTTGATTATCCTAAAAACCAAGGCAAATAAATATTTTGTAGACCTTCTTCCAACCCCAAACAACTTCAATTACACTAAATGTGAAATGACTTTTAATCTAACTCTTCTGGCACATTAGCTAGGTACAGTGAGGATACTTAATTGGGAAACAAATCAAACTATCTTACACTGTTGTCTCCAATACCAGGCTTATAATTCTGACAGAACGGAAACAGATGTGATTTGACCCAGTGATGGGTTACTGGAGTTTACTCTAAGGGAACGGAAAAGGAAGATGAAGGTTGAGTGCCGATAGTAATTGTTCCATTGTTTTTAGAAAAAACACTTCCTAAGCCTTAATATTCTGCATATATCCTTTGATATCATAAGTAGTAAGTTCTGTCCCTGTGGTTACATCTCCGTACATAACTCCTTAAATAATCTAAACAAATTGTTCCATGAAATAAAGTATTTTTTCATTTCATCTACTGAGATAATTGTCTTAACCCTCTACTTCTAGCATGAAGGCAACTTGAAAACACAGACCTGATATGAAATGACAGTATTCTTGGAAACAAACAGAGCAAGCTTTCACAGTCATTCACAAGCAGAACTAATAACTTTTAGATAATCCTTCATTCCTGCCTGATAATTTGGTTCAGAGGGTTTTAGTGCCCAGAGGACACAATGGAAATCCTAGTTTGGTAAGCCATCATATTTTAAATTAAAAATTTTAAGGGAAGGATGCCTTGAGAGATATAATAGGAAGGAAGCTTAAAAAGAGAGTCTCCATTTGCAAAGATTTTATATTCTACAAAGCAACCAACAAGCATCACAGAGCAGACTTATTTGGAAGCCAAGAATTCAGACTAATCATGGATGATAGGTATGTGAAAGTCATTAGACCTTACTATCATCAATCTAGTTAGATTACTCCCAGAAATGTTAATTACATCCCCAGAATCAGATTTCTTCTTTTAGGATATTCTTAAACCTGAAAAAGATAAAACCCGAAGTAACAGAAATTTTACTCTTCAAAATGAGAATTAGTGACTAAATTATATTGCATAAGGCCAGCCAGCTTTTCTAAGATAGCAACAGCAGCTACCACTGCTCTTACGTGCTAGACAATGTGCTAAGCGTGACACATGTATTCTTTCATTTAATTATCCTTCAAGAGTCCTTCAACTAGGTATTTTCCAATGTGATCTACAGTTCCTTTTCTCATTTGGGGTACTTGCTGTGTTGACAGTTGAAAGCGCACACATTCAATTATAATGAGACTATGTGACTGTACCATCACAGCTCAAAAAAAAGATCTCGTTGGAAGAAATAAGAAATAGACTCTTACCCATCCACAGCTCCTGCTGAGACTAATGTATTCTCGTCTTGAAAGAGGACCACAGTAACACTTTGCTGGAAATCCTGATAGCACAAGAAAAGAAAAAGAAGATTCTATCTTGAGCATCATAATCTTTACCATCAAGAGAACGAGGTGCTAAAAAACGACTTTTCTCCCCAGACTGACTTAGATGAAGTCTTCTCTAATGAGCTCAATCAGATATATATGCTGACCAAGAGGTAATTTTAGCAAGGATCATTAAGTTTTAGTATATAATACTTCAACTTGTACTCAAGAAACAAACTGGTGACTAAAAGATTTTGCTTATCTGAGCCTACTGCATCTAGTTAGACTCAGCCCTACTAATACGCTGTGTGTATCCTTAGGAAACTTACTTAACTTTCTTGTGCTGGTTTAACCTCTAAAATGTTGCTCTACCTAGATTATCATACAGGAGTATCAAAAGAATTATGAATAAAAGATTATTACATGTTCTCTGAAAAAGAGGCCCAGTGGAGTCTTACCTCCTAATTGCTATTACCTAACAAGTTATCTTGGCTCAGAACCCGTTTAAATGTCTGAAATGTTACTCATTTTAACTTCATACGGCCTCCACTATCTGCCTCCATTCATGCTTGTGTCCTGTTCATGGTGTATAGTTTTAAGTCTTAATGTCTTAGCAGTCATACTTCCCCCAAAATATTAACTTGTACCCTACATACCACGAATATGAAAAAAAATTAAAGTGAGAAAAAGGGCAATTTTTTTTAAAGAAAAAGGATATATTACGGGCATTGTTTGAGCTCTGACTGTAAGTTATTAGAGTGGTACTATGTTCTACCCATGTGTTTCTCAATATATTTGATAATATTTTGTCAAATGCTTAAAAATAAGCTGGCCGGGTGTAGTGGCTCACACCTGTAATCCCAGCACTTTGGGAGGCTGAGGTGGGTGGATCACGAAGTCAGGATATCGAGACCATCCTGGCTGACACGGTGAAACCCCCTCTCTACTAAAAATACAAAAAATTAGCCAGGCATGGTGGCGGGTGCCTGTAGTCCCAGCTACTCAGGAGGCTGAGGCAGGAGAATGGCGTGAACCCAGGAGGCAGAGCTTGCAGGGAGCCAAGATCGCGCCACTGCACTCCAGCCTGGGTGACAAAGCAAGACTGTCTCAAAAACAAAGAACAAAGAAACAAAAAACAAAAAACGTATCTCTCTGTAGTTTGTATTACGAAAACAACAGGTATTTTTCCCCATAGAAGACTGCATCACAGTACTTAATATGCTTCCTCAAGCTACTCCTCCCCGACTTTTCCTAATGAATTCCACTATACTATAGGGTGTGTGTGTGTGTGTGTGTGTGTGTGTGTGTGTGTGTGTAGAGAGATTTTTAGGGATGAGACTCAGTAAGGTGAATTTTTAACATGTGCCTCAGGCAACTCTGATGTACATAGTATTTGAGGTGATGGCTATCTCAATTACCCTGATTTGATCATTATACATAGTGTGCCCCCCCAAAATATGTACAATTATGTTATTAATTTTTAAAAATGTAGATATTGAAATTTAAAAAAAAAAATCATCACTTGAAAGCTTAATGGCATGAGACAACATGATCTTATGTTTAATTCAATCTAATTATTTAAAACCAAAATAAATTTAAAGATATTTATCAACAAGCCTACGTATATTTTAATTCCATCAGTAATATAGGTAAATGTAATTATAATTCAGAAGAACTAAAAATTAGAATTTGAGAACCACAAATGTAGGCACTGAATAAGCAATAAACCATTGATATCAAATGAAAATCATGAAGATTCTCATTCACTTAATCAATAGCCTCCCATTTATTCTATCCTACAGATAAGATCTGCACACATGTATACATCTGTAAAACCTTACCACAGAAGGAGCAAGTCCTTTTGAATTCTGTTTCTTCTTGGGTTTTGAAGGGGTTTGCTTGTCTGAGGTGTTGTGAGCTCCACTGATTTGATTCACTTGCCTATAAAACCCATCTGAAAGATATTCCAAGGAAATTTAGGTTTCAGGATTCTTACATGCTGAGTACAACATGTGTACATAAAACTTCAATATTAAGTAATTTTTGACCAAATTGGTGAAATTAGAAGCCAGCAGAGCCAGCTACACTACATCTCCTGTGGTGAGACTATAATGTATAAAAAGGGAGAGATGTTTTAACAGCTTTAATAATTGCCAAAACTTGGAAACAACCAAGACTCCATCTCCAAAAAAACAAAAACAAAGATGTCCTTCAGTGGGTGAATGTATAAACTGTGGTTCATCCAGACAATGGAATATTATTCAGCACTAAAAATAAATGAGCTTGATAAAGCCATAAAATGACATGGAGGAAATGTGACTAGGGGAAGTAATAAGATCAGCGGTTGCCAGGGCTTAGAGGGAGGTAGGGATGAATAATTGGAGCACAGAAGAATTCTAGAGTAGTGAAACTATTTTGTATGATGCTACAATGGTGGACGCGTGTCATTACACATTTGTCAATATCCACAGAATGTGTAATACTAAGACTATATAACACTAATGTAAATTATAAACTCTGGGTGACAGCATGTGTTGATATAGGTTCACTGATTATATAACAAATGTACCACTCAGGCATAGGATGTTGTCAGTGGGGAAGCCTGTGTGTGGGCAGGACAGGGGCTATATGGGAACTCTCTATACTTTCTGCTCAGTTTTGCTGTGAACCTAAATCTGTTCTACAAAATAAGGTTTATTAAAATTTTTCAAAATAATTTTATTATCTATTTCAAAATAGCTAGAAGAATGGGAGGCCAAGGCAGGCAGACTGCCTGAGGTCAGGAGTTCCAGACCAGTCTGGCCACATGGTGAAATCCTGTCTCTACTAAAAATACAAAAACTAGCAGGGCGTGGTGGCATGCACCTGTAATCCCAGCTACTCGAGAGGCTGAGATAGGAGAATTACTTGAACCCAGGAGGTGGAGGTTGCAGTGAGGTGAGATTACACCACTGCACTCCAGCCTGGGTGACAGAGTGAGACTCCATCTCCAAAAAAACAAACAAAAAAAAAAACTAGAAGAGAAGAATTGTAATGTTTCCAACAAACACAAAGAAAAATGTTTGAGGTGATGGATTTCCCAATTACCCTGATTTGATCATTTCATGTTCTATATATGTATCAAGATATCACATATACCCCCCAAAATATGTACAACTATGTTATCAATTTTTCAAAATGCAGAAACTAAATTTTTAATAAATTAACTAAACGTGAACAGTGAGATAATCATCATTGTCTGCTTAATGGCATCACGAGACAACCATGAGTTTATGTTTGAATTCAATCTAATTCTTTAAAATCAGGCCGGGCATGGTGGTTCACACCTGTAATTTCAGCACCTTGGGAGACCGGGGTGGGCAGATCACTTGAGGTCAGGAATTTGAGACCAGCCTGGCCAACATAGTGAAACCCCATCTCTATTAAAAAAAAAACAAAAATTAGCCAGGCGTGGTGGCAGGTGCCTATAATCCCAGCTACTCAGGAGGCTGAGCTAGAGGAATTGCTGGAACCCAGCAGGTGGAGAGTGCAGTGAGCCAAGTTCATGCCACTGCACTCTAGCCTGGGCAACGGAGACTCCATCTCAAAAAAAATAATAAAATAAAATAAAAAAAAAATTCTTGAAAACCAAAATAAATTTAAAGACATTTACCAGTGAGGCTGCGTATTAATATTTTTAAGTCCATCAATAATGTGGGTAAATAGCATTATAATTCAGAAGACAATATGAGATAAATACGTGAGTGTAATACTTGTAACAATGACAAAGATTCTGAGATCTGGAACAGTGAGCAGAAATGGGGAATTATGAGTACACGCCCTCTGGTGGTAATCAGATGAAATCACTAACTCTTTCACTCAAAATTAAGTACAGGGTAATCCCAAATCTCTCAGAATTAAAATCTAACCTTTTTTGTTGCACCTGGTATCCCAGACCATAATGTTGCCATCTCTTCCACCTGTACAGAATACAGCTGTGCGGGAAATAAACAGATTATTGAGAGGTTAACAAAACCAGTAAATGACACATATATTTCAATTTAAATTTCCTAGACTATTATGTGCTAGGTACTGTATCTGGCACTGGAGTCAAACATTTAAAAATATATGGCTCAATAACAAATAGGAAAAAGGATTACGAGGAGCTTGAGATACTAATGTTGAACCAAAACTTTACAGAATCACCCCTCTGTAAATTTTTTAAAACCCATATAAAATATATAGTGGTTATAGTAAGAATGACAAGCAACAGTCAAAATACGGAGTGCTTATTATTCTAAATGTTAGCTACTATCCCACATGTTTTATACAAATTATCTCAATCCTTGCTATCAACCTTATTAGGTAGGTACCAAGAGAGGCACAGAGAGGGTAAATAACTTGTAAAGGTATTCCTGGCAGTATGAATCAGCTTACACTCCAAACCTCTAAACTGTATTGGCTCAGTATAAAAATATGGACCAGATCCGTATGAAGTTTGTGAAAGAGGCTGCCTCTGGGATGCAGTGGGATTGGAGAAGGCACTATAGGAGAACTTCAATTTATCTGTAATGTTTTATTCTTTAAAAGTAAGCCAAAAAACCCCCTGCCTCCTGTGTGAAAGAGTGAGCACTTAAAACTAATCCACTTGCATTAGTTGTAAATGGGATAAAACACAAAAACAACTATCTGAGGGCTCTGTGGAAACTGAATGAAAACATGCAATTTTGCTTACTGATATACATAATAGTTTACATATTCATGGAGTATATGTGATATTTTGATATCTGCCTGGAATGTGTTATGATCAAGTCAGGGTATCTGGTATCCATCACCTTGAGTATTCATCATTTCTATGTGCTGGGAACATTTCAATTCGTCTCTTCTAGCTGCTTGAAATATACAATATTTTGTAAGGTGACAACAGTCAGGTATCGAACAATGGAACTTATACCTTCTATCTAACTTTATGCTTGTATCCATCAAGCAATCTTTCTTCATTCCACCCTCACACCCACTCACTTTCCAGCCTCTGGTTATCTATCATTTTATTCTCTACCTCCATGAGATTGTTTTAGCACCCACATATAAGTGAGAACATGTGAAATTTATCTTTTGTGCCTGTCTTGTTTAACATAATGTTGATGTGAATGACATTTCATTCTTTCTTATGGCCAAATAGTATTCAATTGTGTATATACTACAATTTTTAAAAACTCTTATTTGTTCGTTAATAGACAGATTGATTCCATATCTTGGTTATTGTGAATAGTGTTGCAATAATGTGACTGCAGTTATCCCTTTGATACACTATTTCCTTTTGGCTCTATACCCAATAATGAGACTGCTAGATCAATAGTAACTCTATTTTTTTTTTTTTTTTTTGAGAAATCTTACTGTTTTCCATAGTGGCTGTACTAATTTACATTCCCATCAACAGTGTACAAGAGTTCTCTTTTCTCCACATCCTTGCCAGCATGTTTTGTTTAATAATAGCCATTCTAACTGGGTTAAGATGATATCTCACTGTGGTTATTAGTCATGTTGAGCAGTTTTTCATATACCTGCTGACCGTTTGTATGTCCTCTTTCATGAAATGTCTATTCATGTTCTTTGCCTACTTTTTTTTTTTTTTTTAAGACAGGATCTCACTGTCACTTAGGCTGCAGTGGTGTAATCACCGCTCAGGGCTCAGGTGATCCTCTCATCTCAGTCCCACCAAATAGCTGGGACTACAGTAGGGCACCACCATGCCCAGCTAATTTTTTTGTTTTTCTTTGCAGAGCCAGAGTTTTGCCACATTGCCCAGTCTGTGTTTGCCTACTTTTTAATTGTTTTTTCTACTGTTGAATTGTTCAAGTTCCTTGTATAGATTCTACTTATTATTCCCTTATTAGATGAATAGTTTGCAAATACTTCCCATTCAAAAGGTTTTGGCATGCAGAAGCTTTTTAGTTTAGTATAGTCTATTTATTTCTTATTGTCTGTGCTTTTGAGTTCTTGGCCATAAAATTTTTGCCTAAACCAATATCCTGAAGTGCTTTCCCTAAATTTTCTTCTAGTTTTGTTTCAGGTCTTACATTTAAGTCTTTATAATCCATCTTGATTTTTTATTTTTATTTTTTTTTGAGACTGAGTCCCACTGTGTCAACCAGGGTGGAATGCAGTGGTGCTATCTTGGCTCATTGCAATCTCTGCCTCCTGTGCTCAAGCGATTCTTAAGCCTCAGCCTTCCAAGGAGCTGGGACTACAGGTGCGCCCACCACGCCAAGCTAATTTTTTGTATTTTAGTAGAGGTGGGGTTTTGCCATGTTGCCCAGGCTGGTCTTGAACTCCTGAGCTCAGGCAATCATCTGCCTTGGCCTCCCAAAGTGCTAGGATTACAGGCATGAGCCACCATGCCCAGCCTATCTTGATTTTCTTTAATATAGTGAGACAGGGGTACAGTTTCATTCTTCTGCATATGGATACTCACTTTTCCCAGCACCATTTATTGTATGTTCTTGGTACCTTTATTGAAAAATCAGTTGGCTGCAAATATATGGATTTATTTCTGAATTCTTTTCTGTTCCATTGGTCTGTGTGTCTGTTTTTATGCCAATGCCATGCTGTTTTAGCTATATTAGCTTTATTCTTTTTGCTTAGGATTGCTTTGGCATTTGGGTTCTTTTTGGCTGCACATAAATTTTAAGATTGTTTTTTCTACTTCTGTGAAAAATGATGTTGGTATTTTGATAGGGATTGCACTGAATCTGTAGATTGCTTTGGGCAGTATGCCCATGGGAAAATAATTTTTCCCATCCATGAGCATGAGGTCTCTTTCCATTTGTCTCCTCTTCAATTTCTTTGATCAGTGTTTTATAGTCTTCCTTGTAGAGATCTTTCACCTCTTTGGCTACATTTATTCCTAGGTGTTTTATTTTTTGTAGCTATTGTAAATGAGATTGCCTTCCTGATTTCTCTCAGCTAATTCATTATCAATGTATAGAAATGCTATTGATTTTTGTATGTTGATTTTGTATCCTGCAACTTTTAATGAATTTATTAGATCTGAGGTTTTTTTTTTTTTTTTTTGGTAGAGTCTGGTCCTGAACTTTTCTTTGCTGGAAGACTTATTATTGCTTTGATCTTGTTATTATTGATTTGTTCAGGTTTCCTATTTCTTTCTGATTCAGTCTTGGTAGGTTGTGTCTTGTAATCTATCCATTTCCTCTAGGTTTTCTAGTTAGTGTATAGTTGTACACAATAGTTTCTGATGATCTTTTGTATTTCTGTGGTATCAGTTGTAATGTTTCCTTTTTCAGTTCTGATTTTATTTAGACCATCTTTCTTTTTTTCTTGGTTAGTCTAGCAAGTACTTTATTGATTTTATCTTTTCCAAAAACCAACCTTTTGTTTTTCTGACCCTTTTTCTTGCTTTTTAAGTCTTTATTTTATTTAGTTCTGCTCTGCTATTTATTATTTCCCTCTGTTAATCCAGGGTTTGGTTTGTTCTTGTTTTTCTTGTTCCCTGAGGTACACCATTAGATTCTTTTAAAGTCTTTCTACTTTTTTGATATAGATGCTTATTGCTATAAACTTTCCTCTTAGCACTGCTTTTATTGTATCCCATGGGTTTTGGTATGTTGGGTTTCAATTTTCATTTGTTTCAAGAATTGTAAAAATTTCCTTCTTAATTTCTTCCTTGACCCAAGTCATTCATACCATACTGCTTAATTTCCATGTATTTATAGTTTCCAAACTTCCTTTTGTTGTTGATTTCTAGTTTTATTCCATTGTGGTCTCAGAAGATACCTAATATTATTTCAGTTTTTAAAAATGTGTTGAGACTTGTTTTGTGTCTTAACATGTGGTCTATCTTGGAGAATATTCTGTTTGTTGATGAGAAGAATATGTGTTCTGTAGCTGTTGGATGAAATGTTCTGTAAATATCTGTTAGGTCCATTTGGTCTAATGTGCAGTTTAAATCCAATTTTCTGTCTAGATATCTGTCTAATGCTAAGTGGGGTGTTGAAGTCCTCAACTGCTATTGCACTGGAGTCTCTCTCTCCCTTTAAATCTAATAATATTGGCTTTATATATCTGTGTGCTCCAGTGTTAGCTATATACATGTTTAGAATTGATATATCCTTTGGCTGAATTGATTTATCATCATTGAATAACCTTCATTTCTTCTTACTGCTTTTGACATAAAGTCTGTTTTATCTGATGTAAGTATAGCTATTCTTGCTTGCTTTTGGTTTCCATTTGCATGTAATATCTTTTTACATTCCTTTATTTTCAGTTTATATGTGTCTTCACAGGTGAGATGCATTTCTTGTAGGCAGTATATAATTAAGTCATGTTTGTCTATTTGCCCAGTCTGTATCTTTTAAATGGAAAGTTTAACATGTTTACATTCAATATTATTCATATGTGAAGGCTTATTCCTAACTTTATTGATTGACTTCTGGTTGTTTTGTATATCCTTTGTTCCTTCCTTTCTCTGGTACTTTTTATCATTGTGGTTTCATGGTATTCTATAGTGGTAACATTTCAGTCCTTCCTCTCTCTTGTGTGTCTGCTTACCAGTGGTTTTTGTATTTTCATAATAGTAGATATTGTTCTTCACTTCCTGGTATAAGACTCCTTTAAGTAATTTTTGTATGGCCCATCTATGGTGATTAACTTCCTCAGTTTTTGTTTGTTTGGGAAAGACTTTATTTCTCTTTTATTTATGAAGGATAATTTTACTGGGTGTAGTATTCTTGGGTGGCAGGGTTTTTTGTTTGTTTTTGTTTTTTTCTTTAAGCATGTTGAATATATCATCTCATCCTCTCCTGGACTGTAAGATTTCTGCTGTGAAATCTGCTGTTAGGTCTGGTGGGGTTTCTTTTATAGGTGACTAGATGTTTTTTCTTTGCTTTTAGAATTTTTCACTTTGTCTTTGACTTTTGACAGTTTGACTACAATGTGACATGGAAAAAAACCTTTTTGAATTATATACTTGTGGGGATCTTGGAGCCTCCTGTATGTGGATATATAAATCTCTTGCTAGACTTGGGAAGTTTTCACCTATTATTTTGTTAAATAGGTTTTCCAACTCTTTCATTTTATCTTTGTCTTCTGGGACACTGAAAATTCATATATTTGGCCACTTTATAGTGTCCCATATGCCATGAAAGCTTTAGTCATTCATCTTTATTATTTTTTCTCTATTTTTGTCTGACTAGGTTATTTTAAAAGATCTTCAATACTTCTTCAAGTTCTGGGATTCTTCTGCTTGATCTAGTGCATTGTTGAAGCTTTCAAAGGTATTTTGTATTTCATTCAATGAATTCTGTAGTTCCAGAATTTAGCTCTATTTTATAATACCTATCTCTTTGGTAGATTCTTCATTTCCTTAATTATTTTTCTGTTTCTTTGTATTGTCTTTCAGAATTCTCTTGTATCTCACTGAGCTTCCTTAGTGTCAATATTCTGGATCATTTTTCCAGGATTTTGTGAATTCCTTTTTGATTGGGATTTGTTGCTGAAGAATTACTGTGTTCCTTTGGATGTGTCACATATCCTTGCTTTTCAATTTCTCTGTGTTTTTATGTTTATACTTGTGCACCTGGTGTAATAGTTGCTTCTTCCAATTTTTTGAATTTGGTTTGTAGTGGAGAACATTTTCCTGAAGATGTATCTATGGTGATGGTTGGAAAGGATACTTGGCTTTGGTTCTGGATGCATGCAGTAGCATAGTCTCTACCATTCCTTTTGGCCATAAATAGAGTCAGTGGTATCTGTGGTTTCATTGGTAGATTAGAGTGTGGTTGTTAGTGCAGACTGGTTAAGTTTTGCCAGAAACTGAAATACCAGGTAGGCCAGTCTTCAGGCCTCAGTGGTGGCAGCAGTGGTCTGAGCCTGCTTGTCCTTTGGCTCCAAGGCAGCATACACTGGCACTGGTGTTAATGGATCCAGGCAGGTAGATTCTTGGGCCTTCAGATGGCTTACTCAGGTATTGGAAATGGCAGCAGTGGGCCAGGTAGGTGGGCAAGTTCTTGAGCCCCTGGGCAGCAGGTGTGGAGTGATGTGGGTGATGACAGTAGCAGTGATGGAAAAATCCCCTGGAACCCAAGTGTTCCATACTAGTGCTGGCAGTGGCTGTGACAGGTTGGGCAGGCCAGTCCCCAGACCTGCAGGTTGCACGTACAGGTTGATGCCAGCTGTGGTGGTAGCAGCAGATTGAGTAGGCCCAACTTCAGACTCTAAGAGGAGTGCTCAGGCACCACTGGTGATGAACTGAACTGGGCAATCCTCAGGCTTCCCATATAGTGTGCTTGGGTAGTGGCGGGTATGAAGCTAGGCTGGGTAGAACTGCCCTCGGTGACCCTGGTGGTGCCTGCAGGTGCTGGCTATGGAAGGCAGGGGTGGGGTGATCCCCAGGCTTCCGGTGGAATGCTCAAGTAAAGGGCAGCAGCAGCTATGCTGCAGTACTGACATGGAGAGTGGGGTTGCTTTCCCTGGGAGTATCCATAGGCAGGCAGTAAAGGGACTGGGCTTCGCTTACACCTCTGCCCTGCGGCAGCTCAGAGTGGTGGTGGTTACAGGCGGTGGAATTTGTCCTTGGGAAGTGTGAAAATGTGCAGCTGCCCCTCCATTCAGGGGAATGAGGTTGCTGTGTGTGGCTCCTAATTCAGCCTGGGTGGCAGGGCAGGACACAGTCTGGTGGGGGCTGGGCTCTGAAAATCTAACTGTGTTATAGCTGCTTAGGACTTGGAGGTTTGTGGGACCCAGTATGATATCTCTCTGGAGCAATGCCTTCATGAAGTCTCCAGGCAGCTCCCTATGTTAGTCTCAGGGTCCATGAGCATCAAGGGGGTCTCCCATGGCTATTATTATTAGGGTTCACAGTGGGTATTTGGGCTGCTGTGTGTCTCACTTCCTCTTTCCCTGCATAGGAAGCCTCTCCAGATTCCTAGCTGATCCCAGTCAAATAGGCTGCTTTACTTTTCTCTCCTTCCTTGCTTTCAGAGCTTCTTGTCACTTCCCTGTTGAATCCCAGTGTTCTCTCTTAGATGATCTATTTGAAGTGTGATTATCTACGATCTCACTATCACTATAATATCTCACTATTTGGGTTCCACTCTGTGAAAGAGGTGAGTGCCAGATGCATCTAGTCAGCCATGTTGAAACCATTCATCTAATTCAGCACTTTTTAAGTGTCAGGCACTATTCATTCCTTTTAACAGCTTTGGTTGTACAGACTCTCACTCAGGTTCATTTTCCCCCTCTTTTGTTGGAATTTGTTGCCTAAAATAGAAACTGTTGTTTGGGGATAAAATTTACTCCTCCCTTTAAGTTACCACTTTCCTCCTTTTTTTTTTTTTTTTTTTTTGAGATGGTATCTCGTTCTGTCAGCCAAGCTGGAGTGAAGTGGCACGATCTTGGCTCACTGCAACCTCAGCCTCCCATGTTCAAGCAATTCTCCTGCCTCAGTCTCCCAAGTGGCTGGGATTACAGGCATGCACCACCACACCCTGCTAATTTTTTATATTTTTGGTAGAGATAGGGTTTCACCATCTTGGCCAGGCTGGTCTTGAACTCCTGACCTCAGGTGATCTGCCCACCTCAGCCTCGCAACGTGCTGGGATTATAGGCATGAGCCACCAAGTCCAGCCCACTTTCCTCTTAAACACACAATTTTTGGAGGAGAGTCAACATCTTTAGCAAATGATTGGCCTGAGATTAAGTTACTGGGTTTTTTGTTTTGCTTTTTTTTTTTTTTTTTTTGTGGTTTTACCTTGAGGACAGCCAAAGTTGCAGCATTAATAACAGGCAGCTAAAATGCAAATTAAAAAATCTGCCATCTTTCAAGCCAGAAGAACCAGGAAAAGGAGACTGGGAGCAACAAGAACAGTCAGAGAGTGAGGGGACGGGAAAACCTGGATACAGCTAGAGAAAGGGAACCCATGGAATTATGATTCCATGTTTAAACTCAGTCCAAGTCTCTGGCTAACCCCTGTACAATATGGGCAAGAGAAATTGAAAGCAGTTTGCAACTGAGGCTTAAACTAAAGAAAATAATTGAGATAAGATCCACTGTCCTCCTGTAGGTGTGATAGTCTTCAATTTGCATCTAAACAAGTGAATTGCCTGTTAAAAAAGGAACACCAACTCTTTTCTAAGCAATATAACAGAATCTAGAATCCATCATGCCATTCGCAATGTCCAGAATATAATCTTAAATTACTTGACTTACAAAGAGCCAGGAAAATGAATTATTCTCAATGGAAGCCAATCCCAAGATAATCCAGATGTTGATTTATCAGATAAGGTTGTAAAGGATACATATCCATGTTAAATGAGTTAAAGAAACGTACACTTGGCCTGGGCAACATGGCAAAACTCCATCTCTACAAAAAATACAAAAATTAGCTGGGTGTGGTGGTATGCACCTATAGCCTCAGCTACTTGGGAGGCTGAGGTGGGAGGATCACTTGAGCCTGGGAGGCAGAGGTTGCAGTGAGCAGATTTCACCACTGTACTCCAAACTGGGTGACAGAGTAAGACCCTGTCTCAAACAACAACAACAATAACAAAAAAAAAAAAGGAAGAAAAAAATATATACATTTGCAATCAATAAAAAGATGATAAATCTCAGCAGGAAACAAACAAATGAAGGTCAGGCACCGTGGCTCATGCCTGTAAACCCAGCATTTTGGGAGGCTGGGTTGGTAGATCCCTTGGACCCAGAAGTTCAAGACCAACCATGGGTGAAACTCTATCTCTACAAAAAATACAAAAAGAAATTAGCCAGGCATGGTGGCATGCACCTATGATCATGCTACCGCCCTCTAACCTGGGCAACAGAGCAAGACCCTGTCTTTAAAAAAAAAATAAGAAAATTTTAGAACTGAAAACCAGTATCTGAAATGAAAACATTCACTTGATAGGCCTAAGAACAGACTGGAGAAAATTGAGAAAGTGAACTTTAGGACAAATTAATGGAAATCATTCGATTTGAAGACGAGAGAGAAAAACAGAACTGAACATTATGTTAAATTAAAGAAGCTCGTCACAGAAGATCACATATTGTATCATTCCATTTGTATGCATGTGTATAACGGGCAAATCTATAGAGACCAAAACTACTATAGTGGTTGTATAGGGATGGAAGGAATGAGTGAAAGTACTGCTAATATGTTCAAGTTTCTTTTTGGGTTGATGAAAAGATTCTACATTTAGATTGTGGTGATAGCTGCACAACTCAGTGAATAAACTAAAAACCACTAAAACGTGCACTTTAAATGGATGGATGTTATGGCTTTTTCAGTTTATCTTAAATTTAGGATAACTGAAAAAAAAGAAAACCTAGCCGGGCGCGGTGGCTCACGCCTGTAATCCCAGCACTTTGGGAGGCCGAGGCGGGCGGATCACAAGGTCAGGAGATCGAGACCACGGTGAAACCCCGTCTCTACTAAAAATACAAAAATTTAGCCGGGCGCGGTGGCGGGCGCCTGTAGTCCCAGCTACTCAGGAGGCTGAGGCAGGAGAATGGCGTAAACCCAGGAGGCGGAGCTTGCAGTGAGCCGAGATCACGCCACTGCACTCCAGCCTGGGCGACAGAGCGAGACTCCGTCTCAAAAAAAAAAAAAAAAAAAAAAGAAAACCTCAAGGACGCATGAGATAATTTAGAAAAGTCAAATATATGAGTAATTGAAAATATATATATACATATGAGTAATTAGGGTACCAGAAGAAGCAGGGAGGAGAGAAAATATGAATAAATTAGGCAGAAAAAATATTTCTTTCTTTTTTTTTTTTTTTGAGTCAGAGTCTCGCTCTGTTGCCCAGGCTGGAATGTGGAGTGCACACTCACGATCTCAGCTAACTGCAACCTCCACCTCCCAGGTTCAAGCAATTCTCCTGCCTCAACCTCCTGAGTAGCTGGAATTACAGGTGCCCACCACAACGCCCAACTAATTTTTGTACTTTTATTAAAGATGGGGTTTCATCGTGTTGGCCTGGCTGGTCTTGAACTCCTGACCTCAGGTGATCTGCCTGCCTCAGCCTCTCAAAGTGCTTGGATTACAGGCCTGAGTCACCATGCCTGGCCCAGAAAAAATATTTCAAGAAATGATAGAAAAATTCCCTATTCAGTAAAAAGGAATTTACAAATACAAAAGGCTCAGCAAGCTTCAAATGGGAAAACTGTGAAGGGAACCATGACTAGACATACCACAGTCAAACTGCTAGAAACCAAAGACAGAAAATCCTGAAATTAGTCAGGAAAAACAGCATATTATATACAGGGAAATGATTTTAACAACCACAGAGTTTTCAATGAAAGCAGAGATGATAGTGGAACATCTTCAGGCAATGAAAGGAAAAAAAGCTGTTGACCCAGAATTTCATATCCAACAAAAATGTCCTTCAAGAATGACGATGAAATAAGGACATTTTCAGATAAAGAAAAACAAAGGTAAATTATTACCATCAGACTCGCACTATAAGAAATGTTAAATGAAGTTATTCAAGGAAGTGATACCAGAGGAGAGGAAAAAGATGGCATTGCCAGGGAGAAATCATGAGTTCAGGAAGGAAATTGTGGGTTCAGTTTTTGCTATGTTGAATTTGAAGTACCTGCAGAAAGGTTAAGGCTAGGATTATAGATCCGGGTCAACACAAGCAGAATGAAAAACAAAACAAAACTGGTACAGATGAAACTGTCCAAGAAGGTATAGATTGAAAGCAAAAAAAGGCTAAACACCAAATCCTGGGCCTTGCTAACACTTCAAGCTAGGTAAAAGCAACTATGAAAGAATAAAGAGAAAGCAGAAGGAGTACCAGAGGGAGTGGGATATC
The DNA here is from genome assembly GCF_049350105.2 of Macaca mulatta. Classification (NCBI taxonomy): domain Eukaryota; kingdom Metazoa; phylum Chordata; class Mammalia; order Primates; family Cercopithecidae; genus Macaca; species Macaca mulatta. The sequence continues at coordinate 69,788,098 of NC_133406.1, read as the reverse complement.
ACAGATTCTAAGCAAATACTTTTACTGGAATTTTATAAACACTAAAAGTGTAACATATTATAAACACTAAAAGTGTAGCATATTATACAAGCAGAAGAAAAGACCTGGAAAGTTTCACGCTTTCTGATAATTAGATAATAACCTTAGCAAGAGTGATTTCAGGAAGAGGGCTAGATGTGGAAAATAGATTAAACCAAATCAAAGGAGATGGAAAATATGTAACAGTAACTAAAAGAGAACACAGGGTTAAGATATTTGGGAAAATAGGTCACAGGCATTCTTGAGTCTTTCCTAAGGAGAATCAGCCAATAGAGAGGGAGAACTTGAAGATACAGGGTAGTGGGGATACATGCAATGGGGGAAGGTCTTGGGAAGAATCAAGAATGTTTCTCAATTTTAGCTACACATTGGAATCCCTTGAGGAACTTTAAAAAAATAAATGCCTGGCCCACTTCCAAGAGATTCTCATTTAATTAAAACTTGAGAATGATGAGAAAGAAGGTTCAAATATAGGTAAGTTTGTAGGAGAGGAAATAGAAATAAATTTATAATCAATTTTAATTTTCCACTAAAGTTCTAATACTTGCCCTTTTGCCACACAAAGCACGTATCTGAGTCCATTTTCTTTGCTTTTAGTTGGTAGATACTTAGGGAAGGCAAATTCCGTTAGTATGACTATGTCCAGTTAGGATTATTTGTATCCTACCCAGGTAGGGTGGGAAGAACTGGACCAATGATCTTTTCTACCATGCTACCTACAAAAACCCCCACAAAACACTAAGTATTTATATGGTCCCCTGATTGATTATAGACAGATCAATTGATTTAATTTATTTTGAGACTGGGTCTCACTCTATTGCCCAGGCTAGAGTACAATGGCACAATCATAGCTCACTACAGCCACAAACTCCTGGGCTCAAGCGATCCTCCCACCTCAGTGTCCCAAGTAGCTCGGACTACGGGTGCATACCACTGTACCAAGCTAATTTTTTATTTTCTTAGATATAGGGTCTCACTATGTTATCCAGGTTGGTCTTGAACTCCTGCCTCAAGCCATCCTTCTCAGCCTCCCAAGTTGCTGGGATTATAGGAATGAGCCACCATAATGAGCTCAGATTAAAAAAAAAAAGCATTCATATTTCACCTCACTTTTATGTCTACAATATTTTTGTGACCTAAATAGAATAGGTATTTATCTCACAAAATTAGAAAATGAAGGCCCAAGGAGGTAAAAATCACTTTGCCCAAGAGTCCAGAATAAAACAAAGGGCTTCCATGTTTAGTTGCAAAGGTTTGTCCTGTAAGAGGGCTTATGGCTGATGGAGTGAATAGAGCTATTATCTGTTCTGTTTTACCAAAACAAACCACAGGGCTTGGGAGTAGTATCTGATCAGATTAATTTACACTAGAGCACCTATGGACTACTGAAAGCCATGAAAAAAGCCACCTGCCCCAATCTCTAACTCAGTGCCTTTTCTTCTACAGCTCATCGTCATAAGCTGGTTCACATGCAGAGTTGTAAAAATTAAGCAAAAGGACCAAAAAATATGATGTTTTCCATTATTCTGTAGTTAGGTAAATTTTCATTATTTTAACATTATTTTTACAAACTCAGAGTGAACTCTGACACAGGAGTGTAGAAAACTAGAACACAAGCATACCTAACTACTTAAATATGTTAATAAAGTTATGCAGAAATAAGAAAAATCATGCCATAGTTCTCCTTAAATGTTCCAGTTTCAACTGCAACCACAGTAGATTAAAACCGACTTTCTTAAAAGTCCAAGCCAGGCTGGGCATGGTGGCTCATGCCTGTAATCTCAGCACTTTGGGAAGCCAAGACGGGCAGATCACTTGAGGTTAGGAGTTCGAGACCAACCTGGTTGACATGACAAAACCCTGTCTCTACTAAAAATACAAAAATTAGCTGGGTGTGGTGGTGCACGCCTGTAATCCCAGTTACTCAGGAGGCTGAGGCATGAGAACTGCTTGAACCTGGGAGGAGGAGGTTGCAGTGAACCGACATCATGCCACTGCATTCCAGCCTGGGCAACAAAGGGAGACTTTGTCTCAAAAAACAAACAACCAGTCCAAACCAGCTTAACCTCCTAAATGGCTCAAGTGAATAAATGAAAACATTTGATTTTTTTTTTTTTTTTTTTGAGACGGAGTCTTGCTCTGTGCCCCAGGCTGGAGTGCAGTGGCGCGATCTCGGCTCACTGCAAGCTCCGCCCCCCCGGGTTCACGCCATTCTCCTGCCTCAGCCTCCCGAGGAGCTGGGACTACAGGCGCCTGCCACCTCGCCCGGCTAATTTTCTTGTATTTTTAGTAGAGACGGGGTTTCACCGTGTTAGCCAGGATGGTCTCGATCTCCTGACCTCGTGATCCGCCCGTCTCGGCCTCCCAAAGTGCTAGGATTACAGGCTTGAGCCACCGCGCCCGGCCCAAAACATTTGATTTTTAAAATAGAGTATTTTTTTAAGTGATAAAGGAGATTGTAATGTCTGTCACTATTATTCAGAGATTAAAGTCAGATTACTTCAGAGACTCCTTTGAGATAAATGTTTGTTGGTCCATTAAAAAAAAATTATTTACTGAGAAACAAATGGAAGGAGAAAACAAAACAAAACAAAAAACAGAAATGAAGAGCTTAGGCCGGGCGCGGTGGCTCAAGCCTGTAATCCCAGCACTTTGGGAGGCCGAGACGGGCGGATCACGAGGCCAGGAGATCGAGACCATCCTGGCTAACACAGTGAAACCCCGTCTCTACTAAAAAAATACAATAAACTAGCCGGGCGAGGTGGCGGGTGCCTATAGTCCCGGCTACTCGGGAGGCTGAGGCAGGAGAATGACGTAAACCCGGGAAGCGGAGCTTGCAGTGAGCTGAGATCCGGCCACTGTACTCCAGCACGGGCGACAGAGTGAGACTCCGTCTCAAAAAAAAAAAAAAAAAAAAAAAGAAATGAAGAGCTTATTCAGACACCACTGATACATTTTTCCCTAGCTGCCATAGTACTGCGCTGTGTTATATCACTCTTAAATCTTCCTTGTCCATTATAACAATAAAATAAACATAGGAAAATCAATTTTTAGTAATAGTTGAAAACATAATAGAAAATTGGACCGTTTGGCCGGGTGCAGTGGCTCACGCCTGTAATCCCAGCACTTCAGGAGGCTGAGGCAGGTGGATCATGAGGTCAGGAGTTTAAGACCAGCCTCGCCAAGATGGTGAAACCCCGGCTCTACTAAAAGACAAAAATTAGCTGGCTGTGGTGGCGGGCTCCTGTAATCCCAGGTACTTGGGAGGCTGAGGCAGATGACTGCTTGAACCCGGGGGCTGGAGGCTGCCTTGAACCCGAGGGGTGGAGGCTGCAGTGAGCCAAGATCGAGCCTCTGCACTCCAGCCTGGGTGAAAGAGCAAGACTCCATCTCAAAAAACAAACAAACACACACAAAACAAAAAACGGGCCATTTAAACCAAATACATGATAAATTGTTAGGTAGAAAATCATGTTCAGTTTATCAGCCTTATAGCTCATTTAGATTTTACAAGTAGAGTTAATGAGTGCCCAGTACAAGGTTTTAACTTCAATGAACAATCAAAGTTAAACAATGGTATCGTAGCTGTTTATAAATCTTCACCTTATGTGCATGACTATATAAAAATTTACCAAAGACTCTTGACTTTCAGAGACAAGCTAGAGATAATGTCCAGAAGAGTGGGCCTAAAACCAATTTAATTTTATTAAGGTTTTCAGTCATATTAGAATCTTAATCACCTGGCTGAGTGCAGTGGCTCACACCTGTAATCCTAGCACTCTGGGAAGCTGAGGCAGGTGGATTGCCCGAGCTCAGGAGTTCTAGATCAGCCTGGTCAACATGGTGAAACCCCATCTCTACTAAAAATACAAAAAAATTAGCTGGGCATGGTGCTGTGCGCCTATAGTCCCAGTTACTCCAGAGGCTGATGCAGGAGAATCACTTGAACCTGGAAGGCAGCGGAGGTAGCAGTGAGCCGAGATGGTGCCACTGCGCTTCAGCCTGGGCAACAGAATGAAACTGTCTCCAAAAAAAGAATCTTAATCATCTAGGTAGGTAAAGTAGTAACTTTGATAGGGGAAAGGGTAGAAACAATTACAGGTTCTTACCTCCCCACTGTAAAGAAGGTTAAGGAGATGAAAGAGGATAAGCACAAACCTACCTTTCTCAAACTTAGAAAAGGCAACTGACTTGAGGCTGCATTGATGACCTTTGCACGTTCCAATCAGCTCACCAGCTTTCACATCCCAAAATTTGGCTGTTTGATCACCTGCTGCTGTAACCTTTCAAAAATAAGGTAAGCACAATTTAACAAAGCAATCCCTTATCAGTATTTACCCAGATCCTAATGAAATAAAGTCACTTACAAGTTTAAGTTCACCAGGAACCCAGGCCAGGTCAAAGACGGCATTCCAGTGAGCCATCCATTCTAAACAAAGAAAATGGTAAATGTGAAATGTCTAAATTGTATTCTGTGGTAGCCATATTAATAGAAGTGTAAATGCCTGGAAAGCTGTAGTAGTAAAAAGATCAGCAGTCGATCATTAAGAGAAATACAAATCAAAACCACAGTGAGATATCATCTCACGCCAGTCAGAATGGCAATTATTTAAAAAGTCAAGAAACAACAGATGCTGGCAAGGCTGCAGAGAGACAGGAATAGTTTTACACTGTTGGTGGGAATATAAATTAATTCAACCATTGTGGAAGACAGTGTGGCGCTTCCTCAAAAGACCTAGAACCAGAAATACCATTTGACCCAGCAAACCCATTACTGGGTATATACCCAAAAGAATATAAATCATTTTATTATAAAGATACATGCATGCATATGTTCACTGCAGCACTATTCACAATAGCAAAGACATGGAATCAACCCAAATGCCCATCAATGATAGACTAGATAAAGAAAATTTGGTACATATACACCATGGAATGCAATGCAGCCATAAAAAGGAATGATATCATGTCTTTTGCAGGGACATGGATGGAGCTGGAAGTTATTATCCTCAGCAAACTAATGCATGAACAGAAAACGAAACACTGTATGTTCTCACTCATAAGTGGGAGCTGAACAACGAGCACACATGGACAACGAGCACACATGGACACAGGGAGGGGAACAACACACACTGGGGATTGTTGAGGGGGAGCACGGAGAGGGAGAACATCAGGAAAAATAGCTAATGCAGCCGGATGCGGTGGCTCACGACTGTAATCCCAGCACTTTGGGAGTCCGAGGCGGGCGGATCACGAGGTCAGGAGATCGAGACCATCCTGGCTAGCTCAGTGAAACCCCGTCTCTAATAAAAATACAAAAAATTAGCCGGGCGTGGTGGCAGGCACCTGTAGTCCCAGCTACTCGGGAGGCTGAGGCAGGAGAATGGCATGAACCCGGGAGGCGGAGCTTGCAGTGAGCCGAGATTGCACCACTGCACTCCAGCCTGGGTGACAGAGCAAGACTCTGTCTCAAAAAAAAAAAAAAAGCTAATGCATGCTGGGCTTAATAGCTAGGTGATGGGTTGATATGTGTAGCAAACCACCACGGCACACATTTACCTACGTAACAAACCTGCGTGTCCTGCACATGTACTCTGGAACTTAAAATAATAAAAACAAAGATGCACACATAAAAAATCAGTAGTCAGCACCCTTTGGCATGAGCAAAGATAATTTGTGGACTCATAGAAATTACACATTCCCTTAATTACCACATGAGAACTAACATCTGATGTCAAATTCCTTTCCATGAGTTCACTAGTTATATATTCTCTAAAATGGAATCTTTCTGAAACATATTCCAGTTCAAAAATCTTCATGATACTGGCTGGGCACAGTGGCTCACACCTGTAATCCCAGCACTTTGGGAGGCCGAGGCAGGCAGATCACTTGAGGCCAGGAGTTAACCAGCCTGGCTAACATGGTAAAACCCCATCTCTACCAAAAACAAACAAACAAACAAAAAACAAAAATAAAAAGAACTTCATGATGCTCTCTGAATGGAATGTAAAATACTTTAGTTTGACATTCAACATTTTGCATTCTTTAGTCTTTATCTTGGTTGCAAGCCTCATCTCTCACTGTTTTCGATATCTTATTCCAACCAAATTGGTCACTTCCTATTGTATTATATCCTATGCTTTTCCATCTCTAGACCTTTGCTAATGCTTTTCCCTTCACCTGGAGTACCCCCTTCCATTTCCACCGGTCTAAATACCATAGTCCAACTCAAATGCCCCATTCTTCATAAATTTTCCTAGCCTTCTTTTTTTTTTTTTTTTTTTTTTTGAGACAGAGTCTCGCTCTGTCACCCAGGCTGGAGTGCAGTGGCCCGATCTCAGCTCACTGCAAGCTCCGCCTCCCGGGTTCACGCCATTCTCCGGCCTCAGCCTCCCGAGTAGCTGGGACTACAGGCACCGCCACCTCACCCGCCTCGTTTTTTTTTGTTTGTTTGTTTGTTTTTGTATTTTTCAGTAGAGACGGGGTTTCACCACGTTAGCCAGGATGGTCTCGATCTCCTGACCTCGTGATCCGCCCGCCTTGGCCTCCCAAAATTTTCCTAGCCTTCTTTACTACATGAGAGTTTTCTCTTTGACACCAGTGTGTTTTCTTTCTACTTCTGTATAATTTATAGCCTTTGTTTTATTTATTTCAACACTTGACTTATAGGTTCCAAATTATCAGCTTCTTAAGGTTAGAAGAACTTTGCTTTATACCTGAAAAATGTTCGATCAATATAAATATTTTAAAGCAACACTTCTCTAACCACATTAAGTGTTAAAGATTCAACTTTTTGAAGGAATTGTTTTTAATCCTAAAATGTATTTTTCTTAACTTTGAGTAAAGGCATTGTCATAGTTAACAGTTATTGACAGATAGGTAGTCCACCATTCACATCTAACCTGGTCCCTAAAAAGACTTAATCAGAAGTTAACATAATCGGGAATGTGTTATATATACTTCAGATGTTTGTCCCTTCCCAAATCTCATGTTACAATTTAATCCTGAAAGTTGGAGGTGGGACTTAATGGAAGGCATTTGGGTCATGGGGGTGTATCCCTCATGAACAGATTAATGCCCTCCCTAAGAGGTGAACAGATGAGTGACTTCTTACTCTATTAGTTCCCTGGAGAGCTGATTGTTTAAAAAAGAGCTTGGTACTACCCCTTTCTCTTGCCATGTAACCTCTGTATTCATGGGCTCCTCTTTGCTTTCTGCCATGAGTTGGGGCAGACTGAGGCCTTCACCAGATGTCTAATCTTCTAGCCAGCAGAATCATGCACCAAATAAACCTTTTTTCTTTATAAACTACCCAGTCTCAGTTATTCCTTTGTAGCAACACAAGACAGACTAAAACAGAATGTGTTCAAATAATAATACACTTGAGGATCTGTAAAGTTTTTTAAATGTTAAAACAAAAATTGTAGACCTAGACTTACCTTTGAAGCACTTCTTTCTGAAAGTTTGTGATTCAGTGTTATACAATCGAACAAAGCCTTCTTCATTGGCAACTGCTAGTACATGTTCCATATTGGGAGCTAAAGCAGAAATAAAGAATAAAATATATGAAGAGTAACACAAATTTTTTTTTTTTTTTTAGACGGAGTCTGGCTCTGTCGCCCAGGCTGGACTGCAATGGCACGATTTGGCTCACTGCAACCTCCACCTCCTGGGTGCAAGTGATTCTCCTGCCTCAGCCTCCCAAGTAGCTGGGATTACAGGCATGCACCACCACACCCAGCTAATTTTGTATTTTTACCAGAGATGGGGTTTCACCATGTTAGTCAGGCTGGTTTTGAATACCTAACCTCAAGTGATCCACCTGCCTCAGCCTGCCAAAGTGCTGGGATTACAGGCATAAGCCACTGCGCCCAGCCACAAAACTTTTTAAGCTTCCTCAAAACCACCAAAATTTTCTTCACATAATCTCTTATTTAGAGAAGGGCTAAATCGAGGGTTGTACTTAAACAAAACAGGAGTGGTACTGGCCAATGGCAAACAAAAGCATATGATGATGTAGGCCGCCAGCAGGCTGAGTCTATTAGTTTTGTTGTTTTTTTTTTTAATCATATTTTTATTTACGTATTTTTACCACAATCATTGCTACGTAATAGTCTATTAGTTTTTATTTGTTTTTGAGACGCAGTCTCCCTCTGTCACCTAGGCTGGAATGCAGTGGCGTGATCTTGGCTCACTGCAACCTCCGACTCCCAGGTTCAAGCGATTCTCTTGCCTCAGCCTCCCCAGTAGCCGGGACTACAGGCGTGCACCACCACGCTCGGCTAATTTCTGTAAGGAGTTTATTAGTTTTAAATTTCCTTTTCACAACTTTTTCTCTCCTCTCAAAACTATTATGGGTGGAGACAAGTACTTCCATTTCTTTCTTTTTTCTTTTTTTGGAGATGAAGTCTCACTCTGTCACCCAGGCTGGAGTGCAATGGCACAATCTTGGCTCACAGCAACCTCTGCCTCTCAGGTTCAAGTGATTCTCTTGTCTCAGCCTCCCAGGTAGCTGAGATTACAGGCATGCGCCACTACGCCCAGCTAATTTTTTGCAATTTTAGTAGAGATGGGGTTTTACCATGTTGGCCAGGCTGGCCTCGAACTCCTGACCTCAAGTGATCTACCCGCCTTGGCCTCCCAAAGTTCTGGGATTACAAGTGTGAGCCACTGCACCCAGACCCGCCTTGGCCTCCTAAAGTGCTGGGATTTCAGGCATGAGCTACTGAGCTTGGCCAAAGTACTTCTATTTCTGTTCATATATTCCCCAGTGAGTCACAGAAAGATACATTCAACCAGATCAAAGGGTATGTATCTACTGGGTAAAACAGTTTTCATTGTAGCTGAACCTTTGCAACCATTTCCTTATATTGGTTTTTTAAAAATGGTGCTATAATAATCCTATGCTTTAGAAGAAATATAGTTATGCTAATGATGCATAGAGATTAAGAAAAGTCTATTTTATAAATCAAAAGACAACAGTTTTTACAAAAACTCTAACATCTACCTAGTTTACTTTTTGAAGTATATTTGCCCTGTAAATGTGAAATAGATCATTTCTGTCCAAGCCTTGCCTAGAGAGTAATTCTCTTACCAGAAGAGAAGGTACATCCAAAAGGAGGAACCGGGACTCCTGTTTCTCCATAAGAAGTGTGTTCATCATTACCACTGCATTGATAACCAGTCAGAAGGGATTGTAGAGGGTATTGTGAAGACCATCCTAAAACAAGACAATTCCTTATAGAATTCCAATAGAGCATCACATTTCAGCATTTTTAACAAATCCAGAGGTAAATATTTGTTCTTAAGAAACTTTAGATATTAACATAGATCCACTTACTATTAATATCTATGGAAGACACTGTTTCTGGTATTTCCTTAAAAGAGTCCTAAGGAAAAAATGAAAAAGCACTTCCAACTTCTGGGGAGGTATAGCTTTGGGCTTACTATCTAAAATGAAGACTCTCACTAGCACATTGAGATTAGAAGAAATAAGAGGCCTTTGCATATTAAGAAAGATCTTCCTCCTTCTCCTACCAAAGAGACAACCACAAAAGCATTCCATTAAAACTGTTATCCCTTTCTATTAAATTCTTATGCTGGAACATCATACAAAATCCAGTGGTCAAAGAGCCAAAGAAAATAATATATATCAATGCAACTACTATAGCCAGTAACATATTCACCAAATTTACTTTCTTTTTCCTTTACTGCTGAAATTGTAGGAATCTAAAATGTTAATAGCAACGCTTATAGTATCTTAAATGATATTAGAGAAATTGTAAAGTGAAGCATTATGTACCTACCCCTAGTAAACATTTAGTTAGCCCTGGCTAGTGGCAGTGGGTCAGGCAGTCTTTACAGGAGGTCTTGAAAGATGGGTAAATTTTCACTGAATTTAGAATAGAGAACAGGAAACTCAGGGTGGAAGAAAAGTTTATTCTGCTTGGGTCAGAGATCTAACGTGCACTATGGTCCTACATAGTAAGATATCTTCAGAGATTTGTTTTTATCATACTGATTTGTGGTCAAGACATTTTAAACATATAAAAGAAACATTCATTCAACAAGTAATTACTGAAAACCAAATGTTCAATAAGCATTGGAGGAATCACTGAGTTTACAATCTATTGAAAGCATAACAAACTCACATTTTAGGGTACTCTGAATTCTCACTTTTCATCAAAAGTACTATGTGGAGAATACATCCTAGCTTGACATAACCTCAGACAAATCTACATTTGGATGTTCATAGACATAACCTGAAGGAATCAATAGAAGGGCACCAAAAAATTTAATCCAAATTTAATAATTAGTTCTGGGGCCATCATGTCATAATTTCAACATCAGATATCATTGTAAAGGAGCTGTTAAAGACCACTAAAAGAATGCAATAGGCTGGGTGCGTTGGCTCATGCCTGTAATCCCAGCACTTTGGGAGGCCGAGGCGGGAGGATCACGAGGTCAGGAGATCAAGACCATCCTGGCTAATCCGTGAAACCCCGTCTCTACTAAAAATAAAAACAAAAACAAAAACAAAACAAAAAAAATTAGCCAGGCATGGTGGCAGGCGCCTGTAGTCCCAGTTACTCAGGAGGCTGAGGCAGGAGAATGGCGTGAACCCAGGAGGCAGAGCTTGCAGTGAGTCGAGACTGCGCCACTGCACTCCAGCCTGGGCGACAGAGCAACACTCCGTCTCCAAAAAAAAAAAAAAAAAAAAGAATGCAATAGTTACGTTGAGTTCACAAGTATTAACCTACAGAATAAGTGTGTAGAAACAACAAAAGCCTCTGTTCAAAGGTTATGTAAATATACATGTTTTGGAATTAAAAAAAAATCAACTGCAAAATGCAAACTCAAAAGGGACTTTTGAACAACTTGGTTGAAATGAAGATGATACACTCCAAAAAACCTGCAATTTTTTACAATTAAACAATGACTTTAACTCTGCGTCTCTGCCTACAATTAACATCCAAACACCAATGAATGGTGAGTGATTGGTCCTTGCCTACTCCTCTACTTATGCAATCCCTGCAATACACACTTCACTGATGAACCACCCTAAGCTACTTTTGGATCCTTATTGTGTTATGAACATGAAACTGTAATGCTTACCTCCACAACACATTTGGAAAAAGCTATTATTTCCTCATTGTACAACTTAAGCCCCTAGAGTTACATGCACATATTCCAAGTAGTATACAAGAACATGAGAGTTTTCAGAGACTAAATTTCCAGATACAGTAGTCATCCCCATCTGTGGTTTTGCTTTTTGTGGTTTCAGTTGCCTATGGTCAACGATAGTCTGAAACTATTGCATTGAAAATTCCGGAAATAAAGAATTCATAAGTTTTAAATTGTGTGCCATTTTGAGTAGCAAGAAAATTTCACACTGTCCTACTCTGACCTGTCCAGGGTTATGAATCATCTGTGTCCAGAGTATCCGTGCCATATATGTTACCTGCTCTTTAGTCACTTCGCTGCTTTGTCTGTTACATAGTTGGAAGGTCAGTAGTAGCCTAATGTTATATCACAGTGCCTGCCTACATCATTCATCTCACTTCATCTCATCATGTTGTAGATATTATATCATCTCACATCATCACGAGAAGAGCAAGTATAGTACAATGATATATTCCGAGAGGCCACCTTCACATAACTTTTATTATAGAATATCGTTATAAATGTTCTGTTATTATTAGTTATTGTTAATCTCTTACTGTACCTAATTAAACTTAATCATAGGTATGTGTCTGTATAGTAAAAAACACAGCATACATAGGGTTGGGTCTTGGAACATATCCTTCAAGGATAAGGAGGTACTATTGTACTCAACTACGATATACAGTCATATGTCATGTAATGGCATTTTGGCCAAAGACAAACCGCATACACAATGGTAGTCTTATAAGATTATAATGAAGCCTAAAAATTCCTATTGTGTCTTAGTTTTTAACAAAAGGTTCGAAAAGTTAAGAAGAAAAAAGAAAAAAATTTAAAATAAAAAAACTTATAGAATAAGAATATGAAGAAATAAAATATTTTGCACAATTATACAATGTGTCTGTGCTTTATGCTGTTACCACAAGGGTCAAGAAGTTAAAAAATTTAAGATGTTTGTAAGTTTAAAAGTTACAGTAAGCTGGCCGGGCGCGGTGGCTCACGCCTGTAATCCCAGCACTTTGGGAGGCCGAGGCGGGCGGATCACAAGGTCAGGAGATCAAGACCACGGTGAAACCCCGTCTCTACTAAAAATTACAAAAAATTAGCCGGGCGCGGTTGTGGGCGCCTGTAGTCCCAGCTACTCGGGAGGCTGAGGCAGGAGAATGGCGTGAACCCGGGAGGCGGAGCTTGCAGTGAGCCGAGATCACGCCACTGCACTCCAGCCTGGGCTGGGCAACAGAGCAAGACTCCGTCTCAAAAAAAAAAAAAAGTTACAGTAAGCTAAGCCTAAGGTTAATTTATTATTCAAGAAAGTATTTTTTAATCAATTTAATGCAGCCTAAGTATAGAGTGTTTATAATGTTTACAGTAGCATAATGTCCCAGGTCTTCACACTGACTGACCACTCACTCATCGATTCACTCACAATAACCCCGAGTCCTGCAAGCTCCCATTCATAGTAAGCACCCTCCACAGGTGTACCATTTTTTATCTTTTATATCCTATTTTTACTGAACCTTTTCTATGTTTAGATACACAAACACTTACCATTGTGTTACAGTTGCCTACAGTATTCAACACAGTAATATGCTGTACAGGTTTATAGCCTAGGAAAAATACACAGCTTAGGTGTGTAGTAGGTTACACTATCTAGCTTTAAGTATACTCTGTGATGTTTGCACAATGATAAAATCACCTAATGATCCATTTCTCAAAATGTTATCTCCATTTATAAGCAATTGGATACTATATATGCATTTCTAAAACTCACCTGTCTGAAAAACCTGATGTCTCTGAGAAGGTTGAGGTATCACTTTTTTCCTTTCCCTTCATTACTTCCTTTCTTCCACTTTATAAAAGAAAGGCATTCCTGTGCCCCAATCTTAAACCTTGCATTGATCCAAAGAATAAAAACTTTTGGGTATCAAATATTTTTAAATAAAAACAAATAAACTTTTGGAACCTTAACAGATAAATAATTCCTTCAATAAAGGAATCATAAACACCCAAATTCATCTCTTTAAAAGATGTACTTCCAACAAAATTTTACTTTTGGTTAATAATTACCAAAATTGGTAATCTATATTGTTTTAAACAATCATATAGTACTAATAATTGAATTGAAAATTCAATCCATAAAGAAGTTTTAACACTCAGAGGCTTATGACAGAAAACAGCAATTTAAATTATCTTTTGACACAGAGGGGTATGACAAGAGTGATCAGTAAAAGAGCTTTTCAAGCATAAAATTAAATTACTGTGGGAGAAATGAAATGGAAATAAATTCAAGAGGAAAAAGCAGCTATATGGAATTTCTAGCAGTTAAAGAGTTTGTTCGTATGTTTCTAAAAAATGGATGACGTGATTATCAAATCACTACAGTATTTACATTATATTAGATACACTTAAAAGAGTGATATAGCATTTTTATTTATTCCCAATATGGTCAGAAATTATATTCTTTGCATTTGTTTAAATTTGTGATAAAAACTTTTAGATATCAATTTGAAAATACACAGAAGAGTCGTCAGATTTCCATTTTAGAAGGATCATGAGCAGCAATGTGGAGAATAAAGTGAAGACAGACAAACTAGGAGGCCATTTGGGAGACTTCTTACAATCCAGACAAGAAGGCATTAGGGCCCAACCTAGGGAAATGGAATGGTAAAAATAGAACACATCCAGGATACAGTAAAGATGCATAATCACAGAGATTTTAACGAAATGTTTTGAATGTGTAACTATGAGGAAGATGAGGAAGTCTTTAATTGACTCAGGTTTCTGGCTGGGAAAACTGGTTTAAATAATGAGGCCACTCCCTAAAATTGGTAATATAGCAGGTTTGGGGGAGAAGTTGAGTTCAGTTTTGGGTATTTGAGTTTGAGATGCTTGTGGGATTGACAGTCTGCGTGATAATCAACCCACACAGCTTTTACAGAAATGAATCTCAGGTACATGAAGTCTTCCAATAACATCATTTTGTACAATGTCATTTCCTCATACTGTTCATGAGAAAAAAAATCAATTCCTGTTTGAGGCCACTGGCTGGGTGGAGTTTGTACATGTTCTCCCCATGTTCACAGAGGTTTTCTCCAGGTACTCTCGTTTCCTCCCACATGCCAAAGATGGGTATGTTAGATTCACTGGCATGTCTACATGGTCCCAATAGACAATGGGTGTGTGTGAGTGCTTCCTGTGATGAAATAGCATCCGGTCTAGAGCTGGTTTCCACCTTGTACCATGAGCTGCCAGGATAGGCTCCGGGCACCCACAGTCCTGAGCTGGAATAAGTGTGTCAGAAAATGAATGAATACAAATAATTATATAATAAAAATGGTAAACTTTACAATAATCATACAAATGAATGACAAACGATTTGGTATGAAAGGGCTCAGTGAGCTGCCATATTTGTGATTGTTTTTGAACTGGGTGGTTGTAGGAGGTGCTCCAATTTTCAGTTTGCAAACATTTATTCCTTGATTTAGCCCACCACTACTATGACCGAGGTCACTCACTGATACGCCAAACTTGGGTAAATAATTATCTCACTTGTTTTTATTAATCTTTCTCAAATGTATGTATAGCACACAATTATTTCAACATTTAATATTAAAAGTGTTTTGGGTCTTTATTTAGAAGTTCAGTGGTGTTTGTATGACCAAAATATGCCACTGGAACTTAATTCTTGTTTATATCAAGTAGCCTATGGTAGAGTTGGTTTAGTTATACATTGTTTTCCCTAAAGTCACAGTTTCCAAGAGCCTATCTAGACATTAAGTGAGAACTTACCATATAAGAAATAGAAAGTTGTATGTACATAGAAGTGGAAGAAGCCCTGGTTATGGCTGTGATCATCCAAAGAAGTAGGAAGAAGAAGAAAAGGGGCCAAGGAGGGAACACCAACACTGAAGAGGAAAGGAGATGATTCTATAGATTTCAGTGGGTAACATATAATAGTGAATGAATTTCAGTGTCTATTGTGTAACAACGAATGAGTACTCGTGAACAGGAAAGAGGGAAGGGAAAGGTAAACACATGGAGAATTAGGAGAAAATCTGTCACAAAACAGTCTGAACAGCTCCCCCAGGACACACATATAGTAAGGTGTGGAGGTATAATAAAACCCAGGTAGCACTGTGCATAGTCACTCTTAAACAGAGGACAGAGAAGTAAGTCAAACAAAGTCCCAGAAGAGAAAGAGGAGCATTTAGAGTATAATTACAAAGATTATCTATGAGGGAAAGAAATAAGAATGGTATAAAGTTTCAGATTGCTAGCAGGAAGTTGAGGGACTACTTCTCAGTCTCTTTCTCAATATCATTTTCCTAGACTCATCCCTGAACATAAAAATTCCCTTCTCAGGTTCCTTTTCCACATGGTTTCAAGAGGAAAAAGAACCTCTGGCTATAGTCGATGTTCACATGAGTGAGATTTTATTTCTGTCCAAGGTTAGTCTGCCTACTTACCTTCCTTATCAGAAACTTACCAAAAAGTTTAAGTTGATGACACCCAAACCTAGCCTCAAATCTCTTATTGCCAATGTTTTAGCGTAAGAAAGTTAGATTTCTACATATTAACATGGGAATACGTTCAACTTATACCATTAAAGTGAAAAAACAGGACATTTTGATCCCATTTCTGAAAATAATAGATATTACCTCTAGCGTCGAAAACATCTGGAATAATATACTTCAATCTATTAACAGGGGTCATCTCTGGCGGATGTGGTTACAAGCATCTTTCACTCTAAATGTTTATGACCATGTAGTAAACGGGGAAAAAAAGATTTTGATCCTGTTAGAAGCAGATATCCTGTCTTCTCTGCTTGACTGAGTTCCTTAACAGTGGGTCATATTCACTGGTATATACCCATAGCAAATAGCTGGGCTCACTAAGATTCTACAACAAACGAATGAATAAATCAATGAGTATGAGTTTTGACCATCTCAAATAACTGTTGAGAGAAACATATACACACAAATGCATGCATTTTCCCGTTAACGCGCAATGGAGATGTAAGCTGTAAGAGGCCTTGGAAGGCAGTTATTTCGACGTCCATGCCTACGTTACGATTTTAAAAGCCCGATTACGATTACAAGTGTTCCGAGGAGATGAAAGCACAGCTTTCTTCAGTAGTCCCAGCTAACACTAATTTACCCTTGCCATGGGAGAACTCAGAAGCTGAGTTCAGAATTGGAGTCGGCCCTGGTCGGAGGTGGCGTGTGTTTCGGGGTAGATGAATCCCGCCAGCCCCGAGCAGCGGTTGGGACCGTTACTCACCATTTCTCAGGACGCCAAGCTGGGGCTGGCGAAGCACCGAATTGAAGAGCATCAGGGCCGGAGGAAAAGGCTCAGCTGAGAGAAAAGTCGTAGAAATGCCTCCAAGTTCAGCAAAAATCGCAGCTTGCGCCTCTCACAACACAAATCGTTATCGCCTCCAACTCCCGCCACTGTAAGCCCCGGCCGCCAAACTCCGCGCCAAACTGACGTCACGCTCTCTGATTGGCTTCCGAGCGACGTCCGGGCGCCTCAGAGTCATTTCCCCCTTCGGATCCCCGCCTCCTTTTCTCCCAGCCGCGGGAACCTGGAGTCCAAGAGCTCCTTGAGCGCCTGCGCAGAGGGCAGCAGAGGCGACTGCGAACCGCGGGGTGACCAGGGCGCATGCGTAACAGGGCTTGACAGCGCGCGGAGGAAAATCCAACAAGAAGGCGGCGGGAGAAGATGGCGGTTCTGGGGTAGAGTTTGCAATCTTTCTGACTAGGCTAGTCGAGTAACTATTCGGGTCATGGCGTCAAACTCAACTAAGTCTTTCCTGGCAGATGCCGGCTATGGCGAACAGGAACTGGATGCCAACTCTGCCCTTATGGAGTTGGACAAAGGTATTCGAAAGAGCGGGCTGAATGGGTGAAACGGGCGTGGGGGGAAGTGGCGCCACCACGTGGTGGTAGCTTCAGAGGACGGGTAGGCGCATGCGCCTATCTTCGCTGGGCGGGGAGTGCCTGTGCTTTTGCTGGGGCGTGGGCTTTGACCCCTTCGGGAGGTTGCGGGAAATTTGCAGGATTGTTTGGCCTTACACCGGCTAAACAAGTGGCGAGCTCTAGTGAGAGGCCCGTTTTGACCACTTGAGGGAACAGCCCCCTATTTTCTAAGCAGTGGACAGTGGCTGGTTTCTAAGAAACACTACAAAGAAATTCTGAAATTGGTTTTCAGTCTGTTCATTTGAGACCAGGTCACCATGAAATGTGCTGAATAGTTGTCTTGCACCGACTTGACAGCGATTCATTTGATTTCCGTAGCTCTGTTACCTGCGGGTTACAAGGCAGGCTAACCATGGCCGAGACCATGCAAAAAGCCCTGCTCATTCTCTGCGGACAAGTTCCAGGAGTTCTGTTTCCTTGCTTACAGGGAGCAGTTTGGTGTAGAAGGAGCTTTGGGGTTGCACTGAGTTAAATTTCAGTGCCGCTAATTTTATGATTAATTTCATCTAGCCTCGGTTTGTCGTCTACCAAGTGGGTACAGTACCATTGAGCTGGCAGAATTGTTGTATTAAGTGACTTAATGGTATGCGAAAGAAGCATTTAGTAAATGCTGAAGAGATATAGATATGGATTTGGGACGCAAGGTCGGAAATTTGTCAGTAAAGAACTCGACTGGTGATATGAAACCTGTTTCATATTAAGGATTTTTATTGTACGGGAAACATTTCGGCAGCTGGTATACAATTAAATCTTGATTAATCGTAGCCAATATATAATGTTGGAGAACAGGACTAGAACTCAGAAGGATCTCTGTTTAAGTCCCCTTTGAGCCACTTCCCAGTTTTCTGAGTTGGATATGTCTATTAACGTTTTTGGGACTCTTTTTCCGTTTATTTTTTAAACTGTGAATATTTTTAGTGGGTTAGTCTAAATAAGAGTTTCTCAGGCTCTTATAAAAGCTTTTACCTCCTGATAAACACAAAAATTTCACAACCCGCAATGGGATATTCCTTTGGTTGAGTCTCAATATCTTTAGTGCACTCCCATCAACCAAGAAAATGATGTTGAACTTTTCTTTCTCTTACCAAATCTATAGGGTTTTTCTCCTCTGAAAAATAAAATTGTAATATTAAATATGTTTTTCTTTTCTTTTCTTTTTTTTTGGAGACGGAGTCTTGCTCTGTTGCCCAGGCTAGAGTGCAGTGGCGCGATCTCGGCTCACTGCAACCTCTGCTTCCCGGGTTCAAGCGATTCTCCTGCCTCAGCCTCCCGAGTAGCTGGGATTACAGGTGCCCACCACCACGCCCGCCTAATTTTTGTATTTTTAGTAGAGACGGAGTTTCACCATGTTGGCCGGGCTGGTCTCCAACTCCTGACCTCAGGTGATCCATCCGCCTCGGCCTTCCAAAGTGCTGGGATTACAGGCATGAGCCACTGCGCCCGGCCTTAAATGTGTTTTTCAAACACTTTCCTCCTCATTCTGATACATCTCTTTCTTATCCCTACCAGTTCTAAGGACATTTTCTATCATGCTGGTCCAGCTGAGCTTGTACCATGCTGACAGTAGGATAGTGGTTGTGGAACAGTGATCAAGATGGGGCACTGAAGAGGAGTCTAGAATTGTTTAATTCCTCAAATTTTACAGTTGTAAGAAAAAAGCCACAATTTTCCTTTTTAAAGAAAAGTTGAAATGAAAATATTTTATATCTGCAAGAAAGAAATCAGGTGTCAATCTTAGACACAGAGTAAGTGATCATTTTCACTCCTCCCAGCAATGCCCGGCGTATTTTACAGATGAATCTCAGGCTTAGAAAGATGACTTGTTCTTTTTCATCTCACCTATAGTATCTTTTAAAGCTGTTAGGAAATTAAGTTATAGAAATAGCCAGTTTCATGTAGCATATAGTTGAGTATTTTAAATATTGAGTCATTTCATCTTGTACCTGTTAAAGTACTTCTGTTTTGTGAGCTAAAGGTCAGAAGGCTACAAGTTACAACTCTTTTTTCGTTCCCAAACTCCAAGGAATGCTGTTTCTGAAATATCTCCCCCACCTCAGCACAGACACTCAGACACATGACTTATTTGATCAGGCTTTGTACTAGGAACATGGCAGTTAATGAAACAAAACAAAACTCCTGCCCTTATAGAGCTTACATTCTAGACAGCAGATGCAGACACTCAGCAAATACAGCGAACACGTGACAGTTAATGATACATATTCTAAAGGAAAGTGAAGCAATGAAGGGGACTGGAGAAAACTGATCAGGGGCTGGAGTTGATTTCTTATTTTATGAAGGATAGGCAAGAAAGACCTCCTCAATCAAGTGGAGGAACAGCAAGTGCAAAGGCCCTGAGGTAGAAGCCTCCTATGCATGCAGTTATCTGGAGCAAAGTAATAGACAATGAGTATAGAAAGATAACCAGAGTTGGTTGGGCGCGGGTGGCTCACACCTGTAATCCTAGCACTTTGGGAGGCCGAGTTGGGTGGATCATGAAGTCAGGAGATCGAGATCATCCTGGCTAACATGGTGAAACCCCGTCTCTACTAAACAAAATACAAAAAATTAGCCGGGCATGGTGGCGGGCGCCTGTAGTTCCAGCTACTGGGGAGGCTGAGGCAGGAGAATGTCGTGAACCTGGGAGGCGGAGCTTCCAGTAAGCCGAGATCACACCACTGCACTCCAGCCTGGGCAACAGAACAAGACTCTGTCTCAAAAAAAAAAAAAAAAAAAGAAAGAAAGATAACCAGAGTCCAGTTCAGGTAGGGCCATGCAAGCCATCAAAAGGACTGGCTTTCATTCTGAGTGAGATAGGAAACCATGGAGGATTTTCAGCAGGTGTGTGACATGATCTGACTTTCCTTTGGAAAGTATCAGTCTGGCTAGTGTGTGGAGAATAGACTGAAGTGGAGAGGGTCAGGGACCCAAGTAGGGAGACCAATGAGAAGGCAACTATAACAATCCAGGGAAAAGAATATAGTGGCTTGGACCAAGGTGGTGACACTGAAAATGTGTGAAGTGCAGAGATTCTGGATATACTTTCAAGGTAGAGCCAACAAGATTTGCTAATGGATTAGATGAGGATATAAGAGTAAGTGGTCAAGAAAATTTAGAGGTTTTTGGTCTGAGCTACTGGGAGGATGTATGTATGTTTAGTGAAATCAAATCAGTTTGTGATATGTTAAATTTGAGATGTCTCTTAGACATTCAAATGGAGATGAGTAGACAGACATAAGATATAACCTTTGAATGCTATTTTAAATAAATATTTTGTGGCACTGGTGTTGCTAGAAACACACTCGGGAAATGCTGCCATTCATAACCTGTTATATATTTATAACCTATTGTACTTTATTCTGAGCCTTTTGAGCAAGCATTGGCAGTAAGCTGATTGTTTCTGATCTCTATAGGAATAAGTGGATACTATTTTGAAGCTGACTCAATTCCATTACTTTAGGATGTAGTTAGTAACAGGAAAATCATCGTCCATATGATAGCCATTCATTTACTCAACAGATATTTACTGACCACCTGCATTGTCTCAGGCTCTGTACTCAGACTAGGGGCTATATTGGCAAACAAGACATCTTTAAGGAGCTAGCTTGCATACAAATATAAGGAGACAGACAATGCTAGATCAAATGTGGCGCTGTTAGGACAAGAAGTTGGATTTTGTGCAGAGTGCAATGGGAAGGCATTGAAAGTTGTAGGCTGATGGCCATGCTGACTGAGCTTCTGTAAGACTGAGCATACACAAGCAGAGTTAAGTGTTATAATCAAATACATTACAGCTTATGTTTATCTGACACATTTCATGATATAATCATTACTATACGTAATTGGCAATATAAAGAATGCGTCTCACAAAAATTAGTGTAACTTTTTCACTAATATAATTTCTTAGTCTAAACATTTTTAGATCAGCTGATGGGAGGTTATCCTGATGATTTGGGAAAACTTATGCAAGATCTCTTTCCACCTGGGAAAAGAGGAGTCTCTTAAATGACATTATTCAGCCTATCTGCCTTCCGCAGTGTTGACCTTGGAAAGGATGAGGTGAAAGCAATGGGGAAGAGAGCAGTGACTCATTCCTTTTCTTGCAGCTGATGCAATGGGAAGGGAGGAAATATAGAGGGTAGATTTGTTACTAGAGGTGCTGGTGAACGTAATGCTGTGTGAAAAAGCTTGATGGTGTGCTTAATGAAAAATTTAGTTATGAAATAGAGAAATGATGTGAATCAGGAAGCTATCTCTACACTAATTCCCCCTTAGACGCTGTCACCTCACCTATATTCCAAAATACCTGAATTCTCAGACCATCAAGATTGTTAAAAAAGACCACAGATTGCTTTGACATTATCTATATGGCTCAGATGTCGTTGGTGTTTCAGTAAACAAATATGAGGCCTTTGAGGAAGTGTCTTCATAGGCCCTCCTGAAGAGAAAGGCCTCAGCAGCCAGATTTGTTTCAGGTGACTAATTCCCTACCATAACTGATTGATTCAGAAGGAGGCATGTGACCCACACGGAGTCAAATTCTTTCTCCTAAGAATCTCTGCTGCCAGACCACACAGTCTGAGAGTGTTGAGAAGCGGACCTATAAAATCATGTAGAATTAGGCCGGGCGCAGTGGCTCACACCTGTCGTTGCAGCACTTTGGGAGGCCGAGGCGGGCGGATCACCTGAGGTCAGGAGTTTGAGACCAATCTGCCCAAGATGGTGAAACTCTGTCTCTACTAAAAATACAAAAATTAGCTGGGGGTGGTGGCAGGCACCTGTAATCCCAGCTACTTGGGAGGCTGAGACAGGAGAGTCACTTGAACCCAGGAGGCAGAGGTTGCAGTGAGCTGAGATTGTGCCATTGCACTCCATCCTGGGCGACAAGAATGAAACTCGGTCTCAAAAAACAAAACAAACAAACAAAAAACATACAGAATTGAAGCTAAGGTGAGACTCTGGGCAACTTAATGCCACATAAAAACCAGCAGCCTGATTGGTAATTCCTTCATGGGCTATGAACTAATCCAAAAATTCAAGTTTTTACTGAAACCCACAGACTCATTCTTGTATATTACTAAAATTTACTGTCTTGGAATTTGCAAAATAAGTTATTAAATATTCCTAGAAGTTGGTATACATAAACTCAAATTTGTTTAGGATTCTAAATTAGTATTCTCATATGCATACTGGATGACGTTGCATATATCTTACCATGTACATTTACAGACATTTTCTGAAATTTGGGGGATGGATGCTGCCTTATTAATGCATCGTTAGTTTTCACTATCATTTTACTTGTTTCTATTTCTGCTTTTTAAATATAAAAATTGGCTTTGCCATCAATTTTTTAAGCTGTGGGTTGTATGCTTGTGTTCATATTTCTACCCATGTCCCCCCGACACCTTTTATTAATGTATACATTTCAAGATTTGTTTGTATTATGGTTCAATTTCGAATCATCATCATTTCTTAGCTAAAGCAAATGTATGTCACAAATTCTCCTAAATTGTGTTTGTTTGGTAAGGTTTTATTTGTGGTGTTCTTTGTAGTGGATGTTAGTTATGTTGATGGTTGCTTAATATCTTTTGAACACTCTTTTTGTGCTTAAGGAATGTCCCATAGCATGAACCTTGTCTAACCAAGGTAGAAGCAAAAACTCATTTCCTAGTTTCCTTTGCAAGAATGCAGGATCTGACTTAGGCTCTGTCAGTCAGACACACCTCCTTCTCACTGTCTGATTTAGAAGTTAAGAGATGCAAGAAGGAAGAGTTGAACTGTCCACTCACAGTTCTGCCCTGGCAGCAGCGGTATTTCTAGTGTACAGTAGCAACAACAATGGCTACAATATTCCTAGATGACAGCAGAGCTCATTGTTGCATCTGGTGTTTCCTACCAAAGACAGGGTTCCTCCATCCAGTTGTTTGGGTAGTGTGATATTAGGTGTTCCTAGAAATTTAACCTTAAAAATGGTTCTTAAGCTTTTAATAAACTCATTTTCTGCCTAATAAGCCAGAGTTAGCTTCTGTTGCTTGCAACTAAGAACTGCTGATAGATGCAACTTGGAGATTTGTGCTGTTTTGAAAACTTGATTAATGTATATCCCAAACCCCAAGTTTACCATAATTTATGGCATTCCCCTAATTCCCTAGAATTCATCACCTCAGAATTCCACTATTTAATCACTCATTTAAATGTCTCATTCTTGAATCTTAATCTCTTTCTTTCTAGTTGCTTGCTATAGATACATTTTAGCATAATGGTTAGCACTATAGCCTCTGGAGCCACATTGCCAGAATTTGAATCCCAACTCTGTCATTTGTTAGCATTGTTGTTTCTTATGCAAATTGCTTAACTAGTCTGTGCCTGTTTCCTCACCTTTCAAATGGGGGAAATAATGGTGCCTAATTTATGTGATTTTTAGTGAGACTTTAATACATGTAAAGTGCTTCAGAGTGACTGGCACAGAATAAGCACTTCATGTGTATTATCATTATCATTATCATTAACTGCTATTTTGGCTGGTCTTTATTTTCATTCAGACCTCAGTATTTCACCTCTCTACTTTTCTGTACCTGTTTTACTTCTTTGTTCAGCTTAGATTTCATGGTCCCTCATTTTATTAACTTCATTTACTTTCTTACCAGTACTTTAAATTCACATCCAAGGTTCCATTCTTTACTATCCTTAAAGGCAGTCAAAAATTGCTGCAGAAAGTCATACAGTAGGGTACATGGCTATCATCATAAATGGCAGCCAAATACACACTGACCTTCAACACGGACCTGCAGTACTGTAATGTTTCTGCAGTACTACTGTGTTTCTTTGGTCAGACACTCCTACCTTCTTCAGTAACATTTCAGATCTTTTACTTTTCTAAAACCAGAGATCCTGGGGTGTTATGTGAAGTATGATTTGTAAAACCTGACAGTGTGTTCAAAACCTTTAAAAACATTAGTGCCTGTCAGATAACAGCATTCTGAGGACCAAATTCGGCAGCCTAGTAGTTTTCTAACTCCAGTGTAATCAGTGTGGGCAGGCCAGTCAAATAAGTTATGAAGTGGCAAAAGTTAACTTGAGAATCTAGGTGCTGGCTGGGCACAGTGGCTCATGCTTGTAATCCTAGTACTTTGGGAGGCTGAGGAGGGAGGATCACCTGAGGTTGGGAGTTTGAGATCAGCCTGGCCAACATGGTGAAATCCCGTCTCTACTAAAAATATAAAACTTAACCAGGTGTGGTGGTGCACACCTATAATCCCAGCTGCTCGGCAGGCTGCATCACAAGAATCGCTTGAACCCCGGGGGCGGAGGTTGCAGTGAGCTGAGATCGTGCCACTGCACTCCAGCCTGGGCGACAGAGTGAGACTGTCTAAAAAAAAAAAAAAAAAAAAAAAAAAACCAACCTTCTCAAAGTTAAACAGATGCCTGGGACTCTGCACCATATATTTAGTAGATTTGGAGTAAAACCCCTAGCATAGATATTTTTCAAAAACTTAACAGATATTGCTGATGCAGAGCAAAGCTGAAAACCACTAGCATGGCAAAAAGCTCTGCACATTTTAAGTGCAAAATAAGATTAGAATAATGCATGCTTTACTTCTGCCAAATGAATTTTGAATGAATAAATGATTTTACAGCCTATTTTAATTCCCCTGGTCTACATGCATGTTGCAACTGAGTTAAGCGCTGTTTAAGTCCAGGCACAGAAAAGCAGGAGGGATCTGTTTTTGTTTTTGTTTTTGTTTTTGTTTTTTTTTTTGGTGGAAGAATACAAAATAAAATGTAGGTATGGCAATCACATCCATCCTTCTTAATCTTATCTCTGGGCTCACAGTAGTATTCTTATGATTAGTGGTCTTATGACCAGGGCATTCTTCCTGTAGCAAGCAATACAAATAAAATGTCTAACCCTCTTATACTAGAACTGGAATGTGCTGAGCTCCTGTTTTCCAGTGCTTACAAAATTGGCCTAGAGCAAGCAAGATGAGTACCATACTACGCCAACCCAGGGCTGTTGCTAAATAATAGGCCTTTAAAGCACTTTTTCCTTCTTTTTCACCTTAACTCCTATCCTTCAGAGCCAGCCTACTTCTCACTTCCTCTTTCCTAAGGAGGGCTCTTACATCAGAAAATACAGAAGAGATTTAATATTCTTTAACTCATTTACTCCATGGAGTTGTTATAGAGGAATGAGAGTCTACTTTATCTCAGATAAAAAAGTTTGACAATATTAGATAAAACATTCTCTGGCTTCATTCAAAATAATCTTTGGTACATTTTAAATCAGCATGTTTAAACAAATCAATATGGTCTTTGGTTCTGTTTTTCAGGGAAGATAAAACATGATTATATTCTGTCAAGGAGACTACCTGTACATAGGCTGTTTCCTACTATGCCTTTTTCATCTCAGCCAAGGTTTATTCATTACAAACAGAACTTTACCATCCTTTGTATGTAACTCAGCTACTGGAAGTGAGAAGAAAATGAAACAATCCAATTACTGTGGATTTTTTCAACCGCTTTGCCAACACATACACATAAGCACACATCTCTGTTCCTTGTCTCTTCCTCTCACCTCCATCCTCAGCTATGTCTTTCCTCTTCTGTGCCTTATCTGTGTGTCCCTTGACCCGTTTTTCATATCAGGCTTTTAGAAAAGCCTTTAAGGCTATGTGAGCCACGCTCCCAGCTATGTGGAATTACCCCTTTTGGCGTTGTGTGTTTGATAGGAAAAAGATTTCTAGAGCTTCAGAGGCAGTTCTTTGTGTGTGTATGGGGGTGAAAGGGAGGAGGGACCAGATGAAGGAGGAATGTGTTCTATCTCAGTTAGAAATGTTAATTAGTTATCCCATAGAAACTTTTATTATAAATGGTTATTAGGTTCCAGAGTACTATGAGTGCTGATAGTGCTATTATTTTCCTATGAGGAAATAATGTTCTAAGTACTGAATAACTAACACGAGTGCATTACAGAACATCACTCATTAGTAAATGAGAGAAATTACCTATGCAGTTTTACTTTGTGGTTGTCTTTTGTATGAAACATTGTGGCAACTAGGAAGAGCCTTCAGATTTCCTTTGTCTTTTTGCTTTTTGGAGACAGGGTCTCTGTCACCCAGGCTGGAGTGGAGTGAGTGGCGCGATACTGGCTCACTGCAACCTCTGCCTCCAAGTTCAAGCAATTCTTGTGCCTCAGCCTCTTGAGTAGCTGTGATTACAGGTCCCTGCCATCACGCTGGGCTAATTTTTGTAATTTTTTTTGGTAGAGACGAGGTTTTACCATATTGCCCAGGCTGGTCTTGAACTCCTGGCCTCAGGTGATCTGCCTGCCTCGGCCTACCAAAGTGCTAGGATTACAGGCGTGAGCCACTGTGCCTGGCCTCCTTTCTTGTTTTTTTAAGAATAATCAAAGGTTACTGGACGGAGATATTCTAAGATACTTATTCCTGTGAGGATATAATTAGCATTTTATGACTGGTAAAATACTAAACAGAGACATTTGAAATTGATGCTATTAAATCCTTACCAACGTATTCACTCTTAGTGAATTTTTTTTTTCCTGGTTCAGCTGTGACTCCAGGCAGGATCCAGAGGAGTGTTCCAATATCTTCTCTGGGTTTTGTAGAGACTTATTTTATCCTTCTATGTTAGCTTCTTAAAGCACTACATCAACCTTAAAAGGGCATAGGAAAGGGCCAATTCCTAATGAATTTTTTAGAAAATTGAATATTCTTTTTTGTTGGTTGGGTTTTTAAAATTTTTTTAAAAATCAGATTTAGTGAGGTATAATTTGTATCAGTTAAAATTCACCAAATGTATGTAGTCATGAAACCATGACCATAGTCAAGACATAGAATATTTCCTTTACCCGAAAAACTTTCCTTGTGTGCCTGTGCAGTCAGTTCCCTTTCTCTAGCTCCCAGCTACCACCAATCTATTTTTTGTCACTATAGTTTTGCCTCTTCCAGAATGTCATATAAAATAGAATCATACAGTAAGTAAGTGTAGTCTTTCGGGTCTGGCTTCTTTCACTCAGCATAATGATTTTGAGATTGTTTTATGTGGTTAAAATAAGGTATGATTTCACAAATCACATGGTTTATTACCATACAGAAAGAGTTTTCCCCACCTTGTTCACAATGTTTAGAGGGGGAGAATAATAAGAACAAATCTCACAGGGAATACATTTGATAGACAAAGTCCATCAACCACGTGTGAGTAAATACTAGTTTCATTTAGAGTCCAATTAGTAAAGTCTAGTTGTGCATTTAGGATGGAAACAGGCCACTGTGAATGTAAAGTCTAATTGAAGTTTGAGGTGTACCTTTCTATGAGATGTTCTCTGGAGAGAAGATCTGACCAACACTGGAGATCTATGATGACAACAAGGTTTTCAATGCTAGGAGCCATGTCATCAGGGAGGGAGATTACACTCCATGTTCTTACCACAGCAGAACATTTCACTCACAGTAGCAGACTATTGTAATCATTTCAAAGCTACACAACAGAGATACACCTTTGTTGTTGTATGCATCAGTAACTGGTTCCTTTTTTATTGCTGAGTAGTAGTTCATTGTATGGATATACCACAGTTTGTTTATTCATTTACCAGTTGGTGAACATATGTATTTCCAGTTTGGGGCTATTAATGAATAAAGCTGCTGTGAATATTTGCATACAGATCTTTGTGTCGACATATGTTTTCATTTCATTTGGATAAATAGCTAAAAGTAGCATTGCTATGTGTCTAGTATGTTTACCTGTATTAAAAAAGAACCAACAAAAAATAAAATGCCAAGGGATACCTCTAACCAAGGAGGTGAAAGATCTCTACAAGGAGAACTACAAAACACTACCAAAAGGAATCATAGGTGACACAAATGGAAAAACATTCCACGCTCATGGATTGGAAGAATCAATATCGTTAAAATGGCCACACTGCCCAAAGCAATCTACAGAGTGCTATTACTGTCAAACTATCAACGTCATTTTTCACAGAATTAGAAAAAAAAAACTCTTATAAAATTCATGTGGAACCAAAAAAGAGTCTAAATAGCCAAACCAATCCTAAGGAAAATAACAAAACTGAAGGCATCACATTACCCAATTTCAAACTATTGTGTAAGGCCACAGTAACCAAAACAGCATGGTATTGGCACACACGCAGTCACACAGACAGCAGAATAGAGAACCCAGAGATAAAGCTGCACACCTACAGCCATCTGATCTTCAACAAAGTTGATAAAAATAAGCAATAGGAAAAGGACTCCCTGTGCAATAAATGGTACAGGGATAGCTGGCTAGCCCTATGCAGAAGAATGAAACTGGACCCCCCTCCCTTTCACCGTATACAAAAATTAACTCAGGGTGGATTTAATATTCAAATGTAAGATCTCAAACTGTAAGAATCCTAGAAGAAAACCTAGGAAGTACCATTCTTGACATCAGCCTTGGGAAAGAATTTATGACTAAATCCTCAAAAGCAGTTGCAACAAAACCAAAAATTGACAAGTGGGACCTAATTAAGCAAAAGAGCATCTGCACAGTGAAAGAAACTATCAACAGAGTAAACAGCCTACAGAATGGAAGAAAATATTTGCAAACTACGCATCTGACAAAGGTGTAATATCTAGTCTATAAGGAACTTAATTCAACAAGCAAAAACCAAATAACCCTATTAAAAAGTGGGCAAAGGACATGAAAAGACATTCTCAAAAGAAGACATACAAGGAGTCCACAAACACAAAAAAAATGCTCAGCTTCAGTAATCATCAGAGAAATGTAAATTAAAACCATAGTGAGATACCATCTCACACCAGTCAATATGGCTATTATTGAAAAGTCAAAAAATAACTTGCTGGTAAAGCTGGGAAGAAAAGGGAATGCTTATATATGTGCTGTTGGTGGGAATGTAAATTAGTTCAGCCGGTGTAGAAAGCAGTTTGGAGATTTGTCAAAGAACTTAGAACTGCCATTCAACCCAGTAATCCCATTACTGGATATATACCCAAAAGAAAATAAATCATTCTGCCCAAAAGACACATGTACTCGTATGTTTATCCCAGCGCTGTTAACTATAGCAAAGATGTGGAATCAACCTAGATGCATGTCAATCATGGATTGGATAAAGAAAATGTGGTACATATACACCATGGAATACTATGCAGCCATAAAAAAGAATGAAACCATGTCTTTTGCAGCAGCATGGATGCAGCTGGAGGCCATTACCCTAAGCACGTTAATGTAGGAACAGAAAATCAAATACTGTATGTTCTCACTTGTAAGTGGGAGCTAAGCTTTGGGTACACATGGACATAAAGAGAGGAACAGTAGACACCAGGGACTCTAAAAGTAAGCAGGGAGGGAGAGGGGAAGAGTTGAAAAACTACCTATTGGGGTACTATGCTCACTCCCTGGGTAATGGGATCATTCATACCCCAAACTTCAGCATCTCACAGTATACCCATTAGCAAACTTGCACATGTACCCCCTGAATCTAAAATAAAGGAAAAATGAAAATTAAAGGAAGGAGCCAGAGGGTTGTCAAAAGAGCTGAACGGTTTTACATTCCCACTAACAATGTGTGAGAGTTATAGTTACCCCATATCCTCATTAGCACTTGCATTGTTGGTCTTTTTAAAGTTTTTGCCATTCTAGTGAATGTGTAGTGGTATCTTTTTGGAGTTTTAAATCTTCATTTCCCTGATGACACTGTTGAGCATCTGTTCATGTGCTTATATTTGCCATCCATATTTTTTCCTCAATGAAATTTCTCTTTAATTCTTGTCCATTTAAAAAATTGGTTTGTATTATTGATTTACAACAACTGTGGATGAAGTCCTTTATCACATATGTGTTTTGTAAATGTTTTCTTTCAGTATGTGGGTTGTCTTTTCATCTTCTTAACAGTGTCTTTTGAAGAGCAGAAGTTTTAAATTTTGATGGAATTTAACTTACCACTTTTTTATTTTATGATTTATGCCTTTTATTTTATCTAAGAATTCTTTGCCTAACCCAAGCTCATAAAAATTTTCTTTATGTCTTCTTCTACATAGTTTATAATTTTAGCTCTTACACTGAGGTCTGTTGTTCATTTTGAGTTAATTTTTGTGTATGATGCAAGGGAGAAGGTTGATTCTTTTTGCTATGCTTATCTAGCTTTTCCAGAATCACGTGTTTAAAAGATTATTCTTTCCACATTGAATTATGTTGGTACCTTTGTTAGATCATTGATTTGAGAACTTTCTTCTTTCTTAATATAAGCCTTCAATGTTATAAATGTTCCTTGAAGCACTACTCTAGTTGCATTCCATAGATTGTGCTTTTATTTTCATTCAGTTCAAAATATTTTTCTAATTTCTTCTTTCAGCTGTGAGTTATTTATTTATTTGTTACTTAAAAATTTTTTTTTTGAGATGGGGTCTTGCACTGCTGCCCAGGCTGGAGCACGGTGACACAATCACAGTTCACCGCAGCTTCAACCTCCCAGGCTCAAGTGATTCATCCACCTCAGCATCTCCAGTAGCTGGGTCCACAGGCGTACACTACCACGCTTGGATTTTTTTTTTTTTTTTTTTTTCGTAGAGACAAGGTCTTACTATGTTGTTCAGGCTGGTCATGAACTCCTGAGCTCAAGCAGTCCTCCTTTTCCCAGCCTCTCAAAGTGTTGAGATTACAGGCATGAGCCACCATGCCTAGCCACCTATGGGTTAAAGGTGCTTTTTTTTTTCTTTTTTCTAATTTAATTCCATGTGGTCAGAAAACATGCATTGTATGATTTCAGTCCTTTTAAATGTGTTGAGCTTTATTTTGTGGCTTTGAATATTCTTAACTCTTACCTTAAAACTTTTTTTCATTATTGTTTATCTAAAAGTAGTGATTTCCAGATTACTATTTGATATACCATTTTTACTTTTAAAAGGGTAATGAATTATACTTTACCTGCTTCTTAAGAATGATTATTTCTTCACTATCTAGTAAATTAATATTTGCTATTTTTGCTTTGTAGCCACGAATATGCAAACTGTTCTTCCCTCTCTGTGCTTTTTTTTCCATAGGCCTAAGATCTGGCAAACTTGGTGAACAGTGCGAAGCAGTTGTTCGCTTTCCCAGACTTTTTCAGAAGTATCCATTCCCTATTCTTATCAATTCTGCATTCCTAAAGTTAGCTGATGTTTTCAGAGTTGGGTAAGTCTTTTTAAAGCCTCAATGTTCTAAAGTACTTTGTTCATATTTCTTGTTTTCTATTGTGGTCTTTTTCTTTTTGCCTTTTAGGACTTCCACCTGGTTAGTTACCATTAGTGGACACACATGACTGTGTGCAGCACATCAGTGTGAGATTTAATGACGTTTAAAGCAAAAATGAAGAGTATAATTTAGACAATACTTATTTCTTTGGAGAACAGAATAAAATTAAGACAACCTTGATATTTTAGTGTATACTTCAGGAAAAGCTGTGGCTTTGTACAGATTGTTTTTGAGAAGTTGCTGATTTAATAATTTATTTTATAGCATGAGATGCATGTCTGTGAAGTACCTGAAACATATAAGTACTGAATACATGCCTGTTTGCTTTTTCGCCCCCACCATTCCCTCTTCTGCTGCTTTCTGCCATTCTCCATGTGCTTATGTGCTCATATGTACACAGTATCACACTTGAGGAGAAGAGAAGTTGTGGAATAAGCCCAAGAGAAGAGAAAGACCATCTGACTTCCTGGCCTTGGTTATAATATAGTTTGAGGAGATTTAGTTCTGCTCTAGGTCTTCTCCTTGTGTCACTGCCATTTTGGTGTCTTGCAGCAACACTATAGCATAGCTAACTGCTTATGCTTAGTGTCCACGTAAAGTACAAACTTTAAGTAACTCTTTTAGTAGTGAAACAAATAATGATAAGATTGAAAAATATTTGCTGTTGCTAAAATGTAATATTATTAGTGTTGCTTTGGTTCCTAATTAAATATTACTTTCTAAAGTGACCTAATTTATTTTATTTCTGGTTTTTCTAGAAATAATTTCCTGAGGCTATGTGTTCTTAAAGTTACCCAACAAAGTGAGAAACATTTGGAGAAGATTCTAAACGTGGATGAATTTGTGAAGAGAATTTTTTCTGTGATTCATAGTAATGATCCCGTGGCAAGAGCCATCACCCTCCGGTATACTGTATTGTAATAATTCACTATAAGATTATTTGAACTGTAGTTATGACCAAAAAAAGCAGTATATTTACATTTTTCATTTTGAATATTAGGAGTTGTTTTTGGTTTTTTGATTAAGAGTCAAGGCAAAACTGTGATAACCATCCCAATCTGCAAATGCTTTTTAGTTAACATCTATGTTAACTGTTTTGGTTATAAATTGTTGCCTAACTTGTGTTTGAAATGCATCTCTATATAGGTAGGTGTTCTGATCAAATAACTTGGTGGATCTCAATATAACAGCCTCAGCTCATTTTGAACTTTGCCTTCCTGACCTTGTACTTAATGTTTTCTGTCAGTTTTCTATATTCTTCCCTGATTATGTGATCATTTTTAATGTGATAAATCATATTTGATCTCACCGGAGAATATCAGATATAACCACTATAGTTTCTTTAGCTTTTTCTTTTCTTTCTTGGCATATTTTTAAAAATGTATTTGTTAGAATTTCATTTTGTAAGCCTTATATCCAGCTTGAACCATATTCTCTTTTTAGCTCTGCCATTTATAGAATCATATCTATAACTTTTTATATCTTTTGAAATTCACTTTCCTAAATTATAGGGTTCATTTCTGACCTACCCTGCCCAGACAGTCTTTTTAACCAGGAAGTTCGGGATGTCACATCTTCCCTGAATGTCCTTTTTTCCACACCAAGAATCAGTTCTTCCTTCTTGTTCAGAGTTTAGTGCTTTTGTCATTTCTTTGGCTTTTGAGTGATTAAATTGTGAGCAGTATGTGATATTTTAAAGTCAGTTAATTGATTTTCATCTTTTGAAAGCTATATTCAATAGAATTTATTTATTTATTTATTTATTTATTTATTTATTTATTGAGATGGAGTCTCAGTCTGTCGCCCAGGCTGGAGTGCAGTGGCGTAATCTTGGCTCACGGCAACCTCTGCCTCCTGGGTTCAGGCAATTCTCCTGCGGCAGCCTTCCAGGTAGCTGGGATTATAGGTGCCCGCCACCACGCTCAGCTAATTTTTTTACTTTTAGTAGAGGCACGATTTCACCATGTTGGCCAGGCTGGCTGGTCTTGAACACCTGACCTCAGGTGATCTGCCCGCCTCAGCCTACCATAGTGTTGGGATTACAGGTGGGAGCCACTGCGTCTGGCCCAGAATTTAAACTTAAGATATTTTTACCCTTTACTTCAGCAAATATACCTGTAGGAATTTTTTAAATAAATCATTTTTAAAAGTTGGTGAATATATGTATATAGATGATTATAGTGTCATTTTTGTGGAATGAAAAATTGGGGAAAAATCAACGTGGGAATGGCTATTTGTGAACTACTGTATAACTTTTAAAGAGTAAAGTGAGTTGTGAGTCTATATATGCTGACATAGAAAGATAATAAGTTTTAAAAAGTTGTCAAATAGTATCAATTTTATTAATTCATTTTGTCAGTTAATACTAATATATATGTTTATATAGGCTCAGAAAAAAATCTAGAGGAATATATACCGTTAACAGTGATTATTTTTGGTAGAGTCTTTGGGTTATAGATTACAAGAGGCTTTTCCATTTGACTTTGTTTGTAATGTTTGAATTGTTTTTCACAAATGTGGTTTTTTTTTTTAAATCAAAAGATAATAGAATTTAACTGGTGGAATGAATTTCATAAATAATTTAAAGCTAGCCTGAATATTTTGGTAAGAATGCATATTAATATTTGTTATTCATTTTGTATGCTTGCCCTTCTCTAAGTCATGGCAGTTGACTCTTGCCTCAACTCTTTTTTTAAGCACTATGGTTATCAGTAAAACCAGCGATCTCTAGAAAGCTTCCAAAAAGAAGGATCACTTTAAAGGAAAAAAAAAAAATTAGATTTAAATCAGGTTTTTCAACAGTAACCTTTGTTGCAATAAGTATTAAAGGAAAATTGAGCTAAGAATTTTATATCTATCCAGTTTTCATTTAAAAGAGTAGTAAAATAAAAAGATTCTCAGGCACACAAGGCCTTAGGAGGTTTGCCATATAGGACCTATTTTGTAAACATTCTAGAAGGAGGTACTCAAGTAGGAAGAGAAAAATTAAGCTGGAAGCAGTGGGAATAAGTCGTTAAATGTGTCAGTATTAGACTAGTCTAATCTTTTCTGGTATAATAGATTAATAGTCATTTGTTATTTCTTTTGAAAAATGTATAATTTCAAAACCTTCAAATTAAATATAAATTACATATTTAGTCCATTTTAGTTTCTTGCTACTAATGGTATTACTTAATAGTACTAGGAACAATACTAATTAATTGAGTGTAATTACAGGGAGTAGTTAGGTGATTACATGTCACATTGGAAGGTTATTTAGGATGTTGACTTTGAAAAAGGTTGTCATTGTAGGAACATTGTAGGTTTTGTTTACTGCAGTGTTTTGCAAATTTCTAAAATTTATGCCTTTCTACTGAAAGGATTTTTCAAACTACTTTCTGTGGTTTATATCACAAACAATAGATTTTTTTCCTTTCTAATTGTGTAATTTTATTATGAAGTAGACTGTTTTCCAAGCTTTACCTTCTGCACCATTGTTGATTCTGGCATGAGCCCCAGGGGTGTGCTCAACCACTCCTTTCTTGATCTTGAGGACATTTGAAAATCATCATACCAATATTTACTGATGTGGGAAAAAAAGATTGGGAGGTCTTACTTTTTTTTACTTTTGTATCTGCTTAACAGCAAAAATGTAGTATTCTTAATGCTTTGCTGAAATGGACTTCTTTATGCAACATTGGAAAATTGATATTTTGATGCTTTAATAATTCAGAAGTTTCCTTTCTGGGCTGTTTGGTACCTGGAATGTACTTCAAGGTGATTGTTAAAAATTTTGCTTTTTAGATAAGCCATCTTAATTTTTCTGACATATTGAAATATGTAAAAGTGTTTAAAATTTGAGTCATGGATTTCTAAAGTTATGCTTTATTAACCAGAGTTACATGGAATTACCTATAAACTTTAGTTTTGATAATCTGGCTTTGCCTGGCCTCTTCCTTTTCTGACCTTGACTTTATCATATGCCCGATATTCTTGGCTTTCTCTATTTCTGTAGGATGTTGGGAAGTCTGGCATCAATAATTCCTGAGAGGAAGAATGCTCATCACAGTATTCGTCAGAGTTTAGATTCACATGATAATGTAGAAGTTGAAGCTGCTGTTTTTGCTGCTGCAAACTTCTCTGCACAGTCAAAGTAAGCATACAAAAGCACATCCCTTTTAGTAATTTGGCTTCCCAAGAAAAGTTTTTGAAGGAAAAACTGATCAACTTATATAAACACTAAGAGATACAGGAAAGTGTAAATGACAAGGTATATTTTCTGAGAAGGTTTACCTTACACTGGGGAAACAAGACTTAAATTCATAAAATAGAAAATGTAAGTACAAATGTTGGTATTAATTGTGTAAATGAAATGAGTTTCCAGAAGGACAGGATCAGCATAGATTAGTTGGGGAAGGCTTCATTGGGTAGCAGAGGCTTTATTCACTAAGGAGCTTCTCTCAGACATATACATCTGTAATACTAAAATGCTTACCCACTGTCTTCTAATGTTAATTTGTTTTGCATTAGAGCTGTCCACAGTTTGGCAAAGACAATAACTTGAATTAAAACCAATTGTAACCTATTCAGAATGTCATATCCTACACTTGTTTTACAGAACAGTATTTTTTTTGGGGGGGGGCGGGAGGATTAAATGTTGACCATGGTTTTATTACTATGTTTGATTGGCTTGTTTCTCTTCTGTAAAATAAAATATAATATCCCCCTGACTGACAGGAAAAGTAGCATTGCCTTCTGGGGAGCGTTTTGGTAATATGTGTGAAAAGCCTTAAACAGGTACATCCCTTTGACCCAGGAAATTCACTTCCAGAATTTATCAGTAATATGTACTGATAATTATTTGTATGGATGCTAGTTGTAGTGTTACTTGTAACAACAAAAGAAATGAGAAGCAACTTAAATTTCTGCCATTGAGCTTAGATAAATTATGATCATACAATAGAATACGGTAACAACTTAAATGTTTTTAGAAACGTATTTGGAAGCCGTTTACATAATAGGTTATGTAATATGACAGGTTTGTTTAAAAAAAAAACACCCTAATAACTTATGTAATATAACAGGTTTGTTGAAAAAACAAAAAGGCCTAGTGTTTGTATTTATGCAATAGAAAAAAAAGACTGGAAGGATATATATAAAAATCTTGTCTCTGAGTGGTAAGATTGTATATAATTTTTGTTTTCTTTTTATAAATTTCTCTATATCTTGGCATGAACAAGTTCCAGTTTTATAACCAGGTGAATAATAAATTTTTTTTAACATTAAAAAAATTAGTATTTGCATACCCTTCTCTTCAGCTTTTGTTTTGTTTTGTTTTTTGAGATGGAGTTTCGCTCTTGTCACCCAGGCTGGAGTACAGGGGCACAATCTCAGCTCACAGTAACCTCTGCCTCCCGGGTTCAAGCAATTCTTCTGCCTCAGCCTCCCAAGTAGCTGGGATTATAGGCGCCTGCCACCATCCCTAGCTAACTTTTGTATTTTTAATAGAGACGGGGTTTCAGCATGTTGGCCAGGCTGGTCTTGAACTCCTGACCTCAGGTGATCCACCTGCCTCGGCCTTCCAAAGTTCTGGAATTACAGGCGTGAGCCACTGTGCCCGGCCCCTTCAGCTATTCTTATCAAACCTTCAGAGTTCCAGTAATTCTTATTGAAAAAGTAGATAATAGAAAGCATATAGTTTTTAATTTCATGGATCAAAATTAATAAATAGATGTGGCAGTAATTGATGATCAGAAATATCTGAATAAGTACAGTTCCTTTTTGTGCCTTTGAAAATAAGCATTTTTTTTTTCTCATTGAGAGTCATTGGTTTTGAGAGGACTTTTAAAAATTTCAGTCACATGTCTCTTAACTATGAGGTTACATTCTGAGAAATGCATTGTTAGGCAATTTCTTCATTGTGCAAACATCATAGAGAACTTACACAAATCTAGATGGTATGACCTACTATACACCTAGGTTACATGGTATAACCTGTTGCCCCTAGGCTGTAAACCTGTATAGCATATTTCTATACTGAATACTGTAGGCAATTGGAACACAGTGGTAAGTATTTGTATATCTACACATAGAAAAGGCTCAGTAAAAATGTGGCATAAAAGATAAAAATGGTATTCCTGTATAGGGCACTTACCAAGAATGGAGCTTGCAGGACTGGAATTTGCTCTGGGTGATCAGTGAGTGAGCGGTAAATGAAAGTGAAAGCCTAGGACGTTACTGTATTACTACTGTAGACTTCCTGAACACTGTACACTAAGGCTTCACTGAATTTATTTTTGAAGTTTTTCTTCCTTCAATAATAAATTAGCTTTAACTTACTATAACTTTTTAACTTTATACAGTCTTAATTTCTTTTAACTTTTTGACTCTTTTATAATAACACTTAGCTTAAAATACAAACATATAGCTGGATAAACATATTTCTTTATATCCTTATTCTGTAAGCTTTTTTTGTTAAAATTAAGACATAACTGGGCACAGTGTCTCACGCCTGTAATTCCAGCCTGTAATTGGGAGGCTGAGGCCGGGGTATCCGCTTGAGCTCAGGAGTTCAAGACCAGCCTAGGCAACATAGTGAGACCCCTCAAAGAAAACACACAGGGACACATACATTAACCTAGACCTACACAGGGTCAGACATCAAGACATCTCTGGCCAATATGAATTTTTCAGCTCTGTTATAATCTCTTGAAGCCGCTGTCATATATGTGGTTTGTTGTTGACCAAAACGTTGTTATGCTGTACATGACTGTACTTTTACTGATTAAGAGTTGTGCGTAGTGAATAATTATCATCTGATTAGCACTGCCAAGGTGTCAGTGCTTCATAGTCTGTCAGATTAAATATGTACTTCCAGTGCTTCCAAAAATAGTTTTCTAAATTTAGTTTCTAAATTTGGATGATAAATTTGTAATTTAGTGATTAAATTTTATATATGAGAATCACTTTTAGTTCAGTTTTTCTCTTGTGTTCTTATTAGAAGCTAATTTTATTTCAGTCTGTGTAATTACTGGTTTTGGAAAATGATTAAGACCAAGTAAGAGAAACAGCAAGATTCTTCACTTGTGGAAATGATGATTAAACATCTGAATTAGCAGTTTATGTAGAAACAGTTTTTAATATACCATGCTTTAATGTGATAACTTGTAATTTATTATATTAAAAAATACCAAATGAGTCTCTTGTCACCTAGGCTGGAATGTAGTGATGCAGTCATGGCACACTGCAGCCTCGAACTCCTGGACCCAAGTGATCCTCTCACCTCAGCCTCCCAAATTTCTGGGATTACAGGTGTGAGCTACTGTGACCAGCTGACAAGATTTGTATTTTTGAGATCAGTGTTCATGTCTTCTCCCAGAAATAATAACCTGGCTTGAGATCACATATCTCGGTCAGTGCTGATAGATTTTTTTTCTAGTGTCTGTATTGATCGGTTTTGGATATTAAATCAGAGTAACAAGCCAAATAAGACCTTTAGAATTTATTTAATCCTTTTCTTCCCCTGTCTCCTACCGTCACCACATCTGTTTTATTCTAAACCAGAAAATTTTAAATGCTAGTGTCTGGGTCGCAAAGCAGGAGTTACAAGCTCAGATGCTTTCAGGGGCCAGGTGAACATTGTCAGTGAGAGCAGTGTCCCCTAGTGGCATCTGTGGTGAACTGAAGCACATCCGCTCCATCTAAAGTGCCCCATGGCACCAGCCTGTCGTTAACAGTGCGGGAATGGATGCCCAGTGCTCAGGTCTCAATTTTTGGCAAAGGAGAGGGGATAATCTGAAAAACCAGATTATTATATTTGGGCTCACTATATTTAAATGTTGACATTAAGAATTTTTAAAATGTTATTTAAAAAATAGTTTTAAAAATATTGTTACACACAAAAAGCCCGCAGTCTCCTAGTTTGCAGTTTCTTGGCCCTAAAGGTATGTAACTGATTTTTAAATTTCAAGTTGTTATAAGAAGTCTTTTTATGGTTATTAAAGAAATACTTACTGAATATCCACCATGTTCAGACACTTTTCTAAGTACCAGAAATATAGGGATGAAAAAGGTCAGGCCCTGTTGTTATATAAACACAAAATAATTTCAGATGCTTGTTAGTGTTATGAAAAAATAACACTGTATTGTGATAATGGCCTAAGTGAGCTGCTTTACAGCAGTGTTGGCATAGCCCATTTGGTTGCTGGAGTTGTTGTTTTAGTTGTGTTTCCGAGCACCTGACCTTGGAATGTTAGTTGCAGTTTGGAATACTGGATTTCTTCTGTGCTAATTGTGTTTTATTTCTTTTAAGTCCTTAGAAAATACAAGCAAGTGTAATTTTTTGGTTTTAAAGTTTTTTCTGTTCTCTTTTCCCAAAGGGATTTTGCTGTAGGAATCTGTAACAAAATCAGTGAAATGATTCAAGGTATGTATTCTTCATTTAGTATTATGAGTGACTTAATGAGATTTATAATAGTTGCTAACACTAATTAAGTACTTATTATTTGCTAGTCACCATACATTCAAATAATATTTATTAAGTATCTTCTATGTGCCCACACTGTTATAAATGCTGAGGATACAGGAGTGAGCAAAACAAAGTCCTTACCCCCATCTAACCTACACTCTAGTCAGGGGTGGGGTGTGTGGGGATAGACAAATGTGCATGTGACATTTCTGGTGCTATGGTGAAGGAGTGAGAGAATAAGGATAGAGAGTCTCAAAAGTAAGTCAGTGGGGGGAGAGAAGGGACTTATCTATTTTATATATATTGATCAGAGACGGTCTCTAATGAAGTGATATTTGAGTGAGACATGAAGGAGAAAAAGGAGTGAGCCATGCTGATATAGTCCTGCATTGCTTAACAATGGGGATCCTGTGTGAGAAATGTGTCCTTAGGCAGTTTTGTTGTTTGAACTTCATAGAGTGTACTTACATAAACCTAAATGGTATAGCCTCCTATACACTTAGGGTGTATGGTATAACCTGTTGCTCCTAGGCTGTAAGCCTATGCAGCATGTAACTATGCTGAATACCATAGGCAATTGTAACAAAATGATAAGTATTTGTATATCTGAGGTAGAAAAGGTAATATATTGCACTGTGGTGTTACAGTGACTACAGGATCTCTGAAGTTACTCGGAATTGTTCAGCTCCATTATAATCTTATGGGACCACCGTCTGTCATGTGGTCCATCATTCACCAAAGCATACTTATGGGGTGCATGATTAGTTTAGGGAAGACTGCTCTGTCTGAGAGAGAGTAATGTTATTAGGAGCTCTGGAACTCTCTGCTAATGTCCCTCCAGTGTCTCCCAGTTGCAGTTAGAATCAAATCCAGATTCCTTACCATAGATTACAAAGCTCTGGTTTTCCAGTCTCTTCTTTTATATCATGAGTCGTGTATTAACCCTATTTATCCTTATAACAGTCATTATGGGAGCCCACGAACTCCCATAGGGTTAATACCTGTGTCTTACCCCTAATTTATCCTAGCAGTCATAAAAGGGAGCTCTTGGGCTATAGCATTGCATGACTCTAGAGAACACCACTTTGTTTATATTCTTATAAAGAGCATTCCTTTGAATTGTGCAACATGGCAGCCTTGGATAGGTAATAC
Source organism: Macaca mulatta (assembly GCF_049350105.2). NCBI lineage: Eukaryota > Metazoa > Chordata > Mammalia > Primates > Cercopithecidae > Macaca > Macaca mulatta. The sequence goes on along the minus strand of NC_133406.1, from coordinate 69,747,076 downwards.
TATTATGTTCGTTTTACAGGAAAGGAAATGGAGCCACACTAAAGCCGAATGATTGGTTCACAGTCAAAAAGCTGATAACTTGCAGTTTGGCTTTGAGGCCCACGCTTTTAACCACTATGCTATTGTGTCTTTCTAAGGCATGAATTTCTTAGTGTAGTTATATTTTGCATGCATTTAAATTGTCCTTCAAATTAAAATGAAAGAGAACTTGCTCACTTGCACAAATAATAAAAATCACTTAAAGACCAAGCTACAGTGAATGAGCTTTGTTGTTTTCCCCTTTATTCCTTTGTCTTTTTTCTTCCACCATTAGCAAAAGGGCTTTCCTGCAGAAAGGTATCCTTATGACATTAGAAGGAAGCATCACTTATTCATTGACCAGGATTTTATCAATTGCCTGCTATATCAGACAAGATCTCAGCAGGAAACAGGTGGCACATTTGAATTAAGATAACTCAAGGAAGGTGTAATAAAGGAGCCATTCACAAAGGCATGGCCAGGATATACTATAGGGGATAATGTAGTTTTTGAGCCTGTAATAGCTTTTACCACACCTCTAAGGGTATAGGTTAAAGAGAGGTTACTAGAAACTTGGAGTCATGTCAGGAGGGCCACTTTGAGAAACTAACCTCCAGGAGCATGATGTGACCCTTCTGTGAGAGAACCAGGGAATAAATACTCTGACCTCATTCTCTGCAACTCCTGCTGGGCTCTCCATTGGTTAAACTCAGAGGGCAGATAGCAAGGGAATTGATGAGAGCTATACAGGTGAGCCTTCTAGGATGCTGGAGTATTCTGTGTATCTGATGGTAGTTATATGGGAATGTGCATATGTAGAAATTCATTAATCTGTACACTTAAGATTCATTACTTTATTGTTCCTTAAATTTTATCTTAGAAAAATCTAAAAGAACAGGAATTAGGAGAAGAGAGAGGTAGAGGAAAACATAGGAGTGTGGGTGGAGGAAAAGTGGAGGAAAATTGGAACCCAAGACATGGAAACGGAAGAGGAGTTTTAGGAACAGAGTATCCTGACATTTGGTTTTAAGCCGCTTGTGTTTCTGCCAAGTAAAATCTCCGAGCCTCACGAAATCTTTAGTAAAAATGCCTGTAAGCACTAAGATCCCTCTGAGTACTGGGTTGAGAATAAACTTGCAGTAGAGGAAAGGGGGGATATGAGAGTGGAGTCTGCCATGGGGAAAGGCCTAAGTAGGGAGAATACTTAGGAGACTTTCTATAATTTAGTCAAGAGATGGTAGTGGAAGTGGATCGGCATGGTAACAACGGAGGTAGAAAGAGTTAGTTTTGGATTTTATTTTGAAGATAGAACCAGTAAGATTTGCTAATACATTTGGAAATGGGATGTGAGAGAATCCTTCTTTCATTAATTAAGAAAGACTCCAGGGTCTAAGGAGCTGTAATGATGTCATTTACTGAAACAGGAGTATTTTTGGAGGGGCAGTTTCAAGGTGAAGATCAGTTCTCTTTGGGCCCTATTAATACAAAATTCTTCTGAGACCTCCTAGTGCAGATGACCAGAAGGTAATGAGATACATGCATCTGATGTCCTGGGCAGGAGGACAGGTGGGTGGCAACCTTTCACATTTAGCTAATAAGGGAAACCATGGAATTATATCAGCTCACTCAGGGAAAGCACATACAATGAGAAGATAATTTATTACCAACCTATGGGAATATCAGAAATTAAAGTGTAGACAGACAAGAAGACTGCAAAGGAGGTTAAGAAGGAACAGCCAGAGAAAGAGGTCAGAAAGCAGTAAGAGTGGAGGAGCCAAAGCCATTAGGAGAGAGTTTCAAAGATAGAATGGTCAGCAGGGTCAAGTGTATTCAGAACCTTAAGGAACAAAATAATAACAACATGAGCATGATGTGACCCTGCAGAGAGGAAAGCAGGGAATACTCTGATCTCATTCTTTTCCCTCTGGCAAACCCAAGTAGAGGCCATCTAGCAATGGAATTTGTTGATGTAGGCAACTGTTGGACATTGAAGTGCTGTCTTACGTTCATACCCACAATTATTTCACCATGGAAAAACCAGCGATATGCAGAGTATAATTAGCTTGTGGCATGTATGTGGTCATACATTATGACTGAGAAATTTGTGTTCACCATTACCACAAAGCCATGCCATAGAAGAAAAGATTTGTCGGTTTCACTCCACTGTTGACAGGAAAACGTGGATTAGGGTTAGTCTTCATGGACCCAGTTGTGTATGCAATAAAGAAAGGCGTTTACTACACAAAGTTCAGAGGATTTCGAAACTGTTCTACACACAGTTTATTAATATCCTGATTCTAATTTAGTTGTTGAAGGAAATAATTAAAATCATAAGTATAATCAGACTGTAGCCATCAAGTGTGTGTGTGTGTGTGTATATATATATATGTATATGTGTATGTATAATTTTTTTATTATGATAATGAGAGGAAATAGGCAGCAAATATGACTTTGTTTCTACTGTGCTTTTTAAAGACAGTTTTTATTATCAGCATGTAGTTTTATAATCATTGAAAAGTTAATATCAAGATAAATACTTTGGAAAAAATACTGAATTTATTGATTGGTTCTAGTATAATCTTTAATGTTACAAATATAATATTAGTATACTGTGTTTTTCAAGGGCAATTTTGCTAATTGAGTCACAGCTTTTTAATCTGGAATATTTTTAAGGATGATGATCACAAATACCTTGAGAATTCTTTTTGTGTCTAGGTTTAGCAACACCAGTAGACTTGAAGCTAAAATTGATACCCATCCTACAGCACATGCACCATGATGCAATCTTGGCTTCCAGTGCTCGTCAGCTTTTACAACAGCTGGTCACATCCTATCCGTCCACCAAAATGGTGATTGTGTCTTTGCACACTTTCACTCTACTTGCAGCTTCATCTTTGGTTGATACACCTAAGCAGGTAATTTCGATTTTCTTTAAACTGCCTATTCTCTGGTAAACTTAAATATATGACTAGAAATAAGAAAGTGGCCCATAAGTCTGGAGGACATTAAGGTTCTTTTCTGTAATAAAGGTCAGATTAATTTCCTTTTGCTTGCTTTTTTATTCTCTCTGTTCACAGTACTGATTGTTGGGAGCCCTTGAGGAAAATGAGATGTTGTGGGGTACATGGCTGGCTGTGAAGTTGGCCATATTAAAAAAAAAAAAAAGAAAGAAAGGATTGAGTATCTGTTAAATGCCAGGTCCTGTGCTAAAACTTTAAAGTTAAATGGTAGTATTTTACAAACATGGAGAAAGAGGTCCAAATGTGGGCACATAGCTAATGAGTGACAGAGCTCTGATTTGAAGTGAATCCTGTCCCTTTATAAGTTTCACTAAACTACACTGCATTTCTAATGATCATTTCAGTTACAGTATTGTTTATGGAGTGACTTATTTCCTTTATAGATTCAACTTCTGTTGCAGTATTTGAAGAATGATCCCAGGAAGGCAGTAAAGAGACTTGCTATTCAAGATCTGAAATTACTTGCTAGCAAAACACCACATACTTGGAGTAGGGAGAATATTCAGGTATGTAGAACTTGTAACATTTTATATAGAAAAAATAATATAACATTACAATATAGTAAAATGTTTTGCATTTTTATATTGTCTTTGTCATCTAAGTGGTTGAATATGAAAAACTTCTAAAGCATTGTTGATGTTTGTGGCAGAAGTTATTTTATAAGTGGCACAATAAATATATAAAACTTCTATACTTCAATGTTTGTTTTAGTCAATGAAACTTGCCACTCAGTTGCTTGTTCATTTTCCCATAGTGGCACTAGGGCTAATTGAGAAGCCCAGTTACATTGGTTTTTTTATTCTTGTATTTTTCAATCAATTTGGGGAGAAAAATTTAGGGGCTGACTGTTATCTGTAATGGAGATGGGGCTGGATGGACAACTTGGGAAGTATATTTCTCCATGGAGAGCCGAAGACATTCTTCAGTCTTCTTTTGTAAACAGAAGAGCAGATCTCACTCTTTAGACTTTTAATGTGACATCTTTGACACCATCTATTACCATCTGTTAGGTTAAATTAATATTTTATGTTTATTGTTTTCTCAAAATAGAACCCTGTTTACCCATTACCAATAGAGACACATCATTTTGCAAATAATGCTATTTAAAATGGAATGGAAGTTTTTATCTCTTAGCATCATCATGACTCCCGTGGATCAAAAATCTTTGAATTTCAGATTATTAAAACTAAACTGCTGTGTTTGTTTTTCTGTTTGTTTGCAGTTTTCTAAACATCTTTTAATTTACTATATTATGATTTGATGGTCACAGATATCCCAAGATAAGGACAGTTGTTAAATCTACATTTCATAGATAAGCACTTAGGGTTCAGAGAGACTTAATATGCTTAAGAGAGCATCTTAAGAGAAGTAAATTAAGAATTTAATTCAGAGAGCTTCTGTCCTCTAATCCCTAGTCCTACTGCTTTTTCTACTAAATAATGCTATCTTTCCAAGAAGAGAATGTGCCCAGCCACTTTAGTCATTTTAGAGAATTTGTATAAAGAACCAAACCCAGTTATTTAGAAAGATCAGTGAGAAGCACGGTATTATTCCTTCTCATTTTTTTCTTATTGTGAGATAGATCACACATACGGAAAAGTATGTAAAATGTATAAATAGTTTAAATACTTTTAAGTGAGAAAAGTATGTAAAAATGTATAAATAGTTTAAATACTTCTAAGCGAAAACCCATGCAACTGCCATCCAGCTGGAAATAGAACATTACAGGATCACAGAACCCTGCTTCCTTCCCTTGCATGGTCCTTCCTGATTGAAACTTTACACCTACCGAAAGCAAACCACTATTTTGACTTTCGTGATAATAATTTCTTTGCTCTTCTTTTACCTTCTTCACATGTATTCCTAAAGAATATTGTTTAGCTTTCTTTTTGTTTCTTTTGCTCGGCATTACACTGGTGAGACTTATCCATGTCTTTTCCCTTTAATTGTAATGTAGTACCCCATTGTATGAATGTATCACAGTTTATTTGCTCTCGATGGGTTATTTCCAGCATGGGCCTTTTGCAAACAGTGCAGAACGTTCTTCTGTTTGTCTCCCAGTGCACACATGCAAATTTCTTTAGAGTGTATACCTAGGAATGAAATTTCTGACTTATAGAAAATGCGTATCTTCAATTTTAACAGATAACGTCAAACTATTTTCCAAAGTCAATGAACCAGTTTACCTTCCTGCTGTGTATGAGGGCATCCATTGATCACATCCTCACCAACACATAGACTTATCAGACTTAAATTTTTACCAGTTTAGAAATTGTACTTTTTATGTGTGACTCCTTGATTATTAAAGAAATTGAACCTTTTTAATATGTTTATTGATCATTTGGATTTTCTCTTATGACATGGCTATTCAGGTCTCTTGCCTATTTTTCTGTTGATTCGTAATTATTTTTTATATATTTTGAATACTCATACTTTGTTGGTCCTTGGCAATTCTGTATAAATTTCACAACCAACTTGTCAAATTTAACAGTTTGATTGGGATTACACTGAATATAAAAGATCAGTTTGTATGATAACTTTATAATACTGTCTTCCAGTGCATGAACATATTTTATGTTTCCACTTATTTTAGGTCCCTTTAATGTGTCTCTTGCCCTAGTCTATTTCGTCTGATATTAATATCACTACTTTAGCTTTCTTTTACATTTTTTGACATGATAGGTTGTTTACCATCTTTTTAGTTTCAATCTTTATATATCTTTATGTTTCACATGTTTCTTATAAACAGCATTTAATATTTAATTGGATTTTTTTTTTTTTTTTTGAGACAGAATTTTGCTCTGTCACCCAGGCTGGAGTGCAATGGTACAGTCTTGGCTTACTGCAACCTCCACCTCCAGGGTTCAAGCGATCCTCCCATCTCAGCTTCCCAAGTAGCTGGGACTATAGGCATATGCCACCACACCGGGCTAATTTTTGTATTTTTAGTAGAGAATCATCATCATGTTGCCCAGGCTGGTCCTGAACTCTTGACGTCAAGCAATCCACCTGCCTCAGCCTCCCAAAGTGCTGGGATTACAGGTGTGAGCCACCATGCCCGGCCTAATTGGATTATTTTTAATCCAGCCTGGCAGTCTTTTGTCATTTTCAGATGGAGCATTTGATTCACCTGATTTACTGTGATTTATCACACATTCGAGTTTAAATCTACCATTTTATTTTGTGTTTTCTCTCTGTTTCCCCTGTTCCTTTTCACTCTTTGGAGGAGATGGGGGTTTCTTTCTGGATTGATTATTTTTTATATCTTACCATTCCATTGGACTTGACTAGTCTGGAAGTATACCGTCTTGTTAAATATTCTTTTAGTTGTTATCCTAGAAATGAAAACATAACTGATAGTCATTTTTATCAGTCTAAAGTTAATTCTGCTGAAAGTCCTTTGAACACACTTGAATGCCCTTTTCATCACTCTAAACTTTTATGTATTATTGTTTCATCACTCTAAACTTGTAATTAAAATACAAGTTACATAAAATACAATTAAACTATTTTTTCTTATATAGTTTTGTTATTGTTTAGGAAATTAATTGTTCATTTGGACCTTCCATTGTCTTTGCTCTCTTGCATCTCAGCTATTTCCTAGTTACTTTTCCTTCTGCCTTCGGAAGGTCCTTGAGTGAGAGTCTGTGGTGGTAAACCCTCTCAATATTTGCTTGCCTAAAAATGCTTTCATTTTGTCCTCAATCTTGAAAGATGCTTTCTCAGGATAGAATTCCCAGGGCGTTGAGGATACCATTCTGCTGTCTACTGGTTTTCTTTATTGCTGCTGAAGAGTAGTAATACTCTTTGGAAGGATTTTTTTTTTTTTTTTTTGCTTTAAAATTGTTCTCTTTGACTTGATTTTCTGTAGTTTCACTATGAAATGTCTAGTTGTGAATTTCTTTTTAAACTATCTAGACTGTGTTTGATTTCTTGAATCAGAAGATTGGTATCTTTCAGCAATTCTGGGAAATTGTTACTTGTAATTTCTTCAGATATTGCCACTGTCTCTTTTTCTCACCTTTTCTTCTGGACCTCCTATTAAAGGTATGGTAACCCTTCTCCCATTAATCCTTCATGTGCCTTATCTTGTTTTCTATTTTCTGTCTCTGTGCTGTGTTCTCGGTAATTTCTTCTTATATATGTTTTAGTTCAATAATTATTTTTTCAGTTTATCTAAAGTCTGCAGATTTGTCTCTGCTTTCTGTTTTTTTTTTTTTTTTTTTTTTTTTTTGAGACAGAGTCTCACTATGTCGCCCAGGGTGGAGTGCAGTGGCCGGATCTCAGCTCACTGCAAGCTCCGCCTCCCGGGTTTTTACACCATTCTCCTGCCTCAGCCTCCCGAGTAGCCGGGACTACAGGCGCCCACCACCTCGCCCGGCTAGTTTTTTGTATTTTTTAGTAGAGACGGGGTTTCACCGTGTTAGCCAGGATGGTCTCGAACTCCTGACCTCGTGATCCGCCCGTCTCGGCCTCCCAAAGTGCTGGGATTACAGGCTTGAGCCACCGCGCCCGGCCTCTGCTTTCTGTTTCTATACCCTTTTTCCTTGTTTACCTGGTTGTTTTTCACTTTGAACTACTCATTATTCTTGGAGAAGTATGTGTGGGAATTATTTAAGGCTCAGACTAAAAAGTACTTTCCTGTAGAGATTTGCATTTGCTTCTGCTAGGCAGAGACGTCAGATAGTGATAAATGCTGCCAAGAAAAAGTCAGGAAGAAGATTAGAGAATATGGAAGGTGGAGGTTGCAGTTTTAGGGCTGGTTAGAGAAACCCTCACTGAGAAATGGACATTTATGGAAAGACCTAAAGAAGGGAATGTCAATTTTGTGGGCCCCTGAAGGTAGGGTATTATCAGCAGGAGAAAAGCCTGAAGGCCCTTAAGTGAGAACATTCATGAGTGTGAAGTCAGTGTGACTGTTAATAGGGGAGATTAGTAGGAGGTGATGTTAGGTGATGATAGGGAAGAATAGGCATTTAGGGCCTTTGAGTCCTTCTTAAGGACTTTAGCTTTTTATTCTACATGAGATAGATTGCCTCTGGAAGATTTTGAGCAGAGGACATTATCTGACTTAAGTTCTAAAATATTATCTCTGGCTTAGCTATATTGAGACTAGGTTGTAGGGGCCCAAAGGCAGAAGCTGGGAGAACATTTAAGAGGCAGTAACAAATAATTCAATTAGAAAATATATAGTTACCTGAACCAAGGTAGTTGGGGTGGTAGTGAGAAGTGGTAATAGTTTGGATATATTTTAAAGGCTAGAGCTGATGGATTTCCTGGCATAGTGTAGAGAAAGAAAGGTGGCTCTAAACTTTCTGCCATCAACAAAAGCAATTGTCATTTACTTGGAATGGGCAAGACTTTGGGAGACTCATTTCTTGAAGATCAAGAGTTCACTTCTGAGTATATAAAGTGTAAAATGTCAGACATCCAGGTGGAGATGTCAAGGACATATGTGCCTGGAGTTTAGTGGACAGATACAGCTGAGGTTATAAATATGAGATTTATCAGTTTATAGATGGTATGTGAAGCCATGAGACTGGATGGCTCAACTAGGGAGACAATATGGCTAGAGAAGATTTAGGGAGAGATGAGCTGAGAAACAACCAGCAAAGGAGCCTGGAAAGGAGTGGCCAGTAATACATAAGTCAGAATAGTATTTTATAGGGAGAAGACCTTGATCTACCATGAGAGCTACTGCAGCCATATTTGCCAAGATAAGGACTGATAGTTCACCTTTGCGTTTGGCAATATGAAGTCATTGATAACCTTAAGAGAGCAATTTTGCTGCAGCATTTTGGGTAAAAGGCTGATTAGAGTGGATTCTGCAGAAAAACAGGAGAGAGATTAAGGCAGTGAATGTACATTGGTCCCTCAGTATCCGCTGGAGATTGATTCCAGGACCGACCCTTCTCAGGATTACTTATAATACCTAATACAATGTAATTTTAAGTAAATAGTTGTATTATGTTGTTTTTTTATTTGTATTATTCTTTTTTATATTTAATATTTCAAATATTTTTGATCTGGAGTTGGTTGAATCAGTGGATGCGGAACCCATGAATATTGAGTGCCTACTGTAGAAAACGTTTTAAAAGGAATTCTGGGCTGGGCGTGGGGGCTCATGCCTGTAATCCCAGCACTTTGGGAAGCCAAGGTGGGTGGAGTTAAGACCAGCCTGACCAACATGGAGAAACCCTGTCTCTACTAAAAATACAAAATTAGCTGGGCTCAGTGATGGTGCATGCCTGTAATCCCAGCTACTCTGGGAGGCTGAGGCAGGAGAATTGCTCGAATCCGGGAAGCGGGTGTTGTCGTGAGCCAAGATTGTGCCATTGCACTCCAGCCTGGCAACAAGAGCAAAATCTGTCTCAAAAAAAAAAAAAAAAAAAAGGAATTCTGCTCTCAAGGGAGCAGAGAAATGATACGGTATTGCTAAAGGGTATGCTGTATGTTTTTATCCTGGGAGGAGTAAACTTGTTTTTTATTAATGGAAATGACCTGGTAGAGGGCAAAAATTGCTAGAGCAATGTCCTTGAGTAGGTGAGACTGGAAGGGACCCAGAGTAGAAGTAGATAGGCTTTCTCTAGTTCACATAGAATCGGAAGGAAGACCTTAAGAAGCCTAATGTAAGTGAGTGAGTAGGTATTATGGTAAAAAGTTACAGAAAATCTCTTGTGATGGATTTTTTTGGGTTTTGTTTTGTTAGGTAATTAGGAAACATGGTAATTAGGTATGGGTAAAAATGGGGGAGGCAAAGAGAAAGGTTTTAAGGAAACATAGAAATTCAAATAGGCCGGGCATGGTGGCTCAAGCCTGTAATCCCAGCACTTTGGGAGGCCGAGACGGGCGGATCACAAGGTCAGGAGATCGAGACCAGCCTGGCTAATACGGTGAAACCCCGTCTCTACTAAAAAAATACAAAAAACTAGCCGGGTGAGGTGGCGGGCGCCTGTAGTCCCAGCTACTCGGGAGGCTGAGGCAGGAGAATGGCGTAGACCCGGGAGGCGGAGCTTGCAGTGAGCTGAGATGCGGCCCCTGCACTCCAGCCTGGGCGACAGAGCGAGACTCTGTCTCAAAAAAAAAAAAAAAAAAGAAAGAAATTCAAATAAACTAGGGAAATAGAGGATCGCCAGGTAAGATATTTGAGTAAAGCAATATATAATGTGTGTCTGGCACATACAAATAAATGCTTTTTAAAGGGTAGCTGTAAGTTATATTAAAGGTAAGTTTATTCTTTAGTTTTCCTTTTTGAATACTTTGACAGATTGTAGGGTTGGGGTTGTGCTGTCTTAATAAAATGAACTGGCAAGTTTCTCTTTCTATACTCTGGAATGGTTAAGAACTATAACAGAATTTTCTGTTTCTGAAGGTATAACTTTAAAAGTACCATAAATTTATCTGACTCTAGAACTTTTTCCAGCGATAGTTGTTTTGAGAACGTTTCCAATCACTACATGTTATTTTCCTGTCAGTTTTTTACCTCTTCTGGAATCAGTTTTGGTCATTTGTTTCCCATTTAATTTACTTCTCAAATTTATTGGTATCAGCATAAAGAGTCTTTTTAACTTCTAATATCTTTGATTTTTAAAATTTTTTATCTTGTACATTTGTGTTTATATCCCCTTTTTCTTTTTCTTTCTTTCTTTCTTCTTTTTTTTTTTGGTTGGAGATAGAGTTTCACTCTGTTGCCCAGGCTGGAGTGCAATGGCACCATCTCGGTTCACTACAGCCTCCGCCTCCGGGGTTCAAGCGACTCTCCTGCCTCAGCCTCTCAAGTAGCTGGGAGTACAGGCATGAGCCACGCTGCCAGGCTAATTTTTGTATTTTTAGTAGAGACAGGGTTTCACCATGTTGGCCAGGCTGGTCTCGAACTCCTGACCTCAGGTGATCCACCCGCCTCGGCCTCCCCAAAGTGCTAGGATTACAGGCGTGAGCCACCACGCCCAACCTATATATCCCGTTTTTCTTGATTAGACTTGCCAGAAGCTTTGCTTTCTCATCTTTTTCAAGTGCTTGGTACATTTTTTTTATTTTTCTTATTTAATAATGAAAGCAGTTAAGACCATTAATTTGTTTCTTGGTACAGATTGACCACATTTCATAAATTATGTCTTTTGTTGTTCTTATTACCATTAGTTTGAAATGCATTTCTTAAAAAGCCGGATTTATTGTGGTATAATTTATTTACAGAAACTTTTCTAGGTATGCAGTTGGATGAGTTTTTACAAATGTACAAAACCACTGCCACAGTTGAGATACAGAACATTTTCATCATCCCTCAAAGTTTCTGCAGGCCCCTCTGTAGTCAGTTCTTTCCCCAGCCCCTGACAACTACCAGTCTGATTTCTGTTGCTGTGATTTTTGCCTTTCTAGGATATAAATAGAATCATATGGTATATGGCCTTTTGGATATGGCTTCTTTCACTTACCATAATACTTTTAATATTTATCCATGTTGTTGCATGTAGCAATAGTTCATTCCCTTTTATTGCTGAGCAGTATTCAGATATATGGGCATACAACAATTTGTTCACAAGTTGACGGACATTTGGATTATTTCTGTGTTTTTGGCCATTATGAATAAAGCTGTAATCATACATGAAAATCATACATGATTTTGTGTGACATCTCTTGGGTAAATACCTAGAAATGGAATTGCTGGGTTGTGTGGTAAACACTTATTCCATTTAACTTTGTAAGAAACTGCCAAACCGTTTTCCAAAATTGCGATACCGATACCATTTTACTTACCCACCAGCCATATATGAGTTCTAGTTCTGTATCCTTGCCAGCACTTTGTGTTGTATGGTTTTGTAATAGGTGTGTAGTGGTATTTCATCATGGTTTTATTTTGCATTTTCTTAATGACTAATGATGTTGAGCATCTTACAGGCTTATTTGTCATCTGTATCTTCAGTGAAGTGCCTATTTTAATATTTTATTTTTTTATTAGGTTTTTTGTCTTTTTGTTATTGTTATTTATATATTCTTGATATTTTATCAGATGTATGTTTTACAAGTATTTCCTCTCAATATGTATCTTTAGTATCTGTCTTTTGAAAAGAAGTTTTAAGTTGTGATAAAATCTAATTTATTAATGTTTTTTTCTTTTATAGGTTGTATTTTATCTAAGAAGTCTGCCTAACCCAAAATCACAAAAGTTTTCTCCTAAAAGTTTTGTAGTTTAAGTTTTATATATAGCCCTGTGTGATCCATTTGGAGTTAACTTTTGTGTATGGTATAAGATAGGCATCAAGGTGCATTTGGATAGCCAGTTGTAGCACCCTTTCGTGGGGAAAACTTTTCTTTTCCCATTGAATTACTTTAGCATCTTTGTTGAAAATCAGTTGGCCATATCTCTGTGGATTTATTTCTAAATTCTATTCTGTTCCATTGGTCTGTATATCTGTCATTAAGCAAATAGGACACTGTCTTGATTACCGTCATTTTATGGCAACTGTTGGAATCAGATAGTGTGAGTCCTCTACCTTTGTATTTCTTTTTCAAAATTGTTAGGCTGGGTGGGATGTGGTGGCTCATACCTACAATCCCAGCACTTTTAAGAGGCCAAGGTGAGAGGATCACTTGAGGTGAGGAGTTTAAGAGTAGCCTGGGCAACATAGTGAGACTCTGTCTCTACAAAAAAAATTTTTTTTAAAAATCAGCTAGGTGTACTGGTATATACTTATAGTCCTTACTACTTGGGAGACTGAGCTGGCAGGATTGCTTGAGCCCAGGAATTCAATTTGGGTATTCTAGGTCTACTGCCTTTCCATGTAAAATTTAGAATCAGTTTGTCAATTTCTACCAAAAAAAGGCTGCTGGGATTTTTATTGGTCTTTACATCTAAAGATCAATTTGGGACGAATTGACATTTTAATAGTATTGTGGGGGGTTTTGTTTTTTTTGTTTGTTTGTTTGTTTGTTTGTTTGAGATGAAATCTTGCTCTGTCACCAGGGCTGGAGTACAGTGGTGTGATCTCAGCTTACTGCAGCCTTCACCTCCCAGGTTCAAGCAATTCTCCTGCCTCAGCCTCCCAAGTAGCTGGGATTACAGGTGCACACCGCCACCCCCAGCTAATTTTTGTATTTTTAGTAGAGATGGGGTTTCACCATGTTGGCCAGGTTGGTCTCAGACTTCTGATCTCAAGTGATCTGCCTGTCTCAGCCTCCCAAAGTGGTGGGATTATAGGTGAGAGCCACTGTGCCTGGCCAATAGTATTGTGGTTTTTTTTGAACATGGTATATCTCTCCTTTTTTTTTTTTCTTCCTGTTTGGAGCTAGGTTTCACTCTGTTGCCCAGGCTGGAGGGCGGTGGTGTGCAATCATGATTCACTGCAACCTCAGGTGATCCTCCCACCTCAGCCTCTGAAGTAGATGGGACTACAGGTACATGCCACCACACCTGTCTAATTTTTGTATTGATGGTATTTTGCCACACTGCCCAGGCTGGTCTCAAACTCCTGGTCTCAAATGATTCACCTGCCTTAGCCTCTCAAAGTGCTGGGATTCCAGGCATGAGCCACCGCACCTGGCCTATCTCTCTCTCTCTTTTTTTTTTTAAGCTCTTCTTCAGTTTCTCATCAGTGTATTTTTGTTTTGTTTTGTTGTTTTCCATAGGTTTTTGGGGAGCAGGTGGTGTTTGGTTACATGAGTAAGTTCTTTGGTGATTTGTGAGATTTTGGTGTACCCATGACCCAAGCACTATGCACTGTACCCAATTTGTAGTATTTTATCCCTCATCTTATCAGTGGTTTTTATTTTTATTTATTTATTTTTTGAGACAGGGTCTCACTCCAGTGCCCAGGCTGGAGTGCAGTGGTGTGATCGCGGCTCTTTGCAATCTTGACCTCCTGGGTTTAAGTCATCCTCCTGCTTCAACCTCCCAAGGAGCTGAAACCTCAGGTGCACACCAATGCCCAGCCAGTTTTTGTATTTTTTTGTAGAGACGAGATCTCGCTATTTTGTCCAGGCTGGCCTCAAACTCCTGGGCTCAAGCAATCTGCCTGCCTCGGCCTTCCAAAGTGCTGGGGTTATAGGCGTGTACCACCACACCGGGCCACGTGGGTGGTTTTTAGTTCAGCATACAAATCTTGCACGTATTTTGTTAGATACATTCCTAAATATTTCATGGTTTTAATGCTACTGTAAATGATTTTTTGAAATATCCATGAGAGCAATTTTTGTTTCTTCTTTGACCATGGCATTAGTGTAATGTTTTCTACTTTTGAAGTGATTAGTTTTCCATATTTGTTGGTGGAATTTTTGTTGTTGCTAACTTTTTGTTATTCTTAAAGTTTGTTTGTGGCCCATTGTAGGATCACTTTTTGTGAACAGTTCAGGGGTTTGAAAAGAAGACATGTTTTGTTTTGTTTTGTTTTTGAGATGGAGTTTTCCTCTGTTGCCCAGGCTGGAATGCAGTGGTGCTATCTCAATTCACCTCAGCCTCCGCCTCCTGGGTTCAAGTGATTCTCCTGCCTCAGCCTCCCGAGTAGCTGGGATTACAGGCATGAGCCACTGCACCCGGCCTGTAGTCTTACTGGAAGAGAATATTTGACTTATGCAACCTCTCTGTTACAGAGCGAAATATTATTTGTTCCAGATAGTCTCAAAGATGCAAATTTTATTTTTAACATTTTCTCTTCTGAGAGCTTCTAATTTGTACCTTACCCGTGACTAGGAGGAGTGACAAGTTCAGCCTTAGAATTAGTTCTTGTAATAATCTTTTTCTTTGCAGTTAGTACAATAGAGACAGAAAACTTTGAGGTATTATGTCTCTGACAGAATACTTTCAAACATAACTTTTTTTTTTTTTTTTTTTTTTTTTACTTTAAAGATTATAAACTTCATTTTACTATACTTTTCTGGAACACATCCCTGGTGGCCAGTCCTATTCCAGGGTATAGGAGAAGACCCTATTTAGGGATTGACCCAGAAAACAATAATTCAGGCCAGAGCCTCTAGTTGAGTAGTGAGTTAAGCCAGTAGAGAGGAAAATTTAGACCAGATAGTTAGTGAAGAAGGCAGTAGTAATGAATGAGACCGAGGACTCCTTTTGAAAAAACAGTTTTTCCTTTTTGTTGATATGAAGAATGATCCTGGTAACAATTTTGTAGTAGGTAATGTCCATAAACCAGATTTTATATTGAAATGTGATTGACGTACCATTTCTGGGGAACTTCATGATTTGCTCTGTTACGCTTACTAGTTTGGATTAATGAACGTTTAAATCAGTGTTTTTTATTTTATTATTATTATTTTTAAGACAGAGTCTTAATCTGTTGCCCAAGCTGGAGTGCCGTAGCACAATTGCAGTTCACTACAACCTCAAATTCCTGGGCTCAAGTGATTCTCCCACCTCAGCCTCCCAAGCAGCTAGGACTACAGATGTGCCCCACCACACCTAGCTAATTTTTAAAAACTTTTTAGTAGAGATGGGACTTTGCTATGCACCCAGGCTTAAACGAGTATTTATTTACCGAGACTGCTTTAGGTTCCCAATAATGTGCTAGATGACAGAAACAGAATATAACGTTGTAAATAATTTTATCACAAGATTTTCTAATATTCAGTTTTTTAAATGGTAAAATTCTTCTTATTGAAATTATTGTCATTTTATATAAAATGTCTCACCTAGTTTATTATCACAGAAGGCTAAATATCTATTATACATAGAGCAATCTGAGACATAATATGGAATACATATAAATATAGGATGTAGTTCCTAACTTGTGGGGCTGTTTGGTTTAGGATATTAGTCCTAATCACAAGTTAATTAACAGCACAAGGCAGGCTAATTTAGGTAACAAAAAGTGAACAAACGGAAATGGCCTAAGTGCTTGAATAAATAAATATAAATTATAGTATTAAATAATAATCACTTTTTAAAAATACATTCTTTTGAACTTCAGTAACAGCATCTGTATCTGCTTTTATTTCCTCATCCCCTGCTGTTTTCTTTTATACACTTGCATTTTGATCTGTTTTCCTGTCACTTTGCTTAGGCACTCTACATTAGGCACTGTCAACCTGCCCCTTCCTTTGGCACTTAACTGTCCTCATTCACTACACTACCTAACCTGCACCTTCTCTGTATTCTTCACTGCCCTTTTTCTTCCAAGTTGAGTCCATGGCTCTCTGCTTTCTACCAGTTGTTCTCTGTCATTCTTATGGCCTTTCTTAATGCTGGTTTGCAGGGCCTCCGACAATCTAATCCTTTTACCTGAGCTTCTATATTGTTCTCTAGCATAGTAACCTGTATGGGTTGCAAATTGCTTTGACTTTCAGTGGCTTTGTAATCTTACAAAGATTACAAATGTCACCTCACTTACATTTGATTTTTAATTTTAATTCAGTTTTTTAAATGCCAGCGCATTCATGTGGTCAAAATTCCAAAACTACAAAAGGATATATAGTGACTATTTCCCACCTACTGTTCTGTCATATACACAGCTCCTTTGCCCAGTGGCAACCAATATCTCTTGTATATTTTTCTAGAGGTGTTTTTTATGAAAATCAGCAGTTCTTTATAAATACCCCATTTTACAGACAAAGAAGTTGGGACTCAAATATTTCAGTAATTGGCTCAGATCAGAGAGATGGTAGGTGGCAGAGCCAGAATTCTGATGTGTGTCTTCCAATTAAAAATTTGCTGTATCTTTAAGATTCCAAATGCCTGGTGGATGTTTTCTTCTTGGACTTCATATCTCATCCTATTTTCTGTCCTTTTTCTAAAATTGACTTATCCCCCATAAATTTCAATCTTTTAAATGGAATCTAGTTACTAGATTTGAAAGTTTGCAATAATTATTGAATCCTTGTTCATTTCTTGATGTGTAATCTCTTTTAAAATGTCTGTCATACTCATTCACTATTCTCCATTCCTGCCACCAAATTCTAGTTCAGGCCATCATCACCACCTGCCTGGATTGCTGACAGAGGCTATAGGTTGGCATCCTTCACTCTCAGTTCTCTTTGTTAACTTTGTTTTGTTTACCATTTGCCAGAATTATCTTCCCTAACACTTTAGATGCCATTATTCCTCTCCTCTGGCTTCTGTTTTTCGTTTTTCATTAGGTTTTAATTGCCTAACTTTTAAGGCCCTATATCATCTGGCCTAATCCCCCCCGATCTTAGCCTCTATCCTTTTGAACATTTCTCCTCTTAGGCCAAAATTAAACACCCCATATTCTGGCCTAAGTGCCAAAGTATGTGTTGTATGCATTACCTAGACTGTCTTCCCTTCGGTTACCAGAAACATACTGCATCTTTCAGGTCTATTTCCATTCCTTTCATGATAATTTTTGTGCTGCTGCTGTTTTTCTTGTTAACTAGGTCCTTCTTTCAGTCAAAAAAGTATTCATGCAGCTGACAAAAAATTTCTAGAGTTCAAAAGTATACAGTGAGTGAAATATAAGTCATCTCTTATAGGTCTCCTCTGCAGAAGTGATCACTGTTAATAGTTTCTTATGTAACCTTCCTAAACTTTTTCATCAATATGGAAACCTGTGTATGCCCCATCTTTTTTTCTTTACAAGTGAAAATACACTACATGCATGTTTTAAACCTTTTACCTCTGAATATAGGGGAACATTTTTTTTTTTTTTTAATTTTTTTTAGACGGAGTCTCGCTCCATCGCCCAGGCTGGAGTGCTGTGGCGCGATCTCCGCTCACTGCAAGCTCCGCCTCCCGGGTTCATGCCATTCTTCTGCCTCAGCCTCCCGAGTAGCTGGGACTTCAGGCACCTGCCACCACGCCTGGCTAATTTTTGTATTTTTAGTAGAGACGGGGTTTCACCATGTTAGCCAGGATGGTCTTGATCTCCAGACCTTGTCATCCGCCCGCCTTGGCCTCCCAAAGTGCTGGGATTACAGGTGTGAGCCACCGCATCCAGCCGAACATCTTATATTAGCAGCTAGATCTACTGCACTTTTTTTTTTTTTTTTTTTATCAGCTATGTGGTACTTCTTTTATATACCCAGTTCCCCACTGATAGACATTAGGGTTGTTTCTGATACTTTTACTGTTACTGTTGACATTTCTACATCGAATAGTTTGTGAAAAATCACTTTTGTGAACATAAATTTTCAGAAAAGAAATTTCTAGGTCTAATGATGGATATTTTAAAATTTTTGAGAATTAATACCAATGACTCACCAGAGAGATTTATACCATTTTACTCTTCTAACAACAATGTGTGAGAGCACCTATTTCCCCATATTCTTCAGTGTTATGTATTATCAAACTTTAACCTTGGTCAATCTGATAGTTAAAAAGTGACACATTTTAATTTAAAATTTTCAAAGTATGAATGAGGTTAGACTTTTTATTTAAAAGACATTTGTGTGCATTCTTTCTGTGAAATACCAAATTTTTATTGAGTTTTTGCCTATTAGTAAGCACTTTTTTTTTTTTTTGAGACAGAGTCTGGCTCTGTCACCCTAGCTGGAATGCAGTGGCACGATCTTGGCTCACTGCGGCCTCTGTCTCCTGGGTTCAAGCGATTCTCCTGCCTCAGCCTCCTGAGTAGCTGGTACTACAGGCGTACACCACCACACCTGGCTGATTTTTGTATTTTTAGTAGAGATGGGTTTCACCATGTTGGCCGGGCTGGTCTCGAACTCCTGACCTGAGGCCGTCCTCCTGCCTCGGCCTCCCAAAATGTTGGGATTACAGGCGTGGGCCACTGTACCCGGCCAGAACTTTGTATATATTAAGGTTCTTGGTCCTTTACTGATGTTATATGATGTGAATATTTTTTTCTAGGTTTGCCAATTATCTTTTTATCTTTGTATTGTTCCACGTTACCTCATAGTACTTTTTACAGTTTTGGTTTTTTATTTGTCATAAAAAAAAAAACAACAGGGATATAGTTTTATTTTACCAAATGACTGGTCAATTGTCTTTGTAGTTTTAACTGGTATCTTTAATTTTAAATGCCATTATCATATATTAAATTCTAGTATATATTTAAATCTATTCCTTGCCAGTTTTTCTGGATGTTTTCTGATTTTTATTTTTCCACATGATCTTTAAAATCAGATAATCTAAATCGTCCTGCAATTTTATTGACATTTTTATTGAGGGTCATATTAAATTTATTTTAACCCTTTCTGAAATGTTATTTTTAACTTTTTCCTTAGACTTTAAGTTTTGCTTATTTTCTGAACCTTTGTCTTTGTGGGAGAATGGAAATTAATTTAACAAAACAGTTATTTGACTTGTTACATTACATGCAGTCATATGATACAGAACCGTGTGATAAAGGATAAGGCAAGAGTCACTGTACTGTGATTATATATTCATAGTTCACTGCATTGAAAGAAAAACTAGCATCTTAGTTTTGGTAATACTTCAAACTACCTGGTCAAGAGTAGAGTAAATGACCAGAAATGGGGGAAGATAGCTCTATTCACTTAGAAACTAGATAGAATTCCATATTCTCTGTTATTTTTAAAAATTACACATATATGAAATAATATTCATATCTCTCTTAGGTAAGCAAAATATGGTGGGGGTTTCAGAATAGTTTTACATTTACAGAAAAATTGAGAAGATAGTACACAGGGTTCCCACATTCCCCCACCATTTCTCCTATTATTGACATGTTACAGTAGTATAGTACTTTTGTTATAAATGAACCAATATTGATGCATTGTTATTATTAACCAAAGTTCATTCTTTATTCATAATTTTTTAGTTTTTACCTAGTGTCCTTTTTATGTATCAACACAGTTTACATTTAGTTATCCTGCCTCCTTAGGCTCCCGTAAGGAGTTTGGAAGTTTGACTTAGTGCTTTTTTTTTTTTTTTTTTTTTTTTTGAGACAGGGTCTTGCTCTGTCCCCCCAATAGAGTGCAGTGGCGTGAACATGGTTTACGGCAACCTTGACCTGGTGGGCTCGAGCGATCCTTCTGCCTCAGCCTCCCAAGTAGCTGGGACCACAGGAACATACCACCATACCCAGCTAATTTTTTGAATTTTTGTAGAGACAAGGCCTCACATTGAGCCCAGGCTGGTCTCAAACTCCTGAGCTAGAGTGATCCTCCCACCTCCCAAACTGGTGGGATTACCGGAATGAGCTACTGCACCTGGCCTCAACTTAAGTTTTTTAACATGAAAAAAAGTCCTTAATATATAATTTTCTAAAAACCAGAAAATGTAAATGGAGTAGACAATTTAGAAGTATATTGATGTTTTTAACTTCTATATTCATTTCTCTTCTGCATTCCAGGCACTTTGTGAGTGTGCCCTCCAGACTCCTTATGACAGCTTAAAACTAGGAATGTTGTCTGTCCTTTCCACACTATCAGGGACCATCGCCATCAAACATTACTTCAGTACAGTTCCAGGTAAGGAAAAGAAGGGAGATACTATATAAATAATGTGCTAACTCCTTTATCTGTATTTATGTTTCAGGTTGTTTCTTCTATAAAGCTTTAACATCAGGGAAAGTTTCAAAAATCTCATACTCCATTACATGCTGGTGGTTTATTTGAACATGATTTCTTAACTAATGCCTATGATAACAACATCTCGCATCCTTGATCTTGAGTCAATAATATATTTTTCTAGGTTTGTCCTTTTTTTTGAATTATATGTGGGTGAAAATTTTTTTAAGGATGCTTAAAATAGTTGGTTTGCTTTTGTATATCTCTGACTCAAAGTGCCCTTTGAATTTAAGTACATCTCAAAGGTCAAGTAGTAGTGAGTTTTAAGAGCAAATGTCATATGCTTCCTTTTAGGTGCATATTATTTCTCTGGAAAACAATTAAAATAAAACTTTACTCCAGCTCAAAATGCTTTCCTAGTTACCAGTTGAAGATGATTAACTCTAAAATGCTTTCATTAATGCCCAGTAAGGAGCTTGCTTACCTAACAGACTTAAAGCTAAACTTTTTATCGTTTTGGGTTTTTTTGTTTGTTTCTTTGTTTTTTGTTGTTGTTTTGTTTTGAGACAAATTCTCACTCTGTTGCCCAGGCTGGAGTGTAGTGGGGGGATCTTGGCTCACTACAACCCAAACCTCCTGGGTTCAAGCAATTCTCTTGCCTCAGTCTCCCGAGTAGCTGGGACTACAGATGCCCGCCACCATGGCTGGCTAATTTTTGTATTTTTAGTAGAGATGGAGTTTCACCATTTAGCTCAAGCTGATCTCAAACTCCTGGCCTCAAGTGATCCACCCACTTTGCCCTTTCAAAGTGCTGGGATTACAGGCATGAGCCACTGTGCCCGGGCTGGTTGTTTTGTTTCAATGCAAGCTTTGTGGAACCTCTGTTGCTTCCTTTTGTAGTCAGTTAGTTTGAATTAAAGAACTGTAATGTAGATTTGTTTGTCCCTTTATGGCCGCACAGTGTACGATACTTTCTAGGTGTAGGGAATTCCCTGCCCTGTAAGTCTTAATAGGAAGCTAAAAAGACCTGATACTCTATTGTCACACCTCCCTTCCAGCTAGTGTGCTTACATGTGGCCTGGACTCCACTAATCATTTCCATGCCACAGACTGAATTGGGAGCCAGTAACAACAAGGAAGTGGGGATATGAGAGAATGGGGATGTGGTGATGTAGCAATGACAGCGCAACATTTGTTTCCAGAATATACTCTAGCAGTGGGTGTTTGCTATGTCTGGTACCCTGTGACAGAAGTTAAGCTGTGACGTGAAATAATCAGTAATAATGGCTGCTGTGTCCTCACTGGACTAAATCCATGCATGGTCTTTTGGGCTGTGGTCTTGGTTACTCCCTGGCCTTTTTCTTATTTGTTTTCTGACCTTGTTTTCCTATTAATTTTGCAGGCTTTCCAGTGATTCTGTGAAGTACGTTATCAATTATCTATTGCTACATAACAAAATCACCCCAAAACGAGTAGCTTAAAACCATGACCTTTTTATTTGCTCTAATTCTGTCAATCAGCCATTTTAACTGTACTTAGCTGGGCAGTCCTACTGGCCTCACTTGGGGTCACTTATGTGACTACGGTCGTGTATGACCAGGATTGGATGGTCTAAGATGACCTCATTCACATGCTAGAAATTGAAAGGCTTTCTGCCAAGGCACCTTAGTTTTTATCCATGCAACTCTTGGTGGGCTAGCTTGGGCTTGTTTTCAGGATGTTGGTTGGAGCTAAAAGAAAGCAATCCACCAACACACAAGCACTTGTCAACCTTTTGCTTGCAGCCTGTTTTCCAGTGCTTTATTGGCCAAAGCAAGTCACATGGAATTGGAAGATCACATGGTAAAGGAGCATGTCCACAAGGGATGTGAGAGATTATCACAGCCTTCTTTAGAAACAACCTACCATATACCTAGGGTGCTTTCAATTTATTCTTTTTCTGCATAAATCAGCCAGTGTATTTCTTAGCTTGCAGTTAACATCCTTCACCGACATTGCACTTTGAAAGAGCTATGGTAGACAAAGTCTTAATCATATATTAGAATAGATGGGAGCTTTCCCATACAAGTAGCCTTTCAAGTGAGGCATGTGCAAAGGAGTTTATAAGTATTGAAACTGAGACTCACAAAGGTTTGACGGTATGTCCAAAGTTCACATACTTGTGCAGTGTGTGAGCCTAGGCCTGAACTCAGTGGTCTGACTCAGAATTCTCTTTTTTGTACCAAACTGACTTACATGCATGATAACTTTCTTTTTCTTTATTTTTTAATTCCAAATACATGTATTAGCATTATGTCGGGTTATAATATTTAAACACTTTTCAAGCTAGGTATTTGTCCTTTTATTGAAGTTTGTTAATTTTGGCTTATATATGGAATTAAGCAAAGACTTAAATAGACTAGATAATATTTATAAAAAATAAAAGTCAAGGATTTTCCAAAGTTAGATTATTTCCATAAATAATGGTAAATCTTTATTTCTGTTGATTAGGTTTTTTCAGTGTAGCCAAAAGTAGTTTAAACAGCAAACTTAAATTTAGTATGTCTAAATCATCACTAACAAATGGCTCAAATATATAAGATGTTCAATATCAGACATATTTAAGATAAATGCACCTTAAAACAACACTTGAAATAATTTTAATCCATCAGATTGGCAAGGATTTAGAAGTTTGATAAACATGGTGTGTCGACAAGGGTGTGGGTAAGCAGTTATTGCTGCCGTGAATGTAAATTATTAAGCTTGTACATAGGTGATTTGGAAATACTCATTAAATTACAGATAACCCAGACATTCCACTTCTAGGAATTTATCTTATTTACATAGTCACACATTGAGAAATGGCATAAATACAAGATTATTCTTAGTACCATTTTATATAATAGCAAAATATTATCCCTCAGTAGGGGATGTAATAGCATTAAAAGGTCCATCAATAGAGGACTCAAAGAAATTATGACACATCACTGCAATAAAAATCAATGCAATTTACTGAAAAGAAAACATGGCATGGAACAGTCTCCATGATATAATATTTAAAGAAAAATAAAACAAGGTGCAAAACAGTATGTGAAAAGGAAAAAGAAAGAAAGAAATGTGCTTATAAGTCGATAGACTCTCTGGAATGTTACACAAGAAGCTGATAACATTGGGTCGGGGAGGAAAACTTTTCTCTCACTAGCCTTTTACCGTTTTCTACTCTTTGTTGTACCGTGCGAGCCTTGTGAGTTTATCTTAGAAAATCATTACAAAATAAATAAAAATTAAATTAAAAATAATCTTATTCCTAGAAAACATAGGAAAAGGCTAAAAAATATTAGATTTTAAAAGCAGGATATTGGCCAGTATCTACATATCCTGATTATGTGTGAGTTTTTAAATTGTACTGTTGTACATAGGGGGAAAAAGATTTAAAAGAAATATTTCAGAAAATTAACAGTAAGCTCATGCTGGTTTGTGAAATTTGGTATGATATTTGTATTGTTCTTTGGAGTTTTCTATTTTTTTTTCCCCTAAGTTTTCTATGGTGAGTGTTGCTGGGAATAAAACAAAGAAAAAATAAGTTATAAAACATGTTTGTAAATTTATAGATGACTCCGCATTGTGCATATCACATGGACAAAAAGAATAGAGGAAATACAGTTTCCACAGTTTTGAAAAAATAAAGATACAGTTTCATCTTTCTAATGTTTTGCCTAACTTAAAAACACTGAAGGGGCCAGGCATGGTAGCTCATACCTGTAATCCCAACACTTTGGGAGGCTAAGTTGGGAGGATCTTTTGAAGCCAGGAGTTTGAGACCAGCCTGAGCAACAAAGCAAGAACCCATCTCTACAAAAAACAAAAAAATTAGCCGGGTATGGTGCCATGCACCTGTGTTCTCAGCTACTTGGAAGCTGAGGTGGAAGAATCACTGGAGTCCCGGAGTTTGAGACTGTAGTCAGCTGTGATCTCTAGTAAGCCATGATTGTACCACTGCACTCCAGCCTGGGCAACAGAGTAAGACTGTTTCAAACAAAACAAACAAAAACCAAAAAAACACTGAGGCTGTCTCCTAAGCTTGTATTATATTAAACCAGAAATCAATAAAGTGACCATAGGTCCCACGCCACCTCAGATAGTCATAGTTTATGCCTATTGTAATTCTTAATAGTGTCCCTTTCAGCCTCAAAAAAATACAGTCACCCTCGGTATGAGAGATAAAGTTGAAGTTGACAGGAATCATGGAAAAATAAGCAGAGGAAAGGAAGACAGTAATGGGAGACTCTTTTAAGTGGTGGAACAAGCTCTAATCTCCTTATTTTCTTGAAGCTTATGCAGTTATAACTAAGGGCTTCTCTACTGTAAATTACAATAGTTACAACATGAACCTTGCATTCCAGAATTTCAAATATGAATTTAAAAAATTTTGCAATCTATAGCATGAAATTTAAGGTATAAAGCAGACGAGTATAATAACAGGGGTATTAGTACATGACTAGTAAGTTTTATGACCTTAATGGCAAGATTCTTAAAATTTTGGGGCTTTGGGCTTTGATTTCATCTGTAAAAATAGGGTGTGTTAAGTTAGATGATTCCAAAATTCTTTCCAGCTCTAAAATCATGAATTCTTATGTAAACCCTTTGAGGTATAAATGTATGCTAGCAATCTCAGATGGAAAAAAAAAAGCAAACTTATTTTTTTTTCTCTTTTCTCTCCTATCTTGAAAGTGTGGTTTTGTCTGACAAGAGGCCTATAATGATACCTGTTTTAATGAGAATTCCTTTGAACTCTTAGGATAGTTGTTTTGGCTTTTGTACTGTTAGTCAATTTTTATTAATATTTTTTAAGAAATTATATGTTGATTTTAGATCTTAGTCATTACAAAACTGTTGGCACATACCTATTTTAAGTACGTTAATGGAGAGAAATGCTGATACGTATTGATAGTGGGATTGTGGTAGGAAATTTCGTTGAAGTTTATTGTTAGAGATTTTTCTCAAAAATTAAGAAAATTGAACCTATAAGCTGAACTGTTTTTTAATTATTTGAATTAGAGTCTCTACTACTTTTCTCTGCTTTTTTAGGAAATGTGAGTTCTCCTCCCAGATCTTCTGATTTAGTCAAATTAGCCCAAGAGTGCTGTTACCATAATCACAGGGGCATTGCAGCTCATGGAGTTAGAGTCCTAACTAATATAACTGTTTCTTGTCAAGAAAAAGGTAAGTTTGATCAGGATTGATATTATATATAAACTTTGGTTTAGACCTTGGACAGAATTCTGTTTGATTTTTTTCAATCCCTTATTTTTAGCCTGTGAGCCTTGATCTACAGATTGACTCCTTTCATAGTGTTCTTAGAGCATGTGTTCTCAAGACTACTTTATCCTTGTGAAAAATAATAAAGAGATTAAGACCTTGGGAGTGGAATTGAAAGGTTTTATGGAGCATTGCCCATTTCCTTCCACTGCTTGCCTTTGCGTATATGGTGCTGGTGGATAGAGATTGCTTAGTACTCTACCCCTTTTGTATAAGGTGGTATGTTCACTTATACAAAAACCTAGAAAATTTACTTAGGTTCTCAAGGGACTTAAATAACAAATAGTTTCACCTAGAGGCAAGTGAATTCGCAGACCAATGTGAATTAAATTTTCACAGAATTTACTCTAGGTATATGTGGCATTAAGCTGACTTGGATAATCGAGGACATGCAAGGAAAATAATGCACATATTTTGTTGTCTACCTAACATCTTTTGACTTGTGTTCAAGAACAAGAAATGCATTTTGGATATTCCATCTGTTTCAGTGCTGATTTTGATCTTTATTAAGGATTACAATCTTAGTGGTTCCTCTTATCCCCCCTAGCCTTCAGCACTGCTTGTTCCAAGTACCTGTTTTTTCTAGCAACCTGACCTTCACTAGCCTTTACTCTGTTTGCTAAGCTCCAACACTCAGGAAACATTTCTTAAAGTTGAATAATTAAGCCTGTTTTACATTGGCATAGCAAAGAGTATTTTCTCCCATGTAACATAGAAAACTGCTTGTTTCAGTGTTGAGAACACACTGAAATATATTAACCTAAAGGTAACTAATATATTCAGAACTTTCTAAAACCTTCAGAGAAATTTTAACCCTATGGTAGTGAAAAAATGTTGTAGTACTGCTATTTCATGAGACATCTAAGAGGTTCATTCTTTATGGTCAGACTTAAAACATTAATAAGGTTATATGGAGTCATTATTTTCTAAAAGTGGTTCAGCTTTCATTAGAAGCTGAAAACTGTTATATCTTAGGTAAAAATGGACCTGCATAATTTATTTCCGATTAGGGAGATTAACACATACTGCATAGTTTGCTGTTCTTAGTATTTTCCTTAGCTAAGCTGGTGATACTATTTCAGTTTTGCTTTATTTATAGCTTTGTGGCTTTAGCTCTTGATTTAATGTGTATATTTTTATAAATACTTCAATAAAGTGGTAGAAATAAAGTCTGAAGATAGACTTTACATTCTTGAAGTAATGCCACGTGTACTTTTTCAAGGATGGTTAGGTTCATCCATTTAATAATTCCCTGTATCTTAAACTCCTTAATGTTTTTTCTAAGAGAGCATGTGTGTTTGCATATATATGTGTGTGTGTGTGTTTATACACACATCACTTGACCATCATAAAGCTTAGTGTTTTTCTTCTAGATCTTTTGGCACTGGAACAAGACGCTGTCTTTGGCCTGGAATCCCTACTGGTACTTTGTAGTCAAGATGATAGTCCAGGTGCTCAGGCCACTTTAAAGGTGAAAACTTTTATTTTTTAAGTTTTAATAGATATATATGATGGTCTTAGGCAATGGAAAGCAAAGTTAAGCAGATATAGCTCTGGTACTCTTAGAAGTTTTAATCTAAGTGATTATATCTAGCTGATAAAGCCACACTGATTTAATCTAACTGATAAAACCACAAAAAAAACTGATGAAATGACTGCAGCCAAACTCAGAAATGTTCATTAATTTAACATAAGCGTTCATTAATTTCCCAATGGCATAAGCCCTAGTTTATAAGCCAAGGGAAGAATATTTTAAGGAATTTTCACTTTCACTCAGTTACGGAAATCATCTTAGAGATATGTAAGATTTTTAAAATGTGAAATGAGGCCAGGCACTGTAATCCCAGCATTTTGGGGAGGTCAAGGTGGAAGGATCGCATGAGCCTAGGAGTTCAAGATCAGCCTGGGCAGCATACTAAGACCCTATCTCTGGAAAAATTTTTTAAAGTTTAGCTGGACATGATGGGACACACCTATAGTCCTAACTACTCATGAGGCTGAGGTGAGAGGATCACTCAAACCCGAGAGGCTGAGGCTTCAGTGAGCCATTATTGCACCACTGTTCTCTACCCTACATGACAGAATGAGACCCTGTCTCAAAAAAAAAAAAAAAAAATTAAAATGTGAAGTAAGACTACTCTTTTTGGAGTGAAACATGAAATATAATTTGTGATGGTACAAAATTAATAAGGAAAAGCATAGTTAATAGAAGTAAGAAACTATTAGATAAACATTGGTACATGTAAGAGCGTTAGCTTGTCTAAGGTATGGTTTCGAGGAAGTCATGGCTCATTTTAGCATGTTAAGGAAAGTAGTGATATGGTCATAGTGATGAACAATAAAGATAGTAATATCATTAAGTGAAAGCTAATAAGAAGTAGAGAAGAGAAGTAGACAACAGGTGTTTGGCAACACATTCTGAGGGGATCCTCAGAATCACCTTGGAACCACAGTACATTTAAAACTTTTTTTAAAAGCAAATCTTTTTTCCAACAATTGTGGGTGTCAATAAAATGCTGGATTCAGCACAGTGGGACATACATAGATGGCCAAGAAAGTTTCCTGTAATAGCAGAGCTTTCCATCTAGAATAGGCTACTGATGTTTATATAGGAGACTATAATACCAAGCAGAACACAATACATTCTCTGATACTTCACAAAAGAAGTGCATTTCTAATGAGAGGTCAGAGTCGGGAATGATTAACTTTAACCAAGGATATTAGGGAAGACTTCAAATAAGTGTCATATGAGTTAAGTTGTGAAAGGTGGAATCGAATTACAGTAATGAGGAAAGATTGTCTGAGCCCAATGACCACTATTATAAAAGACTTGAATGTAAGAATGTACCTGTTGTGGTGGAAGAATGGTGACTAGCCCACTGTGGCTGGATGAAATAATGTGAGATTGGAAAAGTAGTTCAATCATAGAGGATATCAAATAACATGCTATTATGGCTTTGATTCTATAGGTAATGAGGAGATAATATAATTTAAAGTAATGGTAACCTTTGTCATAGTTATTGTTATTTGAATGTCAATTATGTGCCAAACCTCGTTGAAGACTTATATTATACATTTCTTTCAGTCCCTCAATAACCCTATAATGAAATGTGTTTCTCTCTTATACACATCAGAAACTTAAGGCTGAGAGAGATGGAAGTACCTTGTTCAAAGCCACCTAGCTAATAAGCGGCAAGCTGAGCTTCAGCCCTTGCATTTATCAGACTCTAAAGTTTATGTGTGTGCCTAACACCCCACTGATGGCTGCATGTTTGCATTGTGAAGGATGGATTGAAGGGCCCATCTTTTCAAGAAATTGGAATTAGGAAGAGATTTATGATGTGGTAGAGAGATTGGAAAGGCGCTAACAGTGAATATTGGAGATTTGACAAAAGAATATGTTAGCTATGTAAAAGTGGGAATATTTCTAGGTTTCTAGTTTTTTGACTGGATATTAGTGATGCCTTTAACAAGGCCTTAATAAGAGAAATTCTGTAGCCAAATTGAATTTTAGATTTCAGTTGAGAAATAAGAGAAAATTAGGAATCTCTTTCCCACTTGAGTGTACTTAGAGTCATCTAAGGCATCTTTTTAAAACTGTGAACCCTCGGTAGCCTCAACACACACACACACACATACACAGATACACACACACACATATGTTAATTCATTAGGGTAGGGCCCAGGAATCTATATTTTTATTTTCTTTCTGGGAGATGCTGGCATAGTTTACAAGCCACACTTCAGAAGCAGTTCCTGAAAAGTAATGATAGTACAATGGTGGTGACATTTGGCATATATTTGCCTCTTCAGCATTCTTCCTTATGATTTCCATCTTTCTTAAAAGTATTTTGATAGTCTTAGATTGAAATGAGTGGTTGACGTGCAGTCCTAATTTGTTATTTTAAACGTAGTGCACTTCACAAACCCTAATGTGGGATTCAGTACCTCGTGTTTCTTATGAAGAAAAATGCTATGCCTACAAGAAACCTTGCCCTTGATTTTCCCCAGTAACCTGTACAAAGCTCTTTTCTTTAAAGCTTCATCTGTATCTTCAAAATGTAACTAGTTAATTTTCTTTTTGGCGTGCAGATTGCTCTAAACTGTATGGTGAAGTTAGCCAAGGGCAGGCCCCATCTTAGCCAGTCAGTAGTTGAGACCTTGTTGACTCAGTTGCACAGTGCTCAAGATGCTGCCCGGATTTTGATGTGCCATTGCCTGGCAGCCATTGCCATGCAACTGCCGGTGCTGGGTGATGGGATGCTTGGTGACCTCATGGACCTGTACAAGGTGATTGGACGATCAGCCACAGACAAGCAACAAGAACTTCTGGTAAAAAGCCACATTTTGAATCTCCTTTGAATGACTAGGATCTGGTCTAGTGGGAATTACTTTTAAGTTAACATTACTGTTTGACTTTACTTAAAAAACAGAACGAACAATAGGTTAAATTCATTACCTAAGACCAAAGAGTGTGCTGATGTCAAAATAGAATTGGCTGTATGAGCTTTTTACTTTTTTCACTTGTGATTTAGAAAGCCATATTTTGTTCACCTCTAAAACTGCTTTCTTCCTAAACCCTGTCAAATCAGCTTAGTATAGTCAAAGCCTTCAATCTCATGTTTTTCTTTTATTACAAAGGACAAAATGAAAATGAAACTTTTTTCTTCCTTATACAAAGTAAATAATGAACTAAACCCTATTTTGTACTTCAGAAAATAGAAGTTAAAAATCTAATGACAATAATGACCATAAATTAGCCCAAATTTATGTTTTCCATTCCAGGACCTCTTTAGCTGTTTAGGATTCAGTTTAGGCTTCTGTAGACCCTTGGGGTTAGGAAAGGTACATGCTTAGAAAGAAACAGAAACTGTGGAAGCTATAAGATGTTTAGTTGAAAAGTTCTGCTGACTGAGAGTAGGCTATATTCTAAATAATTGTAAATTAAATGAAAGTTGTAAGGTCGCCATTCCATATTGTGGGAAGAAATATAATGAAATGACTTATTCAAGCCTGTTTTATATTTAATCCTCCAGAGGGAATTGTATAAAAGAGTGACACCATCTCATCATTTACTGCCAGAAAAGGTTACCTTGATGACCAAATGTATGGATCTTTATATGAATCAGCTTTGAAATATTAAGAGGCAGTTAGCTAAGTTATTTATTATGTAGTGGCATTTTGAACTAATGGTCCTGATATCTTTTTTGTGAGTACTACTTTAAGATAGTCTTAAATTATGAAATGTAATACTCAAAAAAATCTAAGGAATAATACAGTGAAAACTCTTCCATTCATTATCTAGCTTAAGAAAAAGGTATTAACAGTTTAGTTGAAGCCCCCTGTGTACCTTGCTGATAGCATCTTCTCCCTTCTCTTAGGTAACCACTATCCTGAATTTGATATTTATCATTCCCATGCCTGTTATTCTTTTACTACCAAAGTGTATATCCCTAAGTAATATGCAGTATTTTGCATATTTTTAACTTTATGTAAACTTTATCATACTGCTTGTAATCTTTTGCATTTTGCATATTTTTGCCTATTTTCGTTGTCATCTATATTGGTAAGTCTATCTCTAGTTTATCCATTTTACTTATGTATCTCATTGTGTGATTATGTTATATAATTTATTTATCCATATTGTGGATATTGCTTCTACTTATTTGCTATTATAAAGAGTGCCCTGAGTGAATGGAATAAATTACTTAATGACTTCAAAATAAAAAATTAAATAAATGTCAATGGAAAACAAATTTTGTTCTTTTGCAGTGGGCTCTAATTAGTTTTCCTCCCTTTGGGGTAGGTTATCAATGACACTGGATAAAATTAAATGATTTTCTTGGTTTTCTTCTTGCCCAATGTTAGGTGAGTTTGGCTACTGTGATTTTTGTAGCAAGTCAGAAGGCATTATCTGTGGAAAGTAAGGCAGTAATTAAGCAGCAGCTTGAAAGTGTCTCCAATGGATGGACTGTATACCGTATTGCCAGACAGGCTTCCAGAATGGTATGTGTTACCCTTCTGAGTGAACTGGGTTGGCAGAAATGTCAGGTCATGTACCTTCAACTGTATGATTATTAGTCGTAGTCAAAACTAAAAATAAAGTTGAAGTACCTTTTAGTCATGGGTTCTGAAGATGAGGAAGGAAAGGACCTGATTTTTAACTTTTATCATAAAAGAATGGTATATATGTTGTTGGTGTTAGTAATGAGGAAGTTAAAATCTGGGCCCTTTCTGGCTGTAGGTTGTTAGTGCCACTTTCATTTTGCTCTGTATCGTTATAACCAAGGCCACCTACCACCCGCTGTTTCTATCTTCCCTTCTCAGTATACCACATCTTTGTTCCTCTCCCCAACCGTGTCATTCTGAAGTAGAAATGGGAAAGCTTTAGTATGCTGTACTCTTCTCAGCCATATGGAAAGCCTAACAAGTTTTATTAATTTTGTTTGAGAGGAAATAGAAACCTTGGTTAGTACAGAAATCCTGGCCGGGTGGGGTGGCTTATGCATGTAATCCCAATACTTTGAGGGAGGCCAAGGTGGGCGAATCTCTTGAGGTCAGGAGTTTGAGACCAGCCTGGCTGACATAGCAAAAGCCTGGCTCTACTAAAACTAAATTTAAAAAAAAAAAAAAATCCTTTGGGGAGAAGTCCAGAGACCAAAGTTTGAGAAAGCATTACTTTAGGTGATTAAAGTGCATGTTCTTAATTTTATGTTGCTTCTCAAATGGGGGAGGAGCACACACTCTTGGCAGGACAGTTCTTTATTTTACTGTTCTGTCCCAAGCATTGCAGGACATTGAGCATCCCTGGCCCCAGGCATTAAGTGCTATTCACATTTCTCCCAACAACTATGCCTTTTCCCCTGGGGTTTCTCTTACCCACTGAATAGTTCATTTAGAATAGCATTAAAAAGTATTTATACTTTCTATATTTTGGGCTAAAGTTCTAGACTTGGTTTATAGTTAATTCCATTTATTTTCTCTTTTGGAACTGTTTTAGTAAAGAATTTCAAGCATTATGTTACATAAAAGCAACTCAGCATATTTTCTCTGAGGAAATATTTAGACAGAGTCTCAGAGAATTATATAATATGAGGAATGATTCTTCAGACATATCCAAGGTTTGGGTTTCTCTTTTAGCTGCTGCATCAACTCTTTCAATGTAAGAACCTCACCATGTGCTCCTTCTATTCTTTTTTCTTTTCTTTTTTTGTTTTTAGGGTAATCATGACATGGCCAAAGAGCTTTATCAGAGTTTGCTGACTCAGGTGGCCTCAGAACACTTCTACTTCTGGCTAAATAGTTTGAAGGAGTTTTCACATGCAGAACAGTGTCTCACTGGGTTGCAAGAGGAAAATTATAGTTCAGCACTTTCTTGCATTGCTGAATCTTTAAAATTCTATCACAAAGGGATTGCTTCCTTAACAGTAAGTCCTCTTAATTCACCTTTGGTGATGATGACTTGTGTGAGAGTTCTCTCCTTTCTCTTTTTGGATGGGCCTATTTCAACTAACTTGAGAAACCTGCTGATACGTATTTGACTATAAGAAGTAGGTCATGAAAATAAACCCTTAACCTTTTCCCCTTTTTAACATTCTTAGATTGATAGAAGTTTATCATTTTCTTGTTATAAAGAATTGGGTACCACTTTTTAACATAACAATGTGAAGAGGATTGCTGAATCCATGCAGAATGGGTAAGTGGTGTGGAGATAGGATCCTCCCTCTACAGACTCTTACTAGTAAGATTCTAGCCTGCATCCATCAGTACCACCATCAAACATAAACCCCTCACCTCATCTCATACCTGGCAACTACTGACTAAGTAACTAGAGTTTCTTGTTTTACAGATAAAGAGAAATTATCAAAGATTCTAGTGTCCTACTTTGTACCACTCTGTGATATCCTCCTACTCCACATTAACCATTAGCTAGATACAATTTCTGTTATCTCTGCCAAGAAAATGAAAGGGTTGCAAAGAGATCCTTATGCTTCCTTGAAATTAGTTAAATTCCTAAGTAGGAACCTATTCCCTAAAATCAGCATTTTTTGTATTAATGCAAGGGCTTTTTCCCTTTAAAAGTAAAGCAGTTATATAATCAACATTAAACATTTTAAAAATACTGTCACATGACTTTTAAAATTGTATATGTTGAGATGGGACCATAAAACTTTTGGTACCTGTTTATATACATTTATAACATCTCTAAAATATTTTGAATGGTGGGCTATTTCAAAAGAAATGTTTCAAAGTAGAAAAAGCAGGTGTCACTAAAGAGAATATTCAGACTACTGTGAGGCACATATATTTTGAAGTATTTTATATTTTTTTTTTACTAGGATTGATTGATGACTGTTTAAAAAAGGAGTATAGGCTCCTCTCCATTTAAAGGGTAGCATTAACTACTTTGGTTCTTTGATTATTCTGGGAAGAGATTGTTGTTTCCTGTATTAGGCTAATGAATGCCTCAGAAAATTAAAAGTATAATTATTGATTCAGATCAATAGAACGATTTCATTTTCTAGTTTATGTGGAGCAGAAAATTGTTAATTATTTAGTACCATAAGTGGTAAGAACTTTGGACAGACAGGCTCACAAAACAGTGAGGCAGATGGAATTAATTTTATGAAAAATTATTTTGAATATATTTTGAATATTTAATACTCGGTTAATGATTTCTATGGTATGTGTTGTATTTAACGAGGGTTGACAATAATTAAGTATTGAATTCTGACACAGGAAGAAAGCACTTGATTCACAGAGAGGAGACCTTATCTTAGTCTTGGTTCTGCCATTAACACAGTGTGACTTTGGGTAGGTCATTGGGCCTCAGATATTCTCCTTTTGAAATGGAGTTATTTTATTCAACAGATCATAAACACTTGCTATGTGTCAAACACTGTGCTTTTAGGATTAAGAAAAACAGGAAATAATTCTTCACTTGAGTGTAGACTATAGGGGAAGGCAGTATGATCCTCAGAGTTGTTGGAAACTTCCCACAACTCTGATTGTATTATATACTCTCAGGGATTTTTTGAGGACTTTTTTTATGTTTATATTTTTAACCTGTTCATTTGGTAAGTGTGGATTTGACAGTTGCTTTCTGTCTTTTTAACTGAGTAAATATGAGCATGTACTGCCCCTTTTAACTTACTGATGTGAATGATCCATACCTGAGATCGTACAGCTTTGAGAATCATGCTTTTTATCTGCTTCAGCCACACTAAACAGGAGAAGTTCAAAATTCTTTGTTTATGGAGACCCAATAGCAAAGTTAGGTGTTTAATTTCTCAATACAATGATTAATGATAGAGTTGTCTTTTTTCTTAGGAATAAAAATTCTAAAAAGTGTTTATATTAGCTTTCTGTGCTGTGTAACGAATTACTACAAGGTTAGTGGCTTAAAACAATACCTATTTATTATTTCACAGTTTCTGTGGGTCAGAAGTCCAGGCATAGGCCAGGCGTGGGGGCTTATGCCTGTAATCCCAGTATTTTGAGCCCAGGAGTTTGAGACCAGCCTGGGCAATGTTGGAAAACCCCATCTCTACAAAAAAATTTAAAATTTAGTTGGGCGTGGTGGCATGTGCCTGTGGTCCCAGCTACTCAGGAGGCTGAGGTGGGAGAATCACCTGAGCCTGGGAGGAGGAGGTTACAGTGAGCTGAGATTGTGTCATTGCACTCCAGCCTGAGACTCTTGTCTCAAAAAGAAAAAAAAAAGTAGTAGTAGTAGTAGCAGTAGTAGTAGTCCAGGCATGGCTTAGCTGGGTCCTCTGCTCATGGTATCACAAAACTGCAATCAAGGTGTCTGTGAGGGCCAGTCTCAGATATCTGAGGCTCAAGGAGGCTCAGGGTCCTGTTCTAAGATCATGAATTTGTTGCAGAATTTATTTCCTTGCACCTGAAGAACTTGTGGAACCTGGTTCTTCCAAACCAGCAAGAGAATCTCTCACCCTCTTTTAATGGCCTCAACTGATTAGATCCGATTCACTCCGAATGATCTCCCTTTCTACTAATCTAAAGTCAGTTCATTAGGGACCTAAACTATATCCTCAAAATCTCATCACTTTTGCCATATTCCATTAGTTAGAAGCAAGTTTTGGGTGCTATCTACCTTCAAAAGAAGATGTTGTAGGTTTAGTATTCCTTAATGTAAAATGCTTGGAACCAGGAGTGTTTTATATTTTGAGGTTTCTTTGGATTTTGGAATATTTTCATTATGCCAGTTGAGCCTCCCTAATTCAAAATTTGAAATGCTCCGATGAACATTTCCTTTGAACATTGTGTCAATTTCAGATTCTGGAGCATTTCAGAATTTGGATCATTTCAGATTTTAGGTTTTTAAACTAGTGATATTCAGCCTGCCCAAGGTGTGGATACCAGGGAACTTGAATCAGAGGAACCAGCTTAGCATTCTACCTATAATAGTTTTTTTTTTAAATCATTTAATTTTTGTTATTAAATATTGAATAGGCATAATATCTACATATGTATTATGTAGGGCATAAAAAAACACAACAAATATCCAAACATCCAGTTAGAAAATAGAACATTACCATTGCCTTTAAAATTATTATATGCTTGTGAATATCACCCTGGATAACATAGCAAGATGCTCTTTCCAAAAAAAAAAAAGTAAAATTCTTATGTGTGCCTCCACATTTGTACACTGTTTCCTTCCCACAAAGGTAACAGTACTTTGAATCTTGTGTTTACTGTTCCATTGCCTTTCTTTATAATTTTTTCTTTTTCTTTTCTTTTTTTTTTTTGAGACTGAGTTTCACTCTTGTCACCAGGCTGGAGTGCAGTGGCATGATCTCAGCTCACTGCAACCTCCACCTCCCAGGTTCAAGTGATTCTCCTGCCTCACCCTCCCAAGTAGCTGGGATTACAGGCACTCTCCATCCCTGGCTAATTTTTGTATTTTTAGTAGAGACAGGGTTTCACCATATTTGCCAGACTGGTCTCGAACTCCTGACCTAAGGTGATCCACCCACCTTGGCCTCCCAAAGTGCTGGCATTACAGGCGTGAGCCCAGTGCCCAGCCCTTTCTTTAAAATTTCAACATGCTTGTGCAACTGAAGCCCTAAATGAAAGAAAAAGGGACAGAAGCAATATCTAAAGAAGTAACGGTCAGGTACAGTGGTTCATGCCTGTAAATCCCAGCACTTTGGGAGGCTGGCTTGAGGCCAGGAGTTTAAGACCAGCCTGGGCAACAAAGCGAGACCCCCATCTCTACCAAAAATAAAATTAAAACATGTTTTCTCCTGTCCTATGTTCTAGTTCATTAATATTTTCACTGTTTAATCTGCTGTTAAACCCATTAATTAAACATTGGTTATTTTATATTTTCCACTTTTCAACTAGGCTTCTCCATCTTGTCATTTAATTTTTTAACATATTAATCATAGTTATTTTAAAGTTCATATCTGATATCTCTGCTATCTAGATCTATTGTTGTTTGTGTTTTTTACTTTTTTTCCCCTCTTGGTTTGGGGAGTTTTGTCATTTTTGTATGTTTGGTTATTATATTTTTTCCCTACATGCCAGCACTGTCTTTCCAGCTCTGTCGCCCAGGCTGGAGTGCAGTGGCGCAATCTCGGCTCACTGCAACCCCCGCCTCCCGGGTTCAAGCAATTCTCCTGCCTCAGCCTCCTGAGTAGCTGGGATTACAGGTGTATGCCACCACGCCCAGCTAATTTTTTTGTATTTTTGGTAGACGGGGTTTCACCATGTTGGCCAGGCTGGTTTCGAACTCTTGATCTCGTAATCTGCCCGCCTCAGCCTCCCAAAATGCTGGGATTACAGGTGTGAGCCACCGCTCCCAGCCACTTGGTTATTTTTTATAGAATTTTGGACAGTGTATTTGAAAAATGATAGGTATTACATTATAAGAGCCTTAAATTATTTTTCCTTTCTTTTGACAGGCGCTTAGGGTAAGGGTAGATCACCTTAATTCAGCCAAAGATTGAACTGATTCAAAGCTAGGCTTCAGTCCTTGTGAGGGTCAGCATATTTTTGGGTTCTCCTGATTCCTAGGGTATAGTTCTTTGAGGTTACAGCAGAAAGCCTGAATGAAGTATTTTCCACAGTCCTTTCTAGTTTTATGAGACCTCTGAAAGCTCTGCTCAGCTTTTCAGTAGCAGTTTTCAAATTAGCGTATTCAGGGCTACCTTTTTGGGTTTTCCTTCTCTTCATGATTTTGGTTCCACGGGTCCTTATAACCTTAGTAGTTCTTCAGTGCTTTCACATAGATACTTTAAATATTTTGTTCCATTTTCCCAGTTGGTCTTAGTAGGAGGGCTGGTTTAATCTAGTTTCTCCTAGCTTTAGGCTTGGCTTATTCTTTTAAAAACTGACCTTATGCTAAGTAAAATAAGCCAGTCACAGAAGACATATACTGTATGGTTCCACTTATATGATATCTAAAGTGGTCAAATTCTTAGAAACAGAGAGTAGAATAGTGGTTGCCAGGGGCTTGAGGCAAGGGAAAAGGGGGAGTTTGTTGTTTAATGAGTATAAAGTTTCAGTTCTACTAGATGAAAAAAGTTCTGGAGACCTCTTTCACAATAATATGAGCTTATCAGGTAGCTTTTTTCCAGCTATATTGGTTTCTTTAGCTAGCTCTGTTTAGAAAACAGTATATGTAATACAAATCATAAATTCAGTGAAATAGTATTAATTATATGCCTGTTTAACACACATTTAACTCTATATGTTTCACAAAAAAAAAAAAAAAAAAGACTATTTGGATAGTGGAGACAATTCTGCCAGCCATTCTTCTCAATTAGCTTATACCCCAGAATGAGCATTAGAAAACAATTCTGAGTTTGTTGTTCCTTCATCTGGCTATGTTGAAATAACTGGAAATAACTCATTTCTGAGGAATTTTCAGGGGTAATTTTGATTATACACAATGTTTGCTTTATCTCCTGATGTTAGAACCCAACCTCTGTTTAAGCTTTAGCCCCAGTGGAAAGAAAAGGAAATGAGATCCCTTTATTTCTCATTGGCATTATTCATACTTCTATAATCCAAATCTTATTTCTTATACATCTCCTATTGTTATTAGATGATATTACCCTTTAAATAAAAGTCTTTGACTTTTATTACAAATCCATCTCTTCTTTTTGAACACAAGTACTGTATGTAACACTGCTTTCCTTCAGTATAACATGGTCTAGGATGGCACGATCACCTTCAAGGTTATCATCAATCAAATATTTATTGTTAGAGATAAATCCAGAGTAGCAGCAGATCTCCTTTACTACAACATCTTTCTTCTCTTTCAGTTTTATAATGTTAGAACAGTATTGCCAGTATTTTTTGTCAGTTAAGATGGTTGGTAGTATTTATATAACTGTATCACATACACTTACTTGTACCCCTGTCCCTTTTAAAGTTGCTGAGAAACATAAATTTAAAATAACAAGTAGCAGTGTAAGAGGCAGAGGAGGTGGGGGGATTTATCTTCCTATAACAGCAAATCAGATCTCATCTAAGAAATTAAAAACAATTTAAGTAGTCTCTTTAATGTCCTAATCTGTGCTGTTTCATGATTACAACAAAATAATTCTGAAGGTCGAAAACCACAGAATTAAATATGTTGAGTATAGTTATTACTTCTACCTTATATAAAATGTTTCATCAAGGGCCTTTGCAGTTTGAGAGGAATACTAGAGCAAGCATACATTCTTAAAAAGGATACGCTTTTACACTGTTGGTGGGACTGTAAACTAGTTCAACCATTGTGGAAGACAGTGTGGCGATCCCTCAAGGATCCAGAACTAGAAATACCATTTGACCCAGCCATCCCATTACTGGGTGTATACCCAAAGGATTGTAAATCATGCTGCTATAAAGACACATGCACATGTATGTTTATTGCGGCACTATTCACAATAGCAAAGACTTGGAATGCACCCAAATGTCCATCAATGTTAAACTGGATTAAGAAAGTGTGGCACATATATACTATGGAATACTATGAAGCCATAAAAAAGGATGAGTTCATGCCCTTTGTAGGGACATGGATGAAGCTGGAAACCATCATTCTGAGCAAACTATCACAAGGACAGAAAACCAAACACCCCATGTTCTCACTCATAGGGGGGAATTGAACAATGAGATCACTTGGACACAGGTTGGGGAACATCATACACCAGGGCCTGTCATGGGGTGGGGAGAGTGGAGAGGGATAGCATTAGGAGATGTACCTAATGTAAATGACGAGTTAATGGGTGCAGTACACCAACATGGCACATGTATACATATGTAACAAACCTGCACGTTGTGCACATGTACCCTAAAACTTAAAGTATAATTTAAAAAAATATATACGGAGAGTGGTTTACTAATTTGTAGAGTAAAATCTGAATGCTACCAAATAATAAAACAGATCATTTGACACTTAATAGTAGAGACGGCTATGCTAAGGTCAGTATGAGATAAAATTGGCTGGATAATGTTGTAACTGACTGCTAGAACCCCAAAATCATGTCTGGCTCTTTTGCTGAAAGACTAATGTGAGATAGTATCTAAGAAACAGCATCAGTGTGTTTTAAGTGGGTCATGTCATAGAGGAAGATTTTCACTATGCCTCCGTTTATTGTTAAATTAGCACATTTTTAATATGTGCCTTTTGTTAAAACTACATAGTGCTAGGATCTCCACTAGGACAGTTGCCAAATAGTTAAAGGTTTTCTTAGTTCTGTGTCCACCCTGGCTTGCCTTACCATTTACCTTTTCTACCTAGCTAGGGCTACCCAAGACTTACCCCTGACACCCCTCCATCTTCATTGAAACTTATTTATGCTTACCTCTTCTTCCTTGGTGTCCTCTCTGTGCTTTCTGAAGTCTCTACTCAGAAATTATTTTTAAAATTAATCTGGGCTACAGGAGTTTGAGGCCAGCCCGAGCAACATAGTGAGACCCCATCTCTAAAAAAAAATTAGCTGGGCACAGCCGGGCGCAGTGGCTCTCACCTGTAATACCAGCACTTTGGTAGGCTGCAGCGAGCAGATCACGAGGTCAGGAGATCAAGACCATCTTGGCTAACATGGTGAAACCCTGTCTCTACTAAAAATACAAAAAATTAGCCGGGTGTGGTGGCACGCACCTGTAGTCCCAGCTACTCGGGAGGCTGAGGCAGGAGAATTGCTTGAACCCGGAAAATGGAGGTTGCAGTTAGCTGAGATTGTGCCATTACACTCCAGCTTGGGCAACAAGAGCGAAACTCCGTCTCAAAAAAAAAAAAAAAAAATTAGCCGGGCATGGTGGTGCACACCCTTAGTCCCAGCTACTCGGGAAACTCTGGTGGGAGGATCATTTGAGCCCGGGAAGTTGAGGCTGCAGTGAGAATGATTGTGCCACTGCACTCCAGCCTGGGTGATAGAATGATTCCCTGTCTCAAAAAATAAAAAAATAGGCCGGGCGCGGTGGCTCAAGCCTGTAATCCCAGCACTTTGGGAGGCCGAGGCGGGTGGATCACGAGGTCAGGAGATCGAGACTATCCTGGCTAACATGGTGAAACCCCGTCTCTACTAAAAATACAAAAAACTAGCCGGGCGTGGTGGCGGGCGCCTGTAGTCTCAGCTACTTGGGAGGCTGAGGCGGGAGAATGGCGTGAACCCGGGAGGCGGAGCTTGCAGTGAGCCGAGATCATGCCACTGCACTCCAGCCTGGGAGACACAGCGAGACTCCGTCTCAAAAAAATAAATAAATAAATAAAAAATAAAAAAATAAAAAAATAATAAAGAAAAAGGAAAATTTGGGCTACTGTGGAAGCAGGTAACTTTGAGGCAATGTTCATTTTTTAAAAACAGTGACTGTCTAGAAACATATTTCTCCTGCCCTTATCTTTCTTTTTCTTTCTTGCCCCCAACTTTTCAAGGTTCCAGTGATGGGAATTTCAGATTAGGAAGGTAGCAAGGTAATAGGGGATTTGGGGGATGGTACTGTCCTTGAAGCATCCCTTATGTGATTTTCTTTCTTTTCTTTCTTTCTTTTCTTTTCTTTTCTTTTCTTTTCTTTTCTTTTCTTTTCTTTTCTTTTCTTTTCTTTTCTTTTCTTTCGACAGAGTCTTGCTCTGTAGCCCAGGCTGGAATGCAGTGGCGCGATCTCAGCTTACTGCAACTCCGCCTCCTGGGTTCACGCCATTGTCCTGCCTCAGCCTCCCAAGTAGCTGGGACTACAGGCGCCCGCCACAATGCCTGGCTAATTTTTTTGTATTTTTAGTAGAGACAGGGTTTCACCGTGTTAGCCAGGATGGTCTCGATCTCCTGACCTCGAGATCCACCTGCCTCAGCCTCCCGAAGTGCTAGGATTACAGGCGTGAGCCACTGCTCCCAGCCGTGATTATCTTCTTGATGATGTTCTTGACAACCCACATATTATGGGATCTTCATGAATGTAGGCAGTAAGGAACCTTTGAATAGTGATTGTACATACAGTTTTTCAGAGCTGGTGTTTAGTAACAATGTTTTTCATTCTAATATTACATTATTCTTTTTATCATTTAGGTCTTTATCCATGAGTGTTTTTAGAGAACTACTGCCCTTGACTACAAACTGATAAATACTTGGTACTGCCCCCCATCTCACTGTTATGTTTACTTTGTCTTAAATATCTTTTTTTTTTTTTCCAGGCAGCTAGTACACCACTGAATCCTTTAAGTTTTCAATGTGAATTTGTAAAACTCAGGATTGACCTTCTACAAGCCTTCTCTCAACTTATCTGTACTTGTAATAGCCTGAAGACAAGCCCTCCACCTGCAATTGCCACAACAATTGCCATGACCTTAGGAAATGACCTTCAGAGGTGTGGTCGCATCTCCAATCAGGCATGTCTTAACTTTCAGTGCATTTTTTATTTACACTTTAGAGGTTTTTGAAGTTATAAGATGAAAAGTTGTGAAATTTAAAATCAGTGGTTTGACTCAGACATTATCATAAATG
This sequence comes from Macaca mulatta, assembly GCF_049350105.2. NCBI lineage: Eukaryota > Metazoa > Chordata > Mammalia > Primates > Cercopithecidae > Macaca > Macaca mulatta. The sequence continues at coordinate 69,704,391 of NC_133406.1, read as the reverse complement.
TTTATTAACTCAACTGTCTAGCTGAAAATAGGCTGATGTGTTATTAGAATGATAAAGTGATTGATGGTACCTCAATGGGTGCTACATATTTATATAAAGAGAAAGGACATAGATTTTTTTTAAAAAAACTTGAGAATGTTTATAACTAAATCATTTTAGTGGAACTTGAAGAAGCTAAAATACAAATGTTTTTGTTTCTATATGTCATATATAATAATCTTGTGAACATGTATAATTTCATTGAAAATGAATGGAATGACAGTGAAAAGACTGCAGTATTTTTTTGAGTTATTGTTTGAAGATGCTTTTTTATGTTTTGATTTTTGTGTTGTTTATACGATAATGAAAGCATGTTTATTTGTCATAATTGATTTTTTTATAGATGAAACAGTCCATGGAAGAATTTCGAAGCCTTGCTTCTCGATATGGGGATCTTTACCAGGCATCTTTTGATGCTGACTCAGCAACTTTAAGGAATGTTGAACTGTATCCCAAGCTTGCACTAGTATTTCTTCTTCTTTTTGGAAGTATTCTTTTCAATATAGACTACCTCAGATAATGCTTATCTACAAAATACATGTTAGATAACCCTACAAATTTATTATATAGTTTCCCCTTTAAAATAGATAAGCAGAATAATCTTACTTTTTAACTTTACCCAGGTGATTTTAACAAAAAATGGTGATTCAAAGGTGTCTTTTTTTTATATCCAGAAAGAGCATCCAAAGCAACATCCAAAGCCAGTGTTGCTTACCTGTGCTCACTTGAGCTACAACAGACAGCACAACACATTTTCCCACCAAAGAACTTGTGTTTCACCTCACCTTTTTTGTGGCTAACAGTCCTAGTTTTTATCACCTTTATTAATGATCTTTTCAGTAGCATTAGTTGTCACTTTTGTTTTGTTTTTGTTTTTTTTGAGATGGAGTCTCACTGTGTTGCCCAGGCTGGAGTGCAGTGGCATGATCTTGGCTCACTGCAACCTCTGACTCCTGGGTTCAAGCGATTCTCCTGCCTCAGCCTCCCAAGTAGCTGGGATTACAGGCACGTGCCACCACAACCTGGCTAATTTTTATATTTTTAGTAGAGACAGGGTTTCACCATGTTGGCCAGGCTCGTCTCAAACTCCTAGGCTCAAGTGATCCACCTAAAAGTGCTGGCATTATAGGCGTGAGGCACCGTGCCCAGCCTAGTCGTCACTTTTAAACCCTTCCTAAGTTCTCCATATTTTCTTAATAGCAACTTCACTTTTGAAAGGAAGGAATAGAAATTCTTTTTTTAAGTTGTAGTACTTACCAATCAGTAGTTCTTGGCATTTAGTTTACTGATTGAAACCCAGTGAATGCTGTGGGCCCTCTGTCCTGCAAAATGCATATATGCAGAGACACCCAAAATGTGCATATAAGTTTGGGGGGTGTTGCTAGACCTCTTGAGCCCTAGATTAGGAACCTCTGGGATAAAGGCTCCTTAGACTACTGTGTGTTGTTTTTGTTTTTATTTTTTTAACTTGTATCAGTGAAACGTTTGCTTGTCTCACACTCTTATGAAAAACCCCTATATCTAAGACAGATAAAAACAGAGTTGCTGTAATTGAATCACGGGGTCTATCACTTGATTTCCCCTTCCCACAGTAGTAGCCTCCGAAGTACCCTTGGAACAGAGTCTGAGGATCGCTATTATAGGCAATGTATATCCCTTAAAAAGAAAAGGTAGAGCCCTAGACCATTCGAGTTGATAACATTATGATTACTTTCACTAGGCAATCAAATCTTGACCCGTTTAGTATTCAGGTAATATAAACCTATAGTGGGTTTCTTCTCTATTTTCATATGTAACCTTAACATCAATCCAGACAGCAGCAGAGCTGTTTACTGATATCTCATGCAATAGAAGCCCTGATTTTGGATCCAGAATCAGCAAGGTAATTCTAATATTAATAATAGTTGAAGTTACAGAACGCTTTCTATACATTGTCTTACCTAATCATCAGAATCATCAGAAGAGTATTTTGGAACAAGTATTATGGAAGTAAAAACAAAGAGGAAGAGTTCTTCCAGCATTTTCTCCGAGTTACATAACTAGTGACAAAACATAGATTTTCTGACTCTGTTATCTATTTGCCTCCTGCCTCCTGTTTTCAATAAGTTAACATGGAAAGATAACTGGGAAGAAATTCTTTGAATATGAACAGTTTCTTCTCGTATATTATAATTAAACTATGAAAAATTGAGTTAATGATACAATTAAACTTGAACTTGAGATTTTTTTCCTTTGGCTTCTTAAACCAAAATATCCCTGATTTTGCTCTTTTAAATTTTTCCCTTCCCCCAGTAACTAATTAATTATTCAAAATAGTTGTTTTCATTAAAGAATGATTCATTTTTCTTCCCATTATAGTATTCTCTTTTTGAATATGCATTTTCTTTCTTTTTTAACTTTTAAGTTCAGTGTTACATGTGCAGCTTTGTTATATAGGGAAACTCGTGTCACCAGGGTTTGTTGTACAAATCATTTCATTGCCCAGATTTTAAGCTTAGTACCCAATAGTTATTTTTCCTGGTCCTCTTTTTCTTCCCACCTTCCACCCTCACGTAGGCCCCAGTGTGTGGTGTTCCCCTCTATGTTTTCATATGTTCTCATCATTTATCTCCCACTTCTAAATGAGAACGTGTGGTATTTGGTTTTCTGTTCCTGTGTTAGTTTGCTGAGGATAATAGCTTCCAGCTCCATCTATCTTCCTGCCAAGGACATGATCGTCTTCTTTTTTATGGCTGCATCGTATTTAGTGATGCGTATGTACCATGTTTTATTTATCAGGTCTGCCATTGATGGGCATTTAGGTTAATTCCATGTGTTTGCTATTGTGAATAGTGCTGCAGTGAACATACATATGCATGTGTCATTATGATAGAATTATTTCTATTCTTTTGGGTATGTACACAGTATGGAATTGCTTGGCCGAATGGTAGTTCTGGTTTTAGCTTTTTGAGGAATCACCATGGTGCTTTCCACAATGGTTGAACTAATTTACACTCCCACCAACAGTGTATAAGGGTTCCCTTTTCTCTGCAACCTCACCAGCATCTGTTATTTTTTAATGATTTAATAATAGCCATTCTGACTGGTATGAGATGGTATCTCATTGTGGTTTTGATTTGCATTTCTCTAATGATCAGTGATGTTGAGGTTTTTTTCCTATGCTTATTGGCCATGTGTATGTCTTCTTTTGAAAAGTGTTCATGTCCTTTGCCCACTTTTTAGTGGGCTTGTTTTTTTCTTGTAAATAATTTAAGTTCCTTATAGATGCTTGATATTAGACCTTTGTCAGATGCATAGTTAGCAAAAATTTTCACCCATTCTGTAGGTTGTTTAATCTGTGGATAGTTTCTTTTATTGTGCAGAAGCTCTTTAGTTTTATTAGATCCCATTTGTCAATTTTTGCTTTTGTTGTAATTGCTTTTGGCATCTTTGCATTGAAATCTTTACCCATGCCTAGTCCTGAAGGTTGTCTTCCAGGGTTCTATCATTTTAGGTTTTACATTTAAGTCTTTAATCCATCTTGAGTTGATTTTTTTCTATGGTTTAAGGAAGGGGTCCAGTTTCCATCTTTTGCATATGACATCCAGTTATTCTAGCACCATTTATTGAACAGGAAGTCGTTTCCCTATTGCTTGTTTTTGTCAGCTTTGTCAAAAATAAGATGGTTGTAGGTTTGCGTGGCCTTGTTTCTGGGCTCTGTATTCTATTCCATTGGTCTGTGTGTCTGTTTGTATACCAGTACCATGCTGTTTGGGTTACCGTAGCCCTGTAGTATAGTTTGAAGTTGGGTAGCCTGATGCCTCCAGCTTTGCTCTTTTTGCTTAGGATTGCCTTGGCTGTTTGGGCTCTTTTTGGTTCCATATGAATTTTAAAATAGTTTCTTGTTCTGTGAAGAATGTCATTGGCAGTTTGATAGGAATAGCATTGAATCTATACATTGCTTTGGGCAGTATGGCCATTTTAACAATATTGATTTCTTCTATTCATGAGCATGGAATGTTTTTCCATTTGTTTGTGTTGTCTCTGATTTTGTTGAGCAGTGTTTTGCTTTCACCTCCCTAGTTAGCTGTATTCCTGGGTATTTTATTCTTTTTGTGACAGTTGTGAATGGGAATGCATTCCTGATTTGGCTTTCAGCTCGACTGTTATTGGTATATAGGTATACTAGTGACTTTTTATGTTGATTTTGTATCCTGGATCTTTGCTGAAGTTGTTTATCAGCTTAAGGAGGTTGTGGGCCAAGACTATGGGCTTTCCTATATATAGTATAATGTCTGCACACAGGGATAGTTGGACTTCCTCTCTTCTTATTTGGATGCTCATTATTTCTTTCTCTCGCCTGATTGCTCTGGCCAGGATTTCCAATACTGTGTTGAATAGGAGTGGTGAGAGAGGGCATCCTTGTCTTATGCCAGTTTTCAGGGGGAATGCTTCCAGCTTTTGCCCATTCGGTATGATGTTGGCTGTGGTTTTGTCATGGGTGGCTTTTATTATTTTGAGGTATGTTTCTTCAATTCCTAGTTTATTCAGAGTTTAATATAATGGGATATGGAATTTTATCAAAAAGCTTTTTCTGCATTGATTGAGATGATCATGTGGTTTTTGTCTCTAGTTCCATTTATGTGATGAATCACATTTATTGATTTGGATGTGTTGAACCAACCTTGCATCCCAGAGATAAAGCCTATTTGATGGTGGTGGATAAGCTTTTTGATTTGTTGCTGGGTTCAGTTTGCCAGTATTTTTTGAGGATTTTTGCATCAATGTTCATCAGGGATATTGGCCTGAGGTTTTTGTTGTTTTATCCCCACGAGGTTTTGGTATCAGGGTGATGCTGGCCTCGTAGATGAGTTAGGGAGGAGTCCCTCCTCCTTAATTTTTTTGGAAAAGCTTCAGTAGGAATGGTGCCAACTCTTCTATGTATACCTGGTAGAGTTTGGCTGTGAATCCATTTTGTCCTGGGCTTTTTTTTGGTTGGTAGGCTATTTATTACTGATTGAATTTCAGAGCTCATTTTTGATCTCGTTGGGGATTCAGTTTCTTCCTGGTTCAGTCTTGGGAGAGCGTATATGTTCAGGAATTTATCCATTCCTTCCAGATTTTCTAGTTTGTGTCCATAGAGGTGTTCATATTTCTGTGGTGTCAATGATAATATCTTCTTTGTTTTTTCTAATTGTGTTTACTTGCATCTTCTCTCTTCTTTATTAGTCTTGCTAACTGTCTATCAAATAGATATTAATGTTTTTTTCAAAACACCAACTCCTGGATTTGTTGATCTTTCGAATGGCTTTTTGTGTGTCAGTCTCCAGTTCAGCTCTGATTTTGGTTATTTCTTGTCTTCCTGGTTTGGGGTTGACTTGCTCTTCATTCTCCAGTTCTTTTAGTTGTGATGTTGTTTTGTAAATTGAGGTCTTTCTAACTTTTTGATGTAGGTGTTTAGTGCTGTAAATTTCCCTCTTAATACTAGCTATGTTCCAGAGATTCTGGTATGTTGTTTCTTTGTTTTCATTAGTTTCAAAGAACTTCTTGATTTTTGCCTTAATTTCATTACTTGCCAAAAAGTCATTCAGGAGCAGGTTATTTAATTTCCGTGTAATCATATGGCTTTGAGCGATTTTCTTGGTATTGATTGCTAATTTTATTGTGCTGTGGTCCAAGAAAGTGGTTATTATTTTAGTTCTTTTGCATTTGCTGAAGATTGTTTTGTGTCTAATTGTGTGGTTGATTTTAGAGTATGTGCCATGAGGTGATGAGAAGAATGTATATTCTGTTGTTTTTGGATAGAGAATTCTGTAGATGTCTATCAGGTCCATTTGATCCAGTGCTTAGATTAGGTCCTGAGTATTTTTGTTAATTTTCTGCCTCAATGATCTAATACTGTCATAGAGTGTTGAATTCTCCCACCATTATTGTGTGGGAGTCTAAGTCTCTTTGAAGGTCTCTAAGCACTTGCTTTATGAATCTGGGTGCTCCTGTGTTGGGTACATATATATTTAGGATAGTTAGGTCTTGTTGAATTGAACCTTTTACCATTATGTAATACCCTTGTCTTTTTTTTTTTTTTTTTTTTTTAATCTTTGTTGGTTTAAAGTCTGTTTTGTCTGATTTAGGATTGCAACTGCTGTTTTTTTCTATTTTTCATTTGCTTGGTAGATTTTTCTCTATCCCTTTATTTTGAGCCCATGGATGTAATTGCATGTGAGATGAGTCTCTTGACATACCATTGAGTCTTGGTTCTTTATCCGCCTTGCCAATCTGTGCCTTGTAATTGGGACATTTAGCCAATTTACGTTAAAGGTTAGTATTGATGTATGGATCATGATAGCAGCTGGTTATCATGCAGGCTTGTTTGTATGGTTGCTTTACAGTGAGTGTCTCACTGGTCTGTGTACTTAAGTATGTTTTTGTAGTGACTGGTCTTTCCTTTCTATATTTAGTGCTTCCTTCAAGAGCTCTTATAAGGCAGGTCTGGTGATGACAAATTCCCTCAGCATTTGCTTGTCTGAAAAAGATTGTATTTTTCCATCACTTATGAAGCTTAGTTTGGCCAGATATGAATTTCTTGGTTGGAATTTCTTTTCTTTAAGAATGTTGAGGCCAGGCGAGGTGGCTCCTACCTGTAATCCTAGCACTTTGGGAGGCCGAGATAGGAGGATCACTTGAGGTCAAGAGTTTGAGACCAGCCTGGCCAACATAGTAAAAGCCCGTCTCTACTAAAAATACAAAATTAGCCAGGCGTGGTGGCACATGCCTGTAATCCCCGTTACTTGAGAGGCTGAGGCAGGAGAATCTCTTGAACCCGGGAGGCAGAGGTTGCAGTGAGCCAAGATCGTGCTGCTGCAATCCAGCCTGGGCAACAGAGCAAGACTCTCTCAAAAAAAAAATTGAATATTGGCCCACAATCTCTTCTGGCATGTAGGATTTCTGCTTAAAGGTCTGCTGTTAAGTCTGATGGACTTCCCTTTGTAGGTGGCCTGACCTTTCTAGCTGCCTTTTTTATTTATTTATTTATTTTTTTCCATTTCAACCTTGGAGAATCATGATTATATGTCTCGAGGATGACCTTGTGAAGTATCTTACTGGGGTTCTCTGCAGTTCCTGAATTTGAATGTTGGCCTCTTTTTCTAGGTTGGGGAAATTTTCATGGATGATATCCCAAAATATGTCTTCCAAGTTGCTTCCATTCTCCCCTTATCTTTCAGGGACATCAGTGAGTTGTAGATTCCATTTATTTACATAATCCCATATTTCTCAGGGTTTTTGTTCATTCCTTTTCATTCTTTTTTCTCTATTATTTTTTTCTTTTTTCTGAGACAGAGTCTCACTGTTGCCCAGGCTGGAGTGCAGTGGCGCGATCTCAGCTCACTGCCACCTCTGCCTCCCAGGTTCAAGTGATTCTCCTGCCTCAGCCTTCCGAGTAGCTGGGATGACAGGCATGCGCCACCACACCTGGCTAATTTGTTTTTATTTTATTTTTAGTAAAGATGGGATTTCAACATGGTGGCCAGGCTTGTCTCAAACTCCTGACTTCAAGTGATCCACCCATCTCAGCCTCCCAAAGTGTTTTTTTCTCTATTCTTGTCTTACTGTCTTATTCAGAAAGCCAGTCTTCAAGCTCTGTGATTCTTTCCACAGCTTGGTCTGCTTTGCAATTAATTTTAAGAATTGCATTATGAAATTACTGCAGTGTGTTTTTCTACTCTATCAGGTTGGTTACATTCTTTTTTATGCTGGCTATTCTTGTCTGTCAGCTCCTGTGTCATTTTATTGTGCTTCTTAGCTCCCTTGGATTGGGTTTCAATGTATTCCTGCTTCTTGATGATCTTCATTCCTATCCATTTTCTGATTTCTGTTTCTGTAATTCCAGCCATTTCAGCCCAATTCAGAACCCTTGCTAGAGAGTTAGTGCAGTCATTCAGAAGAAAGAAGGCACTCTGGCTCTTCGAGTTGTCAGAGTTCTTGCACTGGTTCTTTCTCATCTTTGTGGGCTGATGGTCCTTCAGTCTTTGAAGGTGCTGTCCTTTGCATGTTTTTTTGTTGTTGTTGTTATGGTTTTTTTAATCCTATTTGATGACCTTGAGGGTTTGGTTGTGGTATAAAGTGGATTTAGTCAACTGGCTTCATTTCTGGAAGATTCTGGGGAGCCAAGGCTCAGCTCATAACTCCAGGACTGCCTGTTCTGGAGGGCTGGTATGAGCCTCAACTTTCTTCTCTGGCTCCTTCAGGCTAGGAATTGATTGCACTGGGTAGGGGCCAAGGTACTGCAGGGCCACTGGTTCCTACAGTCCAATGGGTGGTGCCAGCCAAAGCGTTTCATTAGGATGATGGCAGTAGGATCCATCCTCAGTTGCACATGCCAGCAGCAGCATAACGGGATGCACACTTGTCCACTGTGGCAGGATGCTAGCAGGTCTGGGATGCCAGCCTTTGTGTGGGCCTTCACAGCAGCAGCAGAGGCAGCACGGCTGACCGGTGGGGTGCAGGGGAGCCTTGTTAGTGACTGTGCGTGCCATGGCACTAGTGGTAGTATAAGCATAGGGGCGTGGCGCTGGTGGACACAGAACTGTGTGTGCCCTCTGTGCAGGTGGAGGTAGCCACTTAGGGCAGGGGAAGGTCCACTGTTTTTCATGCCTAGTTTCACTCCCAGGGCAATGTTGGCACAGGAGCTCCAAATGGAACAGCAGTAATGCAAGTGTAATGGGGGCAGAATGCACTCACACCAGCAGCAGTGGCAGGGCAGGGTGAATGTGCACTGGTGGGACTGGGGAGGCAAGATCTGCCTATGCACACACGTTGGCAAAGCAGCGTTGGGGGGTAGCCATGGGCCCAGGGAAAGCTGCCAGTATGGGGAGGGAGCAGGTGAGCTGGCACGTGTCCACAAGCCGGGCTGCTGTGCTGGAACTCACTACCAGTTAGGCGCAGTCCCCCAGCACAGGAGCTATGATGCAGGCTCCCCAGGACACCCAAGGCTGCACTGCAAGCAGGCACAGCCAGGTTGGGGCCCCAGGAAAGGCCAGATGGACTGGCCCCATCTGATCTTCAAGACTGCCCTGTAGACTTGAAGTCTGACAGTTCCCTTAGTAGGGATAAAGTCTCCTATAAAGCAAGTCAGCAAGTTAAGCCTAGAGGGATGGGTGCCCCTGGCCATATTCCACTACAGATGCTCACACACCAAACACTCTGGACTCTGCATTGGCTAGAATACGGCCCCTAACACTTCTCTAAGCAGCCCTCTGTGCCAACTCAAGTGTCCATAGTGATCAAGGAATCTCCTCCTGCCAGGATTCCAGAGGCCCGTTGCAGTAGCTGGTTGTTTTTTGCCAGTTCAAGTCACTGTTCCCCTGGTGCGATATCCCCATGCTGGGGTCCCTCCCAGCTTCCTCCCCTTCAGCCCAGCTTCTGTGTCTTTCCTCTGTCCACCCTTAGTTTCTTCCCTCTAAATATCTGTTAGGAGAGGACCAGTCGTCCTGGTCCCTTGGTGGCAGCTGTTCCACCAGGCTGCGTCTAGTCCGCCATCTTGCCCAGCTCTTACATTTACATTATCTATAATTTCAATCTAGTAAGGCCTGAGATTCCAATATCAGTTCCCTCAAAGAGAATATAATCAACAAAGCAGTTTAAATTTCTCTACCCAAATTGGAACAGAGGAAGAAAAAAGGCTGAAAAAATGAAGAGTCAAAGCTGGCCCGTGGAGTAATGTCATTTAGACTAATATGCATGTAACTGGAATCCTAGAAAGAGGGAAAGGGGGAACAGAAAAATATTTAAATGACTAAAAGTCTTTTATATTTAATTAAACATATAAACCCACAGAGCCAAGAAGCTTAATGAACCTCTAGCAGCGAAAACATAAAATTAGAGCAAGGCACACGTAACAGTGAAATTCCTGGAAACCAATGATAAAGGGAAAATTTTTTTAAAGAGAAGGTATTATTTAAAAGGGAAGAAAATATTTAGAAGGGAAGAAAGATCAGAATGTCTACTGATTTCTCATCAGAAATATTGCAAGCCAAAAGACAATTGGAGCAACATCTTTAAAGTCCTGGAAAAAAAAATGTTAACCTATAATTCTATATTCAGGAAAAATACCGTTCAATAAATTAAGGTTAAATTAAGACATTTTCAGAAAAAAAATCTGATAAATGCCATCAGCAGGTCTGTACTACAAGAAATGTTAAAGGAAGTTCTTTAGGCTGAAGGAAAATTATTTCTGATAGAAACTCAGACCTACAAAACTGAATAAGGAGGATTACAAATGGTAAATTTTTTTCAATTTTTAAAAAGATAATTGACCATTTATAGCAAAAATGATGTTTAGGAGTTTATAACATATAGAAGTAAAATATATGAAGTAAGACAACAGGGGGATATAGTAGTAAGAATCTTACATTTAGTAGTATATCTTTTGATAGTAACTTCTGATAAACTGAGGGTGAATATTTTAAACTCTAGAGCAGCCACCAAGAAATAAAACAAGCCAGTAGAGCCATAAAGTGTAATACTAAAATACTTAGTTAATCCAAAAGAGACCAGAGAAAGAGGAAAACAGGAACAGAAACAAATAGAAAAAGTAGAAAACAAATCAAAAGATGGTACCCTTAAATCCAGTCATACCAGTAAATATATATGGTCTTACTCTAAATAAAGATAGACTGGATTTAAAAAGCAAAATGCGGCCAGGTGCAGTGACTCATGCCTGTAATCCCAGCAATTTTGGAGGCCGAGGGGGTCAGATCACAAGGTCAGGAGTTCGAGACCAGCCTGGTCAGTATGGTGAAACCCTGTCTCTACTAAAAATACAAAAAAAATTAGCTGGGCATGGTGGCATGCGCCTGTAGTCCCAGCTACTCGGGAGGCTGAGGCAGGAGAATCACTTGAACCTGGGAGACGGAGGTTGCAGTGAGCCGAGATAGAGCCACTGCACTACAGCCTGGGTGACAGAGCAAGACTCTGTCTCAAAAAAAAAAAAAAAAAAAGCAAAATGCAACTATATGCTTACTACAAGAAATCCATTTTGAATGTAAAGACATAGGTTAACAGTAAATAAAAAGATGGAAAAGGATATAACATAACATGCAAACCCTCCTAAGAAAGCTGTAGTGGCCATATGAATATTATACAAAGTATACTTTAAGATAGGGGCTGTTGCCAGTGAGAAAGAAGTACACTTCATGATTAAAGGATCAATTCATCCAGAAGACATAATCCTCAGTATTATGGACCTACTAACAGGTCTTCCAAATATATAAAGAAAAAACTGACAGAATTGAAAGAGAAATACACAAATCTACAGTTGTAGTTGGAGATTTCACCACTTCCTTCTAGGTAATTTATAGAGCAACTTGAACTATACTGTCAACCAACTTTACCTAATTGACATTTATACAGCATCTGCAGCAGCATACATCTTTTCAAGTGCATTTGGAACATTTACCAAGATAACCGTATGCTGGGCCTTAAAACAAGTCTCAATAAATACTAAAGCATTGAAATAAAATAATATGTTATCTGATATAATTAAATTAGAAAAGAAGATTTCTGAAAAATTTCCAAGTATTTAGAAATTAAACAACATTTCTAAATCCAGTAGGTCAAGAAATTACAAAGGAAATTAGAAAACATGTTAAGCTGAATGAAAATGAGAACATACCATGAAACTTGTGGGATGCAGCTAACCTGTGGGATAAGAAGAACTTATGGAGAAATTTATAGATTTAAATGCTTATATGTATAAAAGAAAGTTTAAGATCAATAATCCCAGTTTCTACTTTATGAAGTGAGGAAAAGAAAGCGAATTAAACCCAGAATAATTAGAAAGATGCAAATAAGAAAGACTGTTATCAGTGAATTAGAAACAAATAACTAGATATCTATATAGTGGAAAAAATTTAACCTTACCTCACAGTGTACACAAAAATTAATTCCAAATGAATCATAGACCAAAATATAAAACTCCAGACTTTCTAGAAGACTACATTGGAAAACCTCTTCATGATCTTGAGGTTGGTCATGATTTCTTAGGACACAAACAGCAGTTACCATAAGAGAAAAATTTGCTGAATTGGATTTAAACTTTTAAATCTGCTTTTGTTAATATGTCATTTAAAAAATGGAAAAGGTTATGGACAGCAAGAAAATATTTTCAAAACATATTCTATCAAAAGACTTTTATTAGACATTGTTTTATTAAGAACACCACACAACTCGACAATCCGATTTTTTTCTTTTTTTTTTTTGAGACGGACTCTCTGTCATCCAGACTGGAGTGCAATGGCGCAATCTTGGCTCACTGCAACCTCCACCTCCCGAGTTCAAGCGATTCTCCTGCCTCAGCCTCCCGAGTAGCTGGGATTACAGACATGCGTCACCATGCCCAGCTAATTTTTGTATTTTTAGTAGAGTTGAGGTTTCACCATAGTGGCCAGGCTGGTCTCAAACTCCCGACCTCAGGTGATCCACCCGCCTCGGCCTCCCAAAGTGCTGGGATTATAAGCATGAGCCACCATGCCCAGCTGACAATCCAATTTTTTAAAACTGATAAGAGGATAGGGCGTGGTGGCTCACGCCTGTAATCCCAGCACTTTAGGAGGCCGAGGCAGGCAGATCACGAGGTCAGGAGATCGAGACCATCCTGGCTAACACGGTGAAACTCTGTCTCCACTAAAAATACAAAAAATTAGCCAGGCGTGGTGGCGGGCGCCTGTAGTCCCAGCTACTCAGGAGGCTGAGACAGGAGAATGGCGTGAACCCGGGAGGTGGAGCTTGCAGTGAGCCGAGACTGTGCCACTGCACTCCAGCCTGGGCGACAGAGCGAGACTCTGTCTCAAAAAAAAAAACTGATAAGAGTTTTGGACACTTCAAAAAAGAAAATATGTTAATACCCAATAGGCACATGAAAAGGTGCTTGACATTAGTAGTCATTAGGGAAATTAAAAACACAATGAGATACTACTCCCACTAGAACAGCTAAGATTAAAAAGACCTTCAATACCCTACGTTGGTGAAGATGTGGAGGAGCTTGAATTCATACTAATACGTTGTTGGGAATACAAAATGATATAGCCACTTGGAAAACTGTTTGACAATGTCATATAAAGTTAAACATACATTTATCATATGACCACCAATTCTACTCCTACTATTTTACCCAAGAGAAAGGAAAACATGTTTCCACACAGACATATACACAAATGTTCATAGCATTTTTATTCATAATAACAAATCTGGAAAAATCCAAGTGTCTCTCAGTAGGCTAATGGATAAATAAATTGTAGTATATCCACAAATGAAATGCTACTTAGTAATGAAGATGAATGACCTGTTGATCATTCAGCAAGTCATACAGAAACCATGAGTGCCCTCAAAAACATGCTGTGAAAGAAGCCAATAGAGAAAATCAGTGAAACCAGAAGCTGGTTCTTTGAAAAGATTAATAAAATTGATAAAACTAGTCTGAGCAAGAAAAAATAATCACTAATAGTAGAAATAAAATGATGGCATCAATACAAATCTTAACAGATATTAAAAGCATAAGGAAAGAATAACTTTGTGCAAAGAAATTTGCTTAGATGAATAGGACAAATTTAAATACTCTTCATTAGCATAGACAAAAATTTTTAACAAAAGTTCAGTCCAACAATATATGTAAATATAATACATTAAGACTAAATAGGGTTTATCCCAGGAATGCAACGTTGGGTTAACATTAGAAAATCAATTTAAGTACTTCACCATATTGCAAAATAAATGAGAAAAACTAAAGTGGGAAGACTTAACTACTGGTTTCAAGACTTAATATAAAACTACAGTAATTAAGACAATGTGATGATGGCTTAAGGGTAGGACGGAGAGTCCGGAAATAGATACTCACGTAGTCAATTGATTTTTGCCAAAGATGCCAAGATAATTGTATGGGAAAAGAATAGTCTTTTCAACAGATTGTGCTAGAACAACTAAATATATAAAAGGGAAAAAATAATCTTCCTTACCCCACACCATACACAAAAGAGTATGTATTGTATGGCTCTATTTATATGAACTATTAGGAAACAAATCTCATTTACAGAGATAAAAAGCAAATCTGTGGTTGCCTACCGCCAGAAATGGAATTGTTTTGTTAGCAAAAAAAATGGAAGTCTTTTATGTAGTTTAGTTGTCCTTAAAGTCCATCATACAAATGAGCTTCGGTTCTTGTCTTAATAGAACTTAAGATATAGTAAAGAGCAGGAAACAGAGCTTTGGAGCCCAGCAAATGTGAACATGAATCCCTTACCAGTCACTTCTAGCTCTGTGAATGTATATCATCCCAGTGAGCCATGTATGCATAAACTATAGGTAGATAATGAGGCCTGTTTCCCAGAGTAGTTGTGAAGATTAAATGAACTAATATATATAAAATAGCTGGCTGAAATGCCTTCTACATAGTAGGCATTAAAATGATAGTAGGGAATAATAAGAGTAGTGTTATGCCCAGCATATTTAAATTACCTACATTGTATTTTTAAAAGTTTAGTTAGAAATGCCTTTTTTCACTTAGAAATATTTTCAGAAATTTGCAGGGGTTCGAAGCAGTAGAAGAAAAAGGAAGAAATCTAGGTTAAACTTATCCCGCCATGCTGTGTATACAAACTGTCTTCTGAACATGCCTGTGTGTTTCATCTCCATGCTTTAGATTCATGCCATATCTCTAGCCATGAATGTCCTGTACTTTCCATCTCTCCAGAGTTTACCTGTCTTACTCATCTACTGATATGTTCAAGACTATTTTCTTCTGTGACATTCCTCCATGTTCTAACCTGTTATTTATGTATCTAACCTGTTATTATATATCTTTATTGATAGTTTGGCACCTATCTGCTGGCTTTATTGATAGTCCCCTTTTCAGATGTCTTTATGTCTCTTTCACCTATGGCAGTAAAACACTGTCATATTTCCTGGCAACCAAAGAGATTAAGAATTACATAACTTGAAGTCAGACCTGGGTTTGAATTCTGGTTTGCCATTTCCTAGCTGTATGACTGTAGGCAAACTACTTACCCTCTCCTAGCCTCAATTTTCTCACCTATAAATGGAAATAACTTCATGATTTTAAAAATTAAATGAAAATATTTGAAAGTACCTGATACATGTAGGTATTAAATAGCCATGCTATTTTGATGGATTAATGAATATTGACCTTTACTTCAGTTTCCAGGAATATGGATCTACTGGAACAGCCCATGCTGATAGTGAATATGAAAGAAGAATGATGTCTGTATATAATCATGTCTTGGAGGAGGTAGAATCACTCAATCGGAAGTATACCCCTGTTTCTTATATGGCAAGTGGCATTTGTTTTATTGAGCTTTTATTGTATGGATGTGGGTTTTCATATATCTATGGCGCTTACTAACTCTGTGAGTTCAACAAATTAACCTTTCTGTGCTTGTTTCCTTATCTATAAAACAGGGTTAATACCGACATCACAGCATTGTAGTGGGGAGTAAATGAGATAATCCATGAAAGCACTTACCACATCTCTAGCTGCTACAGAATACAAATAAAACTTTTTTCTTTTTTTAACAATTTAACTGAAGTACAATAATTCTCAACCCAGGCTACACATTAGAATCATTTGAGGGCTTTTTATAAAGAATACATGAATATACAGGCCTCACCCCTGACCAGTTAACTCTGAATTTCTGGAATTGGGGCCCAGGCATTAGTAGTTTTACATGCAGTCAGGTGATTCTGTCATGCTGCTATGGTTGGGAGAACCACTGGCCAATTGAAACAGGAAGAACTGGGCTTGTTGTCTGACTGGCAATGAATCATTTCCTACCAGGTGATGACAGTAATGTCTTTCAGTACACTCTTCAGCCTTTAGCCTGCTGAATTTCTGCTGCCTTTGGCACTTCCTAAGAAATTCTCAGAGTGCTCACCCTTTATTAAATCTTCTCCCCTGATTTACCAGTCATAGGACAGGCTGACACATTCTCACCCAAATTTTCTCCTCCCTGTCTGACCATTCCCTAGTGACTCTGCTCAGGTTTTATAACAAATGCCATAGGCTTGGTGCCTTAAACAACAGACATTTATTTCTCACAGTTCTGGAGTCAGGGAAGTCCACGATCAAGGTGCCGGCAGATTCGGTTCCTGGTGAGGGCTTTCTTCCTGGCCCTGGTGGCAGCCACCTTCTCACTGTGTCTTCACATGGTAGGGAGAGATCGAGAGCTCGGGTCACTCTTCCTCTTCTGGGAGAACACTCATCCCAGCCGGGTGCAGTGGCTCACGCCTATAATCCCAGCACTTTGGAGGGCGAGGCGGGCAGATCACGAGGTCGGGAGTTTGAGACCAGTGTAACTAACATGGTGAAACCCTGAGTCTACTAAAAATGCAAAAATTAGCTGGGCATGGTGGCGCATACCTGTAATCCTAGCTACTCAGGAGGCTAAGGCAGGAAAATCATTTGAATCGGGTGTCAGAGGTTGCAGTGAACCGAGATCATGCCACTGCACTCCAGCCCGGACAACAGAGCGAGGACTCTGTCTCAAAAAAAAGAAAAAGAACAGAGGAACACTCATCCCATCATGGGGGCCCACCTCCAAATGCCATGACCTTGGGGGTTACAGCTTTCACATACGAATTTGGGGGAACACAAACATTCAGTCCACAATTCCCAGCCTTTGAACTTTACCCCTTGGAGAGTTTCTCTTCTGCTTCTCTTCTCATTCTGTACTTTCTTGCTTTATCAAGTATTTTAGAATAAATAGGATGTGTCATTAAAGAGTTAGGTTAGATCTAAAGAGGGGCAATTCCCTTGACATACTGCTTTCCATGTAAAATTGTCAATAGTATTTACTGAACCGAATTGACAGCTGTTTGACAGTGACATTGTTTGCTAAGAGAGAGCGTAAAGACAATCTTTGAAAGAAATACACACATCTGTGTGAGACAGTGGTTATTTTCATATTCCTCTAAGCTCCATCCTAAAAAATGAAATAGATGATAAACAGAAACTTGGTTTTGATGGAATTGAATATAATGGAATGGGAATTTTCTGCCCAGCAGAAGACAGTACAGAGAAAAGGGCCCTATGCTCATTCAGAACTAGGTTCAAATTCTGGCATTCCGCTCAGCAGTTCTGTGACTTTAGTCACATTACTTAACATCCTTTTATATGAAGTAGAAAACATGCCTGCGTCATAGGATTACTGTGAGGTTTAAATGAAATAATGTTCATTGCCTAGCACAGTGCTGTCATATAAGGAGTGGTTAATAAAACATTTCCCAGTCGGGCATGGTGGTTCATGCCTGTAATCTCAGCACTTTGGGAGGCAAAGGTGGGCGGATCACCTGAGGTCAGGAGTTCAAGACCAGCCTGCCCAACATGGTGAGACCCCATCTGTACTAAAACTACAAAAATTAGCAGGGCATGATGGCAAGCGCCTGTAATCCCAGCTACTTGGGAGGCTGAGGCAGGAGAATTGCTAGAACACGGGAGGTGGAGGTTGCCGTGAGTCGAGATCACGCCATTGCACTCCAACCTGGGCGACAAGAGTGAAACTTCATCTCAAATAAATAAATAAATAAATTCTCTTTTTCTGTATTTTCAAATTGTATTTTATAGATTTGTTACTGTCTGAGCCTCCAGATTCAGTTCAACAAGTACTTTTGGGATCCTAGGGATAGAAAAATGACAGACATGGGATCTTCCCTCAAGTTGTCCGTAGTCTTAAGAAAGAAAGATTTTTTTTTTTTTTTTTTGAGACAGAGTCTCGCTCTGTCGCCCAGGCTGGAGTGCAGTGGCGCGATCTCGGCTCACTGCAAGCTCTGCCTCCTGGGTTCACGCCATTCTACTGCCTCAGTCTCCCGAATAGCTGGGACCACAGGTGCCCACCACCATGCCCAGCTAATTTTTTGTATTTTTATTAGAGACAGGGTTTCACCGTGTTAGCCAGGGTGGTCTCGATCTGACCTCATGATCCACCCGCCTCAGCCTCCCAAAGTGCTGGGGTTACAGGTGTGAGCCACCGCACCCAGCTGAAAGAAAGATTTTATAACAAATAAACACAATACAGTGTATGTGCATTAATAGAATTCTGCACAATGTAGAGATGTAGAACAAAAAAGAGTAGTTCACGTCAAAAGATAGGGAAAATGGATTGGTGGTGCAGTTGACAGGGAAGATGTATTTGTATATGAGTTTTCCAGGCAGATAAGAAGGGGTTGGGAATCTCAGGCAGAAAACATGTTCAAAAGCAGAGGCATGAAATAGCATGGTGTCTTCTAGGAACAGTTTGTTATTACTGCAATGTAACATACAGGCTAGGGATTAGAGAGATGAAATCAGAGAGGTAGCCAGCGGCCAGGTGACAGAAGGCTTTGAACACAGTATTAAGGAGTTTGGACTTTGTCCTTAGGCACTGGGGGGCTTCTTAGAAATTGTAAATGGGTGGGAGAGAGAAGTGCTTAATATAGATTGTATATTATCATATAGAAGCAAAACAGGAAATGGCTGGTAGGGTGTGAAATTAGAGGAAAGAAGAATGACTACAAGGCTTTTTCAGTAATCCAAAGTAAGGAACAAATTACTAAAATGTCAGTAGGAATGAGAAAAACATATAAGAGATACTTAGTGAAAATATTTTCAAGGCTGAGTGTGTTTTTTTTGTTTTTTGGTTTTTTTTGAGACGGAGTCTCGCTCTGTCGCCCAGGCTGGATTGCAGTGGCACGATCTCCGCTCACTACAAGCTCCGCCGCCTCCCGGGTTCACACCATTCTCCTGCCTTAGCCTCCCCAGTAGCTGGGACTACAGGCGCCCGCCACCACGCCCGGCTAATTTTTTGTGTGTTTTTAGTAGAGACGGGGTTTCATCGTGTTCGCCAGGATGGTCTCAATCTCCTGACCTCGTGATCTGCCCGCCTTGGCCTCCCAAAGTGCTGGGATTACAGGCGTGAGCCACCACACCCGGCCCTTTTTTTTTTTTTTTTTAAACTAGACATGAGATGATGGAGGCATGCCTTCCAGGTTTCCAGCTTCAGTGATCAGTTACACAACTGATTGATCCTTTACTGATAGAATATAGAGAGGTGATAGAAGATGAAGGTTTTATTTTCAAACACGTTGTTGTCTTTAGGCAGTTGGATAGTAAATACGTTAGAGTTGGAAGAAAGATGAGCTGGGATACATGTAAGGTCATCTGCACATAGAAGGTTTAAAGTCAATCAGAAATAAGGGTATGGACTATTAGGTGGAATTTCATGGAAGGAAAAGCATTATCAGGTGCCACAGAAATGTCAGAAAATACAAAGACTGAGAAGTATCCATTGGATTGACAATTAAGAGAGCGTTGGCCAGGCACGGTGCCTCCTGCCCGCAATCCCAGCACTTCGGGAGGCCAGTGCGGGTGGATCACGAGGTCAGGAGTTTGAGATCAGCCTGACCAACATGGTGAAACCCTGTCTCTACTAAAAATACAAAAGTTAGCCGGGCGTGGTGGCACGTGCCTGTAATCCCAGCTACTTGGGAGGCTGATGCAGGAGAATGGCATGAACCCAGGAGGCAGAGCTTGCAGTGAGCCGAGATCGCACCACTGCATTCCAGCCTGGGTAACAGAGCGAGACTCCGTCTCAAAAAAACCAAAAAGCAAAAAAAAAAAAAAATTAACGTCTTTCTGATTATGATATGTAATTTACATCTCCAGACATCTTAATAGTGGTCTGCTAATATACCTATGGAGGTCAATACCCAAGGGGCTGTTGACCTCAGAGGCACTCCACACTTTTCCAAGGGAGTATTGCAAAATCTGCACCATTCTTTTAAAAGGCAAAATGGTGACTTTCTGCCTGAAAACAGCCTGAAGTCCCTTGTGGTCCTCTGAGTCCACCCTTCAAAGATGTTTCTCTCTTTAAACACTAGTGTGGCATCAGAGGTCCACCAAAGGTGGATGTCCCTGCAAATACTTTCCAAATTACTTGTTGCAGGAAGCTGATTAATGCTATTTTAACAGTTGAATCTGAAAAAATAGAACCAGTGTCTTTAAATCTGTGTTGTAATTATCTCAGGTAATAGACCTGGCATTTGTACTATGAGCCTATTGGGCACAAAATGTTCAACTGCCTGAACCCAATAAGGAATGGATTTTTCTGGCTTTTAGCCTTAACACCCAACTTAAAAAAAGAAAAAAAAAATATTTACAGCATGAGCAACTAGGTGACATTCTGTTTGAAAGCAGGAGCTTAGAGGGACAGACAGCATACCACATGGTGCATGCAGCAGTTTTCAACCTGTGGTGTTGGGTTTCAATCAGGCTGGTGGGAAAAATATTAGAGATAGTTATAGAAATAGACACAAATCTTCTTGGAAGGCTGAGAAGTTTGTATGACTTCAGTAATAGATCTGACTGAAGGCCACCTGATCCCTTTACCTTTAGTTAAATTAAAATAGTAATAAAGGCAGAGTAGTTTACGTAGCTAGCTTGTTTACTCATGTAAAGACTAACCTTTGATGTACCATGGGTGCTTAAGTGCCTTTTACTCAGAAGTCCACAATGTCAATTTCCCTCTAATGGTGTTGACTCAAGCTTTTGTTAATTAATCTTACTGAATAAATGCGAGTCTGACTAGCTGATCAGGGACCAGTCACAACTGTTAACAGGACTCAGCAGGAGCCTGTAAGCAGCTGGGACCCTCAGCTGGACTGGCAGAGCAGAATATCTGGGTGTCAGTGTACTTCATTCATCCGTTGCTGAATCGGGTCTGCAGGAACAGACCCCCCGCAGCTAGTGCCCCCGCGAAAGGAGTGCTGCCTCACTGTTGTGCCTTAGGAGGCCACTGAGACCGGAGTAGACTGAGGAAGGGATAGTAGACCAAGCAGGGATGGTTCTGGTTCTGTTCTTATGATACTTTCAGTTTTCTTCTATTAAGTTGGCAAATCATTGGTGATACAGAAGAAAATCACTGAAGAGTCAGGCAACCTAGATTCTAGTCCCAGCTTGTTCTATTACCTATCTGTGTGACCTGTGTCATCAGCAAAATTGAAGATTAGACTGGGTAATCTTTAAAATATCGTTGAACACTTAAATTCTGATTTTATGACCACTTTCATTAAGGCTCAAAATATTCTCTGCAGTGTTTCTGTACCTCTGCAGTCATGCTGGGATTTTCAAAACTCAGTTAAATGTGTGAAGCAGATTTGAGAAATAAGGTATTTTGTTAGAGTTTCGGGATTCTCCGACTATATAGTCCTCTTTCATCTGAATTCGACTAAGTTTCCATCATTGCTTACTCTGAGGACCGGTGGCCATAGAGACAAAGAAGCCACCTAATGAAAGAATGAGCCAGCTCAAAGCCAAGGTCCTGCAAAATGCTCGGGCTTCTTTACCATACTGTTTATCATACTTTGCCATGTGATGGTTACTCTGTATTTTAGCATCTAATATATTTGTTTAATAATATACTGATATTTCTGAGTGCTGTAGAAATGTGGAATTTTCCTATTGCTTGGCCTTGAGGACTGTGGATTTTCTCATTTCTGTCACTTATATTTTATTGAATATACTTCACAATAAAGTAAAAATCTGTAATTGTGATTGATGACATGAATGATTTAGTATGTATGCACAGTTCCTGGATGTGATGCCTACTTCTTGATTGGTATGTACATTTGTAATTATATGGGCATTTGTAGTTTTATACTGAATGTACCGCTTGTTGATGAAATTTGAAAATTTATTTTTATTTGATTTAGTTTCTTTTTTTCCCTCAGCATACAGCATGCCTCTGCAATGCCATCATTGCTTTGCTGAAAGTTCCTCTTTCTTTCCAGAGATATTTTTTCCAGAAACTACAGTCTACCAGCATCAAGGTAATACAGGAAGAATACTAAGGTTAATATAGGTTTTAAAACCAGGTGTCTTCTGAAGATTATGTAGGACATAGCTACACTTCAGTGTGTTACCTTTGGTTTATTGGTTTTTTTGTTTTGTTTTGTTTTTTGAGACAGAGCCTCGCCCTGTCGCCTGGGCTGGAGTACAGTGGTGTGATCTTGGCTCACCGGAACCTCTAGGTTCAAGCAGTTCTCCTGCCTCAGCCTCCCGAGGAGCTGGGATTATAGGCATCCGCCACCACACCCAGCTAATTTTTGTATTTTTGATAAAGATGGGGTTGCACCATGTTGGCCAGGCTGGTCAGGAACTCCTGACCTCAAGTGATCCACCCACCTCTGCCTCCCAAAGCGCTCGGATTACAGGCATGAGCCACTGTGCCTGGCCTACCTTTGGTTTTGATAAAACCTAGTTGTAAGCCATTTCTCTCCTTTATCAAGGGTTGGATGAAAGGAATGGATTTGAGAGTTAAACTCTCTCCCTTTTTAATTGTCAGTGCCAAATGCTATGAGACAGGCATTTAGGTAACTGGAGCTCTGTTGTTTGCCTCTTACCTCCAGGAATAAATTAGTGATATATCACAGTAGCCTGCAAGGATCTTGAGCTGAGTCTATTCAGACCCAACTTAGAATGAATCAGGTCCAGTAAAGTGTCACCAATTCTACTTCCAAAGTACTTCTGCCTTTCAGTAACATATTTTGAGGCGCTAACCAGTGAGTAGAATTAGTATTTTGAAATATTTAAGCCACTCACAATTCAAAAGCTATTTTTGATTCAAAAAAATTGTTGGAAAAGGGAGAAAATTGTCACTTCTAAGAGATTTCCTAGATTATCCCTGTTAGTTAATGTCTTCAGTAAACTTTTACATCCATGCAGATGCTTTTGATTACAAATAACAAAGCATTCCATTTCAAAATGACTGGAATAATGAGGAAGACTGACGATCTAGATAAGAAGTCCTAAAGTAGGATGTCTCCAGGGTTGATTAGTTTAGTAGTTCAACAGCATTATCAGAAAGACTCAAATTTCTTCCATCTTTTCATTTAGCAAGACTTGAACTTTCTTTAATTGATGCGTATTTGGGATTTTTAATACATTTTTGAAGAAAAACTAATGAGAGGTTAAAAAATGTCATTTGATTCATTTGTGGGTATTGACTTTTTTATAGCACAGTGACTTCGCTGTGTAGATAACCCTGGAACTTTAAGTTCATTTACATTTGAATTTAGTTTACTTAAATTTACCTAAGACCAAAGAGACAGCAGCTCTTAGGTAATGAAAATTGATACAATGCATTTCCCTACTAGAAGTGGTTCATTGTCAAAGAAATGCCTCACCACAAAAATTGGGAGAACAGTGCCTTTGCTTTTCTCTAGTTCTCTATCATCCTCAAGTAGAACTGAGGTTTGAGATGAAAACCACAGTGATGTTTAGAAGGAGGCACTTTAAAGGTACATCTGTCTTTTCTCGGCACAGTCAGGTCATGTGGGGGTAGGGGAGTGCACAATCGATTCTGTTAACCTGTAACCAGTGATTAGCACAGACATGTTTGTCAAAAGGAAGCTTGCTCTTGGTTGTTGGCATTTATTTGAGTGTTGGCATTCCAGCTTGCTCTGTCACCATCGCCCCGGAACCCTGCAGAGCCCATTGCTGTCCAGAATAACCAGCAGCTGGCGCTAAAGGTAGAGGGAGTGGTTCAGCACGGATCTAAACCAGGACTCTTTCGCAAAATTCAGTCTGTCTGTCTGAATGTTTCTTCCACACTGCAGAGTAAATCCGGACAAGACTACAAGGTAATTTAGGAGAGAGGCAGAACTGTGATACAGATTTTATATGAGCTCATTGATGGAAGTTTTCCAGTGTTTTTCATGGTTAAACAGATTGCAGTTATACCTCCAAAGGGATCAGATGGACATAAATTAAAAGCCCACATTGGGGCTGGAAGGGGTTGATAAACACTTCTTTTTTCTCTCCCTGAACCAGTTAATAGGGACGAAGCATCCAGGCAAAGATCAAAATATGAGTTTTATTACTGTTAGAGCTGTGGGAAAACCTAACTCCGATGCCTGGCAGCAAGGACTTTCTAACCTTAGACCCCTGAATTGGATTTTTTCACCCAGCTTCAGTCAGTACATATGGGAGCCTGCCCCTATAAAATTTATGGCAGGGCACAGAGAACTCGGGTGCCCAAAGCAGAAGAGAAAGAGCAAGGGCTTACCTTTCCATGTCTGGTTCCTGCCCAGAAACTCACCCATCAGCAAGACTCACCTCCTCCCTCCTCCCCGCTAGGCCAGGAAATTAATGTAATGAAAGGCCCCTCGCACATCAAGAGGTCCCTTCAAATGTCAGAAGTTGAAAAACAAGTGTCTCCCTAACCCACCCAATCCCTCCCCACAAAAAAATACACATCTATGTAGTTTTCTCCATTTTAAGTAAATTTTATCATTTAAAAAAAGTATATAGCATTTCTAAAAAATGGTCAGATAAAGTAAAATCTTTTTTTAAGAGTGTAACCCTAGGGATTTGCTGCCTTGAGAACTCAGGATATAGGTAAGTAATAACCTGAATCAGGCTTACATTGTTAGCCAGAGCTAAGATACTGAATCTGTACCCATGAAATGCCAATGTTCCAAATAAAGAATGTTCCTTGCTTTAGACATTCATTTCCAATTCCTTGGTGGTTTATCCACAGTAAATGGAGCAAGGGACCAAGTCCACAGTTGTAGCAGCAAAGTTATTCAGATGCCCAGATTGGCTGTGTTTAGGTTTATTGTGGCGTAGCGTGGAAGGGGGATTATCAGTGAAGGTATAAAAAGAGAGCATTTTATTATCTTTGGTGGTTTTAGGTTAAAAAGCCAATGGAAGGTCTGGTTCTAAACTATTATTACTTTCTTAAGCCATTACTACTTTCTTAACTATGGCAAGTTCCTCTCACTTTGGCACTCTGACATGGCTCAGCCTTCATTCTCCTCTTTTCCTGTTTTGACATCTATGCCATACTGCATGGTACCTTATGTAGCCACTCAATAATTTGTGAATGATGAAAAAATTATTTACTATATTTAGAGTACAACTGTTAAAATTGGGTATCTGCTGTCACAGAAGGTTGTAATGAGAATTTACACAATTTATCCCTGTCTGCAGCTCTCTCTTCACTTTGAATTTGAAACAGTAGTAACCATGATTCTCTTTGTTCCTTGCGTATAATATCTTCTATTAAGAAAATGACATTTAAACCTAGAAGCTATGGTCTTCTGCTTGTTGACTTACCTCTCAAGAGGCATTGATTAAAGTCAGGAAGCTGATATAATAAGCCGTATAATAACATGATTACTTTGCCGTGTTATTCACAGTGAGTTTGCAGCTTAAAATGCAGCCATCCGTTCAGGGTGATCAGGTTCCCTAAGGCCTATTTCTGGTCCTTTTAAGGAAGTTCTTTGGTAGGCATATTCTTTAGGGAAATAAAAACTATACAAAGGCTAAACGTGAAAAAGTACCTGTACTATAAATAATTCTAAGACCTTGAATTGGTTGGTGAGGTCAGTTCATTAATGTTACAGGTAAATGTCTCTGGAAAAGTGACATGATAACTGCTCCTTGAGACGCAAAGCTGCAGGGCACGTTTATATAATTAATTACACCACAGAAACACACACATAAACCTAGAGCAATCTGGTCAAATACACATTAAGATCACCTTTATTTGCATTCTCAGGAGAAATCTATCTCTTGACATGTTTCATCTTGGGTACAGGTAAGAGTACGTCTGCAGGTTTTATTCTGGTCTTTGAAGAACAAAAGCATGAATGTCTGGCTAAATGAATGAGCCTGTAAATCTGTGTTTTATAACATATTGTACTTCCAGTCTGAACAAGGCACTGATTATTAAATGAGCAATGTGCAAATTGTTCAGTTAATTTATTAAAAGAGTAAGGAATCACTACATTAAGTAATAAAAATCAGACCAACTGGATGGGGGGGAACCTAACTTAAATTTGCTTAGTGTTTTGTTCTTTTTCAGTCTCTTAGATTTTAAACTCTCTGGAACAGGTGATTTCATCCTATTTCTTCAGAATATCTCTTCACAGTCTCAAGGAAGATAGGGATTTAGAGATGGGGTTGAGTAAGCAAGGAAGAAAGCCCAGCATGTGAAGGGGCTGTAAACAGCCCTGGGAGCTCATTCTACTCAAGGATAGTGAGGAGCATCGCTTAATAGTTCAGAGTGTAGGCCCTGGAGGTAGCCTGCCTGTGTTCAGATTCCTACTCCATTCACTAATCATGTGACTTTGGAGAAATTACTTCACCTGTCTGCCTCAGACTCCTCATCTGTGAAGCAAGGATGATAGCAGTACCTACTTTTTGATTGTCTGCATGGTCTAAATAAGCTCTTAGAACAGGGCCTAACTCATAGTAAGCACTGAATAAATGTTAGCCATTGTTGTTATTTAACAATTGTTTCATTCCAGATACCCATTGACAACATGACCAATGAGATGGAGCAAAGGGTTGAACCTCATAATGATTACTTCAGTACTCAATTTCTGTTGAACTTTGCTATCCTTGGAACACACAACATTACAGTGGAATCTTCTGTGAAAGATGCCAATGGTATAGTATGGAAGACTGGTCCCAGAACTACCATATTTGTAAAATCCCTGGAAGACCCTTATTCCCAGCAAATTCGCTTACAACAGCAGCAAGCCCAGCAGCCATTACAGCAGCAGCAGCAGCGCAATGCCTACACACGGTTTTAACCATGGAATGCATGCACGGCAGACTTTCAAGAGATCAATCAAATTGCCAGAAGCAGTTTGCTTTTTCATATGGAATATGTATGAAAGTTACGGTGTAATTCATTTATTCATTGATTTTTGTAATGGAATATTCTGGAAAAATTTTGTTTTCTTAAAAATTTTGTCTGAAAAATAATTGGGCTCCTGGCCAGAAGATTGTTTTGTTTTGTCATTACTGTTTTTTCTGTTGCCGAGCTTTTTCTTTTTCTTTTTCTTTCAAGAATAGTCACATGTTGAGATCATTGAATTGATAAATTTGACCACTACTCTTCCAAAATACATCATTTGCTGCCTGGCTTAGACCTAGGATTCTGAGCTGTTCATTCAGAAGTTCTGACCAGTCACTACAAGGTTTATCCATGGTAGCAGAACCTGAGTCCTTCTGTAGATGGACTTGAAAGTGCTCCCTACAACATCCAGCCTTCTGGATTATGAAAGCCCACAGTGTAGCAGTATTGAAACATCCTGCTGTATTGTTTCAACCACGTATCTATCTATCTCTTCCTGTGCTAAAGCAATCTTAATTTATTATTTTCATATTTATTGAAACAAAGAGCAGCTAGCAATTTCATAGAAAATTAAAGATTAATTTGGTTTTTTCTAATGTGTCTGCAACTATGTGTAATACAGACATTTCACATTATTTCCAAAAGTGAAAAAAATCACTCATTTAATATCTTTAATGTTTTAAGTTAGAAGGGGTGGATCTTTTCCTTTGGTTGGTGATTGGTTTGGTTTCTACTTGATGAGTTATGCTAGACTTGATTGTTTAGAGAGAGCAGTCTCTTTATAACACAGGCTCAGTTTGTTGAGATGCTCAGGGAACAGAGTTTTCTGGTTAGCCAGAAAACTGCTTTTTTTTCCTATTTTAATACTAGTTGAAAACCATGATAAAATAGACTTTCTTAACACAATATGCTAGATATAACTTAACTGCTTTTTGATTGGGGATCATTTAGGGCTTCAGGGTCACGATTTCTAAACATCAGGGATCATACGGTTGCAGATATTGATGCTATAAGTAATTTGGCCGGATGCAGCTCCTAAGGTAATGCAGGGTACTTTCCCTGGAATTTCCTTTTTAAATAAATATCTCAGTTTCTTTGCTTGTGTTTTGCCTTTTTCTCTTATATGTCAACATTAATTCAAAGGAGAATGGAGTCTGAGTTAAAAAATAAAAAGTTTTGTTTTTTTTTTCTTGTCATGTGGCCTCTGGGACTGAGAAGTGAATCACAACTTGGGTCTCTCCAAGATTGCTTGCTTTCATGAGCACAACCCATTGTGCTGCTAACAGCCAGAACATTCTCATAAAATGTGTACAGATCTACGGCGTCCACTGTGAATGACATCTCTTTAGTTGCAGCCCAGTTGTATGCGGTTCACGCAACCTGCACAGTCATCTCAGCATCTGGGAACACGTGCTTAGGAAAGATTGCCAGAGCAGTGCAGAAGACGTGTGCAGAACCCCTTGTTCTTTTAGCAGGTGTGGAAACAGCTGAATCAGAAAGCCTGGGTTTCACTCTTTGTTCTGATGAATTAGCTGTGTGACCAAGCAAGTCACTTTACCTCTGTACATCTTAGGGGTTTTTTTGTCTATGAAGTGACTGAATTAGACTGGTTTTCTGGATTGTGGCCTAGAGTTGTATTATCAAGTGACTGAAAGACTAAAAACAAACAAAAACATTTCTTAAACTGCGGAAGATCTTTTTTATTTGTAATTAAGCGGCTATTTTCAGGATTAAAGTTTACAATGTGGATTTCAAGCTTCTGGTGCCATTCAAGGTAGATTTCCCCAAAAAAAGAAGCAAATCTTGTAAGCCATCATTTCCCTTTGAGAACTTCCCAAATGTTACATTCTTAAAAGATAGGTTTTTGATAGCTGTGTTTATGAACTTTTTAACTTGGTGTATTACGGGCTCCTGGCAAACTCAGAAGAGAATTTTTTTTTTTTTTTTTTTTTTTTTTGGAGACAGAGTCTCGCTCTGTTGCCCAGGCAGGAGTGCAGTGGTGCAATCTCAGCTCACTGCAACCTCCGCCTCCCAGGTTCCAGCGATTCATCTGCCTCAGTCTCCCGAGTAGCTGGGATTACAGGCATGTGCCACCATGCCCGGTTAATTTTTATATTTTTTAGTAGAGATGTGTTTCACCGTGTTGGCCAGGATGGTCCCAAACTCCGGTGATTGCCCGTCTCGGCCTCCTAAAGTGCTGGGATTACAGGCGTGAGCCACCGTGCCTGGCCAGGAATTATTAAAATAAAAGCAAGTCCAAGAAGTTCAGAGTATAACTGAACTGAACATAACTCTAAAGCAGGAAAGACTTATTTTAGTATGTCCATTAGATCCAGGATTGGAGCTCTGATTTAGTTTGGTAAAATATCTACTGAATTTTTGGCATCAACTGTTAAACAGTTGTTTGTGGTGGGGGGAAACTGTTTATAACTTCAACACTACACTAATGAATGAAAAGAAAAATGAGATGCAGAAAAGAAAGATATGCATACTAATTGGGAAGTGGGCATGTTCCCTAAATTTTGAAGTATCAAGGGCACTTGCTGGTTAAAGCTAGGAAGACGGGACTAGTTTTTCTCAGTGCTTCGTCACTTTGCAGTGCAGTAGTGTCTCCTTATCTGCTGTTTTGCTTTCCACAGTTTCGGTTCCCAGAGGTGAAGATACTGAGAGACCACATTCACATAATTTTTATTACAGTATATTGTTATAATTGTTCTATTTTATAATCACTTTTAATATCTTACTGTGCCTATTTTATAAATTAAACTTTGGCATAGTTGTGTATGTATAGGAAAAAAATATAGTGTATATAGGGTTCAGTACTATCCTCAGTCATAGGCATCCACTGGGGGTCTTGGAATGTATCTCCTACTGAAAAGGGGGACTGCTGTGTAGTCTGGTGACTGAGAGCACCAGCCTTTGGAGCCATACTGCTGAGGTTCCAATCTTAACTTTGTGACCATGGACAAGCTTAGTCTCTCTATGCCTCAATTTCCTTATTCCTAATAGAGAAACATTAGTGTTTCATGGGGTAGGTATGAGAATTAAGTGAGTTGGTGTAGAATTAATGTATTAAAACACTTAGAACATGCTTGGCATATAGTAAACAGATATATAAGCATTTGCTTTTATTATTACTACTACTGTCATTATCCTCAGTATTTTTTTTTCCACAGTGTTAGATCAGTTCTCACTGAGCATTTTATTACCTTGTCTCTACTATTAAACACATTTAAGCTGTCTTTCCTCATATGCGATTTGGGTACATCGAGTAATAAAATAATGACCTAAACAAAATAGAATTTCTGTCTACTATGCTGTAAATCATGTAATTAAAATATGTAAAGGTAAACATACAAAGAAATATATGTAAACACATTCTGCTGATTGCCTTCAATGAAGATAGCAGTAGAATGTTGACTGTTCAGAAATTAAT
This sequence comes from Macaca mulatta, assembly GCF_049350105.2. Classification (NCBI taxonomy): domain Eukaryota; kingdom Metazoa; phylum Chordata; class Mammalia; order Primates; family Cercopithecidae; genus Macaca; species Macaca mulatta. The sequence goes on along the minus strand of NC_133406.1, from coordinate 69,674,250 downwards.
GTATTCCAGCTTAAATTAAGATCTTCAGACATAACCTTTCTAGCACAAACCAACCAAGATAGCAGGCAATTTGCAACTGGGGAATATGCCATTTCTCATGTTAAGATACTGTTCAGAGAAGAACAAATCAATTAAAACAAGATCCTCAGACTAGGGTCCCAGAGATGTCAGTTTAAATTCTATTTATAAGACTCAGCATTAATCCTTAGGTAAGTCACTTGATCTTTCTGTGCCAATACCTGCCAAAAGAATACTGAGATTAAGATGACCTGGCACTTGGTATGTAGAGTATAGGCACCACTGACCATCAGAACTTTCTGTAATGATGGAGGTGTTCTAAATTTGCACTAACCACTATAGCCACTAGCCACATGTAGCTATTGAGTACTTAAAATATGGCTAGTGTGATTTCAGTTAAATTTAATTATAGTATTTTATTTATTTATTTATTTATTTTGAGATGGAGTTTCACTCTTGTTGCCCAGCCTGGAGTGCAATGGTGCAATCTCAGCTCACTGCAACCTCTGCCTCCCGGATTCAAGTGATTCTCCTGCCTCAGACTCCCAGGTAGCTGGGATTACAGGCATGCACCACCACGCCTGGCTAATATTGTATTTTTAATAACGGGGTTTCATCATGTTGGTCAGGCTGGTCTTGGACTCCTGACCTCAGTGATCCACCCCCCTTGGCCTCCCAAAGTGCTGGGATTACAGGCCTGAGCCACCATGCCCCGCCTACTTCAATTAAATGGCTTTGTGTGGCTACTGCCTATGGAGTTGGAAAGTGCAGGGAATAAGAAATGAAAAAATGAGAACTATTACCTTAAGACCCACATAACCCTTAAGTGGATTTCTAGATAAAAGGGGCCTACATTGAAATCTTTGACTCACTAAAAGTTCCACACAAAAGAGTGTATAGATGACGAGGAGGGTATTTAGGTTCATGCATTTGCTTTGCTTCTGGTATTAAAATACTATGCTGAGGCCGGGCATGGTGGCTCACGCCTGTAATCCCAGCACTTTGGAAGGCTGAGGCAGGCGGATCAGGAGATCGAGATCATCCTGGCTAACACGGTGAAACCCCATCTCTACTAAAAATACAAAAAATTAGCAGGGCATGGTGGCGGGCGCCTGTAGTCCCAGCTACTCAGGAGGCTCAGGCAGGAGAATGGCGTGAACCCAGGAGGCGGAGCTTGCAGTGAGCCAAGATCGCGCCACTGCACTCCAGCCTGGGCGACAGAGCGAGACTCCGTCTCAAAAAAAAAAAAAAAAAAAAACAACTATGTTGCTCAATCAAACCCTGTTTTTTGCACAATGCCTTGGACTTAGCCTTTGCCAGTCACATAGACATTAACAGTATGATGAGATGTAGTGAGAAGTCCAAAGTCTGGTGAGTTGGCTTAATTTGATTTTATTTTCTTCCTTCATCCATAATAATATATCCAAATTTTGTCTTTATGGACGGATCTGTAAACACAGGCTTACCCATCCCACTTACAGGCAAGGCAAATGCTGCTTCTTGAAAAGCAGGGGTCCGTGGTGGGTCATGATCCTCCAAGTCGTCCTGGGCCTGGCTTTATCTTCACTATATTGTGGAGCCACTTCATTGAGTCTTGTACTAGATTTTAACTTTCCGTGGCTTCCATGGTTTTGCCTTGTTTTTCGCGTAGAATGTGTCTGTATGCTGTGTCACCACCCACTTTGGGGCCCTGAGCCTTCTCATCAGCACTGTTGCTCCCAGAGACGTGTCCCCATTTCCCCCTTTTCCAGAACCATTTTTTCCTTTGGGCAATCATCTTTGAAATTTGCTGTTCTAAAAATATTTTGTTGTTGTTTCCAGATAATTTTTCAAGTGAAGTTAATAAAGATGGGGTAATGCCAAATGAAGTATAACAATCAGGAAAATGAGCATCTCAAATACCCAGAAAGTCAGGATGTTTTGAAGAAAATTATATGGTATGCAGAGAAAAAGTACTCTCTAACTCAACTTTCTTGGGTTTTCTTGGTGATTTCATTTGAGGGTTTTGATGAATTTATCTGTGGTGATGAGTCAAAAATGTTTAAAGGATTAGGACAAATAAAAGGGAGCTAAATTACACTAAGGAATTATGAGAAGATACCAGCGTCTACCTCTCCTGTTTCCCAAGACCATGGAAGGTGAAAATAGGCTGAGCTGCCTGGAGTTTCCCTCCACCCCCCACTGGAAGCAGTGGAGCTAATGATGCTTTCTATTTGTGTAATCTTGCCCTGATGGCATGAAAGTGTAGTGAGATGAGCAAAGTGATGATGAATCGTTAACACTTGCTCCTGCCTTGCTTTGCCTTCCTATCCCACCCACCAGCAAAAGCGGACATCCTGTGGTTAGGAGGATCACAGGAGAAGCAGAAGACAGGACTACTGTGGAAATGCAAATGGAGGAGACGGACTCTCCCTGTGAGAGCACAACACGGTCACCAGGCCTGAGCTGGCCGTGGGAGAGTCAAAAGGAAACTGACAGGGAGAACCCCCAAGCAACTTGGAGTCTCACTGGACAGAATAAGGCCTATTTTTAGAAAATGTGGCGAGGGCTTTACAAAAATGACAAAATACAGTGCCATTTCTGAAATTCATGATAGTGTCCCCTTGTATGTAGCAGTCGGGAGAGGATCTTAAGTAATTTAAAAACTGGCCATGGCAATTTTTTCTTTTGCAGCATTTAGAATGCATGTGTCCCTTCCTTCTCAGCCTCTTCTTGATGTAATTCAAACAATTGAGCACCTACTACTTGTTATCCAGAGAGGGACAAAAGAGCATTTCGAAAAAGAAAAGATATGCCCCTAAAATGTAAAGGAAATATTCAACTTCAAGGAGATAGGAGTTTACACTTTATAAAAAGTTAAATACTGTCTCCTTACAGAAATTGCTGCTGCCTCTGGTCAGGCTGCTAGATGATTTGAACCCCTCCGTGTCACATTTCAAGGTATTGGAGCATTAGGGAGAAATAAGTATAATCATAGAATCTCTTCAGCAACATCAGCACTATCCTACTCAATGGTTACCATGTCCCCTGGGATGCTCAAAGGCATATTAGCCCTGGCTAGAATTGTTCTCTCTCAGAGTGAGCACATCTGGAATCTCTCCTTGAGGGCCCTTGACACAGGAGAGGGCCTGAGAATCTGTCCTAAGCAGTAATTCCCCCTGCCGCCCACTCCCAAGTGGCTGACCAGCAGTAGCTAATGAAAAGAAAGCGCTCCTGAGCATTGAAGGTAACTCAGCTGACATCAACAAGGCGCTGCAGCTCAGTCAGCAACATTTGTCAGAGAAGGAATTTGAACACACATTTCCCGGATGTATGCCAAAGGCATGGCCAGCAAGGGCATAAACCATTTTGAGAAGGTATTCTTTGATTGATGTACGAGATGTCTGTCAAACACACACAGCATAGCAGGTGCTGGGAATACAGTGGTGGCCAAGCTCCTGGGGTTCAGGGCCACACCACCCCCTCTTTCCTAAAGAGACAATGGGAGGAGGGTGGTGAGAAACGCATTCTGACCCTGACTATGCAGGGTGAGCCTGAGCTTCCTCAAGAGGCTGATCATGTTCTCCAGTGAAAGGAGAAAGGAATGGGTTTGGACAGGACACCCCAGGGCAGAGTCACTGCAGTTCCCTGTGGAGCCCTTCAGAAAGGCTCACTCACCCTGTGTCTCCTTTGGTATAACCATCCTCACAACCCACTAAGTTTTTCTTACATCCAGCCTAAACCACTCATTGCAATCTTTTAATTTTTACTTTTAAAAAATGAGAGATCTGTCACCCAGGCTGGAGTGCAATGGCACACTCATAGCTTACTGCGGCCTCAACCTGAGTTCAAGCAATCTTCCCACTTCAGCCTCGCACTGCAATCTTAAGCCTGCTTCAGTTCTCTGCGATTGGGGAAGATGGCAAAACTTTGGTCAGAGGGAAATAGCTCCTGTCAGAATTCAGTCTTCCCTGACACCAACTATTCCACATTGAAAAACTCATCTGTCCCCCCAGACCCTGCAGAAACACCCTGGCCCTGATTTGTCTAACCAAGCACGATCCTTCGTATTTTTCTTTGACCAGTATTGTGTACATTCAGCTGCCTGACCCTGGGGTTGGCTGAAATGTGGATAAATGGTGGCTACTGTTATCAGGTCCTGTTTATGGGAACAAACAGCTCTCTCCACTGTCCCACACCCCATATCAGCCACCTAGCTATTCTGTGAGTTTCTTGTTTCTTCTCATCACATCTCTCTGAGCCTTGGCTTCGTCATCTGTGAAAGGGGGCTCATAGTTACCCTGTTGAAGAGTTGTGAAGATTAAATATGATAACACACACAAAGCCTGGTGCCTGGAGGGTGCCCAACAGATGTTGATTGCCTTCCTCCTCAGTGGTGGATTGGCCAACCTGGCCCAGTGGCCCAGAGGCCCAGAGAGCAGCGGGGACAGGAACTTCAGCCCTACAAAACGTTTCAGGTCATCTCTGCCTTAAAGAACGATGATGTTCCAGGTCTCATTTGAGGACCTAGAAGGGACTAAAATCTCTTAGACTCAAGAGGAATGTATCCTTTTCTGTAGGGAGGAGAGTATTTCCATCTCTCAGCCTTCCCTGTCAGCACAAGTCTTGATCCCTGGGAAAGTGAGCGAGGGGGCAGGAGTGCGCCAGGAAGATATGGGAGAAGTATCACCAGTGCAGTGAGCTGACCCAGACATCCTGTCATTCTTTCTGAGACTTATTTGATCAACTGCAAAATAAATGGGCTTATATCCAAAGTTAGTTCATGTCATCAAATCCATTGGACATAAGCCCCATGGTTCAATAGGTGCTTCATACCTAACTGATCAGAACTCTTTGCCTACTGACAAGGTTTTGGAGAGTTTGCCACCCCTCAAAAACGGAGCAAGAAGCAAGGTGGCCTCCTTCATGTAAGTAAGAAGTTTAGGTTGGGTATAAGGAAGAACTTAGTGAACTCTGGAAACAATTACATACTGAAAGAAGGAAGCATTCAGGCTTCATGGGTGCTTCTGAAGGGCTTTAAGATAGGAAGCCTGTTCAGTCACAGGGGTGCATTTGCCAAGAACCTCTCTGGAGGCAGAGGAATGGACTGTGTGACCTCTTGGCCCTATTTTTTCAGCAAGATCTCATGGAGGCCACAGCTGCAGACTTCCCAGCAAGAGGGCTTTGTCTGGGAGATGGGGTGTGGCCCAGCTCCCCACCAAACACATGCCTTCAAGACTAAGGGCTCAGGCAGTGCAGCCGCAGATATAAATAAGCTTCGCGTGACTCTGTCCTTGGAGCGGATGCCTCCAGCCATTGCCCAAAATGGGATGGAGGGAACAGGAGAAGGGTGTACAGAGAAGTGGTGGGGGTGGAGTGGGGGTGGAGCTGGGGAGGGCTGGGGTTGACAGCTGAGAAGAGAATGACGGTGAAGAGGCTGTGTTTTCTCTCACCTCCTAAGTGTGTGTGTCTGCATGTTTCTGTGAGATAGGTGTTCATGCAGGGAGAGGAGCTGTCCTACTTTTGGGGAAGGGGGTGCTGTTCTTCACAACATGCTTTCTTTCTGTTCCCACTACCATCATCCTAGTTCACAACCTCATTATGTCTTCCTGGAATATTGCTTTCATTTCCTAATTTCCTTGCTGCTAGTTTCAGTCTCCTCTGAGTGAACTTTTCTTACCATTGCTTCTCAATTCTTTTTTTTTTTTTTTTTTTTTTTTTTAATCTAGACAGAGTCTTACTCTGTCGCCAGGCTGGAGTGCAGTGGCATGATCACAGCTCACTGCAGCCCTGACCTCCTGGGTCCAAGGGATCACCCACCTTAGCTTCCTGGGTAGCTGGGATTACAGGCGCGTGCTACCACGTACGGCTAATTTTTTGTATTTTTTTGTAGAGGCAAGATTTCACCACGTTGCCCAGGCTAGTCTCAAACTTTTGCGCTCAAGCAATCTGCCCACCCTGGCCTCCCAAAGTGCTGGGATTACATATGTGAGCCACCGCGCCAGCTGCAATTCACTCTTCTAGTTAAAAAAATCCAAAACTGGGTTCCCAATACAGTGCACATTCTTCAATTTATCATTGAAGATCCTCCACAATTAGACACAGGCCTAGCAGCCAGACCTCTGTTTTCTACGGCCCTCTGTGTGTATGCCAGCCCACAGTAAAACTGGTACACTAGGCATTCCAGGAGCTCAGTTTGCACGTTCTTACTTTTGTGGCTTTGCTCATCTTTTCCCTCTATCTGAACACTCTTCCCTCCATCCCCGAAAAACCTGTTCGTCCTTCCGTGTCCTGACCTCCAGCCAGGCACAATACTCAGTATTCCTCCATAGCCCGTATCCCAATCCATCCGTGTGAAGCAGTCAAGCTGCATGGCCCTCTGGTCGGAGCCACTGTGGACAAATGGAGGCTAATGTTACCATGTCCTGCCAGGAGCAGCCAGCTCCCTCCACTGCCCCATGCCTCCCATCAGCTCCCTGGCTATTCTCTGGCCTCCAGCCCTGGTTCTCACCCTGACTTGAAGCAGTCCTGGCTGATCTGCCTGCTGGCCATCCCTGATGTTCACCTTGGAGACTGAGGCAGAGAGGCACGCTGTCTGAGCTCTGAGCAGTGGAGAGGCTGGAGCAGGGCCTGCTAGTATCACAGAGGCCCACTGGGGGCCTTGAGTGCAGCTGAGGCTCTAAACTGAGGGCTGAGGTAGGAGCGAGTGGGCAGTGACTAAAACTTGCAAGAAAGTTTTATTTTTTAATTTTTTTAAAGAGTACTTATCTATCTCTTTCCTCCTAGTCATTCTCACCCTCCTCCAGCAGCAGCCTCCTCTTGGTCAGAATTTAGAATATGTTGTTGCTTTGGATGGCAGGGGTTTCCGTTTCTAGCTAGGTTCTTCCCTGTCCATCCTTCCTCCCTCCTGGCCCGTCTTTTTCCTAGACTATCTACTATGTGCAAATCATCATGTATATGTGTAGCAGACTCAGAGTCCTGCCCCCAGGAAGCTCCCAGATGTTGTCACCTATGTTAGGGTACTCAGTGAGTGTCCATGGCGCCAAGGTCTAGCTGAGGTGGCAAAGTGGCACTGAGGGAGACTTGAGCAGGACATACATTATTCTTGTTGACTAAGGAGGTATATGAAACCCGTAAGACCCTGTGGAAGGTGGAGTGAGCAAGGAAGACACCAGGGAAAAGAAAGACAAAGAGGCCGGGCGTGGTGGCTCACATCGATAATCTCAGCACTCTGGGAGACGGAGGTGGGCAGATCATTTGAGGTCAGGAGTTTGAGACCAGCCTGGCCAACATGGTGAAACCCCGTCTCTACTAAAAATACAAAATTAGCCGGACGTGGTGGTACATGCCTGTAATCCCACTACTCGGGAGGCAGGAGAATTATTTGGACCCAGGAGGAGAAGGCTACCATGAGCCAAGATTGCGCCATTGCACACTCCTGTTTGGGTGACAGAGCAAGACTCCATCTCAAAAAAAAAAGCGGGGGGCAAAGAAAGGAAGCCAGAGGTGGCCTTTGGTTTCCCACCACTGCAGTCCAGCCCGATTCCAGAGCCAGCTGTGAACCCGATTCCTAAAGCTCAAACCTGAGGCTTCTGCTCCTATGTGGGCCTTCTGTTAGGCTGCCTGCCAGCTCGCGTTTTCTCCTCACACCCCTACTCCCCATGTGTTTTCATCTGTGGATTCTGCAACAAGCTTTGGCCCGCAGAACCTCCCTCTGGGTGGCCGGATCTGTGACAGGTAACCTTGGAAGCTTTCCAAGGCCGTGTTTTCTGCTGTAAAGATGGTAAAAGAAGGCCTAGCTGGGTTCCTGCCCAAAATCCCCTGAACCGCCTCCGCTTGTATCCACATACTGCAGTGAGATAGTCATCTTTGTGCTTTTTCTTCAGGAAAGATACGTGACCTTTCCCTCCTCAGAGGCACCCACAAGTCCCTGAGGAGAAATGAAGGGTTAAAGCAACAAGGGAAAGATAAAAACAATGTTCAGCCTTTTCAACATCCAAAATAAAATATTGAGCATAGAAAGAGAGATTTTTGCTGTAGTAATAGACATGAGAAAGAACAGTGGGATGACCATGGCCACTTTGGACATGCTGACTTTCTCATTGCTCCCTGAACCCCAGTACATTGCACGTCTCTGGGCCTCTGTCCGTGCTTGACTCTCAGCATGCAATGCACTTCTCCCCCAACTCTGCCCAGCAAGCTCCAGCCCATCTCCTAGGATTTACCCAAGTCAAAAGTCCTCCTCTCCGGGAAGCGGGAAGAACACCCTGAAGGCCCCGGGGCTGAGTACTACCAGCCTTCTGTTCTACTCTCTAGTAAAGCACCCGGCTTCTGATAACTTTGTAACGTTCTGCTTACATATCTGTCTCCTCTTCTAGACTGTAAGTATCCAAACGGAGGGATTAGGAGTTCAGCTTTGCCTTCCTGGTGCTCAACATGGTGGCTGGCACATGGTAGGCAATCAAGAAAGTTTAACTATTTAACTGTAAATTTAGTTTCAAATTACCTAGCCTTGGTGCAGTTTCTGCTCTGAGCCTTGCCACTGAGAACTGGCTGTAAACACAAGAGCTATTGCTCAACCAATTCCTGGGTGTGGCTAGAAATGGCAGAGGCTAGTTTTCAGTCCTCAACTCAAGAGCGGATGCCCCCTAAGCCATACTGCAAAGGATCCAGCATTCCCTGCCATGCCCTGAAGCAGTCTTATAATTCTGCAATCACTGCTAGATAAGCAATGTACCCCAGGCCCTGAAGCCTGGCTCCTTTGTGACCAAGGTGAAGCCTCATCATCCCTGTCTCTGGCCTTCATGTTCTCCATCTGTTGTGAGGTTGTAGGTCCTAATTAGAAAGCTCTTAGAGATTCCTGAAAGGACTGTTACTGTACTGCAGCTCAAAGAATATTATGTCAGGGTGCTATAAAAGCACAGCAAATAATGTGAACGAGGAAATAATAAGGGCACTTATTCCCAGAAGCATATTGATTTAAACCACAAAAGCTCCTTGGAACAGGGCTCAAGAATTATAAAAGCCTGAGCAATCAGCAACCCCTGTGGGAGGGGAGCCCATGCCAGGCAACTGCTGGAGAGTTCATTTGGTTGGTCTTGGCAGGCCAGTTTTGTCCCTCAGGTGTTCTCGCTTTGGTGAAATTTCCCTGTTGTAATGAGCCCAGCCTACCTGCTGGGTTCTGGGGAGAAAGGACCATTATTTCCACATCCTTTGCGTAAGAAGCGAAGAACTGGCCTTAGCACACAAGTCAATTCAATTCTCATTCTCCGTGTAATGAAAACAGATCTCCAGATAACGGAAGCTGCATCATCACTTTTGCTTCTAAAATTGGCATAGCAGGTCACACCCTGACCAGCCATTGCTATCTCTGGACAACAACTTGGGAAAACCAGTTACTCTGTGAATATGAAAAATAAAAAGTCACCTTAAATGCACCATCCTGGAGTAGAAAAGCATGTTTAAACCTGCTTCCAACAGCAGAAAGGGCAGAGCTTGTAAGAAAAAAAGAATGATGGCGCTAATTGGACAAAAATTTTAATTTAAAACTTGAAATGGGGGAGCACTGACCCCATTTCTCTGGAGTTTGCACATCCCAGGGGAAAGAAATAAAACTTTAAATGGCAAAAAGTATCATAAGCCAAACTCTAAGATAGAATAAGTTATAGGGAATATACTTGCAGCATTCATAATAGATATTAGAGTAATATCCTTAATATAGAAAGGCATTTACAAATCATTAAGAAAAAGATCAGCAACTAGCACGGAAAATTGACTGAGAACACAGAGAATCCACAAAAGAAAAAATAAAAATGACCAATGAACAGCTAAAAAAAAAAATGTAATAATGTAGCTATGTGCAGTGGGCCTGCCTGTAGTCCCAGCTACTTGGGAGGCTGAGATGGGAGGAATCGCTTAAGCCCAGGAGTTCAAAGCTGTAACGCACAAGATCACCTATGAATAACCACTGCACTCCAGCCCGGGCAACACAGCACAACCTCATCTAAAAACAACAACAACAACAAAAATAATAGTGAAATAAATATAATTTAAAAACGCAAATTTAAGCAATGAATTTAATTTTTACCTATTAGATTGGCCAATTTTTTTTTTTAGTGGTAAGTGGTAAGTTCATGTATGACATTGAGTGAGTGGTAAGTGGTGAATTCATGTCCTAAAGCGAACAATAACTATATTCTATGACCCTGAAATTCCATTCCTAGTTTCTCCTAAAGAAACCTTTGCACCTGGGCATAAAAAGACACATAGGAGAATGCTGAGAACACCCCTGTTTCTAAGAACAAATGCTGGAAGAAACCCACATATCCATCAATAGATACATAGATATATAAATTATATATTTGTGTAATAGAACACTATACAGTGGTAAAAATGAGTGAATTGTAGCTACATGTAGCAAGAGGCATGAACATAAAGTTGAGTGTGAGAAATAAGTCACCCTAATTCCATTTATATAAACTGTATGGTGTTAGAAGTCAGAATAGTGATTCCTTTCAGAGAAAGACAGTAACTTGGAGGGAGTCAAAAGGGTTTCTGGGGTGCTAGTAATGTTTTGTGTCTTGATCTTGGCATGTGCTCACTCAGAAAATGCACCAAGCTGAACACTTATGTTCATGCACTTCTCTAAAAAAAAAATTAAACAAAAGAAAATAATCAAAATATATACTTCAATTATTTTTAATAGGTCTGCCGTATAAAAAAAAATCACCTCAATTGCTTACTTTCCAGATATATCACAGGCCTAGAAAAATAATGTAAGAATACATTTTCTTATGATTAACATTCTGAAACATGAGAGGAAGCCCCTCAAAATGCAAGGCCCTCTTCATTGTACACAATATTTAGTGTAGCACGCAGGCAAATACAGGTTTACAGCTTTCTAAGAAATGTGTCTGGTATTATCTCCCTCTCCTTTGTCCAACACTTTCTGAGCTGCCAGCAGGGAAGGCATTTGAATGTGTGGCATACTTCGTTTACAAAATTTTTAAAGCAAGTTATAAAAGAATACATAAGTACAATTTAATTTATATAAAGGAAAAATATGCAGAACTAAGGCACATGTTGTTAAAGGATACAAGCATATGTGGTAAAACTAACTAAAAGCAAGGAACTGGTAGAGACACAGTTTAGGAAAGTGGATTCTTCTGAGGAGGAGGAGGAGGAGAAGGAGGAGGAGTGCAGGGATGGGGTCAGAGAGGGCACGGGGGGCTTCTAGGAGACTGGTGATATTCTAGCTCTTAAGCTAGATGGTGGGTTCACAGATATTTGAGTATTCTTTATGTCCTTCACATTAGAAATATTATTTGTATGTATTTAATATTTAATAAAAACAAATTTACAATTATTTTAAATAGACTTTTATACCATTCCTGTTGGGGGTGGGGTGGAGTATAAATGGGTAGAGTTTTTCTAGATGAAAGAGTGGCTATGAGTGAAAACTCATGTAAAGATTATACTTCTAAGAAATTTTCCTAAAACAGTGATCAGACAAGAAAGCAGAGGTATTATAAAAATATATTTATCAAATGTGGTTTATTAAGACAAAAATTAGAAACAAGCTAAAGTCTTAAAATAGAAATTGACCAAATTATACTAACTCCATAAAATAGAAAAGTATGTAATATTAAGATTGATGATGATGATGTACATCTGTTGACTGTCATTGAACTATATTCACGATATATTTTTTAGTAAAATAAAGTTTCAGAACATTATGGTTATGGTATGATCTAATTATTTTTAACACAATATATTTTCATGTAAAGGTACATAAGTAAGAAGGTCTATAGAAATATTAATAAGGTGGTTCTTTCTAAATGGTACATGTATTACTCACAGTCAAGAAAATAGGCCGAGTGCAGTGGTTTGTGCCTGTAATCCCAGCATTTTGGGAGGCCAAGGAAGGGATATCTCTTGAGCCTAGGAGTACGAGACCAGCTTGAGCAGTATATTGAGACCCCGTCTCTACAAAAAAAAAAAAAAAGAAAGAAAGAAAAGAAAAATTAGCCAGATGTGGTGGTGCACTCCTGTAATCCCAGTTCCTCGGGAACCTGAGGCAGGAGGATTGCATGAACCCAGATCAAGGCTGCAGTGAACCAAGATTGCACCACTGCACTCCGACCTGGGTAAAAGAGCAAGACCTTGTCTCAAAAAGAAAAAAAAAAAAAAAAATTAAACAAAAGAAAATAATCAAAAGATATATTTCAATTATTTTTAATAGGTCTGCAGTATAAGAAAATCACCTCAATTGCTTACATTCCAAGATATATTACAGGCATAGAAAAATAATGTAAGAATACATTTTCTTATCATTAACATTCTGAAACATGAGAGGAAGCCCCTCAAAGTGCAAGGCCCCCTTCATTGTACACAATATTTAGTGTAGCACGCAGGCAAATACAGGTTTACACATTTCTAAGAAATGTGTCTGGTATCATCTCCCTCTCCTTTGTCCAGCACTTTCTGAGCTGCCAGCAGGGAAGGCATTTGAATGTCCACAGCCTTCAGCTTCATCCACAGCCGCATCTCAGTCAGCACCCCACAGCTGCCTTCTGGGGTGATGCAGCCAAGAGGGCAGGACGGGAGGGTGCAGCCTGGGGACACCTGGCACTGGAGTAACAGCCCTGACTGCTCTGAGCATAAGACTGCCCCTCTTGACTCAGAACCTCTCCCCATCTCACCAAAACCATCACCCACACCTCTGGAATGTTTTTAGGTGACAAATTTGGTGATCAGTAAACCACTACAAAAAGCCCTTTCCGGTCGGGTGTGGTGGCTCATGCCCGTAATCCCAGCCCTTTGGGAGGCTGAGGCGAGTGGATCACTTGAGGTCAGGAGTTTGAGACCAGCCTGGCCAACATGGCAAATCCCCATTTCTACTAAAAATACAAAAAATTAGCTGGGCGTGGTGGCGTGAGCCTGTAATCCCAGCTACTTAGGAGGCTGAGGCAGGAGAATCGCTTGAACCTGGGAGGTGGAGGTTGCAGTGAGCTGAGATCACGCTACTGCACTCCAGCCTGGGTGACAGAGTGAGACTATGTCTCAAAAATAAGATAAAACAAAATATAAATAAATAGCCCTTCCGACAAGGAGCTACTCAGCCTTAAACAGTGGCCAAAGGACTCCTTAGGGTTGCTCTGTCATTCCCCCAAGCTCACCATCTTGGGGACCATCTTGGTGACCCGTTTCTGACTGCTGCTGGTTCGTGGCTCTTCCCTCAGCCATGTCTTTCTTTGGTTCTAAAGCTCAGAAAGGCAGTTGGGCTCTGGCCAGAGTCTGCTGGGTGATGAGTCCAGAATGGCAGCGCCCGGTTGCCGTCTGTGCCCTATCCTAACTGCAAAGTAAGACACACATCATGGTGTCTGCGGTGGGGCCCCAGACAGCACACAGCCCTGGAGTTGGGGCCATGAAGTGGTGAAGGAGGCTGAGGGCAGAGAAAGGGTGCTAAAGAGAGGCAAGGGACAGGGGTTGGAACAAGGAAGAAAAGGAAATGTGCCACAATAATTTCCCTCTCATCTATGTTTCCCCGCTTTTTAAAAAAGCACGGGCACTTACCTAATGGCTGCCTGTTTCCTAAATAATATATGGATAGAAAGAAGGATAAATGAGTAAATTTGAGTGTAGTTTTAATATTGTTTACCCTAGAAACATGCAAATTCATTATTTTTGTCCTAGTCAATCAAACTTAATTCAGCTACTTCAGTGTCCATCAAGTGCCTGTGAAGGTGAGGGGTGGGCTAGGCCAGTGAGATGCACAAAGGTGAATAAGATACATTCTTGCCCTCCATGGGTTTCTAGAAATGTCGGAAATATTCAGTAAAATATGAGCCGTGGGCCGGGCGCGTTGGCTCACTCTTGTAATCCCAGCACTTTGGGAGGCCGAGACAGGTGGATCATGAGGTCAGGAGATTGAGACCATTCTGGTTAACACAGTGAAACCCTGTCTCTACTAAAAATAGAAAAAAATGAGCCAGGCATGGTGGCGGGCGCCTGTAGTCCCAGCTACTAGGGAGGCTGAGGCATGAGAATGGTGTGAACCTGGGAGGCGGAGCTTGCAGTGAGCTGAGATTGCACCACTGCACTCCAGCCTGGGCGACAGTGTGAGACTCTGTCTCAAACAAACAAACAAACAAACAAAAACGAGCCGTGATGATACCACAGAAGTGCAGAGAGAAACAGAGAAAAAGTAACTCACTTCCAAATTCCATATCTTTATTTATGAGGACTAGCAAGCTTTCTGATTCCATCTGTGTGTGTGTGTGTGTGTGTGTGTTTTACTAGAGTCGATTATTTCCATGTTGTGTTTTCCTGTGTTGTACTGGCCCAGAATGGGCAATTGCTGTGGCTGACCTTGGGTGCGCAGTAGCAGTGGTGGTGGGCTTCCCTCCAGGAGGCTGCCATAATGGGTCGGCCTCCCCAGACAGCCCCCTTTCTTTGTGCCTCTGTGTCCAAAATTCCAAATTCCTGGGAGAGGAATCTGGGCAGGTCATAGCATAAAAATGGCCACCTGGAACTATCTAGGGGTGTGTGCATCAGAAGGGCAGGGGAGGTTGTACTGGCCCCAGAGAAGAGCAGCTGAGCAGATAACCCACTGCAATTCTGAAGTATGCACTATCGTTTCTTGTAAGCATATCTTTATGTCACTAACATGTGACAGGCAGAAGGCATGGAGGTGCTCAATGATTGTCCTCATGTTTTACATTGTGTGGCAGATCCATTTGTTTTATCTCTTTCTGCAGTAAAAAGCATCGTGTGATGACTCCCTGTTAAGTGACAGTACGCCTGACTGCCGAGTCACCTTTTCAGATAAGGTGTGTTCCCCTTTTATTAGGTGCTATAAGGAGCAGTATTCAGATGCTCAGTCGTTTACCTGGCAACCACTTACTGGGTAGCAACTACATGCCTGATACGTGATTGCTTTTCTTGAGGAACCCACAGTCTAAAGTGCTTGAGGAACTCACAATCTAAGGTGGGAGTCTGTGATACATACAGCAGCAAAGTGACATGAGCCATTAAAAATTAAAATCCATCTTCTCTTTCAACTACTTGCCTACATTAGAGATGAAATGCAAAGAATACCTACTTCCAAACAGACAAGCACAAGCCTTCTTAATTGGGACCAAGCACAGCTGGCCGCTGCAGCAGCAGGCACAGTAACAAATATTCATTGCAAGTGTGCAGAGCCCTCATTACACTTTTGGAGGTGTCACAGAGAAAGAAGAGGTCTATTTTCTACCCTTGGGAGGGAGTGGAGAGTCTCATGGAAGAGACAGGCATATGTGCAGATGACCCCAGAATTTCCACCTAGGAGGGACACAGGGGCTTCATTTACTTGGGAAGGGGCAGGGTTGGGGACCTGGATTGTTGTCTTTTCGCAGGACTTTACCTGAACTGAGAAAATGCCAGGTGCTCATGACAAAGAAAGAAGTGTGTGTGTGTTGGGGGGCATGGGATGCTGATGGAGATTAAGAGGGGGTGGCTAAGGCCTCCAACCCTGCTCTTGAAAGCAGCACTAGCCATAGGTAAAACTACATCATACATATATGAAAGAAACATTGAAACGTGCACACAGGAGTCAGGGACCCTGGCCTCAGGTGGCAGTTTGCCGCCGACTGGAGCAGGTCATTTTTCTCTCTGGGCTGCAGTTGGGGCTCCTCTGGGATGCCCCTGTGCTTCAGGAGGCTCCGAAGACAGATGTGAGACAAGTGTGATATGCCGCAGAACCAAATAAACCTCATCAAGCCAACCTCAGGTAAGGGCTGCTGCTCACTCAGCTTGCCTGGTCAGGACACGTGGCCTTGATTTCCACGGCCTGGTAGAATCCACCCAGCCCAAATGAACAGAAGAGTTACACAACTGAGGAATGTATGTAGACAACAAAAGAAGGAGGTAAAAATAACTCAATCTGCAGGACTAAAAGATAATTGCATTGCTTAATCATAAATTTACCCAGCTAACTACTGATACATGATCTGATGTGATATATGATTTGATATGTGCTCTCAATTCCCTTCTTAGTAAGAAACCGGAAAAGAGTTTTTTTGAGATAAGATCTCGCTCTGTCGCCCAGGCTAGAATGAGGTGGCACAATCATGGCTCACTGCATCCCTGACGTCCTGGGCTCAAGCAGTACTCCTACCTCAGCCTCCTGAGCAACTGAGACTAACGGGCACACCACCATGTTCAGCTCTTTTTTTTTTTTTTTTTGTAGAGACAGGGTCTCACTATGTTGTCCGGGCTGGTCTCAAGCTCCTGGGCTCAAGTGATCCTCCTCCTTTGGCTGGGATTACAGGCAATCCTCCAAAAGTGCTGGGATTACAGGCATGCACCACTGTGCCTGATAAGACTCTTGAGCACGACTGAGAGATGGGTGTGGAGTGCAGGGTTGTATGTGGAAAGAGAAGAGAGGTCAGGGTCACTCCAAAGTGTCTGGCATCCCAAATCTGACAATTACCAATTGTGCGACTCCAGGGATACTACTTGAGGACCTCAGTTTCCTCATTTGTAAATTGGAGATAGCCTCCTTGGTGGTTGTGAGAACTAAATGTTAACATAGATATAAATTGTGTAGCACATACTAAGTGCCTAAGAACAGTAGCTACCTGCTTCATTCTTGTTTCTAATACATTATTCGTTTTTTTGTTTTGTTTTTTGTTTTTTGTTTTTTTTTGCGAGGGCATCTTGCTCTGCCGCCAGGCGAGAGTGCAGTGGTGCAATCTCGGCTCACTGCAACCTCTGACTCCCTGGTTCAAGTGACTGTCCTGCCCCAGCCTCCCAAGTAGCTGGGATTACAGGCATATACCACCACACCCAGCTAATTTCTGTATTTTTAGTAGAGATGGTGTTTTACCATGTTGGCCAGGCTGGTCTTGAACTCCTGACCTCGTGATCCCCCACAGTGGCCTCCCAAAGTGCTGGGATTATAGGTGTGAGCTACTGCATCTGGCCTATTCTTCCTCTCATATGTCCCAAGTCCTCCCAGTCCTCACTTGGCTATACTCTGCTACTCACATCCCGTGTCAACCTGGGTAACAATGTCCTTTTAAGATTTAGGGTGTCTAATTCTACATGAAGAAAATTCTGCGTTAGACACTTGTCCCAACTCCTGGAAAGAGGCCTGAGTCACCATACCCAGCATCTGCCTGCAGAGAGAAGACAATACTGTATAGCCATGGGGTCCCAGCTAAATGGGTCAAGTGAAGCCAGAGGGGTTGGATGGAGACAAACAACAGCCAACTTCCTTAATTAGGGATAACCTGTAAGGTTGCTTCCAAGTCTAAGATACAATGATTTTGATTTTTTTTTCTCTGTTTATTTCATTGATCCAGATAGACTAGGCAAAGTCTAGAGAGGTCAGCTGACTCACATTGAGCAATGGCTGGGCTGGGATCAGAAGCTCTGGCCTTTGAGCCATCATCACAGAGCTGGAAGAGACCTTGAGCTCATCAAAAACAGAGCCAGCTCCCAGGGGAATTTCAAATCCATGCATGCTGCCAAAAAATAAAAAATTAATTAATTAATTAATTAAATTAAATAAAAAACCACCACGTTCATTTTGAAAGTATTCCTGGATAATTTCCAACTCAAATAGTTTTACTACGTAAATTCCTTTGATAAAATATTTATTTGGCATCTATTCCAGGCAACAAACACACAGCACACACTGAGTTATCTTTGAGGGTATTTGTTTTCTTCCCTAGTGACATTTTCTAATTGGAAATAATGAGTGGGAATCTCTAGGCAGGGCATCTCGGCATTTGCCTTTGCTGGGTGCCAGCCTGTGTTAAATCTTCAGGCTGCCTGCCAGACTCAGACTTGTGATTGGGAATGGAGCGCAGGAAATAGTGCAAAAGGAAACCAGGCAGAGGTCAGAGAGAAGAGGGCTTGAGACTGTAAATAGCATAGTGGTTAAGAGGAGCAGCGGCTGCATCAGACCTTCCCACTGATGCAGGCAGAGGATAAGAAAAGATGGAGATGTGGTGATTGGAGAGGAGGCGGGGATGGAGAGATGGAGGGGATGTGGGCAGGAAGCAAAGAACAGAAGCAGGAAGCTTTGGCCGCGCGGTGGCTCACGTCTGTAATCCCAACACTTTGGGAGGCCAAGGTGGGCGGATCACCTGAGGTCAGGAATTCAAGACCAGCCTGGTCAACATGCATGGTGAAACCCCTTCACTACTAAAAATACAAAAAAACTAGCAGGGCATGGTGACACACGCCTGTAATCCTAACTACTGGGGAGGCAGGAGAATCGCTTGAACCCAGGAGGCGGAGGTTGCTGAGGTGGAGGTTGTAGTGAGCCAAGATCGTGCCATTGTACTCCAGCCTGGGTGACAAGAGTGAAACTCCGTGTCAAAAAAAAGATAAAAAATAAGAAGCAGAAGAAGGAGGAGGAGGAGGAGAGAAAGGGGAAGGGGAAGGAGAAGGAGAAGGATAAGGAGAAAGCTTCTTTGTCAAGGCCCACCCAATAGTATTTGCATTCATCAGGGCCAAACCATGGAAGCAGAACCACTGATTATTATGGACTAAGGTATTTATTGTAAGAATGAGATCTTACACAACACGGTGGAGAAAGTGGGGAAGTAAAGATCTGAAAAGGGGAGGTGAAGAATCATAAGAGAGTCACTGCTTGCCCTTGCGTGGGTGAACAAGGTGCAGCTTGCAGAAAGCAAGACAAGTCTGGCTGCCATCAAGGGCCAGGTGACAAGAGGACATACAGCCTCAAATGTAGGACAATGTTTCCTTTTAAAGTTGAGAGGAAAACTGTCGGAGAGTTTCTGTTCATCAAGACTAAGTTGCAAGTGGTAGAAATTCTAAAACCAACTGGCCTAAGTGAGAAAAAAAGAGAGAGTGACTTTTGGGGAAAACTCTGGAGTAGCTCGAGGAATCAAAAGAACAATTGCCAGATGACGCCAAGAGAGTCAGACCTGGGAACTCAACACCGCAGACCCTTTCCTTGTTTCCATCTCTGTCTCTCGCTGCCTCATTTCTTCTTCCTTCTGGCTGGTGGCCTTGTCCTCCCAGCCTTCTCATGTGGCACATGGGGTCACATTGATAAAGCTCCTTGACCAGAAAGGAAAGATAATTTTCCCTACAAACTTAATTTAGAAAAATCCCTGGCTTGCTCTTCCTTCCTTCCTTCCTTCCTTCCTTCCTTCCTTCCTTCCTTCCTTCCTTCCTTCCTTCCTTCCTCCCTCCCTCCCTCCCTCCCTCCCTCCCTCCCTCCCTCTCTCTCTCTCTGTCTCTGTCTCTTCGGATTGACCCTTGGATGAATTCCCAGACCAATCACTTTGGCCAGATGAGTAGGTTATTATGGTTGAGTCAGGGTCACGTGCCCACCCCTGTGGCCCAAGAGGAGGAGGCCAGGGTCCTTTGATCAGCACCCTCCTCACAACCACGTGGAAGAAGAAAGGAGCAGTTCCCCCACGGAAGGAAGTTCTGTCCCCTGAAGAGCGGAAGAAGTGCTGAGCAGACACAAGTCACAGCTGTCCACGCTGGTGTCCCAGGGACTGAATGAAATGTTCCTTAAATTCATTGTTCTCATTCTTACCCATTTTCTCTAATGTTATGCCCATTGCAGCAAGTTTCTGAGAACACTCAACTGATATTTTGAAGAGAGCTGCCATAAAGAAGGAAATACTTTCTAAAGGGTGATGCTTAGTGATCATAATCATCTTAGAGACCTAGAGAGATTGAGCAACTTGCTCGAGGCCACTCAATTATTAAAAAGGAGAACTAGGGCTCTCACAGAATATCCCCATGGAATAAATTAATAGTCTGGTTTATACAGCACTCTGGAGACTACAGCAACTATGAATCCATCATCCAAGGCCTGATCAGATTGCTTTCCTGGACGACAAAGAGCAGACCAGGGCCAGAGTGATTACTCAGACGTTGAAGAATAAAAGACATTACTTGGAATCTGACTTCAGCATGAAACCAGGCAGAGATGATTCATGAAGAGAGTGTGTGTGTGTGTGTGTGTGTGTAATCTTCAGTGTGTGTTTAGATTGCTAGGTAAGAAAAGTAATGTAATTGAAGTCACATCTTTTCCAGGAAGAAAAACATACTTGAGATTAGGGTTTCAAGTACCTTGAAAAAGATAGGCAATTTAATTGTTCTCTAAGTTGGCCCTTAGTTATCCACTCTAAAGAGAGCTTAAAACATGTCTGTGTCTTTAACTCACAATTTATTTCTCTTCTCCTGTTTGTCTTTTGTACTTTGTCAGTGGTTTCCACATTTGGATGTACATCAAAATCACTGGTGGAACTTAAACAAAAGCATCCAGTCACCAGCCCGCCCCTAACCCTTACACTCACATTTCAGGCTCCATGGAAGATTCCAGTACATAGGCGGGGCAGAAAACATCTCCTCATGTGCTCTCCAGCGTGCAGAGAGACTTTGTGTGCTTTATCTTGCCTGATACCCCACAACTGTGGGGGCAAGGTCAGACTGGGAAAATAAGGAGACAGCAGTTAAATGGCGTTCCTAAGGTCAGGCAATTTTTAAGTGGTAGAATTAGGAGGGCTAGAACCTAGATTTTGCTCCTAATCCAATCAATAAGGATGACTAGGTCTTGGTCTTGACCAACTGTGGAGGAGTAGCAGGCAAAAGAGGCATACCTAATAAGCATAGGTCTACGTTTGCAAATAATCGATCAAAGTCATACTCCTAAGTAGCATCTATAAATTAGCACCTTTCACAGGCAGTACCCTTCCTAAAATGTCCCATCTGTGTACTCTTTCCCTGTAGAAGGTGTCTTCCTTTCCTGTTCTGGTAATGACCTTGGGAAAGTTGCTTGGCCTCACTGTTCCTTGGTTTCCTCATCTATACAATGAGATTGTAGGAGGTGGTTCCTTTCTGCTCTTGTGCTAGATAGTTACATTGGTTCAGTGACAAGCCCTTGGAGGTCATGGCATTGCAAAGGGCTAAAAAAGAGCCCTCTGCATTCTAAATGTTTGTTGATGCTTTGTCCGGTGGACAAAGCCTTTCAGGTTGCAATGTGGCATAAAAAAAAGCTTAAAATGAGGCTGGGTGTGGTGGCTTACACCTGTAATGCCAGCACTTTGGGAGGTCGACGTGGGTGGATCAAGAGGTCAAGAGATCAAGACCATTCTGGCCAGCATGGCGAAACCTCATCTCTACTAAAAATACAAAATTTAGCTGTGTGTGGTGGCATGTACCTGTAGTCCCAGCTACTTAGGAGGCTGAGGCAGGAGAATTGCTTGAACTTGGGAGGCAGAGGTTGCAGTGAGCCAAGATCATGCCACTGCACTCCAGCCTGGGTGACAGAGTGAGACTCTGTCTCAAAAAAAAGAAAAAGCTTAAAATGTGATAATCCCTGGAAAAGGTGCATTATTACTCAGGCTCATTCAAGTAAAAAATGAAAATGATCGACAGCAAAGGGAGGGGGAAGTGTGCAGAAAATAAAGTAGGAAGGCTGCAGACCTGTGAAGGGGAATGGGGAGATGGGGCTGAAGAACACCCTCAGGGGCTGGAGTTGACCAAAAGAAGGGTGGCAGCGGCAATGTCTGATTAATTTCAGTTTTGCCTGAGGTGGGTTGGCCTTACATGGATTATTGGATGAAAATTGGACTCTGAGCCCTTACTTCTGCCCCAGGCCATCTGGAAGGTCTTGAGACCCTTTTCCCCACATTTTCTACTATCCAGAGCCCCATAGGCTGAAATAGACACTAGTGTCCTAGATGGATGAAACATTGATGTTGGCCCTTGCCCATGCTGGCTGCAAGAGCTGGAAGGAGGAACCTGGAAGCTAAGAAGGGAAGAAAGATGGGCACAAACTCATAAGAGTAGTGTCAGGAAGATTAAAGTCACTACACAGAGGGGCCTTGCAAACCGCGGCCAGGGCAATAAAGAGGCCTATTAGGTGAAGTTCAGGACAAGAAGATGGACTGGTCCCATAGCTTGGGAAACAGCACAGTGATAACAAATCGCAGACACAGAGGAGCCATTCAGCTCCTAAGTGCTTGTTCTTTTCCACTATTGGAGACACAGGCAAGTCTCTGAATACCCAGCTGAGCTCAGGGCCTGGCACATAGTAGGGATACAATAAGTTTGCTCAATGAATGAAGAATGAATGGGAGGAGGCTGAATAGAAGAAGGCTCTTCAAGCTCAACAAGAAGCCCAAGATGGCTGAAAAGGTCCTAAGAGGCGTCTTTGCTGTCAGTTCAATCCAAGTCACAAGTAAAAGGTCATCGTGCCAACAGCCATTGTGGTAGTGGGTTCCCTAGGAAACTACTGAGATGGAGGTTGTGTGCAGGAAGCTTATTGAGGAGTGCCCTTGGGACCCACACCTATGGGGGAGTGAAGAGAATGGAAAGGCAGAGGGATGGGTTGAACTGTGGTGTAGATGCAACAGAAGTCTCAGGCCAAATCCATGGGACGACTCTTCACTGTTGGCCCACCTTGAGACAAGGGTCTGGGGGATTACGTTATACTTCCTCATCAACCAGTCAATGGACACAGGCTTCACCCCTGGAGGAAACATGAACTTGGACCACCTGAAAACTGTCAGCAGCCAGCCAACATTGCCAACAGTTGAGGGAATGAGTGACTGGATCTTGAAGAAGGGATGTGTGAGCTCACCACAGCACCATGGCATCCACTGCGATAATTAATCCAACCTCCTCATTTGACAGATAAAAAATGTCCAGAGATGAAATCATATAGCTGGTGAAGAGCAGAGCCAGGACATTTCTCAAATGGTCACCAGAGGATTCCCTTAGTGCCCTTGGAATTTGGTACAGGATTCGATAAATCCATCAATATGGATAAGAAGGAGAAATGGTGATTAGATCAATGGCTCCCAAACCTAGCTGTCATCAGAATCACATGGAGGGATGTTAGAATATGGATTCTGGGGCTCCATTTTCAGCAATGCTATTACTGGGGGGTCTGGAGAAAGACCTGTCAGTCTGTACTTTTTTATAAGTACCAGGTTATTCTTATGTGGCCTGTCTCTCACCCTGCACTTGGGAACAAGTGACTAAGATGATAGAACACTGGTCAGATACTAGATTTTTAAACAACCTACACTTGCAGACTATCGCTCAGTGATGTTGCTCTGGAAGATCTCAGGTGGGTGCATGGAGGCTCATTTCTGAGTTCTGTCTTATTCCAAAACTTTAACCCTAAAAAAAAGGCGAGTTGCAGTGGCTCATGCCTGTAATCCCAGCTACTTGGGAGGCTGAGGCAGGAGGATCGCTTGAACCTGGGAGGTGGAGGTTGCAGTGAGCTGAGATCGCACCCTTGTACTCCAACCTGGGCAACAAGAGTGAAATTCCATCTCAAAAAAAAAAGAAAAAGAAAAAGAAAAAGAAAAATTACCAACACTCAAAGACATTAATAGGCTTTAAAACCACTGAAGATAATCCCCAGACTAGAAGAGATTGCTGGTACTTTGGATGCTTAAATCAATATTTCAACAGATTTCAACATGTACTTTGAAGTATGTTGTAGGTTGATATTTCTTGACATTAAAGTTGTTCGTGATGTCTTAAATGAGAGGAAGCAGCAGAGAGGCAGTGGGATATGATAGTTTAGAGCACAAATGTTTTAGAACATGGATCCTAATGGACTGCCCAGGTTTAAATCCCAGCCCCATTGCTTGCTCACTCGCACCTCACATTCCTCATCTGTAAAGTAGGGATAATAATATATAATCATATTACTTACTGCATCAGGTTAGTGTAAGCATTATGTGAGTTAATAGGTATTTAAAAATTATAACTGCCTAGCACATAGTAAGCACGACGTAATACTATTTTTCTGTGTAGTTGTTTCGGTTATCAATTGCTGTTTTAGCAAACTAACCCAAAATTTAGTGGCTTAAAATGACAATTTACTACTTCCCATGCTCCTGTGGATTGTTCTGTATCACTTGGTACTAACGGGGGCTCTGGGGCAGCTCACATTTGGTACTGGGACATCTGGAGCTCTACTGGCGTTCTCAGCCACAGGATTCCGTTCTCCTCCGTGTGCGCCTCTTCACGTGGCTAGTGAGTCCTCCTCACATGGTGACTGGGCTCCGAGAGATGAAGGCAGAAATAGAGGTCTCTCAAGATCCAGGCTTGGAAGCTACCCAGTGTTACTTCCACTAAAGTCTATTGGCACAGACTAGGCTCAGGCCCAGCCTGGATACACCACGAGTGGAAACAGACCCCACTGTCAGTGAGGGGAGTGGCAAAGAATTAGGGGTCATTTTCAATTTACCACAGATGTTTAATCCCACTTGTGTGTGTGTGTGTGAGTGTGTGTGTGTTCATGTGTACGTGTGAGTGTGTGTGTGTTCATGTGTGCTGTGAGTGTGTGTGTGTGTGTGAGAGAGAGATAGAGAGAGAGAATGTATGTATGCATAGAAAATGCCTGCAAGAATATATGCCAAAATGTGAACAATACTTATCTTGAAGAGGTAAGGTTACAATATGGTTGTCATTCTCTTCTTTATCTTTACATGTTTTGCTTTTTCTCCCCATGAATTTTCCATGATTAAAAAAATCATGATTTTAAAAGTTAATATGAACCAAAATTGAGATCGTTCTACCAAAAATAAAATCAAAAGCTAGCTCGAATTTACACAGCATTACTAAAACCACAGTAGCTGGCTGTAGAACAAAGAAGGTCCCACTCCAACCCCCACACCCCCATCAGAGCCCGCTGGAGTGTGCGTGCAGTACTAAATTCTTAGCTCTAAGATTCACAAAGGGAAACATAACATGTCCAGCTGTGAGAGGAGAGACAAAGGTCTGTAAACTGTGTCTTGTGGAGAAGGACTTAAGGACAACTGGGAGGAAGAGGAGACTTAGAGGGGACATGGTATCATGAACACGCCCTCACTCGGTGTGGGGGAACAGCTGCCATGGGGAAGAGGCAGTAGTTCTGGTCCTACAGAATTAGGAGCATTGAATGGCAGTGAAATAGAGGCAGAGTTAATATTTTTCATACGAAGAACGCTTTATTTTGTAAGAGAGCAGGCTGGTCACGGTGGCTCATGCCTGTAATCCCAGCACTTTGGGAGGCCAAGACGGGAGGATCTTCTGAGGTCAGGAGTTTAAGACCAGCCTGCCCAACATGGTGAAATCCCATCTCTACTAAAAATACAAAATTAGCCGGTTGTGGTGGTGGGCCCCTGTAATCCCAGCTACTTGGAAGGCTGAGGCAGGAGAACTACTTGAACCCGGGAGGCAGAGGTTACAATGAGTTGAGATGGTGGTACTGCACTCCAGCCTGGGCAACAAGAGTGAAACTCGGTCTAAAAAACAAACAAACAAAAAAGGAACAAAGATGGAACGAACTTCCCAGGAAGGCCACAACTCCCCCTGTTTCCTGCAGACCAGATGCCCATGTCGCAGGGGGCGTGGACAGCAGAATCCCACCCTGAGATGTGCCTGGCCCAGAAGACGTTCCAAGTCCCTTCCAAATCTCAGATTGTATGATCATAGGCTTATGTGGGAGTACAAATAAAATACACGCTCATTTATTTAGGAAGCTGAAATCTTATCCTGGCCAAAGGCAGTGACCTGAAATAAATGAGTTCCTAAGATTCCTTTTATGAGGCTATAAATGGAAATTGCCCTTCCTATGAAAATACGATGAATCAACAAATATGACCAGGTAAACACGAGACGTGTGGCAAGGTCCTGGGTGTTCAGAAAGGTCTCTCAGTCCATAGTCTTAGACTTTGATAGGAAAGACATCTAATCACCGTATGAACCTAACATTCCTAAATATAGTCATTACATATGAGTACCTATGGGGGTAGCAAGGGCTGAAAGAATACCTAATTGATTTGTAATAGCAAAGAAAACTTGGGACTTGTGGAGGCAGGAGGTTTAATAAGTTGTAACCAAGAGATGAGAGGAGTGGGGACTGAGAGAGGAAGAGAAGCCCTGCCCTGCATCTCTGTGTTAATGTGAACAGCTTTGGTGGAGGAAAGAAGCACATTGCCAGTGGAGGAAAGAAGGCACAATCTTTCCTAAACAGATCACAGATATCTTTATTGACGAATATAATAATTATAATTGGCTGGGCGCGGTGGCTCATGCCTGTAATCCCAGCACTTTGGGAGGCCAAGGTGGGCGGATCAGGAGTTAGAGACCAGCCTGGCCAACATGGAGAAACCCCGTCTCTACAGAAAATACAAAAATTAGCTGGGCGTGGTGGTGGGCGCCTGTAGTCCCAGCTACTCGGGAGGCTGACGCAGAAGAATCGCTTGAACCCAGGAGGCAGAGGTTTCAGTGAAACGAGATCGTGCCACTGCACTCCAGCCTAGGTGACAGATCAAGACTCCATCTCAAAAATAATAATAATAATTATAATTATAATCTCCTCCATTTACTGCGGGCCCACTGGGTAGCAGTTGCTTTACATACATTATCTCATCAAATCAGTGCAACAGCCAGGTAAAGCAGTGACCACTGTCTCCAGGGACCAGGGGCCAGAGATATGAAGAACTATGGCTGATGGCTTTTAGGGCACCTGCCTAACTGACAAGAGCCCTCTTCACTGCCCCTTGCCCACAGTGGTTCCTCCTAGCACCCTCCATTCAGTGTGAACCCTCCTCTCTGTCCTTGGCTGAGTCAGAGCCCATCCCTGAGAGGGCACACATCTGGAACTGTGTGCAAGAGAGATCCACGCTTTCCATGGGGTGGGAGCTGTAATTTGAAGCAAGGGCACAGGA
Organism: Macaca mulatta; assembly: GCF_049350105.2. NCBI lineage: Eukaryota > Metazoa > Chordata > Mammalia > Primates > Cercopithecidae > Macaca > Macaca mulatta. Next base: position 69,647,536 of record NC_133406.1, on the reverse strand, counting down.
TGGTCATATTCTGCTATGCTGAGACAGAGGAAGATGGGAGTAGGGGTGGTCAGGGAGGGGGGGGGGGAGAGAGAGAGAGAGAGAGAGAGAGAGAGAGAGAGAGGAAGCAGATGCCTAGAGAGATCCAAAGAAAGAGAGAGGCACCACTTGGCTCCCTGTAGGTGGCTGCCCACTTCCCTGTTTCTGGTTCTTCCTGGGATTTGGGGCCTTCCTGCCCTCCAGTAAAGACACAGCCCTATAGCTTTATAATAAATTGATTCTTATTACTTATGCCAGCTTGAGTGTCCATGACTCGCAACCAATAAGCTCTTACTAATACAAGTGCTTTGTCCATCTGTTAAATAAGAAGCCAGTCTTCCAACACAAGTTTGCACCTATGCAGAGTCCGTGAGGAGCTCCTGCCTCTTTTCTGTCTGCTCCAGTGGCAGTTTTAAAGTAACATTTCCTAAAAGGAGGTCTAGTGGAATAACTCACTCTTTGCATCAACAAGGTGGGCCCTGTGCCAATTAGGTGTCTCCAGCCTGAGGGTCAGCTGCTCTGATGAGCACAGGGGCTGACCAGCAGCAATGAAGCTAGTTCACAGAGTTGAGTGGTCACACACCTATCTCCATCATCACATTCTCCCTAGAACAGTAGTCATCTTTCCTACAACACTGTTGCTTTCCATGTTTTAATGTCATGGAGCAGGAGCAATTCCTTTAGGAGCTTGGCTTCCTAAGCCTCTGGCAGCTGCCAGCACCAGCTCCCACTTTCACTCTCACCACCCCAGAACTGCTCCTGCTTGCCACACACGTGCCTGTCAGAACTGCCACCATCACCACCCCTTTTTCTTAGCCTCCTCCTGGCCTCTGCCCACAGACTCCCGCCTGGTTGGCTTCACCCTGAACCTTGTCCCCATGTCTATGATAGCCCTGATGACACATTCCTGCTTCTACTTGTTTAGCTGCCTGTCTCCCACTTCTACCCTGAAGGGCAAGGTCTGTGTCCAGTTGGTGATGTGTCTCTAGTCCCTATCACAGTGAATGGCACATACTTGGTACTTAATAAATGTCTGTAGAGTGAATGATTGAAAGAATAAATGAATGATTAAACAAACTCATTTTTTTCCCCAGATTCATTTCATTCACTGTCCCTTCCCTCTGACAATGGAAGATGCTATGTTTTACTTCACTAACATTTCTTTTAGGATAACTTTGTCTTCCCTGTTTCTTTGTGCAACTGAAGGACTGTAGAACAAGGGCTTCCTCCTCTTTCCTTTTCTTTTTTTTTTTTTTTTTTTTGAGACGGAGTCTCGCTCTGTCGCCCAGGCTGGAGTGCAGTGGCCGGATCTCAGCTCACTGCAAGCTCCGCCTCCCGGGTTTACGCCATTCTCCTGCCTCAGCCTCCCGAGTAGCTGGGACTACAGGCGCCCGCCACCTTGCCCGGCTAGTTTTTTGTATTTTTTTAGTAGAGACGGGGTTTCACCGTGTTAGCCAGGATGGTCTCGATCTCCTGACCTTGTGATCCGCCCGTCTCGGCCTCCCAAAGTGCTGGGATTACAGGCTTGAGCCACCGCGCCCGGCCTTCCTCTTTCCTTTTCATACCTAGCACAAGGCTTCACATACAACTGGCGTCAATTTGTGTGTGTGTGTGGTTCTGTGTGTTTTGTTTTAGAGCTCAACATAATAATCTTCATGCTTATTCTTTCCCAGGGAGCTTCCCAAATAGCAATGCCATTGCTGTCCTGTCCTTTTCTTCCTCTCGTTATGGCTGCTCGCTTCTTGACAGTGGACGTAGTTCAGCATGAGGCTTTAGATTCAATGGGAGTGACGTTTGGCTTAGGCAACCCAGACAGGAATTTACTCAAACATCCAAAAATAGAGACATCTATTTAATCACCCTGATTGAGCTTAGGAAAATCTATCACATCACATTCCTGCGCTTTCTGACCTGCCTGAACAGAACAAACAAGAAGTGAAGTGCCTACTGGGGGATCACCCCTGTCCCCACCAGTCAGGCAGCAGGTGCACACGTGCAATGGGTGAGCTCCTGAGGTGGAAGGGCTACATAACATCCGCCCCCCTGCTGCTATAACCCTTACAGGCTATTTCCTTCACACGACAAGCCAGTGATAGTGGCCTTGAGGCTATATGATGAGGCTATTAGAGGAGAGAGGGCTATTAGAGGAGAGATGATGGTGATGGTGATGATGACAGTGGTGATGGTGATGATGGAGCTGGAGGTGATGATGGAGGTGATGATGAAGGGGAGAGCCAGCTGGGAGGGGCCTTGATGAGTGAGGAGAAGGCTGTGCATGGGTTATGTAGGTTGTCACCACCTCTTGGTGTTTAGGGTGCTGCTCCCCAGTAGTGGCACTTGCCATTTTACCAGACAACCCTTGACATTACATTGCTGCCACCACCTTTGCTCTGGGCTCTCTGGGCAGCAGCAGCTCCCTCTGCCATCCTGGCTTACATCACTTGGTTTTAGGTGAGCCAGGACAGCCCCTGGAGAGGAATAAACATGCTGAAAGGGAATTCACAGGAAGGGGAACTGACATTTAAGTGCCTACTTTATGCCAGGCACTGTGCTAGGCTTTCTTTTTCCTTTTCTTTTTTTTATTAAAGAGCATAAACATGAAATTCATATATCTTAAATTAGTTATTAGAACCCCACACAATTAATTTCTTTTTCCCATGTCTGGTTTGCTAAAAATTATTTAAGATCTCAATTCCCCACTGTTTTGGCAAGATATGATGAAATTGATAAAATATTTTTTTAAACTTAAAAAAGAAGGAAATCCTGCCATTTGCAACAATATGTATGAAACTTGAGGACATTATGCTAAATGAAGTAAGCCAGACACAGAAAGATGAATACTGCATGATCTCACTTACACACGAAATCTAAAAAGTGTGAACTCATAGAAACAGAGAGCAGAGGGGTGATTACAGAAGTTGGGGTGATTACAGAAGTTGTTGTGTAGCTACTGGTCATTCATTTTCATTGCTCAGTAGTATTCCATTGTAAGAGTATACCATAGTTATTTATCTATTCTTCATTGACAGATGTTTAGGTTGTTTCTAGGTTTCATTTTTTTTTTCACAAAACTGTACATAAACATTCTTGTACATACTTTTAATTGCACCTGTGCATGGATTTCTCTAGGGTATATTCTTAGGAGTACAATTGATGAGTTGTCGAGTACTTTACTAGAAATGCCAAACTCAAAGTGGTCGTACCAATTATACTTCTTCATGCGATATATTTGTGTTCTCTTTGTTTCATCGTCTTGTTTGCTATCTTCAGGTGTTTTAATTTTGCCACCCTTGTAAATATCTACTAGTGTATATATGGGGTTTAATTTATATTTTCCAATTACTAATGAGGCTGAGTATTTTTCATGTTGTTTATTGGCCATTTGTAGTTTCTCTTTTGTGCCTATTCAAAACTTTTGGAGAGAGCTCTTGGGTTATCTATCATTTTTATGTTAATTTGTAGGAATTCTTTTATGTAATCATTGATCTTTTACATAATGTTACAAATATGTTCTCTCATTTTGTGGCTTGTCTTTTTACTCCGTATCTGGTGTTTTGATGAAAAGAGTAGTTAAATTTAACATGGTTAAACTTACCAATCTTTTTATCCCTCAGTCTGTATCTCTTCCTATCTATGGTTCACATTCAGGATCTCTGAAAGTTCATCTAATTGGTTGACCAGGCACAGTACAGGGAAATGTGGTGTGGTTGATACTGTCATACCAGACCATTTCCTAGGACCTGGGCCACCTATGGATGTCTGCCTCGCAGTCAATGCCAATCTCTGGATCTAGTAGCTGGGGCCTAAGATGGAGAGTACCATTTAATTTTTATTTACTGATTTGTTTTTTGTTGTTGTTTTTTTTTTTTTGAGACAAGGCTAATTCTGTTGCCCAGGCTGGAGTGTAGTGGCCCGATTTTGGCTCACTGCAACTCCCGATCCTGGGTTCAAGAGACTATCCTGCCTCAGCCTCCCGAGTTGCTGGGATTACAGACACCTGCCACCATGGCTGGCTAATTTTTGTATTTTTAGTAGAGATGGGGTTTCACCATGTGGGCCAGGCTGGTCATGAACTCCTGGCCTCCTGTGATCCACCCACCTCAGCCTCCCGAAATGCTGGGATTACAGGTATGAGCCACCATGCCTGGCCTAGAATACCATTAAAAGCAATAAATAGGCCAGGCGTGGTGTCTCATGCCTGTAATCTCAGTACTTTGGGAGGTCGAGGCAGGTGGAATACATGAGGCCAGGAGTTCGTGACCAGCCTGGCCCACATGGTAAAACCCATCTCTAATAAAAATACAAAACTTAGCCGGGTGTGGTGGTGGGGGCCTGTAATCCCAGCTACTTGGGAGGCTGAGGCAGGAGCATCACTTGAAACCAGGAGACAGAGGCTGCAGTGAGCTGAGATTGCACCACTGCACTCCAGCCTGGGCAACAGAGTGAGATTCCATCACAAAATAATAACAATAAAATTAAAATTAACAAATAAATAAATAATGGGGCAGGAGGAAATCAGACAAAGAATAAGATTGCCAAGTCTAGAAATATTACTCTTGGATCAAGAAAACATGATCTACATATACAGTGGAATATTATTCAGCCTTTAAAAAGAAGGAAATACAGTCATTTGCATGACATCATGGATGAACCCAGAGGAAATTATGTTAAGTGAAATAAACCAGGCACAGAAAGATAAATGCCACATGATCTCACTTATACATAAAGTGTGGAAAAGTCAGACTCATGGAAACAGAGTTAAATGGTGGTTATCGGAGGCCAGGGGTAGGGGGATTGGGGATATATTGATCAAAGGACACAGATTTAGACAGACAGGAGGAATAAGTCTAAGACGTCTATCGTATACCATGGGACTACAATTAATAACAATGTATTATGTACTTGAAAATTGAAAGAAGAAAAATAAATATTATTTACTGATAAGAAAGCTCTTAATCCACATCCAGAGATGAAGAAAATAATTAGCAGGAGATTTCTTAGAAGTTATATAATTTCATAGTATGGGACTTTGAAAAAACTATTTGGTAATTGAATACCTAATAACAATAACCCACTTAAAATGTGATTTTTTTACAGTTTATTGATTAAATTAGGGTGATTCCAAAGTTAGTACCAGGAAGTTATAAGTTTAAAACTTCATGAGAGTCTGTTGAAATGGTAACTACAATTGCAATCTAACAGGTGGCAGTCCAAAGTCTAGAGGGAGGAGAGCCAGTGAGTTAAGATTTGCCAGGGTCCATCGAGGAATTTCCAGGAGAGCTGGATTGGATAGACAACATTCCTGTAACTTCAGGAAGCTCTGTTTCAGTTTTTGAAAATGAGAACGTCCTCCTACCAGAAGTCTCAAGCTCAAATGAGGAAAGGAGCTGCTGGGAACTTGCATGGGGCAGACTGCTAACAGGAAAACTCTGCAGGGAAGATCCAGAGAACCAGAAAACAACTATCCCAGAATCACTGACTCATGCAACCGTATAAGCATTTATCAAATGCCTTCCATGTGGCAGATACTGTGGTGGACACAAAGTTGAAGATAAATTCCCTGTATCCAATAGAACTCTTCATGTTGCAAGCTAGAAAGAACTTGGCTCCAACTTAATAGCAATTGTTTTGGCTCATGTAAAAGGAAGTTCAGAGGTAGGACGGGCTTCAGGGTTAGATTCATTCAGTAGCTTTTGGGTCTTCTCCCATGTACTGGTCTCATCTTCAGACTGGCTTCCCTCATTGTGCCAAATTGGCTCTTTGTGACACCAGGATTTACAAAAGAGAGGAAATGTTCTAATGGAGGTTAGAACTTTCCCAGAAACACCTTTCCCAGAAATACCTAGTGAAGACTGCCTTGCTCTTCATTGGTTCACATTAGGTCACATGATCTTTCAAAAATTAATTCTTGTATCCAGAGAAATGCCATGCATTGTATGGTTCAGAAACCCAGGCATACACAAATTGGCTTGGCAAACAGCGTGGGATTGATTACCTCTAGATAATAAAAACTCATCTCTGGATATAGGGGTTGGAACCATCTTCCCCCAAAGTCAATAGGCCAGAAAGTGAATGCTGAGTGAAATTTGGGATACTATCAGAGAGTGGCAGAAAGCACACTGTGTCATCTTCCAATAAATATTCATTACAGTCTCAATTTGCAAGAAGTTTACAGTTTAGAGGGGAAGACAGGGCTGTAATTTACTCATAATGAAAAAGTGATATGAGAGATACAAAGTGTTTTGAGAAACTAGAGGAGAAGGTTGTTTATAGCACCTGAGGGATTAAGGAGCTGAGCTATGACAGATGCATTTTTGAAAGACACAAAAATAGAAATACATTTGTTGCAAGATCCTTGGGATCTCGCTTTTCTGGTCAGAAACCTCTGTGGCTGTTGGTGCTTTTGCTTGAGTTTTGCTCAGGCCTGCTGGGCTCGTACCATCCACTTGGCATGGCAGGCTGCACTCAGCTCATACTACTGGCCTGGATTGCACACCTGCCAAGGGAGAGCCAAGTGTGCAGTAGTGAGGGGTGTGTGAGCAAGTGAGTGTGGGGTCTGGCCAGTGTGCACAGTCAGGCACACCGGCTGCTGCAGTGGGGCAGGCAACTCCAGGTGCCAGCACGGGCACTGGCTCTCTGCAAGGCTGTGGCTGGACCAGGTGCACTGGAAACAGCTTCTCACAGCTGCCAATGGGGAACACGGTGGCACCTGGAAGCTTGGAGACTCCAGGAATCACAGGGCCCCAAAGAGGGAGTGACAGCCTTGGCTCAAGGAGCTCCCAAGTCTGGGCTCCCCAAAGGACTGTAGCTCTTCTCACCTTCTCTTCACCTGCAACTTGGTGAACAAGGGGCATGTTTCAGCCCTGTTTCTGTTATAGCTCTTTCAGCCCTGCCATTTGGTAGTTCCTGAGTTCTTGTCCTGCTCCAGGAAGAATGAGATATGTGGACAAGTGGAGGGTGAGTATGGAGAAGAGAAGCTTTATTGCATGACAGCTCAGAGGAGACCCTGGAATGGGTAGCTCCTCTCTGCAACTGGTTGTCCTGATGTCTCCCACTCTCAGCAGAGAGGAGGCCCTGAAGTGAATAACTCCTCTCTGCAGTTGGTCATCCTGATGTCTGCTGCGCTCAGTAGAAAGAAGGCCCTGGAGTGGGTAGGGTAGGTAGCTCCTCTCTGCAGCTGATTGTCCCAACATCTGCAGCTCTCAGTAGAGAGGAGGCCCTGGTATGGGTAGCTCCACTCTGCAGCTAGTCATCCTGACATCTGCTGCTCTCAGCAGTGAGGAGGTCCTGGAGTGTGTAGCTCCTCTCTGCAGCTGATCATCCTGATGCCTGCTCAGCTCTGGCTGAGCTGGGAGATTTTATGGGCCTCAGACCTGAGGAAGTGAGCATCAGTTGGTCCATGGGTGGCCATGGGTGGGCTCAGAAAAAGCACCACAAGTTCCCACTCTGGTTTGTGGGGACTGGCAGCCTAGCCCTCAGCCTTCAAGCCCTCCCTGGCCTGAAGGTGGGACCTCACCAGGGACCCACCCTCTTCCACCCAGGAGACTATTTGCCTCCCACTGCCATTAATGATGCCCAGGCTGTTTGCGGTAAGGAGCACCTGAAGGCCAATGCTGAGCTGCCCTCAGCCCCACCTAGGCTTCCCTTCCATGCGTGTCGGTGCCCAAAGCCTGGAGGGGGCCAAGTTGGCAGGGGGCTGTCATGTCAGCACTGCCCCAACCGTGTGCACACCCAGCTAGGTGCAACAGCACCTGGGCTCAGCCCCAACCTTGCTCCGAGATCAGATCAGGTGCCAGGAGTGGGAGAGACCAGGCAGTAGGCGCAGACACCTCTGAGCCTGTGGGGGAAGGGGGCCTTCCCAGGCTCCCAAGAGTGCAGAGATGCCCAGCTCTATAGCCCCAGCTTGGATGACTGTAGCTGCACCCAGAGGGGTAGGGTTCCTGTATGCTCTGTGGAATGAGAGATGTGGGTCCACAGCTGTGATTTGGGTGACTGTAGCTGCACCCAGAGGGCAGGGCTCCTGCCTGCTCCCAGCACTCCCAAGAGCACAGGTAGGCCCAGGTCTGTAGCCACGACTTGGGTGGCTGAAGCTGTGCTTGGGAGGGTGGGGCTCCTGCCTGCTCCCAGCCCACCCAAGAACACAGGGAGGGGAGGTAGTGAATGAGTAAAATTTGTAGTAATATGGAAACATCCAAGTGAGAATATCTGAAGAAAATTTGGGGGCAGACAGACCTTGAGAAGCAGTGTTGGAAGCCATTAGCATAAGAGAAATGAACTATCATATATTAAATACTACATAGATGTCAGACTTGTTCTAAGCATTTTATTTGTATTATTTCTTTTAACTTTCATAATGCAGTACAGAGACTCCTGTCTTAATTTTACTAAAAATGAATCTGGCACTTGAAAAGGTAACTTACCAAGGCCATTCAGCTGGTCAATGGATGAGCAGGATTCAAATCCAGTAGCTGGGATCAGAGTCTGGGTGCTGAAGCTATGACTATGGCCAAGGTGGCTCAGGAATAGAAGAAAGAAGACATTTTCCAGTCTTTGTCTCCAAAATGCAGCAATCTTCGATTCACACGAATGCTTTGACTTTTTATTAATATATTTGTTCAAAATTCTTTTGTTGTCCATAGCTCTTTTTTCCCTATAATACCTGAGATCTTTTTGGCTACAAGTAACTGGAAACACTGACTCAGCAAGCCAAAGCAATAAGGAAAAAGTATCACTTCATGTAACAAGAAGTCCCAGCTGGGCTTATCGTGGCTCAGGCCTATAATCCCAGCACTTTTGGAAGCTGAGGCAGGTGGATCACTTGAGGTCAAGAGTTCATGAACAGTCTGACCAATATGGTGAAACCCTGTTTCTACTAAAAATACAACAATTAGCCAGGTGTGGTGGCAGGTACCTGTGATCCCAGCTACTCAGGAGGCTGAGGTCGGAGAATTGCTTGAACCCAGGAGGCAGAGGTTGCAGTGAGCCAAGAATGGGCCACTGCACTCCAGCCTGGGTGACAGAATGAGACTCCATCTCAAAACAAAAACAAAAACAAAAACAAACAAACAAATCCCAATGTGGTCAGTTCCAGGGTTGATTAATTCAGCGAGTCAGCAACTCAGCATCATTATGAACCCTGATTATTTCCCATTTTGCATCTTTAGTATGTCAGGCCTTTAAGCAAACTCTCTTGATAGACCAAAGATAACAACCAAAGTTCATGTCAACACATCAAGACCTGACAACATCTGTGGGGAAAAGATAGGCCACCTCTTCAAGTTTGATTTTTTTTTTTTTTTTTTTGAGATGGGGTCTTGCTCTTGGCTCACTGCAGCCTCGACCTCCTTGGTTCAAGGGATCCTCCCAACTCAGCCTTCTAAGTAGCTGGGACTATAGGTGGGTGCCACCAAGCCCAGCTCATTTATTTATTTTTTTTTGTAATTGTTTGTAGAGATGGGGTTTCGCCATGTTGCCAAGACTGGTCTTGATCTCCTGAGCTCAAGTGATTCCCCACCTCAGCCTCCCAAACTGCTAGGATTTCAGTTGTGAGCCATTGATCTCACCCCCACCAACCCCACCTTTTTTCCTTAAAACAGCAACAACGACCAAAAAAAAAAAAAAAAAAAAAGATGGCTAATCTGCCCTCATATCCTGTTGCCCAGAATTGTGTTATACACCTATTCTTAATCAATCATTAGCAAAGAGAATGGGATATTGCTTAATTGATTTAGCAAAGTGCATGACCACATGGAAGACAATGGATTCACAACAACAATAAATTAGGAGCCGGACGCGGTTGCTCACACCTGTAATCCCAGCACCTTGGGAGGCTGAAGCGGGTGGATCATCTGAGGTCAGGAGTTCGAGACCGGCCTGGTCAACACGGTGAAACCCTATCTCTACTAAAAATACAAAATTAACTGGGTGTGGTGGTGGGCACCTGTAATCCCAGTTACTCAGGAAACTGAGACAGAAGAATTGCTTGAACTCGGGCGGCAGAGGCTGCAGTGAGCTGAGAACAAGCCACTGCACTCCAGCCTGGGCAACAGAGTGAGATTCTGTCTAAAAACAAAAACAACAGCAAAACAAAACAAAACAAAACAAAAAAAACCCCAATAAATTGGTGTTCTCTTAGGAGAGAAACCAGAAGACTGGGGGTGGGACTGAAGTAGTGAGGAGGTGGGAGATGAGAGGTTCGAGGAAGCAATCAACATGTCTACTAAATTTCCATTCACATCATGTATTCTCAACAGCAGTGATATTCCCCCAGGAGGGCAAATAAATGCTTCAATGAGGATTTTACTCTTTTTATATGTAAAACAGAAATATACATAGCGTATATTAACAGAAATATACATAGAATGCATTAACAGATATACCACATGTCTATAATATTAACATTTCATAAGAAAGATGATTAGAAAAAAGTGCCTAAAGCAGCTTCCTAGAGAGGGGTGATCATTAAGAAAAGGTTAAGAAACACTGGTTAACATCAATATGTCTTTACCCAGAAATAGAAATTCCTAGAGAAAATTAGCTGTGCTGAACAGAGAACTGTGTGGTACTCAAGGTAGCACTTTGAGGACATCTGCAAAGGGGAGTAGCTGTGAGGCAGCTGCTGGTGGCGGTGGTGATGATTATAACAACACTGGCACCCTCTGACCACTTAGTGTATTCTGTCTCCATCTGGTTCAGATCTGTACATATCACAGCAGCCAACATTACATGTTTTATTTATACCTTTCACTCTGGTGAGTACTTGGCAAGTATCAACTTGTTAAGTCTTCACAACAACCAGTTGAAGAGGATATAATTATTATCTACATTTGACAGATGAGGAAACTGAGGCATGGAAGGGTTAAATGACTCTCATAAGAAAGTGGTTGAATGGGGATTTGAAAAAAAAATTTGTTTGAAATTTCAAATATAGGCATTCCTCACTTTCTATAGTAGTGCAAGTCTGTGAAAATGGTCATGCAAACAATCTGCAATAATCAATGGGGGAAAATTACAATTTGTTTCATGACCTTTAAAAATGTTTGTCAAAGCATTAAAAATGCTCTTACCTTCAGTTGTAAATGTATAGGGAAATGAAAAAATTATTTTTAAAACCCAATATTTATTTAGTACACTATAATTTAAAACATTAGAAACATTGAAAATAGGTGTTTTATTTCTTGGTAAAAAAATGTATCTGGATAATTTGAACAGTGCTTGCCTTCTCATTGTTTAACGTATGATATGGAGTGAACATCTTTCTTATGTCTTAGCTTATTGTCACACTCCTGAATTTGGATCAGCTTCCAACATTTTATCTTTTGCACTTTCAATGATGTAAAACATCTCCAAGTGTGCCCTTTTATGCCTAGTGTTCCATTATTGGAAAGCTAAGCTTGTGGGAGTTATCTTACATATTCTACTGCTCAAGGTCATCGCCAAGGTCTGATTTTCAAAATTCAAAAAATTGCATCCACAGGCATAAATGGGTTAATGTGAAGGTTTTTTCCCCCCAGTGTCACTTCCTCTGGGATATCTTCATCCCCTTTACTTTCTTCATTTATGTTGATGTCACTAGCTCCCCAGCTACATACAGAGTCTTGAACGGTGGCGGTATCGACTTTCCCATGGTTCACAATTTTCTCCTATAATTCTATTTGTGTTTGTCTTGAATTTCACTGCTATTGTTATCACTTTTCATTTGTTTGGTGCATTTTCTTCTTTCTTTCTTTCTTTCTTTCTTTCTTTCTTTCTTTCCTTTTTCTTTCTTTCTCTTTCTCTCTTTCTCTCTTTCTTTAATTCCTTCCTTCCTTCCTTCCTTCTTTCCTTCCTTCCTTCCTTCCTTCCTTCCTTCCTTCCTTCCTTCCTTCCTTCCTTCCTTCTTCCTGGCCAGTTTCCTCATTTAACTATCCATTTTTTTTGGAAAATGTCATGGGTTTATCACTAGGAGACAAGGAGGCAACATGAAACGTGCTCCCGTCTCTGTGTGAACTGAACCACAGATGGGCAGTGACCAATCATCAACTGACAGACTTTGAAAGAAGTGATGTGACTGACCACTGATCATGATGTGCATCTGTTATTTACACAGTGATTTGGGGACTGAAGCGCCAGCAGCCAAGTTTGTACTTTATGCAATTACTCACATTAATATACTGTGGAAACTGAAATCTGAACTGTGTTGTGGGGTGACTGATGTTATTTAACTAAACCATGGCAACTGAAATCCATGCAGATTGGAGCCAAGCAAATTGAGAACTGCCTGTATGGCCATCCCTTAATATTCTTGGGGGACTGGTTCCAGGACCCCAGCAGAGACCAAAATCCACAGATGATCAAATCCATGATATAAAATGCCTAGTATTTGCATACAACATATGCACTTCCTCTTTAAATCATCTCTAGATTACTTGTAATACCTGATACAATGTAAATGCTATGTAAATTGTTGTTATACTGTATTGTTTAGGGAATAATGACAAGGAAAAAGGTCTGCAAGCCATGGGCCTGTAGTCCCAGCTATGTGGGAAGCTGAGATGAGAGGATTATTTAAGCCCAGGAGTTTGAGTCCAGCCTGGCCAGCACAGAGAGACACCCATGTCTAAAAACAATAAATAAGATAAAATAAAATAAAATAAAGTAAAACTGTACATGTTCAGCAGAGATGCAATTTTTTCCCATATTTGTGATCCTCAGTTAAATCCATGGATGCAGAATCCAAGGATGTGGAACCCACAGATCTGAAGAGCCCACTGTATATACAAAGCAGGCAGATTTGTACAGATTTGTACAGATTTAGATATACAAATCCTAATGTATCCAACACCTGGCTTCGACCATTATCAACTCATGGCCAATCTTGTTTCTGCAACACCCCCATTCATTTTGAAGCAAATCCCTGACATCTCATCATTTCATTCTTAAATAGCTCTATATGCAATTAAGACTGGGGATTTTGATCTAACTCTATCAAATTCCAGGGCAGGAACTTGTAAAAATACACTCACCGGCTTCTTGGGGAGGGCAGTAGACCCAGAGAAATGGAATGGCATACTAATAGGTATTTGCTCCTTTCATCCTGACTGCAACCCCATGAAGTTGAAGTCTTGTTGTCTTCATTTTTTCAGATGAGGAAACTGAGGCATGGAGGGGTTAAGTGACTTGTCCAAGGTCACACAGTAAGTGAATAGTTGAGTCAGGCATTATATTCAGATGTGATTCCACATGTCATTCTCTTCTTATACATCACAACTGCACAGAAGGGGGTCCTTAACCATCGCTGACATTCTCCTGTGTCCAACCTCCTGTACCAGTTAGCATCCCAGCTATGGCCAAGAACTTAGGAACCATATATTCTTTCCTTCTTTGCACCCCTGGTCTTCCTGGAATATACTCTCAGTGGGAAAAACAAAACAAAACAAAACAAAACAAAAACAAGGACTCAGCACACATCTTTGCTGAGGTGTTGACTTCTCCAAGTCCTGAGGGAGATAGTTCCTCCTGGCACTGAATCCATTGTCAGGGCCACACTTGTGCCATGCTGAGGAGGGCTCAGAAGAATCCTAGTCTATCAACAACCCCCTTCCGCAACAGTGTCCTCTGCCACTGACTCACAGAAAAACTAATGGAACAGGTTACTGTGTTGAAACCTACAATGCCCCTAGCTGTGCCTTATCTGGGTCTGGATTCAATGACTCTTCGTTTAGTGTTCAAACACCTTAGCCCTGGACTGTGGCCTTTCAGGGCTGAAAGTCTGGCAGGGGAAGGGACTTGCCTGGAGGGATCTGATACTGTTAAAACAGCAGAGGAGAGGAAGAGGGAAGGGGAGGGATGATGAAAAGGAGGAACAGAGGAGAGGGAGAAGAGGAGGGAGAGAAGAAGGAGCCGGAAGGAGGAAGAGAAAGAAAAGAGATCCTGCTTGCATTCTATTGGCACCTCTCTGAACACTGCCACCGATTCTAATGGGACTTGTGTCCCAGCCCATAATCCCTCAAGTGCTAAGAGAATAGGCCTCATAGTGGCTTTTCGGTCTTTTTTTTCTTTTCAACTACAGCTTTCTGATTTCTTTGGAAAACTTCCTTCTATTCCAGAACTAAGGCACATTTTTCTCTTGCTCCTAGAGGCTGTGCAGAGGGACAGGGTCTTTTTGGTCCCCTTTGGCTGGAGTTTCCCAACAGTCTCAGAAATGACTCTGGGTGTGGCTGGAAGATATTTAAGGAAGGAGGTAGGAGGCACTAAGAACAGAGGGACTGGGGGTTGATAAAAGAAGGAAGAAACAAGTGGCCCAGTTTATGTCTATTTAGATCCCAGGCATTATAGCTTTACATATGGCATCCCATCAATTGAAATAGATGGTGGCTTTTGTCTGCTCAAATCTATTCCCGCTTTCCCAAACTCTTATTTTTTGGTAACAACATTTACACATACCCTGTCCTCTGGGAAATTTCCTCTCCCCATTCTCAAAGATTCTGATGGGAATGCCAATCACAAAACCCTTCTTGCCTCACAGAGGTAAGTGTGCAGCCCAGATCTGGCCAATCAGAGCCTTCCTTGGGCTTATATATATGGGTATCGGGAAAGAGAAGCCCTCCTTCCCTCTGGGGTTGCTAAGGAGAAATTAAATAAAACTAGAGTGACATGCACTGTAGTCCCAGCTACTCCAAAGGCTGAGGCAGGAGGACTGCTTGAGCTTAGGAGTTCGAGGTGGCAGTGAGCTGTGATTGCGCCACTGCACTCCAGTCTGGGCAACAGATTGAGACCTTATCTCTATTTTTTAAAACACTGAAATTAGGCTGGGCGTAGTGGCTCATTCCTGTAACCCCAGCATTTTGGGAGGTTGAGATGGGAGAATTGCTTGAGGCCAGGAGTTTGTGATCAGCCTGGTCAATCCCATCTCAAAATTTAAAAAATAAAAAAACACCCTGAAACTATTTGCAACCGTTGCCACCATTTTTATGGAGGAAGCTCATTTGTAGTAGGAGAAAATAAGGGCAACACACAAAAAGAAGTGTGTGTGTGAAGAGAGAAAGATAAATTGAGATACATGTTTCCAGTTATTCATTTATCTATCTATCTATCTATCTATCTATCTATCTATCTATCTATCTATCCAACCCTGACAATTCTATTTTAGTCTCTAAATTATGTTGTAATGTAAACTAGCAATACCTCTGTGAATAATTTGTGTGTGTGTGTGTGTGTGTGTGCATGTAAGCTGGTTTGAGTTGGGTTTTTCATACTTAGAACACAGACAGTCCTAACAGATTCCTTTAATCCTTACAGCAATCCTATGAAGTAGTCAAGGCTCAGAGAAGTACATTGTCCAAAAGTCATGTAGACAGCCCTGGAGAGTCAGGATTCATACCCGGTCTCTCTGATCCTCCAGCTCCGAAGCTGGTACTTGCCAGCTCCCAAAAATGGGTTAAACCTGGTCCTGCCCCAAAGTAACAATGCCTGCAAGGAGAGTTGACCTTTATACAACTATAAAGCAAGACAGAACATAATGCTATAATATAATAAAGATACAAATACAATTCACTGGGATACACGAGAAAGTATTTGAGACCAAATTGTGCCTAAGGCATCCCAGGCCCAGTTTGGGGTGGGGGGAGATTCCTGCATACTTGGATGCCCAAAGAAATCCCAAAATGACCAAAGCTGTTTCAGGCTTTTGTGGGCACTGACCATTTATGGATGTGTGACCAGCAGCCTGTACAACCCTGAACAGAAACTTATTGTTGCGAGCTGTTGCCACTGTTTGCAGAGCGTGGTATTGCTTGTGCAGTTGCCCTGAAACCTTTGTTTCGAGAAATCCCACTTCCCTCCCTCATTCCCCATCACAGCTCTGCTGCCTGACCAGTTGGCCTTCATTACTTCTGCTACAATCACCGTGAGCCTGCAGCTGGTAGGGGCTGGCAAAAGGTTCAGTAAGGCTATTTATTTCCCATGCATCTACCAAGGAAAATGAATTTGCACGTGCCATTTGCGAGCTATTTGCAAAGTGTGCGGTACATTCCGTTGTTTCCTAGAGTCTAAAAAAGTGGTTTTCAATCTTTTCTTTTTCCTATTCTAGGCCACTTTAAGCTGGGCAGAATAACCCACAGTCAATTTGCTCCACCCTTTCTCACATACAAGTGGAAAAATAACACAAGCATACTATTGAGGCATCAATGTAAAGTATCTTGGGGAGGGGGATTAGTTGTACACGTGCTTTCACGATCAAGGCATAAATGACTCATATTCAAATTGCAATGCATAATTGTCTTTAGGTATAATTACCAGAAAATTAAGGGCCAAAAATACAATTAAAACAAAGATATATCACTAGTCACCTTAAGGTTCAAACAAATCCCAACTAACTTGATAATGATGAAGCTAAATTAACAGTAAATTACAATTAGAAGCAAGAATGGCAGCAACTGGAGAACTTGGCCCACACATGACAAACAACACTGATGGCAGACTGATGATAAAGCACCTGTCCACACAATGCCAGGGATGGGCAAGGCTCCAACAGCGTCGGGCCACACTTTCTCCAGAGGCCAAACTTCTCAGGGGAATACAAAATCAGAAACCTCAATAAAATTTGGTAGCACATTGACTTTTGTTTATAAATTCCAGACTAGGTTAACCTGTAGTCATTCACTTAGCAAGCTTTTAGTAAGTAGGTCTTAGATGTACATAAAAATGAGTGTGGATGAATTTGTAATTAGCTCTTCCTAAAGATACTTATTTACAGTAGTTCATCCTAAAGGGAAGACTTGCTTTCTTGGGTCAGTTTGAAGCCCATCAGGTGGGTCTTGGGTAGCATTTAAGAATCACTGGTTGGGGCCAGGCATGATAGCTCATGCCTGTATTTCCAGCACTTTGGGAGGCGGAGGCGGGGGTATCTCTTGAGCCCAGGAATTCAAGACTAGCCTGGGTAACGTGGCAAAACCCCGTATCTACAAAAAATATGAAAACATTAGCCGGGTGTGGTGGTTTGCGCACCAGCTACTTGGGATGCTAAGGCAGGAGGATCTCTTGAGCCTAGGAGGTCGAGGCTACAGTAATCCATTATCGCACCATTGCACTCCAGCCTGGACAACACAGTAAGACCCTGTCCCCCTCCACCCAAAAAAAAAAAAAAGACTGGTTAAAAGGCATTGGAATGCAACTGAATTGTTTGTTATATGCAGGGGTCTTAGACTAAGACACATGAGACATGAGAACCAGAGATGTTTATTTCAACTCTCTTGCTTTCTACTACAAGAGTTATGCCAGGACCTCAGGCAAAAGCTAAGCATTCCAACCTGACACCACCAGTTAGGTTAGTACAGAGGTTAATGTGAGTTGGAAGATTTCACACTTGCTAATTTAAAAGAAGCAACTTCCCCAAAGCAACAGAGGTGAATGTCAGCAATTCACAGAAGCGTTATGATATTTTACCTTTGGCTTAAAAATTAGACAAAAGAAAGACTAGGAAGCAGTCTGCCAGAAAACCTAGCAGCAGCCATCTCCAAAGGGTGCAACACCCGGGTAACTCTGCCTTAGAAAATAACACTTTATAATGGTGTAACACTTGAACCTCTCCAAACACATTTGCATGCGTTACTGCAATCTCCAGAAGGAAGAGTGAGTTTCTGAGGTGTCCTGACTCCCTGACCTCCTTTTTCTTTCCTCAACTCTCTCCTTCCTTCTCCTTGGGTCCACATGCCTCTGGATTTGTTCCTTTCTCTCTTGTTCTTGCCGTTCAGTTTCGCAGTTCCTGCTTCAGTCGCTTGCTCAGGCCTTGCATATCCTCAAGATGCTACAGGACTTTGCAGGGTTACTCAGAGTTCAAAAGGAATCAAAATCTAATTCAACCTAGATTTGTTGAGTCCTTTTTAAAGAATAAAACTATTTGGCTTTTGGCTGGGCATGGTAGCTCAAGCCTGTAATTCTAGCAGTTTGGGAGGCCAAGGTAGGAGGAATGTTTGAGGCCAGGAGTTAGAGACGGATTTGGGCAACACGGCAAAATCCTGTCTCTTCAAAAAAAATACAAAAATTAGCCAGGCATGGTGGCTTATGCCTATAGTCCTAGCTACTCTGGAGGTGAACATGGGAGGATCACTGGAGTCCAGGAGTTTGAGAGTAAGCTATGATTGCACCATGGCACTCCAGCCTGGGTGGCTGAACACGGCCCTATCTCTAAAAGTTAAAATTTAAAAAAAAGATA
Source organism: Macaca mulatta (assembly GCF_049350105.2). Lineage (NCBI taxonomy): Eukaryota > Metazoa > Chordata > Mammalia > Primates > Cercopithecidae > Macaca > Macaca mulatta. The sequence continues at coordinate 69,629,325 of NC_133406.1, read as the reverse complement.
TGCCTGTAATCCCAGCACTTTGGGAGGCCGAGACAATCCAATTTTTTAAAACTGATAAGAGGATCGGGCGCGGTGGCTCACGCCTGTAATCCCAGCACTTTAGGAGGCCGAGGTGGGCGGATCACGAGGTCAGGAGATCAAGACCATCCTGGCTAACATGGTGAAACCCCGCCTCTACTAAAAAATACAAAAAACTAGCCGGGCAAGGTGGCAGCCGCCTGTAGTCCCAGCTACTTGGGAGGCTGAGGCAGGAAAACGGGAAAACCCAGGAGGTGGAGCTTGCAGTGAGCTGAGATCCGGCCACTGCACTCCAGCCTGGGCGACAGAGCGAGACTCCATCTCAAAAAAAAAAAAAAGATATGACTGTCTGAATGAGTAAGGTAGAGCTCTTTATGTAAAGCCCGTTCATTCCTGGATAAGTCATTGAAGGCAAGCAGGTTTGGGAATCGTCAGGCCCTCATGTGTAGCACGGGCTGCCACAGGCCTCTAGCTTCACTGAGTCAGCCAGCATGAGCTGTGAAACCTCAGTTCAAAGTCACTGGGGGAGTACTATGTGTTGAATGTTTCTCCCTCCCCTGAAGTTCATATGTTGAAGTGCTCCTAACTTCCTGTACCTCAGACTGTGACCTTATTTGACTACAGAGTCTTCATAGAGGTAACCAAGTTAAAATGAGGTCATCGGGGTGGGCCCTAATCCAATGAGATACCAGTATGACTTATATCTTATGAGAAAGGAAAATGTGGGCACAGAAAAACAGTGGAAGATAATGCAAAGACACAGGAGGAGACAGCCAGCTACAAGCCAAGGTGAAAGGCCTGGAACAGATCTTTCCCTCACGGCCCTCAGAAGGAACCCCGTCCACATTTTTTAATTATTTATTTATTTATTTATTTATTTGTTTATTTATTTTTAGAGATGGAGTTTCGCTCATCACCCAGGCTGGAGTGCAGTGGTGAGATCTTGGCTCACTGCAACCTCCATCTCCTGAGCTCAAGTGATTCTCCTGCCTCAGCCTCCCAAGTAGCTGGGATTACAGGTGCCCACCACCATGCCTTGCTAATTTTTTTATTTTTAGTAGAGATGGAGTTTCACCATGTTGGCCAGGCTTGTCTCGACTCCTGACCTCAGGGGATCCACCTGCCTTGGCCTCCCAAAGTGCTGGGATTCCAGGAGTGAGCCACCATGCCCAGCCCCCTGCCCACATTTTGATCTTGAACTTCTGGCCTCCATAACTGTGAGAAAACAGATTTCTGTTGATTAAGCCATCCAGTTTGTGGTACTTTGCTACAGCAGCCCTAGTAGGCTCATTTAGAGAGCAACTAGCCCAGAAGACTAATTTTTCTCACCTCCTCACAAGACGGTTTTAATAACAAAATGAGCTGATAGAACTAAAGCCCTTTGCAAATAGTTAAAGCTACAATGAAGATGAAAGGGATTCATATTAATATGATAATGGTCCCTGGCTGCCATATTTAAAACTACTGGGTTTTAAAAATTACCCCTCTTCTATGCATACAACTGAATCCTTTTCCTGGCTATATTTTTCTCTATAAAACACATATCACCTTCTAACATACTATGTTTTACTTATTTATTTTGCTTATTCTCTCTCTTCCCACGAGTAGTAAGCTCCATGAAGGCAGGGACTTTCCGTTTTGTTCACTGCTAGTCTCCAGCACTTAGAGCTTTGCCTGCCGCATGGCAGGTCCTCAGCATGCACTTATCATCCATGCACGTTGGATGAATGATAAATGCACATTTGCATCCTCATCTTCATTAGGCTACTGTCTACTGATCCTTTAAGGCCTAACTCAGGCCTTCTCTTTCTTAGGAAGCCTCCCCACACCACTTTCCTCTTTCCTGGTTTGGAGCTTCCCCTCCATTCTCTTACATGGGTCTTTCCAACACTGCAGTGACCACATTGTGCTTGTTTCCATGACTTCCTTGCTGTGGGCTTTGGAGGTGGGGAACACCCAGGTCTATACAACCTGTAGTCGAAGGAGGTGGCTCTGTGCCTGGCCCTTGGTGGGTACTCTGTGCTTCTCTGTTGAGTGAGGCAGTAGCTGGGGAACAAGGGAAGGGCATGGGCAGAGGGTGGATCAGAGGTGGCCCACAAAGGGGTACTGACCTTGTAGCCTAGGCTGAACCCTCGAACTAGAATAGTCAACAACACTAAACACTGAAAAGGAAGCCCACCACCACACGTTGCTGGAACCACAGAGGAAACCAAAGTGGAGAAGAGTGAGGCCAGCTGGGAGGATGACCTCAGGGTTTGGAATAGAAGAAGTAAAATAAAAATTGATAAATCAGAGCAGAAATATGAAAAGCCACTTTAAAGAGAAAACAAATGAAAGGTTCCTGGAAATGCAAAACAGAAGTTTCACCTGATGAATATGTTCACATAACTGAATATAGAATGAATTGCCTGGGGCTGAGATGGGGCATGGGGGTTGTCAATTAAGAAATTTTGGTTAGAGGTCAGGCGCAGTGGCTCATACGTATAATCCCAGCATTCTGGAAGGCTGAGATGGGCAGATCACTTGAGGCCAAGAATTCAAGACCAGCCTGGCCAACATGGTGAAACCCTGTCTCTACTAAAAATACAAAAATTAGCTGGGCATGGTGGTGGGCACCTGTAATTCCAGTTACTCAGGTGGCTGAGGTACAAGAATCACTTAATCTGGGAGATAGAGGCTGCAGTGAGCCGAGATTGCACCACTGCACTCCAGCCTGGGTGACAGAGCAAGACTCTGTCTCAAAAAAAAAGAAAAAGAAAGAAAGAAATTTTTGTCAGAAAAGGGAGAACTGGCCAGGCGTCATGCTCATGTTGTAATCACAGCAATTTGGGACGCCAAAGTGGGAGGATTGCTTGAACCCAGGAGTTCAAGATCAACCTGGGCAAGATGGTGAGACCCCCCACCTGGATTGAAAAAGAGAGAGAGAGAGAGAACAGGGAGAATTAAGAGGCCTTTGTCAGCTGAGCAGCTGGGTAGAGAGTGCCCGGACTGGGGATGAAGGTATCAGATCTTCCTCGGAAGTCTTTGATGGGAATTAAATCTCAGAGGTGGGGGTAGGGCCGGTCTGGTAAAGGGAGGGCAGCGTGATTAGCGAGTAATTGGAGGTGGAGCTCAAATATAATGGAAAATTCATGGTAAGAAGTCTCTGCCCCATGTGGAACACGGTGGTGGTGTCTGCATTTACAAAGGTAGAAAGTATGGGCCAGGGCAATGGCTCATGCCTGTAACCCCAGCACTTTGGGAGACCAAGGCAGGAGGATCACTTGAGCCCAGGAGTTCAAGACTAGCCTGGACAACATAGCAAGACCCTCTCTCTACAAAAAAACCCGCACATCTGTAGTCCCAGCGACTCAGGAAGACTGAGGCAGGAGGGTCGCTCGAACATAGGAGTCTGGGGATCCAGTGAACTAGGATCACACCACAGCACTCCAGCCCGGGCAACAGAGTGAGACCCTATCTCCAAAACAAAAATAAAGAAAAAAGAAATAAAAAGGACAGGTAAGACCATCTGTAAAGGTCATTGTGCTCTGAGGGAAGAACTAAGGATCTCAGCTCATGCTGCTTGTCTACAAAGAATAAGGAAAATTATCACTGGCTTGCCAGGCTGAACTGCCTTTGGGATTTCACAGTCTTGAGGGGGAAATTGTCATCCTTTGATTGTTCATTCATCAAACATTTTTGAGCCAGATACTGTGCTACATCCTGGGATACAAAAATAAATGTCAACATCCAGTTCAACTAAGAACCTTGACCTCCCGGATTTGTGTAATCTATAATCCAGTTCAAACAAGCATCCTCTAACATCCCCCTGTGCTGTGGGGAGGAAGGTGGTTAGAGAGGACAGCTCAAGCACCAGAGGCAGCAAGGCTAATCAAGCAGAACAGAAGGCCAAAGTCCCAGAAGAGGAGTAAAATGCCAATCCACCAGGGGAGTCTGGAACCAAGGCTTTGCAACCTCTCCCTGGGAATGTTGAATGGTACCCACGAGAGCAGAAGTACAGCACCAATTAGGTTACAGGCACTGCCACTAAAATTCAGTGAGCCAAAATTATCATTGAACTGAACAACGAAAAAATTTAGTTAAACAGATCTTTTGAGAATGCCTGCAGAGTCACTGGAATGAGTTGTTGACATTCTTCATCAACGAAGAAAATGTTGCCAGGGTTCCTGCAACAAAACAGATTTATATGATGCCACTCCTGACTCCCCAGAGACCTGCCCACCTGAAGCAGACAGATTAAAGCCAGCCTGGGACACACTTCCTGATTTTAAAAATAAACATTCTCCAGGTTTTGAAAAGTGAATTTCTCCAGGAAACACTTTATATAAGTAATACCCTAGAGTGTACATATTTTGTATTCTCTATACTCTGTGAGTATTTCTCGTATTACAGACAGGAAGATATTCAGTGTTGACTTCAGATCTAAAGGGAGTACATCCTTGAGAAGGAGAGTAGAAAGTCCTTATCCGGCCTTTGTCCAAGTCATCATCTGTTTTCTGTTCATTAGACATTAGACATCTGTTCAACACTGTGCTGGGTACCAGGGTGATGCAGCAGGAGGGAAGGAAGAGGTAGATAACAAAAGACTTGACAGGTGGCCCTTTATATGCTTCCAGCCTAATGGGATGGTGTAGGTTGAATTCCCTGGGTCTGAGATAGAGAAGTGGGGGCAAGAGGTTTATTGGGGAATATACCCCAAAACAACATCTGTGTGCGACTGAAGGAAGTGGGCAGAGGTGGGGAAGTTGAGCTGTAATGCAACATAAGCTTGAGCGGGCTCCATGGGACACTCTGAAGCTGAGATGCCCTTCAGAGATGTCTCAAGTTGAGGCCAGGGAGAGGTGTCTGTGCCCTTTATTGAATGTGAAAGGGTGTGGACTTTCCCCAGGGAAGGGGAGTAGCCTTACACAAGACAGCTCCATTCTGTGGAGGGACATTTCTGAGAAGGAGCTGAGCCTGGAGCTTTCAGCAAGCATCATTCCTAGAAGCTGGGAAAATGCAAGCCTTGGGCCTGAACATGGGGATCTGGGCAGCACGCCACAGCAGCCACCACAAGGGAGCATAATACAATAGCATGAAGGGCAGTGTGACATTACGGTGCTGTAACGAAGGTACAGATACAGTAGAATGAGCATTCAGAAGGTGGAGGGACCGCATCTGATAGGGAGCAAGGAAAGCCTCCTGTGGAGGTTGAGGCCCCTGAATATGCACAAGCCTTCCACCCCTACCCCACGCTGGGAGAAGAGCTAAGGTAATTAAATCACACATTCCCAGCTGATGGGGAAGGATGGAGCAGATGGGAGGAAATGAGATGTCTGCAATTATCTCCTTCCCTAGCACTTCCAGAGTCACAGCCCCAACTGGCAATCACTTCTGACTGCCACAGTTAAAGATTTCCTCAGGTCAGCAACCCCTTATAATAGGGTAGAGTGATGGCCACAACGGGCCTTCAGATGTGTCCACTGACTGCCCAGCTAACTGACTGGCTTACCTGATGGATCAAGCCGTGTTTGGTCCAGGAACAAACTGACCCAAGGTCATCCCAGAATCTACAATGCCTCCCATTTTCAAAATTATTTCTTCCTATCAAGTGAGATTATTCATTCCTTTTTCAAGAGTGACTGTCGAGACTTGTGAAACTAGAGTCACCCTTCTGGGATCAGGGTGGATGGAAGCTCAGGATGTGAGGAAGTGCATGAGGCTCCACTCTCTAGCAAAGCAAAAACATTTTTTAGAATCAGTTTTAAGATTTATCCTTCTGTTTGGGATGCCTCCAGGCTAAAGGAAACAAATATTCCATGGATTTACCCCTAGAGAGCAACATGTCCCCTGTCCTAGTTTATATTTCTGCTCAAAAAGCTGCTGTTTAACAGCCGAATAATGATTTCCCTTCTCAGCACTCTGTATACACTTGCACACTGCAACATACAGCTTTCTATGCCAAAGTTCAAAGGCATTGCTTCAAGTAAACAAAATTAAACAAAGCAAAGCACTTTGGCCCTATTCAGATAAAGCCTCATTTTCCTACATGTGAAATAGAGACTGGTCCTACTCAACAATCTTTGATTGCCAGGCCCTTCTATGCTGAATTACATTGACCTGAAACAGCTAAATTGAGACCCACTGGAAGGTATAATAGTTATATATTGCTGTGTAACGAATTACCCCTACATTTAGTAGCTTAAAACAACCAACATGTGGCTGGGTGCGGTGGCATGCCTGCAATCCCAGCACTTTGGGAGGCCCAGGTAGATGGATCACTTGAGGCCAGGAGTTCAAGACCAGCCTGGTCAATATGGGAAATCCTGTCTCTACTAAAAATGGAAAAATTAGTGGGGTGTGTTGGTGCACACCTGTAATCCCAGCTACTCAGGTGGCTGAGGCATGAGAATCGCTTGAATCCGGGAAGTGGACATTGTAGTGAGCCAATACCCTACCACTGCACTCCAGCCTGGTGAGACTCAAAAACAAACAAACAAACACAACCAACATGTATATGTCACAATTTCTTTAGGTCAGAAATGAGAGCAGCTCCACTGGGTGGCTCTGCTTGAAGTGTCTTATGAAGTTGCAGTTAGGATGTTGACAGGGGCTGCAAACATTTAAGGCTTGGCGGGGTTTGCGGATCCACTTCTAAGATGCTTCAACTTACACAGCTGTTGGAAGGATGCCTCAGTTCTATGCCACATGGACCTTTTTTTGTGATATGGTATCTGGCTACCAATGGAGCAAGTCCTAACTGGAGCAATCAGGCATGAGAAAGAAAAGGTATCCAAATAGTAAGAGAGAAAGTCAAACTATCTCTGTTTGCAGACGATAAGATTCTATACCTAGAAAACCTACATCTGATAAACAACTTCAGCAAGCTTCAGGATGCAAAATCAAGGTTCAATAATCAGTAGCATTTCTTTACTCCAACAGCAACCAATCTCCAAGCCAAATCAAGAATGCAGTTCCATTCAAAATAGGCACAAAATGACTAAAACACCTAGGAATACAGCTAATCAGGGAGGTGAAAGAGCCCTACAAGAAGAATTACAAAACACTGCTCAAAAAAATCAGGGATGACACAAACAAATGGAAAAACATTTCATGCTCATGGATAGGAAGTATCAATATTTTTAAAAAGGCCATACTGCCCAAAGCAATTTACACAGTCAGTGCTATTCTTATCGAACTACCAATGACATTCTTCAGATAACTAGAAAAAAACTATTTTAAAACTGGTATGGAACAAAAAAAGAGCCTGAATAGCCAAGACAATTCGAAGCAAAAAGAACAAGGCTGAAGGCATCACAAAGCAAAAAGAACAAGGCTGAAGGCATCACGTTACCCAACTTCAAACTATACTACAAGGCTACAGTAACCAAAACAGCATGGTACTGCTACAAAAACAGACACATAGACCTATGGTACAGAACAGAGAGCCTAGAAATAAAGCTACACACTTACAAACTGATCTTCCACAAAATTAACAAAAACAAGCAGTGGGGAAAGGACTTTCTAGTCAATAAATGGTGCTGGGATAATTGATAGCTACATGCAGAACACTGAAGCTGGACCTCTTACTTTTGCCATACACAGAAATCAACTCAAGATGTATTAAAGACTTAAGTGTACAACCTAAAACTACAAAATCTGGATGATAACCTAGGAAATAACACTGTGTACATGGGACCTGGCAAAGATTTCATGATGAAGACACCAAAAGCAATAGCAACAAAAGCAAAATTTGACAAATGTGACCTAATTAAATTAAAGAACTTCTGTACAGCAAAAGAAACTATCAATAGAATAAACAGACAACAAATGGGAGAAAATACGGGCCTCCCATAGAGAAAACTATGCCTCCGACAATGGTCTAATGTCCAGAATCTGTAAGAAACTTAAATTTATAAGCAAAAAAAACCTCATTAAAAAGTGGGTAAAGGACATGAACAGAAAGTTTTCAAAAGAAGACATACATGTAGCCAACAAGCATATGAAAAAATGGTCAACATCACTAACCATTGGAGAAATACAAATCAAAACCACAATGAGATACCGTCTCACACCAGTCAAATTGGCTATTATTTAAAAGTCTAATAAAACAGATGCTGAGGAGGTTGAGGAGAAAAGAGAATGCTATTACATGGCTGGCAGGAATGTAAATTAGTTCAGGCATTGTGGGTGGGATAATTTCTAAAGGAATGTAAAAGAGAAGTACCATTCAACTCAGCAATCCCATTATTGGGCTTATATCCCAATAATCCCATTATTGGCTTATATACCCCAAGTAATATAAATTGTTACTTTAATATAATTTATGTATTTAATACAAAAATAATAATATATAATATTATGTAATTAGCATAATTTATATTTTAATATAATTTATATTTAATACAATATAATTTATATTTAATATAATTTTTATATAATATAAATTGTTACATAAAGATTTTTATATAATATAAACTGTTACATAATAATATAAATTTTTACATAAAGACACATGCACACGTATGTTAATCACAGTGCTATTCACAATAACAAAGACATGAAATCAACCTAAATGCCCATCAACAGTGGACTGGATAAAGAAAATGTGCATATACACCATGGAATACTACACAGCCGTGACAAAGAATGAGATCATGTCCTTTGCAGCAACATGGATGAAGCTGGAGGCCATAACCTAAGTGAACTAACACAGGAACAGAAAACCAAATACTGCATGTTCTCACTTATAAGTAGGAGCTAAACACTGAGTACACATGAACACAAAGAAGGGAACAACAGACATCAGGGCCTACTTGAAGGTGGAGGGTGGGAGAAGACAGAGGATCAAAATGCTACCTATCAGGTATTATGCTTAGTACCTGGGCGAAAAATAATCTGTATAACAAATCCTTGCTACATTCAATTTATGTGTATAATAAACCTGCACGTGTAACCCTGAACTTAAAATAAAAGTTGAAAAAAAAGAGAAAATGCAAAAAAGTAAAAATACAAAAAAAGAGAAAAAAAGATGAAGTATTTAAGGCTATAGAATAAAATAAAATAAAATAAAATAAAATAAAATAAAATAAAATAAAATAAAATAAATACCCAACATGCTGCACTTCCCCAAGGCTGTTATGATCCCTTCTAACCTCTGTGATAGGATAAGTACGAAGCCTAGTGATGGCTCACCTCAGAGAAGTCCTTCCTATCAGCCTCTGCATTGGGACCACAAACCCTAGAGAGATGCTTTGAGCCCCTAGTGGGTGAGCACAGTTTTGCTCCCTGAGCCCCTGTCTCCTCTCCCATGTTTCATCTATTGAGCTGAACCACATCCCATCCCAGAGTGGAAAGCAGACTCAAACCCGTTTCTTGGAGTCTTTCTGCGCTGGGTTTTGGAGGCTGCTCCTCCTAGGCCACCATTAGTCACTGTATTCTCTGGGGACCTACCCAACCAAGCCTGGATTCAGCAGGAACATGGACAGCTGGACCTGTAGCTGATTGGCAGTTTGCAGATTGAGCATCAGTGGTTGGTTGCAAACACCAGATAATAGGAAAAGCCCTGTTGATGTTTTTAGGTACCCAAAGAGTTCTCTCTCTTCAACTCCACCCTTGCAATAAACCTTCTTACTTGTATTAAGGCCCAGCTGAGAGTGTCTCTCAGCTTGCCCTCTCACTTTCAAGGGCAATCTAGCACCTAGGCTTAGCAACATGAGGGCTAAGGGCTAGATTTCTTCCTCCATCTTTTGCTTCCTCTCTGGCCCTTACCATGCACAGATCTGGGCTCTAATGTTCTCTAGTCAGACAATTGTGAGGGCCTTTCTACTGTCTTCCAGGTTCTGCTTGGCACACTTCAAACTATACATTGCTGCCGGCTTGCCCCCTCCAGTCATGTGCCCCAACAACTTTCAGTGGCTCTTTAATGTGTCTCCCGAATGAAGGATGCATTCTACTCCCTAGATCTTCCAGCCTCATTCCTACCACTTGCCTTCCTCCCTAGATGGGGTTATCCAGCCAAATTAAACTCTAGGTGAGTTTCCAAACAGATTCTGACATTTTCCCACCTTTGCTTATGTTGTTCTCTCATCTGTAATGTCTTCCTTCCTTACTGTCATTTCTTTTTTTGAGACAGTCTTGCTCTGTCACCCAGGCTGGAGTGCAGTGGCGTGATCTCCGCTCACTGCAACTTCTACCTCCTAGGTTGAAGTAATTCTCCTGCCCCAGCCTCCCAAGTAGCTGGGATTACATGCATGCACCACCACACACAGCTAATTTTTTTGTATTTTTAGTAGAGATGGGGTTTCAGCAAGTTGGCCAGGCTTATCTCAAACTCCTGATGTCAAATGATACACCTGCCTTGGCCTCCCATATTGCTGGGATTATAGACATGAGCCACCATGCCCAGTCTCTACTTCCATTTCTTTGTCCTTCAAATTTCTCATCGCTTTCACTTCAAGCTATGTCCCTCATGCGCATATATAAACAATTCTGTCCAAAATTTTAGCAAATCAACATTTGCTAAAAAGACAACACAGTTATAAAAGGACCACACACCATGGTCAAATAGGGTGTATCCCAGAATGTAAGGTTGGTGTACCATTAAGAAATCAATGTAATTCACTGTATTCATTTTCTTTTTTTCTTTTTTTTTTTTTTTTTGAGACAGAGTCTCGCTCCGTTGCCCAGGCTGGAGTGCAGTGGCACAATCTCATTTCACTGCAACTTCCACCTCCCCGGTTCAAGCGATTCTCCTGCCTCAGCCTCCCAAGTAGCTGGGATAACAGGTGCACACCACCACACCTGGTTAATTTTTTGTGTTTTTTGTAGAGATGGGGTTTCACCATGTTGGCCAGGATGGTCTTGAACTCCTGACCTCAAGAGATCCACCCACCTTGGCCTCCCAAAGTGCTGGGATTACAGGAGTGAGCCACTGCACCTGGCCCATTGTGTTCATTTTCTGTTGCTATGTAAAAAATTGCCATGAATTTAGCAATTCAAAATGACTCAAATTTGTTAAGTTTCTGTAGATCAGAAGTCGAGGCCAAATTCTCTGCTCAACATCTTAACAGGGTGAAATCAGAGTTGACCATTGCTGTGGTTCTCATGTGGGGCTCAAGTTTCCCGTCCAAGTTTGGAATTTCCATATCCTTTTATTATACCTCTTTATATAGCCTATTTCATTTCAGAAATGCTTGTGTCTTTGTCTTATCCCCACCACATCCCCGGTACTGAAGGCTGAAACTGTCCTCTTATTCTCAGTTTTGTAGACCTGAACTAAGAAGTTCAAATGTGCTGGTGCTTTCCTTTTTTGCTTGAGCATTTTATAACAGTGAATAAAGAGAGAGTCATCTTCGGTTACGTATTTCTACCATTTTGCCACAGTCCTTGTCTGCATTCTTCCCATTTGGCCGTGCTTTCCCCTAGTCTGGTAGTCAGCATTTCTGACAGCTGTTTGGCATGGCTTTCAATTAGAGACAGCCATCTGTAAAAGGTACATTGCCATACAGCCCATTATGGCTCTAGAGCTGGCGATGGCAGCAACAATGACAATTATTTATAATCTAGTGGGCCAAAGTATTTTTTTTAGAGCTCTTACCTGAACATGGCTCTGCCATTTCTGGATAAAATTTTCATTTTAAGAAATTGCATCAAGTATACTGAACTAGACAAAGACATACCTGCAAAACTGGAACAAATGCCCACACTCCCAACTAGGGGGTTACCTTTTGGCACACAGGTCCAGGTAGTGCTATACTTCTTTCCTCATTTCGGCTGTACTTACTGCTTTTTACTTCCCAGTAATGGGTGTGGGCAGAGAATTCCACTATGGGAGCAGGCAGGGATTCCACCTCCCTTCTCCCATAGAGATCTCCAGCGGGAGGAAGTAAGCCAGTCAAGGAGGGTCAGGTACACAATACTAGTTAACAACCCAGCTGTCTGGGTTTGAATCCCAGGAATCATTTCTTAATATTTTGTACCTCAGTTTACTCACCTGTAAAATGGGAACAATAATAATACTTATCCAAGGCCAGGTGTGGTGGCTCATACCTGTAATCCCAAGACTTGGGGAAGCCAAGGCAGGTGGACACTTGAGGTCAGGAGTTCAAGACCAGCCTGGCCAACATGGTGAAACCCTGTCTCTACTAAAAATACAAAAATTAGCCAGGCATGGTGGCGTGTGCCTGTAATCCCAGCTACTTGGGAGGCTGAGGTGGGAGAATAGCTTGAACCCAGGAGGCAGAGGTTGCAGTGAGCCGAGATCACGCCATTTCACTCCAGCCTGGGAGACAGCGAGACTCCATCTCAAAAAAAACAAAAACAAACAAACAACAAGAAAAACCCCAAACTTATCTGATAAGCTGATTCCAAAGACTAAATGACTAAATGAGTTAATTCATTGAAAACAATGACCGACACATAGTAAGTACTTAGTAGTAAAAGTTAACTACTGTTACTATCTGTAGAACTCTTGTTCGCAACCTGGGTTGTATGTTCAAATTAATTGATTTGAAAGATTTTGAAAAATGCTGAGGCTCAGAACCCCATCCTAGTTCAGGGCTTCTCAGCTGTGGTACCACTGACATTTTGAGCTCGGGAATTCTTTGTTGTGGGGAACTTTCCTGAGGATTGTGAAATGTTTAGCAGTATTCCTGGTCTTTACCCATTAGATGTCAGTAACAAGCCCTCATCCCCAAGTTGTGATAACTAAAAATGTTTCCAGACATTGTGAGATCTTCATCCCCCGGTGGGAGTGCGGGGCGCGGGTAACTGGGAGATCCATCCCCTGAATGGATTATCAGATGGGTTGGCCCTAACTGCGATCCACTGCCCTACATCAATTAAATCATCATCTCTGGAGATGGGGCGGGGGCTTGGGCATGGGTCTTCCCGAGGGCAGATCCAAGTTGTGTGGGGCTTGACGCTTATAAAATTTTGTAATTTTTCTGTAAGAAAAATAACAAAGATTATAAATACAAATTTAAGTATGGAAGTGAATAGAATATTAGAATATTTAGAATGAGTAAAAAAAAGACAATAATTATTATTTATATGGAGATTTATATCCCTTTTATTTGAGATCACTGTGGGCAGTTTACCAGCAGAAATTCTTCTCGATCACGACGTGGCTTTCTCTCCCCACCTAGGTCACTGTACAAGTTTCAGCACTCACAGGGGCCTGTGTGATTGAGGTATCCTGAAGTCTAAACGTTCCGAGCAAGCTTCATGGTGAATCTACCTCTGGGCCTTCTCCTGCTGCAGCACACTAGCTCTGGATGGAATCCCAGACCAGCAGAATAGGCACGAGGCCCACGAGGCCCAGCCATCTTAATCACAATTTCAGAAAACTTGGCATTGGAACATAGGTTGGAGGTGGGCAGGGAGCACAGCAAGAGGGAATTGAGATTGCAGCCAAAACCCAAAGCCTGGAGTACCCCCCAAGCCTGGAGTGGCTCCAAACTAGAAAAAACAGCTCCAGCTACTCTGCTGAGCTTTGATTTTCAGCATCAGCACTGACTTCCTGGACAGGGTAACTGGGAGGAATTTAGGACTGGGGTGGTGGAAGCCAGGCAGCGAGGAGAGGTATGCCTCACAGGTCAACATGATCCCCTTCCATGTTCCTCGGGAACATTAAGTCCTAGATTCTCCCAGAAACCAAATGAACCAAGCAACGAAGAGACAGGCCACACAGGCACCCAACAGGCATAAACAGGGGGTCAGACTTCAGGTCTTAGATTGTAAACTTACTTCTCAGCTCCATGAGACGACATTGTGAGGGACACTAAGCCTGTAATATACTGAACTCCCCGCCTAGTCAGGATGGGATCAAGAACTGTATGAGAAGTGGCTAGGACTGTGTGTAGAGGTCCAGAGTGAATGCAATTGGAAATTGCAGAGGATGAGATAATGAGGCCAGAGCTGATCCGGGGTAATAGCCACTAAACAGAGGCTCTCTTGACCCTGTGGATGGAGCATGGAGCTAGGTAGTCCCCGCAAGCTCTTCATAACACCAGCAGGGTATTACACTTGCTCATGGAAGTATCATGGAACTTGCTTGATGTTGATAAAGGGTTGAGGAATTTTTTAGACCCTTGAAATCAAGAGTTGGACCCTACCACCACCAATCCAGTCACCCCATCACCATCTGGATTAGCCAGATACTCATTTTATCAGAACTGGAGATGAGAACTATTTGACTGTGAGCTTTGCTCCTCAAGGTTAGATGGGCAAGCCAAGGATCACATAGGCTATTTGTTAATTGCCATCTTTAACACAGTTAATAGAGGGTGTCTATGTTATCAACGTTGTTACTGCTATTGTTTCAGTAACCAAGATTCCTGACAAGTACCGGATATTCATTCTAACAAGAACAGACTCCTTTTCTTCTGGAATTCCCGACAGTGTAGACTTTTGGGTAAGATTTTTGGGGAGATTGATTATAGCACATGTGATGGAATCCGGCACAAGGCAAAGAGGGACTTTTCTGGTCTCTACCCCCATGTAACTGTATTCATCTCCTCATCCCACCTGTGTTGCAGTTATCCCTAGGTATGGTTGCATGTGCTCTAATCTTTATATTATAAACCTTTAGGGAAGAGGCAAACTGCAAATTAAGGTGTGTGTAGTTGATACCCTAGTCAAGCAAGCTATACCAATGAACCAACAGATTCCCCTCTGTGGCTTCAAGTGTTCGTCTAATCACGGGTGTTTGAATCACTCAGCTAACTAGAAAATTAATTTTAACCAGTGATTTCATCCACTTTGCCATTCTTTTATCAAATATTTAATCAAAATTTATTTATGGGGCCAGGCGCGGTGGCTCACGTCTGTAATCCGAGCACTTTGGGAGGCTGAGGCGGGTGGATCACCTGATGTCAGGCATTTGAGATCAGCCTGGCCAACATGGTGAAACACCGTCTCTACTACAAAAACAAAAATTAGCCAGGTGTGGTGGCGTGTGCCTGTGATGCCAGCTACTCAGGAGGCTGAGGTAGGAGAATCGCTTGAACCTGGGAGGTGGAGGTTGCCGTGAGCCAAGATCGCACCACTGCATTCCAGCCTGGGTGACAGAGTGAGATTCTGTCAAAAAAAAAAAAAAAAAAGAAAAGAAAAGAAAAGAAAAGAAATTCTTTACGGACACGGGTCCATTTTCTTTTCCCTTTCCTTGCCCACGCACTGGTAATCCTGAAAATAGTTAATAAAGTGGTCCAAAGAAGGCAGTGGTAGAAAGAAAAGCAACAAGTTTGAATAATTTTCAAACTGAAACTTCAAACCACACCTTAAGCAATGAGGACAAGTTGCATAACATTAGAAGTATGTTTTTCCTCCCCAAATAACCAAAGTTTTCCTGTCATATTCCTAATTCTAGGAACTCATGTTTACTATAGAAAGTTGCTGTCTTATTCTTTCAGGTTTGTTATTTGCAAAGATTAACATTCAGAGGCCAGGTGCAGGGGCTCATGCCTGTAATTCCAGCACTTTGCAAGGCCGAGGTGGGTGGATCTCCTGAGGTCAGGAGTTCGAGACCAGCCTAGCCAACATGGTGAAACTCTGTCTCCACTAAAAATACAAAAATTAGCTGGGTGTGGTGGTGCACACCTGTAAACCCAACTACTCGGGAGGCTGAAGCAGAAGAATTGCTTGAACCCGGGAGGCAGACGTGAGCCAGTATTGCACCACTGCACTCCAGCCTGGGTGACAGAGCAAGACTCCATCTCAAAAAAGAATAGTGTTTAGATCTTTCTTTGAATTATGTTTATTCTCTAACACTACCTCTTTCTATACTTTTGCTTTTAACTGTTCCAATACATTTGAGAGACCAGAGGTTTCACCCTACTCCCCAGCAAACAAGCTGCTATATCCACAGCACACTAAATGAAGATTACAAAAGAGTTAGAGAATTGTGCCCCTCACGGGATCTCTTCCATTACTATTTTCCCTACTGTGTTGGAGTCGGATCCCAAGTCTGTCAGAGCTAGGCCTGTCTGGCTTTGACATCCACACTCTATCCACTCTCTCCCACTGCCCATTTTCACAGAAGGAACAAGAGGAGAAACAGATGCTAATGATGATTTACTTTTTAGGAAATTCAGTATCGGCTTTTCATACTTTTGAATGTAACTATATATCAAGTTATTATTAATAGTTAATACAGTAATATCCCATAAATGCCTGTAATAGCTACCTCCCCAGGGTGCAGTGAGGAATAAATATAATGTATATAAAGTGCCTGACACATCAGTAATATTTATTAAATAGTAATTATTATTGATAATATGAATTTGCTCCAACTCTGGAGATAGACTGGATTTGAGGCCCAGCCCTGGTTGTGTGATACTGAGCAACTTATTGAAAGTTACAAAGCCTCAATTTCCTCATCTATAGATAGCAGGAAATAGTGCCTACTTCATAGTATTGTGGTAAGATTAAATATGATAATGCTATGATAAGGTAATGAGCATTGTGCCTGTCACATAGTAAATGATAAATAAACATTAGTTATATTAATGTTATTATGAGGCACTTATCATTCTGTTTTTTTCTGATTTGTCCCTAATAGCATCACACATCCTACCTTCTTGTTAATGACTCCACATTCCTTTTTTTTCCATTTGACATACCTATGCTTTTGAAATTCTGAAATCTACTTGGAAGAAATCCATTGGATTCCTTTCTTCTTCTGATCTTTATTGTTATAAGGAAGGCATAGTACTTGTTAGGAATGTTGATTACTGAAACGACAGCAGTAATAATGTTGATAATATAGACACTGTCTATTAAGCATGCTAGAGATGGTAATTAGCAGAAAGAGCCCACATGATCCTTGGTGCACCATCTAACCTTGAGGAGCAGAAGTCATAGTCAAGTAGTCCTCATCTCCAGTTCTGATAAAATGAGTGTCTGCCCAACCCAAATTGTGGTGGGGTGACTGTAGAATCAACTTTTGATTTCATGGGTCTAGATAACCCCTCATTTCAAGCCTTTACCTTGTATAACTAAGACCAAGTGAGAATTCAAAGAGAGTATAATATGTAATGTCTATCTGCTCAGGCAGTATGGATATGAGAGAACTTCAAAACCGGGATTGGGCGGGAATAGTGAGCACATATGTAAAAAAAATATATATATAAAAACTCTTTTAGTAGCACATTTGTTAAAAAAAAAAAACTATTTTAAAAACGTGTTCTAATTATAATTGCAGTATTAGCGTTAGCATTAGTATTCTGATACTGTGTATTTGACTTCATAATTATGAAGTTTTACCATTTTTTTTTTTTTTTTTTTTTTTTAGACAGTCTTGCTCTGTCACCCAGGCTAGGGTGCAGTGGCATGATCTCGGCTCACTGCAACCTCCACCTCCACCAAGCCCAGCTAATTTTTGTATTTTTAGTAGAGATGGGGTTTTATCATGTTGGCCATTCTAGTCTTGAACTCCTGACCTCAAGTGATCTGCCCACCTTGGCCTCCCAAAGTGCTGGGGTTACAGGTGTGAATCACTGTGCCCGGTGAAAGTTTTCTAATTCTGTCATCCCACGTGTCCCTAGGAACTGAGATTCTTGGTATGGAATAAAGTTGTAATGTAAAAAATGTTATAAATAAAAGAGAGAAACTAACTAAACAACAGCAACAACAACAACCCTATATCCCTAAATTTGAATGAAAGTATCATAAGGCCTAGAACCCTAGAAACAATTACCAATCCAGTAAAGATGAGCACTGCTAGCACCCAGAAAACAGTCTTAAGATACAATTTCACTAAAAGAAAGCAGGCTTTTTGAGGGCAATGGCTGATTCTAGGTCTGAGGCAGGAGATTTACAAAATGAGCCTGGATAGCAAGGAAGCTATTAAAGATTACTAGAGTCATGTCAAAAGGACTTGGGAACTGACTAGAGTCTCTCTCTCAATGGCTAAAGACAGGATGATTGGAGCTTCAAAAAGTTCATATGGGAACTTCTGGTTTTCAGTCTGGTATGTAGGGAGCTTAGAAGTTGCTACCTTGTCCTAACAACTAGTCAAAAGCTTAAAAAACTGAAAAATCAGCCACTCTTCTTAGATCCATCAGAGAAGTGAGCTTAGGGGGCAAACGACTGCCCCCAAGAATGGAGAGAATGACAGACAGATACAGAAAATCATAACTGGCCAGAGACTCATGAGCAGAAAACACTATGAGAACCAGTGGCTGGGTAGGAAAATCCAAACTGTAATTGATGAATTGCTGGAAGCTCAGTGTGGATAAGCCTGAGAGATAACAATTCCAGGGGGATCCAATAATGCAGAGATTGGGGGTTGGGAGGAGAGACAATATTGTGAGATTTACCTCCTGAAGCTCTACTAAATTCTCACAATGAGTATCTCAGAAAAATTCCCTTGGGCTTCTGGTAGGGAGAGGGGAGAAGAAACCACTATAAAATATGCCAGAAGATTCTGTTTCTCCTAACAAAGTCTACCCTCAGGAGAAACTATTTTACCAGAGTCTAACCTGCTGGGGTTTTACCAGTGCTGAACCAATCTGGAGGAAGGGAAATAGCCACTTTCAGCTCTCTCTAGCCTTCCACATGGTGGAAGAGAAATACCCAACTCCCATCCCCTTTAGCAATCTTGTCCCAACTAAGGAGGGAAAAAGCAAAATGAAACTGAGGAGCACTGGTGAAGTTGATGTTCCAGGGGCACAGGATCACCAAAGACTGAGACCGAATCATAGGACTGTAGGACACTTTCCCTCCTCCCACACCTTACCATTAATTTACTAAAGGCCTGTATAGCACAGTTCCTTTTACTCAGCACATCATGTCTACCCTTCAACAAAAAAATGCAAGCATACTAAATAGCAAAAAACACAGTTGAAGAGACTAAACAAGTGTCAGAGTCAGATGTGGCAGAATGTTGGAATTATCAGACTAGGATTTATTTTAAAACTGTGATTAATGTGCTAAGGGTTTTGGTGAAAAAAGTAGACAAAATGCAAAAAAAAAAAAAAAAGATGGATAATGTAAGCAGAGAGATTGAAAGTCTAAGAAAGAATAACAAATTATAGAGATAAAAAACACTGCAACATAAATGAAGAATGCCTTTGATGGGCTTATAGTAGACTGGTCACAGCCAAGGTAAGAATCACTGAGCTTGAATATATTACAATAGAAATTGCTAAAACTGAAAAGCAAAGAGGAAAAAAAGACTGAATAAAAAGACTAAGAACCATGGTACAGGTACACAGGGTGTGACATACATGTAACGGGAATATCAGAAGGAGTAAGAAAAGACAGAGATGAACAGAAGCAATATTGAAGCATTAATAACAGAATTTCCCCCAAATTAGTGTCGCACAACAAACCAGAGAACCAGGAAGTTCAGAGAACACTAAGTAGAATAAATGCAAAAAATCCCACTCTATCTAGACATATCATAGTCAAACTTCAGAAATCCAAAGATAAATAAAGATGTTCTCAGACAAGAAATTGAGGGAATTTGTTGCTAATATGCTTGCCTTGCAAGAAATGTTACAAGATGTTCTTCAGACGGAAGGAAAATGATACAGGTCAGAAAGAGATTTACATAAAGAAAGGATGAATGTCAGAGAATAAACAAAAGTAAAGTAAAAACCTTTATTTTTCTTATTCTTAACTGATCTAGCAGATAAGTTTGTTCAAAATAATAATAGCAATAATGTACTTGGGGTTCTTGATATTTGAATATATAGGCACATCCTTACATGTAAGTGAAATGAATGACAGCAATGATGCAAAGGTGGACAGGAGGAATTAGGATTATTTTGTTATTACTTGCACTACTTGTGAAGTGGTATATTGTTATTTGAAAGTGAACTTGGGCCAGGTGTGGTGGCTCATGCCTGCAATTCCAGCACTTTAGGGGACCAAGGTGGGAGGATCGCTTGAGGCCAGGAGTTTGAGGCCAGCTTGGGCAACATAGTGAGACCCCCATCTCTACAAAAACACTAAAAACATCAGCCAGGTGTGGTGATGTGCACCTGTGGTCTTAGCTACTCAGAAGGCTGAGGTGGGAAGATCACTTGGGCCCAGGAGGTCAAGACTGCAGTGTGCAGTGAGCCATAATTGTGCCAGTGCAATCCAGGCTTGGAGAAAGATATATAATGATAACACCAACTAATAGAAAATGAGAGTAGCTATACTAATTTCAGGCAGAGCAGATGCCAGAGCAAAGGAAATTATCAGAAATAATGTGCACTATTACAAAATGATAAGAGGGTCAAAATAGACAATCTGAATTGGCCTGTATCTATTACATAAATTGAATCAATAATTAATAACTTTCAACCAAAGTACCAGGCCCAGATGAGTTCATTGGTGAATTCTACCAAACACTTAAGGAAAAAAAATTATACAATTTTTTTTACACTACTCCAGGATGACATAACAATCCTTAATGGGGATGCACCTAACAGAGTGTCAAAATATGTGAGGCAAAAACTAGTAGAACTGCATTGAAAAGTAGATAAATCTACTATTATAGGTGGAAATTTTAACATCTCTCTATTAGAAGTGGGTAGATCTAGAAAGCAGAAGTCAGTAAGGACAAAATTGGACTCAACAGTGTCATCAGTCAACTGGATATAACTGACACCTGAGAACTGCTTCATCCAACAACAGCAACTACACATTCTTCTTAAGCTAACATAGAACATTCACTAAGATAGATCATATTCTGGGCCATAAAATGCATCTTAACAAATTTAAAAGAATAGAAATCATGCAATGTAAGCTCTCAAACTACAACGGAATTAAACTAGATATCAGTAACAGAAAGATAGGTGAAAAATCCAAAAATACTTGGAGATTAAACAGTAGACTTCCAAATAACACATGGCTCCAGGAAGAAATATCAAGAAATTAAAAAAATACTTAAATCAAATGAAAATGAAAACACAACTTATCAACATTTGTGGCATGTAAGTAAAGCAGTGCTTAGAGGGAAATATCTGGCACTGAATACATATATTAAGAATAAAAGATTAAAAGTCAATAATCTAAGCTAAAAGATTATTTCTAGAAGTAAACTAGAAAAAGAAGAGCAAATTACATCCAAAAACACAGCAAAGAAATAATAAAAATTACCTGGGCACAGTGGCTCATGCCTGTAATCCCAGCTACTTGGGACCCTGAGGAAGGAAGATTGCTTGAGGCCAGGAATTCGAAACCAGTCTGGGTGACAGAGCAAGGTCCCATCTTTAAAAAAGAAAAAGAAAAGAAATAATAAAAAATTAGAACAGAAATCAATGAAATTGGAAACAAAATTAATAGAGAAAAATCAACAAACCAGGGACTGTTTGTTTGAAAAGATCAATAAAATCAATAAGCCTCTAGCTAATAGAAAAAGGGAGAAGACACAGATTACTTACATCAGAAGTGAAAGGGGGGACATTACTAAAGATCCCATGGACATTCAAAGGATAATAAAGGAATACTGTGAATGACTCTGTCCCATAATTGACAACCTAGATGAAATGGACCAATTCCTTGAAAGATATGATCTACTAAAACTCACACAAGAAAAAATAGACAATCTGAATTGGCCTGTATCTATTACATAAATTGAATCAATAATTAATAACTTTCAATACAAAGTACCAGGCCCAGATGAGTTCATTGGTGAATTCTACCAAACATTTAAGCAAAAAAAATTATACAATTTTGTAAAAATTATATAATTTTGCATAATTGTGTAACTATACAATTTTTTTACAATCTCTTTCAAAACATAGAGGAGGGAATACTTCTTAACACACTCTATGAAGTCAGCATTACATTAATACCAAAACCAAACAAAGACAACACAAGGAAAGAAAACTACAGACCAATATCTCTCATTAATATAAATGTAAAAATCCTCAACAAAATATTAGCAAAATAAATTGAACAGTATGTAAGAAGAACCGTAAACCAAGACCAAGTGGAAAGTATCACAAGTATGCAAACTTGATTCAACTTCTGGAAAGCATTTAAGAGAAATCACATCGCCGGGTGTGGCAGCTCATGCCTATAATCCCAGCACTTTGGGAGGCCAAGGTGGGCAGATCACTTGAGGTCAGGAGTTCAAGACTAGAATGGCCAACATGGTAAAAACCCATCTCTATTCAAAATACAAAAAAAAAAAATTAATCTGATGTGGTGGCACACACCTGTAATCCCAGCTACTTGGGAGACTGAGGTGAGAGAATCGCTTGAGCCCAGGAGGCAGAGGTTACAGTGAGCTAAGATCATGACACTGCCCTCCAGCCTGGGTAATGGAGCGAGACCCCGTCTGAAAAAAAAAATAATATAAAATAAGAAAATCACATGATCATATCAACAGATGCAGAAAAAGCATTTGACAAAATCCAATACCCACTCATGCTAAAAAACTCAGCAAACTAAGGATAGATGAAAACTTTCTCAACTTGATAAAGAACATCTACAAAAATTTATAGCTAACATCATGCTAATGGCGAGAAACCCGAAGCTTTCCTGCTAAGATCAGGAATAAGATAAAGATAAGGATGTCCCCCTCACAACTGCTTTTCTTTTCTTTCTCTTTTCTTTTCTTTTCTTGTTTCTGTGGGTTTTTTGTTTTTTGTTTTTGTTTTTGTTTTGATGGAGTCCCACTCTGTTGCCCAGGCTGGAGTGCAGTGGCTCAATCTTGGCTAATTGCACCCTCCACCTTCCTGGTTCAAGCAATTCTCCTACCTCAGCCTCCCAAGTAGATGGGACTACAGGTACGTGCCACTATGCCCAGCTAATTTTTGTATTTTTTGGTAAAGACGGGGTTTCACCATGTTGGTCAGGCAAGTCTTGAACTTCTGACCTCAAGTGATTCACCTGCCTCAGCCTCCCAAAATGTTGGGATTACAAGCATGAGCCACTGCACCCAGCACAACTGCTTTTCAACACCATACTGGAAGTCCTAGCTAATGTAATAAGAAAAGGAAAGGAAATAAAGATATATGGATTGAGAAGGAAGAAGTAAAACTGTCTTTGCAGATGGCATGATCATCTATGTAGAAAATCAAAAGAATTGACAAAAATTACCCTCTTGGGTCTAATAAACAATTATAGCAAGGTTGCAGGATACAAGGTGAATATACAAAAGTGAATCAGTTTTCTTTTTTTTTTTTTTTTTTTTTTTTTGAGATGGAGTCTTGCTTTGTCACCTAGGCTGGAGTGCAGTGGTGTGATCTCAGCTCACTGCAACCTCTGTCTCCCAGGTTCAAGCGATTCTTCTGCCTCAGCCTCCCAAGTAGCTGGGATTACAGGCAAGTGCCACCACGCCCAGCTAATTTTTGTATTTTTAGTAGAGACAGGGTTTCACCATATTGGCCAGGCTGCTCTTGAGCTGCTGACCTCAGGTGATCCACCTACCTTGGCCTCCCAAAGTGCTGGGATTACAGGCATGAGCCACCGTGCCTGGGCTCAGTTTTCTATATACTAGCAATAAACAATGGAATTTAAAATTTAAAACATATTTATATTAGCATCCTCAAAAATGAAACAGGTATAAATCTAGCAAAATATGTACAACATCTATATGAGGAAAACTACAAAACTCTGATTAAAGATATCAAAAAGGAACTAAATAAATGGAGACATATTCCATATTCCTGGTTGGAAAGACCCAATATTGTTAAAATGTCAGTTCTTCCCAACTTGATCTATAGATTCAACACAATCCCAAGCAAAATCCCAGAAGTTACCTTGTGAGTATCTCTTATAGAAAGTGACAAAAGACTCAGAATAGTGAACACAATATTGAAGGAGAAGAACAAAGTTGGAGGACTGACACTAGCCAACTTCAGGACTTACTATAAAGTTATAGTAATCAAGACAGGGTGGGCCAGGCATGGTGGCTCATGCCTGTAATCCCAGCATTTTGGGAGGCCGAGGTGGGCAAATCATGATGTCAGGAGTTTGAGACACGCCTGACCAACATTGAGAATTGCTTGAATCCAGGAGGTGGAGGTTGCAGTGATCAGAGATCGCGCCACTGCACTCCAGCCTGGGCGACAGAGCAAGACTCCTTTTCAAAAAAAAAAGACTGTGTGGTATTGGCAAAGGAACTAAGGAAGAGACAAATCAATAGAAGAGAATAGAGAGCCTAGTAATAGACCCACTTAAATACAGTCAAAGACAAAGCAGCAAAGGGAACATAATGGAGCAAAGACAGTCATTAATCTAGTTGTCCTGGAACAAGTAGACAACCACATGCCAAGAAACAAAAAGCAAAACAAACAGAAAGAAAACCAAAATAACCTAGACACAGACTTACAGCTTTCACAAAAATTAACTCAAAATTGACCAGAGACCTAAATGCAAAACTATAAAACTCCTAGAAGATAACACAGAAGAAAATCTAGGTGACCTTGGATTTGGTGATGACTTTTTATATACAATACCAAAGGTACAATACCTGAAAGGAATAATTGATAAGCTGGGCTTCATTAAAATTAAAAGCTTCTGCTTTGCTAAAGATATTTCCAAAGGAACAAGAAGACAAGCCACACACTGGGAGAAAGTATTTGCAAGAGACATGTCTGATAAAGGTATTCTTTGTGTATTTTAAGTAAATACTGACTTAAATATTTTTTAAATTGTTAAATACTTACTTAAATATTTACTTAAAATAGGCCAGCCGCAGTGGCTCACACCTGTAATCCCAGCACTTTGGGAGGCCAAGGCAGGTGGATCTCTTGAGGTAAGGAGTTTGAGACCAGCCTGGCCAACATGGTGAAACCTCGTCTCTACTAAAAGTACAAAACTTTGGCTGGGTGCAGTGGCTCACACCTGTAATCCCAGCACTTTGGGAGGCCGAGGCGGGCAAATCATGAGGTCAGGAGATTGAGACCATCTGGCTAAGACGGTGAAACTCTGTCTCTACTAAAAAAAAATACAAAAAATTAGCCAGGCATGGTGGCAGGCGCCTGTAGTCCCAGTTACTTGGGAGGCTGAGGCAGGAGAATGGTGTGAACCCAGGACGCAGAGCTTGCAGTGAGCCAAAATCACACCACTACATTCCAACCGGGGCAACAGAGCAATACTCCATCTCAAAATAAATAAATAAATAAAAATAGTAAAATAAAAATAAAAATACAAAAATTAGTCAGGTGTGGTGGTGTGCACCTGTAGTACCAACTATTTGGGAGGCTGAGGCAGGAGAATCGCTTGAACCCTGAAGGCGGAGGTTGCAGTGAGCTGAGATCACACCACTGCATTCCATCCTGGGTGACAGAGTGAGACTCTGTCTCAAAAAAAAACAAAAACAAATATTTACTATTTACTTAAAATGTATGAAGAACTCTTAAAATTTAACAATAAGAAAAAACCTCATTAAAAAATGGGTGAAAGATCTGAACTGACACCTTATTAGAGAAGATATACAGATGGTAAGTAATCCTATGAAAAGGTGTTCAACATCATATGTCATTAGGGAATTGCAAATTAAAACCACACATCATTAGAATGGCCAAAATCCCAAACACTGACAACACCAAATGCTGGTGAGAGTGTGGAATAACAGGAACTCTCATTCATTGCTGGTAGGAATGCAAAGCGGTATAGTCACTTTGAAAGACAGTTTGTCAATTTCTTACAAAATGAAGCATGCTTTTACCATACATTCAATCCATCATGCTCCTTAGTATTTGCCCAAATGAACTGAAAACTTATGTCTACACAAAAACCTGTAGAAAGATGTTAATAGCAGGTTTATTTATAACTGCCAAAGCTGAAAAGCAACCAAGATGTCTTTTGGTAGGTGAATGGATAAGCTATGGTACATCCAGACAATGGAATACTACTCGGTACTAAAAAGAAATGAGCTATCAAGCCCAGAAAAGACAGGGAGGAAACATAAATGCATATTAGTACAAAAAAAAAAAAGCCAGTGTGAAAAGTGTACATACTGTACCAACTACAATCATGCATTGCTTAGTCACAGGGATATATTCTGAGAAATGCTTCATTAGGAGATTTCATCATTGTGCAAACATCGTAAGTTGTACTTACACAACCTAGATGGTATAGAAAATTACTCCTAGGCTACCAACCTGTACATCATGTTACTGTACTGAATACTGTAGACAACTGTAACACAATGGTAAGTATGTGTGACTAGAATGTCATTAATCCAGCCCATGACTATATTTGACGTTCCTGAAAAGGCAAAACCACGGAGACAGTGAAAAGATGAGTGGTTGCCAAGGGATAAGGGAAAGGGAAGGATGAACAGATGGAGCATGGAGGATTTTGAAGGCAGTGAAATTACCCTGTATGATACTATAATGGTGGATACATGTCATTATACATTTGTTCAAATCCACAGAATACACAGGAAGAATGAACCTTCATGTAAACTACGGACTTTGAGTGACAATAATGTGTCTATGTAAATTCATTGTAACAAATGTTCTGCTTTGGTATGGGATGTTTATAGTGGAGGAATTTGTGAATACATGTGGACAGGGGATATATGCAAACTCTCTGTATCTCCTGCTCAATTTTGATGTGTCCCTAAAACTGCTCTAAAAACTAAAATGTATTAAATAAGTAAGAGTGATATGTACATGTGAGAGTACATATAACATTTTCCCAGCCTTTCTCCCCATCTGCCCCCTCACTTTTCCCTCCTGGCCTGGCCTCTCTTCCCCTGGTCCCATCCCTCACTTCTCATCGCCTTCCCATCCTTTCTCTTGCTTTTCTGTTTCTCCTCCCACCTGCTCCCTCCCTTCATCCTCCTGGTCCCTACCACCTGCTTCGCCCCACCTCCATCCTCTCTTTTGCTACTCCCTTTCCACTTGCCCCCTTTTTTCTCCCCTCCAGCCCCTACCCACCCGCTTCTCACCTCCTCCATTCTCTTTAGTCTCCTCCTCGTTCCCCCAACACCAGCCTCCTTCCTTCTTCCCCTGGTCCTGCCCCTCACTTTCCCAAGCCCTGCCATCATTTCTACCTCCTTGCCCCCTTGCTGCTGTCTGGCGGAGCCTGCACCCTTTATTTCCTTCAGTTTCAAATTCTTCAATCCTATCTTGTAAAAAAAAAAAAAAAGAGAGAGAGAGAGAGAGAATGAGAGTACACATAACTTTAATTAGTCTTTAATATACCACCTGCTTTGAAATTGTTTCTTTTTTCCTAATACATAGTGTTGAAATATTGGAACATTAAAAAATACAGAAATAGAATCTAATTTTGAGGCCCTCTTTGAGATCTTAAGGCTCAAACCTAAGGGTCTTGAAACTGACCCAATAGTCCCACAGACAATTTTTTTGTATAAACATGGAAATTGACCATTCTGGTCTTAAAGCTGAAACTTCACATTCTTTTATCTGAGTTCCTTCCTCAGGAAAGGGACCCCAGGCCTCTCAGAAAGTATTAAAGAACTGAAACTCACCAGATCATCTCATCCAGACAGTGAGATGCCAGACCCCTCATACAGCATGAGTGCTTCCTTACCCCTCCCCTATTCCTACCCGTAGTTACATTTCTTCCCTGCTACATAAGCCCCTAATTTTAGTTGGTTGGGGAGATGGATTTGAGACTGATCTCCCATCTGCTTGGCTGCAGCACCCGATTAAGGCCTTCCTCTTTGGCAATAATCGTTTGGCAATAATTATTGTCTCTTTCTGTGTGGTGCGCAGCAGGACCTAGATGGAACCCCTGGTATTTTGGTAACACTCTTCCAAACATCAGATGCAAACTCCAGGCCTCCTTTACCCTGTTTAGCTATTGGGGGGCTATTCATAATGCTAATTTCAGAAGCTGAAAGTGTTTTCCAATCAATTCTAGCTTTTCTAAGAATACATTTTAAATCCAAATATGTTTCATTCTGGGAAAAGATAAATAAAGTGTTAAAATTTATCCCACTTGGTACATTCTTACTATATAGTCATGAAAATAAATGTGTTAGAAATGTGTATTTAGACATTGTGTATTAGATAAGTGTAATTGAAATGCTCGATCTTGAAAACGTCATGGTTAGTGACAATACCAAGTTGTCCAGTATTATGTATAGCATACTATTTTTGCATTTATTGATTTTTTAATGACATTATTTATGTAAGGTATAAAAACAACAGGAACTTATGGGGAAGGAAGGAGAGTAGGTGGGATGTAAATGGAAACATAAGGACTTCAACTCTATTTTCAAAGTTTTCAAAATAATATATTATGAAATTTCTTCTAATTTTCTCAAAGGGCCCTAAGTGGTAAAAGTTCCTTACCCTTGGTAGGGAAAGGAAGCGGAATCCTTTAGTTTAACTTGAACAGGACGGGCATTCTTTGCTCATCCATATTGTCCTTCTGTTGCCCAGACTTCACGATTAATTCCTTCCTCAAGTAGGGGACAACAAACGGGCGTTCCTTCTCCTATGTTCAGGTGTATAATGGCCCTTGCTTTTGCTAGACTGTCTCTCCCTAACAACAGAGTGGGGCTTTCGGCATAATTAGAAAAGCATGTGAAAAGAGTAAAGTTTCCCAGTCACAACTTAGTGGCTGGGAGAAGTATCTATAGTGACTGGCTGTCCTAGGACCTCTCAGATAGTGAGATCTGGAGGACAGTTGTCTGGGACAGGAGAGTAAGATGGAGAAGGCCGTGCCAGTGTCCAGGAGACAGTTAACCTCCTGGCCCTCAATGGTCAAGCATACCCGGGGCTCTGTGAGTGTGATGGCATGGGCTGGCGCTTACCCCAGGCACCCTCAGTCCTGCTGCTGGATCATCTGGCTAGTGGCTTCTGACTCAGAGGACCTTCATCCTCTGGGTCAGTGGGCCTTCCAGTGATTCCCTTGACATAAGGGGCATGGACGAGGGGGCGGCTTACTTCTACTTGGACAATCTTTTTTAAAATGTCCTTGTAGACCGCACTGGAAGCAAGCCCTATTAGGCATTCAATTTGCCCAGCTTTTCCCTTTTCCAGAGCCTCCAAAGTCCAGTTGCCTGAGGGCCATGACAAAAGCGGTGGCCTTTTTTTTATCCCATTTGTCCCGTTCCACCTGCTTCTCCTGATCTCTATTATAAAAAAATGAGGTTGCCAAGTTCAATAGGGTTTCTAAGTTTTGCTCCGGGCCTAAGGCAGACTTTTGATGTTTGTTTTCTTTTTTTTTTTTTTTTTTTTTTTTTGAGACGGAGTCTGGCTCTGTCGCCCAGGCTGGAGTGCAGTGGCCGGATCTCAGCTCACTGCAAGCTCCGCCTCCCGGGTTCACGCCATTCTCCTGCCTCAGCCTCCCGAGTAGCTGGGACTACAGGCGCCCGCCACCTCGCCCGGCTAGTTTTTTGTATTTTTTGAGTAGAGACGGGGTTTCACCATGTTAGCCAGGATGGTCTCGATCTCCTGACCTCGTGATCTGCCCGTCTCGGCCTCCCAAAGTGCTGGGATTACAGGCTTGAGCCACCGCGCCCAGCCTTGATGTTTGTTTTCTAATGTCTGCAGCTGACTGAGTGATAAACTTATCCTTTAGGATTAGTTGGCCTTCAATAGAGTCAGGTGACAGGGAGGTATGCTTCCTCAATGCCTCCCTTAGTCTCTCCAGAAAGGCAGTAGGATTTCCTTCCTTTCCCTGTGTTATAGTGGACATCATTGAATAATTCATAGGCTTAGGCCCAACAAGGACTCCAAAAGATTGTTAAGGACCTAAAAGCCCAAGACCTAGTAAAACCATGCAATAGCCCCTGCAATACTCCAATTTTAGGAGTACAGAAACCCAAAGGACAGTGGAAGCTAGTGCAAGATCTCAGGATTATCAATGAGGCCGTTGTCCTTCTATACCCAGTTGTCCCTAACCCTTATACTCTGCTTTCCCAATACCAGAGGAAGCAGAGTGGTTTACAGTCCTGGACCTTAAGGACACCTTTTTCTGCATCCCTGTACATCCTGACTCTCAATTCTTGTTTGCCTTTGAAGATCCTTCGGACCCAACATCTCAACTCACCTGGACTGTTTTACCCCAAGGGTTCAGGGATAGCCCTCATCTATTTGTCCAGGAATTAGCCTAAGACTTGAGTCAGTTCTCATACCTGGACACTCTTGTCCTTTGGTACGTGGATGATTTACTTTTAGCCGCCCATTCGGAAACCTTGTGCCATCAAGCCACCCAAGCACTCTTTAATTTCGTCACCACCTGTGGCTACAGGTTTCCAAACCAAAGACTCAGCTCTGCTCACAGCAGTTTAAATACTTAGGGCAAAAATTATCCAAAGGCACCAGGGCCCTCAGTGAGGAACGTATCCAGCCCATAGTGGCTTATCCTCATCCCAAAACCCTACTAACTGTTGGATGTGTCTCTCCCTGCACTTCAGGCCATACATTTCAATCCCTGTACCTGAACAATGGAACAACTCCAGCACAAAAGTAAACACTACTTCCGTTTTAGTAGGACCTCTTGTTTCCAATCTGGAAATAACCCATACCTCAAACCTCACCTGTGTAAAATTTAGCAATATTATAGACACAACCAACTCTCAATGCATCAGGTGGGTAACTCCTCCCACACGAATAGTCTGCCTACCCTCAGGAGTATTTTTTTTTTCGTGGTACCTCAGCTTATCATTGTTTGAATGGCTCTTCAGAATCTGTGTGCTTCCTCTCATTCTTAGTGCCCCCATGACCATCTACTCTGAACAAGATTTATACAATCATGTTGTACCTAAGCCCCACAACAAAAGAGTACCCATTCTTCCTTTTCTTATCAGAGCAGGAGTGGTAGGCAGTCTAGGTACTGGAATTAGCAGTATCACAACCTCTACTCAGTTCTACTACAAAATATCTCAAGAATTAAATGGTGACATGGAATGGGTCTCCGACTCCCTGGTCACCTTGCAAGATCAACTTAACTCCCTAGCAGCAGTAGTCCTTCAAAACTGAAGAGTTTTAGACTTGCTAACTGCCAAAAGAGGGGGAACCTGTTTATTTTTAGGGGAAGAATGCTGTTATTATGTTAATCAATCTGGAATCGTCACCGAGAAAGTTAAAGAAATTCAAGATCGAATACAACATAGAGCAGAGGAGCTTCAAAACACTAGACACTGGGGCTTCCTCAGTCAATGCATGCCCTGGATTCTCCCCTTCTTAGGACCTCTAGCAGCTATAATATTGCTACTCCTCTTTGGACCCTGTATCTTTAACCTCCTAGTTAAGTTTGTCTCTTCCAGAATCGAAACTGTGAAACTACAAATGGTTCTTCAAATGGAGCCCCAGATGCAGTCCATGACTAAAATCTACCTCGGACTCCTGGACCAGCCTGCTAGCCCATACTCCAATGTTAATGACATCAAAGGCACCCCTCCTGAGGAAAGCTCAACTGCACAACCGCTACTACACCCCAATTCAGCAGGAAGCAGTTAGAGCAGTCATCAGCCAACCTCCCCAGCAGCACTTGGGTTTTCCTGTTGAGAGGCGGAACAGAGAGACAGGACTAGCTGGATTTCCCAGGCCGACTAAGAATCCCTAAGCCTAGCTGGCAAGGTGACTGCTTCTACCTTTAAATATGGAGCTTGCAACTTAGCTCGCACCCAACCAACCAGATAGTAAAGGGAGCTTACTAACAGGAGATAAAGAAATAGCCAATCATCTATTACCTGAGAGCACAGTGGGAGGACAATGATAGGGATATAAACCCAGGCATTCGAGCTGGCAATGGCTACCCTCTTTGGGTCCCCTCCCTTTGTATGAGAGCTATGTTTTCACTCTATTAAATCTTGCAACTGCAAAAAAAAAAAAAAAGTTCCTTACCATTTCCTGACCATTTAGTAAGGTAATGTTTTCATCTGACTTTAAATTGCCTTTCTATTTCGTCTGACTTTAGATTGCATGCCCTAATTATGGAATTCTCAAGTTTGTGAATTTAATTTTTTCACTCTATCCTTATCACTGTGATTTTATAGGATGTAGCCAGAAAGAGTTTATTCAGAGTTCATCAGACCTAGGGTTAAATCCTAGTTGTATCAGTTGTTAGCTGTTTGGTGTTAAGCAAATTATTTAGTTCTGTTCTTTTGTCTGCAAAATGGTGGCAGCAAAAACATTCCTCTCTGGTTGGTGTGAGGTAATATGTAATAGTGATATGGAAGTGCTGGGAAGGGAAGAGTGTGGTCCCTTTAAAGGATACAGAATGGGGGTTGGGGAAGGGAAGCGCTGGGTAGAGGAGGGCATGGTCCCTGGCTAGGGTTCCACCCCCATGGACCTAGGTGAGGACAGGCATTTCCTGCCCAAATGTTGCATTTCCCAAGACCACCCTGGCCTGCCACAACCCCATCCTGTGCCTATAAAAACTCCCAAGACGCTAGCAGGCAGACACAGGCGGGGGGACATCAAGAGGAACACATCAGCGGAAGAAGACAGGAGTGGCTGGATGGTGAAAAGATGTCAAGGGGAGCACACTGGCAGAAGAGCACATCAATAGATGCTGGCATGCTGATAGACCATCAACAGGCAGGATGAGGCAGAGGTTTGCCCAGGGCAGTTGGAGGAGATCTGGGGCTGCCCAGCGGCCCAACTCCAGGGGAAAACCATCTCCCTTCTGGCTCCCCCACCGGATGAGAGCTACTTCCATTCAATAAAATCTTGCACTCATTCTCCAAGCCCACGTGTGATCCAATTCTTCCAGTACACCGAGGCAGGAACCCAGGATACAGAAAGCCCTCTGTCCTTAAGACAAGTTAGAGGGTCTAATTGAGCTGGTTAACACAAGCGGCCTATAGGTGGCAAAACTAAAAGAGCACCCTGTAACACACACCCACTGGGGCTTCAGCTGTAAACATTCACTCCTAGATGTTGCCTTGAGGTTGGAGCCCCACAGCCTGCCCGTCTGTATGCTCCCCTAGGAGTCTGTGCAGCGGGGCAGTGAAGAAGTGAGCCACACCCCCATCACACTCCCTGCAAGGGGGACAAGGGAACTTTTCCCGTTTCAACAGTGGCTGGCATAAAGCTAGTACTCAATAAATGCTAGCTTCTTTAAGACTTAAATCATATTCTTCTTCAGTCCTTGAACTTTTTCAGATAAATAAATGACTGAATTCCAAGAGAAATATATAGTCTGAACATAGTAGGTACACTGAGGCAGCTGGCTAAAAGTTTTACAGGGAAGTTTAAGTGATATGATAAAAATTACAGTTCATGGATAAGTATATTTTAGGGATTAAACAAAAAATAAGTGAATATTTCCAAACACACCATTGAAGAGGAAGCTTGCATATTGTAAAATGTGTGATGTAAGCAATTAAGTGGTTTCTACCAGCTTCAAAATACATCAACTGATTTAGTTATGTCATATGACACATCCCATAGATTACCTGTATTAACTGGGAAATAAATGTTATGATCCAGAGTTACTAAGAATGAAATGGTTGGGGGGAAAGGTGGGAAACTGCCTAAGTTATTAAAAAATATGAAGGTGTGTCGTGGTTTTCAATGTAATAGCAGTTGTGGTTAATATGTGATCATATTCTAAAGTAATTAGGCAATAGTTAAAGATGCCCCTTAACAAATTACTATCAATCAGAACATTCAGGAGAGAAGTCTTGTTGTTGTTGTTGTTTTTACTATTTTATATTCTGAGGCTTCTTAGAGCGGAAAGTGGCTAGTCAAATATCTCTCGAAGTAGTCAAATATTTCTTAAGTGTGGTTTAAGTGTGCTTGTTGCTCCAACAAGAAGCAAGTGGATATCAAGTGTCTCCAGAGACAACACTCTGAAAAGGACATATCATTTATGTGAGATAAATCTCACATTTATGTGAGATAAATCTTGCTGTGTCACCCAGGCTGGAGTGCAGTGGTGTGATCTCAGCTCTCTGAAGCCTCTGCCTCCCAGGCTCAAGCAATTCTCCTGCTTCAGCCTCCCAAGTAGCTGAAACTACAGGTGTGTGTCACCACACCCAGCTATTTTTTTGTATTTTTGGTAGAGATGGGGTTTCACCATATTAGCTAGGCTGGTCTTGGACTCCTGACCTCAGGTAATCTGCCCACCTCAGCCTCCCAAAGTTCTGGGATTACAAGTGTGAGCTACCACACCTGGTCATATTATTTATGTGAGATAAATATCATTTATGTGAGATTCCAGTCAGAAATGCATAACCTGAATCTAATCAACAGACAACGTCGGCCAAACACACAATAAGAGATGGTATATAAAAGAATTGGTTTTTATTCTTTAAAATATGTCAATGTCATAGAGAACAAAGATAGACTGAGGCACTGTTCCAGACTGAAGGAGAAAAAAGGAATGTCATTCTAAATATAACATGTGATCCTGGATTGAATCCTGTATGGGGAAAAAAAAAGTAGCTATAAAAGGCATTATTGAGACAATTGATAAAATTGTAATATGTGTTATATATTAGATAAAAGTATTTTATTAATGTTAAATTCACTGAATTTAATAACTGAACAGTGGTTGTGTAAAGAGAATATCCTTATTCTTAGGAAATATACACTGAAATTTTAAAGGCTATAGAGATGATATGTAACCTACTCTCAAATAATTTAGGAAAACATTTTTATATATATAGAGAGAAAAAGATTGATAAAGCAAATATAGCAAAATATTTAAAATTGATGAATCTTGGTAAAGCATATGTGAAAAATTCGGGATTGTTTTCCCAACTTTTCTGTAAATTTGAGATTATATCAAAATAAAAAGTTAGTTTTAACAAGTATCCCCGAGTCACCTGAATCAGAATACTGGAGTATTTGCTACAGATGCAGATTCATGGGACCTGCCACTGACTACTGAATCAGAAATTCAGGGAGTGTGGACAGGAGAGGTTAGTGCCTGGCAATTCTCATTTACAAAAACATTCTTGGTGATTGTAATGTATACTGAAGTTTGAAAAACATTGGGAGTGTACTTCAATTAAAAATCGGTTATGACCAGGTGTGGTAGCTCACACTTGTAATCCCAGAACTTTGGGAGGCTGAGGTGGGCAGATTACCTGAGGTCAGGAGTCCAAGACCAGCCTAGCTAATATGGTGAAACCCCATCTCTACCAAAAATACAAAAAAATAGCTGGGTGTGGTGACACACACCTGTAGTTTCAGCTACTTGGGAGGCTGAAGCAGGAGAATTGCTTGAGCCTGGGAGGCAGAGGCTTCAGAGAGCTGAGATCACACCACTGCACTCCAGCCTGGGTGACACAGCAAGATTCTGTCAAAAAAAAAAAAAAGTTATAATGTACCTGGGTACAGTGGCTCATGCCTGTAATCCCAGCACTTTGGGAGGCTGAGGAAGGAGGATCCCTTGAGCCCAGGAGTTCAAGACCAATCTGGGCAACACAGAGAGACCCTGTCTCAAAAACAAACAAAAGAATCATAATTATAATGCTTTCATTAGCCAATGCATTTTCTTTTCATCTTAAACAAAATTTTAAAACTCGAAACCTTTTAATCTTTATTCCATCTCTTATTTTTAAAATTGTTTTATTTTAAAAAGAAAAAAATTAAATTTTCTAATTGTCCACCTACCCTCCTTCAAGCCAATGCATTTTCTTAGCTTAATCAACTAAATGCCTTGAAGGATACTACCAATAGCTAAAATGTATCGTGTGTTTATCATGTGGTAAGCACCATACATATTTCATTCAATTCTCACAATAATTCCTATGAATTGCTATAATTATACTCCTTACAGATAAGGAAATGGGGTTACATAAATTGCCAAGGTCATATAGCTATTAAGGGATAAATCCAGGATTGGAACCCAAGGACAATCTGACTCTAGGGCCCTACTTCTGCCACTCTGCTTTTGAGCCTTGCTAGGAAACCACATGGTAAGGTTATTGCCTTTGGCTATTATAAAATTGACATGTTATTTATCTCTTTTAAAGTCAGCCTTTAATTGCATATTAAAGAAGAAAGCAGTGGTGCAGCTAATACAATGGATGTTATGATAAGGCATAGAATTCCCTCCCTCCGCCCCCCCCCACCCCCACTAATCTTCCATCCTGGTGACAAAGCCTTGGCTCTGTGATTAAGATAAGGCTATACAGCCTGTTGTTTCTTCCTGAGCACTACTATGATTTTCCCATCACAGATCCTTAGATACTCTTCAGCCTGCAAGTACTAGGCTGGGTGAATCTGGGTATACCTTCTTTAGAGATCCACCCTTGGCATTGGAGGATTTCTTCAATGAAGTAGAACGTCATCACAGTTTTAAATTAGGAAAGGAATTGTCCCCAGTGAAACCCAGGAAGTGACTTGACTAAAATAAAAAGTAAGCGTTGCCCCAGGGCCTCTTCTGGTACCTCCATTCTTCTGAGTTGCAGTTCTCTGCAACAGTCATTCCACAGAGAAAAGCCTGAGGTAGCTCACTGGACTCTCAACAATAAGCCTGTGAATTGAGTTGGGTGAGCTTTAGTCTCACTGATAATATGGATAGAGCTGGATTGAAAACCAGCCTCCCAATTCCAGAGGCCAAGCTCTTCCATAAACCACAATGCCTCCTGAATAAAAGAGATCGATACTGAAAGTTTGTTGGAATCATGGTCTCATGTGTTTGTGCAGATTGATAAGTGCAACCCTTGCGGTAAAAAGTAAAACATGTTTTTTCAGCTGTGGCCAGCTGAAATGTAATATGTAAAGAGTTAGTAATAATTTTTATTAGGGGATTCATCTTTTCTAATGAGAAAAAAGAAAAGCTTTCAGCAAAAAATACATCACTATTTTGAAAAGATTGATGAAGCACCCCCAGCTCAGCCCCATCACAGTTGTTGTAATCCTCCATAAGAACCTTCAGGTTGCAGGTGACATAACCTTATATAAAAAAATCCTAAGAAAGCCATTTAAAAACCATAAGAACTGATAAATGAGTTCAGCAAAGTTGAAGGATACAAGATTGATATACAGAAATTATTTATATTTCCATATGCTTGCTATGAAAACTGTGAAAATGAAATTAGGAAACCAATTCTATATATAACAGCATCAAGAAGAATAAAACACTTAGGAATAAATTTAATAAAAGATGTATAAAACCTGTATTCTGAAAACTACAAAATATTGTTGAAAGAAATCAAATAAGACAAAAAAAGAAAAGATTTAATATTGTTAAGATGGCAATACTCCCCAGAGCACTATAGATATAACACAATCCTTACCATAATTCTGTCTGGCCTCTTTACAGAAATCAACCAGCCGATCCTAAAATTAATATGGTAATTCAAGGGACCCAGAATAGCCAAGCAATTTTGAAGAAGAAGAATAAAGTTGGAGGACTCACATATTGTGATTTTAAAACTTACTATGAAGCTACAGTAATCAAAACAGTATGGTATTGGCATAAGGAGAGATAGTTCATGCAGATTAATGGATAGAATTGAGAGACCACAAATAAGTCCTCACACCTATGGTCAATGAATTTTGACAAGGGTTTTAAGACCATCCAATGGAGAAAAGATAGTATTTTTAACAAGTGGTACTGGGAAAACTAAACACCCATATGCAAAAGAACAAAGTTGGATACCTCCCTATCTTGTACCACATATAAAAATTTATTCAAAATGTAGGACTAAAACTGAAAGTCTTAGAAAATGTAGCTGTAACTCTTTGTGATCTTGAATTAAGCAATGCTTTCCTAGATATGACACCAAAAGCACAAACAACAACAACAAAATATAAATTGGACATCATTAAAATTAGAAGTTTTGTGCTTTACCCCCCAAAAAGTGAAAAGAAGCCAGGAGTGGTGGCTCATGCCTGTAATCCCAGCACTTTGGGAGGCCAAGGTTAGAGGGTCACTCGAGTCCAGGAGTTTGCAACCAGCCTGAGTAACATAGCAAGACCTCGTCTCTACCAAAAAAAAAAAAAAAAGTAGCCCAGTGTGGTGGTGTGCACTTGTGGTCCTAGCCACTCAGGAGGCTGAGGTAGGAGGATAGCTTGAGCCCAGGAGGTTGAGGGTGCACTGAGCTGTGATTGTGCCACTGCACTCCAGCCTGAGTGATAGAGCAAGACTGTCTCAAAAAAAAAAAAGAAAAAGAAAAAGAAAGAAAGAAAGAAAGAAAGAAAGAAAATAATGTGAAAAGAAAATCTGCAGAATGGGAGAAAATATTTGCCATATATACCTGATAAAGAAATTGCATTTAGAATATATAGGATATTACAACTCAGCAGTAAAAAGATAATCCAATTAAAACAAAGCATCTCAATAGAGATTTCTCCAAATAAAATATACAAGGCCAGATGCAGTGGCTCACGCCTGTAATCCCAGGACTTTGGGAGGCCTAGGTGGGCAGATCATGAGATCAGGAGTTTGGAATCAGCCTGGCCAACATAGTGAAACCCCGTCTCTACTAAAAATACAAAAATTAGCCAGGCATGGTAGTGTGCGCCTATAGTCCCAGCTACTCAGAAGGCTGAGGCAGGAGAATCTCTTGAACCCGGGAGGTGGAGGTTTTGGTGAGCTGAGATCATGCCACTACACTCCAGCCTGGGCAACAAAGTAAGACTCCGTCTCAAAAAAAAAAAAATAGTAATGCAAAATGGGGACACATTAGGCCATTCTTACATTGCTATAAATAAATATCTGAGACTAGGTAATTTATAAAGAAAAGAAGTTTAACTGGCTCATGTTTCTAAAGGCTTTACAGAAAGCACGGTTCTGGCATCTGCCTGGCTTCTAGGGAAGCCTCAGGAAGCCTACAATCATGGTGAAGGTGAAGGGGGAGCAGGCATGTCACATGGCAAAAGCAGGAGCAGGCAAGGTGGGGAAGGGTACCAATGCACTTTTAAAGACTAGATCTCTTGTGAACATAGTGTGAGAGCTCACTTATCACCAAGGAGATGGCCCAAGCCATTCATGAGAGATCCACCCCAGTGATCCAAACACCTCCCATATGAGGCCCCACCTCCAATACTGGGGATTATATCTCAACATGAAATTTGGGTAGGGACAAATACCCAAAATCTCTTTTTTTTTTTTTTGAGACAGAGTCTTGCTCTGTTGCCCAGGCTGGAGTGCAGTGGTGCCATCTCAGCTCACAGCAACCTTCACCTCCCAGGTTCAAGAAATTCTGCTTTGGCCTCCCAAAGTGCTGGGATTACAGGCATGAGCCATCATGCGCGGCCAAACTCTATCAGAGGAAATTTCTAGTAACTCTTTTGCTTAATGTGTCTTAAGATGCATGAATTACAACTTATCTAGTTGATCAAAAACTCATAAAGATGGTTGAAAATAGGTTTCCAGTTGGGGGTCAGAAGACAAGTCCTTTTGTTGAGACTGAGGAGAGAAAATTTAGATTGAAGTTTAAAGTAAAGAAGACATCGTATTTGAAATGAGACAAATAGGATGGGAAGCTGATCAAGGAGCTATAAAAGGCTTTCCAAGTCACTCAGGGCCTAATCGAGTTTGGAAGCCATATTGTATTGTGTTGCCCTTCTGTACAGAGTTGTGTGATTTTTTTCAACTGAGCCCAACATCCCTATATGAGTATGACAAAAAAGGAAAATGGATTCAGGGCCATCTCTCATATTGTAGGGCAGGTGTAATATAAAGACTAGGGGAGACTGGGTGCGGTGGCTCACGCCTGTAATCCCAGCACTTTAGGAGGCTGAGATGGGTGGATCATTTGAGATCAGGAGTTTGAGACCAGCCTGGCCAACATGTTGAAACCCCATCTCTACTAAAAATACAAAAAATTAGCTGGGTGTGGTGGCGGGCGCCTGTAATGCCAGCTACTCAGGAGGCTGAGGCAGGAGTATCTCTTGAACCCAGGAGGCAGAGGTTGCAGTGAGCCAAGATCACGGCACTGCACTCCAACCTGGGCAACAGAACAAGACTTTGTCTCAAAAAAAAGAGACTAGGAAACAGGTAAGTTAAAGGAAATAGTGAGTTATTAAAGTGACAAGTGAGGTAATAAAAGCCCAGGGGAGAGATAGGGAGTGGGAGAAAGAAGAGTAGGGTGTTTCAAGGTAGCAACAGTGAGGGAGTGAGAAATAGAAGACCAGGAGGCTGTGGTCAGAGGCCTGAATAATGGAGCTTAAGATTTCATAATCAAAGCAGTTCTGGGTGGTGACCAGGTCCAAGGTGACCCTGAGAGTGGATGCTATATAATTCCTAAATCTGTTTCTTTGGAGCCCCTAGATGGTGGGGCGTCCTTTTAGCTTTTTGACTTAATCAATTATGCCAGAGCTGGAGGCTGGATTTATCACCACCTTTTAAAAGTAGAGAGAAACATATCTGCCCTTGTCATATATGCAAGTAATCTAAATGTATACTGGTCACAATCATAAGATTTTCAGAATAATTTCATTCATATTATTTTTCATGTATTTTACAATAAAGTTAATTCAAGCTAAAGTGACTAAATGCTGCAGGATGAAATTGGGCTATTTTATAGTAATATATAATAACATTAAGATGTGCTAATTATTATGTTGCAAAGAAAATATATATGTATTTCATTGACGTAAACAGTAAAAAGAAGTACTCCTGTGGGCTTATTACAGATTAAATATATTAAATTAAATATAGATTAAATAAATACAAATGGAGAAAAAGAAAGCAAAAAAGTAATTTAAGTGTAAATTTTTATTCTACACAAAGCTTTTTTATTATTGTTTGCTTGGCTCAACCTCTTAATGGTAAAGCCACTAATTAGTTTTATGGTGCAAAAAGAGTGTTGCAATTAAAAAAGTATTCAAAAGGTCTTCCAAAAGTTCACGAAAAATGCATATTATGAAAAACTATGCATGAATTTCAAAACTTTTTTTCACTGAAACAAACTTGTACTAACTTGTTTGTGTCTGAACAGGATCGAGTTTGATGCACTAAGAAGGCTAACACATCAGTTTGATTTTCTCAAAATCCCAGTGAAAAAATGAAAACAAATCAGTTTGAAAAGAGCCCCTAGTGGAGCAAATTCTGCTAAAATGAAGCAAAAAGGAACCTCAAATTTATGGTGAAGCTTGAGTGGAAGAATGTTGTTGAAATCATTGATGCCTTATCAAAAGTTTATGGTGACAATGCCCCAAAGAAATCAGCAATTTACAAGTGGATAGCTCATGTTATGAATAAGAAGGGTTGAGACGATGTTGAAGACAAAGCCCACAGTGGCAGACCATCCATGTCAATTTTCAAGGAAAAAATAATCTTGTTCATGCTGTAATTGAAAAGGACCGACGATTAACAGCGCAAACAATAGCCAACACCATAGACGTCGCAACTGGTCTGGCTTACATAATTCTGGCTGAAAAATTAAAGCTGGCCAGGTGTGGTGGCTCATGCTTATAATCCCACACTCTGGGAGGCCAAGGTGGGTGGATCACTTGAGGTCAGGAGTTTGAGACCAGCCTGATCAATATGGTGAAACTCCGTCTCTACTAAAAATACAAAAAGTAGCCAGGCGTGGTGGTATGTGCCTGTAGTCCCAGCTACTGGGGAGGCTGAGACAGCAGAATTGCTGGAACCTGGGAGGCAGAGGTTGCAGTGAGCCGAGATCACACCACTGTACTCCAGCCTGGGTGACAGAGCAGGACTCCATCAAAAAAACAAAAAAAAAATTAAAGTTGAGCAAACTTTCCACTCAATGGGTGCCAAAACTGTTGTGCTCAGATCAGTTGCAGACAAGAGCAGAGCTTTTGAAGGAAATTTTAAATAAGTGGGATCAATATCCTGAAGGATTTCTTTGAAAAATTGTAACCAGAGATGAAACATGGCTTTACTAGTATGACCTTGAAGACAAAGCACAATCAAAGCAATGGCTGCTAAGAGGTTAAAGTGGTCCAGTCAAGGCAAGAGCAGACTAGTCAAGAGTAAAGGTCAGGCCGGGCACAGTGGCTCACGCCTGTAATCCCAGTACTTTGCGGGGCTGAGGCAGGTCGATCATGAAGTCAGGAGTTCAAGACCAGCCTGGCCAAGGTGGTGAAACCCCTGTCTCCATTAAAAAAAAAAAAAAAAAAATTAGCTAGGCATGGTGGCAGGCACCTGTAATCCCAGCTACTCAGGAGGTTGAGGCAAAGAATTGCTTGAACCTGGGAGGTGGAGGTTGCAGTGAGCCGAGATTGCCCCACTGTACTCCAGCTTGGGCTACAGAGTGAGACTCCATCTCAAAAAAAAAAAAAAAAAAAAAAGAGTAAAGATCAT
This sequence comes from Macaca mulatta, assembly GCF_049350105.2. Taxonomy (NCBI): domain Eukaryota; kingdom Metazoa; phylum Chordata; class Mammalia; order Primates; family Cercopithecidae; genus Macaca; species Macaca mulatta. The sequence continues at coordinate 69,587,268 of NC_133406.1, read as the reverse complement.
GGCAACAGTTTCCTGGGATCCTCAATGCATTTTGCTTGTTGACTTCCTGGGGGGCCAAAAGAATGACAACGTTTATATATGATGAGAATGTTTAGAGATAGCTAAAGCTTTAGTAGAAAAATGCCTAGGAAAGCTTCACGAGAGAGTACTTCTCCACCACAACAATGCTTCCGCTCATTCCATTCATCAAACATGGGCAATTTTGTGAGAGTTTTGATGGGAAATCTTTAGACATCCACCTTACATTCCTGATTTGGCTCCTTCTGACTTGTTTTTGTTTCCTAACCTTTAACAATCTTAGGGCACCCATTTTCTTCAGTTAATAATGTGAAAAGACTGCATTGACATGGTTAAGTTCCCAGGACCCTCAGTTCTTTAGAGGTGGACAAAATGGCTGGTATCATCACTGATAAAAGTGTCTTGAATGTGATGGAGTTTATGTTGAGAAATAGAGTTTGTATGTTTTATTTTATCTTTTAATTCCATTTTTCTATGAACTTTTTGCAGTCCCCTCATATACGCTGTTTGTTATACTGATTAAAAAGGTAAAACATATTCAAAGAATGTTAAAGCTATTACAAAACCACAATGATAACCATAAGTAAACAATAATTTCCTTCACTATGTTTAGTGCATGAGTTTAGAAATCTGATAGAACAAATGAATATTTGCAAGTGTGTCCAGAAGCACAGTTCTCATACCAATAAAACCTAGATAAGTAGCTCATGGAAACAACTGGAACACTTACTAGCAGGAGGAAAAAACATTTTAGAGCATATCTAGGTGAAAGATTTTCTTGGCTTCATTTCTAGCGAATCTGTGTGGGGTTAGGTGTGGTTGTTAGGCTATAAAGAAGATCATTTTCCTTGGGGAACACATTGATCTGAGGTGGTTGAAATGCCTAAAGGCAGCAAGTTAAAGAGACATAACTTTTCTTTATAGCCTTTGATTTTGGAAACTAAGGTTCAGACCAGAGAGTTTATTTGAGCATACCTCGTTTTATTGCACTTCACTTTATTGTGCTTTGCAGATACTGTGCTTTTTACAAATTGAAGGTTTGTGGCAACACTGTGTTGAGCAAGTCTTTACAAATTGAAGGTTTGTGGCAGTGCTGCGTTGAGCAAGTCTAACAGTGCCATTTTTCCAACAGCATGTGCTCACTTCTTGTCTCTGTGTCACATTTTGGGAATCCTCACAATATTTTCAACTTTTTCATTATTATTATATCTGTAATGGTAATCTGTGTTCAGTGATCTTTGATGTTACTATTGTAATTGTTTTGGGGTTCCAGGAACCTTGTCCATAAAGGGTGGGTGAACTTAATCGATAAACGTGTGTGTTCTGTTCATTCCACCAACTGGCCATTCACATCTTTCTTCCTCTCCTTGAGCCTCCCTATTCCTTGAGGCACAACAATATTGAAATTAGACCAATAACCTACAATGGCCTCTAAGTGAAAGTGAAAGGAAGAGTTGCATTTTTCACTTTAAATCAAAAGCTAGACATAATGAAGCTTAGTGAGGAAGGCAGATTGAAAGCCAAGACAGGCCAAAAACTAGGCCTTTTGCACCAGTTACCCAGGTTGTGACTGCATAGAAAAAGTTATTGAAGGAAATTAAAAGTGCTACTATAGTGAACACATGAATAAGGAAGCAAAACAGCCTTACTGCAGATAGGGAGAAAGTTTTAGTGGTCTAGATGGATCAAATTAGCCACAATATTTACTTAAGCTAAAGTCTAATTCAGAGCAAGGCCCTAACTCTTTAATTCGATGAAGGTTGAGACAGGTGAGGAAGCTGCAAAAGAAAAGTTGGAAGCTAGTAGAGGTTGGTTCATGAGGTTTAAGGAAAGAAGCCATTTCCATAACATAAAGTGCAAAGTGAAGCAGCAAGTGCTGATGCAGAAACTGCAGCAAGTTATCCAGAAGATCTAGCTAGGATCATTGGTGAAGGGGGCTACACTACACCCTAGATTTTCAGTGTAGACAGAATAGCTTCATATTGGGAGCAGATGCCGTCTAGAACTTTCACAGCTAGAGAGAAGTCAATGCCTGACTTCAAAGCTTCAAAGAATGGCTAAGGCTCTTGTTAGAGACTAATGTAACTGATGACTTGGCAGAAGCCAATACTCATTTACCATTCTGAAAATTCTAGCCCTTAAGAACTACGCTAAATTGACTCTTTCTATGCTCAGTGGGACAACAAAGCGCGGATGAAAGTGCATGTATTTATAACATAGCTTACTAAATATTTTACTGCTCAGAAAAAAAAAATCATTTCAAAATATTACTGTTCATTGACAATGCACCTGAGCATCCAAGAGCTCTGATGGAGAGGTACAAGAAGATTAATGTTGTTTTCTTGCCTGCTAACAAAGTATCCATTCTGCAGCCCATGGATCATGGAGTAATTTTGACTTTCACGTGCTATTATTGAAGAGAAATATATTTCATAAGGCTATATCTACTATGGATAGTGATTCCTCTGATGGATTGGATTAGGGCAAAGTAAATTGAAAATCTTCTGGGAAGGATTCACCATTCTGCATGCCATTATGAATGTGATTCGTGGGAGGAGGTCAAAATATCCACATTAGCAGGAGTTTGGAAGAAGTTGATTCCAACCCTCAGGGATGACTTTGAGGGATTTAAATCTTCAATGGAGGAAGTCATTGCAGACATGGTAGAAATAGCAAGGGAACTAGCCTGAAGATGTGACTGAATTGTCACAATCTCACGATCAAACTTGAATGGATGAGGAATTGCTTCTTATGGATGAGCAAAGAAAGTAATTGTTTGAGATGAAATATACTTCTCCTGGTGGAGATGCTGAGAACATTGTCAAGATGACAACAAAGGGTTTAGAATATTACATAACTTAGTTGATAAAGCAGCGTCAGGGTTTGAGAGGACTGACTCCAATTTTTAAAGAAGTTCCACTATGAGTAAAATGCTATTTAACAGCATAGCATACTACAGGGAAATCTTTCATGAAAGGAAGAGTCAATCAATGCTGCAAAATTCATAGTTGTCTTTTTTTTTTTGAGACGGAGTCTTGCTCTGTTGCCCAGGCTGGAGTGCAGTGGCGCGATCTTGGTCATTGCAACCTCTGCCCCTTCAGGTTTAAGCAATTCTCTGCCTCAGCCTCCGGAGTAGCTGGGATTACAGGCGCGTGCCACCACGCCCAGCTAATTTCTTTGTATTTTTAGTAGAGACGGCGTCAGCTTGGCCAGCCTGTCTTGAACTCCTGACCTCGTGATCCACCTGCCTCAGCCTCCCAAAGTGCTGGGATTACAGGTGTAAGCCATGGCGCCTGGCCCATAGTTGTCTTATTTTAAGAAATTGCCACAGCACCTCAACCTCCAGCAACCCTCACTGTGATCAACCAGTAGCCATTCAACATGGAGGCAAGACCATTCACCAGCAAAAAATTACAACTTACTGAAGACTCATAACTGTTAGCATTTTTCAACAACAAAGTATTTTTAAATTAAGGTTTGTATTTTTTAAGACATAATGCTACTTTACACTTAATAGACTCCAGCATAATGTAAACATAACTTTTATATGCACTGAGAACAAAAAATATTTTATCACTCACTTTATTGCAGTGGTGTGGAACCAAAATTGCATTATCTCAGAGGTACGCTTGTGCTTTGGATAAGGCAAAATCCTCTTACATAGACCCCAGTATTTTAGTGCTCAAGAGTATATAGAGTAGTCCTATGTAGAATTTGAATCTAGATTTCCCTCTTGTATTTGAATTAATCCATGCAGTCTTAGAAGTAGCATTTCCATCTCTCACTATGTCCTGCCAATTTTACCCCTAAACTTCTCTCAAGCCCATCCTTTTTTCCTCAACTCCACAATCATCACCCTAGCCCAAGCTACCATCCTCTCTTGTCTGGATACTGCAATAATCTCCTGTCTTATCAATTGCACTTCTTCCTTCCTACAGAAAAAATCAGATCATATAACTACAAGGGTGACCAATCCCTTGGTTTGCCTGGGGCTGCTCCAATTTTAGAACTGAAAGTCTCACATCCCTCAGTCCTAGGCAAACTGGGATGGTTGGACACCCTAGGATTCTGCTCAAAACCTGCCAGCACCTTCCAGTCATCCTTGGAATAAAACCCTTTATGATGGTCTGCGAGGCCCCATAGAGTGTATCTCTTGCCTGCCTCTCCAGCTCATCTCAGACTAGGCTCCCCTTGGACTCACCACTGTGGGTGCATTAGTTTTATCTTAATTTTGAGAATTCATTGTGATCTTTTTCACCACATGAACTTTGCCCTTCATTTCCCTTCAGAGGATGTACTTTCTGCCTCTCTTAGTTAACTCAGGTTCATCCTTCATATCCCAGCTTAATTGCACTTCACTACATTAGGTTCCTGTAATACAAGCTCTCAGAATATTTTGTTCCTTTCCCTCAGGTCATGTACCTTAGTTTGTCATTCTATAATTTTCCATTAGTAGTTTTATGTTTGACTCCCATACCAGCCTGTAAACTCTTTGAGCGTAAGAACCATGTGTGTTTTGTTTATCACTGTGGATTTGACTCCTAGAATGTGCCTGGCACATCTAAAAAGGGGTTCAATAAATATCCACTTCAGTTCCACTGCTAATGCCACAGGCCAGACTTGAGATTTCTGAGACATTTCCCCACTTCTAATCTATTCACCTTCCAAATCATAATACCCACTAGTGTCATGGTAATCTTCTAGATGTGGATATCCTTCTAGATGTGGATTTCCACGGATATCACTGTGT